>NC_086178.1:99441225-100641225 GCF_023053635.1 Elgaria multicarinata webbii | reverse complement strand
GCTGGCAGAACCGGAGCTGTAGTTGATTTGATAATCTGACCCCACAGGTTTAGTGGAACTCATATGGTGGTCCTCTTTCTTTGTGTCCTAACATATATTGCATGCTGGGAAAATGCTCACCCCATTCTCGGTTGCTGTGAACAAAGCATATGAGCCATTAAACAGAAACTTCAGCCTGCTGTTTCTGGCTGAGGGGCCTAAAATATTTACCCTCAACCAGGGAATTAATTGCCCTATTTCTTGAACGCTTGAGGTGGGGCTACATGCTATATTAATGTGTGACTGCACATTTCATTCCCTCTGAGCAATGTCTAGTCTAGCCTCACTCTCACATATTCACATATCATCCCTCCGCCCCTGCAATCAAGCTTTTGAAAAGCCACCGTTGGTGACAACAGAAGCTCATTTAAAAATTAAAAGTAGCAGGGATGGTGTGGTTTTTCAAAGGGGGTTCACAGGGATCAGGAGGGAAGGGTTAACCCTTCCCTCCCCCATCCTGACATTGCCACCCCAAATGTCCCCATAGCATAATTAGGCTTTTAAAAGCTTCCACTGTCACCAACAGAGGCTTTTTTAAAGCCTCACTTGCAGCCTGGGAGGAAGGAGGTGAGGAAGACCTTTATTTCCCATCCCTGATAGGACATAAGGTCAGAGGCAGTGTATGGCCATGTTCAGAAGACACCTGAAACCACGACTTCAACCATGGTGAATAAGGCTTTTTGCTTTATTCACTGTGGTTAAAGCCATGGTTTGAGGTGTCTTCTGAACACAGCCTATGTCATCTTGACATCAGGACATTTTTCATTTCCCTATGCTCACCTGCAAGGGCTTCCAATGATGTGGGATGAAGGCAAAGAGAAATGCACAGTGCAGTGATGTCAGGGCATGGGGAAGTTGCCCTAGGCATTATGGAGTGTATGTATGTGTAAATTCATGTTGCGTGATGCCATTCTGGTGGCAGCCATGCATTTAACTTAATGTATTCATTCAGGCTGTTCAGTGCCAACTCCTACTTCTATAGTGGAGATGGTGCTAATCCTGTCTGGTTGTTTCACCAGGGAAGTAGTGGTAATATACTACTGTGAGCACAGATTTTCAAAATGACTGCTGCTCTATTATTAGTGTGTGTGTGTGTGATGCAGATCATCCATTACTGCATGTAATAATATATTTACTAGCTAAGGTATAGATGTTCTGTTATTACTGAAAAATAATTTCACAGCTCTGTGCCCCTGGTTCCATTTTTTAAATATGTTATTTCTATTCACTTTTTTTATGCGTACAGGAACTAATTTACCTCAACTCAGTTCACTCTCTTGAGTTTTTGTATTTAGAATATGGGATGAAAGGACCCGAGGCATCTGACATTACTCAGGCTATACCCAAAACATATAGAAAGCATTTATAATCCCTGGAGAAACTGTAGGGAAGACCTTGGTTGAAACCTTACTTTGACCATGAAGTCATTGTGTATCTTTAGGTATGGCAGCATTACTTAACTCCAGCTTACCCCCAATCTGTAATATGGGGATAATAATATTGGCCTACCTAACAAGGTTGTAGTAAAACTTATTTAGATATTCTGTGTGAGGCCTTTTGAGCTAATTAAATCCACAGAGAGAAAAAAAAGGGGGGGGAGATTGTATGGCTGTGTTCTGGCAAAGCCAATTGGGGAGCTACCTTGGTTCCAGGAAAGACTACCTTAGTGGTAGTCTCTCAGTCCCTGTGTGCTGGATGGGGAGAGAGGATGGACCACAGGACTGGTAGAAGTGGTTAAACTCTTGTCTCCTACTTCATCTAGATAATGCAAAGGCAATTTGTCAGTCTCTGGGTTGCAACCTAGCAACCCTACTCCGAAATGTTGAGAGACTGCTGGAATACTTTGAAACCGCTTGCTCTCATCTCTGTGTGAAGTATAATCTTGGCAGTACTGTTTTAGAAGGTTGTCCAAAGATAATATTTCAAGATGTCAGTTGAATCTTCTGCAAGATATAGTTTTTCATGCAAACTGTATTTCTTCGCAGACTTGCTGCAAGGAATCTACCATACTCTGTGTCTTCCATGCACAGAGATTATATAAATCAAAGCATTCCTTTGCTCTCACCTGTAACTGCTAAGGGACAGTCTAATCCTGGCACTGGACCAACTGCAGTATTATCAGCAGAGGTTCTGCAGCTTCAGTTAAAGCATTATATGAATCCCAAATAGAGAAGATTATAGACTGCTGTGCTGGACTGCCATCCTTTAACCAATTGCAGTGCATGTGAAGCTATATCCATTTTTGTCAGCTTGTCCATCAAAGACAGAGCCTATAGATTTATTTTCAACGTAGGATGGGGCGTTTGAAACTTGTCTAGCGTATTTGGGTTGCACCCATTGTTACTCTTACTTAGAGTAGGCCTATTGAAATGAAAAGGACTTGACTAACTTAGGTCCCATTCATTTCAATGGGTCTTCTCTAAGTAGGAGTAACAGTGGATGTAACCCTATGTGAGTGTGCATAGACGTGTGAACACGTATGCAGGGGGCCCAAATCAGCAGTGTACGATGGTCTGATTTCTTGCCTCTCTGATAACTTTAAAGGGGACTTACGTGGGTCAGCTAAATGGCATGATTTCTTTCCATGACAGCATCATTTGTGAGATCTAGCCCTGGGGAAGTAGCCCTGCCAGTAATCTGGAAATCTGCAAACAATTTGTATAGTTTGCCATGGAGTAAATGGTAACAGGTGAAGAACAGGAATAGATATTGTGTGAATTACACCCGAAGACCAAGACCAGAGCAGAAAAGCCAGACCACTTTCTTTGTCAATCATATATATATATATATATATATATATATATATATATATATGCATAGAAATGCCCAAAGGATATGGACAAGACGGAATTTGTGGCCTGTGATTACTTGAAAGTTTTTGGTACTCTCAGAAGAATGTTGATTCTCTCTCTCTCTCTCTCTCTCTGTGTTAAGTAAGTCGCTGAAGGACACTCAGCGGATATGAACAATAGAGATAGAGAGAAATTGTTTAGGGGCATATAACTGTGTGTAAAGGAGTGAAATGTAGAAAGGGAAATCAAAACTGAATATCAGTGAAAATTTCCTGACAGGGCGATCCATTAAATAGTGGAAGAACTTCTGAAAGAAATGATTGGAAGTCTTGTCACTTGAGACTTTCAAAAACTAGAATGGTCAAAGAAGTAGAAAATAGCTTTGTTTAAAAAATATCCTCTGCTATATGAGATGGACTGTATCTATTTGAATGGTCTTTCGTTTTTTGCTGTTCCGAGACATCATCCACCCTACTTTTTTTTGTGTTTTTTTTAGTATTGATTAGAAATATCTGTACTGTAGTTTGCTAAAAGTAGTTGTAGTGTTGGTGGTGATGAAATCTCTGCCAGTGATTGGCTGTACTTCCTTAATGTCACAGAAGGGCAGGGCAGGCAGAAAGTTCTGGTTATTATTGCCTAAGCTTTCTGGATTTAGATAGAAGGTCATTGCAGTGAGAAGGGCCTAGATGAGAAAGGGCAGAAGAAACATAGTTACAAATTGTAGGTGGCCTGGAGATTGAATAGGCAGCATATTGAGGAAATAAAAGTCCTACGAAAGGATGGAGGTTTAGATCAGTGCTGAGGAATGAGAAGTAAAGGAGGAGAGATCCTGGGGAAGGAGTCTGACAGGGAGAATGAGTTGGGAGCAAGGCAAATAAGTGGTTTCAAACAGTGAAACAAATGGCCAAGTGATCTAGTTTTTTTAGGACATGTTAAGTATACTTTGCAATTATGTGTGCATGGATGTGCTTTCTTCTACTGTGTGTTAGGGTAGCCAATCAGTGTCTGCCCAGGCTTATCAACAATGCAGATGCTGTTATTGCTGCTGTTACTATTAATTTCTTAAGAAATTCATATCCCACCTCTTTGCCCTTGCAAGCAAGCAAAGGCAGCTTACATGGTCCTCCTCTCTCCACTTTATCCTCACAAGAGCCCTGTGAGATAGATTAGGCTGAGAGTCAGTGACTAGCCCCAAATCACCCAGGGAGCTCCATAGCCAAGTGGAGACTAGAATCCAGAACTATTGAGTCCTAGTCTAACACTGTAACCACTACACTCCCTTCACACCATGAAGATAGAAGCTTCTTTCCTGGCATTCAGAGGTATGGCAAAACCTGGTTGCCAAATGCTGCTATTTCCAGCCTACTGCAGCCAGCAATTGGCAATCAAACTGCATGGGCCTTTGAGTTTCAGTGTGTGACCTTCTGGCAGAGTCACAGCTGAAAGGTGACCACTGGTAAATCTCCAAAAATGAGGAAACTCAATTCTGAAAAACAAGACAAGAGAGGCTAAAAATCTGCATAACATTTCCCTATGCTAATTAATATGTATAGATGCAAATTTATAAATAATAATAATAATAATAATAATAATAATAATAATAATAATAACTTGAACATAAATACAGTAAATCTTACCACAATGTGGAAGACTATGACCAGGTGAATGTGTGGCTTGCTTAGTCTGCTGTCCAGGTCCTGTTGATGGGCAGTTTCAAGGCCCAGCTCTTCCTTCTAGTGGTTCTTTGTCTTTAATCCAGACTTGGACTGGACTGCCCTTCAGATAGAGGACATTTTGAAAATAGAGGGCAGTCCTCTGGTAGCCCTTCAAATAGAGAACTGTCCTCTGTAAAAGAGGACACCTGGCCACTGCATGCCTAACTGGACATTCTGCTGCACAGTTAGGTGTGTGATCCATGGAAAGCAAAATACTTTACTGTCTGGAACACTGTCCCTTTCACACTGTGGAGATCCATCTGTGGCAATCTGTACAGCCCGTGCTAGTGCTGTGCTGGTTGCTGTTAGCCATGGGGGCGATCAGGAACAGACCTTGCCCAAAGTGCTGTTCTTATGTTACTACTGCCATTATGGGAGTTGCCTGTTATTTCTTATGGGTATCAGGTTCCCAGCAGTGGTGTGCATCCTGCTGTTGAAATTCAAGTGTTGCATACATCATCATTCACAAGCACACTTCTCACAAGCACACTCCTGTAAACTATTTTAGAATCAGGACGTAAAGTTGAAACTGATGTGAAGAAGCAACCCACTGCTTATGGAATGAAAATAGCTTGCTCATGAATGGAAATCAACCATCTGGTCTCCCTCTCCCCCTTTGCCTTCAGGTCCACTGGATTTGTGTTCTTTGTTTTCTTGTTCCTGTGGACCTAATTATTTCTTACTTGACCCTTGGACCACAACTGCTTGCTGTTGAACTGAGACATTTAGTTTACTTTTGATGAGTGCAAAATAAATAAATAAAGCCAAGGACCCCAGCTCTCCAGCAGCAACCTCCTACGGAAAGACACGGTAGCCCAGAAGAAGAGTAATGGACTGTATAAGACTGTGGGGTCTTCAACTGAGGACTTTGGCAGCTGTGCCCAGGTGTCTTGTTCCCTGTGCTGCCATAACAGCTCATCAGAGGATGAATTTGTTGCAGTAGAGAGAGAACCAATAAATTCATCTTTTGATGAGCAGTCATGGCAATGCAGGGAACATTGGTCCAGTTGCCAGAGTCCTTAGCTGAAGATCCCACAGTCTTATGCAGATCATCACTCTACTTCTGGGCTACCGTGTCTTTCAATAGGAGGCCACTGTTGCTGTCCAGAGTTCAGGGCCCACCCAGCAGGTGTTAAGGTGGGATAAGAGGCCAATCCAATTAAAGCCACAGGTTTAGCTCTCATTCTAAGACTTTCCCAAGCTGGTGTCTCCAGATGTTTTTGACCTACAACTCTCAACATTCCTGACTATTGGCCAGGTTTGCTTGGAATGATGGAACTGACGTCCAAAGCATAAGGAGGGTACCAGGTTGAGGGAGGCTGGTTTAAGGAAGATGTTGCTCCAGAAAAGACTGTCCCTGCTTGCCCATCTGCCAGTTCAGTGACTCACCTATTTAGTACTTTCTTCCCTTTCAGATGACCTTCTCTAGGAACCAGATCAAACAACCATCTTTGGTCATGCATCTGGGCTCTCTCCATATTAAGCATCTGCATTAAATATATATTCTAATATGGTAGATGGAAACTGAGCAAGGGGACATGAACACAGGCCACTACATGCTCATATTGTTGACAGCATTTTCCTATCCCAATTTTAGAGGAGAAAACGTCCTCCTGTTCCCAAACAACCACTTTTGCTAAAGCTCTGCTTTCCATCATAATTCTTTATGACATCTTTGTGCTCCTTTGTTTTAAGCTTGGACCGATGTGGTTTTGTTGTACTTTGAGGTTTAAAATATTTTTTAAAAAATGAAAATCCTGAAAAGAACCAAATGCATGAAAAGGAGTGAGGAAGCATGAACAGAAGTATGTCTATTAAATCCACCATATTTTGAATGTCAGTCCTTCTTCAGAGGATGCACTTAGGTATAAACAACTTGAGTCTTTGGTTTATAAATCAGTTGCAAAAGGACTCTGAATTTGGTCTGGGGAGTTAAGGCTACATATTTTGGCTATAATGCTCCTGAGCTGTAAGGATATTTCAGTTTTTCAGAATACATTGCCATACGTGCCTATTGTGTTGTGGTGTGAGCAGCAAAGAAGGCTTACTTTGCTGCCTTCATCACATCCTCAAGTAGCCATCCAGTGGAGCTCTTTTGAGTGGTCCAGGGGTTGTTAATACTCTCCACCGTGAATGGAGCCCTGGTTCCCTCAAGGACCTGCTGTGACCTTTTTGCATCTCACTTTGAGGGCAAAATTGTTTGTCTTCGCAGCAAACTTGACGCTGTTATTAGCGCAGTTCCAGTTGAGATGTCTGATTCTGTGGGATCAGTTTCAGCTGCTGCGGCCTGATGATGCTGACAAGGTACTTGCAGCAATGTGACCGACCACATGCCCCCTCGATCCTTGCCTCTCCTGGCTAATAAAAGCTAGCTGATGGGGGTTGACTGGGTGGGTCCAGGTTGTGGTGAATGCTTCTCTATGGGAAGGGGTGGTCCCTGCCATCCTTAAAGAAGTGGTAGTGTGACCACTCCTGAAGAAGCCCACTCTGGACCCAGTGGTATTAGACAACTATAAGTTCAGGAGTTGCTCCCTTCCAGTGTGAAATAGGTAGGGAAAATGTCTCCTGTTGACCTACAAAGCTTTTCACTGTCTAGCTCCTTCCTATCTCTCCTCTCTCATCTCACACTATTGCCCCGCTCGTGCTCTTTGCTCCTCTGATGCCATGTTTCTCGCCTGCCCAAGGGTCTCTACTTCCCTTGCTCGGCTTCGCCCATTTTCTTCTGCTGCCCCTTACGCCAGGAACGCTCTTCCAGAACATTTGAGAACTACAAGTTCAACCGCAGCTTTTAAAGCTCAGCTAAAAACTTTTCTTTTTCCTAAAGCTTTTAAAACTTGATTTTGTTCTGACTTTATACTGTTAGTTTTACCCTACCCAGTGCCTGTTTACCCTACCCTGTGCCTGTTTGCATTCTCTTCCCCTCCTTATTGCTTTATTATGATTTTATTAGAATGTAAGCCTATGCAGCAGGGTCTTGCTATTTACTGTTCTACTCTGTACAGCACCATGTACATTGATGGTGCTATATAAATAAATAATAATAAATAAAAAAGGGAAGGTATTGGAGAGAGTCATGGCAGAACAACTGCAGGACACTGATTATCTAGACCCATTTCAATCTGGGTTTTGACCTAGTTATGGGACTATATCAGCCTTGGTTGCCCTGATAGATGACCTTCATTGAGAGAGAGACTCAGTGCAACCCTGTTAATTCTGCTTTTGATACTATCGACCACGGTATCCTCCTCGATCGACTCCGTGGGATGGGCATTGGAGGCACTGTGTTATGGTGGTTCCAGTCCTACCTGCAGGGTTGATTTCAGAAAGTAACATTGGGTGATCATTTCTCAGCCTCTTGGCAATTAAGCTATGGGGTACCGCAGGGCACCATCTTGCCCCCAATGTTGTTTAATATCTATATGAAGCCTTTGGGGGTGGTGATTAGGGGATATGGAATAAAATGCCATCAGTAGGCTGATGACACACAGCTCTATCTCCCTGTGACATATGACTCAGGAGAGGCTGTGTAAGTCCTAGATCAGTGCCTAAACTCAGTAATGGGCTGGATGAGGGCCAATGAACTGAAGCTGAATCCTGGCAAGGCAGAAGCCCTGTGGGTGAGTGGTTCCTGACTTCGGGAAATAGGCTCATTGCCTGTTTTGGATGGGGTTGCACTTTCTTTGAAAGATCAGGCTCGTAGTTTGGGGGAACTCCTAGATCCATCATTGTTGCTGGTGGTTCAAGTGGCCACAGCAGCTCAGAGTGCCTTTTACCAGCTTCGGCTGGCTCACCAGCTACAGCCTCTTCTGGACAGGGATAGCTTGGCCACAGTGGTACGGGAATTAGTAACCTCAAGACTGGGCTAGTGCAATGCGCTCTATGTGGGGCTGCCCTTAAGACTGCTCTGGAAGCTGGGGCTAGTGCAGAACTCAGCAGCTTAGCTGTTGACAGGAGCTGCCTCTTTTCAACATATAACTCCTTTGCTGAGGGAATTGCAGTGGCTACCCATTGGCTACCAGGTTAGGTTTAAGGTTTTGGTCCTGGTGTACAAAGCCCTAAAGAACTTGGGACCAGGATACCTAAGAGAGCGCATTCTCCCGTAACAACCTGCCCGATCACTGAGGTCGTTGGAGAGCATGCCCCTGGTGGTTGCACGTGGACCTGTGGCCCAACTGGAGTCCACCAGGAGAAGAGCTTTTAGTGTAGTGGGCCCTTCTCTGTGGAACACCTTTTTATTCTCTCAGTATTTTAACACTTAATTTTCACTTAAATTTAAATTTTACTGTTTTAACTCTGTATTTTAATTTTATATCAATTTTGCTGCGTGGTTTTTATTCTGGTTGTGCTTTTTATATTGTATTGTGTATTTGTGCTTTTAACCTGTTGGTTGTCTTACTATGGTTTTAATTTTTGTGAACTGCCCAGAGAGCTTCGGCTATTGGGCGGTATAGAAAAATGTAATAAATAAATAAATAAATAAATAAACAAACAAACTCTCTGCCCCAGGAGGTCAGGCAGGTGCTAGCACTAGGCTGCTTCCAGCGCCTCCTGAAAACATCTATGTTTCGAGAAGCCAACTGACTAGCCACTGTTTTTTCTGGCTGTTTCTGGAAGAGCTGTATGTGTTCCAGTTATCTTCCACCTCCATCAGCTACTACCTTTGCAGATGATTGCTGTGTCCAGTCGCAGGGTGAATTTGGCAACTGAAGTTCTTAGGATGCTCAGTTCGGGGGCATGTTTTTCATGCAATGGCATCTAGCCATAGTTTTGTCTTTCATTTGTTTCTTCATTGCCTTCTTGCCTGGTTTGCCTGACTGCCTGGCCTTGCAGACAGGGATGAACATGGTATGGATCTAGTATAGGGTCTGCGTGTTCATGCTTTCCTGTTCACATGTTGAAGCTGAATACCTGATCAGGGCTTTCTAGCAGTATGAAAGTTCCGTCTGTGGTATTTGATTGGTGATGACTCATTTGCACGTGCAAGTCACTGCTTATGCTGCAATCATCCAGTGATAAACATGTATGTGTGAAGCAGCAATAGTGCAAGTCTGTACATGTTTACTCAGAAGCAAATCTTACTGATTTCAATGGTGTTTACTTCCAGGCAAGTGTGCAAAGGATTTCACTCTTAATGTATCACTGAAGGTCCTTCTTACATAACCTTCATTGCATGGGAACTGCTCTAACATAGCCTCGTCCTACACAGTAAATATGATGTCATAACCCCTGAGATACATTTATTTATTTATTGCATTTCTATACCGCTCAATAGCTGAAGCTCTCTGGGCGGTTCACAAAATACATGAAAAGTAACTCTCCATGTCAGTGTTGACCAGGGTGATGCTGGCATGATGCACAGCTAGAACACGAAACCCTCTCATGTGAGCTGAGAGTTCTAACATTATTTATTTATTATTTATTTATTTATTACATTTTTATACCGCCCAATAGCCGAAGCTCTCTGGGCGGTTCACAAAAATTAAAACCATAATAAAACAACCAACAGGTTAAAAGCACAAATACAAAGTACAGTATAAAAAGCACAACCAGGATAAAAACCACGCAGCAAAATTGATATAAAATTAAAATACAGAGTTAAAACAGTAAAATTTAAATTTAAGTTAAAATTAAGTGTTAAAATACTGAGCGAATAAAAAGGTCTTCAGCTGGCGACAAAAGGAGTACAGTGTAGGCGCCAGGCAGACCTCTCTGGGGAGCTCATTCCACAACCAGGGTGCCACAGCGGAGAAAACCCTGCATCATTACCTGCATCACCTGTCACACCACCACAGCTTCCTGGGAAGGTGCCTTAAGAGCTGGCTTAAAATAAAGACCGGTGATAAAACAAAACAAAACAAAATTCTTCTTTCAGAATACATTAGACAAATAGAAAAGTAATAAGAGTGGTGGATATATTCTGCCTGGCATAGGATAAGCTACCTCACTGTTGTGGAGAGTGGGTTTGTCTTACTTCTATTATATGAAAGTATATTCTCATCAGTGCATAATGAGTAAAATTCAGCAGTGCTGCACACCTAAGAAAACCCAAAGAAAGCAAATTGCTGACCTTGTTTTCTCCTTAGCGTTCCTTTTCTACCAATCTAAGCACACTGCTCCAGGGATAATTCCTTGATTTTCTCCTTCCTCATGTCTGAGATCACCTGGGCAGCCCCTGCATGACGGTTCAGCAATTTACATGAATTCCATATTATGGTGGCTCTCCATGTCCAGTGGGTGTTAGCAGCACATTGAAATTTGCGGTGGTGCTTCAGGTAATGAGTGTAAACAAGCCTTGCCTTTTCCTTTTTTACAGCACCACTGTTTTGGGGCAGCAAAATGGTGATGCTGCAAATCCTGTCTGTGACATGAGAAGGGTGGTTTTGGGGAAAGAGGTTGTCTTCTGTGATGCCGTATCTGATGGTGTCAGTGAAAGGGATTAAAAGGTTTGAGGTAACAACAATGCAGACGTATGAATGTCATGTTAAAAGGAACAAGGAAGACTGGCAGGATTCTTGCTATAGCTAAAGGAGCATGCCAAAGAATCAGGGAAACTTATTTTGACCCTGAACTAGAAATATGTTTGTGTTTTTCCCTGCTGCTGTGCAGCAAACTACTTTTTTAAAAAAGTAGACTTTCAATGCAGAATGCTTATTGTATGTCACTGACGAAAAGAATAGGATTTGAGCAATGTGAAGTCAGTTTCTAAACAAAAGGAGCAAAAATATGCTGCAGGCATTGATGCAGTCATGGCTGTCAGGTGACTGTGTACAGGCTTATTAACATGTGTGTACATCACTTCTACATTGGCTGAGCGAGAGTTGAATGTGTAAACTGATTCTGTTGGAGGGAACAGCACTTTGTATCAAGTGATAAACATGAATGTGTAAACCAGTCCCACATTTATGATACATTGCTTTCTTTATAGAATGGGTTGGGCAACTTGTGGCCTTCCAGATGTTTTGGCCAACATTCCCATCAGCTATGCTGGCTAAGGCTGAAGGGAAGATCTAGGCCAAAACATCTGGAGGGCCACAATTTGCCCAGCCTTGTTTTACAGCATCAATGGAGTTGGAATTCCCTACTCTTCTACTGTATGAGTAGGATGCTGTGGAACAGATGGGGAGCAGTGGGGGAGATTTTTAAAAGAGAAGGGCAATTGGCAGGGCAGCTGGAGAGAGAAGAAAGGCAAAGAAGGGAAGACGGCAAAGGTAAATGAAGTAGAAAAAATCAAGAGAGGGAATAGAGAAGCAGGCTCAGCTTGAAGGGTCTGACCAGCATCCTGTGGCAAGAAAAGGAAATGAGGTCACAATCCCATGCTTTGCCAACAGCAAAATCAAAAGCATCTTGTCCTTTTCACCCTGTTCTTACTGGATTCCCTATCCAGCCCTTCCTGACACCTCTAGGATTTCTGGACCTTTGTTTTCTCCCCATGACAGCCTTCCCTCCATCCTACCTGCTCTTCCCCAGCACATGGAAAGGAGAGCACACACTAAAGACAGGAAACAGCGAGAGAGGGAGGCTGTGACCTCCAATGGCAACTTATTGGCAAAGATATATATCCATCTTTCCTGGTATAAAATGTCCAGGGCCGTTTCTACACCAGCCTTTTCCCTCAGGATCATCCCTGGATCGTTCCTGTGCATCTAAATGACACACAGGGGATCCCGGGAGCAGGCAGGGACAATCCCTCCATTTTCCTGGGATAACAGGTGTAGAAAGGGCCAAGAAATAAGTATTAAGTGTAGAAAGGGCCTTGAAAATAAGAAGTATTGAAAAGGCACAGTACATTACACAAAAAGAAGAAGGAATTCATTTGTAATCATTCAATAAATATACAGAGAGGAAGAATACAGTGCATGCAGGGAATGTGCCTGATAGCATGTATTCAGCCGTAGAGCTTTTCATATTGGGGTGTGTGTGTGTGTACAGAAAGCTACCCTTGAACTCCCTTGTCTCCTCTGCATTTCACTGGCTATTCCAAGGTAACTCTACAATGAGTTACTAGTTATGAAGTGATGGTGCGAAATTAATTTCCATAGAGAGCAGAGGGTATCTGGTCTCTCATACTTTGGGTACTTAAGAAAATTGTATTGTGTTGCCTTCTGCATGTAAAATTTTAAGTGAGCAGAACTCTGCTAAGGAGAGCAGCTCAGTAGAAACAGAGGATCAAGGAGCCCACTGAATAATAAAATCTTGCTTGGATGCTCTCTTTGAAGGCTGCTGTGAGGAGACAACCCTAGGAGCTGAGCAGAAGAATGAGCTGCAGGCACAAATCCGCCAAGGTTTCATTCTGGCTACGCCTGCAGCTTCATTGACAGTCTGGTGTGAGGCTTCTAGAGCAGGGGCAGGCAGAAAGGAGATAGCCAGGTGTTTTGTACTTCAACTCCCAGAAGCCCCTGCCAGCCTGGCCAATGGTCAGAAATGCTGGGAGTTGAAATCCCAAACATTGGGAGATCTACTTTCTGCCCACCCCTGTCCTGGAGGAATGTGCTCTGATTTAGTGATAATGTGTTAAAATTAGTGCCAAAGCATTGCTAGAGTGGAGCAATAGGGGCTCCTGGGAGAGGCTGTTGGGTGCCACATGCTGTCAGTGGCAAGGGCCACTGTTCAAAGTGGGTCGGGCCATGGATGGCAGGCGCACACCCCCTCCACACACCCACACCCACAGAGAGATCCTTTGAGACGGTGGCTCAGGAAAGGTGAGTGGGAAGAGTGACGTGCTGAGCCAGTGTCTTGAAGTGCAGTTCCTCAAGGTGCCAGCTGAGTCTGGAGTTGGTTTCACTTTGACTTCGTGGATTGGAAAAGGTTAGGGGTGGACAAAACTTTGAGCCAGCACCAACTAAGGTCCAAACTGAGTTAGAAGTTGGCTTTCCCTGTCCCTGACCTTCCTAGACGGAGGGAAGGAAAAGTGTGGGTGAAGCCCTGAGCTGGCTTTCTTCACCCTCATTTCCCCTGACTGAGGAAAGGCAAGAGGGAAAGTGAAGCCAACTAAATCATAGCCTCAAGGAGTGCTCCTCAAGGCTGTAGTTCAGTCAGGAGCAGCTCTTCTGCCCCTTTCTGTTCTCTGATGGGGCAGGATTTTAGGGAGGGGGCCTTGCCTGATGGCTTCATGGGCCAAATGGGGAGGCCTATCAGGCCAAATTGGCCCACAGACCAAAGGTTCTCCATCTATGCACTAAGGATTGGACCTGGAACCTCTGCATTCTGTGCATGTGCTCTACCAGAGTGGTGGTTCCTCCTGAGATACGTGGTTCCTATCTCAGTGTCTTTGGTGAAACCCTGGCCAGAGAAGAAATCAATAAGAAATTACATAGACGATGTGTTCCTGTTGCATATCCAGTTCTGGCCATCCTGTTATATATTGACAAACCTATTCTGGGTTTCTTCAGCAATTTTTCTCATCTCTGTACGCCATTTTGCTTCTGTCCCCACTTGCAGGTCTCCAATCTCTATCTCTATGACAGTGTGCTCATGTTGGCCAATGCCTTCCACAGAAAGCTGGAGGACAGGAAGTGGCACAGCATGGCAAGCTTGAACTGCATGAGGAAATCAACAAAGCCTTGGAACGGAGGCCGGTCCATGCTGGAGACCATTAAGAAGGTAAGAATGAGCAAATGGGAACCCAGCTTGCAAACTTGGGGCCTTGGGCAGGCAAACTGCTTAAGTGACGGCATTCACCACATTGTTGTGGCATAGGGGAAAGGAAAGTAGAAGCCCAGAAATAGACTAGACGGGATTCAGGAGGAGTCTGGGTAGATCAACTAAAGAATACTTGAGGGGCCTTGCAAGTACTCATAAGGAATGGTTACAAAGCTCAGATACGGTTATCTGTCCCTTCTTCCCACCTTCCCCGCTGCCAATTACCTCCTTCCTCAATGGGAAAACACTTACCTTGGGCAAAGGGGAAGGAATAAAAGGTGTTGGAGGGCTCGAGGTAGGCCCATGTCCCATGGCCAACAGCAAGAAATGAAACTCTTCAATCATTTGCTGCTGCCATAAGGTTTCTCAATGGGTACACTTGACCATGGAGTGCCTTTAACTGTTGGGGATCAAGGGACTTACAGTCCAGATTTTTCCTTTGCTCATCAGAGCTTTCCACCACCTGTTGTCTTCTCCCATTTCTCCAAAGCAAGTTATTTTTTCCTTGGAGTAGGGGGATGGGGGTTTGGTAGGGAGGGCAGGCATGCAGTGTGAGCCCTAATTGTATGGGGGGGGGGACTTCTGGTGGACTGTGACCACCTTGAATTTGGACTACTTTAATTTAAACAGGGGTTTCCCTCAGTTTTGGGCACCACGGCTTTGAATACTCAACCTATCCGTAGTTATGCCAAAACTCAAAGAATGAAATTCATAGTTTCATAATCTGGGATGTGGCCAATCCTTAATAGGGTGATCATGTGTCCTTCTTTACAGAGGACAGTTCTCTATTTTGAACTTGTCCTCTCTTTGAAAAGCTATTCCATTTGGGTTTCAAGATAAAGAAACATAAGAACTGTTGCCCATAAAACTGAACAGTCGGGCGTATAGGTGATTTGGTCCCAGTCTTCCACACTATGTTGAGATCTGCTATATTTGTATTTAAAATATAATGATTATTTCTAAAAGTGCATATAAATGAACATATATAAATTTCATGCAAATCAGTGTCTCTTTTTGTCTTCTATTTTTGGCGATGTGTTTCTTCTTTTTTTGCTGATTCATAAGTAGCCACCCTAACCATTAAACAGGCATTCAGATATTGAAAACAAACCATGGTTAAGTATTATGTTTGCACAAGGCCTCAGCAGAATTTATTCAGTTATTTTTTTAGAAAGAATTTTTCTGCTTTTGCTCTTTCGGCAGGTCCTGTACAATTTATTGCTTCCATAGCACTTAGAAGTATTAGATTGTCTTTGCCAACATTTCCCAGCTTTTCCAGAAGATGGGTGCTTTTTGGTTGAAGACTGTTTCGGGTGATTGGAAGCTTATGATGCTACTTTCAGTTTAATCGCACAAATTTGCAAACCACTTTGGGATATGTATTAGGGATGTGTTCCGCTTCTCCTCAGACTGGAGAAGCAGGAGCAGATCGGGGGGCTTCACCTCCCCTTAAGGTGGAGGCGAAGAGGATCGGGGAGCCGCGGAGTGTTGCGGATCGGATCGAGGTGAAGGCGGATACTTCGCCTCGATCCGGAGCTCCGCAAAAAAGGTAAGGGGGGGTTACTTGGTCCTGCTGCTGTCACTGCCGCCCATGCGGCGACGGCGGCAGGGCCAGGTAAACCCCCCTCCCTCTTCTCCCTTACCTGCGTCCGTCCACAGTCCCGCGGCTGCTTCAGTTGAGCCCGAGGACTCAACCAGGAAGACTAGGTGGCTGGTTGAGTCCTCGGGCTCAGTTGAAGCAGCCACAGGACCGCGGACGGACACAGGTAAGGGGGAGGAGGGAGGAGGGCCTTACCTGATGCCACTCCCCGCCACTGCGGAGCTCCGATTCGGAGCCGGAGCTCCGCAGCGGAGTGGAGTGGCCCCCAGGCGGATCGAGGCGGGGCGGAGCGGGCCCGATCTGCAATTTGCGGATTGGGCGCGAAGAGGATCGGGGGGTCTGTGCGCACCCCTAATATGTATACATGGAGCTTTGGAAAGCTAAATTGCCTTCTGTTCTTAAAATTGATGACACTGTTTCCTTAGGGACATATCACTGGACTCACGGGTGTTATGGAATTCAGAGAAGATGGTGCCAACCCCTATGTGCAATTTGAAATACTTGGAACCAGCTACAGTGAAACGTTTGGCAAAGATGTGCGGAGGGTAACGATGCTTTCTCTTTTCTACTTCTTCTTTTCCCATCTCACCGAAGCAGAACGACACTCTGCTTATCCGGGGGAAATGCTATCATTTTGGAACAAACGGTAGAAGCGGTTTTGCTCACAGCGCTAAAGTCATTAGCTGTGGAAATGGTATTTTCTAATTCCTCACACACTTAAACCTTGAAAGATAACAATTTTAGACTGTCAGGAGGGAGTCTTGAAAATTGTCCTCAAATGTGCCATATCCCTTAATATATTCCAATACCGACACTTTGAGAATAATAGTGGAAATGGTACAACTCTGTTCCTAGCTATTTCCAGGTGAATTATGGTATAACTGGTATAACTAAGACTTGCCTTAGTCAGGCGTTAAATTTCTAGTCTCTTTAAAGCCTTAAAACAGGTTCCAGAAAATGGCAAGAAATAGATTGGTGGCTGGTGGCAGAGAGAGAGAGAGAGAGAGAGAGAGAGAGAGAGAGAGAACATCATACTTAAAGGAAGGTGTGACTATGTAGCAAATGAGTGAAAAGTATTTATTTTCTTTCTATTCCCCTAAGGCAGTTTGCATTAAAAAATAAATCAAATACAATTATAACGGGGCTGTTACACTTCAACTGTGTGTAATGTTAATGGGATGGCTGTTTCTCTGTTGGAGCAAAAGTTCTTAAGCCTTCTCCTGATGGATATATTCTGCCCTGAATCTCCTTGCACCGGGGGGTGGGGGCAAGGGGAGATTCTTGTTTCATCAAATACTTCAATTTCCCCATTGGGCCAATATTTCTGCTTTGCTCCTCCAAGGTGGAAGACATAAATTATAAAGGAGCAGTTGAGAAACATGACTTTACTGAATACCGCTAGAGTGAAAGGATCACAAGTTGGTAATGTTCTGATCGCCACTTGGAGTTGGGTGGAGACTCGAACAAGAAAAGCCAGCGCTAAATCATCCTGGGTTCCACACCACTGTTTGCATGATTAGCAAATATCCGGAACAGAGTGGTAAAAGTGGGGGGTAGAAATTCCATGGGAAAATGGGTGGCGGAGAAAAGGTTAGGCACTCCCTATCCTCCAATTTTCCACTGCAAACAACCCGTTTTCCAAGGCTGTTTTGAAATAGAAAAACATCTATCTATTTAATATTACACCCAGCTACAGTGTAACGTGTCGTTTGGGTCATAGAAATAAATATACATATAAATATATTTATATAGTGTTTTGTTAGAAAGTGCTATATAAATTATTATTATTGTATATAAGCATATGGAGTCTGATAGAACATTAACCCTCATGTACCTATACACAATGCAGATGTAACTCTTCATCATAACAATGTCACCAGCAATCATCAGTTTGCTTGGAGCCTGAGTGTAACATTGTGTTGTATATGTCTCTGTGTTTGTGCTTCATATTGTTTGCATTTGAAGCTATAAGATTTGGCTGGGTCAGGACTTGCTCTTCCGGATCCCGGCATCCAGACCCATGAACCAGGCCTGGTAGTTCTTGTTTCTTTAAAGTTATTGTGGACTTTTTATGCTGGACACTAATGTAAACAGTGTGCTGCGTGCTGTATTGCATGCAACCTAAATTGGGCTGTGGACAGGGCGTTAACAGGAACAGCACGCACTGTGTGTCATATCCCTAAACACACAAAGAAGAAAAATATTACAAGTACAATCCTATGCATGATTAGACAGAAAAAAAAGGGTCCTACTGTCCCAGCCAGCTGTAGGTTGTAGGATTTTGTTTTCTGTCTAAATATGCATAGGATTGTGCCTAGGGATTTTGGAGAAATCTGTTTGGGGGGTGCCCACCCCAACTTCATTTTGGTTTCTGTTGTGAAGCCCAATTCGGCCTGCAGTGAGTTGGGCCAGTTTACGGATTTTCTATTTATTTATACTGCCCAATAGCCGAAGCTCTCTGGGCGGTTCACAAAAATTAAAACCACAATAAAACATTAAAACCACAATAAAACAACCAACAGGTTAAAAGCACAATTACAAAATACAGTATAAAAAGCACAACCAGGATAAAACCATGCAGCAAAATTGATATAAGATTAAAATACAGAGTTAAAACAGTAAAATTTAAATTTAAGTTAAAATTAAGTGTTAAAATACTGAGAGAATAAAAAGGTCTAGAAAATTTTCTAGAAATTTTGCACACGGTGCAGGGGGGAAGGTTTTGCAATTTGCACAAATCACAACTGAATTTTGCATAATTTGCACAACGTCAGCTGTATTTTCAACCTTAATATGTGCAAATTGCTCAGAAAATTGCATAAATTGTGGAACCTTCTAAACCCAAAAATGTGCAAAAACATAACCTGAGTTTTGCCTGCAGTTTGGCCATCAAGCCAAAGAAGAACCTGAATTCCCAGTGATAGATACCCCTGATTTTGCCATAAGTGATTCTAAAAAATAAGGTGGTAATAATTCCTCTTCTTTCCTCCTCTGTACAATGTCTTTAATATGATGCAAAAATTAAGGAAATGAAGATTTTTCCATCAGTGTATCCCCATGGTGGGATTAATTTCTTCATGTCAGGGCATTGTTAAAAGCACATTTAAAAAAGTGGGGGTTGCAACCCTGTTCATAATTCTACAATAGCATAGTAGTAAAGGGAAAGAAGGAGTGAGATAAAACATCATATGGAAATTTTATATTCACTCTTCTTTTTGTGTGACACCCCATCAGGGACTGCAGCACTTGAACTGGGAACTCAGGGTCTTAGGCTCAGACCTCACATAGTGAATTCCATTGATTATGTGTGCTCACAGTTTAAAGTAGAATGCATGGGAGTACTTCACAATAAAAGCAGATTATAAACTGGAAAACTTCGGAGTCCTTTGCATGCAATTCACATTGATTGCACAGTATAATGCTGGTGTGATAAAGCTCTAACTCTGTCCCCTAATTCTTATTAATGTCTCTCTCCATCCTAAGAGCATCATCAGATGGAGGGGAATTGTGTTTCCTTACCATTGCTTCCCCCACCACTTCTGTCCCATGATACTTCCTCTTTTTTCACACGAGGGAAGGAAGAGGAAGTAAACAACGACCATGTGGCCCATTCGGTGGCCATTTTCATCACACCACTTTTCCTCCACACAGCAGGAAATGGCGGTACCTACAAAAAGAAAAGAAAAAACGGACTTAAAGTGGTCTATTTTGTGACAGAAAGAAGGCAAGGGGGAGTGAGAGACACATGGGAGGTGGATGATGTCATCAAAAGGAGCTGTGAATATCCATAAGTGGGGAGTAATGAGCGTGCAATAAAATGCTCATCTGATGACACTCTAACTCAACCAACAACTAACGTTGAGTTAGTTTATTGAGATTTTTAAATTTCAGTTGCATTCACTGGGGGCCACTCTGGAGAATGCAAAGATACACAGTTTGCAAGTTCAGATGAGGAGCCTAATGGATCACAATAAAACTCTAGAAAAATAGCTTTCCCATATCTGAACTGGAAACCAACAGTCAAGTAAACCTGTTCTGCTTTTTAAAGTGACTAACGAAAAACCCAAATATTATTTGTATGTGAAGCATTTATCAACCTTTTCCGTTACTCTTTTTGTGCCATACTTCTCTCTCTCTCTCTCTCTCTCTCTCTCTCTCTCTCTTTTTTAGCAATTCTTCTTTATTTTTTTCTCATTATGGAAGAGTATTTAATGTATTTTTATGATCAAAGACGTATGGAGAGTTAATCTGATTTTTTCAAATGTCAACACTTTGTCATACTAAGGTTTTGATATTTTCTGCTGATTGTAATACTCTGCTTTTCCAAAGCCATTTGAATACTCTGAGTAAGATTTACATAAGACTGCAAAGACCCTATTGCATTTTGGTTATATGCTGATTCAAGGTGTTAGAAATAGAGGAGCTAATAGCTTATATATTCTTTTTGTTTAGAACTTTTGAGCATCTAACTTGTTTGTGACAAGATAAATTATCTTCATCCAAAATAAGGAGAAAGGAGGAAGGGCAAGGTTTAGAGAAATAATCAGTTTTAGAGGGAAATGATGGCAATATCTGAGGTGTCCTACCCCCAAAAAAATATGTTTCAACTAAAAACATAATACTAGAAAATATTTCTTGCAGAATTTAATATACATTCACCAAAACTATCTGTAGGAAAAGATTAATTTAGGATCATTTTACTAAAGCAAATGTAGATTTTTACTAAACAAACCAAAATATGATATATATGTTTGTCTAAGGAGAATCTTGTATATGAAAGAAGACCCCCCCCAAGGCATAATTAAATGTAAATATTTTAAATTGTGTCATCCCTCCCTATCTTTACATTAAAATCTCCAGCCAAAAGGAGTTGGGCAAGGGGATATTGAGATTCTAATTTCATCACATACTTAGATGTTTCCATTGACCTGTATTTCTGCTCTGCTTCTCCAAGATGGAAGATATGAGTTAAAACAGCCTTCCCGAACTTGGTGGTGTCTGTATGTGTTGGATGACAAGTCCCATGATCCCTACTGGGCATGGTGGTGGTTGCGCATGGGAATTGTACCAGTTTGGGGGAAGCTGCATTAGAAATCAACTTTTGATAAACACTGGGCTGTATCCAATCCTGCCACTGCACTTATGCTATTGACGTACCACTATCATAAGTGACCTCTATAAGGACACTAATAGTGTCAGCTGGTGTGGCAGGTTTTTGGGGAAACCCGTTACACCATCTAACCCTACTGGTGTACTGCTAGATATCCTTTACACTAGTTATACATAAATAGCATAAATAGAGTGGCAGTGTTTGATACTGCCCATTATGTTTAATATAGGGTGACCATATGAAAAAGAGGACAGGGCTCCTGTATCCTTAACAGTTGCATAGAAAAGGGAATTTCAGCAGGTGTCATTTGTATATATGGAGAACCTGGTGAAATTCCCTCTTCACCACAACAGTTAAAGGTGCAGGAGCTATACTAGAGTGACCAGATACAAAAGAGGGCAGGGCACCTGCAGCTTTAACTGGTGTGATGAAGAGGGAATTTCACCAGGTTCTCCATATATACAAATGACACCTGCTGAAATTCCCTTTTCAATACAACTGTTAAAGATAAAGGAGACCTGTCGTCCTTTTCATACGGTCACCCTATTTAATATCATAATAGCCAAGGGATTAGAAGTAGGTAAAGTTATGATCTCAATTTTGCATGGAGACTAAAACAACAATGTCTGGCATCCTTGAGGCTGGCTAGAAGTGGCCCACACAGAATAAGTAACATAGCTGTTCAAAATAATTTCCTCATCTGTCAAGGTTCCTTAGCACTACTACATCAGAAAGAGATTGATAGTCCCAAAACACTTTTTCTCTAACTTTCACCTTCCATTCACTAATATTCTAAGTTAAGCAGTTTAGGGAAAAGGCCCAATTATTTCTAGGGAGTTAGTTATTTTGATTTAACTTATCAAGTGTCCTATATAGATCATTAAACACACTACCACACTAGGGGCAGCTCAAAGCTCTCTCTGTTGAAAATGGTATTTTCCCCCATCTGGAGACCCCTGCTTTGATGGCTCTAAAATCAGCGTATACAATTATTTCTGGAAGCTAATGAATTTACACATCCAGTAGTAAAATTAAAATCATACAGTAAATAGGGCTGATCAGGTTCGTTGGAGGCATCTATCAGGGTAAAAGTGGCATTTGATTTGCATTTATTTATTTTACCAGTAGGGACAAGAGTAATAGAAAAGCTTGATATAGCTCACACTGCAAATCAAGTGTTGATCGTGGTGGAGATTTAAGTTTTATAGAAAGTTCTTGGAAGTTTTTTCTTTAAATGGGAGAGCTTTTTAACAATACTAGCTGTACCCTGAGTAACATACGCTGTTGTAGCATATCTTAAAGTTTATTAATTAAATATCATTGCCGGGGTGCGGCCTGCTTGGAGGCCACCAATACAGCACTGTCTGGCAGACCTGGGGGGCAGGGACGTCGTGGGGAGGGGGGCAGGCGTCCTGCTCTCCCTGGGGTTCCTGTCAGCCTTGGGCCGCCCACCCAGCTCACATGAGATTAGGCTGAGGGCTGGGCTCGCAGCAGGTGAGCGGCCTCCCACCCGGCCGCCAAGGGCCCTGGCCGTGCCTCGCTCATGCTTCGGACCGTGGCACTGCCCCCTTTGTGGGGGGTGAGTGAAGAGGCAGAAAGGGGGGTAGGATTACCTTGGAAAGCCCGGAGGAGTCGGGCGAGGGGCTTAGCAACCTGTATCAGCTGACGTTACATGTTGTTACTGTTGCTTAGCAACCTGTATCAACTGAAGCCTGTACGAAAACATACCTAAGCGTTATATAGAGAGAGATAGTTATGCTCTTCACAGGGAAGTTCAGAGTACCACCCAATTAATACTACTTCATCAGATTCAAAAATAGAACCTCATGTCTTCAGTACCAATCTGATGAGCCAACCTCAGCAGAGAGAGATTTTCTTCCACATTACTAAGCTCACACATAGCTGGAAAGTTTATCCCAATCAATCCAATCCTTTATTACCTCTCAGTTTTCCCACATTGTAAGAAGTAGGAATAACCTTACATTTCGCTAACAGAGCTTTAACCTTTTTATTAATAAAAAAAATTATTTAGTTCACAAAATGATTTAGTTCTCATTTATAGGAAAGTATCCTGAAGACATCCAGTGAGGTAAAGCCCATGCACCTAGGTAACTGGTTCTATAGTCAAACCGCTGTTAACGATTAAGAAGTTTCTCCTAATGTTATACTGAAATCTATCCTGCTACAACTCAAGCCATTTGATCTAGCCCTGCTTCCTGGGACAGGAGACTACAACTCTTTGACCTCTTTTAGGTAGAATCTCTATAAATAAGAACTCTTCACTTAGGATAATTAATTAAGACTGCGAATCAATGCACATTTTCCTGGGAATACACCCCATTGAACTCATTGGGACTTACATCTGAGTAACCATGCATAGGATTGCATTCTAAGATACAATGTATGTTAGGGTGACCATATGAAAAGGACAGGGCTCGCTGTTGTATCATTAACAGTTGTATTGAAAAGGGAATTTCAGCAGGTGTCATTTGTATATATGGAGAACCTGGTGAAATTCCCTCTTCATCCCAACAGTTAAAGCTGCAGGAGCTATACTAGAGTGACCAGATTTAAAAGAGTGTAGGGCACCTGCAGCTCTAACTATTATGATGAAGAGGAAATTTCACCAGGTTCTCCATATATACAAATGACACCTGCTGAAATTCCCTTTTCAATACCACTGTTAAAGATACAGGAGCCCTGTCCTGCTTTTCATATGGTCACCCTAAGTATGTGGCCTTTATTTATTTATTTTGTAGTGCTTGTCATTGACTGCTGTTTTAATTCTAAGTAATTGATTGCTAGTGTAATTTATTCTTTTCAATTGTTTGACTATTTGACTGATATGGTTTTTATTGAGTTTAATTTTTCATTGTTCCTGAGAGCTTTTAATTATAGGCTGGGTCAATAATAAATAAATAAATCTATAAAATAATCAGGCCCATGTTCCAAGGATGTTACTGTTCCACGTGAGTTTATAGCAGAGGTAGAGAAACTCAGTCCTATTGGCAAATCTGGCCCTCCAGGGTTTTCTAGACGGCTACACCCTTTTCCCCCTGGCTGACCCATCTCAACTGATCACTAATTGTTTGGTGGTTTTCTGGCCTTTGTGAAATCTTCCTCCCGTTCTAAATGGTTGCAGTTAGGGATGGCACAAGCCTCTGACTGGGTCCATGAGGACAGCAGACCCCCTCCCCCCACGTCTGGCCCTCACAGACCTAGTCAGATGCGCTCAGGTGTGAGTGTGGGCCTGAATGCTCGCGAGCCCTGAGTTTCTGGAGCCTCATCGGTGCAGGGGAGGGATGCAGAATTTCCAGAGGCTCCGGAAAGTGTGCATTTCCCCCCTCCACATTAATGGCAGCTCTTATCAGTGTGAAAGGGGGAAGTCTGCAATCACCAGAGCCTCCAGAACAAGGTATCGTGAGGACTGACTTCTCCCATCTGTACCCTTTTGTGCCCGCTGTTCAACATCTGAAGTCCGCTGGATATATACTAGGCGCAGGGCCTTATCAAGAGTGGCATCAATTCCTTTCCCCAGGCACACCAATCTCAGGACTTCAGGGGTTAGTTGATTTTATTGCCTCCTTGTTCCCCGACCCTCCTATATGAGTTATATTTTATTCTACTGGCCACAGTTGTTTTTTTTAAAATCTAATTTCCACTGAAATGACTATACTGTTTATTTCTGTTATGCAGCTGAATAAGGCAAACGGGACAGATTTTTACAAATAAATGAATGAATACATGTGGGTCTTTTGGATTTGCTAAGGCTTTCGGCAGATCCTTTCAGAGTGAGGATCTCAACATTGGAGTAAAACATGCAGCCTTTGGGGCTGGGCTGCTTGTGCTTCTGCAGTGGAAATTAATGGGAAATGAGTGGGAAAAGGTGGGCCAGGAACTTGTTGCTGCTGCTGCTGCAATCAAGCAAATATATCCTGAGAAATGCTCTGTCAGAAAACAAAGGACTCAGCAGTTAATTGCACTTGTGCTGATATGTGTTTCTGAGTAAAAGATAGGGTGAGAAGGAGAAGGGGAGAGAGGGGAATGTTGGATGGAGAAAGTGGCGGAGAAGCCACCAGAAGAAGATAAATTCATGTGTTGAATGCAAGTAAAGTTCAAGGATGAGTTTAGGTAAGGCCGATTACCATTTTTCCACTGACAATTTTCATGATGCTCTGCATTTTTGTGGTGATTAGTGCCTGCCCTTGTAGGAATTATTCCCATCCCTTTTATCTTTACAAGTGTTTGTTTGTTATCTTTACAAGTGTTTGTTTGGTTGTTTGGTTGTGCTTTTCATGGTTTTAATTTTGGTGAACCGCCCAGAGAGCTTTGGCTATTGGGTGGTATAAAAATGTAATTAATTAATTAATAAATAAATCTCTTCAATAAAGAAAAAAAATCTGGTGGTTAAGCCCTCGGGGCAACTCAAATCTGGTTGGAGGCAACCCACTTGTGGGTTCTAACCCACCAGTTGAGACCAAAGCTTTATAATACACATTTGTGAAATCTTATTTGTATTATTTAGTTTTATAACAGTGTTGTTGTCATTGTTGTCGCCGTCCCCCTCCTCCTCCTCCTCCTCCTCCTCCTCCTTTTAAAAAAGCAAGAGTTTTCGGTTGCTTCTTGAACTGCCTGGAATCTCAGACACATGCTGTATTTTACAAGAAACATTCTGTTTCGAGAGATAACGTCTAACATTGGTTATCTATTTATGTAATTTCATTTACTTTTCCAAGCTTCATTTTCTTGAAATATCATCTGTTTCTTAAAAGCAGCCTTGCTGGTTCCTTTAGCACTTTCCCAAGCAGCTTCCAGCAATCACTTTTGTTAGCAGTTGTCATTTCACTCAGGAGCAGCTGAAATCTTGCTCGCTAATTCTGATGCTTTCTTTCCTGTTACTGTTTTAGAAAAAAAATCACAGTTGATAAAGCAGCCAGTTTATTTTGTTTTTGTTTTTTTATATGGAATACATTGTTCAGGGACATCTGCCATAAAGCTGGGTACATACCCCTGCCGAAACCCAACTATAATATGATGGAGCCAGCTGGAGACAGACCATACTTTTAAGAGTGTTGAACGAGATAAGATAGAGGCATTGCTATCTATCATGTACACAATTGTTCCACCATTGTCTCTGTTCAAAAGACTTTTGGTGGTCTTTGAAGCAGTTCAAAGATTTTCATCACAGGTTTACCAGACACATGTGCATGTGCACAGCAAGGACAAAGATTCTTTTATCACATTGCCTTCAGGTCCCAGAGAAGAATATAAGAAGAGCCATGTTGGCTCAGACCAAAAGATTCTGTTCCAACACTAGCCAGCTAGATGCCTATGGAAAGTCCACAAACAGGAAATGAGTGCAACAACACTGCCACTCATGTTCCCTAGCAACTGGTGTTCAGAGGCATACTGCCTTTGAACCTGGAGATAGCTATATAGCCATCGTGACTGGTAGTCATTGATTGCTTATCCTCCATAAATGTGTCTAATCCTTCTATAAAGTCATCCAAGTTGGCCAATGGTACAACTTGGAATAGCAAATTCCATAGTTTGACTGTGCTCTTTCTGAAGAACTACTTCCTTTCATCTGTCCTGAGTCTCCTACCATTTACCTTCATTGGGTAATCCTGCATTCTAGTATTATAACTTTCTCCACACTGTGCATAATTTTATATACATCTTTCATCTCCCGCTTACCTTTTTTTCTAAGCTAAAACTCCTGAAATGTAACCTTTCCTCATAGAGATGTAGCTTCAGTCTGCTGATAATGTTGGCTGCTCTTTTATGCATTTTTCTCAATTCTACAACAGCCTTTTTGTGATATATAGCTGGCTGACGGAGTATAGAAATTACAGTCCAACATATCTGGAGGCCCCCATATTGGGGAAAGCTAACTAACCTTAGCTGAATGGAACGTGTTATTTGTCATGTTTTCTCTGGTCAGGACAGAAATGAAAGTTGAAGTGCAACCCTTAGCAGCTCCCAGACAAAGGGAGGCTTTGCAGTGCCACATTTGGAATTATACTATGTGGCTGCTCAACTAAGATTTCTTGTAAGATGGATTCATTCCTCAGAGCACCAATGGACCATACTGAACAACAGGCAGTGGGAAACCACCCCATGGACACTGCCTCAGTTCAGACAACATGATAACCAATGGTGTTTTAAGTCGTCAACTGTTAGTTGAGCTGTCAACAGTTGGTTATTGTGTTGTCTGTCGGGCACCCCACAGTTGACTATTTCCCCAAAATATCTATTTATTTATTACTAGCTGTACCCTGCCACGCGTTGCTGTGGCTCAGTCTGGTTAAATGGAAAAGAAAGAAAAGACAAAGCGGATGTTTCTAATATGTTTAATTTCACAATGCTTGTGGATATACAATATTTTTAGTTGTTCCATTGTCTGTGTAGATATAGAGATTGTCTGGTTTGCCGACTCTAGAACACGCAACATATAATTGTCCATGTGAGAAGCAATCTGTGTCTAGATCTAAACCGCACAATTCTAAAGATTGGCCCTGAGCTTTGTTGATGGTGATTGCAAACGCCAATCGAATGGGGAATTGCAATCTCTTAAATTGAAATGGCATATCTGTTGGAATCATAGGAATGCAAGGAATGAGGACATCTTCACCTTTGAAAGGTCCTGTCAAGATTGTTGCTTCTATGACCTATAAGAGCAAATAGGAGAGAACATGCAAATAGGAGAGGAGGCAGAGGCAGTGGATTGGCCTACTGTTTGGTTTTTTAAAAAGGATGTTTTTACGGTGAGGAGATTAGTGGAAACTCCTGGCAGTTACCTTTATTCAGAACGTGTAACTGTCACAGGTGTGACATCTATATTCACTCAGCCAATTGTGAGAGAACATGCAAATAGGAAAGGAGGCAGTGGATTGGCCTACTGGTTGGCGATGTCACAATGACCTATAAGAGCAAATAGGAGAGAACATGCAAATAGGAGAGAATGCAGAGGCAGTGGATTGGCCTACTGGTTGGCGATGTCACAATGACCTATAAGAGCAAATAGGAGAGAACATGCAAATAGGAGAGGAGGCAGAGGCAGTGGATTGGCCTACTGGTTGGCGATGTCACAATGATCAGCAGGACTGGTTTTGAGGAGGCCTATTTCTTCGATTTTAAGACAAACCTTTGTCCCCATATAGAACATAGTTACATAACAACGCTCGCGTATTCGAATGCAACGTTGTGTCAAAATTTCAAAGCAATCGGTGAAGAACTTTCGGAGATATAACGTCTGTTTCGAACGAACATTTACATTTTTATTTATATAGACTAGCTGTATATAAGCTCTCCTCTATTCCTCATATTGAGGCAGTAGCTAAATCTTGTCGATTTTTCCTGTATAATATTGCCAGGATTCGATCATTTTTGTCTGTCTCTTCTGCCAAGACGCTTGTTCATGCACTGGTTATTTCACGGTTGGACTACTGCAACCTTCTTCTCTCTGGCCTTCCTTCTTCTCACATCAGTCCGTTAGTTTCTGTTCACCACTCTGCCGCAAAGATCATCTTCTTAGCTCGCCGCTCCGACCATGTTACTCCGCTTCTGAAATCTCTTCATTGGCTTCCAATTCACTTCAGAATCCAATATAAACTTCTCCTGTTAACCTTCAAAGCTTTTCACGGTCTAGCTCCTTCCTATCTCTCCTCTCTCATCTCACACTATTGCCCCGCTCGTGCTCTTCGCTCCTCTGATGCCATGTTTCTCGCCTGCCCAAGGGCCTCTACTTCCCTTGCTCGGCTTTGTCCATTTTCGTCTGCTGCCCCTTACGCCTGGAACGCTCTTCCAGAACATTTGAGAACTACAGGTTCAACCGCAGCTTTTAAAGCTCAGCTAAAAACTTTTCTTTTTCCTAAAGCTTTTAAAACTTGATGTTGTGCAGACTTCTACTGTTACTTTCTACTGTTAGTTTTTCCCTACCCTGTGCCTGCTTAGCCTTCCCTGTACCTGTTTGCATTCTCTTCCCCTCCTTATTGTTTAACTATGATTTTATTAGATTGTAAGCCTATGCGGCAGGGTCTTGTTATTTACTGTTTTACTCTGTACAGCACCATGTACATTGATGGTGCTATATAAATTAATAATAATAATAATAATAGCTGTACCCTGCCACGCGTTGCTGTGGCTCAGTCTGGTTAAATTGAAAAGAAAGAAAAGACAAAGCAGATGTTTCTAATATGTTTAATTTCACAATGCTTGTGGATATACAATATTTTTAGTTGTTCCATTGTCTGTGTAGATATAGAGATTGTCTGGTTTGCCGACTCTAGAACACGCAACATATAATTGTCCATGTGAGAAGCAATCTGTGTCTAGATCTAAACCGCACAATTCTAAAGATTGGCCCTGAGCTTTGTTGATGGTGATTGCAAACGCCAATCGAATGGGGAATTGCAATCTCTTAAATTGAAATGGCATATCTGTTGGAATCATAGGAATGCGAGGAATGAGGACATCTTCACCTTTGAAAGGTCCTGTCAAGATTGTTCCTTCTATGACGTTGCTCAGTAATTTTTTTACTGCAAGCCGCGTGCCGTTGCAAAGTTTTGGCTGGTTGATATTTCGCAACATGATAATTGGCATGCCGATTTTCAATTGCAGTACGTGCGGTGGCATCCCTGGCAGATCGAGTGAATTCAAAAATTCTGTTGGATAATTAACCGCTTCATCTGCTTCCACAACAGTGTTGATGGACTTGTATGTGACTGCCTCGCTTTGAATGTTAGATTGAATAATATTGTTAAGTTCATAGACGTTTTTGTTCTTGGCTGCAAGAATAGCTCGTTCACTCAGCCAATCGTGATTCTTATAATTGGTTTGAATATTTGGAAATACTTTTTCAACCAATTCTTCTTTTGACATCACTAAATTACAGAAGTTATGAGGTAATAAAATTCGTCCTGAGGTCAGATCAACCGGCACCTTTCCGTTCCCAATTTCCAGCAATTCACATGAGAATATCTCAGCTGATCGATCGTTTTGCAGCTGGACACGCATATTTGTAGTTAATTTTAACGTCTTTACGTGTCGCCACAAAGTAGAGTATTTCAGGCAAGCATTTATTTCGTCCGCTGGTGTCGATCGAGGAATTACAGGTAATGTTTGCCTGAAATCTCCTGCAAGCAATATTAATGTGTTCCCAAATGGTCTGATGTTTCCACGCAAATCTTGCAATGATCTATCAAGAGCCTCGAGTGATTTTTTGTGTGCCATTGTGCATTCATCCCAAACAATAAGTTTCCATTTTTGTAATATTTTTCCCATGCCGGATGCTTTGGAAATGTTGCACGTGGGAGTTTCAATGAATTGTATGTTTAATGGCAATTTCAAAGCGGAATGAGAAGTTCTTCCACCAGGTAGCAATGTCGCAGCTATTCCGGATGACGCAAGAGCTAAGGCTATGTCACTTTGGGATCGAATTGCTGCCAGAATCAATCTAATTAGGAACGTTTTACCAGTTCCTCCTGGCGCATCTAATAAGAAGATTTCTCCAATCCCGTTATTGATGGTTTTCATTATTTGATCGTAAATGCGTTTTTGCTCAAGCGTTAACTTAGGAATATTTGATTGCACATACGACAAAAGATCATCCGTGTTGTAATTTTGTTCACGACGCAATTCTACATCGAACGAAGCAGCAACAGTTCGATTCGGTGATGGCATTCCCAATTGATTGAGAACTTTGTTTGCGATTTCTAAGCACAAATCTTCAATCATTATCAAGGCTTCGTTGTAGATTTCTGGTGTGAAATCCATGTTTATATTTGAATTTTCTTTGCGTATTCGACGGAGAATATCTTCAGCCATGTCCGATTTATATTTCTCCCATAACTCTGTTGGAGATGAAGGAGAGCAGGCGGTCAATATGATTGCAAACAATGCACGAATTTGATTTGGATGTGACATGTTGCACGCATCATTAATGCATACATCCCAGTGTCGGTCGTTCTCCAATAAATTCAGAGCTTGACATGCACTGCGGAAAGTGGCATGTGTAACGCCGTTGACAATTCTCAATTGATGGAAAGACGTTGGACCGGGCACATTTACCAACAGCATGCGAAGAAAGAAGCATTCATCTTGATTGGGATGCACGGTGTACAGTCTGCCTATCGTTGTTCCTTTGAATATGCCAGGTTGTCCGTCGACTCGATCTGAAGCTGTAGAACGCGATTGCCGTGCTCGCAATCGTGCATCCTCAAGTCTGGCTGAACGTTGCTTGCCTGGTTCTTTGGCACATATTTGAGGCATTCTTTTTCTTTTTTTTCTCGTTTGCTGATGCCCGTTCTTCCTCAGTCTGATTTGCAATTTCTCGTCGCAGTGCTTCCGCTCTGCGAGTACGATGAACTAAGTGTGATCTTCTGCAAGACATTATTTGGATGAAGTAAAGCAAATTGTTTGGTTTTTAAAAAAGGATGTTTTTACGGTGAGGAGGTTAGCGGAAACTCCTGGCAGTTACCTTTCTTCAGAACGTGTAACTGTCACAGGTGTGACATCTATATTCACTCAGCCAATTGTGAGAGAACATGCAAATAAGAGAGAAGGCAGAGGCAGTGGATTGGCCTACTGGTTGGCGATGTCACAATGATCAGCAGGACTGGTTTTGAGGAGGCCTATTTCTTCGATTTTAAGACAAACTTTTGTCCCCATATAGAACATAGTTACATAACAACGCTCGCATATTCGAATGCAACGTTGTGTCAAAATTTCAAAGCAATCGGTGAAGAACTTTCGGAGATAGTACTCTGCCACGCGTTGCTGTGGCTCAGTCTGGTTAAATTGAAAAGAAAGAAAAGACAAAGCAGATGTTTCTGATATGTTTAATTTCACAATGCTTGTGGATATACAATATTTTTAGTTGTTCCATTGTCTGTGTAGATATAGAGATTGTCTGGTTTGCCGACTCTAGAACACGCAACATATAATTGTCCATGTGAGAAGCAATCTGTGTCTAGATCTAAACCGCACAATTCTAAAGATTGGCCCTGAGCTTTGTTGATGGTGATTGCAAACGCCAATCGAATGGGGAATTGCAATCTCTTAAATTGAAATGGCATATCTGTTGGAATCATAGGAATGCAAGGAATGAGGACATCTTCACCTTTGAAAGGTCCTGTCAAGATTGATCTCCGACTATAACAATTGCCACTTCGTCTATAGTTGGAGCATTGAATCTCCGCACATGTTCTCCAGCAGGCATTTTGTCAGCATGAATAACAATCTTGTGTGTATCAGATGGCATCATGTCAATTGCTGTTTTGAACAAATGTACTAAATTGTTTTTTTCGTGAAGTAGCTGTTGCAGTTTTGAAACAATGGACCTTTTTATGCCGGTATAAATTCCGCAGCGTGCATTCAATTCATCATTGCCATCACCAATGAAATACATTTGTAGGAATTTATGTTGACTATCTTGAAACGGAAGGAAGGAGCCGGCTTTATGATAAATGTGTCGTTTGACTTTGAAAGTTGGCATAAATGGAGCTGTGATGATTTCTGCACCGAACGACGTCATTTGGAAGCATGAGTTGTATTTCCTGATGTTAGATAGGAAATGCTTTGATTCTGCGGTATATCCGGCAAGCAAAGTTTGTAATGGCTCTGGTGGTTCTCCAAGTTGAGGCAGTTTAATTTTTCTAGCAGCGCAACACATTCCTTTTGTTTCTCCATTAAATTTAAGAGCCTTGCAATAAGGACACACTTCAGTCATAGTGCCGATGAGAACATGCCGCCTCAAACTATAATCATCAGCTGGGTTGTACCGGAATGCAAGGCGATTGTAATCGTGTGATTGTTTACCACGGAGTCGTGTTTGACGCTGATGTGCTGTTTCTCGTTGACGTCTTTCAGCCACTCTCAGCCTGTCACGTTCATTCTGTTGAGAACAAAGCAGATCTGAAGCTGTAGAACGCGATTGCCGTGCTCGCAACCGTGCATCCTCAAGTCTGGCTGAATGTTGCTTGGCTGGTTCCTTGGCACGTATTTGAGGCATTCTTTTTCTTTTTTTCTCGTTTGCTGATGCCCGTTCTTCCTCAGTCTGATTTGCAATTTCTCGTCGCAGTGCTTCCGCTCTGCGAGTACGACGACCTAAGTGTGATCTTCTGCGAGGCATTATTTGGATGAAGTAAAGCAGATTGTTTGGTTTTTTAAAAAGGATGTTTTTACGGTGAGGAGGTTAATGGAAACTCCTGGCAGTTACCTTTCTTCAGAACGTGTAACTGTCACAGGTGTGACATCTATATTCACTCAGCCAATTGTGAGAGAACATGCAAATGTGAGAGGAGGCAGAGGCAGTGGATTGGCCTATTGGTTGGCGATGTCACAATGATCAGCAGGACTGGTTTTGAGGAGGCCTATTTCTTCAATTTTAAGACAAACTTTTGTCCCCTTATAGAACATAGTTGCATAACAACGCTCGCATATTCGAATGCAACGTTGTGTCAAAATTTCAAAGCAGTCGGTGAAGAACTTTCGGAGATATAACGTCTGTTTCGAACGAACATTTACATTTTTATTCATATAGATTTATTTATTACACTTATATACCGCCCCCATAGCCAGAGCTCTCTTTGGGATGTTTACAGAAATTCTAAAATTGAGATAAAAACGAGTATACAAAATTTAAAATTCTAAAACTCAGAACATACACACATAAAGCATTAAAAACCATTAAACTAAACATGTTGGTGATTAAGATAACCAACTGAGAAACACAATGCGCTACAGAGTTGACTAGTCACACAACCGTTGGTTAACATGTTGTCTGTCGGGCTCAGTGGACTATTTTGTAGGGTTGAGTTGACTATCTCAGCTGGCTACAGAGTTCTTGGGCAAGAGTGGCCAAAAATACGCCAGCTGCTCTGCTACAGCTGACACAACTCACAGAGACTGCCGGGATAGCTCTGGGAGGATGGAGGGAGGGCTGGGAGAGGGGTAGGGGTTGTGTCAGTTAAATGTGGAGTTGTCTATTAGTCCACACAATGCCAGCCCCAAATACTCCACAGTTGTGTAGGAACATGTTGTGTGGAGTACCCCCTATATAAACAATTGTGAGTTGACTATTCCCACCACCATTGATTGTGTTGTCTGAATGCAGCCACCTTGATGTGTGCCAGATACAATGACAGAACAAAGTCCACCTTTGAATGCCTAACCTGGTGATGAGAGAAATGGCACTTACTTGAAAATCCTGGTGATTAAATCCTGGCTTTTGGTCTGTTTCCATTAATATCAGTGATGCATCATTTGTGATGCATTTGTGGTGTGAACTGTCCCCAAGGCTGTTGCACTTGCATAGTAAGGGAAATTTATGGATTGCTTGATGTATTAGAAGAATAAGAACCTCTCTTATTTGATACCTTGGTGGAAAAACCCTGAAACAACTGCACTGTCTTTGCATTAAATACCTGCAGATGTGTCACTTTCATAGCTAGACTTGCATCAAGCAGGAACTCAAGTGTCAACTCATTTCTTTTGAATCCTTCATTAGAAGCTGCTGTTCCTTTGGTTAAAGGTCAGATATCATCTAATATCCTCCAAACACCTTTATTGGAAGACAGTCCATCCTATGTTCATGCGTAAGAGAGTAGCTTGGGTGAATCTGTGGAAGAAAATGATTGGCAGTGTATCTGGACTGTTATTGTGACTTTATCAATCAACACTAATATAAAGGAAGCACAATACAAAGTTATCAGTACAACACCTCTGAAAGCTTCATCTAATACATCCAAACCGTAATCAGTATTGTTGGGAGTGATATAGTCAGATTGTCTCATACTTTCACCTTTGATAGGAATGTTCAGCAATCTGGGAGTTCTGGAACATAGTTGCAGATTAGTTGCCTGGCATTTTCTCCATATTGGACCACAGATAACTCTAAAAGCTATACTTCAGTATTTTGAACCTATTGATGTTGAATTTCTGTATAAAGACCTTCTTAAGCATATACATACCAGAGCAAAGTCATGTGTATTATTATTATTATTATTTATTTATATAGCACCATCGATGTACATGGTGCTGTACAGATAACACAGTAAATAGCAAGACCCTGCCGCATAGGCTTACAATCTAATAAAGTTGTAGTAAACAATAAGGAGGGAAAGAGAATGCAAACAGGGACAGGGAAGTGTAAACAGGCACCGGGAAGGGTGAAGCTAACAGTATAGAGTCAGAACAAACTCAAAGTTTAAAAGCTATAGGGAAAAGAAAAGTTTTTAGCTGTGTTTTAAAAGCTGTGATTGAGTTGGTAGTTCTCAGGTGTTCTGGAAGAGCATTCCAGGCATGAGGGGCAGCAGAGGAAAATGGGCGAAGCCGAGCAAGGGAAGTAGAGACCCTTGGGCAGGCAAGAAGCATGGCATCAGAGGAGCGAAGAGCACGAGCGGGGCAATAGTGTGAGATGAGAGAGGAGAGATAGGCAGGAGCTAGACCGTGAAAAGCTTTGAAGGTCAACAGGAGAAGTTTATATTGGATTCTGGAATGAATTGGGAGCCAATGAAGAGATTTCAGAAGCGGAGTGACATGGTCAGAGCGGCGGGCCAGGAAGATGATCTTAGCGGCAGAGTGGTGGACAGAGACCAGCGGACTGATGTGAGATGAGGGGAGGCCAGAGAGGAGGAGGTTGCAGTAGTCCAACCGAGAGATAACCAGTGCGTGAACGAGAGTCTTGGCAGAAGAGACAGACAAAAATGGTCGAATCCTGGCAATATTATACAGGAAGAAATGACAAGATTTAGCTACTGCCTCGATATGAGGAATAAAGGAGAGCGAGGAATCAAATATAAAGCCAAGGCATGTGTAGCATGTAATTGGAAGTTTCTAAAGCAAGGATCAGCAATTTATGTCCCTCCAGATTTTTTTGGCCTACAACTCCCTGGCTAGCATAGCCAATGATGAGGGATCATGGGAGTTGTAGGCCAAAACATCTGGAGGGACACAAATTGCCCATCCCTGCTCTAAAGTAACCATCTGAACTTCAGTGGATTGGCTGTAGGAGGCTATGCTTTTGCACAAATTTAATCAGTAAGGGATTCTATTCTTATAAAAGTTATTCTGGCACCATGTTTTCTATTTATTTCCTATGTGGAAGCCCTTCAAGCCTATAATCAAATTCCAATCAAGTACTGATACCTTTATTTTATTTTTTACTGGCAATGATATAAATACTATTCTCTCTCCCTCTCATATATGCTACATAACGTATATATCCAATCTTTTACTAGTTGGTGAACTTCTCCTTAGGCTCTTTTACAATAGCTATTCCAACAAGCATGGTTGCAAAGTTGGTTTTCTTTGTTCCTTTAGTGATCTTGTTGTATTGTTATGTGTGTTCTTCTTTCTTGTTGCCTGAATTTTAAACTTTATTTGAAAATAAAATACTTTTTTAGGGAAAACATAGATCATGGTTTGGTTTTTTTATTGTGCTTTGCATTCCTCTTCCTACTGGTACATAAAGCATATTAACATAGTATGGTTTCTCAGTAAGACATGGCTCATTCTGCCTTTCCGTGCTCAATTATAACTCAGTCTAGTAAGCAGCTAGTATTGTGGGAAGACTGCTTTCAGGAGGAGATAAAGGGTGGTGGATTAGACTGCCAATCATCATCCCATGGTGCTGCCACCAAGTCCTATTAGACAACCACCACTTCCTCCAAACTTCTCCCATGGCTCTAGAATGGCAATTGGGAGAGAAACCATTACCGGTCATTGGGTCAGATTTATCCCTGAGACCTTTAGCTGACGTTCTTTAGTCTTAGGCCTAAACATCCATGGTAGCAGATCTCTTTTGAGATTTGATCCTTGGCTAGTATGACTTTCCTAAGTATAAATTCAATTGGTGGTAGTAACACCATCTGTTTATTTCAGTAATCATCTGTGATACTCTTGATTTTTTTGAGAATCCATTGAGATCACAAATAGGATATCATGACATGACTGAAAAGATATAAATTCTATAGCAGCTTGCTTTCTCTCATTCATGCCTACATAAAATCTGTGGATAGTAAGCGGAATGGCAGGAAATAGCAAAACTGCTTGTAGCAGAAAGCAGTTCACAACCTTGACTACGTGCAAGCCCCATAATTAACAGATATATTTTAGAAAACTCTCCAGATTGGAGAGGCCAAAATCAAGTCTAGTAACTTGGCATTCGTATGACATTCTACAATAATAAGCCAGTGAACCATTAAGAACGAATTCTTATTTTCATTATTATTATTATTATTAATAATAATTATTTATAAAGCGCCATCAATTTTCATGGCGCTGTACAGAATAAAACAAAACAAGACAATCTGCCATATGGCTTACAATCTAAAATCACCATAACAGACATGGGGGGGGAACCAATAGGGGGAGGGGACATTAAAACTAAATATATAGTATGACCACGCTACGGTTAAAAAGCTTTTGAGAAAAGAAATGTTTTCAAGTAAGCCATGGTCTTCAGGACTCCTTACCATGCAGTATAATCTGAATGGCAAACTTTATCTTTTATTAGAATCTCCCATGGTTTTTGTTTTACTAATTAGCAGTCCTACAGGGCTGCTTTGATAATTGAAGAAGTCGCACCATAGGATAAGGTGTTTAACCCTTTTCACCTACACCCTTTCCCCAATCGAAAATCCCCTCCCAATGCTGCTATTAACTTTGTGAGGGGGAAAAGACAGGTATAAGTGACAGCTCGAGCAGGGGGCAATTTAGGCTGAGGAAAGGACTCTGGAGGGATGTATACAATACCCTCTTCCAGAATGCCACTTCCCCAGTGTTCAACTCAGCCCCAAATCACTCTGCCCTAAAGTAGCTCCAAGAGGATGTGGAAAAGGCACTTCGAAAGGTTTGTCCAACCATGAATGCTCTTGATCTTTGACTTCTTACAAAGCTCACCCACTTTGGAGGCCAATTCGGAGCTCTAGATTTGGTTTCGATCTGCTTTGGACTAATTCGGACTCATGCCACCCACTTCAGCCTCTGGATCTGAAGCAAGACTCAGAAATTTGAATTATTTGGTTTTTATATTTCCCCATTGACTTGTATTGATAAACAGAAATGCCCATAGCATTTTTAGTTTTTATGATAAATACATGAAATTTCAAGACCTGTCAAGCCCTGTGGAGGTGATTGAACCTGCCAAATTTCAGACAGCTAGATCAAGTGGCTTTTATGCTAGCCACAGTAAAATTTGTTTTCCCCACCCCAGAAAACCTGTCAAAGTAAAGAGCAGTGTGTGTGTGAGAGAGAGAGAGAGTGAGTGAGTGTGCTTTCATATAAGTGCATGGAATTTGAGGATATGGCAGCCCCTATGGAGGGCTAGGAGAGATACTACATTTCCTTGGCCCATATTGCAAACTTTGCCCTTCTTTGCCCCCCACCCTGTAGCAAAGCAAGGTCTGGAGGTTTGGCTCAGGCCTACTTTTCAGGGCAGGAAAGGTGAATGCAAACCGCCTCCACTGAATTATGTCTGTCATCACCCTAACTCAGCCTTCCCCAACCTGGTGTCCTCCAGATATTTCAGACTACAACTCTCATCAACCCCAGCTATCATGGCTAATGATCAGAAAAGCTTGGACTTGAAGTCCAAAATCTCTAGAGGCATAATTAGCACATAGTCCTGTGGTGTTGGAGGGCAAATTTTTTTCCACGACACTTGAGACAGAAGAGCTTTACGCAGGATCTTGACTTAACGTTGGGCCTGTTCAGACGACATGTTAAGCCATGGTTAGGCCTCTAACCCTTTTGCAGCAAAGGGTTAGTGAGTGTGTTTAAACCGTAGCCACCAAGGGTAGGAATAGTTCACATGTCCAGCTAAGTCATGGTTCACATGACACACTAAGCCATAATTTATTTATATTTATTTATTTATTTATTTCATTTTTATACTGCCCAATAGCCGAAGCTCTCTGAGCGGTTCACAAAAATTAATAATATTTAGCTCAGAATGCTTAACCACCATGGCTTAGCCTGTCATCTGAACAGGGTCATTAATGCTTTTAGGATGTTTTTAGGATGATTTTAACAGTGTATACTATGGTTTTAATCAGTATTTTATGTTTTTTATGCTTGCTGTTGTTCCCTGCCTTGATCCAATCGGAGAGGCGGGTAAGAAATATTATTATTATTATTAGTAGTAGTAGTATTTACAGGTAAGTAGGCAAAACCGAATCCAGAGCCAGCAGCACGCCAACTTCCTAGATGCATTAACCATGTAGTGGCTTTTCAACCAATTATTTCTCTCTCCGTACTTTGGGTTTAACTAATGGCTGTTGCTTGTTGCAACAACTCTTCAGTTAAGTCTCATTTGAAAGATTCTTATTTCTATTTAAAGGTCTGTTGCCAGTCAAAATTTATTCCTAATACAAAACCAACGTCACTCGTCTCCTTTTCTTCAATTCTTGTAATCAGCAGTCTGACGGCCGATTATTTTTTTAAAAAGAACTTCTGCACTTGCTGTTATAATTATCGGTGTCTAGCACTTGGAGCCAGCTTCCTTTTCTCCCAGAAACCATTGATTTCAGTGGCTCTACTCCAGATCTGAACCATCGGAATCTGAGTCAGAATGTACCCATTTTGGTACAGCAAGTCAAATTCTTGACGTACCTAATGGCATATTACCTCCAAACTGCACCTGATTATAGGATTCATCACTTTTTTTCAGATCTGCTTGCTTCCCCCATACATCCTCCTGACAGTTACTTGAAATTGTTAGCATCAAAACTAATGAATCCTGAAACTGATGTTACAGAAAACTTTATGTGCATTAAATGGATGAATGCTGTCCTAGTTTAATCTTCCTTCTGTGTAATTTCCAGGTCTGTTTTTCTTTGGGGAGGGGGTTATGACATACATTAAGATGCCAGTGTGCATGCAATTCTTGGCAGGTTGATATCTCAGAGTATATAATTCTAGAAAGCAGAGGAAATACTGTTAATAATGCATTAATGTATGAGACAGTCAAAACTTTTCTTTTTTTAAAGTGCAGTAGAGAAACAAACTTAAAAATAAGGATAAGTATGGTAGAAATATACAATCTATGGCATTATACCAGCTACCAGTACCAGCTACCTCAGAGCATTTAAAACTCTTAATCGTAGGTCTATCAATTAGTTAATCATATGGTAACCAATTAATCATCTGCTTACAAATTAATCTATAAACAGATGTAAGAAGGCTGTTTATTATTGAAGCCAATGCCTGTAATGATAGGCAAAGTTAAAAAAAATTAAATATGGCAAGTCATCAGCAATAATATATAATAAACTGAAGATTAATTAATATATTTGATTACATTTAAATGGATTCTGCCTCACTCAAACTTCACAGGAAATCTCAAAACAACTTCCTTCAGTAACTCAATACAATAAGCAAAAGGTACCATTAACTGTTGGAAGGAAATGACATCTTTAATGCGTTGTTGCATTCCATATTACAGCAACTCATCAACGTAGCCTCAAAAAATAAACAAATGTGCTTTTAAATCCCAGTCCCAATCAATTAAAGCTTATTTGATTCATCTACTGATTAAAATGAAGAAACCTTTGAGTACTAATAATGGAAACTAGTGAAACTTCATCCCCAGAAGGTTCGAGAAAGGGACAGAAGACATAGGTCATTGAATGTTCTCTGTTTGTACAGGCTTATTTTGTTCAATGGGAAATTCTCTAGTTAAATGTAATAAATTGTTTGGAGTTTTTTATATATATGTTTTCTATCCCTGGTGGATGAAGGGAGATATAGGTTAGAGCTTGCTTTTCTCTCATTCTTGGGAAGCCATGTTCTTGGCTTTTTTGGAGAGCATAACTATGGATTACCTCAACCTGTGGGAAAATTTATATGTACAGCTGCCCACATGTTTTCTCAGTTCAACTCACCTGAGTGATCTACTCATGAGCAGTGTGATGTGCCCCTCAGGAATTAACTGAATGCCATAACAGAAACCTCTGTGGTTAGTTGTGCTACGAACTGACATTCCCTAGTAAATTCCTGCCATGGGGCAGTATCCAGTACTGCCGCTGCACTAGAAAAAATGGCCACTTGTGTAACCAGAAGCTAGTGCTGGTTAGCCCAACCAGAAACTAGAGAAAACTACTGCTTCTAGAATGGGACAAGTCAGTGGTGCTGTCCCATTCTAGAAGTTGTAGTTTTGGGCAGGGTCCCTGGTCTGCATTAGCAAGTGCTAGTTTCCCAATGTTCTAGTGGTCATTCCCAGAAATGTGTTGAGAGCTGGCAGATGGTTAGCATTGGACACTGCCCATTGGATATCGCCCCTCTCTTCTGCCCAAATATATATTATGTGTGCTCTGTCTCTGCCCTACTGCACTGGTATGGCAGTGTCTCAAATAAGCTACCACCACTTCCACTGATGCTAAACAGAGTTGGTGACTAATAAGCTGTAGACACAATATTACTTGCAGAGTTTTATGGTTGGTTTTGTTTTGTTTTTGTTTTTAAAGGCTTGCATTATCTTTTTTTTTTACTTTCATAGTTTTAAACTTTTGGGCTTCGGGCAGGTTTTTGACTCAGCAATAAACTAAAGTTTGTTTGTTTATTTATTTATTACATTTCCATAGCACTTAATAGCTGAAGCTCTCCTGAGTACAGTGACATAGTTTTAGAAATTCCTGTCCAAAACAAAATATGTAGCTGTCAGAGAAACATTGTAGAACAATAGCCAGAGCTTGGGAAAACCCAAAGAGATTCTGTTAGCTAACCATACATGTCAAGCAGGGCATGTACATGATCTATCATTTGGAAACTTACAGTGCAAGGAATAGATGTGTCTTTCTTATTGTTACCTCCCAACCTTCCTCTCTAATTTACTTGCAGTGTTGTTATGCAGTGGTAAACTATCAGAAACATTCAAAAGTATTTGGTAGAGGTATGACTAGCACTGGTCTCTATCTGTATCCTCTGCTTTGGTCAGTAGAAGCCTACTCACCTGTTTTCACCCCTCCCATTTTGTCCCATCATTTCCTTGTCTGGAATAAATTTAATGGCCCCCAAACTGTTGTACCAATTAATAAGCAAACCATGGCAGAGCTATAAAACTACATAACAAACTTCCAGTTTCCAACTGAAAACTACTCTGAAATAGCATACTACAAGTATGTAGTTCATTATTGATTCCCTGCACTATCTTGGCCGTAGCAAATGATTGATTACTTTAGAGCTGCTTAAATCACAGTTTTAATATACTGTTCCACTAATCAATAACATCAAAAGTGTGTGTATGTGTGTGATGGGGGAGGCTGTTTGGATGGGTAATGATAACTTATGTCAAAATAAAATAGTGCAAGAAACAAGAATATGATGTCAGTAATATAGCATCTACAACATTTGGATCTGCATTCTGTGATGAAGAGGAAAAAGTAAAATATAGTTGTTCTCCCATTCCAGCCCACCCCCCGCCCCCAAAATGACATGACATGATTTTACAGATAGTAAACTCAATGCAATAGTAATGTAACATCTAGTTCTACATGGGGCACTTTACACTAATGACTTAGAACTGAGTGGGTAGTTGTTGTTTTCCTGGTTGTTCTTTTATACTGCGGTCTGGAGACTCAATCCAGGCAAGATGGAGGTACTGTTAGTGGTGGTTCATCTGCCTGGGTAGGTAATATTCAACCTGTCTTGGAGGTGCATGCACTCTCCCTAAAGGATTGGGTTCATAATTTGGCGCTGCTTGTGGACCCAGAACTGTCACTTGAGGCACAAGTGGACTCAGTGGCATGGAACACCTTTTATCAGCTTATGCTGATAGATCAACTGCGCCCTTATCTAGACAGAAATAGCCTAGATACAGTTATCCATGCTCTGATAACTTCTTATCCAGATTACTGCAATGCATTATACATGAGGCTGTCTTTGAAAATGCTCCGGAAACTTCATCTGGTCCAAAACAGGGCAACAATATTGTTAACTGGGACTGGCCAGTAAATCCACATAACACCAGTACTGGCTGCCAGTCCATGTCCAGGCCCGATTCAAAGTGCTGCTATTAACATTCAAAACTCTAAATGGCTTTGGACCAGGTTATTTGAAGGATTGCATCCTCCCCGTATGTACCTGCCCAGTCCCTAAGATCATCTTCAGGGGCCCTTCTTTGTGAGCCCCTGCCAAAGGAAGTGAGACAGGGGCTGCTAGGAAGATAGCCTTCTCTGCTGTGGCACCCCAGCTGTGGAAAGAGCTCACTAGAGAGTATCGCCTGGCACCTACATTGGACTCCTTTCGGCGCCAGGTGAAGACCTTTTGATTTCCCCAGTATTTTAGCATTTAGTCTTTTAGTAATTAAATCTCTGCATTGCTAATCTGGTTGTACTTTTATATTGTGGTTTTTAAGGTTCCATATTTTACGTTGTACCTTGTGTTTTTAATTTCTGTGAACCACCCAGAGACCTTTGGCTATTGGGAGATATAGAAATGAAATAAATAAATATTAACCCAACACTGCAAATACAAGGCTGAGTCAAGTGACGCTGAAATCCTATACGCCATCCTTCCCCAACCTAGAGCCCTTGAGATGCATTGGAATGCAACTCCCACCATCCCTGGCTAGTATGCCCATGCTTACTGGAAAGGGATATTGCAGATCAATACACCTCAAACCCATTGAGACTTACTTCTCTTAGTAAACAAGCATAGGATTATGCTGTCGTTCTCTGTCACTTTACTACACTAGGGCTTGCTCACTTACTATGAGTCCTAGTGAGAGGGGAAGCTGGAAATTTTAGAGAAGAATCACCCAATGTGCTGAAGGCAAACCAAAACCTCATGTTTCCAACATTTATTGCCCACCTTAACCCATAATAGATGCTAGGTTCTGCTCTACAACAGGTTCCTAGAGGTCACTGTTCAGTTTACTTGCCCTTTAACACTCTTTCCAGACCTCAGGCTCCTTATTTACCACCTTCTTCTGCTTATTCAGTTGCATTGAGTATGCCTGGAACTTCCTTTTTTAAAAAAAGTTTGGAAAGCAACCCCACTGTGATGGAATCAGAAAGCATTATTTTCAGAAAGCTGCTTGGCCCCAATAAACATGCACAAAAAGGGCAGCTTTGTAATTAAAATGACTTACTAAATTCAATTTCTTTAAAATTTAATTCAGCACATTTTAGACTCATTTAAATTACTGCTTTTTTTTTTTTTTTTACCCAACATCTTCATCTGGGGAAATTCACATCCTGCCTTTTTTCTGTTTGGGTTTTTTTTTTTTAATCTGTTTACATCAGCTGTCAGGATAAATCAAATGTGACTCTCAAACTCAATATGGGACAACTTCTTTTTTAAATAAATAAATAAAAATAATGTCGTAGCTTCATTTGAGTGCTTATTTGTCAAGCTGGGCACTCTCCCCCAACCCCTCCCCTCCTCTTCTTTCAAGTGTGTGGCATTTTCTCATATATTTGCTGCTTACTGAAATCGTAGATCATAGGAAGAGCCCTGCTGAATCTGACCAAAGATCTGTGTAGTTCAGCATTCTGTTCCCACAGTAGCCAACCAGATGGCCACGGGAAGCCCTCACAGAGGATGTGAATGCAATGGCACTCTCCCCTGCTGTGATCACCAAGATTCTGACACTGAATCTATGCAACAGATGTAGGTGTGGTTCATATAAACAGCAGATGAAGTAGTAAATTTGTTCCTGGGATGTGCCGGTTCAGATCACATGGCTGGTTGCTTCCCCATGGGAAAAGGAACTCACTGCTCATGTAAAATTAGCATATCCCAAAGAGAAGGCTAGTCAAGAATCCTTCACCTTCACTTGATGTGTGTGTGTGTGTGATCATATGATTCTTCTTTCTGCAGTCTGAGGTGGTACTGCCCAAGGACAGTTTTACCATCTTATCTACCCTTAATTTGAAATAGACATTAGAACCATTCTATAAGTTAACAACAAATGAAGTACTAGACTGAGATGATAGAATTGTGGATCATACCATGTCACATTTTAGGTGGGAAACCATTCCCCCCCCCCGCCCCGTTCTTTCTCCTGTAAACTCTATGCATGTGATAAAGCAGGACTTCAGGGATAAAGTTTTACTATAGCCCTCCCACTGGTGTAATAGGTTTCTGCATGCATGAAATGTTTACCAAATGCTGAGGAGTGGTTGGTACCATGGTGTTCCACCTGCACTCCCTGACAGCTGGAAGTGTTACATTGTACAGCAATGGGATATTCCTGTACCCCTGTCTCTCCCCCACCCACCGGCCATTGGCTATGGTGTAGATGTGGTGCTGTCTGAGTAATGGTTGCTGTTTTGTTAAGAACTTGGTCCATTTTCATGATTCCTGACAATGGCCCCATTCAGACAACACACTAAACCATGCTGCTTAACCACAAAATGGTTAACTCTTCAAATACTTAAAAGATTGTCACACAGAGGAGGGACAGGATCTCTTCTCGATCCTCCCAGAGTGCAGGACACGGAATAATGGGCTCAAGTTAAAGGAAGCCAGATTCCGGCTGGACATCAGGAAAAACTTCCTGACTGTTAGAGCAGTACGACAATGGAATCAGTTACCTAGGGTGGTTGTGGGCTCTCCCACACTAGAGGCATTCAAGAGGCAGCTGGACAGCCATCTGTCAGGGATGCTTTAGGGTGGATTCCTGCATTGAGCAGGGGGTTGGACTCAATTGCCTTGTAGGCCCCTTCCAACTCTACTATTCTATGATTCTATAATGGAATGTATTAACCTTAATGCATTCCATTAATCATTTTGTCGTTAAGCAGCATGGTTTAGCGTGTTGTCTGAACGGGGCCTCTGAGGACAGACTCTGGTCTACAGATGTATTTAGGTCCTCTGAGCCCACATTATATACCTCATTGCACAATCTGAAAAAAGGTTCGTACTAGGTTTATGCCAGTTTATTTCTCATAGATTGTAGATGTGGTGCTGTCTGAGTAATGGTTGATGTTCTGTTAAGAACTTGGTCCATTTTCCTGATTCCTGAGGACAGACTTTGGTCTACAGATGTATTTAGATCCTCTGAGTCCACATTATATACCTCATTGCACAATGTGAAAAAGGGTTCATACTAGGTTTATGCCAGTTCACTTCTCATAGATTCCCCCAACAAATCCTGTGTTGGGGACCATTAGCTACTCCTCATGGATTTACATTTCCCAGGGTTCCCTGCAGAGAGAGCATGTTTCAGTGTGTCCCAGGTTGGTGTATTTGATGTTCAGTAACTGTTTGTTTAAGTCAGCTTCTGTTTGTTGTTGGTGTGGTGCTGTGCATCTCATCACTAGACATGATCTACCTTTCTCTGTACCATCTCATAAGTTTCAGAGAAAGTAAGTGACAGTATTTCATCCTCTGTGGCCTGGGGCTGTTGCCAGGATCCAACTGTGCTCTGCTGCTCCAAATGATCTTGAAAGGGATAGTGATATCAGGTTCAGAATGATGGAAAAGAAAACATCTGGACTTAGGATAATGGAAAGCAATATGTGGATTATGCCAATAGCACCAGTAAACCAGTATTTGTATCCAGATAGTCCTCTAAGGAGGTCAGGACAGTATACATGGAGGCTGTTCTATTTATTCTGACAACCACTCAGTGAGGTAGGCTAAGCTGAGAGATAGCAACTGGCTCAAGGGCATCCATTGACTTTATGCCTGGATGTGGATTTGACCTTAGATCTCCCCAGTCCGATGAACCCATCTACTGTGTCACTTTGGCTAGACTGCAGTTTGAATCTGAATGCGGCATTGTGGGGATATATTAAGTTGTCCAGGATCCTAATTGGTTGATTTCATAGGACTGATTCCATTTACATTCATAATTATGTTTGTTTTAAATCGGAGCAAAATTAGCCTATTATTGCTACTTCCTCTTCAGTTTCAAATATATTGTTCATTTCTTTGGGCCTGATTACTGTCCATGCCAACTGCCAAGCACTTGACTAATTTACAAGGAAAAATGCAAATGTGATTTCTTAGTGCTCAACAGATCTGTAAATAGGTCCCTTGAATGTGGAAATCTAGCATTGGGTATTGTGACAAAATGATAATTTATGTTATTGTTTATAAAATATTTGGTTCAGGTTTGGATTTGCTGTGGCCAGTTCTTTTATTTTCAAGAAATGGAAAGCAAGTGGGAGGGGGGAGTTATTTATTTATTTATTTATTACATTTTTATACCACCCAATAGCCGAAGCTCTCTGGGCGGTTCACAAAAATTAAAACCAAAATAAAACAACCAACAGGTTAAAAGCACAAATACAAAAAATACAGTATAAAAAGCACAACAGGATAAAACCACACAGCAAAATTGATATAAGGTTAAAATACAAAGTTAGAACAGTAACATTTAAATTTAAGTTAAAATTAAGTGTTAAAATACTGAGAGAATAAAAAGGTCTTCAACTGGCGACGAAGGAGTACAGTGTAGGTGCCAGGCGGACCTCTCTGAGGAGCTCATTTCACAGCCGGGGTGCCACAGTGGAGAAAGCCCTCCTCCTAGTAGCTACCTGCCTCACTTCCTTTGGCAGGGGCTCACGGAGAAGGGCCCTTGTAGATGATCTTAAGGTCTGGGCAGGTACATTTGGGAGGAAGCGTTCCTTCAAATAACCTGGCCCCAAACCGTTTAGGGCTTTAAATGTCAATACCAGCACTTTGAATCGGGCTGCCCTGTTTTGTACCAGCTGAAGCTTCCGGACCGTTTTCAAAGGCAGCCCCACGTATAACGCATTGCAGTAATCCAAATAAGAGGTTATCAGAGCATGGATAACTGTAGCTAGGCTATCTCTGTCCAGATAAGGGCGTAGTTAGAATGGTGACCAGGGTGAATGTTGTCATCTGATTGGTTGGTTGATTTGAAATGGAGAGAGAGGGGGGGAGTGAGAGACAGTTAAGGGTTTTTAGGATCATCCCTGTGTGTCCACATGACGATCCCGAGGGCCATGGGTGGTGTGGCCAGCTGTCCCGGCTTCTTCCCTCTTCCCCATGAATAGCAGGGTTCATCTGAGGGAAGGAGCCGGGATGGAAAGAGTCCAGGGCCATCGGGGTTGAGGTGGGGAGCAGGGTTGGGGCTTCTTCTTCTTTTTTTTACTTACTTTTTCACTGGAGCACAAGTGCGCTCCGGCTCCTGTGTTCTTTTAAAAAATGGTGGGCGCGATGTCCTCCTTCCTCCCTGGACATCGCACACCTCGTGTGAACACAGGGGGAGGATCTCGCGATCAGCATATCGTGACATCCTCCCCCCTCCCTCCCGGATCACCGGGAGGTGTAGACATGCCCTCAGTCAGAGTTAGAGGAGTCAGGGTTAAGGAGTTAGTGAGGGTAGGAGTGAGTGGGGTTTAGTAGAGGCTTGTTTCAAGATAATATTAGGAAAGTGGGGTTATAGGATTTGGAGGTGGTTAGTATTCCCTGGGAGGCTGAGGGAGGGAGGTGTATGTGGATAAAGTAGAATTATTTTAAAGTGTCTTTTAAAATTTATTCATTATTTTTTATATGAATAAACTTTATTCTTATTTTGTTTAACTATGGTAAATAACTGGCAAGGAGTCCAACTGCATGAAGATGAGGCATCCCAAACAGGTCGCCCCGTCCTAGTTTTATTAAGAACTAAGTGGTTACATTTCTTGTTTACAAGCTATGATTGGTTGTTGAGTACAGCATGTTAATGCATGATTACCTCGTGCACAGAAGGTGCTGTTAGTGTGTGTTCAGCATGAATATACCATATAAGGGTTAAGGAAACGCGTGATCATGGTGCCTTCAAGACTGTATTGTATTCTGTGGCTCTTGCGTCAGCACATTCCTAGCATGGTTAGCCAGTGCCAAGATGTTCCTTAGCAAGGCCTTATCTTATCATTGTTGTCCTTGTTCCAGCTCATTCAGTATGGCTTGCCAATACTGAATGTGTGCCAGAGAGGGACAACAATAACCCCTACATCAACCACGTCTGCTCAGTCATATGCGTTGCTTCAGGAGGACAATACACACACACATGCACACACACACACAGGTTTATTATTCCCTCCTGCTTTTAGAAGATAAAGAATAGGGTGGTGCCAGTGAAGGAGAGGTTGGTGTCGCCACAGGTATCCTGAACTTTCTTGCGTGTTACTAAATGGCTTTCACTCTTCTGCCTGGAAGGTGGCCATGTTTCAGTGCTGGGTGTAGTGAATTCACAAGAGGGGAGCAATCCGGGTTCCTTTAAAAAATAAACATCTATTCATAATGCTTTCTTCTTATTAATGCATATTTTGGGCGATGGAATTGGAAACTGATTTGACTCTCCTTATTAAAAAGAAGTGGTGAGCTGATCTCCCCAAAGAAGCCAAACCCACTTGGGAAACAAATGTTGTACACTTCATAAAATAGTTGCTGATATGAAATAGTGTATCTCATTCGGAGTGACAATTTAAACAATTCTCTAGCCCTAAAAAAATGTTTACATTTTCTCCTCTGGGCCCTGTTCTCTTACTGTTATGATCCAGGGGGATATGGCACCTCTGCAGCAAATAATACTTCATGCTTCGAATGGTAACTCTTTTTTAAAAATATCCTTTTCTATTATGCCTGGGAATTGGATGTAAGAGTTTTATTTATAGTAGAAATAAACACTATTTTAGACAAACATAAAACCTGGTCAAAACTAGGAAGGGGTGAATCTGTCAATTTCAGTCTTGCTGAGATTGTAAGACATTTAAACTCCAGATTGTTTTGTCCCATTGCTGCCTAGCTTGCAACTATATGGAAATCCATACTTTTTAGTATGCTTTTTGTCCCTGATCCATGCAATCTAGTTTATGTCTTTAAAGGCATGAATTTTTCCAAGTACTTTACATTGCTGTAGCCCAGTTTAGTGTGCATATCCCTTTTGTGCACACATCCTTAATATGTGCATTTTTGTGCACATTTTGCACAAGACGAACTGCATCAGAACCAGAACCTCTCCTTGCTCCTATGCAATGTCAGGGTGGTTAAAAACAAAACAAATATCATCTATGATCTTCTTACAGATGAGGATGCTGACCTGGCATGCTTCACAGAGACCTCTTCAAATACTTAAAAGGTTGTCACACAGAGGAGGGCCAAGATCTCTTCTTGATCCTCCCAGAGTGCAGGACACAGAATAATGGGCTCAAGTTACAGGAAGCCAGATGCTGACTGTTAGAGCAGTACAACAATGGAATCAGTTACCTAGGGAGGTTGTGCGCTCTCCCACACTAGAGGCATTCAAGAGGCAGCTGGACAACCCTCTGTCAGGGATGCTTTAGGGTGGATTCCTGCATTGAGCAAGGAGTTGGATTTGATGGCCTTGTAGGCCCCTTCCAACTCTACTATTCTATGATTCTATGATTCTGTGACCTGGCTGAGAGATGACAGTGGCCCAACATGGCTCAACATCTCAATAAAATCAAGGATATTATACAGTGAACAGGAAATGTCATGAAAGAAGTACAGTGAGGACTGGCTGAACAGAAGAGACAGGAAACTCTTTTTAATTGTGAAAAAGACATAATTGTACTCATTGCTTTGATTAAAGGAAACAGATTCGCCACGTATTCCTTTCCGAATGCCACCATAATAATTACTGTAATGTCTTCTTTGCTGACAGGTCTAATATTAGAGTTTTCCCTTATTTTTGCAAAAATAAATAAATCATGGCTTGTAATAAGATGTTTGGCCTCTGCCGGTTATATGAGATTAGGAAAGCATTATTGACTGTCCATCCACAGGAAAACTGATAGGATGTTCATGCCTGCAAGGCAAAGTTATATTCTTTTAAACTAAGTGATTAGCCTTGTCATATTTCTGCTGGCATTGTGGATTATACTGTCAAATGCTTTCGAAGTCTTTCTATATTCAACACTCTTTAATTAATTGAGAGGGAAAGGAGGAGAGAGGGGGCGAATCAAGTAACCTGTTTTTTCCTTTATTTGCCTGCCAGCGTGAAGCATTTTTAGCAATTTAGAGAATTGCAAACAGCCAATAAATATTTCATATCAGATTGTATTATAAGAGCTGTTCCTTCACTCTCTTTAGGCAAGTTTTCCTCCGATTTATTTTTCTGGTGCTTTGTGCTTATTGCATTTCTGCTATATTAATATACAACACAGCTCTCAGTTGGTTTCTGGGTTTGTTTGTTTGTTTGTTTGTTTGTTTTATTAAACAATACAACTTGGTTGTCATATGTTTCATTTACAGAAACACTCTTTACCTACTGCTTGCTGTTAAAGTAATTTAAGACTTGCCCTGTGTCCTGCTGTAATCAGAAAGAGTTGGTTATAACTGAATAAATTTGGAGTGACTCCAGCAAAGCATGTTGGAAAGACAATGACATCAAGCTCAAAGTGCTTCATTGTAGCTATATGCAGGGTTATTCTCAAACTTTAACTTCACCCAACTCTGGCTCCGGTCACAGTCTACAGAAGGAACCTGGTGGCCTCAGCCTAGTGAGTTGCCTGGGACTGTATGTGCTCAGGACATAAGGGAATAAGTGTGCGCAACATCAATCAAAGTGTCTTGGGCAGGATCTACACCAGGGCCAGTGCTACCATAGAGGCTACTCAGGCGGCCGCCTAGAGCGCCAAGCTAAGAGGGGCACCGGGCACAGCGCAGCACTCACGTGCATTGGCTGTGAGCCGGCCCGGCCTGAGGATTCAGCTGGGCCTGGGCTGGCGAGATGGCGCCCCGCGCCCACCCAGCCAAAGTGAAGCCAGGGACGCTGGGGTGGGGGTGGGGCAGCTCCATGTTCAGACTTCCGGAACGTGCCTGGAAGAGAGAGAGAGAATGTATGGGTGAATGGGGTGCATGGAGTCTTTGAGTGAATGCCTATGTGTGTGTGTGTGCACCCATGTGTGAGTTAGGGGGAGATGATTTGGAGGTGATATTCCTATTAAATAATGCATTTTAGACCCATAGATGTTCCTTTCCAATTTGTTTGCTATAATTGGCATGACGTATTTCTTACACTTTAAAATAAATTTAGCAGTTTCAAGTTTTGTGCTTCTTATTTTTTCCAGGAAACATATGTTCTTAAAAATCAAAGTTGGCATTTTGGGTGTGTGTGTGTGTGTGTGAAAGTAGCTCACCTTGCCTAGGGTTCAAAATAGTCTGGCAGCGGCCCTGATCTACACTACTGGTTTAAAATGTTTTAGAACAGTAGTGACAACCGTTTTCAAAGTGTCATATCCTGCTTGGTGTAGTTCTGGCCTGGGTTGGTTAAGGAAGTCAGAGGGATATGTCCAGGGGATGGAGTTTGCTGCACTTTCATCATTTCCCCCACCTTAAGACTTTGACTTGCTTCCCTGTCAGCTTAATCGTGTCAGGCCAGCTCGTGGATCCTTGTTGATTGCTATGAACGACATGACACGATCACCTCATTAATGCATGTAATCCTATGCATGCTTAAATAGAAATGAGTCCTACAATTTCCAACATCATAGAACTGTAGGGAACTGTTTTATACTGAGTCAACTATTGGTCTATCTAGCCCAGTACTGTTGACACTGACTGGCAACAGCTCTACGGGATTTCAGGCAGGAGTTTTTCCTATCCCTACCAGGAGAAGCTAGTGATTGAACTTGGGATCTTCTGTATGCAAAGCGTGAACTGGGTGATGCTGTGAGTTGTAGGGCTTATTTATGTCTAAACGTTCATAGGATTGTGTCCTAAGCAGCCTTTTCTTTTGTGAAAATATGGGTCTGTCCTCCTTAGGCAGTTCTTCTCCTCCACCCTCTTGTTTCCAGGTGCCGTTTTTGGGCAGCCAGGGCTGATGGTGGTGGTGATGGTAAAGAAGGAAGGAAAGGAACTTCTCGTGCAAGCACTGAGTCATTACTGACTCTTGGAGGGACGCCAGCTTTCGCTGTCATTTTCTTGGCAGGCCTTATATAGTGGGGTGGTTTGCTGTTGCCTTCCCTGGCCGTTATTACCTTTCCCCCAGCTAACTGGGTGCTCATTTTACCGACCTCGGGAGGATGGAAGGCTGAGTCGACCTGAGCCGGCTGCCTGAAACCAGCTTCCGCTGGGATCGAACTCAGGCCATGGGGAGAGTTTCAGCTGCAGAAACTGTTGCTTTACCGCTCTGCACCACACAAACAAGAACAAAAGCCAAAAAAGAGGGAAATCCTGATCACAGATCTCTTGTCAGGTTCTTGGCTCGATCACACGAGGCTCGATGGTAAAGAAGGAGGATTGAATTCCAATGTGGGTTGTGCTCTGGGATGAGTGCAGAGCTGGTGCAATTCCTAGCAGGCAATGTGATGATACCCACGGCACCATCAGCACTCATGTGCCGACATTCTGAGCCAGAGAGATTGCTCTAGTAAAACAGGTGAGCTTATTCAGAACCCTCTCCAAAGGATGTTCATAAACAGGGAGCAAATTCCAAATGGAGTTGTGGAGCAATCACCTGTTAATGGGCTTGTTGCAAAGGAGGGAAGGGCCCCTTGTGTTAGCAGTCATAACAAAATAATTGTTGCTTTTCATCCCACTGGACCTGCCAGTCTCCACTCACGATACACACTCACACACACACCAATTATGCCAAATGCTACTTGGCTCCATGAATCAGAAGTTGGTAACCTGTGACAAATAAATCTTTTTTGTGTTCAGGGATTATCTGGAAATCTGGTATTTATTTGGCCCTAGACTACCTGATAACCACTCCCTCTCAATTTTCCACAGCTCAAAATGCCATCAGGGTGTTTTGTTGTTGTAGTTGTAGTTTTACTTCTAGTATTAAATGCACAGAGTTTTAGTTTAGGAACAGCTCTAAGACCAAGCTTTCGTCTTTCCTGATATTGACTTATTTCATGTAGATCCCCATTATAGAATTAAAACTAAGAATAGATTGCTGGTAAATTAGAACACGATTAAAATGTGTTTCTAAAAATAAGGCCTATGAGGAGCAAAACATCACAGCAAATAAGGCTTCTTACCAGTCTTCCCTTATCAAGCAAAGAAATTGAGCTCTCCCAGGGAGAATTGAAATCTATGACCACTGGACCACCTTTTATGCATGTTAAGCATTTCACATGTGTTCATCTGCTTATGCACCTTCAATTTTTTTGTTTCTCCTTAATACAGTAGAAACACTAATACACTGCTCTTATCTCCTCCATAACTCTATACCTCCTGGGGGCTTTCAAAGCCTTGTGGTGGTTGTGGATCGGCACTGCATCGGTTGCGGAATGTGGAGTGTGGAAATAATGAGGCGACACAAAATAGCTGGGTTTAAAACTGGGCCACATTTTATTAAATATATCTGCAGAGGGGTAACCCAAGTGGACATCAGAACTTTAGCGGCCAACAGCCACTAACTGCTAGTGTGAGCAATTCCTGGCCTTAGGGCGGCGGCAGTCGTGTCGCCACCCCCTGGTTCCCCCTTTTGAGGTAGGAGGCCTTCCAGTGTCACTCCTCCGCATGCCGCTAGCCTCTGGGTGAGTGAGAAAGGTTGGCCTCAAGGGTAACCCTTATCTCACCAGCTGGGCCGCTAGGTTTGCAGCTGCCTTGGAATGCTCACCAATCCTGGTGATGTGAAGATGTCCACTTCCCTGCCCACAAATGTGGCCAAATTGGAATAATTAAATTGGCATAACCAATCAACTTATTTCATATTGCCCGCCTGTCTTGCAGTGTGAAGCAGGCGAAAAAAACTCACCACCTTAACCGTAGGTCTTGAGTAAAAAAATCCTACTTGGTCTCCTAAGGACGACCAGTTAACTCACACTGCCTACAGGGAAGGGAGGGAGCCGCTTTTCGAAGCAGGATGAGGGAGGGGGTGAGCGCTCTTATATGGGCTCCCCCTCCTCGCGCTCCAGTGGCCCACGTGAGGCCAACCAATAGGCGGCCTCCACGCCTCTCAGCCACCCCCACCCTCAACAGCTCTACCATGCCCAAGCTTTGCTGGCCGTTGGTTTAAGGCGTTTATATGATGCAGCCACCAATTAGGAGGCACTTCAGGGCTTTTCCTGAAGCTGTGGTGTAAAAAAGTTGAGGACTTACTCTAGGGAGCGAAGTCACCACAGCTCTTCCACCATGTGACCTCGCTTGGGGGGGCACATGGGGGGGATGGCAATCCTGATTGGTCACCAGATGCTGTGTCCTCCAAACATATTCAGAAATCGAGAAACATGTGCTCACATCTATCTTGTTCCCATTTCCCAGTTTGGTTTGCACAAATGTCCTCTGTAGACTGAATCAGCCCCACTTTCCCCCATGGGGGGCACATGCGCAAATTTCCACTCTGATTGCTGCTTGATCTGCATAGGTTTCCCTTTCGTGCAGAGAGAGCAGCAATCCCCAATGCCACCGGGAACCAGGCACGACACAACTGGCGAGACGACATTCGGAGAATCGTACCAATTTTAAAAAATCACTCGTTCACCCATCCCTAGTGTGAGCACTCTATCACAAAAGCCCACCCGCTGCAGACTGTACTCTACAAATGAGACACAGATTTACCTCCTCAGTGAGATGTTGGCTAGAATCATAAAAAATATTACTGAGCTTTCTCCCACTTTTTTTTCCTTCCAAAAAATCGGATTACATCATGTACGCAAATATATTTGTATTTTGGATTTATGTGATAAATATGAGACCTTTCTGTTTCAAAAGCATGATGCTGAAGACGGGCAGACAATTCAGGCATTAAGGAATTGGCTTTGCAGACATCTCAAAGAATCGATAAAGATTTCTTCTCCCAGCATCAGAAATGAATGTCATTAAGGATCCTTATTAAGTCCGTGCTTCAGTTCAGGTGGCCGTGTGTGTTGCATAGGTAACTCATTACTACAGAAGGATTCTAATTCAGAAGCATTTTACCAGCAAGCTACAAAGCAAGTCTATATTAGTGTGCATTAGGGATTTTTAGTTATTATAAATTACATTCTTTGAAAATCTCATTTAGAACCAGGACCTGAAATGATGTTGAAAGGCTCGGAGGATTAATTCTTCCTGAACAATAGACTGTCACTGATCATTCCATAAAGTAATTACGCCAAATTTAATTATTATACAAGCTTATTGTCAGATAGGTGGACTGTGCCCAAAAGACACTTTGAAAAGGTGCCACAAAAGTATGTGTGCACTGGCTTTGGGAGCAATGAGGGGAAATTACACATGTTTTAATTGAGCACAGGTTAGTACTGGGCTTTGTTAATTAAGGTGTTTGGGTTAGTATGAGGAAGGGGGCAGTTTGCCCATTTTTCAGGATCTGCAATATAAAAAAACCAATCATAGAACCATGAAGTTGGAAGGTGTCCAAAGCATCACATAGTGCAGCCCTCGCAGCTATATTAGAATATCTTATATCTAAAGCATTGATGACAAAGGAGGACAGATGGCATTGGTCCTTTTCTTCTTATTTGATGAAAGTTAAGATGGAAGAGCTGATTGGGTGGTGTGTTCTCTTTTTCATGTTATTTTAGAGTCCCTGGAAGGTCTACAAAGTAGATCACAAGGGTCCAAAAATCCCCTTTGCCTTCCCAAGCTATGGTATCACCTGGAGTGTCTCAAGGGAGGACAAGGGATCTCCCTGCATTCTGTACCCACCCACCCCACACACACCTTGGATTCTGCCACGCTTCCTGCAATCCACTTTTCATCTATTCTTCTCTCTCTCCCCCTGCACCCTCCATGCAATCTCCAAATTTGTTCCAGAGGGTTCCATAACCCTCCAAAACCGATTTTCAGGCTTCTAGTGGATACCAAATTCACATTGCCGTCCCCTTTCTGCTTTCTGCATGCCTTTTTGAAGGCATGTTGGTGATGAAGATATGGCCGTCATCATTATCATCATCATCATCTTTATGTCATATAAGCAGGAAGGATTTAGAACAGAAGGGATACTTTACAAGTGAAAAAGAGAGAACAAAAGTATTTTTAGAAAACATATATTGTTTTAAGGACCATCTTCTCTATGTAACCCTGCCCAAATCTTCAGGAGAGTCCCTTCTCCATGACCCACAGATAAGTGAGATGGTTGCTGGTGGAGATATGAGAAAGGGTCTTTTCGGTGGCTGTACCTAAGCTTCGCAATTCTACTACCAGGAAGGTGTGTCCATCCTGCTCTCTTTGAGGTTTTCATCAGCAAATGAAGGGCTCCTTGCTTAGACAGGCCTTTGGCCTACTGAATTTATTCCATCTTTCCTGTTGATATTTGTTATGTGATTTCTAATTTACTTTGTTTAAATCTGTTCTTGCATTTTATTTACTACTGTTTCATCTGTGCGTACATGGGTGGGTTAAATTGTATCTGCATCTTATTATTTGATTGGTGGCCAACGTGGAAAGATGGAGTATAAACTTAATAAATAACTAAAATAAAATTTTAAGTTTTGTGTGCGCACCTACTGTAGGTTTTTCCATCTGTTTCCTCTTCAGAGTTCCAAGCCTCCAAATGCTGTTTCAACTGCAGGAAATTTTAAAAGCAGTTTCTGGTTTAGTAGTGTAGTGTATTCAGCTGTTGAAAAGGAAATACACAAGAAAAAATCTGGGTGTGTATAATCTGGCACTTGCAAAGGTGTATTTATATAATGTTAGATCACACCAGGGTTCAAGCTGCTCGTCTATGGTTGTGCTAAAGAGAAGTGTGTGTTTCACTGACGTCAATGACAGAGCTACTAGGTCTGATGGAATCAGAGAAATGCCCATGTAAGAGATATGAGATAATGTCCTCCATTAATGTCCCTGACAAATCTACACCACCCTGGTCATCTTATTCGAGTGAAACAAGAGCTTACCTCACTGCACAAGAATTGTTTCATGTTTCTATACAGCTGGGAAATTGAATGCTTGATGGGTTAAGGAAAATGCCAAAGCAGTTACTGCTGGTTTGCAGATATGAAAGTTAAACTAACAAATTTGGAATCACAAATAACAACTTCTAAGTAATTTACCAGCTACAGTGGTGAAGAAATTTGAACCCTAATGATAATTACGGAAGTACCACAGATTTATCATAATAACCTTGGTGAATCAAAACCAATCCCTTTCTATATACCCAATAGGGTTCATATTAACCAATTCTGAGTCTTGTGAAATAAAGCAATGCATAAATTAGGCGAACAATGAGAACTTAAGAGACTGGGTATGTGCAAAAGTAAGTGAACCCCTAGTTGCATCCCCTCAGTTAAAGGGTATAATTGGAATCAGGTTTTTAAGTAATTAGGTAGATCTTCAGGGGAGAGTTTGGGAGTCCCTACCCTATAAAAGACCAGAAACTTTCTGAGTTTGGTCTTTACCATATGGTTGTGTGGAAACACATCATGCCACATTCAAAAGACATCTCTGAGGGCCTCAGAAAAGCAGTTATATTGCTGCTCATCTGTCTAGAAAGGGTTACAAAAGGATTTGGGGCTCCACCAATCCAGTGCCAGACAGATAAATGGAAAAGGTTGAAGGCCACACTCACTCTACCTTGGAGTGGTCGTCCTATCAAAATCTCTCTGAGAAGAAAATGGTGCATCATCCAGAAAGTAAAAAAAGAACCCCAGACTAACATCCAAGAATCTGCAGGCCACTCCCGTCTTGGCTAATGCGAGTGCTCATGACTCAACGATCAGAGAAAGTTCAAGGGGCTGCTACCATGAAAATACCAAGGAAAGGATATAACCCATGAATAGGTATAGATAGATATATACCCTATTTCTTCGATTCTAAGACACACTTTTTCCCCCATATAAACATCTCTAAAAATGGGGTGCATCTCAGAATCGCGAGTGTGCCTTAGGGTTTGTTTGTTTTTCTGTTGGTGGTACTGAAATTAGTGTGCGTCTTACAATCGATGGTGTCTTACAAGTGAAGAAATACGGTAGTACATGAATATATATATATATATATATATATATATATATATGTGTGTGTATTTGTTTGTTTTTACCTACTTTCCAGTAAGAGCTACTACCTTTACTGTATCAGCCATATTCCTGTAATTATGAATTTGCTTTACATACTTTTTAGATCCCAAACAGTAGTTGACATTTTCTGAATAATCCTGGTGCAAAAGAAATACTGTCTTTGTATTGCACCATATTTATATATATTCTTTTATTTCACTCCTACAAGTTTCAGTTGCTGTTGTTTTTGTTGTTGTTTTTCTATTTCATGTGGGATTGGATTGGTGATATGTATCACATTTTTAAAACCGAACAATTTATGAACTCTTTTCTCACCTAACCAGGCAAGGGTAGCTGTTGCTGAGGTCTTGTGCACTTTCAATATGCACTTATCTTCTGTTTGCCGAGTATGATTCTGCTTCAACGTGTAATTTGGGTCTTTCAATGGATACCGAGAATCCACACTTATATCGTGTGTTTTGGCTGAGAAGAGACACAGCATGTTGATAAATGACATTCTATTTCCCAGGTTATTTTCCAGTGTGTTAAAGGGGTTGTGCGATGTTGATGTATGTCAGCCATTTTACAACTATATACTTCTGTTTATTTCCCAGTTGGCTGCTTTGTTAGAACTTTGACAGGGCCGTAAGTGTTTGTCACTTTCCAGTCTTGCAACACTGGTGTATTATATCCTTCTTGTAAAGTACCACTGAATTGAATTGCATTGTTTTTTCTTCTTTAACCTCAAATGTAACCTAGATGTAAAATGACCTTTTCTCTTGTAGACATTTAGCTAATACCTGAAGGTGTTTTAGTGGACAGCACAGGCTAGAAGAGTCTTGCACATGGTTTTAGATGTTTAGTGGCTGAGGGCTGAAACCAGTGGTTTGCCTCTATGAGGAAGGGGCAGGAGAGAAGCGCCAGCAAAAAGAGATTAAAGTTGGGCCTCTTGCGGCTGACTGGTGGCTCCAGACATACTGTATGCTTTGACAGGAACCTCTGCTTCTTTGCAGACTGTCATTGCCCATCTCTGTAGTTGCTTGCTTGCCCCCTTCCCAACTATGTACATTTGGAAATAAGCAGATACTACAAAAACACCATGTTTCTTCAGTGCACTCACCTCACATGAAAACAGGTCCTGTGAAGGCTGTGTTCTGGAACTTCATGCTACTTGGAAAGTGGAAAGCCACGGGGCAGTGTTTCAGAAATGAGGATTTCAGAGGAAAAATGAAATGTGGCATCGTTCAAATGGAATACTAAATTATGATCTAGCATTATGTCAACAGGTCTTGCGCTCAAAAGCTTTTGTTACCTTCTTAAAAAATTAACCTTGGTTTATTGTTATGTCTAAACCCAGACTTACTGTGGCTAGTCTTAACTATAGTTTATGGAAACAAGCCAACTTCAGATTGTGGTTTACGATTCTGGTTTGGTCCATCGTTACGTCTGAATGAACTGTGGCTAATCAGAAACGGAAACGAAAGCTTCTGAGCACCTCCTTTCAACCACGTTAGAGGTGAAGGTGGTGCAAATATGTCTGAGATGTTTGCAGCCACAGCTGTCTAAACCAGATCATTAATTGGGCCAATTAAGGCTTGTAGGAGGTCTTATTTCTAAGAATTTGAAAATTGCAGCACCTCCTATCTTACTAAGGGCTCATCTACACCAAGCAGGATATTCCACTATGAAAGCGGTATATAAAAAGCAGGAGCCACACTACTGCTGTATAGTGGTACTGAAGTGCACTGCAGGGTTTACTCTACTGCTTTATAGTGATACTGAAGTGCACTGACAACTGTTGGGGCCCATGGCACATCTACACCAAGCAGGATAGAACACCATGAAAGTTGTATGAAAGCGGTATATGGTATGTGTCAATGGGCTCCAACAGTGCACTTCAATACCACTACCGCTTTCATAGTGGAATATACTGCTTGGTGTAAATGAGCCCATAGTTGACTGTGATCAGCAAGACTTTTGAGGAGGGGGCAACATATTACTCCCTTTGTCATAACTTCCTGGTGTTATCATGGCTATTTTGCGCCCTAGGCAAGGTGAGCTACTTTCACACACACACACACACCCAAAAATGGCAACTTTGATGAAAAGTTGCAAGAAGCACAAAACTTGAAACTGCTAAATTGATTTTAAAGTGCAAGAAATATGTCATGCCAATTATAGCAAACAAATTGGAAAGGAACTTCTATGGATCGAAAATGCATTATTTAATAGGAATATCACCTCCAAATCATCCCCCCAACTCACACACGCACACACACACACACACACACTCAGCATCACTCACTCCAAACAAACACACGCATGAACACATGCATTCGCTCAAAGACCCCATGCACCCCATTCACCGATACATTCTCTCTCTCTCTCTCTCTCTCTCTCTCTCTCTCTCTCTCTCTCTCTCACACACACACACACACACACACACACACACACACACACACACACCTCAGTTTTACCTTACTTGCTTCTTCTCTTTCTTCTTCTCCACCTCCTGGTGCTTGCTTCTTCTTGCTTCTTCTTCTTCCCCGTCTTCTTCAGCGCTGGGGAGGGGTGCTGGAGGCCCAGCCGCTCGTGACAGTGAGCAAACTGAGCCCTGTCCCCTGCCTCGCGTCACCCTCATGCTGATGATACGGCGCCCCGCGCCCGCCCAGCCAAAGCGAAGCCAGGGACACGGGGGTGGGGGTGGGCGGCTCCACGTTTGGGCTTCCGGGCACATTTTGGAAGTCCGAACGTGGAGCTGCCACACCCCAGCGTCCCTGGCTTCACTTCGGCTGGGCGGGTGCTCAGGTCCAGCTGAATCCTCAGGCCGGCCTGGCTCACAGCCAACGCGCGTGAGTGCTGCACTGCGCCCGGTGCCCCTCTTAGCTTGGCGCTCTAGGCGGCCGCCTGAGTGGCCTCTATGGTAGCACCAGCCCTGAGGCAGTGGGCAGATTTAGTCTTTAGCCTAGCAGTGTCTTTGAGCAAACACACTTATCTCCCCAATATAAATGAATGGTTGCTGTGTGTGGTGGGAGCAATGGGAGAGAAGTGAAGCGGATGCCCCATTGTGTTCCCCTCCCCCATGTACCTGCATTATATGCCCCCTCTCTCCACTCTCACCTGCCCTAATGACTGGCATTTTGCTTATAATCAACCAACTCCTCAATTTTATACCTTATGGGAAATGGCTACAAACTTTTATGACAGAGTGACTGGCTACCACTATAGCTACATGTAATTCAGTTCAGCCCATGGTTCTTTTCTGTGCTGTTTTAATTACTTATTATGGCTGCTGCTTCCTTAGGTACCCTGCATTAAAAGCACTGTCAGTGTCCTTCTCTGATTTCTTCTGTTTTGCCATTGTCAGCATTTTGCTGTCATTCTTCCTTTGAAGACCGGCAGTAATTGAAGCAATTTATTTCACCACAGGTGGACATGGCATATTTATAACCCCCTGTGCCTAATTTTAACAACCTGTGCTTACATTACCTCTTCTGCTTAGCTGCTGTTTCCAATCAGTGTGTGTTTGATGTCACCCAAGACATTTGCTCAAGCTGAGGTTACCTTCCTGGGCATCAGTGATCCAGCCCAGGGAATAAATGCAGGTAGGGTAGTGTCAAGCACTTGGCAGGCTACAACGCATGTGTTTGATTTGATGGGTTACAGGTTGTACAGGTCCTATATAGTGGGATAGTTTCTTATCCCCGGTACTTCTTGTAGGCAAGGACATGCATTTATATGAGCTGTGCACAAGGGCCCTCTTGAAATTCTTCACCCTATTTGTGGGTAGAGAAATTGGGGGACAATTTCAACAAATTTCTCCAGAGGGAGGAGAAATTCTCCAACAATTTCTCACAGGTAAGTATCACCATTGGCAAGGCTTGTAGAACAGCTTTTTTCTTTTCTTTTTTCCTAAGGGTTTGTGGGTTGTTGTTGTTATTTGAACTACCACTGCAAAAAGACCCTGTAGCAGGTGTGAGGAGGGTAGGGTTGCATCCTGCTCCAGAGAAAGGGTGGTGGTAACACTGTGCCAAAATCTGTCCTTCAATTTTCTGAGAGTCAAAAATAAGAAATAAATATTAATTTTAGCGCTCTTTTACCAATGTAAAGTCATTTTGTTGCTTTAAGACAGCCTTCCCCAATGTGGGGCCCTCCAGATATTTTGGATTTCATCTCCCATCAGCTGTAAGTAGTATGGCCAATGGCCAGGAATGCTAGGCATTGTAGTCCAAAACAACCAGAGGGCACCAGGTTGGGGAGGGCTTCTTCAAGAACATACAGCAGCCATTCTGTTCCTAAAGTTATTTTATGTATAACTTGGTTCTCTCATAAAATTACCATTACATTTCTTTTTAAAAAAATAAAAATAAACTCAGTTAGTAAATTTGCAATTATTGTCTGAATAGAATAGAACTACATTAAATGACTGCTACAGCATCAGAAACACAAAATAAAACCCAAGCTGTCAAGAAGGCACAATGGTGACTCTACTCAAATGATGAGAAAGTATGCATACATATCTATCAATTAAAATATACTTTAGATCAATATTTTTAATAAGGAGTGAAAGAAATAACTATGCTGGGAATCTTACAGAGAGGATTAAAAAAAATCCCCATGGCTTCTAGACATTTTGCATCTCTAGACTTTCTATAAAAGTGTTCTAATTACATAGATTTAGAAATAATTTTGTGGGGGAGGTAAAAGCTGGGTAACAATATATAAATACTTTATTTTAAATTCTAAAACAAAATATTTCATAATCCAAAGCTTTTCAGTTTTTCCAGTTTTTCAGAAAAACACAAAATTGGTCTTCAGGAAACAAAACGAGGGGGAAAATACCTGTTCTTTCCTGAATTCTCCCAGTTTTTTTTCCCAGGTCTTCACATGTCTCCTTGAAAGCTGCTCTGAGTGCCAATTTTTGGTAGAAGGGCAAGATGCAAATCAATTAAATGAATGAAGAATGAGTTAATGTCGTTATATTTAGAAGAAAACATGTTTTATTTGCATGTTGAGTTTTGCTTTTCTGTTGTCCCTCCGTGTCCCTCATTCCCCCCAACCTTTCTAGGATTGGTTTACTTTTTCTCCCCTGAGTTAAATATGACAGCATGGTCTTATCCAGCATGGCTCTTCTTACGTTCTCATGGAATAACTAAGTTTGTGGTTGCTTTTCTCCACTAATTCTAAAGCTTGCCATTTATTGAAGATGAACCTACATTTTCTTATAGTAAGATAATAATTTAATCAAGGTTATGTTGAACCCTAAAATAGGGGTGAGACAAACAATGGTGTTTCGGTGTTCTCTATCTGGACCCCTTTTTTTTTTATCATTTCCCAGCCTCTATAGCAGAGGTGTTGAACTTCGGGCACATCGGCCAAATCTGGCCCTTTGGGGTTCCCTGAATTGCCAAAACCTTTCCCTTGGTTTCACCCCTTTCCCCCAACTGCTGGTTGTTCCATGATTTTCCTGCTTTAGTCTGCCCATTCTAAAGGGTTGAAATGCCCCTCCCAAGATTTCATTACTAGCAGTAAGAGCTTTTAGCTAAAATATGTTGGGGTTGGGCCCCATCCTTTTGCCTTTGATGTTGTTCCTTTTGCCTTCAGCCCTGCCCACCACTGGGACATGACCCTATCCTGAAACTGAATTTGGCCCTTGGTTTGACGCCATAGCAGGCTCAGTCAGTCCTTCTCAGTGCCTTCCTTCAACTCCTCCCTGTGAGCACCACCCTGTGTAACATCACTGTTGCAGCAAGGACTATGGTCCCAGTTGATTTTGCTCGTAGTCATTGCAGCACCCAGAGATGCAGGGAACTGTTTCCTGTGATCGCAGTATTCCTGGACACTTCATCAAACTGCTCAGACCTCCATGCAAAACAAAACAAAGCACTATTTTCCCAACTCTGGACCATATGTTTGCCACTATGTACCTTTAGCAACATTATTCACTTTTTCTGCAAGCTTTGCGGTCCCCTCAGTTAGTAAATCTGTGTGCATTGTTGCCTTAAGGAGAATATGTTAATATCTTGTGTAAGTTTTCGTGAACAGTAGCTGAAACCCATTACTAAACAGTAAATACTAACATGCTGTTCCCCCATCCATCTTTTTTTCTCTTCTTCTCCCCGCCCCCTCCAAATTCTAATTCTGCAGTTCTATCAGGAAGGCAATGAAGTTTGTCTACGGTTATTTGTTCATTATAAAACCATGCTGTTTTAATGCTCATGTTTCCATTAGTCTGTAGTGATGCTTTATTATCCTTTATATGACACCATAAATTTGTATGGCACCTTATCAACAGAAGCCACGTTCAACGGACTGAAGGAACAGCTTAAGCCTATTTTAACAAGTTGATTGTATCCACTCTGAGCTCTAGAGGCTGGCTGCCCTAATGAGCCGGGTTCTCAAGATTGCTTTCAGTCTAAGGAAGTAACATGCAGGTTTATAGCTTCCTAAATTAATCACAGCAATAGTAAAAGAACATGACCTTGGTGTGTTCCAGATTGGCTAAGATGTAATGTTCCTACCCTTAAACAGACACATACAAACATGCCCACTCTAAACCAATTCATTGATGCCTTGTGGTTGGCCCAGAATTGCAGTCAAAGAATATAAGGGTGGGTTTTTTTGTTCTTGTTGAAAGGATAGTGATAATTCATGGAAGGGAGCTCTATGCTAACAGTAGGGATGGGCGGAATCCCCTGAGCAGTTTACAATTAAAACCATAAAATACAACAAGCCGGAATAAATGTAAAACTTTAAAAGTTTAAAATGCCATCTAGAACCACAATAAGTTACAGTCCGGGGAAGCCTGTGTGAAAAGGTATGTTTTCAGGTGTTACGTGATGTGCTCCCATTAGACCCGTGTACAAACTTGCACACATTCTAACGAGATTTACACCCGCTTATAAGGAATCTTTTGACATTGGCAATAGAGCGTCTGTGGCTAAGTAAGGCGATTCTTACTCAAGAAACTTACAGCACTGAAGGGGATAACGCCACAATGGCACATTTATTGAGGTTGAAACAAATACAAAGGCACAAGCTAGTTTTGGGGAAATTAGCTGAGCAAGTAGAGGCTTAGAAACAGTTTCAAGACTGAAAAAATAGACTTTTTGAGACTTAAGAGCATACACACACAGAGACAGCAGGGGAAAGAGTACAGGGAATCTTTAAAGGCGATATACCTTTCCTTGGGCTGCAGCCCTTTCCTGTAGACCAGAACTGGGGAGCGTTGCAACTCCTGGTCTTAGGTGAAGAGGAAAAGAATACAGCGAGGCAAAGCACTCACCCATGGCAGCTTGCTCATGCAAGCTGGAATGTGTAGTATGCTCTGTGTTTCTGGTTCAAGAGAGAGCTAACCTGCCTCTTCCCCACAAACTTGAGGGGTTTTGTATGATCTTATCTAAAGATCTACTTGCTATGGGAACAAAATAGGGTGATTTGGGATGATGGCTGTACTTGATGCAGCCTGGAGTTCAGCAACAGGGCTGCATTAGCATGTGTATGACCAGGTATGACTCTTGCCATCCAGCATTCATATTCTGCTTAGCTTTACCCCTACCTTTGTCTCTGGGGAATGCATTTGAAGAAGTCTATCAGGAAATGGTTACTTGACCTAGGCCTTTTGTGAATACTCTCAGTCTGTAGGCGGGGTTTTGGGTTGCTTCAAAATGGAGTCAGTACTGCTCACAGAAGCTACCTTGTAACACAGGAGGCGTTTAAAGGATGTTACATTTTCTGCCTCCCAAACTGTGCAAGGGAGGGTTTTCCAGATAGTAGGTGCTGCTACAGTGAAGGCCTGCCATCAAGCTTCTTCATGGCGACATTCTGTTCATTTGTTAAGCTTGTGATTGTGTTCCACTCTGCTGGAGTTTGGCAGAAGGGAGAATGAAGTGACTGCACCACCATGGAATCTGGAATTGCATTCATAATTTACTCTATAGCAAGGGGTAGCATTTTTATTGACTGTCCCTTGAGGGATGCAGATTGCAGCAGCACCATCTTCAGTCAAACAAGGGGGAGGTTGCTGTTGTTTCTCTGGCTCAGATCTTGGGCAGGGGACAAATGATTAGGACAGTATTACAAGCCATTAATATTGGTCCTGTTTCTTTTGAAGGTAGCCTCCTTCAAGATTCTGGGGTTCCTCACCCATCCCTGAAGCACCTTACCAAATGTGTGTTGTGTGTTTGTTATTGTCCGTTCGGTATTCATGGGCTGTTTGTGGCTGCCATGGTGACTTGGTGGGTTCAGTGCTTGGGGCTAGAGATGTAAAATTTCCAGAAATTTTGAAGCCATGGAACAAACTCTGTTTTTTTTCCATTTTTTTCTGGGGGAAAAAAGGGTTTTTTTGGAAAAATTGAAATAATGCAATATTAGCACTTTTTTCAGATTGAAAGTCACTTTGTTACTTTAGGAACATAAAATGTAATTATGTCCAAGTTGATTTGGCATAAAATTATTACATTTGGTATATTAAAAGTAGTGTATTCAAACAATTATGACAAATTTAATTTACTATTTTTTAACTTTTTTCGGTAACAAATGGAGCTACAAGCTTCTGAACTATTAGGAACACCTGAACTGTAAGGAACCTCTTTGGTTCTGCCAGTTTATGGGGAGCAGGCAAAAAACAATTAAAAAAAAAACAACTGAAGAAACCACCAACATTAGTAACAAAGAAAATTATTTATGTCTCTGTTAGTCCTTCAGTGTCAAGACATAAAGCCCCCATTCCCATAAAAAGAACTGAGAAAAATGGGGGGACGGGACCAAGTTTCAATGAATATGCATGAAATTTAATCAGACTCATTTTCTGAGCTATAGCTATCACTATCAGTTGAAGTCTCTGCTTCAATGGCAGTACTGCCCCCTAGAGGCAGAAATGCATCTTCCTCTTGCATTTGAGAGTTGTAGTCTCAGTTTGCAACCTAGGACTTGCTTGTCCTTGGTGCACAGACATTGTAATAATCTAATACTGTACAGTTTTTAGAAATCATTTGGAGAAGTAAATATCTGAACACCTTGTCTTAAACATTTTATTCATCATGCTAAAATAAAACATACCATAATCCATTTTTTCTTCATTTTTTCTCAATTTTTCCAATTTTTCAGGAAAAAAACTCCCAAAAGGCTTCGGAAAAAAACCAGTTTTTTTCTGAATTTTTCTGGGTTTTTCCAAGCCTTCACATCTCTACTTGGGACTGAGTAGGGATTTGGATCGGGGTCTCCCGATGATGGGTTGAGTCCAGCACTCTGTCCACTCCAGAAAACTTCAGTATCGGATCCTTTCTTGTACTGTCTCACTGTGCCTAGCCAGCTACACCTTCTGCTGGGTTGTGCTATCCCTGTCTTTGGCAACTTCCCCTACAAGAATAAATTCCATGGAGAGTTTCATTTTCTCTGCATTACTAATTTTTTCCAGTCTCAAGTTCGGTTTGTTTCTAACGTGGAAATTTTTTCCAGTCTTAAGTTGGGTTCATCCTGAACTTTGAGGTTTTTTTAAAGTTTGCATCAACATTCATAAGCATTTTTATTGCACATTTTTCTTAATGAATGCATGTTCTATGCATTTTTGCCATTATTTTTTCTAACACACATTTTTGTACCCATGTTTTGACTGGAGAACTCGATTAAAAAATTTAGAAAAGTGCAAATTTCAAAGGGCAACTCAGTTTTGGTTCGCAACTCAGTGGTTCAAAAATGAGAAATTGTTTTAAAATATGAATTGAACCGATTTCTCTCCCCTCCTTACTAACACAGCAAAGATTAGTTGGGAGTTAGTCTGGATGGTTTTCCAGATGACCCTGTACTATATAATCCATCAGTAAGTCTTATGTTGTGCTTCCACCTCCTTTGGGATCTAATTGGTGCATCCCAAAGAGAGACACAGGTACAAAGTCATATGGATGTTTTAAAGATCCCAAGTTACTGAGTACTGTGAAGACCAATCAGTAGGAGTGTGCTCTGCTCCAATTGGATAGGCGAATCTGGAGTGGAGCGACCTGATCCGCCTATGCTAAAGGCAGAGGCAAACCGGGTCGGGGGAGCTGCAGATCGAGGTGAAGCGGTTCGCCTCAATCCAGAGCTCCAGATGAAGGTAAGTAGGGTAGGGGGCTTACCTGGTGTTGGCGACGTCCATGCAGCAATGGCGGCGGAGCCAGATAAGGGGGCAGGGGGAAGGGGGGCTTACCTGCCTCCGTCACGGTCCATCGCCAGCTTCAAATGAGGCCCCGGCTTACCTGGCTCCACCACCACTTCAGTCTATGCGGCAACAGCAGTGGAGCCAGGTAAAGGGGGCAGGAGGCTTATGGTTGGTCTTCCGGTTTGAGCCCACGGTGTCAGTTGAAGCCGTCGATGGAGGCAGGTAAGTGGGGGGAGGGGGACTTACCTGCCTCCGTCGCGGTCCGTCACCAGCTTCAACTGAGGCCCCGACTTCAAGCCAGAAGAGGCCGCGGCCTCCTCTTCCGGCTTGAAATCATGGCCTCAGTTGAAGCTGGCGATGGATGCAGGGAAGTGGGGGGGAGGGGGCTTACCTGGAACCACCCCCCTATCGCCAGACGGTGGAGCCAGGTAAGGGGGAGGGGGATTCAGCCCCCATTTTGTACCCGTTCCCCACTTACTTGCCTCCACTGTCTGCCGCGGAGGCAAGTAAGTAGGGAGGGGGAGGCAAAATCTCGATCTGCCCCTCCGGATCTCGCTCTGTGGAGTGGATTGGGGGAGGGGCAGATTGACCTGAAGCGGTTCGAGGGGGTCTGTGCACAGCCCTACCAAACAGTCTAAATAATCTGAGGCTGAACTGGCAATCTTGAGAAAGAGCTATTATAATGCAGTTAAGATTAAGGTATGACCTGAAAAGTCACTCACCTCAGCTATGTATTCAGTAAGTGATCTTAAAAAGGTCACTGTTCTCTCTACCTCTGCGGATAATTAAAGACCTATCCTGCAGGGGAAACAGTCAACTTCCTTTACCAGTGCTGCTCTTTCTGATGATGGTGGTGGTGAAACTGGTGTTTGGTCAGTTTAGGAGAAGGGAGAGTGGTGAGGGTGAGCCTAAGGGCATGGCTGGACCAGGGGGGTGGAGGGGCATGATCTCGCGATATGATGATCGCGAGATCCTCCCCCTTAGTCTACATGCGCGTGCAATGTCTCACGAGGAAGAGGACATTGCGCCCACCATTTCTTTTTATATTATTAAAAATGAGCGCTGGAGCACTCCAACAAAAAGGTATGTTTTTTAAAACAAACAAACGAACGAAAACACCCCTCTCGTTCCCCTCACCCCACCCCTGATGGGCATGGAGCTCCATGCCCCATGCCCAGTTCCTGGCTCCTCATGGTTACTCACGAGGAGCTGGGACGAAAATGGGAAGCCTGACCGTCCTGGGACCGTGGGAAGAACCGGGATTAAAGTGTAGAGCCATATCCTCAGAAAAGGGAGGGATCATCGCTCCCTGCCCCCGGGATCCCCTGTGCATTATGTGGATGCACAAGGATGATTCCGGGATGATCCCTGGGACATCGCCCCATCTAGCCATGCCCTAAGATACATATCTACCTATACAGTTATTTCTCCCCTAATTAAATGGAACCTATGGGCATATTCAGTATCTGAAGTGTTACTCAGAACTGGCAAAGGAGCTAGTCCAGTGCTTTTTCCAGCAATATCTCATGGATACAGATTGTGTTAATCCTCAGAATATCGACATTCCAGTTACAAGGATTATCTCACCATGGATGTAAAGGAGCAGAGGACATACTTAACAAAAATATGTTACAAAATAAAATCGATACTCATGAAAGCTTAAAAGGAAATCCATTGAAACAATTTATCACTGTAAACAGCACAACACAAATATAAAAATTGCTAATGTAAGTAGAATTGTTTCTTTCTAGATAAGTTAATACCGTGGCTGTGATTAAACCCAGTGGAAGTTGTTCTGGGTAGAACCAAGCAGACAGACTGTTTCTTGAGCTCAGTGAGTGCATTGTTTAAACCAAACTATTGTACTTGGTGACTTTCATAACGTGAACCATGTAAAAGTTTAATACAATCATTACTACCTTATAAAAATGGGATTAAGGTTTCTCTTCCACTAAGGAAATTCCATAGTCCTGAGGTTACTGTCACACGCATAGGGTGACCATATGGAAAGGAGGACAGGGCTCCTGTATCTTTAACAGTTGTATAGAAAAGGGAATTTCAGCAGGCGTCATTTGTATGCATGCAGCACCTGGTGAAATTCCCACTTTATCACAACAGTTAAAGCTGCAGGAACCCTGCCCTATTTTGAATCATGCCACTCTAGTATAGCTCCTGCAGCTTTAACAGTTCTGATGAAGAGGAAACTTCATTAGGTGCTGTATGCCTACAAATGACACCTGCTGAAATTCCCTTTTCTATACAACTGTTAAAGATATAGGAGCCCTGTCCTCCTTTTTGTATGGTCACCCTACATAAACATCCTCAAAACCTTCTCTTGCCTCACCATTCCATAGTTCATACCATTTTGTTAGTTAAAATGTGGATGATGTTTGTGCCTAAAGCAGTGTCTCTGGCCATGTTTAGATCTAGGGACTGGAGGGGGAGGATCTCGCAATATGGTGATCACAAGATCCTCCCCCTCAGTCTACATGCAGCGCGCAATGTCCCAGGAGGAGAGGACGTCACACCTGCCATTTTGGTTTTTTCGTTTTTATGATGAACGCTTGAGCGCTCCATCGCAAACGTAAGTCTTTTTTAAAAAAAAACCTCCCCCACCCCACCCCTGATAGGCACAGAGCTCATGAGGAGCTCCATGCCCTGTGCTTGATCCCTGGCTCTTCACAGTTACTCACAAGGAGCCAGGATGAAACCAAGATGGCGGCTCACACCTCCCGCAGTCTCAGGATCATCCTGAGACCGTGGGAAAACTCAGGATAAAAGAGGTGCCCATTATCCTGGGGCAAGGGAGGGATCATCCCTCCCTTCCCCCCGGGATCCCCTGTGCATCATGTGGACATACAGGGATGATCATGGGGTGATACCCAGGATATTGCCCCATCTAGCCATGCCTTCTGTGTCTCTTTGTGCAAAGATCAATCCCTCCACATCAGTGCATGCCTTTTACACACACACCCCACCACCACCACATTCAATTTACCAGCCAATTCCTCAGACTATGGGATACACATTCCAATCACACAGGAATTTTGTTGAAAAGGGCTTTTCCATGACATGTAATTCTCACCTTGGCCATAGCATGTGGGTCACCTGTATTTCTACCATCACATCATTCAATAACCCCGCTAGCAGCTGCCGGGAATCTCAACAAATCGTAAAATACAACAACAACTTCTTATTTATTTATAATAAAAGATCTAGCTATGATAAAATATAAACAACATAATAAAACAGCACAAAACTTACTGTTGCACTACTTTTGTGAGGGTGTTCTGTTGGCATTGCACACTGACAGGCTACCAGGAGTATTTGGGATTGGGATCAAAGCAAGCCTAAACTCACAAGTCAATAAGTGAAGAATAAAAAACTACCTGACTGGACTGCCATGGCAAATATATTTTTCTGGAGACCCAGCACTTTATGAAAGTTATTCTACAAGTGGCTGATCCCCGCGCGCAGCTGCTGTTTGTCATTATCTGATTTAGAAGCCATATCTCTTGCATCAGTTGATGAGTGTACTGTAACCTCTGGCTCCGTGCATCTTGGTGGAAAGTACAGCTAATTTCTGAAAGGAACAAGGACAGGTAACAGCCTTATCAAACAGCAGCAGGGCTCATTTTGTTTAACCGTGCTGGAAATTAGTTTTTCAGGCACTGATCTTGACAGGTCAGTTGTCAAAAATTGGTGTACGTATCCATAAATTCATCGATCCTATGAGCCGTATTCTGCCTGCTAGAACACGTGCAAAATCAACACGTTTATGAACAAATGGAATGGATGGAGGCTCAGAGAGGCTCAGAGAGTCAAAAGAAATAATAACTTTTTGGTAAAAGACATTTCTTTATATCCCGTTTATTAACCTTATTCGGATCATTTATTATTATTATTATTATTATTATTATTATTATTATTATTATTATTATTTACAGAATTTTACTCCTGCATACAAAACAGATTTCTGTTTGCTGGCTGGTATGAAATAAGGAGAAACCATAAAAATGCCTGTGAGAAATTCTCCTCCTCCTTGGACCTCAAACTGTTTAATATGCAAGAAGCAAATTGTAGCTCTTTTCTTTCTTTTGAGACAAACATAATAGAGAATTTTATTTATGCTGGCTGATTTCCAACATGTCTTTAAGAAGTCACAGCCTCATCGCTGGATTTATTTAGAATTTATTCAAATGTAACAAATGCTTAGTTTTAAAAATAAAGGGCCCAGTCTATCCAAAAAATAAATAATGACAACCTTTTTCCATTGATTTCAATGGGATTTAGGCATGTTAAAATTTAACAAGACCAGGGGCACAGGGTTTTGTGTGTGTGTGTGTTAGGTGGGGAGAAAGAGGCCGAAGAAAAGATAGTTCAGTTGAACTATCTAAATGCCAGTTTCGTTTGGTTTGATAACACTTCTATTTTTGAAACACCAAAGAGGCAACTATTATATGAGCTATGGACAAGGTTAGCCTACTTGGTGCAGCAATGACAACATTAATTGGTGTAACAAGTATGGGTATGTCCTTGACTTTGGCACATTTTCAGGTCAAACCCTGTTAAACTTGTAATTAATACTCATGTACTGACATCCGTTTTTTACAGCCTTCCTTCACATACCTGGCTATCAGCATAATATCCACTTTCCCCATGCAATTCCACTTTGCTGGGGAATGTGTGTGTCCTGCCTAATGTGGTACCATAAACTGTGAGAGAAGGGGGATGTGTTCCATGATCTGTCATTGTTTGCATTGTACAGTTTCTCTGATTTCTTCGGCATTAACATGTTGTCTTCTTTTGCACAGCAGTTGGAAGTAAGTCTTGCACTGTACCTCCTTCACTGTTACATTGGTGCAATTGCACAATTTTCATCTTGCTTTGGAAAAAAAATTGTGGAAATGTTTCTTTCAAGGAAGATAGGGATGTTCAAAACCACTATCATTTCTGCAACTATTTGGGTTTTTTTTATTTATTTATTCAGTTCATTTCTATACCCCCCAATATCTGAAGCTCTTTGGGTAGTTCACAAAAGTTAAAACCATAAGTACAGCATAAAAGAAAATGTGAAAGCTTAAAACCACCACATAAAACCACAATACAAAAGTACAACCAGACTCAAACTGAGCAGCAATGCAGAGATTTAAAATACAAAGTTAAAATGCAGATTTAAAACAGCAGAGTTAAAAGACGAGGAGAGTAAATTGCTAAAATACTGGGAAAATACAAAGGTCTTCAGCTGGAGCTGGAGAGAGTATAACATAGGTGCCAGGTGAACCTCTCCAGGGAGCTTATTCCACAGCTGGGGTGCCACAGCCGAAAAGGCCCTCTCCCTGGAAACCACCTGGGTAACTCACTAAAAAGTGGTGTTGCATGTTCAGGACATTACTCTGGAAAAAAGGGCCCTGCAGTTTATCTGCAAAAGTGGCTATGCAATTTTTGTGAGTATTGGATATTCAGAATGGTTATTTCCAATGGTGCTTCATACATTATTTAAGCACCTAGCATTATTTCACATTGGTCCCCATGTAAGGCACCAAAACTGGGCTTGGTTGTGCATCGTCTATCGCTTGCAAGCTTATTGTCCATTCAGATCAGTATAAACTGGTAAGAAAACAGCAAAGCCATCTTGTTAAACCTGTAATGTTGTCATTTGTTTTCTTTGCATCTAAAATAGCTATTGAAAGCCAACATATTCACCCTGTACTCCCTCTTAAGAATCTTATTTATGAGTACTAAAAAAAAAACATTACACTTTTCCACTTCCCACTTCACAGAGTGCAAATGGATTGTAATCTCAGAAATTATTGCCCAAGCTGATAGCTTTCCAAGGAAAGTCCAGTTCTCTCTCAAGAGGACCTCGTCACTGGGATACCTTATACACCCTTTGCTCTGTGTTTATTGATGTGTGTGCATGTACATACGCCTGAATCTGGAAACATAACTCAGTGTAGAATATCAGAGTGACTATCTGAATAACACTTATCTCTAAAATGAGCTTATTTATCTCTCTTTTTCCCATCTACAACCATGTGATTGTATAAATTTCATTCTCGTGAAATAGGGTCACCCTCAGTATGTAGAGAAAATGGTTTTTTTTGAAATATCCAATGTTTCATATACATTTACCAGTATAACCACCTCTTTGACATAAAACGTAGTTGAGTTCCATTTGGTGCAATATGCTGCATCTTAAACACATGAGCATATAATGTCTACTTACTGCAAATCTGGGGTGTATTAGAGTGCACCTGTAAGGCGTGGTATAACTTTAGATTTGGGAATTTGGAATCTCCATAATTGCTTGGTGGTTGAGAAAAGGGATCCCCCCCTTCAATTGAATATGCTTTTAGGAATTATGCAAGAAAGGACGCAATGGCATGAGACAGGATTGAAAATAATCATGTGATCATTCTGACACATATGGAATTGAGAGTTTATCTGCAATGTGAAGCATGTAATGCTTTCCGTGGATATGCTGTGCATCAGAGAAAGAAAGGTGCAAGCTGATGATTAGGGGAATGGGAGAGAGGGGAAAAAACATGTGTTGAACAATAGGCCTATATATTCCCCAATAACTTATTTTTGGTTGGTGCAGTCTTAGTTGGCAATAATTGTGTCAATTCCATGTGGTGCAAAAGGCGAATTTGTATCCAGCAATTAACAACGTTAAGTTGAAGGAGAAGAGCCTTCAGCGTGGTGGCCCCCCTCCTATGGAATTCCCTGCCTCTGGAGGTCAGGCAGACTCCAACCTTGTACTCCTTTTGGCGCCTCCTGAAAACATCTTTATTCCAAGAAGCCTTTCCTTAATATGCAGCCTTGAATCTCTGTTGTTGCTTCTTTTAAATTTTGTTTTAACTGTTTTATTCTTTTTTTATTTTCATTTTATCTTTTACACGGCTCTGAAATTTTTTAATGGGGAGCGGTATATAAATATTCTAAATAAATAAATAATAAGTTTGTTTTTTAACGGACCCCAGAACTTTTGTTTTTAAATGGATGCTGTCGTTTTTATACTGTTGTTTTTCTGGTTTTGATGGTTTTAAATTTTGTATACTTTTTAACTTTTACTGTTTTAAACTTTTGTAAACCACCCAGAGAGCTTCGGCTATGGGGCGGTATATAAATGTAAATAATAATAATGAGTGCCTCTAGTCACCTGTGTTAGCCAGCTGATGAGTTACACAGTTTGCGAAGAGCTCCAAAAAGTATGATGCACTTTTAATGGAGCCACATTTAGCATGCAAAGTTGACTGCAGAGATCAGCGTGCATGACAGCTGCCATTTTGGGGACACTTTTGAAAAGCATCTGGTTGCAATTGTGCAATTCAGTTTTCCACCATTCCACTGTAGTTGTGATCTTCTAATAACAATATGTAATGTCCCTAAGATTGGCCTCTGTCCACTTTCTGGTCTTCTGGTGCAATGTAATTCTAATGTTTAGGAAGGGATCAAGGAAGTTGGGTGTGGAGGCCAGATATATTCCAGCACTGAATGGATGGTTATGAAGATTGGTTGAAAAGGTGGAGCGTTGGCAGTATGCGTCACGGAATTATGTTTATTGTGGAGTCCTAACAAAATTGATTAAAGATGTAAATTGGATTAAGGAATGTCTGTTAGGTTTGTGCAGGGGTAATACTTTAGTTTTACTTCTGAAGTTAGGTATTTTGACTTTGTATTTGCCCTTCAGGTTTAACTTTCTATTGTTCTTAAGTTGTCTGTCTGATACTCTCTCATCCCCAAATGGTAACTGGTAACTATTCAGTGGCTCCCTTTCAACAGAGAAACTCCTCACAGACAGTAGGCAGAGAGTGCATTTATTAATCTATTTATTTACAGTATTTATGCCCTGCTTTTTAGACAAAAAGTCTCCCAGAGTGTTATACAAAAATAAGTAGCTTGACAGTCCCGGCCATCAAGCTTGCAATCTAAATGTAAGACATGACGCACAAGGAACAAAGGGATAGGCAGGGAAGATTTATGCTTAGGATTTGTTTTAAAAGCCTATATGAAGAGAGATGGTGGACTCTTCCTCTCCAGCTCACAGGACAGTTGGTTGGAATGGCCCCCAAGAGATCCGGAGGGGTCCAGTCCCAGCTTCATGAAGAAGAAGCAGATGGGGAGGGTGGTTGTGACAGTTCACCTTGCTAGCGTCTACTCATAATAAATACAATTATTTATTTTATTGTATTTATTATTAAAATGTATGTCCTGCCCTATGGTCACATTATTAGGGCAGCTAAAAGCACAATAAAATAAGGAATACATTTTTTAAAAAATCCTGAAAACAGATCTGTTATGATCTCTGGAGCTCAGCAGTGACAAAAATCCTGATGCTGAGGCTGTGCTGCTGACAAAGGAGATATGGCACCTGAACATCACAACTGGAGACCTCAAAAAAAGCTAGAGATCCCTGGGACAGAGGTGCCTGAGACTCCTGGGATAGAGATACCTGAGACTCTCAAGCTGGAGACCGCTGGGTCAGAGACTGTAGCTCCTGAGCTTAGGTCCAGCAAAGACCTAGCATACTCACCACCATGGGTTTTGTTCTTCAGGGAACCACTGCACCAACACAGGCAGTGAACTCGTAGAGAGCTGACATAGTGCTAGGCTTTTGGCCAGAAGGCTGAACTTTTAAAGCTCTGCACTACTTAGCATGGAGGGGTTGCCTGAGAAGGGTACTCCATCTCAGGCTTACGGAGCATAGAAGTAGAGAAGTTGGCTGCCCATGCTCTGTCCAGGGTCCTGAATGACCTGCCACTAACCACCCTTGCCTTCAGGTATTTGAACCATGATGAAACTAGGGCTGTGCACAGACACACACACACCGATCCACTCCGCATCCCAATCTGCTCCTTTCGGATCGGGTCCAGTCCACTCCATGTTGATCCGCCTCCGCTCCGCTCTGCTGAGGAGCTCTGCTTCCCCCCATAGACTTGCATGGCAAAAAACTTTTCTTTTTCCTAAAGCTTTTAAAACTTGATTTTGTTCTGACTTTATACTGTTAGTTTTACCCTACCCAGTGCCTGTTTACCCTACCCTGTGCCTGTTTGCATTCTTTTCCCCTCCTTATTGTTTTATTATGATTTTATTAGAATGTAAGCCTATGTGGCAGAGTCTTGCTATTTACTGTTTTACTCTGTACAGCACCATGTACATTGATGGTGCTATATAAATAAAATAATAATAATAATATAACTTTTTTAGTTTTCAAGTTAGAAACATCAAAATGGGCACACTGATAGCTTCTAAATAGATCCTTATTCTCACCAATTTTGAAGGAAATCAGATTATCCCCTGATTTTGGGGGAATATTTAAAAGATTTCCCCCCATTTACAGAAATGCAGTGATCTCCGTTATTCTTTAAGCTACACACATGGAACTGTGCACCATGATAGCTTCCACATAGATCCTTAGGCATGGCCACTTTGAAGGAAATTGGATCATTCCCTGATTTTTAGCAATTTTTAAACTTTTTAACCCTCAACCATTCCCCCAATTTACAAAACTGCATTCATCTCCGTCATTTCTCAAGATACACACATGTAACTGGGCACCATGATAGCTTCCACATAGGACCTTAGGCATGGCCACTTTGAAGGAAATCAGCTCATCCCCTGATTTTTGGGGAATTTTTTAAGTTAAACCTAAATCAGAATATTCCTCTCAGGTTAACCACTTCAAAAATGAACACAGGGAGAAAAGTATCTCTGTATGCCTCTGGCTTGGTCCCCCTGCTCCAACATTGGGATTGGAGGATGCTTCATGGGGTGATCACTTATCATCACGATTGGGAGATGAAGCTGTCTATCAACGATGAAAAAAGCTTTCCCCTTCCCATTTTTTACCCATTCAATAGAAATTAATTGCAAGCAAACCACACAACGTATATTTTTGAAAATCTACACAAATGAGCTGCAATCATCAATCTCTAAGCACAGTAATTTTCAGGTATCTAGCTTTAAAATCAAAGAAATTATAGTCATTTCTTTGCCCAATACAATCCTATGTAAAAAACTGTCCAAAAATGGCAATCGGAGCTCCGGATCAAGGTGAAGTGCTCCACAACTGAGCGACCCACTTTGCCTTGATCCGCTGGCCCCCTGACCCAATTTGGATCCACCTTTGGCAGGGGCAGATCGGGTCGCTCCGCTCCGGATTCGCTGATCCGAATCTGAGTGGAGCACAGCCCTAGATGAAACGTCTGTTTCCTGTCTGCTCCCTCCTTCTGCTCTGGGCTGCTTGTTGGATTTGTACCCTTTTGAGTTGCTTGTGGGTTCTGTGTTGCCAGGAAAAGACAAGATCTATAAAAGCAGCATAAAAATAATGTATGAGACAGAATAAATCAGGTCAACAAAATATTTAAAGCCTGTGGGGGAAAGAAAAGTTTTCACGATGCTGAAAAGACATCCAAGCTAGAATGCCACCATTGAAATGGCCCTTTGCCTGGCAACCACCTACTGTACTTCAGATGCTGGGCAGTGGGAGTGGGTGGGAGAGAAGTGCTTCAGACAGGCATGTGTGGAAGCAGGCAATCTTTCAGGAACCCTGGCCTTAGCACAGAGATATGCTATCATGAGCAGCCAACAGAACTTTGGAAGGAGTCATCCCATATCTTTAAAAAAAAATGGTTGAAAGTTTGTGCCTGTCTGATGGAAAAGAGGTGAAATTTGTGAGGTTTTGAGAGTCAGAAGTTACGTTGAGAAACCCCTGTCTCTCAGCTTCAGGTGGGTAGCAGCATCAGAAGGTCATAATGGCCAGGCTCTCTCCTTCAGGTTGGCAGTATCAGCATGAGTTTGCAATGGCCATCCTTCTCCTTCAGGCAGGCAGCATCAGCATGAGGTCACAATGGCCCATGCCTCTCCTTCGGGGGTGGGGTGGGGTGGGCAACATCAGCATGAGGTCACAATGGCCCATCCCTCTCCTTCAAGGGGAGAACCATCAGCATGAGGTCACAATGGCCAGTCACTCTCCTGTAGGTAGGCAGCATCAGCATGTCCCAATGGTCAGTTTCTTTCTAGGCAGACAGCATCCACATGACAGCACATTGATCTCTCTCACTGAAGCAGGGAACAGCACTGTATAGCAGCCTTCCCTGAGCTGGTGTTGTGGCTGGGGGATTCTGGGAGTCATAGTGCAACACATCTGGAGGGCACCGGGTTAGGGAAGTTTGCTGTATTGTTCAGCATCCCACTTCTCTCTTTGAGGCAGGCAGAAACACAGACTCTTATAGAGGTAGGCAGCAGTGTCTTTTTTATTGGAACAGGCAATGAGCAGGGAAGCATCAAGCAAGGAGGGGAGAGTTGGCCAGCGGATACCCCAGGTATTACAAGGCTTTTATTTTCAGCAGGTACCCCAGGATGGGCTGGCATACGCTGAAGTAGAAATAATGGGGATGGGCACAGGAATAGTGGCAGCACCTCAGATATAACAGGGTGACAATGTGCCATGTCTGCTAGTGATGGGACCATTTGAGAGACAAACTGGCATGACACTTCAGGTACAGTGGAGCTTCCAACTTTCAGTGTATGCCCCACATGGGGGCAATTGGGGGGGGGGAGAAACAGACCAGAGTTCAGCAGGTAGTGAGTGGGTGGAACAGCAGCAGTGACCAGAGACAAGCATCATGTGGTACCCCAGAGACAGCAAGGAGAGAGGCTGACATATGACTGCTGGGCACAGGAGCAGTAGGAGGTGAGAAAGGTGGGGAAAAGAGGGTATACAGACAGGGGAAAGCCAGCAGGAGGCATTGGGAGCAGAGAGCAAGCAAGCAGGAGTAGCTATACACAGCCTGGACTTCAGAGATGCTGGTGAAGCTCTCCAATCCTGAGCCAGGCTCAGAGAACTTCAGGGCTCATAAAGGAGGTGTGAGTTTAACATGGCCGAAAATTCTTCTCTAGCTCAGATCACTATCCAAACCAGAGAAGAATTCCCAGCTCACTCCCATCCACCTCTGCGATCCCCCATCCTCAAAAGCCATCCCTGCCAACTCCACACACACTTCCCTTTCCCTTATCTTAACTTGCTGGCTGTGGCAGCAACAAAAGAATTTGGGTGGGAAGCCCTTTTCCTCCCCCTCTCTCTCCTCACTCCTCACAACACTACTTGGCAGCACTGTGGAGCACTATGGGAGCTGTAGTTCTCCAAAGAGCAATTGCAGGAGCCTTTGAAAGCACATCAGCCCCTATTGTCCTGTGCACCCTGGCACACTATGATCCAGGTGTAAACTAACAAGAAAAGGATGCAATACAGAGGCGAAGTGTAAAAACGAATTGCCTTGGGATTGGAGTACGATTTGGGAAGCAATTGCTGGAGGGAACATCTGTGAAGCACTCTGCACTCCAAATGAGCAGAAGACAGGAGCTCAGACCTGCTACCTCTAGAGTAATAGCTTTCATGGTCACCTTAGTGCTCCTGATTACCAGCTTGTGGCACCTCTGGCAGAGTTTTTTGTCCACATGTCACAGTGTTGCCTGATGTATTTGTGATGCCAACTGGCCAGGAGGGACGTCATTCATCATGATTCCTGCTCTCCCTCTTCCCCCTTTCTTTTCCTCCCTTCTGCTGAAATTACATCCCAGCATCATGGCAGCCAGCTTTGAGGCGCTACTAAAATGAAATTTTGATTGCTTTGTATTTAGTTTTTGTTAACGCAGTCGCTAAAATGAAATTGACTAATTTTGTCGATGGAAATGAAATGTGCCCCCAATTGTCTGCCAGTCTTAAGTTCTCTAAGCCATCTGTGCTTAAAGATGATCAAGAATAATGTGAAACATGAAATATATATATATGCAAGAATGGTTCCAGTCCAAACTTGAGGAGCAATATTCTAGGGATATATGACAACAGTTTCCTATTTCAATCACTCTCCCGCTCAGTTGATCTGTTTCACTTCAAGTTGGTACAATTTTCAGCATAGTCGCACCACACTATCTTGGTAGAGTTCCTGTTACAAGGCATGCATCGCAGTACAGCTTTGTGAAGTCAGATGCATGCTACAGATGCTCCAAATCATCAGTGATGCATGTAAAACTAGTAATGCAGATGTGCCCTAAGAAGGAATGTAATTATAGGGAGAGAGAAAGAAACAGAGTTTTGAGCTCCTGGGTAGTTATATTGATAAAGAGGCAAAACAATTTGCTATAGACTAAAGCCACATGAAAGTGAACTGTAGCAAATGGGATGTCCAAAGGATGCTTGTATGATACGCTTAGAGGGTTAAAAATACAAAGTTCTTATGTATTTAAATTCATTTAAAGCTCTGTAATTATGTTCCTAACACTGTTTCAATTATAGACCGCTTCTGTTCTCTGAGCCTCTTCCTTGTTTTCATACACCTATCCCACCTAACAGCATTTTAGGCAAACATTAAAAATGTACTATCGCCTATCCTCATGCTTTTGTTATTTGCATTTGCAGTTGGCAACGTGGGACTCTGAGAAGGGACTGAATGGCAGCCTGCAGGAACGACGGTTGGGAAGTGACCTACAAGGATTAACACTGAAAGTGGTGACTGTCTTGGTATGACCATGTTTGAGTTGAGGAAGCAAAATGCTCAAAAAATGATAGTTTATTTTGTTATTGCTGCTGCCTTTTCTTCTTCTTTTCCCTTTAAAGGTTTTGTTAAGTCTCTTGACATCTGCAGCCCACAAATGTGGTATTATGTGGGTTGCTTTGGGATCTAAGCAATGAATCATACACACCCATTTTCTCTCAGCCACCCTCACCGTGAGATCCATGTGAACCAAGATCTTGTGAAAATTGTTGCCAATGTGTCCAAAGGTTATTTATCGATTGCATTTCTATTCCACCTTTCTGCTAAGGTAGCCAGGGCAATTTACAATTTAAAATACTAAAACAAGCAAGGGTGTTACAAAGGATAAAGTGCCACATTGTCTCAAGCTATTCAGCAGCTGAGGACCTCAGCTTCTTGGTCTTTTTCTTGTCTTTTTCTTTTGCCTTCCCTCAGGGCACACAAGTCTGTGTCTTGTGAACATGCCTGAAAGGTGACTTGAAAGTGCCAGCTAGTGATGGCCCATTAGATGGCACTTTCCCATTGGGTCATCATTTAGAAGGTCCCCAACCCAATGAGCTGTAAGTTAAACAGCTCTCACTTTAGATATCCCTGTTTAAGCCCACATACAGTTAGTCCATGTGGCTGTTGTTAGGGCTGGAGGCAGAGTTAAGTATTGTGTGGGGAGGGGAGGGGGGTTCCTGCCAGACACATGTATTTATTTATTTATTTATTTATTTAAAACATTTGTATCCCGCCCTATATCATTAAGATCTCAGGGAGGCGTACAGATAAAAGCATACAATATAAAACAATAAATATACACAGCTAAAACCAAATTAAACCATGAACCAAGTTAAAACAATATATATTTTTAAAACAGTAAAAACAATTAAAACAGTTTAAACAATGTGCCGTCTTAGTGAATTTAACCATTAAAGGCTTTGTTAAAAAGCCATGTTTTCACTTGGCGCCAGTCAGGCCTCCAAGGGGAGGGCATTCCACAGTCGGGGTGCCACAACAGAGAAAGCCCTCTCCCTTGTCCCATCATAGTGAATATGTTGTGCTGGTGGGATGTGGAGAAGGGCTCCTCCAACAGATCTCAAGTCTTGGGCAGGCGTATATAAGGAGAGGAGCTCCCTCAAGTATTGAGGTCCCAAGCCATTTAGGGCTTTAAATATCATTGCCAACACCTTGAATTCCAACCAGAAACGTATAGGCAGCCAGTGCAATTCCTTTAAGACCAGTGTTATGTGGTCTCTGTAAGTCGTACCCTCCACACATGGTCTGGAGGAGGGCTGAAATAATGAAGAAAGTTTTGGGTAATCAGGAGTGAGCTTTTATTTGAAAGGACCGTGAGCTCAGTTCAGTTCTAGTACTGCAAATAAACTCACAGAATTCTAGGTGTATGTCTTTTGCACCAGGCTCTGGTTGGGGGAATCTTGGAGTTCTAGTAAGAAATAGAGTAGATCCAACAACCTGGAAGTTTTTAAAGAATCTCCACCTAAATTTTAGCTCATCCCACTTGGGGAGCTTTCTCAAGCTTGGTCCCTCAAGCCCAGAAATTGCACACATTTTTTTTTCCATTCTGGGGACCCTGATGGCCAGCTCAGAGACTGCTGGGTTCCATGGAGACTTCAAAAACAGCCTTTGGAGATGTTTCACTCTTTCTTCTAGCACCCAGAAATAGGACAAAGAGATGACATTTTAGTGGGACAGTCAAAGGCACATTGAGAAACGCTTTTTGACAATAATGGAAGTGAAAAGGGAACGAAACAGATTGTTAACTCTGTTTTTGTAGCAGTTTTAGTGTCATGGCTTCCTTCAAAGAACCATGGGAATTTTTAGTTGGTTAAGGTACTGATAATTCTCTGATAGAAATGTGTAGCTCCTCCACACAGAATGGCCATTCCCAAGATTCTCTTTGGAGAGAGAATTATTAAAGCCATCTTCAACCTGTGGTGTAGATACTACTCATGTGAGTGTGAGTGGTGTAGAAAGCTTTAGTTAGTCTTATGTATAGTAATGCTTTCTATTTGCAATGCTAATATGGTTTCCTGGTGGTTTTTTGGGTTCTTCCCTCCCCCAAACTATATAATAGACAGAAGCATCTGCCTCATATGCTCAGGTTTTGAACTTCTAAAATAAAAAAGGCTGGGTTACTTGCCTCCTGCAGCACTGAACAACTACAATAGACTTGCAGAAGCTTAGAAGTTATTTGCTGTGTTGAATGAACATGGTGACCTAAATATGTTTTCCTCCTTTATCAAAATTGTATGGGCATGCCAGTTGCTTATTTCTAAAGTCAATTTTAACTTGAAAAGAGATTGCAGCCTGGAATATGATGAATTCAAGCCCCCCCCCTCCACGGCTCAGGGCCTTCCTAGATGAGGATTTAGCCTGGTGTGAGGCCCAGGCTCCCTGCTGTGCATGCAGATGACACACAGGGGATCCCAGGGTCAGGCCGGGCTAAACCCTCCCTTGACCCGGGATAACCGGATCCACTTGTGGAAAGTCTAGCTGGTTCCGCGGCTTTTCCTGGTTGCTCGCTTACTCGCGAGTAGCCGGGAGAAGCCGCGCACTGGGCACAGCGCTCCATAGGAGTGCTGTGCCCATCGGGCCGGGGATGAGGGAATCACGGGGGGGAGTGATGGGGGCCAGGGGAAAGAGTGGACCCGGCAGGAGAGATGGGGGGGAAGAGCGGAGCCAGGGTGGGGAGATTGCGGCCGGGGTGGTGGTGGTGGAGGGAGCATCAGACATGGTGAGTGGGGGCGGCGAGCGAGCAAGTGAAGGGGTGAGCGGATGGGCGAGCGAGCGAGGGGGCAAGTGGACAGGCGAGTGGGGCGGCAAGCGGGGGGTGAGCAAGTGGGCGAGCAGGGGGCAAGCAGGGGGCATCAGACATTGTGGCGGGGAATCAGTGGCAGGGGGAGTGGGGAACCCCCCCTTTAAAAAAGAAAAGAAAAAAAAGACCTACCTTTTCATTGGTGCTGCGCACATGGCCCGTTTAACTTTTTTAAAAAAATGGAGAACATGACGGGACTTTCATTTCCCCGTCGCGTGTGACGTCTGGATAGGCGCGACAGCCCGTGCTAATTGTAGCACGGGCTCGCTGCGCCTGAAGGCCAGATTCAAAGGTAGGTCTAGCCAGGCCCTTAGTTGCAATTCCTTGGGTTTCTCCCACACTCCCTTTTGAGTTTTTCCGCTCTTCCCTCAGATCAGAGTGCATTAAAGAGACTTGGTGTGTTTCTCTGAGGTCTTTAGGACAATTCTTTCCCAGTTTGTTACTCTCTTTTTCCCCTCAAGCTGGTAAGGGTCATGATCATAACTCTTGCCTGTCCAGGAGGTGAATTGTTCTATCCCGAGAGGATGTCAGCACCACTTTGCATGGATGGCCAAGAGCAATGGCAGTAAAATTAGTAGGGCTGGCATCCCCCTGGCAAGGGAGCCCATAGACTATGTCATGCTGAAACCATCACCCTACAGGATTCCCTGTCCCCTTGTGGTTTCCAGAGTGCAGTTCATTAACTTTAAGAGCAGCTTGGGGGCCAACCGCTGTAAGATTTATTCTTGGGTTGGTAATAATTATGAATAATGGAGGAATGAATAACAGATTTCTCAATTTCATCTTAGAAGTCTCTTTGTTTTTTCTTGGAAAGACAATCTATTAAATTGGAAGCTGCAGGGCTGGAGGACCATTGTAGGTGCCATGTATTTGATTAATTGTTTTTAGAAACCTGTTTAAACGTCAGCTTAACCCTTGCTTTGTTCTCAGGAAGAACCTTTTGTTATGGTGGCTGAGAATATACTTGGGCAACCCAAACGCTACAAAGGCTTCTCCATTGATGTCTTGGATGCCCTTTCAAAGAATTTGGGCTTCAAGTATGAGATATATCAAGCACCGGATGGCAAGTATGGGCACCAGCTCCATAACAGCTCCTGGAATGGCATGATCGGGGAACTAATTAACAAGGTATGTAGCCCTGTTAAGAAAGACGCCTTAGGACACAATCCTAAGCATGTTTAGACAGGGGGGTGGGAAATCCTACAATTCCCAGCATGCCCTGGGCAGTTAACATTTCAACTATATTGAGCCACCTTGCCCAAAAGATAATACAGTCCTATTTATTATTGTACTTAGGAAACCAACATTTAGAACATTGTCTTTCTAATATCACAATCTAGCACTGTAGAAACTGCAGATGTTGAAAAGCCCCCAGGATACGTTGGTTAGCCTTATCAAAACACTTTTGGCTTCCCCTATAATTCTCAGATATTTTATATAGAGAGAAATCTCTACATTTGCTTTCTTTCTTTCTTTTTTTCTTTCTTTTGTGTAGGTGAAATCCTAGGAAGTTATCAACTTCCCCTGTAAAATCTTGTTAGTCTCTTTTGGTTTTATTTGAAATTCTACAAATGTCTCACCCGAAGAGGAACTTTGAATTGCACTTGAATTTTGGTTTAGGCAAACCAAAACCAATGGTGGCAACTCTAAAACAAATGCTTTGTGAAATGGCTTTAGGAACATGGAACCTACCGATACCAGTGTAAGTTGGGCCAGATCTACACCAAGGAGGATATAACACTTTGGCTTTTGCTAGACCAGGCTATATGCCAAGGTGATCATAGAATCATAGAGTAGCAGAGTTGGAAGGGGCCTACAAGGCCATCGAGTCCAACCCCCTGCTCAATGCAGGAACCCGGGATCAGATGATGCACAGGGGATCCTGGGCTCAGGCAGGGATCAACCCTTCCTGGCCCCGGGATATAGCCTACCCCTTTGGCCCCGCGACTGTGTGGCCCATTTCTGCGGCTTTTCCGGCCCTGTGTGATTACTCACGTGGAGCTGGAAGCCACGCACAGGGCACAGGGGGGAATGGGGGAATCAATTTTTTTTTTTAAAAAAAAAACCCTTACTTTTCGGCGCTCGTGCACAGCCAGCCCTTTAAACGGTTTTTTTAAAAAAATGGTGGGCGCGATGGCTCTCTTGTTGAGGTTGCCTCGCCTGATGTGTAAACAAGGGTGGGATCTCGCATTATTCATAACGTGAGATCACCCCTCCTCCATCCTTGAATATGCGGTAGGTCTAGCAAAGGCCTTTGAAAGCAGTTTGAAAACTGTATATGGAATGTGTCCTGGGCCTCAACAGTTGTCAATACTGTTATAAACCTGTAAAGCAGTAGTGTAGATTCTGCCTTGTATGCACATGACAACAGACTATGAATTTCCCTTGCATGCTTAATGGAGTCTTTTCTGTTATAGCGTTCTTCCTAAAAGCCACTCCACCTTTATTTCCAAGTGTGCTAGATGTCTGCCACACTTACTTTTTATAGTAATACTAGTTTATAATGATCAGTTGAGTGGTTTCTCAAAGAGGAAGGTATGGTTTTGCCCTGCTTAGGAAAATAAAAAAAAACTTTCAAAATGTAGGAAATGGAAAATGAATCTCAAAGTGATTGAGTCACATCCGATTCAAAAGCACTTGTGTTCCTCCTGGATTAAGTGAATGCTGCTAAAGTGAAGCAGAGCATATTTCAGCAAAGAATTCTCAGGAGTGAAAATGCTGGAATATATTTTGTTGGAAATATTTCTTTGATTATGAGAGAGGATGAACATCATCATAGCAAGAGAATGAACTTGTAGGCATTAATATTCAGTAACGTGGTAATTTCCAAATAGTTTGCTCTCCTGCATTATAGTGTGCTGCTTATCTAGTATTTCTGCTGGGAGGACGTATAAGATACAAATGAAAGCAAAACACAAGATCAGAAAACAGTGAGTGACTGTTCTGTTACAGTGCGATATCCTTAATATTCTCTCTATTTCACCTTACACAGTGTGTGGCATATCTGGCCACAATGATCCATGGCTTAAATACCACTCATTTAGACAACGTGCTGTACATGAGGCTTCCCTTGAAAAGTGTTCAGAAACCACAGCTAGTGCAAAATGCAGCAGCCGGACTGTTGTCTGAGATGTACTTTAGAAACCACATATGGCCAGTCCAAATTGTTTCTGAGCCTAATTCAAGGTGTGTGTTTTGACTAGGGCTATGCACTGCTTTAGTTCCAGATGTGAATCCTGGACCAAAGTGGTCCAAATTGGGTTGGATCGATCCAAAGTGCATTGGATCACTTTGGGCCATTCTGGACAATGGCGAGGCACTGTGCCTGCCACTGTTGTGTGCAACATTACATCTATGAAAATTCAGAGACCCCATTTTCTGTAAAAATGGCAGCTCTCATGGAGGATAGGCAGCTGCTAGGTGCAAGAAGACAGGTGTGATAAGTCCCAGCCGCTCGTGCAGCTTGGCGGATGGGGACAGCCACTCACCAGGATTGTGGGGGGTGTCCAACAGACTTACAGTTGTGCCCAGCTTTCCTGAGTATCTGGGAAAATGGACATCAGGATGATTTGGATGTCCAAGGCTCGATTCAGATCCGAAGTGGGCTGGATCAAGTCCGAATCAGGCCGAGGTGTGATAAAAGCCAAAAGCCTTTGGCTTTTAAAAATGAAGGTGGTCTGTTATTAAAGAATGTTGGTTTTTTATTTATTATTAATTATATTTTTAATTTGTTCAATAACAAGCATTCCTGAGCAGATTAGAAACAGTTAAAAGATTAAAATAAAATACAAATTGTTTACATTTTGTAATGCTGCCTTGAGGCCCAGCATTTGGCCAAAGGTGGGATACAAATAAATATAATTAATAAATAATAAATAAAAGAATGCATTACAATGCAACACAACACACAGAACAGGCATCTTATTATTGGATGTGATTGTACATCACTTTGAGGGCCTTCTGGGCAGAAAAGTGATATATAAATAAGATGATGTTGATGACTAATAATAATATTTTCTTTTTGACTTTTCTTTTTGCTCAAAATATCACATTGAGTCTCCTAGAAAATCAAGCTATTCTATGAGGTATTGAGTTACAGTTGCTAAGTGTTAAAGGCACCTCAACATGTTAAGAATCTAAGGATTTCAGGAACTCAGCTACCATTCCATCTTCTTTCTGGTCATTTATTTCCAATAATTTTTTTCAGTCACAATTCCATTAATACCATGCATCAATATAGGGAAAAGTGAGCAAAGGAAAGTCAGGTAGCACACAAACCTAACAATTCATATAATGCACGATTTGTATGAAGTAAAAAACAAACAAAAAAGCCAGCACTTCCTCATTTATAAGTTTCCATTGAAATATTTATAAAGTCATGTGGTTCATTTTCCCTCTGGACTTTATGGTTCAGATTGCTGGTGGAGTGTTACATGTTTGAATTTCCCCATACAACCTCCTCTCGTCCATTTACACAGAAAAGTAATATGGCGGAGAGAATGGTTCTAAATTAGTCTTCTCCTTAATGTGCTAGTTTCCCCTGGGTAAGGAAGGTGTTTTTATTGAGAGAGCATTCAATCCTCCGTGCCCTCACCTGCAGCCTTAAAAGTTACAGTTCAGGAAAAGTGGGAATGATTCTGCCGCAGAGGTAGATTAGCTCTTAGTGGTTAATTCTTTTGAGATAAGAGGAAAGAAGAGAAAAGAAGAAAACAAATCAATTTCCTCACCGCCTCCAAGCTAGGTATGACACAGCATTTTTACCCCAACTAGAATCTGCTCCTGAACCGTGAAGCCCAGGCACACACACCTTTCATACTCAGAAGCCTCCATTTTATATTGATAAAGGTGCCCCTCAGCCTGCCAGAGGCTTTGAAGCATAGAATATGATCTCTAGAACAGCCCAGAGAGCTTTGGCTATTGGGTGGTATAAAAATGAAATAAATAAATAAATAAAATAGATGACTCTTGTGCTGCACGATACCTTGTCGCGTGTGCTACAAGGTCTTCAGTGCACACAAAAGCCAGGTGGAGGACTTGAAGCATTCCCAGAGGCCAGGGCAATGTAAGACTTTTTGCTGCCTGAAGCGGAGTGCAAATTGCATGACCTCTGCTTTAGACAGCCTTGCTGCACCATTTAGACACCGATTTCTTTAGCTATGTCCCCTTCATGGTACAGCCCTGAAGTAACTCCCTTCACCCCGCTATATATTAGGTTGACTCTGACAGAGGCCTAGCCAGAGTGGATTGCTGCATCTGGTCCTGAACTTTGGTGGAGCTTTATTCATTCCACTCTCCATCATAACTTTTTTTTTTAGTTCTTATCCCTCATTCACCCCTTTACCGGTGAAAATTTGCCCCATGAATGGCAAAGACTTCCGCTGGACCAGAAAGGAGGAATCTTACCATCTGTTTGTGTTCACTTTTCAGAGAGCTGACTTGGCCATCTCCGCCATCACTATAACGCCAGAACGGGAGAGCGTTGTAGACTTCAGCAAACGCTATATGGATTATTCTGTAGGAATCCTAATCAAGAAGCCAGAAGAGAAGATCAACATCTTTTCTCTCTTTGCCCCCTTTGATTTTGCCGTGTGGGCTTGCATTGCTGCGGCCATTCCTGTTGTTGGCGTCCTGATCTTTGTGCTCAATCGAATCCAAGCAGTAAGAGCCCAGAATTCCTCCCAGTCTGGTGCCTCCACTTCCTCCACGCTTCACAGTGCCATTTGGATTGTCTATGGGGCCTTTGTTCAGCAAGGTATTTGGTCGCTTATTTTCCATCTGACAAAAAAGCTTTCTGATGCCTATTCACTACTTTTCAATCTTGGAACAAAAGACTAGGCCATGGACTAACTTCTAGCAAATAACTGCTGGAAGGGTACATTTCAGATCTTGTTCCTCTAGAGAAAATACATTTGAATCGACAGTAGCATGATTTTAAAACACATAAAAACGGAACACTGTCAAACCATCTCCTTCGGAGTTATTTTTTGGTTTCTGCCTTCCATTTTAAAAGAAGTCCTATAGGGTAATATGCAATGTAGAATAATGATTGTTCTGGCTTACCCTCCCCCTCCCCACAAAAGGCCTGTAAAATTTTCGCTCTTGCAAACATTTTCCCAAATGAACATGATTTAAGTTTATTTTACAGGACATTGGGTGGGGTAGTATTTATGCTTTATAGGGCACAAAAAACTTGACATTTCAGGACGAGGTTCAGAGGGAAAAAAATCTTGATATACGGAAAATCCTGCACCACATGGTAATTGCTGTCTATGTAGCTCAGTCCTTTCTGTGAATTTGACAGGTGGCCAAAATATAAGGGCAAAGGTTTAGGGTATGCTGTAACATTCAGCAGTAGAAGGATGTTGCTCCTTTACATACTATCTCCCTAACTGCTGCATTCCTTTTGCAGTCCAAATTCTATGCCTGTTTTCAGTCTCAGCTCTTCCTGACTGGGGAGAGGGCTATGTTCAAAGCATGCTGTAATTGGCAGCATTTTCCTTATGCAATAAAGGAGGCTCATAAGAGCATAAAAATACCTTTCTAGATCAAACCAATTCCATCTAGTCCTGCATTTCATAGAATCATAGAATAGTAGAGTTGGAAGGCGCTTTTAAGGCCATCGAGTCCAATCCCCTGCTCAATGCAGGAATCCACCATAAAGCATCCCTGCTGCCTCTTGAATGCCTCTAGTGTGGGAGAGCCCACAACCTCCCTAAATTACTGGTTCCATTGCCATACTGCTCTAACAGTCAAGAAGTTTTTCCTGCTGTCAAGCCGGAATCTGGCTTCCTGTAACTTGAGCCCATTGTTCCGTGTCCTGCACTCTGGGAGGATCGAGAAGAGATCCTGGCCCACCTCTGTGACAACCTTTTAAGTATTTGAAGAGTGCTATCATGTCTCCCCTCAATCTTCTCTTCTCCAGGCTAAACATGCCCAGTTCTTTCAGTCTTTCTTCATAGGGCTTTGTTTCCAGACCCCTGATCATCCTGGTTGCCCTCCTCTGAACACACTCCTGTTTTCTTACAGCAGCCAGATTGATGCCACTGGAAACTCATAAGCAGGGAATAAAGATGATGATGGCCATCCCCTCTCATTTCTCCCTGTTGTTCTATAAGTAATGTTTTGCGGGGTATATTAGAACTTGTTCTGGTATTCCTTAGCCTTCCTCAAGATAACAGGAATGATCCAACTACTGCTAAGCATGTAGCTCATCTAGCTCAGCTTCTGGTTTCTAGGAGAACCAATCTGAAGCAGCTGCACTTTCTAGAAGGGTGGGACAGAGTCATGTCCAATAAGGCAGAGGCAGAGTCAAGTCTGGGTATGCAGGATAGTAAGGTCCCACCAGGAAGGATCAGCCAGAACCCTGGACAAATCTATGCTGGCTGGAGCTCACTTAGGAACAGCTGTTGTCTCAGCAACATGCAGAGGTCTTCTGAGGCTTTATGAAGGCTGGCTGACATGGGCCTGTTTTTAGCCCCATCCCCTTTGATGAGCTGTCTGTCTCTTAAAGGGAGATTGCTTGATTCTTAAGCCACTGGTTTCTCCAGCATGGGGGTGGTGAAGACTGCATTAGGATGGGGTGGAGGTAGAGGTGCCCTCTGAATCCAAAGAGTCAGGTAAAACCACGTCCTCTGGCCTGGAAGGTCCCAGGGCAACAGACAAGGTTCACTGGATGATGCCTCCTCTACCTCAGAGTCCTCCTCTGAGTCAGAGTGGGGAGATCAAGGCCAGAGAATATGACAGCATGCTTTGGTACTATCCATTCCAAAGGTGGAGATAAGCAGCTGTGTAACTCTCACTGTAACAAATGAAACTGGAAACTTTTCAACTGTGGCTGGATCATTCTTTGTGGAAAGGCAGAGCAAACGTTGCTGGGATGAAGCAAAGCAGGGGAACTGCCACTCCGCCTCAAGCCCTGCCAGCTTGCCATTGGCCAGGACAAAAGATGTGAGTGGCTTTGCCAAGCTTATCAGATCTTTTCACTTTACATCCCACCCAATCCCTGAAAGCAACAGGAAGGAAGCATTTGTTACCCCAACTCCAGATTTGCATAGCTGACGTGTCAGAATTGGGGGCACTCTTGAGGGAATGGAGCATCTTGGGATCCAGCAGATCCAATGCTGGCTCCTCCCTGCCCCTCTAATACCTTGTTTCAGAGCATTACATCTAAGAATGGCCATTGTGGGGAAACCCAGTCCTTTTGGGGCTCATGGAATTCCCCGGATCCTGCAGATCGGCTTGCATTCAAGAGCTGAACCTTGGTTGTTTACCCAAATACCAGGAACTTAATCGTCCCCCCCCCCTTAAAATCGCCACTTCCACTGGATCCCCAACATGCCCCCCCCCCGCAGGCACAATTCGCACAAATTGCAACGTGGCTGGGAATAAGCAAAGCGGCAGACCTGCCACTCCATCCCCAGCCCTGCCAGCCTGCATTGGCCAGGCAAAAGATGTGTGTGGTTTTGCCAGGCTTATTGCACAAATTTCAGCTCTGCATTGCGCAAAATCTCACGATTTGTGCAAATTATCACCGTAATTCACACAAATTATGCAAATTTGCACCATTTGTAGCCATACTCTGCACAATTATTTTTTTTAAAAAAAAACCCCAAAGATAATAATTTATGGAAATTCTCCCAGCTGGCCTGATTCGGTTTTTAACAAGTTGGGCAGGCTGGCGGAAGCTGGGGGACTGACCTGCCGAAAACTCATCAAGCAACACCCTGCCATCCAGATTTGTCCGACATCCCTAAATACACCAACTACCTCCATGGAAGCACAGCTGGCAATAGCGTTTCTGCCCACCAAGCTGTTGGCCACCACCTCTATGGTAGTGGAGCCCCCCCCCACACACACACTGCCAGTGGAGGAGCACGTCCACTGTATTCTAACCCTTTTTTAGCAGGAAATATAAATGGATTCCTTTTTAATTTGTTTTATTTTGAAACAGACTCTCACACTAGTGCCGTTCTTTGAAGGTGGATTTTGTTGATGACTAAGTTAAGGTGTTTTCTTCCACTTTTCCCCCCTTAATCACACTCTGTAGGATGAAACTTGCAAGGTGGTTAAGTTTCCTGAGGAAACAGCAAGATGTAAAATCTTTAATAGCAAACCTCACCCACTATGTCACTGATATGGTTGTCTGGTGGGTTTCAGAAATATAAAACCCTAAGCAATTTATATTAAGCAACTGTCAGTGGTATAATCAAAGATCACGGCTTTAAACTGAAAGACGATCACAATTGTGTAAGCAAAAAACTATTCCTAAAGATTCTGGAATAAAGGATTTAAAAAGAGAGTAACAAATAGTGTAGCTAATGCCACCATCTTTCTTGTTCATCATTTGTTTTATTTCATTTTAATAGGAAATAATGCAGCTATCTTTGCTTTTTTGTGATCTATTTTGACACGGTTTGCTTTCCCTCCCTATAGTATGGAAATTCACATTATTTGTTCTTTACCTCATCACACTTTTCTCCCTCACTTGCTGTTTTTCCCTAAGGGTGTTTTCACATGATCAATTTGTTCCACTAGATGGTAATTTTGATGCCACACCAAGGAAGCATCTATGGGGAAACTTTTTTTTTGGGGGGGGGGTCCACTCGAATAGTTGTCCCCAAAATTTGAAATTAATTTTGTGGAACTTCTCATCAGGCAAAATATTTCAGAATTCCATGGGAAGCCAAAAAGATTTCAATAAAACTAGTGCCATTTCCCAACATGTTCCTCCCATCCTTAGCTTCTCAGGAGATCATTTCTAAAATGAAAGTCTAAAAGCAAATTGGGGAGATTCCTTCCAAGCATTTGAGATGAAACATCTGAGAAATTTTGAGAAGATAAGAACAAACACTCAACTGTACTAGTGAAGCTTCTCAGAAAGATTCTGGAAATTCCTATGTCAAATATGCATTTTTCTTAGTAGACTCTGTGCTAACATTTTGATAGGAAATAAAAATAAAAAAGACCTCTGGCCACATGTTGTTATAAGTGGTAGTATAAATTGAGAAGAAGCTAGACAAATACTTGCCATTAATGACTTGATATCTTGGATTATATTTTGGTATGGGCCATTTAAACTTTGTGATTTTTTGTGTGAGTCCATTTACACATTGTGTGTGTGTGTGTGTAGATGGGGAGTATGCTTAGAATGCAAATTGATGGTGGTAAAGGTCAAAGAGCCACTATAGACAGGCATTGAGTGAGTTCATACGACATGCTAATCCATGATTGAGTGTGGGTTGTTGTTGAACTGTGGTTTTTTTTGTTCAATTATGGGTCTGCATGTTGTCTGATCCCAGGACATTTTCCACAGGTGGCTTTTTCACCATGCAGTATGGCTTATTTCCCCCCCAAACAAGCCACCTTGAGAGCCCATGTTTTGTCGTTGGGTTGCTCAGGATGGTTAACAAGTCACACTGCATGGTTAACAAGCCAACCTGTGGAAAATGTCCTGAGTTTAGACATCACACTAACCCATGGTTCAGCAAACAACTCACAGTTGAACAACAAACCACACTCATCCACTGAGTATGGGCTAGCATGTTGTGGAGACCCCATTGAGTCTCTTAGGTCTTTTAGCTTGATTTACTGTACTTATTACTATGATTATTCTCTTATTTCTGTTTTGTGAACCCCTTCCCCCCTTCATATGTTTTAATGTGATTTTAGATTGTACGCCTCTAGGCAGGGTATCACTGTTTTATTTGTACATTTTGTACAGCACCAAGTACATTGTTGGTGCTATATAAATAAATTATTATTATTATTATTATTATTATTATTATTAATAATAATAATAATAATAGGTATGAGTTTCCAAGAATTCACTTTGTTTGCTTGCATTCCAGGTGGCGAATCTACAGTCAATTCCATGGCAATGCGGATTGTGATGGGAAGTTGGTGGCTGTTCACTCTTATTGTATGTTCATCGTATACAGCTAACCTAGCAGCGTTTCTCACCGTAAATAGGATGGACAATCCTATAAGGTAGGAGCATTTCCCTACTACGTAGCAAGAAACCTTAACTTCAAAGGAACATGAAGACAGGGATATTGGGTAGAAGGCAGTACATTTGAAGGGGGTTTTGGACCAGCATGTGGGGGAAGGGACTACAAAAGCACATTCCACTGAAATGAAGAAGCCGAACCACGCATGGCTGTTCTATTATCCTGAAACAGAAATTAATTCCAATTCTGCTTTGAAACTGTGAATGCTAGGAAACTGCCATGCTACCATTAATTGAAAATGGTTCGTTATTCTGCTTGAGAGGCCATCTTCTGTAATCCACCATATGGCTGCAGCTGTACAGACTCATTATAAAAACAAATATATATTATATAACATCTGGCCGTAATGTGGATGGAATGTTTTTGCATAACCTCAGTTCTGCTTGTAATTTCATATAATTACTAACGCAAAGGTGTTCGGGCACAAGGAACTTGCTTTTTCGTGTGTGTGTGGCGTCTCCATGTTTTGGAAGTGACAACTGTGTCAGCGTTGCTTGGTTAGAAGGTAGTACATATTCATTAGTGAAAGTGATTAAATCATACAACTTTCTAATAAACGCCGTAGTTTTACCCTTAGTTGTACACTTTTGGCCTTTTACCTTGCTCTGTGTCCATGATTAAAGACTGCCAGCCATTCATCTTGAGGTGTGATTACGTCCAGCTGTCAACAGAATTGGCAAGAGCCAGCTTCCAGCTGATTCGTTACAGTCAGTGATAATGTACAAAGGCAATAGCAAGACAATTTCACTTGAAGACACCTGCTTGAAGAGCTAAAAAGAACACACACACACACACACACACACACACACACACACACACACACAGACATATATATATATATATATATATATATATATATATATATATCTTGTTTTTGTTTGATGTCCCTGGAAACATTAATTGAATCTTCAGTCTCTTCTTAATGCTAAAGAACTTCTCACAGGGCCTGTCCTTTTCTTGTTGCCTGAACAGATTACCTCCGTTCAAAAGAAATAGAAAGTGTCTTTTGTTTCTCCGAAAACCATACACTGGGGAGAGTAACTGATGCTGGAATGCCATGGTTTTCTGTATTAGAAATTTCTTTTTCTACCTGCTGTACTTTTTTTGGATTTCCTATGGAGTACTTTTCTGAGCAACAAACTGAGAATACCCCATGACTGACTTCCTTTCATGATAGGTATTACCCTTTAATCATTGTGATAGTCCCCCTACGTTTTCCATGAAGTTTGTTCCACCAGCTTGGGCTCATTGATTTTCTCTCACTAGGTAGCATACCTCACTGGCAGGTGGTGGGGAGGGGGGGAGTGCATGTCCGAGGCCTCTGAATTGCAGAATTCCCCCAGGAGGCTAATGGCATGCCGAGGGAATTATGCGCTTTCCAGAAGGCTCAGACACGTGCAATGCAGAGTGCTAGCCAGATTGGCTTGGCCAAAAGAGGGCCTAGAGTTGGAACTGCACCAGCCTGAGAGTTGGTATAGTAACTCCACTCCCATTGGAAAAAATGGGAAAGGGAGCAATTTCCCCTGTCCGGGCTAGGCCGCTGAGCAGCAGCAGGACTCTGGATGCAGCTGAGAGGAGGCCACCCAGTCAGTTTGAAGGTATTTGAACTCCATCTTCAAAGTCCAAGTTCAACATCTATTCACTGCACTATACGGGGCAGACCTAAGTATGGGCTTCTCTGTCCATTATATCTTCCAGTGAGCATGACATCTGCTAGGCCACCTAATCATCCAGGGGCATTCCTGAAATTAATTAGCAATAAAGTAGCTTTCATTGCTGCTTTCTGATAGCAAGCAAAGCTTGCCAGAGTTCAACAACTACATACGTATTCCAGAGTCTAAGTTCAGGAAAATCCTACTGATGACAATTACGTCCCGCACTAAAAAGTAAACAAACTAGGGCACATGGAAAAGTAGGCTGTCTGCAAATTCAAAGGCATTTTAAATTAGAACCTTTGTCAGATAAGCTCTTACATTTACAGTTGTTATGAATATTTTAGGTGTGTCTGTTCAAGTTTGCTGATTGCACACACAGAGTGTATTGTGTCTGTTTACATCATCATTATCTATTGCTTGGTGACTTGGCGAGGATCAGTAATTTTTTGTACCTGAATTCCTGAGCTTTCATGTTTGTTGGCGCCAAGGCTGAACACCTAATCATGCAAAGTCTCTACCAGCATGATTTGCTTCCCTTTTTGAGGGGAAAGAATCATGCAAATCATCATCCATATGGACTACCCAGTTCACAAGTAAAATTACCCGGGTGATTGAAGGAAAGGGATAAGAACGTAAGAAGAGCCGTGCTGGATCAGATTCTGGCCACACAATGGCTTACCACCTGCCTGTGGGGGAACCCACAAGTAGGACTTGAGTTCAATAGCACCCTCCCATCCATGGTCCCCAGCAACTGGTATACAGAGGCATACTGCCTCTGATACTGGAGGTAATAATACATAGCCATCATGACCAGTAGCCACTGATAGCTTTATTCTCCATGAATTTGTCTAATCCTCTTTTAAAGCCATCTGAATTCTTAGTCATTACTACAGCGTGCGGTAGAAAATTCTGCAGTTTAACTATGGGCTGTGTGAAGGACTTCCTTTTATCTGTCTTGAATCTCCCACCAATCAGCTTCATGGGCTGACTACCCCAGGTTCTAGTATTATGAGAGAGGGAGAAAAATGTCTCCATATCCACTTTTTCCACACCATGCATAATGTGGCACATTTGTATCACGTGACCCCTTAATCACCCTTTCCCCTTTCTAAACTACACAGTCTGAGATTTCATAACCTTTCTTCATAGGGGAGTTGTTCTAGCCCCTTGATCATTTTAATTGCCCTTTTCTGCCCTTTTTCCAACTTTTACAATATCCTTTTTTAGGTGCGGTGGCCAGAACTGTACACATTCTAAATGCGGTCACATCATAGATTTGTGTAAGGGGAGTATGATATTAGCAATTTTATTTTTGATTACTTTCTTAATTATGCCTAATATTAGGGGTGTGCACGGACCCCCCGCTCTGCTTCTCTTCCAGATCCGCGATTTGCGGATCGGGCCGCTCCACTCCGCCCCCGCTCCGCCTATGTCCGCTCTGCTTCGCTGCGGAGCTCCGGATCCGGATCGGAGCTCCGTTTCCCCCCCCCCATAGGCTTGCATTGAAAGCTAAAAAAGTATACAACTTTTTTCTGTTAAAGTTAGAAACCTCAAGTTTGGCACCATGACACCTCATGGGGATATACACACGCACGCCAAGTTTCAAGCCAATCCCATCATCCCCTGATTTTTGGGGAATTTTTGAAAATCGGGCACCCCATTCACACCCCTTTCGATAGCTTCGTCAATTTGCACGTTAGAAACCTCAAACTTGGCACCATGATAGCTTATCCAGGGATACACATGCACGCCAAGACTGAAGGCAATCCCATCATCCCCTGATTTTTGGCGGGGCTCTAACTTCTTACGCACAACACATAACCCCAATTCACACCCCTTTCGATAGCTCTGTCAATTTGCATGTCAGAAACCTCACCTTCGGTCCCATGACAGCTTATCTATGTGTCCACATGGACGCCAAGTTTCAAGCCAATCCCATCATCCCCTGATTTCACACATCCACGCCAAGACTCAAGGCAATCCCATCATCCCCTGATTTTTGGCGGGGCTCTAACCTTTTAACTCACCCCAAATCAAGTCCCATTTTACAACTACGTCAATTTGCATGTCAGAAACCTCACCTTCGGTCTCATGACAGCTTACCCATGTGTCCACATGGAGACCAAGTTTCAAGCCAATCCCATCATCCCCGGATTTGTGGGGAATTTATGGAAGTCGGACACCCCAGTATCTGCAGACAGCTCAATGGGCCCATTTCAAAGGAAATCCCAACATGCCATGAATTGGGGAGTAGAGATAAACCTAAATATGAATCTTCTTCCACACTTGAAAAATTGATTTGGAACTTGAGTACAGGAAGGACTTCTCCCCTGAGTCAAAGCAAGACACACAAAAACCATCCCTGCGAGGTGGGCAGGGGAGGAGGGAGGGAAGGCAGGCAGGCAGCAGACATTTCTGGGGGCACAAGGAAGTGAGCCAAGGATAGTTTCAAAGCCAGTAATGCATATAAAATGGAATAAATAAATAAATAAATAAATAAACAAACAAAGGAGGGGTGGAATTAAAAGCAGCAGTGTTGCTGAATAAACAACAAGAAGAATTTTTTTAAAAAAAGGCTATATCTATCTTTTACCAGTAAGAGGGGAGTGGACGTGCCCAAGAGGAGGGGGAATCATCTGCCAATTTGACTGGTCCTGTCTAGGTACAAGTCTTTAAGAAGCAAACAATCACTTCAACTCATGATAGGCATTCTCTGATTTACTTTTGGAGGGCTCTGATGGCCCTCCAACGACAGGAGAGTGCACAGGGCATATCCGTGCCCTAGGGGAGCTCATCCCCTTGCACCACATCTATTCAGTTGTTCCCCAAAGTTAGGGTGGGTAGCAGTGCTGTGCTTTTTCTATCTCTTATTATTGGCTTAGTATATGATTTCAGGTTGTGTTTGTGCATTTGGTGGGGTTACTGTTTTAAAAAACACTGGGAAAAGTCCGTTCAGACTAAGAAAGAGAAGTTCCCAGAATCCCAAGTTACCCGTTTTGCCTATCCCCTCCTCCAACTTTGGGATCATGTGATCATGACCGGGAGTTGACTCTGCCCCTCAGCCCTTCGAAAAAGGTATTTTCCCGCTGTTTTACCCAATTTTTCAAAAAAATTCTAGCAAGCGAACCACAGCACGCAGAGAGCTGAGAGTAGGCTCAAAATGACCCCCAGCCATGACTCTCTAAGCACAAGAAGTTTCAGAAAGATAGCTTCAAAAACAACACAGTTATCCCCTTTTCTTTTCCGCAATGCAATCCTATGGGCGAAATGTTTAAAAATGGCGATCGGATCGGTTCGCGAAAAGAGAAGCGCTCCGCGTATGGGCGCTTCTCTTCGCCGTGCTTCTACGGGTCCCCGGTCCGCTTCTACTCCGCCTCTGGGCAAGGCGGAGCAGGCCAATTCGCTTCTGATTCTCCGCTTCTAATCGGAGCGGAGCACATCCCTACCTAATATGGAATTTCCATTTTTCACAGCAGCCACACACTGGGTCGACATTTTCACTGAGCTGGCCCTTTACCCTTCTATTACAGGAAGCCCAAACAAAGCACATATAATACTTTACCTTTCCCATCCCTTGGTATCATGTCAGATAGTTTTACATCATAAGCCTGCAGGCAGGGATTTTTAGCTCCCCTTTTCTAATTAAAAAAAATAAAATATGATGGTGATGTTGAGGCCCTGGCCATTTCTACTCCTGCAATTTCCCCCAGGATCGTCCCGGGATCATCCCTGTGCATCCAAATGACACCCAGGGAATCCTGGGAGCAGACAGGGATGATTCCTCCATTTTCCTGGGATAATCCTTAGGTGTAGAAAGGGCCCCTGACTCCAACAACCTCTTTGACCTTGGTTGTGATTCCCTGCCTCTAATATTTTGGCCTTTGCCCCACCAGCTCTACATGCAGCCACAGCTTGGGACTTTTCTAACCTTATTCTCACCACCACCAAGCACCTAAGGAGTACACAATCCTAATGTTATTTGTCTTATAATTAGTAGGGGTGTGATCCGCTCCGATTAGGAGTGTAGAAGCAGTAGCGGATTGGCCTGCTCCGCCTTACCCAGAGGCGGAGTAGGAGCGGACCGCGGACCCCTAGAAGCAAGGCGAAGAGAAGCGACCATTTTTCGGAGCTCCTGTTCAGGCGGAGCGCTCCGGTCGCCATCTTGAAAACATTTCGCCATAGGATTGCATTGCGGCAAATAATCGCGGATAACTACGTTCTTTTTGAAGCTATCGTTCTGGAAATTCTTGTGCTCAGAGAGTCGTGGATGGGGGTCATTCTGAGACCACTCTCACCTCTCTGCGTCGTGCGGGTCGCGTGCTATATTTGTTTGAAAATCGGGTCAACCGCGCAGCTCAAACGGCGTTTTCGGCTTTTCGCCCATAGGATTGCATTGAGGGAAAGACTCGGGCATAACTGGGTTGGTTTTTAAGCTATCGTTCCGAAAATTCTTGTGCACAGAGAGTCGTGGATGGGGGTCATTTTGAGACTACTCTCAACTTTCTGCATCGTGCGGGTCGCGCGCTAGAAGTTTTTAAAAAATCGGCAGGAAAAATAACTTTTTCAAAGGGCTGAGGGGCAGAGTCAGCTCCCGGTCATGATGATCCCAAAGTTAGAGGAGGGCATAGGCAAAACAGGTAACTTGGGATTCTGGGAAACTTCTCTTTCTTCATCTGAACGGACTTTTCCCAGTGTTTTTTAACACAGTAGCCCCACCAAATGCACAAACACAACCTGAAATCATATACTAAGCCAAGAATAAGAGATAGAAACACAGCACTGCTACCCACCCTAACTTTGGGGAACAACTGAAAAGATGTGGTGCAAGGGGATGAGCTCCCCTAGGGCATCTCATCGTGGACGTGCCCCCACTCTCTCCTGCACTGGAAGGCCATTAGAGCCTTCCAAAGAGAGTAAAACGGTGGAGCAATGCCTATCATGAGTCGAAGTGAGCGTTCATTTCTTAGTGGTGGAGCGATGCCTGTTATGAGTTGAAGTGAGCGTTTGCTTCTTAGAGCTCTCGTGGTGAAGCAATGGCTGTCTTGAGTTGAACTGGCAGCTACTTCCCCCTCCCCCGGGCACGTCCCCCTATTGCTGGTAAAAGACAGATATAGCCTTTTTAAAAAAATTCTTCTTGCTGTTTATTCAGCAATACTGCTGCTTTTAATTCCACCCCTCCTTTGTTTATTTATTGATTTATTCCATTTTATATGCATTACTGGCTTATCCTTGGCTCACTTCCTTATGCCCCCAGAAATGCCAGCTGCATGCCTGCCTGCCTTCCCTCCCTCCTCCCCTGCCCACCTCGCAGGGATGTTGTGTGTGTGTGGCTTTGACTCAGGGGAGAAGTCCTTCCTGCGCTCACTTGGAGTTTTGGAAGTTCCAAATTTTGCAGGTTTAAGCCCCGCCAAAAAACAGGGGATGATGGGACTGCCTTGAGTCTCGGCGTGCGTATGTATCCCTGGATAAGCTGTCATGGTGGTGAGTTTGAGGTTTTTTTTTAACGTGCAAAATTGACGGAGCTATGGAAAGGGGTGTTGAATTTTCATAAATTCCCCAAAAATCAGGGGATGATGGGACTGCCTTGAGTCTGGGCGTGCGTATGTATCCCTGGATAAGCTTTCAAGGTGGCGTGTTTGAGGTTTCTAACGTGCAAATTGACGGAGCTATGGAAAGGGGTGTGAATGGGGTGCCCGATTTTCAAAAATTTCCCAAAAATCAGGGGATGATGGGATTGCTTTGAAACTTGGCGTGCGTGTGTATACCCCCATGAGGTGTCATGGTGCCAAACGTGAGGTTTCTAACTTGAACAGAAAAAAGTTGTATAATTTTTTAACTTTCAATGCAAGCCTATGGGGGGGGAAAACGGAGCTCCGGATCTGGATCCGGAGCTCCGAGCGGAGCGGAGCGGAAGTGGGCGGAGCGGGGGCGGGGCGGAGCGGCCCGATCCGGAAAATGGCGGATCTGCAAGTGAAGTGGAGCGGGGGGTCCGTGCACAGCCCTAATAATTAGGCCACAAATTGCGATCAACTTTGTGACCACTCAAAATCTTTCTCATCACCCCATCCCAAGGTCCTAATCATCTCAACCTTATTTCACCCATGTGAATGTTTTCACTGCACTTCTAAATGTCTATGTGCAGATGGTGGAAGATGCTGCAATGTCCAGGCAATCAGGCAACACTCTATTGCATTCTCTGTATCTGTAGCTGGGAGCATCCAATCCATGGTGGAATCCCCACTCCCCACTATTCAAGATGAGAAAATCCAACCATTGAACAAAGATATAATATATCCTGGGCCTGACTGAAGCTATACTGGCTTCAAGAACCTGGTTGGGGGAGGGTGGTACTCATAAAGATGTCTTAGAAAGGATACAATAAAATCAGGTGTATCTTTTTTTGTTTTAATTCCAAATGGTCTGAAAGTAGTACAATAAATCCTCTCCTGCATTTCTAAAAAATCTCCTTTGGTGAAAGGTTGCCCTCATTTTCATGCCAGAGCCGCCGCCTCTGCTTTTGAGGCCCAGGCCATTCTTCAGTTAATTAGAGAAGAGATGTCTTCTCTGATTAATGCTAGATCAATTCAAAATGCCTCACAATTGTGAGTATTTAAGGTTGGGGTGCACATCCCACAATAAAATTGCAACTGCCAGCATGTGAAACTAGCAATGAAAACACCTTATTTGTGGCCATCATTTACATCAGTGTAACTGGATGCCTGGTGATTCTTGCAGGGCTGCTGCCCGCCATTTAAAAAGACAAGCATTTCCTTATGGCTGGGCCAACTCTGAGTGACATTATTTTCAAGTACAGTGGGATGAGTTTTGATACCTTAGACAGCTCATGTACCTGATGAAGAAGGGATAAGCAGGAAAGCTCTTTCTGTTAAATGCCTGCCGTTGACATCCTGGGAAGGAGTTATCCATGATGGATTTGAGTTCAGCACAATCCCTTGGAGATGTGAAAACAGTTTACCAATTTATAAAGTAAGATAGCAACTGTTCCCTAGTCGGGATAGCCTACACTATTCATAAAAAGAACTGTACTTTTGAAATTCCACCGAGTGCGCGCTACATGTTCTAGCAATCAAGTGTCTCTTTGGTATTCCTCTGCATTTCCCTGTTGCTTCCTTGAATCACGAACTGCGCTCTCCTCCCTCAGCCTGAAACAGTGTGGAAGAAGTCTGCTTCAGTGTGCACCCTAAAGCACTTAATACCACACCCTCTGTCAGATTCAAGAGCTTTAAAAGGAGCCCTTTGTAGACCTTCTTTGTCATAAGATTAATGGGGCTGACAAAGAGGAAGCCCCGGTGTCCTTTGTCTGTTCTGATTTCATAGTGAAGTTCCTGGATCTATCTAGCTCTTGCATTTGTAAACACTTTTCAGTACATGAGATTATTGGGGGGACGGGACAAAACACACCATCAGGATTGCATAACACCCAAGTTGGCACCTTTTAATTGAAACACTATTCTTCATACCACATGTAGTAAATACTGAAATAAATTACGTATTTAAACGTTACTTGTTTGTCTGGCTCGCCCCACCACCTAACAAACTGTTCTGAATCTGAATCACATTGAATCAGATTTTTTCCTCCTCAAACTGGGTCTGTGTTATTAATATTTTAATCAATGTGTTTCCACATTTAAGTGGTAGGAGAAATCAATACGAAACCGACTGAAGGGGGGGGGGGAATCTGCATAAAAAATCAAGGTAGTTTATTTTCCCTTTAGGTAAAAGTGTGTGTCATTTACCAGATGGGTCTGATTCAAACCATATGGTTTTCATGCCAACGTTATGATATGCTTGGCTTAGGAAAAGTGGTTGAAACCTGGGACTGAACTGTAGTTGAATTCTGATTGTAGCTTTTTAAAATAATAATAATAATAATAATAATAATAATAATAATAATAATAATAATGTGAGGATTACAATATTGTGCTTTAAGCTACCTGTTAACTCTTTAGGCATCCTCAAATAAAAGGAACAACCACATAGTGGTTGTGGGGCAGAGAAATTCTATGGGGCAATGAGGTGGAGGAACCATGGTGGAGGAGCTGCCTTTCCCTGTGGTGTACCAGTTTGTCCCAGCAGAGTGGGAGGTGGAAGGGATTGCATTTCCCTTTCCTCTTGGCCATTTAGGTCTATTTTTCTTCTTTTGTTAAGTGTTCTCTCCCATTGTCCTCAGTGAGAGGGAAATGAACCATGATAGCTCCAGGGCTGGTGTACTCCTCCCTCCCCACACACACAAATTGTGTGCATGTTGGGGCAGGGGAGTGAGAAAGTTTGGGATCCAATGGATCCTCTGCCCAAACACCTCAATGTTCCTCTCAGTTTTCAGAGGAGCACTGGCTGTGGACCATCCGGCAGCCTTACAAGATGAGTTGGAGCTCCTTTTCCACAGGTGGATCTCCTCTCTCTCTCTCTCTCTGCCTTGGAGAGAGTGAGAAAGCAAAATAGTGTTTTTTGTTTTTTTTAAAAAATAATAATCTGAGGGCCCCTGGGATGGGCTTCTTTTTCCATGCTCCCTCATTTGGGTTCTGGGACCCAGGATCTAAATGTACCCTACATCAGGGATCCTACCTTTCAAGAGCTCCACAGTATGTTTGGAAGACTGTCTATGCAAGAATTTAACATTCCACTGAAGGCTCCATCTAAATAACTAAGTATTTGAAGACTGAAAACTTAAAAGATAGAATACATCCACCACAGCTGGTTTCTAAGAGCTTCACTAAATCCCTCACTGCAAGAATAGAATTTTAATTAGAAAATTTGTTGAACCATACTGCAGAAGAGTGTATAGCATTCAACAAGAGAAAAGCTGGACCATTTCCAGAAAATTTGGAAGATCTGTCTAGATAGAGACAGAATAGGTGTCACTCTTCACCTCTCCCATACATTATTTTCCCTTCCCCCCTTTTTCCCCCTCTCTTTCCCCCTCTATTTTCTCTTGTGAGGAGATGAAGGAACCAGGATAACAGAGTGCCTTCTCCCTTACCAACGTGCCCGGTCACTCCTGGTGGTTCCACAAGGAACTATGGTCCAACTGCAGTCCACCAGGGCAGGATCTACACTACTGCTTATAACAGTTTATAATGGTTAGGACAACTGTTCAGGCCCAGGACACATTACAAATACTGTTTTCATACTGTTTTTAAAGTGTTATATCCTGCTTGGTGTAGATCGGCCCCAGGAGAAGAGCCTTCAGTGTGGTGGGCCTCCTGAAAATGTTGTTGTTCCAGGAAGCTTTCCCTGAATGACCAGCTGGGATTTTATCTTAACTTTGTTCTTTTAAAATGTAATTTTAATGATGATTTTGTTCTGTTTTTATTCTTTTGTTCTATTTATTCACTGCTCTGAACTCTTCAGATAAGAAGTGGTATATAAATATTGTAAATAACTAAATAAATGAAAGGAGTTAAAGACATTTTTTAAAAAAAGTGATGGGAGAGAGAGGTAAATGGACAATGACAACTATATTACTGTTGATTTAATTTTTTAAAAGGACTACACACAGAGAGTCACATGTACACACACACACACACACACACTTTGTGCTGTGTTTAGCCTATTTCAATTTTTAGATGATTGACTGTGCCCATGGCAGTATGGCTAAGAATCCCCAGTCCAGACTGACAAAAGCCCTGAAATGGTTATGTAAAGAGGCCATCAGAAAGCAAGGTCCATGCCTTTGCTTCAGTATCTGCATCAATGATGGAATAGGATGAAGAAATGAAAAATAACATTCCTCCTGTTTTCTCTTAGCTAAAAGTTGGCAATTACTCACTCACACCATCTCTGTGAGGCAAGTATTATTGTATTTGGCTCTGTACAACAGAGTTCTGTGCTTGTCAAGCAGATAGAAAGCATCTGAACTGCTTCTAGTGGAGCCCAAGGCCCAAGAAATCCTGTTCAGCATGTGTACGCAAGATTAATTAATACTAAGTCGCCATAAATAAATGATAGTAAAAGCTCTGGTTTCTACTTGAAATGTTTAGTTGGTGGCTTTATGTCACATCTGTGTTTAACCTAATTGCATTATTCGCTTCTTTTCTTTGCGGTGTCTTTAATCCTAGAGATGATTGGGTTAGCTTTCTTTGGTTACACAAGCAACATGGTTACTGGAGTATGGGAGAAAAGTGTCTTGGTTTTTTTTTTTAATGGCAGATATTAAAGTGCAAAATAAATGCTGTTCTCCTATACAGTTCATGCCATGCCTAGCAGTTGGTGGACATTTGCCATTAAGGTCACTGTGCATAACCTGGGTTCCCCTGAAATCCACTGAAATCTGTGGAACCCAGTGGAGACTGGTGGCTCTAATATCAGTGGGTCAGTGAATCCACTCCAGGCTTCAATCACAACTAGTTAGAACTCTAAAGGAGCTCTCCAAGGGGCTCTGACTGAAACACGGAGTGGATTTAATGCCCCAACTGGCATCAGAACCACCATCCTCCATTGGTGGAACCCAAGTTAGCAATAACTGGATCTCATTCAGTTGCTTTGAATAGAATCTTTACCTCCTTGAGAGGTAAAAACTGGTCATCACTAGATATTAGGGGTGTGCACGGACCCCCCGCTCCGCTTCACTTGCAGATCTGCAATTTTCTGAGCGGGCTGCTTTGCCCCACCCCCGCTCCGCCCACTTCTGCTCCGCTCCACTCGGAGCTCCGGATCCGGATCGGAGCTCCGTTTTTTCCCCCATAGGGTTGCATTGAAAGCTAAAAAAGTAAACAGCTTTTTTTCTGTTCAAGTTAGAAACCTCACGTTTGGCACCATGACACCTCAAGGCCAAGTTTCAAGGCACTCCCATCATCCCCTGATTTTTGGGGAATTTTTGAAAATCGGGCACCCCATTCACACCCCTTGGGATAGCTCCGTCAATTTGCATGTTAGAAACCTCAAACTCGGCACCATGACAGCTTATCCATGTGTCCACATGGACGCCCAGACTCAAGGCAATCCCATCATCCCCTGATTTTTGGCGCGGCTTAACTCACCCCAAATTGTCCCATTCTACAACTATGACAATTTGCACGTTAGAAACCTCAAACTCAGCACTATGATAGCTTATCCACGTGTCCACATGGATGGCAAGTTTCAAGGCAATCCCATCATCCCCTGATTTTTGGGGAATTTTTGAAAATCGGGCACCCCATTCACACCCCTTTCCATAGCTCCATCAATTTGCACGTTAGAAACCTCAAACACGCCACCATGAAAGCTTATCCAGGGATACATACGCACGCCAAGACTCAAGGCAGTCCCATCATCCCCTGATTTTTGGGGAATTTATGAAAATCCAACACCCCTTTCCATAGCTCCGTCAATTTGCACGTTAAAAAAAAACCTCAAACTCACCACCATGAAAGCTTATCCAGGTATACATACGCACGCCGAGACTCAAGGCAGTCCCATCATCCCCTGTTTTTTGGCGGGGCTTAAACCTGCAAAATTTGGAACTTCCAAAACTCCAAGTGAGCGCAGGAAGGACTTCTCCCCTGAGTCAAAGCCACACACACACAATATCCCTGCGAGGTGGGCAGGGGAGGAGGGAGGGAAGGCAGGCAGGCATGCAGCTGGCATTTCTGGGGGCATAAGGAAGTGAGCCAAGGATAAGCCAGTAATGCATATAAAATGGAATAAATAAACAAAGGAGGGGTGGAATTAAAAGCAGCAGTGTTGCTGAATAAACAACAAGAAGAACTTTTTAAAAAAGGCTGTATTTGTCTTTTACCAGCAATAGGGGGACGTGCCCGGGGGAGAGGGAAGCAGCTGCCAGTTCAGCTCAAGAAAGCCATTGCTTCACCAAGAGCTCTGAGAAGTAAACGCTCACTTCAACTCATAACAGGCATTGCTCCACCACTAAGAAATGAACGCTCACTTCGACTCATGATAGGCATTGCTCCACCGGGTTACTCTCTTTGGAAGGCTCTGATTGCCTTCCAGTACAGGAGAGAGTGGGGGCACGTCCACAATGAGATGCCCTAGGGGAGCTCATCCCCTTGCACCACATCTTTTCAGTTGTTCCCCAAAGTTAGGGTGGGTAGCAGTGCTGTGTTTCTATCTCTTATTCTTGGCTTTGTATATGATTTCAGGTTGTGTTTGTGCATTTGGTGGGGCTACTGTGTTAAAAAACACTGGGAAAAGTCCATTCAGATTAAGAAAGAGAAGTTTCCCAGAATCCCAAGTTACCCGTTTTGCCTATGCCCTCCTCTAACTTTGGGATCATGTGATCATGACCGGGAGCTGACTCTGCCCCTCAGCCCTTTGAAAAAGGTATTTTTCCTGCCGATTTTTAAAAAAATTCTAGCGCGCGACCCGCACCACGCAGAGAGGTGAGAGTAGTCTCAAAATGACCCCCATCCATGACTCTCTGTGCACAAGAATTTTCAGAACGCTAGCCTAAAAATCAACCCAGTTATCCCCAATTCTTTTCCTCAATGCAATCCTATGGGCGAAAACCGCCGTTTGACCCGCGCTGTCCGTTTGTTTACCCGATTTTTAAAAAATTCTAGCACGCGACCCACACGACGTAGAGAGGTGAGAGTAGTCTCAAAATGACCCCCATCCACGACTCTCTGAGCACAAGAATTTTCAGAACGATAGCTTCAAAAACAACCCAGTTATCCGCGATTATTTCCCGCAATGCAATCCTATGGGCGAAATGTTTTCAAGATGGCGATCGGAGCGGTCCGCCTAAAAGAGGAGCTCCGAAAAATGGCCGCTTCTCTTCGCCTTGCTTCTAGGGGTCTGCGGTCCGCTTCTACTCCGCCTCTGGGTAAAGCGGAGCAGGCCAATTCGCTACTGCTTCTCCGCTCCTAATCGGAGCGGAGCACATGCCTACTAGATATATGGCTTTATCAGAGCCAAATAACATGTTACATTAGTCATGCTTTTAAAATAAATAAATAAATTTGCTACCCTGGCCTCTTGAAGAAAAGGCACTCATGGGGAGACAATCTGGAAAGTGCTCCTGATCTGGATCTGGGCTGTACAGTTTTCTGCTGAAAATTGTCTTTGTCACTGGCTGCTCTTTGCACCCTCTGCCCCAACTGGAGTTTGTAGTAAACACCACCTTCTGGGGAAAAACAGGATAGGGTGGGGCGGGGAGAACCTTCTGGATCAGGGCCCTGTGGCTGCTTTTTCTCCCAAATAATAGCAGTCAGTTTAAGCTGGCTGTATTAAAAAGTGTAGATAATGTAATATTTCGTTTGACCCTTGGTTTGGTGGCTCCTGGTTTTTGGAATTCCTCCAAAGGAGATCCACTCCACCAAACCCTTTTAAAAGAGCCTTGATTTTTCTTTTTCTTTTGCAAGGCTTTTGACCTGCAGGCCAACAAGTCCTAAAACTATTCAAAATTCTGCTCCCTGTTTTAGGATAGATGTATGGTGTTCATTTAAAAAAAATGAACCTTAGTGTTCATTTTTATAGTACTATATTTTATCATGGATGTCATAAGAACATAAGAGGAGCCATGCGGGATCAGTCCAAGAGTCCATCTAGTCCAGCACTCTGTTCAACCAGTAGCCAACCAGTTGTCGACCAGCAACCCACAACCAGGACAAGGTGCAACGACACCCTCCCACCCATGTTCCCTAGCAACTGGTGTCTTATGGTCACCTTGCTTAGCCCTGGCCCCTGATGACCACTCCTGTCCAACCACTTTGAGAGCATGCATTGACAAAAGGGTCTACATGTGCATATGAAGTGTAAGATAAATAACACAATCATTTTTTTCCTGGATTGTGCCCAATGTGTCTAACTGTTATATCAAAACAAATTAATATTCAACACATTTATAAGGTTAAAAGGAGTTGTTTCTATGCTAGAGCCTAATCCCACCATCTCCAATACACGGGGCCTTTATCTTCTATACAGGGATTCCTTGTATTGCATGTATGAAACATTCCTCTGATCATCAAAAGTTCCAGAGTGGCAGTTATATACTTGCAGTTCAGAGCCACAAGACAGAGTCAATGAATGCTGGGGGCAGGGGTGGGGGTTGTGGTTTTTTGGGATCTCTTGCTTTTCTGTTTAGGTTTGATATTTTTATTTTATTTATTTATTTATTTATTTATTTATTTATTACATTATTATACCGCCCAATAGCCGAAGCTCTCTGGGCGGTTCACAAAAATTAAAACCGTAATAAAACAACCAACAGGTTAAAAGCACAAATACAAAATACAGTATAAAAAGCACAACCAGGATAAAACCACGCAGCAAAATTGATATAAGATTAAAATACAGAGTTAGAACAGTAAAATTTGAATTTAAGTTAAAATTAAGTATTAAAATACTGAGTGAATAAAAAAGTCTTCAGCTGGCGACGAAAGGAGTACAGTGTAGGTGCCAGGCGGACCTCTCTGGGGAGCTCATTCCACAACCGGGGTGCCACAGCGGAAAAAGCCCTCCTCCTAGTAGCCACCTGCCTCACTTCCTTTGGCAGGGGCTCACGGAGAAGGGCCCCTGTAGATGATCTTAAGGTCCGGGCAGGTACATATGGGAGGAGGCATTCCTTCAAATAACCTGGCCCCAAACTGTTTAGGGCTTTAAATGTCAATACCAGCACTTTGAATCGGACCCGGACCTGGACTGGCAGCCAATGAAGCTGAAAAAGAACTGGCGTGATGTGGTCTCGTCGGCCAGTCCCTGTTAGTAAGCGTGCTGCCCTGTTTTGCACCAGTTGAAGTTTCCGGACCGTTTTCAAAGGCAGCCCCACGTATAACATATTGCAGTAATCCAAACGAGAGGTTATCAGAGCATGGATAACTGTAGCTAGGCTATCTCTGTCCAGATAAGGGCATAGTTGGTATATCAACCTAAGGCACCCTGAAATGCCTTTGCATGTGTTAAAAATATTATCAATGTGAGCAGTGACTGTTGGTCATTTCTAATATAGCAATATTCTTGAAGGAATGTATGAGATCCACAGTAGCAAGTAAAGACAATGGAATTTCTTGTAAAATTGTCTTGCTTTGTTGGATTTCTGTTGGTCTGGTTTGTGCTTCTGTACTTGCTTTATTTACAGTTCCTGCTTCAGTTACCCTGGTCTTTTCTTTATGCATGCATTCTTTCCCTTGCAGTTATATTGCATCATGGGTGGTGGTATATGTAGCCTTAAGACTACAAAACATATGATGCAGTGTAAGTAGAAACAAACCCAATAGCTGTTTAGAGACTACACCCTCTGTTTATGAAAAAAAAAAAACACACCACAGAGTTGACCCATTGAAGTGCATCAGATAGAAGCAAAGTAACTTCTGTTATACTCATTTCTAAGCACAATTCAAAATGCTGCCTCATTAGCGTTATATGGCTTGTGCTCAGGGAATCTTAAGGATTATTTTTCAGTATGAACTTTCGTACTTGTTGATATCTTCAACAGAGATCTTGCTTCATGTCTCACCACCTTCAGAAGTGTGGTTGGGGATGACACAGAACAGGGCCTTTTCAGTAGTGGCCCTTGAGTTGAACTTCCTTCCGCTGCAGATCTATACAGAGCACACACTACAGTCCTTTCAATGTGCCGTAAAAACTGTTTTATTTCACCATGACTTCAGTTCTGAAAGAGTTGTGGCTGGTTTACTGGTTTACATTAAATCCTAGTTTACTATTCTAGTTCATTGTTGGAGATTGTTTGACACTGCTTTGTCTGCACTATTTCAATACCTATGTTGTTTAATAGTTTAATATATATATATATATATATATATATATATATATATATATATATATTCTTGCTTTTAAGGCTCACGGGGGGTAGGGGGAAACACAGCCTAAAATATAAATATCCCTTCTGTAATTCTGGAACCCAATCCTGCATTAATGGTATATATTAAATTACATTTTTCAATCAGGGGTGGGGACGCTGCGTGCAGCAAATATTTTTCTTCATATACAGCCATTTGTTAATTGAGGATTCATTCCTAGCACTTTATGTTCTCTCTCTCTCTCTCTCTCTCTCTCTGGTTAAAATACATTGATACCTTCCCTTCAACCCTTTTTATTCTAGCCAGGAATTTTTAATATTCACATTATTTGGAAAGTTAGGGGGCGAAACCTCAAACCTATCTATTCAGTGGCTTTATTACTTGGACGGGCACAGTGAAGAAGCTAAGCATTTAAAACCCAGGAATGTTTCAAATGGGAATTTGGCACATGAGTAGCATACATTTTCTGTTCAAAGAAGCTTAGAAGACTCCATGCCCTCAGCAGCACTTCATCTTAGTGGCACTCTTCTGATATTGCAGCTTAGTTGCACCATTGAGCTAAAAGCTTTGTATGGAGGCCTGAGCAAAAAGCTTACCTTGCCAGCCTCTCTGGGTAAAAGCATCGGCAACAAAATGTCTTTGCCCTAAAAAGATGGCATATTTTTAATTGTCTAGATGGCCTATGTGCCAGAATATATTCTTGCCTAAGTCTATGAGATTTCCCCTCCTCGTATTTATTTATTTTTGGAATTTATAGCCATCCCACAAATGCCTCAGGGCAGCTAATAAAAGTGTATAGCTACAGCATCTTTCTACCTATCTATCACAGTAAGCCCCAAACTGTGTGCACATAATTTGGCCATGAGAGAACTACTCGTGTGTCTTGAGAAATGAATTAATCTGTAGAATCCCAGAGTTCAAAGGGATCGCAAAGGTCATTTAGTCCAGCCCCCTCCTGATGCAGGCAAACTTACGGCATCTCTGATAGGAAGCCATCCAGCCTCTGGTTTAAGACCTCTAATAAAAGAGAGTCCCCTGACTTCCATGGTAGTCTGTTCCACTGCTAAGCAGCTCCTGCGAACCCAGAATAACTATTTACAGAGGAGTCTGCCTGTTGCATCTCTGCATGACTTACTGCTCTGGACGTGCCTCTTTCCAATTAGACATCATGACCAGCTGATTGATTCTGCAGAAACCCTTTTGAGTTAAAGTTTGACAGTGGGGAGAAAACATAGAGTGGGAGAAAGGAAAGAAGCAAGGCTAACCAGGGGTGAATTTAGGGTGACCATATGAAAAGGAGGACAGGGCTCCTGTATCTTTATCAATTGCATAGTAAAGGGAGTTTCGGCAGGTGTCATTTGTAGGCATGCAGCACCTGGTGAAATTCCCTCTTCATCACAACAGTTAAAGCCGCAGGAGCCCTGCCCTCTTTTGTATCTGGTCACTCTAGTATAGCTCCTGCAGCTTTAACTGTTGTGATGAAGAGGGAATTTCACCAGATGCTGCATGCCTACAAATGACACCTGCTGAAATTCCCTTTTCTATGCAACTGTTAAAGATACAGGAACCCTGTCCTCCTTTTCATATAGTCGCCCTAGGTGAATTGTCTGTTTAATTTGTGACTCAACTTTACACCAAATGGTGCTCAAAGCAGCTAACTGATTAGGCCAGATCTGCACCTTGTGTCAAATCATTGCAAATATGGAATAAACAGCAGGATATTACACTATGAAAGCACTATATGGAATGTGTCCTGTGCCTCAAAAGTTATCAGTGCAATACAATACCGCTTTAAAGCAGTAGTGTAGATCTAGCCTAAGATACCAAGTAGAATACAAAATAACAAAGCAACCGCACGCTTGAATACACACATTTTGACATGTGGAGAAATGGTTTGAATGTTTCCTCAGATGTAAGTGTTCAGGGTTGTAATTTGGGATGGAGAGGGAATTAATTAATGATTAAAAAATCAGTAGAGCATACTGTATTTCTGAGGTTTAACTTATCCACATGTTTTTAAACTAATCTGCACAGCCGTAATGGATAGAAAGATACTTTTCTAAAAGAGCGGAGATTCTTAGAACATTTACTATATCTCCTGCTTCTTTGGTGCAAGTAGTCTTAACTACAGCCGTAGTGCTGAGTGGGTCAAGGAAACAGTAACACGGCAGGAGGCTTAATTGTGGTATTTCCTGATAGGGTAAAGGTGGCCATATTCCAAGGTTTATGCAGAGGGTGGCAGCACCATCAAGGTAGACTCTCCTTTACTTTGATAGCTTTATTCCTCGCTATTGGAATGGATTCCCCTCCCCTTCAACTGTAATTAAGGCTGATGTATTTATGCATTGTCTCTGTTGTGACACATGCAGAGGAACTAAAAAAATCTAAGTATTTCAGCATTTTCAGGAATATTACAGCCTCAGTAATTGCTGCAATAAAACTCTCTATAAAAGTATTGTGCTATAACAGTTCCCAGTTCTGTAACATTACAACATTTGCCAAAGTGTATATTAATAAAATGTAGGGTTTAGAACTCGGAATTAAAGATGTGTCAGTGTTTCCTTGATCCTTTCAGCCTCACCACGAGGGCTGCAGTTAAGACAAATTCTTGTGTTTATTTCTGCAACACACATTTCTGTTTTAATGTGCAATTTCTGTCAGAGCTAACTTCTCACTCTCTGCCAAACTGAACATTTACTTGCCTCACAGGACATATTTGGACCACACTTCATGTCTTGCATATTTCCTTCAGCCTAGCCTACCAGGTTATTGGGAAGCCTATATGCTAGTAAGGTTTGGAAACTAGATGTCTGCTTCTTCATCTTCTCTGCCCCCCAAGGAATAAATTGACTGTCTCTGGCCCCAAAACAGCCATTTATTTGTGTAATAGAAAGGCAAGGCAAGGCGACAGGCAGCTTTTACACATTACAAGTGTACATGTTCGTTTGCGCCCAAGTATAACCTGGGTGCAGCAGGGAAAATGCTGTGTATGATGCAGCCAACAGCTGCCGTGCTATTTGTCAACATTTAGATTACTGAGACATCTGCTCTGATCAATTAGAATATTAATGAACATGACATCACAACAAAGGAAGCAGTGGCTACAGCCTATTCGTTGCCGCTTTGTAATGCATCAGAAACTGTGGCTGAGTAAGTTGCATTTATATCACAATCATTTATATTGTTGTGCGACCTACTGGTATGACAGAAAACAAAAATTTAGAGAATAATACAGCTTAAAGCGTACCAATCTAAACGGATTGGTTTCAAGCATGGCTTCCTTTTTTTGTTGGTTGCAGCTGGCATCAAGTTTCTGCAGTGAATTCCTTTTGTTATTTCGGCACTGGAAGTTTAGCTTTGATCATTGCAAACGAAAACCACCTCAATACATGGCTGGCACAATATAAATGACGGACAGTAATAGTAACGGTAATAATTATTGCAAAGAACATTGTCTCTTGATACTCCACTGGGTTTGGTCTTCATCATAGTTTAAAAACAGCCCCTCAATGGAACGAGAGTTCATCATTCTAGTATTAGAGTAAATGGGGCATCCCAAACATTGACAGCTTCATTTTCCAAATATTGCAGATATTAAGTCTGTGAAACTCCCACCTCCCTTTTATCAAATTGAGGCGTATTGAGGAACACAAGATTTAGCGTCCATAGTGGCAAGGAAAATAAATAATAAAGCTCATGAACAATCACAGCAGCTGGCTTTAAAGAATGAAACAAGCCTAAGATCTGATGAGAATCTAAAATTCGATTAGAGGAGAAAAAAGATTTTCGTCAGTAATGGAAGGTTTATTGGTTGGTACTTGCACTAACAGGGATTAGGTCTCAAAGGCCAAAATGAAGGGATATGAGAAAGTGCTAAGGAGATTGCACCGCATAGCTCTTGTTTCATCAGCTGCAGTTTATATTGTGCCAAGCTTTGTTTAAATGTGCTACACATCTGTGCCGCCTACTATCCCATTTCCAAATCTTTATGCCAGTTGTTTGCTCCAGCAGCAGAAATGTTCAGCATTGCTTCATGAAACATAAAACAGGTTCATCACTTTTTAAAAAATATATATATATGGGGCAGCAATCGATATTCGCTTCTTAGCAATGTTCCTCTCTGCCATTTGGTTAGAGTAGCTGTGGAAATAGAAGAGAAAATGTAATGGGGAAAGAGGAATCTTATCGAACGATAATCTTTCCAGACTATCCTGCCGTACACCATGCAAGTGCTCAGGAGGAACTGTCTAGGGAAGCTGATTATTTGTTGGGGGGTTAGATTGGAGGACAACCATAAGCTACTCCATCACTCAGGGATGTCCTTACCCCCCTCCTTCCTCCTCTAACTCTTCCATTTGGCTTATGACACATCAGGCCTAATGAAGCCCACCAGTCAAGTACTGTATCTTGCCTTAACATGTCCGTCCCCCGTCCCCCAGGTAGGCAGCAAAAGGAAGAAGCCCCTACTGGGCAGTTATCAGTTTATAATGACAATGCCACAAAAAACAGTAAAATAACAGCCAACGCAATAATGTAGCTGATGAAAATGTAAAAAAAAAAAAAGTTATTAAAAACACTGAAGAGACAGTGGTAAAAATGAAAATAAAAAGAGCAAATCAAAGATTAAATGCCTGCTGGAAGAAGAAGGTCTTAGTATGGCAGGTAGGACTATATAGTGAAGATGCTAGATGGACCTTCTTGGGAAGGGCATTCTACAGATGGGGGGCTATGACAAAGCAGGCTCTGTAGTGGGGCCCCCATCTGTAGAATGGGGGACACTACAGCCTGTGAACCTGCTCCTTCCAGGGGGACTGCATCCCCGTTTACAACAAGCTGAACACCACTTCACTGGACAGATGAACCACCTACTAATAGAACCTCTTGTCTGGACTGAGCCTCACATTGTTGGCCCTCATCCAGCCATTTTTTGGTCTCATGCTGTGAAATCCTGCTATAATTAATTAAGTAACTCACTAAATATGCATGTAGACATATCCCCTATTATGAATAATATGTTGGACCCTGAGTCTGAAGTTGAAATGGGTGAAAGACTAATAATCTGCACTAATAATTTAGAATAATATTTCAATTTAGAACGGCCTAAACCTATGCATATATTCACACTCAACCCCCAGATTTTGAGGTATTTAAGGCAGCCTTAAAGATGTCTACAGGAGTGCACAATAAAAGGTGAATTTGGGGTTCCTTCCAAGCCCATTTGGGACAGTAGCACAAGACATTCACACACGTAAAGCAAATAGTGACTGATGCTATTTGCAAGCCTTGTTTAAAGCTGCTTAAGAGCTTAAAATGATAGAAGTCCTTAAAGCAACTTAAACCACTTTAGATGCTTCAATCAGCTTAAGGGCTCTAGAAGAGAGTTTTTGTATTTTTTTTGTTTTTGTAGTGCGTTGTGTTGGTGGAGAGCAAGGGTTACGAATTATAGGAATTTTGGTTGCGTTCTGAAACGGAAAAAATGAATGAACTGTAAAGATTAACAGGAAGAAAGGGATATTTATAGCATTTTTGTCCTACTCTTCACGTAAAAATGACTCCCACAATGGCTTACAAAAATGATTGCAATATGATAGCTCCTGCCCTCAGGCTTACCAATCGAAAAGACATGACACAAAAGGAGAAGGGATTGGAACGGAGGAGGAAAATAGCAAGATGACACCACGTAATGTTTATATACACCACATAGAAACAATATTTATATGTAAAGAGGGCATAAAAGCATGGAGAGATGTACATTCATTCTCCATATCTCTAATTCATGAAATTCATTCTTGGAATATATCCACTGACATTATCAGGATAAATCTACTGAAGCCATGTTCAAGAAAGCCATATGCTTTTGTCATTCATCTCTACTTATTCATCTGATTCCAAGGAAATCTGCCATTCCATAAATTATATAATTAAGATGAGAGAGAGAGAGCAATTAGTGAAGAAGAGAAATGTGTTAAATTTTAAGGAGATAATACCTCATTGAATTTCTGCCTAGAGGAATGGCATGATTTCTTAGACGTTTCAAAATGTCTCCTCTTCCAGTCTCTTAAGCAATAGCTGCTGAAGGATCTTATTCTTAATTAATTCTTGCCAAGAACCCAAAACATCAGAAGCCCTGGAGAACATGGGACATGCAGTAAACAAGGAAGTACTTTTAATCTTGTGCAGTGGGTCTTTCTCTTAATAAAGACTAGCCCCAAATAGCCTACATACCGGTGAGATTAGGGGTAGTTGCAATTTCCACAGCAAGGAATATAGCTTTCAAGGGAATGTGAACTCTTACCATCTCTCATTTTAGAAAATAAAGAAGGCCTCCCTCCACCTCCTTCCAAATTTCCAGACTCTCCTGTGATAATTGTGGGGGACTGGCTGCTCCCATCTCTCCTCTCCACTTATGCAGTGGTTGGGTCTTTATAAAAGGCACCCAGGCTGTTGCATACACCAAAAGCTGTTCTCTATTCAGATCAAACCCTTTTCTCTTCAGATCAAAACTTTTTACAAACTGAACATTTCCAATAAAACATCACACACGCATTTATAATAAATTTCAGTTCTGCATTTCAGAGCATCTCCCTGAGACTATTCTGTCTATGACCCCAGTCGAGCACAAGTTGATTGTGGAGTCCCAGTGGGATTTTAACTAAATCAGATCCTTAATTGAGAATGCTAGAGAGACTCAGAGGTTCATTTGGCACCAATAGTGCAGGGGTTTGCCTAATGTGAAAGCTTCACAAAAGCTCAACATCTCATTTCAGTACATGTCTTAGATTGCCTTTTTTTAAAATGGTACATACGATGGAAAATTATGATAATTTTATATACACAATCTATGTATATAATTTCCTCCATTTTCACGATGTATTTTCTGTTCTGTTTGTTGATATTCACAAGAAAAAAAGGGGGGGGGAATGTCTTAGATTGCCAGTATATTCTCAGACCCAATTTGAAGTGCTGGCGATTACCCTTTAAACCCTAAAAAGCTTAGGACCAGATTATTTGAAGGAGTGCTTGCACATGTATGAATCTGTCTCGGCCTAAAAATCAGCCATGGAGGCCCTAATGAAGGACTTGCCGTTAAGTCCATCAGGTAGGCTTAAGAGACATGACATTTCTGTGGTACCACCATCTTTATGGAATGCTCTTCTGTGGGTGGTGTGCCTGATTATTTTCAAACTGGCCTTAAAGTTCTGGATGTTTCAGTCCACTTTCAGCTGAATAGTAGTGCTGGTCTACATTTTATGAGTCATAATTTTTAACAGTTACATATATTTTTTGATTTGGATTGGAATGGAATGTTTTGTGCTGCTGCTTTAGTCAACTGTATTTTATATTTAAAATGGTTTCATAGCGTTTTCCTGTAAAATGCCCTGAGAGGGTTTTGCCTTGACAAACGGTATAAAAATACCTAATAGAAATTTGCTTAGCCACCTAAGAAAGCAGTAACCAGCTAGATATTTGAATTTAGCACCTCAATCCAGCAAAGGTAATTTAACATTTCCATTTGAGGATCTTCATTCAGAAGATATATATATATATATATATATATATATATATATATATATATATAATTTTTATCCCGCCATTCAGCCGAAAAAGGCTCTCACGGCAGCTTACAAAAATATTTCTTTAGAGTCCCTGCCCACAGGCTTACAATCTAAAATCATGACACAAAAGGAAAGGGGATTGGGAGGGAGGAGGAGGGGAAAAGAAAAGCAAATTCAGGCACTACATCCTTAGTTGCAAAGTTCAGCAGTGACAGTTGGCACTTGGCAGCAGGAGGGAGGGGGCTCTTAGGTGGAGCTGGACCCAGGCACGATGGAGAGGTGCCTGGCTGCTGTTATATGTAGGACAGAAACCTTGTATCTGTTATGCCCACCATGAAACAGATGATTAGTAATGTAGGCCGTTTCTACACCTGCCTTTTTCCAGGGATCATCTTAGGATCATCCCTGTGCATTCAAATGACACACAGGGAATCCCGGGAGCAGGCAGGGACGATCCCTCCATTTTCCTGAGATTATCCTTAGGTGTAGAAAGGGCCGTACTCAATCGCTACTTGAGATAAAGAGACTGATATGTTCTTGGTTACTCTTGCTTCTCTTTTGACTGAAATCTCCTTGTGGCCCACTTTGTTTTGGCTTGTAATACTCATTAAAACACATGTTGCATAGATGATGTAGTATAATTAAGAGTAATCACTCAATGGGCATGTCTACGTGGGTCGATTATCCTGGGGATTGTCCCTGTGCGTCCACATGATGCACAAACCATCCCGGGAGCAGGAAGGAACGATCCCTCCCTTGCCCTGGGATATCGCCCTACCCTTTAATTCCAATTTTCCCTGCAGTCTTGGGATGATCCCGAAACCCCAGGACATGTGGGTGGCTGTCCCGGTTGTCCCGGCTCCTCGCGAGTAACAGGCATAGGGCACGGAGCTCTCCAGGAGCTTCATGTCCTTTGGGGGTGGAGAGGAGCGGGAGTAAAAAAAAAAAAAAAACGTTTTTTAAAATTACTTACCTTTTCGAAGGAGTGCTCGAGTGCTCATCTTGAGTAAAAAAAGAAAAATCCAAAATGGCGTGTGCAACATCATCCGTCCTCCTGGGACGTTGCTCACCACGTGTAGACTGAGGGGGAGGATCTCACAATCATCATATCACGAGATCATCCCCCTCCATCCCCCTCGTCCAGCCAAGTCCAGTGTCAACTCAAACAGTACTTTTCAAAGGAGACACAGCTAAGAAAGCTATTAAGTGACAAGAGACACACAAGCATGAATGAACCAATCTATAATTTGAAAATATTTGAAAGGGCGGGGGAACTTAAATAACTAGCTAGATGAAGATGGCTAAAATGTTTCTTGCTGGTATGGGAAACTGACTTGAAGGAACAAATAGGGCAACAGAGTTGGAAAGAAATATGTCTGTGAGGATAAAAGAAAACTATTACAAGATTGTCTGGAGGTGGTACCTAACCCCAGTAAAATAAAATAAATAAGATGAATTCAGCAACATGTTGGAGAGGTTGTCAAGAGAAAGGAACATATTTACATATGTGGTGGGAATGTGAATTTGTACAAAAATTATGGAAAATGGTGTTTAAAGAGATAAAAGAAATTTTAGAAATGGAGATTGAAGAGACACCTATAGTGGCATTGTTATCAGTATATGGAGAATTGAATTGTAATAAAGAGACAAAAGAATTGATAACAAATTTGTTAACAGCAGCAAGATTAATGATATCTAGGAACTGGAAGGTTCAAGGGGATTATCATATAGAAGACTGGTATAAAGAAATATGGGATATCGCTATTAATGATAAACTAACATGTAATATAAAAGTTACATTGTTAATGTTAAAGTTAATATAAAATGTACATTGATGGTGCTATATAAATAAATAAATAAATAAATAATAATAATAGAAGAGGAATGATAAAAAAAAGAATGACTTTGAAGGAATATGGAAACAGTTTTTAGAATTTGTATTATTAAAGGGGAGAGGGAAAACACCTCCAGAAGAAGTAATGAGATTTTGGAAATATGAATAAGATCCCGTGGTTGGAGGGAGCACCTTTATGTTAATTATGATTATGTTAAAGAGAATTAAGTTAGAACATATGTTTATCAATTGTTTACTTTATATTATTGTGTATTATGTGATATTGTTTTATATTTTATTGTTGTATTGTTTGGATGTATTAAAATAAATAAATAAATAAAATGTTTCTTGCTTGTCCTGGCCACTAAAAATGTCAATGAATAAATATTGATAAAGAGGAGGAAATTTCTGTTTCAAATATGCTGAATGAAAGCGATAACTCTGTTGTTGTTTTTGGAACAGTTATATTTTCATTTAGTAGTGGCTGGCACCACAATAATTTAGAGCACTTTCAAACTGAGGTTCAGCTGTGTAATTCATTTTGATTCCCCACATTCATCAAAGCTTTGGTTTTGTTTATGATTTTGTCATGAGACGGGTAGAGAACAATCGGGGGGAAGGAGATTAAATCCCCCACCCTTTGACAGCATTTCTATCCATATGCCCGTTGCAGCAAGATGTTGTTTTGCTCTAATTGTATATAATAAATGAACAATAATAAGATCCCTTCACTGTGAAATCATTATTTCATTTTAACTTTTCTTTCATGTATAAATCATTAATATCAGTTCACATTCTACACTGGTGCTAATATAGCATGCTGGCAAGAGCCTTTCGAAACCACTGTTTTAGCACTGCATGGCACTTAACGTATTTCTTCTGCACATTTCCGGTGTCTTCCTATCACTCATTAAGTACTTGTTATGAAGGCCCACAGTTGTAAATGCAAGCAGGGGCTGCTGAAATTCAATTCCCCATAAGAGATTTGCAGAATACATTGCCAAAGTTGATCAGGAGACATAAAAAGCCAAGAATCAAGACGAAAGTTTGCTTATGACAAATGGGGAAATGGATGGGTAGGAATACCACATCCTCAGCTATATAGCCACACCTCTAAATGTGTAATGTTATTAGACTGATCATTGTGATTTGACTATTATTGTGATCCGTTTTTGATACTCCCTGAGCAACTCTGTATGTATGCTGCACTGATGGATGGGATACAGGAAAACAGAATCCATGAAAAATATTTGTTATTGGGCAATTGTTATTAAAAACACCTTAAGAGATTTTAAAAAACTAAAGCGTCAAGTGCTGTGCTTCAGCTTCATGTCCTCCCTGAGCACTGCTGCCACAATCAAATTTCTTTACCTCTAGCAGTTTTTAATAAAATAATGCCAGAGGCTTTCTCTGTTGCGCCACCACGGTTGCGGAATGCCTCCCTCTTTGGAGGCTTGACTGGTACCAACATTGGCCTTGTTTCTGCGTCAAGTTAAAACACGGCTTTTTATCAAAACCTTTGAGGGCTAAATTTGCCTAAAAGCTACACATCGTGTTAATTGTTTTATTGCTTTTAAATTTTCTACTGGTTTTAACTTGTTAACAGTTTAATCAATTTTCAGCGGTGTACTTTATTTACTGTTTGAACTGATTTTATCTGTACGCACCCTGAGATCCCAATGATATAGAGCAAGATACAAATGTTTTCATAAATAAAAATAAACAAGTAATGTGTCCATAAGACCTCTGTTGCTTTCTTCAGAGGGAAAAACAGCGAAGTTTCCTTAACTAGCAAAATCAAATTGATGCCCCATGTCCCACTAACATTTCAACTACTCTTGTGTTTCAGAACATTTCAGGATCTTTCCAAACAAATGGATATGTCTTATGGCACCGTCAGGGACTCTGCAGTCTATGAATACTTTAAAGCAAAAGGAACAAACCCTTTAGAGCAAGACAGCACCTTTGCTGAACTGTGGAAGACCATCAGTAAGAATAATGGAGCTGATAACTGCGTAGCAAACCCTTCTGAAGGCATCAGGAAGGTAGGAATGGAGGTGTAATTAATTTATCCATAGAAAGATTGTATTTAATGTGTTTCATTGAGAATGACGCAAATTCGTTCAATGTTTTGTAAAAGCGGTTAGCCAGTAATAATGAATAGTGTGTATTAAAAAAAGAAAGAAAAACACCTAACCATACCAATGCTAGTTATTCTTCCCAAGAAAACTGCAAATCTGTTTGGAACAAGCTTGGTGTTATTATTAAAGGTTGGCGCAATCAAAACCATTTGATGAACCCCACAGTTGGAGCCCAGACTTTCAATTATGAATGGCTATTGTTCTAATCCATTACGGTTTGTATTATGTTCCTTTTACTTCTTTGAGCATTCCCGATTCCTATGGTTTCCCTCCCTCTCTGTGAAATTGTTAGTTCCTGTTCATTTATGTATTGTGTCAGTTGCTAAGCTTGTGGTTTACATTCAGCCTTTTACTTATTTTAATAATAATAATAATAATAATAATAATAATAATAATAATATATTTATTTATTTATTACCCGCCTCTCCCTTTGAATCGAGGTGGGGAACAACATTAGTACAACAATCCAATATAAATCAAATACATAAAAATAATTAAAAGAGTGTATAAAACCAATACAATATTAAATTAACAATCAGGACATCTTAAAATTCTTAGGTTTAAAATTCATCTGGGTAGGCCTACTGGAAGAGATTACTCTTTATAGCTGTCTTAACCTCGGAGAGTGTTTTAAGTTGATGAATCTCCAGCAGGCCATTCCACAGTCTGGGGGTGACAGAAGAAAAGGTCCTCTGGGTAACAGTTGTCAGCCTAGTTTTGGCTGACTGAAATAAGTTCTTCCCAGAGGACCTGAATGTGTGGGGCGGATTGTACGGGAGAAGGCGATCCTGCAGGTAATGTGGACCCAAACCATGTAGGGCTTTAAAGGTAATGACCAACACTCTGTACTTAACCCAGAAACTAATTGGCAGCCAGTGGAGTTATTTTAATGTTGGGGTAATATTCTCACCCCTAGATGTACCGGTGACCAACCTGGCTGCCATATTTGAACTAATTGAAGTTTCCAAACTACGTACAATGGTAGCCCCATGTACATTACATTGAAGAAGTCAAGCCTCAAGGTTACTAGCATGTGCACTACCGTCTTTAGGTCTTCCAACTCTAGGAAAGGGCACAGCTGATGGAACACCTGAATCTGATAGTAGGCACTCCTGGCTGTCGCATCTGTCTGGGCTGGCATTTGAAGAGACAGATCCAGGAGCAGCCCCAAGCTGTGAACACAATCTTTCATCCACAACTGGTTGACACACCTCCCAAATCAACTTGTTTGTAAAAGGTATTCCTGCCACCAGGTCCAGAAGTATTACCAAAGTTTAGTTCTGATCCTTCAAGGACTGGAGTGAAACTATACCCTTCCACTGGAGAACCATAACTCCCAGATATGTCAAACCTCATACCGTCAGCATCTGTGTTTCAGTTTATTCATCCTCATCCTGTCCAGCATTGACTCCATGCGCCTGTTTGAAAGATATATACCTGGATCTAAAAAAGAAATAAAGTTGAACTGCACAGATCCATTGCTTCCATTGGAATGATGCTCAAAGAGAACCAAAAAGAAAAATCCAGCAAATTAGAGCTGCTAATTTTAATCAGTAGATTAAGCAAATAAAGCCTTTGTTGATCAATCAGTGAAAGCACATTTTAATTAGTGAGTCTGAGAGTTAAAAACTTGTCAGCTGATTCTTTGAGGCTACTTTGATTACAGTGTGTTACTTATAGGACATGAAAATGAATGTATTAAAGATGACATTTCTTTCTGAAAATGATTAATAGCTTTCTTGATTAAATTGTAAGTTCTGTCTAAAAAAAATTAGGGATTGGTAATATACAAAATTATTAATTAAGAAATCAACTAAGTATCCTCTAATTAGTTGGCAAAGCCTTAAAAGCAATAGTCTAAATATATATCTGCATTGATACAAATCTATGTGTATCAGGTGCACACTGCTATAGAAACAGAGTAATTGGTCTGCACTGTGCTGAGGTCAGCTGCTCAGTTGTGACATATAGGGTTCACTGCTGTACACTGCTGTACACTACACTCAACTTGCTCCACACTACGTTGTTCCTATTTACATATATTTTGTTATGAAAAAAAACCCAGCCAAGTCAAAGGTGTAAGTCCAATGCACTTAAGAAAATCTAATTAGAGTTGGATGTACTCTACTTGTTTTAGTTACCTGATATTCTGGAGTAAATGTGCTATGGTTTTCTCGCTATTGAAGATTAATCTTAAAATGCATTGGCACATCTGAGGCTTATGAATCAATATCTATCCATCTAAAATGGACATCCTTCAGTGCATTGAACTTGCATCTTTGGTTTTACTTCTTTTTCCCCCATTGTCAGTGTGATGCTGCTCCTCTGCTTTCATTACATTGTATTATGGAACAGTGCCACGACACAGGCTCTGAACACCAGACCCGGCCGCAGCTACTCCCTGCTCAAGCCAAGCACCACCGCTTGATACACCTGAGGCAAGGGATAAAAACCCACCTTCCTCCAAACTATGTGGAGAAAGGGGTTTAAATTGGAGAAGGATTTTAATATATATAATAATGCGCTGTGAGTTATATCTGCTGAGGTGAATGATTGTCAGAGTGGGTGTTAAATGTGTAAACTTAAGATGATAAATGCCAAAGAGACACGTGGGATTTTTGTGGTAGTTTTAAAAACAAAACAATCAAAATTTATTTTTAAAAGTTCACAAGCTTTGTTTCCAATAACATTTAAAAACCTTTTTGAAACCTTTTATACAATCCTGTCGCTCATTCACATATGCGCTTTCCTTTTTCTCACACAATCACTCTTGAACTTACTTTATTATCAGTATTGTTTAATATACATCCACTACGTGCACACCACACTCTAAAGACACCACTCACTACACTGACCCTCAAATTTCCCAGAACTTAAGTACCATAAACACAGAGAGCACTACAGACTCTAAGAGTACCTAACAAGTCTCCCTGGAAAGAACTCTCCATCCCCTCAGTCCTTCCCTTATATATCACTCCTCCTCCTCCCAAGACATTCTAACTCCGCCCACTCAGGCCAACATTCTAAAAACCACAGACTTACAAACGGCAGACATACATTTGGAATTGACTTGTGGGGTGTAACGCCACAAACAGTCCTTCCGTATCAGTGCCAGTAGAATCTCAAGAGGAGATACAGACTAAACATGATTAATTATCAAAACACTCTACTCTACACTCACTCTCATGATGCATATCCAGATGCATTTCATCCGGGGCCTCCAGAAAGTGCGCAATTCCCCAGGCGTGACATTAGTGCGTCCGGGGGAATTGAACACTTTCCGGAGGGCCCCCCCCCCCGGTGCAAATCAAATGTGAGCACATGTTCAGCAATTCACAAATATTTTTGGAAGATGTGTTGTTATACTCATGACCAGAGTTGCAAACAGGGCATGCTTACATGTTTTGCAAGGAAAAATTAAATTCTCATAATCTCTGTCTAGGAACTATGGTTGTATGGAAGTAGGTTTCTGCAGAAGTAGTGCTAGTTAGATGGGGACTTGCGTGTAAGGTTCTCCAAGCCCATCATGTATTCAAGGAACACCTTCCTTCCTTCCTTCCTTCCTTCCTTCCTTCCTTCCTTCCTTCCTTCCTTCCTTCCTAATAAATTGTTTAGCTTCAGCTTCACCCTCCCCGTTTCCTAGCAAATAGCTGATCATAACATTACAACTTCTTTTACCGAGTTAGGCGCATATAGCCTTAGCTACTATGAGTGCCCTTTTGTTGGATTGGGGCCAAAGAATTTAACAGCAATTTTAACTTGCATATATCACCATTTAACACCCTTTTATTACATCAGATGCTGACCTCATTGGAGGTCATAAGCATATACATAAAGATACTATTTTATACACCTACTACACAAACTTCTATTTATTATAGATAGATTTATTTAACATTCATGTTTTAGCATCTCATTGGCAAATTGTTTAGAATACCAATTTACACCATGTTGAGATTCACCGAAGAGTTGTAAAGTGATTTAAATTTATATGATAATAACAATGTCAAATTAAGTCTGATTTTTAATTTTAGGCTTTTTAAATTATTTAATTCAATCAGCTTTGTCCAAGAACTTGAAGAAGAACCTAGTTCTGTTCCAGCACCTTGCTGACCTAGGATGCCACATGATTAAACCCTGGCGTAAACCAGGCCTAATATTTAATAACATTGTCAAATAAAATATTATGCTCATATTTTAAATGTCATTCTTCACAGTTCGCTGAGCTCTTCAAATAAACAGACAAGTTGCTCATGTCAAATACAATGTCTAGAAATTGCATTTCCCCCCCGAACAAAACCAACATTAGCAAATGAAATAGGGAAAATATTACCAAGAAAGGAAAAATGAAATGCAATCAGATTAAAACTTTTTCTTTTCTTTTTGTAATATTATTTATTTATTCTCTTGCTATTACAAAGGAAACTGCCAGTAGATAAACAAAGGAAAATGTTTAAGCTTATATTGATTCATAAATGCAAGTGATAACAAAGAAGAGTTATGAGCATAATCAAATTCATACTTTTTTTCTTTTTTTAAATGCTGACTACAAAGTGAATCTTCTTCCTTTCTTCCTATTATGCCAGGCTTCCCCAACTGGGTGCTCTCCAAATGTGTGGACTACAAGTCCCAGCATCCCCAAGCCAGTAGTCCAATACATCTGGAGAGTACTCAGTTGGGGAAAACTGCATTAGGCAATGTTTCTGGCACTGCACTGCCCTCTTTTAAAAGGCATGAAACAGGAGCCATAGCTAGACGGGGCAATATTCCGGGGATTGCCCCGGAATCATCCGTGTCCACATGACACACAGGGGATGCTGGGAGCAGGGAGGGATGATCCCTCCCTTGCCCCAGGATATCACCTTACAGTTTTATTCTGATTTTTCCACAGTCTCGGGATGTTCCCAAGAAGGTGGAACACGTGGCCCGGCGTTGCAGTTTTGTCCCGGCTCCTTGCGAGTAACCACGAGGAGCCGGGACCTTGGCACAAAATGGCGGGCGCCACATCCTCTTCCTCCTGGGATGTCATGCGCCGCGTGTAAATGAGGATGACGATCTCGCAATCATAAAATGGCAAGATCGCCACCCTTCACCCCCCTCGTCTAGCCATGCCCAGGGTAAAGTTTTTCTAGCCGTCCCTAGACGTTTCTTTGGAGAATTCCATACAAGCAACAGCAAAGCACTGAGCTTCTGATGAGTCTGAAATCCAGGTCCCAATGGCGGACCACCTCGAGTTCAGCTGATCCCCATTTACTTTTGATTGAGTTGGTCATTTTTAAAACTCACATGTGAGTGACAACTTCCTAAGGTACGTCCCACAATATAGGCTGGAAGCACCTGATGCAGAGCAAACGTGGACATGATCAGATAACGTTAGGGACCCCAAATAAGTCACTCAGCACTTTTTCAGGATATAGAATCCTGTACTTATCCTATACATGGCTTTGTAATCTAGAAAGAAGAGGGAAAGGGGGGGCTGCAATCTCCCCCACTTACTACAAAACCTTGCCCAATCTGTTATCTAAAATGTCTATTGAGGTAAAATGCTAGAGAAATGTCAAGAGAGCGATCTTAGTATCATTTCTCAAGACGTCCCGCACATCCCCCAGTCTTGTCTAGGCAAACCATTGTTTTTGTTCCGTTACCTTGATGATTGCGCAATCTTCTCTCCCTACAAAAGAGGTATAGTTTTCTCTGCCTATTTTGCAAGGAGGGGGAGAATTTTGGAGAATTTTCTCCTTTGGGAGGGGGACAGCATTTCCGCATACCTTTTAAAAGTGTAGCCAATTGCTGAGGGGCCTTCTTTCTATTTTTTAATTAAAAACAACAACCACCCGCAGCGCTTTGCGGACCCTGACAATTCTTAGTGAGAATGGTCTATTGGAAACCATGTGACCTTGCCCTGTCCAATAGGCATTGAGGAAGAACTCCTGGGCTCCTGCGAGTGCTGGGGTTGTTGTTGTTGTTGTTGTTGTTGTTGTTGTTTTTTAAATCAAATAAAAAGATGCCGCAAAACTCCCTACATTTAAAAAGGTATTTGGAAACTCTGTCCCCCTCCCCTAGGAAAAAAAAATCTCCAAAATTCTCACCTCCCCCAGGCTCTTTCAACAGAGCTTTTGGGGTGTGTGTTTTTTGGAATTTTGGCCACAGCACTACTATGTAGAACAGAAATGTTGAGTGGATCTTCATATGACATGTTAAACTCCACCACATTCTCACGTGGCTGCAGGGAAGCAGTTCACATGTTGCCCCTGGAAACTATGAATCAGGTCTGAGTCTGATTCTCTTCCTCTTTTCACCTAGGGTGACCATAAGGAAATGAGGACAGGCAGGGCCCCTTTATCTTTTACAGTTGTATAGAAAAGGGAGTTTCAGCAGGTGTCATTTGTATGAATGCAGCACCTGCTGAAATTCCCTCTATATTACAACTGCAGGAGCCCTGTCCTTCTTTCCATATGATCATCCTATTTTCACCTGTCCCTAAAACATTGCTTTGGCACTGAAAGAAACATCTATTTCCATAAGATTCTGTAACACCTTTTTCTTGAGGCCGGGCTGTTCAATCAGTATTACTATATCTTATTGTTTCAAAGCACAGCTTGTTAAAACGTTGACAGAAACCACACCAAATCACTTCCACTGTAAATTGCTCAATGACAGAAATACTTTGTAGGATAATACTGACAGTGTCATTTGATTTTCAGCTCCGGAGTTAATTTAAACTGCAAATAGAGTCTCACCAAATCACTGCTTTCCTCTTACAGAAACTCAGAAATTAGCTGTCGTGTGCCAACAAATTGTCACTGACATCGGTGTGGAACTCCTATTACTATATTTGAATTCCAGTATAATACTGGACATGGCACAGTTCTTTCTGGTTCCAGCAACGCAAAGAGTGTGCGATAATTTTGCCTTTCTTTTTGAACCCATCTGTGTATATTGTGGCACAGGCAACAATAATTGAGTCTCACTATGACCTCTGCAAGCCATGGCTAGACCGGGGGCTGGAGGGGGATGATCTCACGATCATCATATGAAGATCACGGGATCCTCCCCCTCAGTCTACACGCGCATGTGACGTCCCAGGAGGAAGAGGACGTCACGCCCACTATTTAGTTTGTTTTGTCTTTATCGACACTGAGCGCAGGAGTGCTCCAGCACAACAGGTAGTTTTTTTTAAAAAAGAAAAAACCCTCCTGCTCCACCCCCCCACCCCCCGATGGTCACTGAGCTCCTGAGGACCTCCATGACCCATGTCCTGTTCCTGGCTCCTCATGGTTACTCATGAGGAGCCAGGATGTAAACGGAACGCCCGGCCACACCTCCCACAGTCTTGGGACAAGCACGAGACCGCAGTAAAAACCAGGATTGAAGGGTATGCCAATATCCCAGGGCAAGGGAGGGATCATCCCTCCCTGCCCTCAGAATCCGCTGTGCATCATGTGGATGCACAGGGATGATCCCGGGGCGATGCCTGGGCTATCGGCAGGTCTAGACATGCCCTAAGTCAACCCAGACCCCCCATAGTAGGTTCATCGGTGGAGGTATGCTCAACCAAAGTCCGCCCTCAATCCTTACCCCATCCCACCTAGATGTCCCAAATGGCCAAGGCAGAGAATTTCAAGAGTAGATGATGTTCCACCCTCCATTGCCATGCTTTTTCATGTAATGGTGGGGCTCCCTCTCTTGACTGTTTGCAGATCTTCACTTGTATCATATAAATCTCTCTTCATTCATAAACTATGAGGCAGCTATACACTGAATGAATTAAGAGCTGAGGTGGAGGATTGGATTGAGAGCACTGCTTTGCCTACCCCTGATCTCCATGTATTTAAGGCCCTGTTTGCTCAGTCACCTAAATACCTAAAAGCATATATGTTTCCACTGCACGTGTCTTCTTTTGCAGAGGACAGTCCTCTGTTTTCAGGGCTATCCTGTCCAATTCTGGTTTAAAGATAAATAAGCATAAGAACTGTTGCCCATTGACAATTAGCACCTGAACTGAACAGGCAGCAGCATACTGTACTTCTATTTAAATAATAATAACAATTTCTAAATTTGCATCTATACCTATAAATCAGGATTTGCAAATGTTATGCAAACAACGGTCCTCTTTTGTTCTTATTTTTGTGATCCATAACTGTCCATCTTACACACAGTCCATGCTGTGCAAAACAGGAGGGCATGCATCATGTATAGGAAACTGATATAGCATCATAGAATAGTAGAGTTGGAAGGGGCCTACAAGGCCATCAAATCCAACCCCCCAGAGGTAGGCCTCTGTGCAAATGGCACCCTGAAAGTGTAGAGAATGGGTCGTGCCAGATGGGATGACCCTGATTCTTTTTCAACACATTCATTGGTACCCAAGATGGTTGTCTACTCTACATAAAGCTTTAGTTCTTTCTCCTCTTAAAATGTCTGAATCCGTGTGGATTACTACTGTATGTGAATAGTTGAAACAATAACTATGGTTAGGCATTCTCAAGAGTTTATTCCTATCCTAATGAATGTCCTGCAACATTGTGGTGTCTAAAATGGGTCCATATTTGGTCATCTCAACCAGTTCCAGATTGTTTCATCCACCTATAAAAAGAATGTACCTTACTGCTTCACAATTTATCACAACACGTCTAGCAGCATCCCTCCTAATACTGATATACATTTCACTAACAGTATTCTTTACATAAAAAATGCCTATGTTGCTGCTTAGAAATCTTCTAAAAAATTCACTGTGGTACAAACATTACAATCTACTTCATCTCTCACTGTCAGACATACTTACTTTCAGTAATAGTCTCATGAGGGGATTTTTTATAAAATACATTTTGAAAGCTTATGCAAATTTATATCTAGTGGTGGTCTTTAAATATTGGGTGAACTCTTCAATAAATCTAGCAGGGTTAAAAAAACACTTGCTTTTATGTCTTTGCATAAGTCATACAGCTTTGAATCTGCCTTGGTTGGTGCTTTATTATTTGTTTCTTAATGGAGTATCAAAACTGTGTCTATTTAGAACATGCAAAGTTTATCCTTATGTAATTTTTTTAGACAAGTGTGTGTGCATACACACATATACACACATGCTGCACTCACATGCTGTTTGCAAACATATTGCAGAGCTGTCTTAATATTGACAAAATTGATGTTCAGCACTGGAAAAGTACATAAGTGGGAACCAGCGAATTCCTGATTCAAATATCGCTTTGGCCATATTCTTCCTAGGTAGTCTTAAGCAAACCACTCTCTCCTCGCCTCATCCCTTCTTCTGCAGTACAGTGATAATGACACTGGCCTACCTTGCAAGGATGTTGCATGGATTACTGATACATATGCTTTTTTGGGGGGGGGGGAGAAACACCTCTATACAATTGCTAATTAGCATTAGTAATACTAATAGGTATCATATCTGCTAAGCTCATTGCTTAGTTTATACATGAGCTTCACAAGCTCTGCAGGAATGTGGAGTATGGGTGAGGCGGGCACGAAATTGGGATTTAAACAGGGCCACATTTATTAATAGATCTGCGGAAAGGGTAAACCTAAGCAGGCATCTTCTCTAATCCGGCCTCATGCCGTTGTTTTATTGGGTGAGACATTCACAGCCTGAGAGTGGCGCCTCAACATTCGACATCTCCCAGGCTTCCCCTTTTGGGTTTGGGAGGCCTTCTGCGTCAACTGCCCCTCGTGCCGCGGGGCTCTGAGTCAGTGAGGAAGGTTGGCTTCAAAGGTAACCCTTATCACTGCCAGGTGGGCCACGGGGCTCTCAGCTGGGGAGCCTCAGGCATTACCCATCACCACAATGGTGCCTCTGAATGCTCACCAACCCTAACCCGCTCCAGATGCCTGCACATACCTGCCTATCAGCAAATGTGACCAAATTGTTAACAATGCCAAATCAACCTATTTTTTTTTCTCCCCACCTGTCTTACAGTGTGAACTAGGCGAAAAGACTCATAAACAATGAAAGATTATGAGCAAAAAAAAATCCTACTTGGCCTTCGAAAGGATGACCATCAAGCCCACACTGCCTACAGGGAGGGAGGGAAGGAGGCGTTCTTCGAAAAGGAGGAGGAGGGGAGGGGCGAGAGCCCATATATGGGCTCTGATTTTCCCTCCCCTCTCTAGTGGCACCATGGGGAGGCCACCTATGGTGTGCCTTCCTGCCTTGTCTCCCACGCCTACACGTAATGGCCTCCCCACACCCAGGTTGTGCCAGGCATGGAAGTAAGGCATTAGTGTGAAATTCAGGTGATTCAGTTGTTCAGCATTTCTTTTTCTGACACTAGAATAGATTCTGAAGCATTTCCTCCAAGGTTCTCCGATGTAAGTAGTGCTGAAGCTGCTTCTGTACATGTCACTGTTTGTCCCTTTAAATCCCAGACCTCTCCCATTGGTTTCACATTCTGGATCAATTTAGGGAGCGAATTTGCTTCTCATCTTCCAAGTGATTTTGTTTTGTAAAATGTTTCATCAGCCTTAGTGTTGGGGATGACATTTCATGCCTTTTTGATATTACCCACCATCATTCCACAAATCTTTAACCGAAACTACATGAAAGCGCCTGTTTCCTGTTTATTTGAAGATTTTCTCAGTAACTCTCCACCCCTTTTTATTTTGCAAATTATGCTATCACACTGTCACATCTGATCCAACAGTAATATGCATCTGAAATTCACTGCAGTGAGATGGTAAGCACATCTTTGATCACAAGGCAATAATTTGCAGGAAAGAAATATGTAAGGATGTCCTATTTCAGAGCGTGAGAGGGGTTAGAAAGGCTTCTCCAAGACCATCACAATGCTAATTTATGAAAGAAAGCCATTTTCTGTGTGGTACTTATGGATTAAGTTTAGGGATGTGAGAAACCCTCACCCCTGCTGGAAAAAAAGCATTGAAACTTTTTGGCTTCCTTCTAAATTCCTCAAATGTTTTACCTAGAGAGGAGCCTGCCAAATTTGCTTCAAATTTTGCTATTTTGATATTTTGGTGGAGCTGTAGTGAAAATAAACACCAAGCTATAATCTTGACTCTTAATCTTCTGTTTAATGTAGTTGATGACGTTCTTTTCTTCTTCTCCTATGGCACTTTCTAAGCTAAAAAAGAAAAGAAAAAGTATTATTGATACTGAGGAACACAGTAAGCGTAATGGCTGCAATGTAACATAGAGTTACCCACACTTAAGCTCATGGATTTTAGGGGCTTAAGTGTTACCTCTGGGTTGGATTGTGGCCTAATTACTTTCTGTAGTTTATATTCAGTGCAGCCCTCAGAACTGCACTGCCACTAATAAGAGAGAGGGAGAGAGACAGAGGGCAATATGGTTGAAAACTTCATTGCTGCCTTATTTTGTGACTTAGACTGGAAAGCTTCTCAGAACGAAAGGGAGGAATTCTGCCTCAGCCATACACAGTGCTAGTGTATAGTATAGGCTGGAAGAGGTACTGTTCTCCTTCACACATTGCCTTGTAATGGAAATGGAATGCCTATGGATGATAATATTTCCCCAAGCACCTATGGTGCAAATAGGAGACATACTGTAGATATGGGCTATCATTCCTGTCAGCAGATTGCAGGCTCAAGAGAGCTAGTGACAGTAAAAACCCTGAAGCAAGAGACAGATACAAAATAGACGAAGTAAACATGTCTGATGTAACCTTGTGTCTCAGGTTCCCTTTGCTACTGGGTTTTGTCTCTATTTAGCAAAACACAGCCAAAGCCACCTCACTGCCGCTTCAACAGACAGAGTGAACTGGTGGCTCCTAGGCGGTACCAGGCCTATTCCCTGAACTCTTAGTGGGCAAACTCTGGTTCATCTGCCATTACTGGCACAGGCAAGCAGAGTTTGTTGAGCTATATCTAGACAGGGGCAAGAGGGCCCACTGGACTGCCTCTCCTCTCCAGTGCTATTTTCCTGCTTGCTTCCTCACAGAGGCAAAACAGAAGGATGTCATAGGAGCCTGCGAGGTGATGGTGGAGTCTGATGGACTCCCACCACTTGGGCCCACAGACCCTGCTTGCTGAGCCATGAGGTGCTTGTGGACCCACTTGCCAAGGACCATGCAGGTCTGCAAGCGCCTGGCAGCCATTCATCCTCTTACTGAGCTGCCATTTTGCATAAAAAATGTGGCTCAGGGTTTTCCAGGAAGGCAATGCTATATAAAATGGTGGCCATAAAGGGGCCATGTATGCAATATTGCAGATTTGCATGCTCCATTCACGCCTGTAATGTTGCGTAAATGGCCCCATTACGAACACCATTCATACAACATGAACTTCCCAGAAAACCCCAAGCCGCCATTTTTACACAAAGTGGTGCCAAGCCACCCAGAGGCTCACATGGTACAGCAAAAATGGGTGGGCAGCAGCGGCATCTTGGCAAGTGCCTGGCAAAAGCAGGCATGGGTGAATCCATCCATCCCTAGCAAAACCATCCTAAGGCATTCTAGTATATTATCTCATGGTTTAATAATATACTAGAATGACATTAACTTATATTGTGGAGTTGGTAAGAGTCAGATTCTCCCAAAGGTTTTTATTTATTGCATTTATATACCGCCCCATAGCCGAAGTTCTCTGGGCGGTTTTGTCACCCGTGCATTATTTTTACAAACCCTCCTAGTCATATCACTGTTTAGCTGTTGCTAATAGGCTCAGATAACATAGGAGGAGGAGGAAGAGGAAGATGTGGACTTTTGACCAGATTCAGGGAAGGTAGTAGTATCTCTTTTAGCTTCCTCTTTTAGCAACATGTTATCCTGAATTCAAATGTATATAAGAATCCCTCAAGTCTGGAGAACAAGGAGGATATTGAGGATATTCAACTTTGCTGAAGTTGGCTGGAAGGGAACACCTCTTTCACACCCTTTCCCTCTGCATTCTGAGCCCCAAATCAATTTTAGGAAACTGATTATCTCTGTATTATAGTATATTCTTTATATAGGTTAGCCTTTCCCAACCTGATGCCCTCTAGACATTTTGGGCTACAACTCCAAGTATTTCTTGACCATTGGCCATGCTGGCTGGGGCTGTCGGGAGTTGAAGCCCCAAACATCTGGAGGTCACCAGGTTGGGGAAGAGTGTCCCTTTAGTTTAGGTAAGTCACAGACACACACCCCAAAAAATGTGTTCGACAGCACACATACATTTGAAAAATGCATACATTTGAAAAATCTGCACAAATAAGGTTTAATCAATGGGGAAAGTATACATACTTTTTGAAGATGCAAACAAATGGCATGTACGTTTTGAAAAACATGCATAGAGTGACCATATGAAAAGGAGGACAGGGCTTCTGTAACTTTATCAGTTGCATAGAAAAGGGAATTTCAGCAGGTGTCATTTTTAGGCAGGCTGCACCTGGTGGCATTCCCTCTTCGTCACAACAGTTAAAGCTACAGGAGCCCTGCTCTCTTTTGTAACTGGTCCACTCCAGTATAGCTCCTGCAGCTTTAACCGTTGTAATGAAGGGGAATGTCACCAGGTGCTACATGCCTACAAATAACACCTGCTGGAATTCCCTTTTCTATGCAGATGTTAAAGATACAGGAGCCTTGTCCTCCTTTTCATATGGTCACCCTACAGATGCATGAAAAGGCACACCGATTTTCACGCGAAAAGAACAAGGAAAGCTCAAAATCTGAAACGGACTTGAGTTGGAATGAGCTTTCGCGAAGGAATTCGGTGAACTTTGTTGAGCTTGAGTTTTGCTTCTGAGCACATCCTTCTTTGAGGCATTCTCAGTGCAACGTAGAAGCTAGAATGCTGCCAGTACTCCAATGTTTTGCGAATACCAAGCGGAATTTCAAGGTTCCTGCCAGTATTCTGAAAGTGTGGGAGGAGTAGCGGGGAACTGTCAACTGAGAAGACGCAATTTTGAAGGCTGAGGGAATCATTGTGCCTGACAGATCACTGATGAAGGGACACAGCTCTGCTTGAATCCTGTGCAGGCTTTCTCAGAAGTACACTATTCTAAACGTACAGGGACAAATCTATTCATTTGTACACATCAACTCTGTTAATGACTTCTGTGTTTCTCTCTCTCTCTCTCTCTCTCTCTCTCTCTCTCTCTCTCTCTCTCTCTCTCTCTCTCTCTCTCTGTGTTTAGATTTGTTTGTTTCCCCACCAAGAACATTGTAATAATACAATTCCTTTTTAAAAACTAGGGGAATCAGATGACTGGTTTAAGACCAGTTAAGGCTATCTCATGTGCCTCAAGCGCCACAAAACCAGGAAATTGGAAGCTCAGGCTGATGTCTTAATAGATGTGTCCTGGAAAGAGTAATGATGTTGTACAATATCACAAAGTGTGCTTGCTTACAAGCGACGAACAGGCATGGGTCAACTCACCGGGGGATTCTTCTAGCAATAAAGTAAAGTTTACATGGTTCATAAAGCGATATAGGACCAGGATGAGTGGCTTGTCTTTGCTAGTCCCAGATGCTCTATCCCCTCATCTGGATTTGGGCCTGATTTGGACCAAGGAAAAGTGTGGGTGCATGGAGTGTAAATTGCAGTCAAGCACTATTTGTAACATTGTACAAAATTGCAGATAATGTAAATATGCATTATAGTGTACACTTGCAGCAGTCATGTGGTTACGGTAAAATCAGCTTTGGTCTTCAATCCTCAATGAAGATCTGCAATGCCAAATTCAGAAAACACCCAAAAAGAAAAGAAGGAAGGAAGGAAGAGTCAGACAGACAGACAATAAAAACCCATATGCCAGTGATAACCTGCTAATTAATAACAGATTCACCATTCTAGCCTCCCTGAACCTGATGAGACAACACAAATGATCTAAACTTTTTTAAAAATACTTTCAAAGCCTGCGTTGATTACTCATTTATTTGCATTAGATTCTCCAGCCCATCTGTTCCACTGTGCTTCGTACATTCACCAGAGACTTAAAAACATATTACTTAAATGCATTAGGAAGTCAATGATTACTTTAACCAAGCAAAGTGATCATTTTTCCCCCTGAATTCCCATCCAGAGACATTTCTTACATCTTAACGAAAATGATTTACATTCATCATGCGCACAGTATGCAGTCAGTGTTTGGAATCCCAATTAAGGCTGACATTTGCAGACGAGCTGTGTAGGTGTGTACTAAAATAAGTCAATATTAGCCACAAGTGAACCTAGTGGGAGAATATGGTTCCTTTTCTCTACCAGGGCACAAGATGAAAGCTTTGTTTGAATAGCTCACTGTTTCCCAAATGTTTGATTGTTGAGGCACACTCTTCTTTCTCTGGAATAAAACTGGAGGCACACTTCATTCTTACACCTGAAAAAAGCTTTACTTTTCAACAGTAAGATACGCTACAAATGTTAATTAAGAATTAAATGATGTTACTGAATATTTTTAATTTAACTAAGTATAAGTAGAACAATTACACTTTCCACACTTTTCGAATAATGATGAGTAAATTCCTCTTGACTTAATTCTGAATTGGATCAGTATTTATAAGCTCAGCTGTGCCTGGGAGTTCTTTTTTTAATTTCTAATGTAGGGTTTTAGTTCCGGATGGGGGATAGCCACCAGATATTTACTGTTGAGCAATTGAGAGAGCTGAGCCAAAACAGTCTTCTAAGTTTTATTTTCACTGTGGTTATTGTCAAACCACAGCTCTGGATACATCATAGATATGTATGGAGGCATTCTTATATTGGCTATTATCTATTCATAGGTGTGTGCAGCACATTTCATTAGGGTGCTCACCCAGGTAATTTTTTAAAGTGATCATTTATTGAATAGAGGACATTATTTTATTCATTTCTTTATTAGACACTGTAGACACTGATGCCCTTCTCCGCATTTGGCTTGCCTAGGGTTGCTATATTCGGAATCCAAAAAACTGGGACAATTTGTGGCTGACGGGGCTAGGATTATTTTTTTTTAAAAAATGAGCAATATGTAAAGGTCTAGGGAAAGAAAGAAAGCTATCTAAGCTTTAGTTAACTAACATTGCAATCCTGTGTGTGTCTACTCAGAAACAAATCCTATTAAGTTAAATATGACTTATTCCCAGGTAAGTATGCGTAGGATTGCAGCCTAAAGTACTTAAGCACCTGCAAATAAATAATAGGCAAAGAACAGTTTAAGCAAGCAAACAGAAAAAAATGAGACTAAATTACATTTCTCTACTAGTTCTCAAAAGCAAGAGAAGACTTCAATATGGAGACTTACACTCCACTGAGCAGGCTCAAGGCACTATTTCGGTTGGAACAGGAATCTGGGATTCTTGACTGACTGGCCGGGACATTTTGGAAATGCTTGGAAACTGTGACATTCCCGGTTTTCCGGGACGTATGGCAACCCTAGGCTTGCCTCACTGCTGGAGGGCCATTGCAGGTGGTGGTGGGAATAAGGAGATGCTCCTCAAGCCCCACCATTGGTGGGGCTTTGTGTCACACTGCCTGGAGGAGGGGCTTCCGAGGCGATATTACCCTTCTTCCTTTTTGCTCCTGCTGTTGGGAGTAATAGTGTGCTGTTGCGGGGGAGGGGGGCAGTGGAGCAGCCCAAGGGTGGCTGGAGAACCATTCCCACTACATCTGGATCCCCCTCTGGATCAATGGCCCCCTCAATTTGGCGTTTATTGCTTATTTATTGTTTTTTTTATTTATTTATTGCATTTTTATACCGCCCAGTAGCCGAAGCTCTCTGGGCGGTTCACAAAAATTCAAACTATTCAAAGTATAAAACTATCAGTATAAAAACATGATATACAATACAATATAAAAGCACAACCAGGAGTGCTTGAGACATTAGGGTGTGCCTGGGTGCACCCCTTGAACACACCTATGTTTCTTTTCCTTTTCTAATGAACCCCAACACAGAATCTGCCTTTTTCACAGCCGTCACCTACTGGGTCATTTTTAGTGAGCTGTTCACACGACCCCTCCTGTCACTCCCTACCACTGCAGACTCCATCAGCATATATTATATGCAATTAGGATTCTTCTTCTTCTTCTTCTTCTTCTTCTTCTTCTTCTTCTTCTTCTTCTTCTTCTTCTTCTTCTTCTTCTTCTTCTTCGCTCCATTGTGCATCACTTTAAACCTGCTTACATTGAGCCACATTTGCCTTTTTAATGCCTATTTCCTTAGTTTGGAGAAATCCTTTGGGGGCTTTTTGCATTCCCTTTGAACCAGTTATGGACAAGTTGAAAAGCACCTCTGTTTTGTGAGATGATGGAGACGAACAACAACAGCTTGTGGATGCTGAGAGATGGTGTTGGAAAATAGAATTATGGACTACATGGTCCTTGGTTTGGCTAAAAGATGTTTAACAAATTAGCTAATCTTTTTCAGAGTGATTCCACATATTACTATGTTGTCACTAAATGCTTCACTTTGAGTGAAATAAGAGGTGAATTTGCAAGGTCCTGGCTTTGGCAAATTGTCATTTTAAATACTTTCCTTATTAAAATTAGTACAGTGAATTCAGAAACTGAGAGCTTTTGAAAGGGATTATAAAATGTTGTCATGGGTGTCCTTAGAGATACTAGGAGGACACACTTAGAACCTAGAACTACCTTCAGGTTGTTGTTGTTGTTTAAAAATATATGTATCTTGGTGGATGTTTTTACAGGCAAAGAAAGGCAACTATGCATTCTTGTGGGATGTTGCAGTAGTGGAATATGCAGCGTTGACAGACGATGAATGTTCGGTGACAGTAATTGGAAACAGCATCAGTAGCAAAGGATACGGGATAGCACTCCAGCATGGCAGTCCTTACAGGGACCTCTTCTCCCAAAGGTAATACAAAACTGGTCTGGCTTGAACCACTTCCACATCATCATCAGAATCCTGTTTGCTGGAATTTAGACCATTGCCTATGAGCAGGGGTTGAATTGGCTATGAATTTTTTCCAGGGGTTGAATTGGCTATGTAGTAATGTATTCTCATTCTGTCCCTTCTTCAGGGCCAGTATGTGGCCCATCTTATTTGGCAATTCAGGTGAGTTATGGGAATGTGGGGGCAGAAGAACAAAACACCCTTCACACATTTGGCATGTCAACAGCCCCAGAGGCAAGCCAACCTTTCCCCATGTAGAACTGGCTCAGGGATGCAGAACTGTGTGAGAACAACACCACACATTCAAAATAATGGATGAAGACCTTTGAGCAGGGAATAATCAACGTGAGTTATTGCGCCTGAGTAACCTAACTTCAAAGGCAGGAACAATGAGAGATGTTTGTATCAGAACTATTTTACCTATGGCACAGCCATAAACCTGGGGGACTTCTCAATGGGAAGCTGTAGTCGATGCTGTCTATCTGATGAGTGTTCCCTGCATGATACATGTGTTTCCGAACTCTTGGTTTTCATGTTAACACGTCACACTTTTCGCTGTATTCTTAACAAGGCTTGAAGTATATTTTAAAACATAATGGGTTGGATCCAGAGTTCCCCTTCCACAAACAGGAGGCTTCTTCCGCGAGTGGAAAATGTGTCACTTTAATGTTTTGTTTTGATGTTTCATGACACCTTTGCACACATAAAAGGCAGAGATGCAACATTTAGGGATGCTGCAAGTGCCCAACTGGGTCCAGAAGTCCTGTAGATCCCCCCATGTCTGCCCCCCTGACATGTACATACCCCCACCTAAGCACTCACAAGGCATTGAGTACTCAGCAGCCTCCTGCCCACATGCCAAATTCACACACTTCCTGTTCCTGCATCAATGATGGCCCCCATTAACACAGGAAGGGGAGGGTGCAGCCTGTGCAGCCTGGCAACCAGGGTAGGTCAGCTGACCCGTCAGGGAAACACCTTCCAGGACAAGCTCAGGTGAGTTTGCCCACCCCTGCTGACATTACCCTTCTGTGAGCACAAGTAATTGCACAGGCTCTTGCACAACATGCTACAATGATGATCTATTCCTGTAACAGTGATTTAGTACTGAATGCTGAAATGACAACTGAGGTGAAAAGGGAAAGTGTGAATGGGGAAGTGGATAAGGCATTATCTTCCTAAACACCAATACCTTCTATCTGCCATCCCCACCAGCTTATATCAGCCATTGGTCGTACTCACTGAGGTTGACGGGAGCTATAGTCCAGGAGGGGTGTTTGACATCTCCTCGTATCTGTCCATTTGGGACAAGCAGGAAAGGAGAATGGTGTCTTCCTCCCCTCCCCCTTGAATATCCGCTTTCCACGGGATCTGAAGAGGAGTACAGTGCACCCTTTAAAGCAGCAGTGCAGAAGCTCCGGCAATCCTCGGGTCCCAAGCTGGCTCTCTGGGATTCCCCAGACAGCTACGTGGCCATCCATATGCCCCACCTCCTTTCTCCCAATCACTAATGATGTGTGGGTGTGGGGTGTCTATATGACCCCACTTTGGAAGATGATTCGTTCAAAAGCCCACAGCATTGCTGCAGCAAGGAGAAAATGAAAACGCTAGACAGGGCAGGAAGGAGCATGGGCTATCTGGCCAGGAAAAACTGTAGTGCTGGCAGCCATTCCCTTGTCAAGCCCCCACCCCTTGCCCCATGTTCCTGCACTTGCAGAGATATGTCCACTGGATAACCCAAAACAGGAAACAATGTGGTGACCTTGGAGAAGATTGAAAAGTCGTAGTAGATCAAGATTTTGAAAATGTACCTTTCCGGGTGGGGGAAAGCCGGATGTGGCTGCGAGTTGCCAGCTGCGTCATATAAACCATGCTGTGCCACTGCACAACTACGATGGGGTTAATAGAATTAGAGACACCCCGTGATATTTACCCGGCCTGTGTGCCGTTTTCTCCCCATGCTGAAAGGTTGAAAATGCTTCTCCTAAGGCAGCCTTCCCCAACCTGGCGCCTTCCTGATATTCTGGACCAGAACTCCCAGAATTTCTGACCATTAGCCATGCTCTCTGTGGCTGATGGGAATTGAAGTCTGAAACATCTAGAGGGCACCGGGTTGGGGAAGGCTGCAATACTGCATAAATTCCTCACTGAATGGAAGGAAGACCCTCTTCATCAGGTTTGATGGACAGGAGCTTCTGAGCTGTGATGTAAGATGCCACCCCACACTCCTTCCTTATATCAGATCCCATGGCTACCACTGAGGCGTGGATCCAGCATCCTTTGTACCTCGAGGACACCGTTGAGATACATTATGAATTGCATGAAAATGATTATGAAAAATAAATGGCTTGAACGATTGCAGACGCAGTGAACAAACACAAGCCATACACGGTGGCCTAGTGCTGCAGCTGCTCCCTCAGCCGAGCGATTTGCCACTCCAGCGATGACATGCTTTGGCAAAGGAGGCGGAAGCCCTGAGGCTGGCCGGCGGTTATTGCATCCAGCTGGCCCACCGTGAGGGAATGTTTGACGTAATTGGTTTTACAACTCCGCTGGTCCCATGCAGCCACTAATGACCGGCAACCATTTGTCAGAACGTAGAGTTAAAAACTGAACCCTGGAGGCACTGACCCAAATCTGTGCCACTGTGGCAGGTCATTTGGCACAAAGTGAGCCATTGTTTCAATAAATAGCAAGACACACGTGTTTGTGAAGAGACTCACGTTGCTCCAAATCACTTGTGGTCTTGTCCCCCACCACATGTTTCAAGGGGAGTGACAAGCTTCTTATGACCAGGAAGGATTGCTGATGTGCACACTCTTCACCTGATTCTTCCTTGCCACCAGCAGTGGATTCAGGCGGCTGCTTGACTCCTCCGTCTTCATGGGGCACACTGGCGCATTCGTGGGCAGCTTACTGTAGAGGCCCCACCTCTTGGTCATTTTCATCAGAGGGAGTCTCTCCTTCCTTGGCCACTTCCAGGTTGTGCCAGCAAAAGCCATACGCTGCGGCAGTACAATAACCTCATAATTATTGCACCAGCAAGCACTGTGTCTGCACATCCGAAGTTGGAGACATTTTTCTCCCTCTCTTATAATAATAGAACCCAATGGGGTCATCCCATGAAGCTGATTAGCAAGAGATTCAGGACAGATAAAAGGAAGTTCTGCTTCACACAGTGCATAGTTAATTATGGAATTTGCTACCACAAGGTGTCGTGATGCTGATGGCCACCAATTTGGATGGCTTTAAAAGGCAGCTGGATAAATTCCTGGAGGAGAAGGCTGTTCATGACTACTAGTCCTGATGGCTATGTGCTACCTCCAGTATCAGAGGCAGTAAGCCTATATACCATTCACTGGGGAACATGGGCAGGAGGGTGCTGTTGCACCCGTGTCCTGCTTGTGGTTTCTTGGCCGAGAGCTGGTTGGCCACTGTGTGAACAGAGTCCTGGATTAGTTGATGATTATATTTATATTCCGTGCAAAAGCGAGGGAAAGAAGCACCACCAAACCGAGGAAAAATGGGGGGCGCAACGCTCTATTGCTATAAATCTTTATTTTTTTATTCTTAAATCAATTCTTCAATGAAGAATTGATTTATGAATAAAAATAACAGTTTATACCACCAGAGTTTTGTGCTCACCTTTTTTCCTATATTTAACATCCCACATTTTCTGTAATACTGGGACTCAAGGTGGTTTACGCGATTAAAACGTATATAATTAAAACATAAATATAAATTTACAAAAGTTAAAATAGAATTAAACCCACAGTAAAACTAAAAACATTTTTTTATTTAAAAAACAACACAGTAACAACAACAAAACAAAACAAAACAGTTCCAGAGTATTTCCAAAAGCCTGCTGGAACAAAAAAGTTTTTGCTTGCTTTTGAAAGTGTGAAAAGGAGGGAGCCAGTCTAGCCTCCCTGGGAAGGGAATTCCAGAGCCTTGGAGCAACCACTGAGAAGGCCCTCTCTCGCATACCCATCAAGTGTGCCTGTGATTTGGGTGTGACCCAGAGAAAGGCATCCCCAGAAGATCTCAGAGCACAGGCAGACTCGTATGAGGGAATACGGTATTTCAGACAACCTGGACCCAAGCTGTATAAAGCTTTCTAGGTGATAACCAGCACTTTGGATGGACCCTTGGTCTGATCCAGCATGGCTCTTATGTTCTTGTTATGTTACGTTAGACCACTTCCTCACTGCAAAGCAAGCCCAAACTGTGGCTGTTCAAAAAGAAGGCAGAATGACTACTGCATAAGAATGCCCTGAAAGAAGATTCCCTATATGTTCTTGGCCAACTCTAGTTGCAGAATGGTCACTGTCCAGCAACGTCCTCTTCATGTGCACACATGTAGATAATAATGCAGCTTTGCATCGTGGGGTGGGGAAGGGGAAGATCCAGAGGTGAGGTTTAGTTAGCACACCCAGAGCTCGGCCTTGCTTTGCACTGGGATGGCAGTGGTGCACATACAGTTAGGTCTTGCTTTGCAGTTGTGCGGTCTTAGGGGATTTACAACCAGGTAGTATTTCTGCAGCCACACTTGGGATTTGCACTTTCCAAAGCCGTGAAGAACTTGAGCCATGAAAGGGAAGAATGGGAGTAGAGGTTCATCACAACAAACGTCATTGCTGATATGCAGAGGTCAAAAGAATTGTATCTCAACAAACCAAGTCAACGTTGCGCTAAGACTTGTGCAGCAATTTGCAGAGCAGTGACACCACTAGAATTACTCGTACTAACGCATCACTGGATCCAACCCAATGTGGGAAAAGGTCCTTACATAGTGATTTTTATTTATTTAATTTTGTGGTGGCTTTCTGAGTCTGAGATTATTAGTATTGATTTTTTGGAGAAGTTTTTGGAGTTCATCTCTTGTTTATTGTGCAATTGATTTACATTTTGTCTGTGAACACAATGCATGCCGACTGTCCATTTTCACTGTTTCAGTCACAGGTTTCCTCTGGGTAGGCTTTCCTCATAGAAAAAATAACGCTTGTGGTTTCCCCCAAAATAAATTTCCGCAGGATCTTAGAACTGCAAGAAGCTGGATACTTGGATGTGTTCAAAGAAAAATGGTGGCCACGGATGGGACGTTGTGATTTGAACAGCCACACCAATGCACAGACGGATGGGAAGGCCTTGAAGCTTCACAGTTTTGCAGGGGTCTTCTGCATTTTGGCAGTGGGCCTGCTCCTGGCCTGTTTGGTGGCAGCCCTGGAGTTATGGTGGAGCAGCAACCGTTGTCATCAAGAAACACCAAAAGAGGTCCATAACTTTTATTCTTATCACAATTAGGAGTAGAAAGTATAAAACTCTCAGAGAGGGGAAAAAGAGAGAGCATGCTGAAGCTGTGGAAACCATAGGTGCTCTCACACAACTCACTGGATTACGACTGGAGATAATTGCATTTAAATACAGGCTTTTATAATGTTATCTTTTCTTTTTCTTTTTTCTTAAAAAAAAATCCCTAATGTTTGTATTTTATGGAAGGTACCAAAATGTCAGCTCTGGCAACTAAAGTCCTGTATTTATTTATAGAGCAGATACAACCTGGGCAGCAGCAGCACTGCAAACATTCCCACATTGCCCCACCATTGTGCCTCAACCTTGCCATGGAGAGACCATCTTTAGGGGTAAGAGAGTAGCTCAGGCACCATGCCTTTTGCCCCCCTCTTTTAAGAATGACAGACAAGGATGTTTAGGGATGCCTTAAATGCATAGAAGCAACACCCCTGATTCCTGCAAAAAAAGAAAAGAAAAAAAAGGGATTCCAGACACAGCTCAAGTTGATTTAATGGCCACACTGGGGGATTGCCAAGTTGATGCCAATGACACATCCATCCAAAGCCCCACACAATGGTATATGCTTCCCAACACTCCTCTGGACTGTTTTCTGAACTTCTGGTATTATATCAAAGAATAGAGTACTTAGAGTACAGGAAGATAATGCCCTCCTTGCCCTGGCCATAGTAAGTGCAAGGCTCTTTGCCTCATGGTGCCCCCCCCCACCTTGGTGAATGCAACAGAAGACATAATTAGAGCCTCGTGTGGCGCAGAGTGGTAAGCGGTAGTTACTGCAGCAGAAACTCTCCCCACGGCCTGAGTTCGATCCCAGCGGAGGCTGGTTCTCAGGCAGCCGGCTCAGGCTGACTCAGCCTTCCATCCTTCCGAGGTCGGTACAATGAGTACCCAGCTGGCTGGGGGAAAGGTAACTGCGACTGGGGAAGGCAACGGCAAACCACCCCGCTACAAAGACTGCCAAGAAAACGTCAGCGAAAGCAGGCGTCCCTCTAGGAGTCAGCAGTGACTCAAGTGCTTGCACGAGAGGTTCCTTTCCCTTTCCTGGTGACATGAATTTTGAATTAACAGCCTACTATGGATCAGCTAGAAATAAGTGACCCTCAACAATTAAACAAGTACATATAACTAATGACCCACTAAGCTGAAGACAGTGCATACAGAGTCATGTACTGTGGCTTGCCAGAGCTTAAGAATCCCTCGATTTCTGCAGCCTCAGGTAAGCAACAAGGCCATGAAGCTGATGGGCTACCACATAAGGCTGGTAGGCTGTGCACAGCTTGGTGGGTGTTGTATAGGCCTTCCTTTAACAGCCTCTGATTAATAATAATTAATAATAATAATAATAATAATAATAATAATAATAATGTATACTATTTAAAGGGAGCCAATTAAAGGTCTGCTCATGAAATGAGGACTGAAATAGACCCTTTCGAGTTTGCTTATGCTCACTGTAGAGAGGGGCCTGCATTCCAAGATGTGACACTGTATGCCATTTCTTACAGTTTGCACATCGTGCAGTCAGGGAGGGTTTGCAAAGAATGATGTGAAAATACACCAGTGAAGAACTCTAGACTGTCCCCATGTGGCCTTATGTAACTCCATCTTCTTTGTGGAGGGAAGTATTCCTTTACAAAGGAAGTGTGGGAACAGTACATAAATAAGGCAAGTGCTGTTACAGAAATATGTAATGCTGTTTTCCTTTGTGTGGACAGATGAATGAATCTTTATTCTGTTCATTAATAACACAATGGCATTCAGGCCTCAAGACTCGTGGATGTTTACCCTCCCCCGCCCCATTCTTGTCCCTTTCTAAAAATAATGCTTTTCAGAATTAAATGAATGGCTTTCAGTTAAAGTGTCTCTCATAGAAAGGATATTAAATTGCCCATTATCAAAGGTTTTCCTTGCAAATATTTCAAAGCAACCATCATCAGCCTGTTATAGCCATGTCTTGTAAACAAAGAAAGGAAAGGAAAAGCAGCAGCTGTTTGCATCAATTAAAATCTTTAACAATCTCACCTCTCTGAGACATCAAGGCACTTGAGCCTTTTCTAAACTTGAACAGATGTTTTGTACCAGTAAGTTAAAGCAACAGCCATGCCTTAGCTGAGGGAAGAACACAGGAACTATCACTTCTCATTTTTATTTCTGTAGTTGCCAAGGGTACTGCAGCAATTGACATGCCTACCACACATAAACTCGTCTGTCAAAGGCTTTTTAATGTATATATAATATCAGCCTCGTTGCCATTAACATGCCATTTGTCTGTGCTCTCTATTTGTCCATTCCATTTGTTTGCCATGCATTCAGTATCAAGCTTCGCATCCAGGGAGCCATTTTGTGTATAATCCCCCCCATGTATTTTTCTGAAAGGCAACTCCCCCCCCCCTTTTTTTTTTTTGGTAGAAAAATCAGTTGCTCAATTTGCTCATGAAGCCCTGAGCATCCTGATCTCTTTCCTCATTCCCAGGAAGATGGTGTGTGGAAAGATCCATCTGCGCACAGATATGCATTAATATGAGGGCTGAAGCATTTTGCTCATTCAATTTAGTAAATTAAACTAAACTTAAAGCATTTCACCCCAGTCTTATGCCTGTTCATTGGAAGCACCCAGGGCTAGGCAGGGGGAGGGGGGGCAGTGGGGCCAGTGGGCATGGGCCTACGATTTTGAGGGGCCCCGCTCAGCGGTGCAAGAACGTTTGAATGGATTAGCAGTTTTGAATATTAACATTGACAAGGCAAAGTTGCTTGATTGTTCCGTTGTTGATGATGAATTTGCCCAAAGAAAAGCACGGAAAGCATTTCTGAATGTGAAGAAGGGATGTCTTACATACATCTTGAATAAAAGTGCTTGCCATTACCTTTTTTATATAAATCGTTCTAGTTCATATGTATTTAGAACTGATTAAAAATACTTAATGAGCAGTTTGAAATGGGGCCTACATTTCCCATCTGGCCCGGGCCTAATACCAGCTGTGCCCAGCCCTGGAAGCACCCCACTGACGTCAGTGGGAGAGAGGGCCAAACAGGATGTGACAGGTTGCGAGAGAGACAGGATGTGTGAAAGAGGGCCAAACTCCATGTGATGTGGATCAGCGATAAGTATCTCCCATTTTTTTTTTTTTTTTTAAGAAACGAATAGCTGCCACAGAGAGTGGGATGGGATTAGATCAGGGCAGCAGCCATGGGCGTTTAGCATTTTCCTAAGTAAAACCTCTGTTGAAGCATTTTTCACACTGCATGATACCCTTTGCAAAGCAAATCTCTCTCTCTCTCTCTCTCTCTCTCTCTCTCTCTCACACACACACACACACACACACACACACACACACACAGACATACACACCTGCTGTCTTTCTTTCTTTCTTTCTTTCTTTCTTAAAGTGGGAGACCTGGATCACAGATCACGTTGAGTTTGGCCCGTCTTCCTCTGTAACTGTGTATAGCATTTCAGCCTTAGACTCATGTCCTAATATTGCTCACTAAACACATTGAAGAAAACGGGACTTGCTTCAGAGTAAACATGCGTAGGATCAGGCTGATTAATGGTTAAGGGCCTTAATTTATAAGGGGAGATTCTAATTGGTTAATTTGCATGTTGTAGGCATGCTTGTTAATTCTTTAGACTATTTTGATTCTAGAACGCTATAGAAAGGATAAAAATATATTAAGAATGGCCTTTCTAAAAAATTGCAAATTTATGGAAAAAATCCTTTATGAAATAAGAAGCTATCGCCCACATTATCCACTATCTAAAAAGAGGTTTTGGTGATATGATGACTTGTTTAAATTTAATCAGTTAATAAATGCACGTGATTAACTATTTAATCAGTTGATAGCTACAGTAAATGTGCTTTCACTTTTTGCTGCATGCTTTGATTCTGTAGTTCTCACCACTTCTAAATCTATTATCCTGGTCATTTCACATGTTATCAACTGAGCAGGTCCATGCCTCTGAAAGGTGTACCCCATAAAATGTGTGAGCTCCGCATACCTCCCGTTCTTTAACCATGTGTACAATACATGCACATAATACAGGGAGTCATAGGGCTCATCGACACCAAGCAGGATATCTCACTCTGAAAGTGGTATGAAAGCGTTATATAAAAGGCAGGAACCACACTACTGCTTTATAGCGGTATTGAAGTGCACTGACAATTGTTGGGGCCCATTGACACATACCATATACCGCTTTCATACCACTTTCAGAGTATTGTATGTCCTGCTTGGTGTAGATGTGTCATGGGCCCCAACAGTTGTCAGTGTACTTCAGTACCATTATAAAGCACTGGTGTAAATCCTGCAGTGCACTTCAATACTGCTATAAAGCAGGAGTGTGGTTCCTGTCTTTTATATACCACTTTCATACAACTTTCATAGTGAGATATCCTGCTTGGTTTAGATGAGCCCATAGTTGGTCCTTGGTCCACACACTATGAACGTATAATGGATATATGGTTAAGAAATTAGATGAATGTGTTTTGTATGGAATAAGGTATGCATATGTTAAGGGGCCTTGAGATGCACCTCCTTAAAGCAGCCATATAGGATGTTACTCTTAAAACTGATGTACTTACATGTGGTCTTACAAAAGTCTTACCTATGCAAGGTTCTTATAATCCAACTAGAGCTGAGCCAAACCTTGCAGCCTAACATTTCTTTGCATATTGAAGGGAGAAGTTTGGTGAAATTTTCAGGGGATGGGTGGGTTGCTCCTTACCTTACTTTATGATGTAAGCCTTAGTTTTTCCTTGTTCTTTAAGTTTTAAAAATTAAATTCTTACCGGCTTATAACAGCATGAGGCTCTCTGCAGTATCCTGGCTTGCAGCATTTTCTACAATGTCCATGTGACTATGTTGCATCATGATATAACCCACCCACCAACCCCGTCCTTGCCCCTGTCCACACAAAATCACCAAAGTCCTCCCAATCACTTTAGCAGCAGAACACTGGCTCCACTTTTATGGGCCATAAATGGACCCACGGATGGGGGTGATTTTTGTCCCCCCTTTAAATCCAACATATAGAGTTGGGTTGGATTTCTCTGGGCTTAAGCACACCAAACTGCATTGGACAGTGGCCATACTCTTTTTCCAGGCATCCATATTAGAAAATGGACTCCAACGTCACAGTCAACTGTTAAATGGAAGTCAGTTGTGTTTTATATCAAGGTATGCTAACTACATCCTGTTTCCATTCAGTTAGGAAAGGTGTTATTCCACCATTCTTTAATGTGTTACTGTGTTTCTTCTCCCATTTCTTTCTTTTCCAATTTCCTACATATAATTTGAATGGCATTCTGACTGTTCCAAGTTTCCTTAATGCTTTGAAAAACTCCAGCTTTGCTAATATGACTGTCTCTTGGCGTCAGGACCGAGTCATTAATTGCTTAAAGCCTTTAGCATTGTAAAAAGCTAACAGCCCACTCCAAAGAACTGCTTTGCCAGCAAGTAAACACTTTGCATAGGCCATGCTCACTGACCACTGTATTCGTGTAGTCTTTCAATCAATTGCGTCCTGCCAGCATTACAGGGATTTTACACCAGGATTTGACAGCAAACTAACTGCAGAAGATTTGAGAGAAACCACATTTTGGGGAATTTTCTTCTAGAGAAATTCTTTTTAACTAAACTGAGAAGGAGGAGGTATTGTAAAAAAATAAATAACAAATATAGGAACATCTTTAGGTAGCTCTTAGGAACTGTCAGTAATCTTGATAGCTGAACATGATGGAGGAATATTCCTACACCAGTTTAATATGGCATTTAAGCTTTAGTGCAGAATTGGGCATGATCTGAAAGCCTTTTACTGCATTGGCTCCCTTTACATCATTGCTTACCATGGAGAATATGGTGCTGGCATTTTACCTTGAAGATACTTTGTAGCTCTTTGGAATCAGCTTATTTTTGTTTCTTGAGTTTTCATTTGAACCAACAGCAATCAAAAAGAATATGCACTGGACTTACTAACCCTATCCTAATTTACATCTGCATCATTTTATGGGAGTTGATAAGGAGCACCAGAAGTTAGATGCTTGCTGTCAGTGAGACAGTGGGCAAGTCTACACCGAAGGGTTATCCCAGGAAAATGGAGGGATTGTCCCTGCCTGCTCTTGGGATCCCCTGTGTGGCATTTGGATTCACAGTATCGATCCTGGGACAATCCTGGGATATAGGGCTGGTGTAGACATGCCCAGTGAGAGAGTCTTCATGGAGAGCCAGTGTGGTGTAGTGGCTAAGGTGTTGGCCTGGGAGTCGGGAGATCCGAGTTCTAGTCCCCTCTGGGCCATGGAAACCCACTGGGTGACTTTGGACCAGTCACAGACTCTCAGCCCAACTTACCTCACAGGGTTGTTGTTGTGAGGATAAAGTGGAGAGGAGGATTATGTACGCCGACTTGGGTTCCTTGGAGGAAAAAAGGAGGGATTTAAATGTAATAAATAAATAAAAATAAGATATGCTGACACTTTGAACATTTTTTTTCGTAATTACTGGGAAAGGAATTCAGCAACAGTGATCTTTTTACAGTGTATTTCTATTAACCTTGCACAGTATTTCTCCTGTTACTACTGACCCTTCATCCTGTTAACATACCTGTTAAAGGTTTTGGTCACAGACACAAATTCTTCTTTTGATTGCAATTCTCTATGAGAAAACAAACTCACCTGTCCTGCATTTAATCTACAAACCTATGTCTCAGCATAAATTTCAGACATACTTTGATCATTTATTTCTTACTAATTCCTTACAGATGAAGAAGTGAACAAGTTTTGTTATGTAACAATACTAGGAACAGAAGCTTTAAAAGAGGACAAGGGTTCCCATTTCTTTACCACTTGTATAGAAAAGGGAATTTCAGCAAGGGCATCTACAAATGTTGTACTTAATACCAACTTGCTTGGTGTCCTTCCTCTTTCCCCCTCTCTTGCTGTGAAGTGAAAACAGCTGTCTGTTAAAATCATCTTAAAACAACAGCTTTGTTGCTCTTTAACACCAGAAAGTGAGTTCTGCTTGCCTAACATTTCCTTATCTGGCGATGTAAAATAGGGTGACTATATGAAAAGGAGGACAGGGCTCTTGTACCTTTAACAATTGTATGGAAATGGTGATTTCTGCAGGTGTCATTGGTATGTATGCAGCACCAGGTGAAATTCCCTCTTCATCACAACAGTTAAAACTGCAGGAGCCCTGCCCTCTTTTGCATCTGGTCACTCTAGTATAGCTCCTGCAGCTTTTACTGTTGTGATGCAAATGACACCTGCTGAAATTCCCTTTTCAATACAACTGTTAAAGATACAGGAGCCCTGTGGTCATCCTATGTAAAAAAGAAAGAAAAAAAAAGCACTCCATGAAGATGACTTTTTCTTCTTAGATGCTCTTCCTGGCCCAGTAGTGAGATTAGCATTGCAGAAGCTAAAATAGTGGCATTTTGCCACTGTCCGTACCTTCTAACCCACACACTCCCCCTCTCACTCCCTTAACTATATATAGATACACTTCAGCTCCTCCCACTCTTTCACAGCCAATCAAAGCACTCCCCTTCAACCATCCAATCCACATGCAAGCATTCAACCCCCCTCTACTAATTGTAAGTATCTTGAGGTCTACTTATTTCCTGAAACTTATACATATAAACAATAACTTTGTGTGTATTACATTTATATCATATAAGGCAGCTGAACATGTCAAACACCACTAAAGTTACTAGGCAGAATTCAGAGAAAAGTGTGGATGCTGAAGTTACATGGAAATGAAATCAGAGACACAGACTCATAGTTGGGCTGTGCCTGATGGAACCAGAGATGCGTTCTCATACAAAGCAGTTTTTTCACTAGAGGGCCATTTTAGCAATCACTGCAGAATGGGACCTCATGGAACTGTCCAGCCTCAAGACATCTAATGTTTGATGAACTCTGAGGTAGCCACCACAGATTTTCAAGATTGCCCCAAATCATGGAGTTTACAGATTCTATTGGATGCGTCCATAGTGGCATTTTGCCACTGTCCGTACCTTCACTCATCTTCCTGCCAACGGATATCTTCTTGAAATCCTCACACACAAGGTTCCAGTTTGCAAAACTTTTGAACTCAACACTTGAGGTGATATTTTCTTACAATATTGCCATACGTCCTCTGGTATTGTAGGAGGGTGAAGTTCTTCCTTCCTGTGAGGCTGCTGGCCTTACATGGTTTGTGCCTTGTCTTGCCCTACAGAACAGCAGCTTGATTTATACCATGGGGGATTATAACGCATAATTCTAACCTACCTCAAAACATTTGGATTTAAAAATGTTTTCCTTTCGTAGAGCCAGCCCTGTGTAATATATCCATTGCTGCACAGTACCAAGTCAGGCGGCAGGTAGCGTGGCTTTGAGCACATGTCGAATATTTGAAAGCTCCCTCTTGTCAAAAACACGCTTTACATTTAAAGCTAGCATGTCAGGGAGAAGACTAGGCCACAGCCTCTGCTTTGAAATACTGGTTTTGTATATGCCGGGATTTGTTTGAAGGAGCATTCAAACTTTTGATCTCCCACTTGCAAAGAAGCTAGGAATGGCTTCCAAACTCCATTTATTTTATCAAAATATTTGTTAGTTACTCTTCAGGCTTGGCAGGCAATATATGAAATACAATGCCATAAATACGGGAAAACAACAATAACAAATTACAGCAACACATTAAAAAGTTCAGCCAAAAAAACCAACATAAAACTAAACAGCCTGGATTTTTTTTTTTAAAAAAGAAGTTTTCACCTGACACTGCAAATATTATCTATAAATACATATTTGCTCATTTGATAACATGTGAAATGGTCCGTAGTCAATGGGCTAAATTTGCAACATTGTTCTCTATAGAATCTTAAATATTTAGCAATGGAGACATTACTGATCATGTAGCTTGGGTTCTACAACTACTACTTTTCTTGGAAATGGAAAAAAATAACCCTAGAGCTGAGAGATTATAGTAGCCATCATTTAGCACTTGTGCTCAGGCTTCATTATACTTAACCATGGATCTCTTTCAAGATACAATTAATACAACTGGGATCTCTACACATGTTCAGTATGAACTGTTTTGGGATCTGAGTACCCTTTTTTTGTGTGTGTGTGGCCATTTCATACTTCCCCCACTCATCTGCCTAGTTCTGCCCTCTCCCCGGCTTTCTTTTATAGTTCTTTTCCAGCTCTTTTTCCTGTTCCATGTGAAGGAAAACACAAGAGAACTTAAATGTCACTATATTTTCCCCTTCAAACTTCAAACTGCTGCATTTCAAAGCTCTTTTCCAGCTCTTTTTCCTGTTCCATGTGAAGGAAAACACAAGAGAACTTAAATGTCACTATATTTTCCCCTTCATTGTATGTTTATATTTTATGTTGCTTTTTAAATTATTATTTTCCTGTATTTCGATCACATGTCTGAAATTTGTGTACCTTTTTTTTTCTTTTGCTTATGTTTCTCCTTTAAATAAGCATCTGTATGTATCGTTGTATTGTACTCTAATTTTCTAAGATAAAATAAACTTTTGGGAGCAGGAAATAAATAATTTCACTACTGGCAAAACAGTGTAGTGGAGTGGTAGGTTTTTCAAGACAAACTGCTGCATTTCAAAGTTGGCAAAAATAATTAGGAGAGTTCTTGGGGTGTTGATAAGCTTTCAGAGGCAAGCAGCCATCTCCTCACTGTAATGCATAGGGATAATATTACACAGGACCAGTTCATACATACATGGGGAGTACTCAATATCTCATCATTTACAGCCCAATCCTATTGCTGTCTACTCAGAAGTAAGGGCCACTGAATCCAATGGGATTATTATGAGGCAAATGTATATAAGATTGCAGCCTTAATTATGTAACACACTAGGCAGGATCTACACTACTGCTTTAAAACAGTTTATAACAGTAGTGACAACTGTTGAGGACCAGGACACACTCCATATACAGTTCTCAAAACGTTTTCAAACTGTTATATCCTGCTTTGTGTAGATCTGGCCTTAGAAGCTTGAATGTGTAACTGATTCCATTTAAAAGCATTGTGTCTGAGGCCCTGCAAGGTTGGACGAAAGTTCTCTCTGTGTTGTTTGATCTGTGATGGCTCATTCACATGCATGCAAGCCCAGCACATGATGCTGCCATGTATGTTGATGTGTGAGCCTGTCCTTTAGTAGCAAAACACAAGGCTCTAGGCAGAAAAGACCCAAGAAAGGAAAATGCAATGGGGAAAAAACCCTGAGCTCTGCTTTATCGCCTGTGTATATTACAGACAGCCAAAACCCCAATCTGGATTGCAACCTTCACAATGGCAAAATTGGGTACATGCAATGTAAAATCTCATTGGAACGCTGTGATGCACTGCCCTCCTGTGTCATCTCAACTTTACCTGAGACACCCACAAGCCCCTGACAAGACTGTCCACACCACTAGCACCCTGGACCACTTCATTCCCCCCTGTGCTAATGATATGTTTGAGGGGTTAAGTCTACTGCTGCTGCTGCTCCTGTCTCGCCTCTTCCTCAGACCCACAGCCCAGCAACCGAGCCCTCAGTTTCCCATTCCGCTGCCACCATTTGTTGCCTTGTCCTCACACTCCTCCACAAACCACACCAGTTGTTGGTAAATATAACTGGAATTTATTAACTCAAGTAAATGCATGTATAAGCTTAATGGTTTCCTCAGTTCAAATGCGTATAGTTACAAGGTTCAAAGCGTATTGGTTTCAGTCACTTCTTTATTACAAGGTTCCACTATATAGCCCTAAAATCATCTACTTCTCTCATATAATCATCCACTTCTCTCTACCCCACTTCACAGAATTCTAACCCACACACTCCCCCTCTCACTCCCTTAACTATATATAGATACACTTCAGCTCCTCCCACTCTTTCACAGCCAATCAAAGCACTCCCCTTCAACCATCCAATCCACATGCAAGCATTCAACCCCCCTCTACTAATTGTAAGTATCTTGAGGCCTACTTATTTCCTGAAACTTATACATATAAACAATAACTTTGTGTGTATTACATTTATATCATATAAGGCAGCTGAACATGTCAAACACCACTAAAGTTACTAGGCAGAATTCAGAGAAAAGTGTGGATGCTGAAGTTACATGGAAATGAAATCAGAGACACAGACTCATAGTTGGGCTGTGCCTGATGGAACCAGAGATGCGTTCTCATACAAAGCAGTTTTTTCACTAGAGGGCCATTTTAGCAATCACTGCAGAATGGGACCTCATGGAACTGTCCAGCCTCAAGACATCTAATGTTTGATGAACTCTGAGGTAGCCACCACAGATTTTCAAGATTGCCCCAAATCATGGAGTTTACAGATTCTATTGGATGCCTCCATGGGAATTCTGTTGCGCAACAGCTATTGTGCTGTACAACATACATCTGCACATGGATTAGAAATCTAAGGAAACAGAGGACCAATGGGTTCCTCTTAACCAGTCAGCAAGGTACTACAGATGGCTGCCTCACCTAGTGCTTATATGCACACAGTGCCAAGTTAGAATTTGTTAAATGTTTATCTGCAATCTCTCTGTAAAGTCCTGACAAGTGAGAATAATTTTAGCTGTTTCTCTGGATCTCTGATCAAGTGCAGACGTGTAGCAAAAGTCTCTCCTCACCACTTGGCAGAATTTTATAGACAACTGGTTTATCAAATTGTTACATCCAAAATTTACCAGATAATATATTGTAGTAATTTGCCACTTAGTAAATTGTTGTTTGCATTCACCCACACTCACTATTGTAGACAACTACCCAGGCAAAAAAACACACAACTTCAACAATAACCTGACGGGATCTGAGCTGGCAGTGACCAAACACGAAAGAGATCTCAGGATTGTGGTGGACAGCTCAATGAAAATGTCAACCCAGTGTGCAGCCGCTGTAAAGAAGGCAAACTCTATGTTAGGCATTATAAGAAAAGGAATTGAGAATAAAACTGCCAGTATATCTAAGTGCGATCACACTTGGAATACTGTGTACAGTTCTGGACACCACACCTAAAATATATATTATTGAGCTGGAAAAAGTGCAGAAAAGGGCAACTAAAATGATTAAGGGGCTGGAGTATCTCCTGTATGAAGGAAGGCTGCAAGAGCTGGGATTGTTTAGCTTGGGGAAAAAGGAAGCTAAGGGGAGACCTGATAGAGGTGTACAAAATTATGCATGGTGTGGAGGTTTTCTCCCTCCCTCAAAATATTAGAACTCGAGGTCATCCCATAAAGCTGATTGGTGGGAGATTCAGGACAAATAAAAGGGAATACTTCTTCACACAGCACATAGTTAAATTCTTGAATTCACTACCACAAGATGTAGTGGTGACTACTAATTTGCATGGCTTTAAAAGGAGGTTGGATAAATTCCAGGAGGAGAAGGTTATCAATGGCTACTAGCCCTGACGGTTATGTGCTACCTCCAGTATCTGAGGAAGTAAGCCTATGTGCCCAAGTTGCTGGGGAAAATGGATGGGAGGGTGCTGTTGCACTGTGTCCTGCTTTGTTGTTCCCTGGCCGACAGCTGGATGGCCACTGTGTGAACAGAGTGCTGGACTAGATGGACCTTTGGTCTGATCCAGCATGACATTTCTTATGTTCTTAAAGCCTTTTAGAATAGAATCAAGACATGCCATATTGCGGAAAGTTTTTGGGGGGGCATTACTAAAATAGGAGGGTTCCAATCTGAGAAGTCATTGTCTATATTTCCCCTTCACCAGAAGTCTTAGAGGATGCAAGACATCCTCTATGACCAGAAATCTTAGAGGATGCACAGGATATACACACAATTACCCATTTTTTCTATCCGCAGAGGACACTGATGCAGTGAGATGTTAATGGACATTAGCCTATCAACACATTGGGATTTCCTGACAAAGTTTAAGCAACTCTAACCATACTAGGGCTCATGCCCGTAGAGGAAGGTGGAATTTACTCCAGAGTGGCTGGGATTATTCTACCCTTCTTCAAAACTGTTCAGAGTGGAAACATTTGGTTCTATACCTCCTTAATATTAATCACAGCAATTCACCTAATGAAACAAATCACTTTCATGAGAAAGTCAAATGAGAACAAAACTTAGTGTGTGTTTTTTTTAAAAAAAAAACCCGGATACAATCCTAATGAAGGTCATTAGGTCTCCAGGTGGGTACACATTTAGGCAGCCATATATTCTTGAATTAGGCAGAAATGTATATTTGAAGCTACACTCTGCTATGGCCATACCTTCATATGTAGTACTGAATGGAATGATCGTTAAGTGCTAAAGAAAAAAGTATCAGAATACGAAAGGAAAAATTGCTAACAGTGTTGAAACACATATATTTCCCTCTTTTTAGTAAACTAATATTAAAATGCCTGTGATGCTGATATGCAGAGATTAGTAGATGCAAAATATCATTAGGTCTTCAATTCCTTCCAGATACTCAATACTCACCATGCCAGAGATAATGAAAGGATATTGAAAACCTGTTTATTTGGCCGATATTTTCCATGGTAGTTGAATACAGTTTTCAGACATAAAAGTTGAAGTTGTGGCACTGAGCTATTTAGAAATCTAGTTCATTCTCATCCTCGATTTCTAGGGATGAGTGAGAAACGACTCATGCATGTAACACACAGTAGAGAAGGAAGGAACGCACAACGACTAATACACGGTCTTAATTAGTATGAAAAATAAGCACTAGAAGCCCTGTGAGACCCCATGTTGTGGATCAGGTTAACTTTGGGGCACTTTGCTAGGTCAGTGGTTATGAAACTCTTTTCCAGTAAATTTCCTGCCATTGGCCTAAAAAGCTAGTCCTAAGCACTCAGTTTAACTGTAGAAGCATGCATATGTACCATAATAATCTTATTCCAGAGCTGCTGGCTCTCTATACACTTGGCAGGATATACAGACACACATCAGATTTGTAACATGCATGTGCCCACAGTGGCCTCTTTGACTCTTGAGAGGTCTCCTGCAAAAATAAGTGGACCCCTAACATGTTGCACTGTTTTTTGAAGTACCTTTTCTTTATAAGATTTGCACACTACTTTTCTGTTCAACAATATCCAGAGCAACCTTTATACTACTCCAAAACACAAAACAACCCAGTTCTTGCCAGTCACATCCAGCAGTTTAACGTTTTGGTTTTTCTCGGTGTGTTGTCTGAGTAAACAATAAGAACTGTTTGAATTTCTTGGCTTAAGGCAAAGACATGAATGAATACACATTTAATAAACAACATCTTCACAACCAAATTAGGGGAAAACGCAGTTAATATTTTAAATTTTAAGTCAGTTGACACCCAAAAATCAGTGTTTGATTTGTTTGAATGGCTTTCAAGATTGATGGTTATACTCAGGCTCTGGTTGACTTGCAGCATTATTATATTGATGTTTACTTGGAAGTTAATGAATTCTGTGGGACTTACTCTTCAGTAAGTGTGCAGTGAATTGCAGCCCAAGTAAACTGTAATCAATCCAAGACTACCTTGAAATGAGTATTCCTTGTCATGTACACATGCGAGTGATGGCTGAATGTGATTGATCAATGAGGAAAATAAAATCTGAGGGAAATGAGGAGGTACTGTCCACTCTCCGAACCAAAACAAAACAATACCCCCACACCCTTTTTAAAGAAAGTGATTTTTAAAGAAATAATTTGCAAATGTTTGGCTTACTATCATCAGCTGTGAGTGGCCTAGGAATGCTTGTGTGCTCCATTGCTAGACTTCAAGCCACATTATTTGATCCTTTCCCCCCTCTCTCTTCTTCCTTTCCTTTTTCCCCTCATGGAGATTGCCAATGAGATGAGGCTGGGTCTCAGAACCATGGTGAGCATTAATAACACCACATCTGCTGTCACCCTGTGCTTGCAACCACTTCCCGAATCCTCCCATGCGCTTGCCCTTCCTGCTCCTTTAGTTGCCTGCAGTGAATGCGTACACCTCAGCGGCGCAAAGCCCAGATTCTCTCAGCATTCAACTCTGCCATTTTCAAACAGACCATTTTCAAAGACCTTGGCATGCTTAGAAAACAGTCTTCATTAGATGTGGCATTTTCCTGGGAAATGCAATCATTCATCCTCCTCTAGTGCTCTTTATCTGCATTGTTCTGAGTCAAACCATTGATCCATTGATCCCACAAAAGCATCTCAGGCAAAGGTCTTCCTGAGCGTTGCAACTGAGGTCCTATTAACTAGATAAGCTGGGGATTGAATCACGGACCTTCTGCATGCAAACCATATACTCTGCCACAGATCTATGACACCTCCCTTACCTTACAAAACCCTGTAACCACATCCCTTGCTTCTCCCCTAATCCAAGCCTGATTCACGTGTGTGAAAGGCCATTGAAACTCCCAAAGGCAACGTTCCATCCTATATGCTACTTGGCTTGGTCTGTGCTGGAGGGCCCATTCATGAGGTAAACGTATTTTGAAGTTTCACCTGCTTGTCTCATGTGAAAATACCATTTTGGGATACACTTGCTTTCTCTCATGTTGAGGAAGAAAGAAACAAATGTCCTATTTCAAGATTTTTCTACAAACCAAGGCCATAGCTAGACCTAAGGTTTATCCCTGCATCGTCCAGGGGTCAAACCTGTTCATCTAGGTGACGCACAGGGGATCCAGTGCTCAGGCAGGGGCGAACCCTGGATGATCCCAGGATAAACCTTAGGTCTAGCTGTGGCCCAAGTCTCTTTGATTATGAGTGTTCAATTCCCAGGTTTTTGTCAGTCAGCTCCAAGCCTCTCCCTCCCACTCAAAATTATTTCAAAAAAATAAAAAATAAAAATTGGGGAATTTTCCTTGGTCATTCATATATTTATATGAATTTGAAGAAAGGAAGTTGCAGGAACACACGTATAATGTCTCAACAGGTTCTATGTGCTGCTAGGCTGACATTGCTTTTGCCTAAAGCAAAAATGTGAAGAAAATTTGAAAGTCCCTCCTTAGGTGAAACATGAGGAATTTCAAGGGAATGTAAAACTTTTAATAAGCCTAACGAATTTTATCTGTGGGGTCAGGGTGGCTTCATTTATCCCTAATTTTAGTTTCCCCCATCATTAACTTTACTGGCAATTTGGGAAGTCATCAACATTCACCTGATTATGAAATAGTTTTGATGAGGGCTCAGAAACCAGATATTTATGTGTTAGGAGCACACATTTGTAGCTCTGCAAGGTTTCTTTCTATGCACTTGGCACACTCTCAAATGCATTTTTGACACAGCAGTCAGAAAACAAGCTTTTAAAAATGGCATTGAATCACACCAAAGGCCTGGGAATTGGTGAAAATTATGCCAACAATTACCTCTTCGATAAGAACTCTACCACTGAGTTTATTTATGCACACTAAAGATAGAGAAAACAGAGATTCATTTTTCTTCCTCTCTCATAATACAAGAACTCAAGATCAGCCAATGATTCAGGACAGACCCCAAGAAAGAAAGAAAGAAAAGGAGGAGGAGACTACATACAGTGATGGCCACTAGCCTAGATAACTGAAAGTAGGATTGAACAAATTTATGACAAATGTCTTTCAATTGCTACTAGTATAAGGAACCTTCATGTTCAGGAACAGCATATAACTGAACACAAAATACTAGGGACACAACAAGTGGAGAGGGCTATTGTTGTCAACACCTGCTTTTGGGCTTTCTGGAGATAAAGGAACATGCAAAGCTGCTTTATACCAAGTGGGAATCTACACTGGTGTTATTGTAGAGCTGCTACCTTTCTCAGAGCTGCTGGGTTTGCTCCGCCCACTTCCTGTTCTCCTTCCTTCGCCCGTTTGCTATCTTATCTGCTACAGCAGATAAATCACACCAGCCTTATACTGTGCAATCACTGACAATTGCATGCAAAGGACTCAGAAGTTTTCCACCTTAGAATCTGCTTTTATTGTGAAGTACTCCCATGCATCCTGCCTTAAAATTTGAATCAAATTGGGTCATCAGTTGATTTTTTATGATTTTTTTTTAACATTTCCCCCCTCTTTGCAAAGGAGCTGAGGAGTGCTCAAAGGATTGCTGTAGGGGTCCAAAGTCTAAAACTCATGACCAGCCGGGCTTAAATAGGGCTGCTGCTAAAATGTTTCAATTTGGTCTCTCATCCCAACCCTGACCAGACCCAACCGTGCTTAGTTTCAGCAAAGTGGCTGGCTCCTATGCACTGGGACCTGCATCAAGATGTTTTGGGAGGGGGTTTGTGTGTGTGCTTATGACTATTGCCCTGCACTGCTGGCTAGGAATGAGGCAGGCAGTGGGCGGAACAAACCCAGCAGCTCAGAGCAACCCAGAACAACGGAAAGGATTTAACCATGTGCCCTGCAGTAACGTTACAGCTAAACGTAAGTCACGCTAGTGCGCCCCGTGATTCAGAGAACCGATACAGAGAACCACGTTAGAAAGGGACACTAGCAACGTTATAAGACTAGTGTAGATCCCCCCCAAGTCATGCCATTAGTTCATCTAGTCCAGTGTTGTGTACATTGACAGGCAGTGGCTCTCCAGGTTTTAGACAGAAGGCTTCCCCAGTCCTACTGGGAGATGCCTGGGATTTAACCGGGGTCCTTTGGCAAGCAAAGTGTGTGCTGTGCCACTGAGCTGCAGCCCTTCCCCATCTGGTTCACCACTGTAAAACACAGGATTCTGGATTAGATGAGCCTTTGGTCGGATCCAGTACAGCTCTGCTTATTATTTGTGCATGTTCTTACCCAACAGTTATCACTACTGATATAAGGAGGGTACTACTTGGTTCTGCTATTGCCTTTTACTGCTCTCATCAAATTTGAGTATCTGCCAACCAACATCTAAAACTTCAAAACAAAGCCTTGAAATTCTCCAAATTTCAAATTCACCAGTGCACTGTTGCCTCCCCAAAAGACTCCACAAACAAATGCAAAACAGCATTAGACAATTGTAGGATGTTCCTTACTACTGTAATATTCACAGATTCTTATATGTACAAAAGTATATTCAAGACTCCTTCACTGTAAGAGGACTGTGTCCCATGAAATTATGTGTTAGTAGACATGTGGGATGGGCGGATCATAAACCAATTTCCTCATCGGCTTCAAAGCCCCCAGAAAGGTCTGGCATTGATGTGGGAACTTTTGGCATTCAATTCAAATTTTACTATGGGATCCATCCACAGGAAAATGGCAACCACATTATACCCACAAAATATGAACCTGCCTGAGAACAATGTAGGAGTGATAACATTTCACAGTTTAAGGGACTGAAATAACTGTTTATATAAGCATAGTCACAAAGAGGAAGTAAACAAAGACCATGTGGCCTTTCCTGCACACAACAGGAAATGATGGCATATTCTGTTTCGGGTGGGGGGGGAAGTCAGGTTAAAAGGTGTCCATTTTGTGAAGGAAAAAAAGGCAAGAAGGAACAGGAGGTGGACGGTGTCGTCTAAAGGATGTGCAAAAAAAATGAGTGGGCCATCGCGAGTGTGCGATAAAACAATTGTCTGATGAACCCAGAGAGAGAGAGAGAGAGAGGGAGAGGGAGAGAAGGTTTTCATGTTTCCATAAAAATAACACCTCTTATAACAGAAATTACATCTTGTTATATAAACTTCTAAAATTAATTAAATTAAAGATGTTAAAGTATGAGCAAAAGCTTACTAGGCAGTAATATTCCACCATGTAATACCGTTTAACCAATTGTCATAAAAGCCATTTGTTCAGCCACAATGCCCTTTGTCCAGGCTCATTTTGGTTAATGGCCCTTTCCTAAGCTCATTTCTTTCGACCTCAAAAGTTTTGTCTTACCAACTTAACTCCTTTAGATCTCGAATTTGGACTAACATAACCACAACTATTTGTATCAGACTCATTCAAGTATACTCTCCAACCTTTCACAGAAAAACAAGGACACTCTTCTGTACTATACTGAAAGCAGCAGGGGCCCCATCCTAACTGTTACACATTGCTGACTGTTCTTTTCTGTTTTCTCAGTGCATGCATTCATTCTGAAATAGCTTAACTTGTGTGGCTTCTGATGCTGGCTATGCTAGCAAACTTATTATAAAAGTGGATTAAAAGTAAAATAATATGAAGCCTCACAATGGATCCAGAAAAGGAAAGGTGCTAAAGTCTAAATTATTTCAGTGCATGTGTATATTTATTAATTAATTTATTACATTTATATACCGCCCCACAGCCGAAGCTCTCTGGACAGTTCACAATAGTTAAAACAGTAAACATTAAAAAGTATACAAAATTTAAAACCATCAGAAACATAAAAAAAAACAGTATAAAAACAAGAGTATCCATTTAGAAAACAACAGTTCTGGGGTCCATTAAAAAACAAACTTAGCGTTGTTAAATGCTGTTAAATGCCTGGGAGAAGAGAAAAGTCTTGACTTGGCGCCTGAAAGATAACAGAATGAACAGAAACAAACTTTTTAGAATGCATCTCCAAGATGTACTTCAAAGGTGAAATGGGGCCATTGTTTTACCAAGACCCAAATGCAATAAAATTTCCTTGTAAAAAAAGATAGTTGAGGAATATATGACTATATAACACCCCTTTAACTTCAATCTATGATTTGTTCACACATTGATACTAGATGTGAAGATAGCTCCTAAAAGAAAAGAACAGTTTCATTTTTATGGGTCTTTAAAGGCACAATCCTATGCTTTTTTTTTTTAGACAGAAAGAAGTCCTAAAACTCCCAGCATTCCACAGCCAGCCTGCTGGCTGAGAAATGCTAGGTTGTAGGACTTTTTCTGTCTAAAAAATGATAGGATTGCTCTTTAATTCACCGTAGTTTAATCTTCAGATAAGAAATTGTTCAGAAAGGATTGGAGCTGTCTGCTGGCCATATAGTGGGTTGACATTAAGGTTTATTCATGCAATCCTGCACATGAGAAGGATTCTCTATAAATAAGAATCAACCACGGGTGAATCAGCTCTCTCTGTTATTAAATTGTGTCAATAATAGCATGTTTCTACCTCAGTTATGCAAAGGAAGATGAATCTATATGCAAGAATATGGTGGCCTTATTGTGATTTGAGAGAGCATGACTGAAATATTCATTTATATTAAGGCTTTTATACTGCCTTCTTTGTTAAAAAGCTATCAAACCAGTGTACAGCAACTAAAAACCAATAATAATAAGCACTAAAACAATAAAATGTTAAAAACAATTGCTTAATTTCAGAAAAATACATTAAAAAGATGCGTTCTTTTCACTCTTTCTTAAAGCCATGTGAGGGGGCATTTTTTCTGCCTCTTTCATAGAGAGGGGGGAATTTTTGAAGAATTCTATCCTTGTGGAGGGGGTCAGGGTTTCCACATATCTTTTTAAGTTTGGGAGGTGGCTGAAGGATTTCCTTTTCTTTCTTTCTTTCAACTTGGAAAAACACCCCTATCATTAGACTCCTTACAGAGAGACTTCTTCAGTCCAATTTTTTGAACTCCTTGGAGACCATGTGACATCATCCTCTACAATAGGCATTGAGGAAGAACTCCCCAGCTGCAGAAGCTTTGCAAAGAGTCCCATGCTGCTGGAGCTTTAGAAAAACATCCTCTTACCTTGCTTGCTCTATGGGGCTGTAAGGAAGAAGATATTTTTTCTAAAGCTCTAAAATCCCCATTTGCTCTTGCCCTGCAGAACTTCTGCAGCCCTACAGCCCTTCCTGGATGCCTACAGGAGAAGGTGAGATCACATGGTCTCCTGGGAGACCAGAAAGAGCTGCTGAGCTGGAGATGAATCCTGGGCTCCTGCAAAGCAGGGTGTGTTGTTGTTGTTGTTGTTGTTGTTGTTGTTTTAAACAAATAGAAAGGTGTCTCCTCAGCCATCACCTACACTTAAAAAAAGTTAAGTGGAAATCCTGTCATCATGCCCAAGGAGAAGGATCAACATTTTTCAGTACAGCACTAATCAACTGCCTTCCAAACACTGTTTTTCATTATATGACCAAAATGCAGAAGTTCCTACACGTGCTGCTTCTTCCATAGAGTAAATCTGTTTTGTGCATGCATGTTTGCCACAACAGGCCCTTACAAAACACCTGTTGTGTGGATCATTTGGCACAGAACTTGTTACCATTTTGCTGGCAGAAGTAAAAAAGCTCTCACGGGTCAATGTGGGTAGGCAGCTAAGTGTGTTGGTCTTTCACAGACCTTTATTCTCTGCAGCGATGTTTGAGCAACAATTTCGAAACAGGATACCTTTCTGCACGTTAATATATTTTAATGTGCATAATAGGATTTATCATACAATACATTTAAAACAACACTTACTTGGGGTCATGGTTGTATCCCGTTGTTTCTCCTCCGTTCCTTCCCCCCAAATCGTGACACATTTTCCCCATTACTCAAGGAGAGCTAGACATGGGATGTTGGATGGAGGTGAACATGTGTGTGGAGGAACAACAAATGCTATCTCAACTAACTTCCATGATGAAATATTATCTGCAATGCTGGCTTGTGGTCTGCTTTATGTGGGTTAATCTTCAGAGTGTGCTGCTCTATGGGTGACCTTGACTTAGGGCAAAGGAATTTACCAAAACCTAGGTAGTTACCACATTTCACCCCAACTCCAGGAGCCTGGGATGTTTCCCAAGCTGATTCATATCTACTGGTGTAGAGGTAGCAAGACCTTTATGTGTATCTGTGGATGCCATAAATATCTGCCCCCACAGGGAGAAACACATTTGTTGTTGCAGATAAGCAGCCCAACAGGCAGATTTACAAATATTGTTATCAGATCTGTGGTGGTGGTGGTGTGTTAATTGTGCAAAACTATGTCGTGCAACAATTGAGTTCTACATTGATTGATTTTCTGCTTTTAAATGAAAAGCTGCGGACAATGATACATACATATCTAATATGTAGTTCTGATTTTGGTTGGCTTTGCATAAATCACATGCTCTCCTTTACAGGTTAGGGTACTGAGTGTGCTATGCCAGCATGCAGCATAGTGGTTCTGCTTTGACTGGAGCAAACTCTGACTGTAAAGAAGTCAGGAAACCTTCAAGCCTACAGTTAGTAAACCAGTGGGGTTCAGGCTATATAATAGAGGTGATCTCAATCCAAGCAGAAGTCAGAACACAGGCAGGCAGACAAGAGGAACAGGCAACAGCAGGAGTGGTCAGAATAACAAGAAAGAGATCAAGCAGGGTCATTATTCAGTCCAAAAGGTCACAAAACAGAGCATTGATCAGATAGCACAAGTATTCAGCAGACAAGATACACAGCAAAGGTAGAAAGGAGCAAGTTCCAACACTCAGTGAAGGCTTTTAAGCCCAAAGCTTGCTGGAGCCCAACCAGAGCTCAGCTGCAGTAATCAGAGCTCCCTTGCCAGAGCCCTACTCCTGAGAAGTCACATTCTCCTGAGGAGACCTTCTCTGGAGGCAAGCACTTTTTCCTCACAGGAGCCCTACTGGCCTGTCTCTTGAGGCAGCAATGTTCCCGGGGATCAGAAGCTCGTTCAACCTCTGCCTTACAGGGTTGGGCCTGCAACCTCCCCCCCCCCCCCCCCGTGGGCTTAAGCACCTGTGGGTCTGGTGGCAGTCCCTGGTCTGCGGTGCCCTGGGCTTCTGAGGCTTCCAGGTCTTCCTCTGAGGAGGACTCCTCCAATGAGGGCAGTGGAAATAACTTCAAAAATAGAGTGATAGATTTTACAAACTCCTGGAAAAAAATGTTTTATATATTATAGTTGAGGAAATTGCTTACAATTAATGGGTTTTATGTATTACATTGTCTCATTGTTTTTATAAATTTGCTGCATTCATAAATTGCCCAGTTTACTGTTTTAACCTATTGTAGGCCACTACATGGAACACACTGTCAAAAAGAGTGGCATAGGCACACAAATGATGAATATTAAAAAACCAAATACATAAATATTGTTTTGAATGAGCAGAAGCTTCACAGCAGAACTTGATGTACTCCTAATGGCAGCACATACAACAGATCTTAAAGTAGACTCTGGTGGTATAGCTCCAGTCAGATTTAATAAGGGACAATAATTGCTAAACTAACCCCAGCAAAACTGCATTCAGAATGCAGTCAGCAAATTTTATGTAGCATTAAGTGATGTTTGACTAGGTCAGTTGCCAGTTCTAAATTAATGTACACCATTGAATCTTATTTTCCACATTTATCCATGTGGTATGATCATACCTTGCTACGTATTGAAAATCTTGACTAATGAGGGTATAAATTAATTTATATTAAAAACCAACTGTTTATTCACTCTGTCTGTTTGATTTAATAGTGCATAGTAGATACTTTAAAAATGGCAACAAAGCACGTACGTTACTCCTGTTTCTCCCCTTTGGCAGGCTGATTATTATAGCTAAACCTTTTCTCCTCTGTCAAATCCTGACAGAGTGAATTGGAATTATGGCCTTGCAAATGGACTAGACAAATTGGACAGTAATAATGAAGGGAGTGAATGCTGAATTTCAAAATGACTCCCTTATTGGCCATCCATTATAGACGTGGGATGCCCTTCACTTAGTCTGCAAGCAGCATCATTCTTGGGAAATCCTGAGACACGTCAGGTGTTCACTTGTTAAGCCATGTGGGCTCAATTCAAGATACTTGCTAGGTCATGCGTAACCAGTGCTACCACACTGTTTTGAAACATTCATTGCATTAGGCATCATTTTCATTGCAACAATAAAAAGAATACTAAATGTTTATATTCTGCTTTAGAGTGATGGAAGAGGTTCACGTAATTGTGGTACCTAGCCAACTCCAGGTTTGAGGAGGTCCCCAGCAAAGTGCTGCCTTGTGCCTCCTTCTGGTGGCATGGCAGTGGCCTGCAGCTGCACCATGATCTGTGATGGTAGGATGCAAGCTACTTGAAATTCAAAGTTCCCATGATGCCCTGCTGTAGCATTGCTCCATGGCATTGTAGGGCATTTAAAATGGTGGGTGGCTCACATGTGCCCAATGCTGCCACTAGCTGCACCCAAACTTTAAGGTAGGACAGGCAGGCCCAGAACAGGGATCAGGGCCAGTGAGCCCTGCCTGGGGAACAGAACCTCAGCAGATGCCTGATGATGTGGAATGATGACATCAAGACCGTCTTGGTATAACCACCCTGTAAGGTATGTCAGTGTTAGTATCTCCATAGTGCAGATGTGGGGCTCAGACCATCAAGTCCAACCCCCTGCTCAGTGCAGGAATCCACTGCAAAGCATCCCTGAGAGATGGCTGTCCATCTGCCTCTTGAAAGCCTGTGGTGTGGGAGAGCCCACGGCCTCCCTACGTAATTGGTTCCATTTGGTTGAAGAAGTGCGGTTTGCTAAGAACTATACAAGCAATCATAACAGAGCCATGCTTTAATAGGGCGGGGTGAGGGCAACACCATAGTGTAAAGGCATAATTATGCTTCAAACTGCATTGGATTATGACTCCTTTTCTTGGGATGCTGATTAATGGGCCCAGGTCCATGAAAAATTAAGTCAATGTTTACCTCCCATTGATTTCAGCACAAACAAGTGTGTGTCTTAACGTGGCTAAGGTCATGCCAGGGGAGGCTAGTGGCTTCAATGTTGGTGGGGCTGTGAATCCATTCTGGGTTTTAGTTACAGCCAGTCTAAAGGACATATCCAGTGTTCTGAAACCTATCTCCAAAATGGACCCAGCAGTTTGAATAGCTCAGTAGACTTATGGCTGGTTGTAATTAAAACTAGGGGTGTGCACGGACCCCCCAATTGCCTTCGTGGCCCGATCCGGAAAATCCGGATCGGGCCCGATCTTCTTCACTCCTGCTCCGCGGAGCGAGATCTGGCTTCGCCGCTGTCACTATATGGGCGGCGGCGGCGGCGGCACAAGAGAAACCACCCACCCACCCCGCCCCTTTACCTTCCTCCATCGTGGGCTTCAATTGAGGCCCCGGTTGAAGCCAGAAGAGGCCTCAGCCTTCATTTCTGGCTTCAACCGGGGCCTCAATTGAAGCCCGCGATGGAGGAAGGTAAGCGTCCCTGCTCCCTTACCTGGTGCCGCCGGCGGCGCTGCTGCACGGATGGCGGCGCCGGTGGCGCCAGGTAGGCCAGGCCCCCACCCCGGCCCCGGCCCCCTTACCTTCCTCCTTTGCGGGATTCAATTGAGGCCCCGGTTGAAGCCGGAAGAGGCCTCGGCCTTCACTTCCGGCTTCAACAGGGGCCTCAATTGAAGCCCACGATGGAGGAAGGTAAGCGTCCCTGCTCCCTTACCTGGTGCTTCCGCCACTGCCGCCGCATGGATGGCGGCAGCGCCAGATTAGTCCCCCTCCCCCCACTTACTTTCAGGCGAAGCTCTGGATTGAGGCGATCCTCTTCGCCTCGATCCACAGCCCCCCGTCTCTCTTCGCCTCCGCCTTTTCCGGAGGCAAATTAATTCCGCCTCGCTCCTGCTTCTCTGAACCGAAGAGAAGCGGAGCACATCCCTAATTAAAACTCAGAATGGAATTCCAGCCCCACCAAAAGTGGAGTCACCAGCCTCTCCTGGGTCATGCCTTAGAAAACATTGAGTAGGATTTTCGTTCAGGGAGGAATAGATAAGAGTAAATGCGCACAAATAACTGAAATCCTTATTTTAAACATTGGATGGAGCTGGACCCATCAAGTACATTTGAATAAAATTTCAGGATATTATTCCATCCAGAGTTATGCTTGATTATGCCCAGTTGCCTCCAGACTCCATGCAGAAGCCACTTTCCACATGCATAGCTGATGCAGATGCTCATCCCTATCTACAAAGTTCATCCCAGATCCATTGAACTAATTGACTGCATCTCTTCATGGGCAGCCTCAGCCAGAGTTACCAGCTGCCTACAATTACAGCTGAACCATTGATTTCATGACATTTTTAATGTAGATGTGATTTTTTTGCAAGTTACACATTCATTACAGTTCATAACATTCTATGCTGAGACTGGTCATTTATATTCACCCTCAGTTCCCTCAGGGGCCAACTAAATGTTCCTTTACGCCCGGAAAGTGGAACTATGCATGCTACTTTTAATTACTCCCTGCAAGCACATGCAGCCCCAGTTTGGACCATAATACTTTGCGAGAGGAAACTTTAAGTAGGGTGACCATATGAAAAGGAGGACAGGGCTCCTGTATCTTTAACAGTTGTATTGAAAAGGGAATTTCAGCAGGTGTCATTTGTATATATGGAGAACCTGGGGAAATTCCCTCTTCATCACAACAGTTAAAACTGCAGGTGCCCTGTCCTCTTTTAAATCTAGCTATACTCCTGCAGCTTTAACTGGTGTAATGAAGAGGGAATTTCAACAGGTTCCCCATATATACAAATGACACCTGCTGAAATTCCCTTTTCAATACAACTGTTAAAGATATAGGAGCCCTGTCCTCCTTTTCATATGGTCACCCTACTTTAAGTCCCTGTTTTCTTCCTGAAATTCCACCCTCCCTTGTGTGTGTGGGGAGTTTAAAAACAAACAAAACATTTCCATTGGATTTCTACAGCTATTCTGTTCCGAGGGGTCCCCCAATTTCAGGGTCAGCTGTTCAGGGGATGGGGGGAGAGGCTTGAGTGGGTTGGGGGTGGAACTGTCAAAAGCTGGGTGCCCTGACTTGCAGAAGCATGTTCCACTATGACAACCCATCACAAGATATAAGCCATTATTCTAGTGAAGTTCCCCACTTCATCTTAAATTCAGGACGTGTTGAAATAGTGATTCCCAGAGTGGCTTTCAATAACAAAACATAAGAGATGTTAAAAATTCCCGGCAATTATAATGAAACAGCAACAACCAGGGATAATGGTGGTGGGGATACAATGGAATTATTTATATCATAAAACAAATGTCTTTTAGATTTAAAGGTAATGAAAATTGCGATCCTTTCTTTAAAAGATGCCTCATTAGATTTTGTGTCATTTAGATATTTTCTTTGTTTATCCATACAACTGCTATGCTGGTCTTCATTTGTTTTAAACAGAAAAGCATCTTTCTCTTAATTATAGTCAGTTAACTCAAGGGACAAATTCAATTTCTTTTTTTTTTAAAAAAAATCTTATTATTATTATTATTTACATTTATATACCGCCCCATAGCCAAAGCTCTCTAGGCAGTTTATAAAAAAACCATCTGAAGATATAGCTAAACCAAAATTATTTAACTTAGTATTCTGAATATGATTTAACTGCATTATTAACAATCCAGTCTTTATGTCGCATTTATTTATTTATTTATTTATTTATTGCATTTTTATACTGTCCAATAGCGGACGATCTCTGAGCAGTTCACAATTAAAACCAGAAAATACAGAAAATTAGAACATTATATAAGGTTTTAAACATTTAAAAAATACCATGTAAAACCTAAATAAACGCAGCAGCTGTTACGGCACAGAGAAAGCTTGTGTAAAACAATGTGTTTTCAGGAGGAGTTTAAAGGATTTACATTTTCTGCCTCCCAAACTGCATGAGGGAGGCTTTTCTAGATGGCGGGTGTCAAGGTTCTTCATGGCGACATTCCATTTGTTTTGGAATGTACAGCAACACCTTTGCTGAAGATCTTAAATTTTATCTAGGGCCTTAGCTAGACCTAAGGTTTATCCCGGGATCGTCCTGGGGTCATCCCTGTTCATGTAAATGACACACAGGATATCCTGGGAGCAGGCAGGTACGACCCCGGGATGATCCTAGGATAAACCTTCAGTCTAGCTAAGGCCTCAGTGTATATAAGAAAGCGGTCTGCTAAGTATCCTGGTCCCAAGTTGTCTCATGACCTCCCAGATATGAAAAATGCAAAGTTGATATGCTATGTTAAACATTTATTTATTTATTTATTTATTTATTTATTTATTTATTTATTACATTTGTATACCGCTCCACATCTAGACAGATTCCAGAGCGGTGAATAATAAAACACAAAATAGAATAAAAGAATAAAACAGCCTATTAAAATAATTACTATTTTTAAAAGAGACAACTTCCCATCTCTTATAACTAGTGTGCCTTATTTATTATTCCTTAAAGGTAATTACAAATAAGTCGTCTAAGCTACAAAAACCAACTGGTCAATTAACAGATAAAAGACAAGCACACACACATACACTTGAGAACAATACATTGTTTGCTCTGACTGGTTATATCCAGGTAGAAGTTAAATATATCCAGATATAGCATCATCCTATTTTAAAAAAAACAAGACAAAATGTGCAGGTTTCATATAGTCCACAAATTAAATGAGATGTTCTGGGCATTTCTGTCAGTCATTCAGTTATGTGAAGAGGGCTGCAATGATGTTCTTCTTCAGTTTCAGTCCCCTCATTTATAGTCACAGCCCACTGAACCCGTCTTTCATATTTAAGTGTTCAGAGCACTCCAGAAATTTGCCTTTCTCTTGACCTTATGAAACTCAAGATCATGGGGGAAATGAATTTGAATTGGTCTATTTCCTCGGAATGGCTGATGCTGTACTTTTCTTAATCTAAATTGGAAGAATGGCATTTGTTCATAGGCATTCTAGCGACATATCGGGATGCTTTTTGTATGTTTGCATAGTTTCTGCAATGATAATCTCTTAACCTGGGGCTAGTTGATATATATGGCAACCCTGATGTGATGAGGTTGCCAACTGATCAAAAAATGAACTGAGTTGGCTTTAAAAAAAAAACAAAAAAAAAAAAAAATGGCAACATGCCAGATTCTTTTTCTCCCCACATAAAAGCCAGATATTAAAGATGGCCCAAAATTCTTTGAATAATACTAGATGTATTTAAGTAAAGATTGGCAGCACCATTTGCTAGGAATGGTTTCTCCACTTGAGCAGTACATGCACCCACTATGGTTGAACCCCTCCCACCTACCCCAAAGGGTTTTTCTGATTATACAAAGCAAGACGGTCACATGACAGTTTTCACGTGAAGGGCGTCCTAAGGGTGTTCTAGATGTCATCCCAACAATGGCTCCTACATGGTCCCAAAATATTTATGTGAGGGTTCTACCTAAGTGTGAGCTGCTCCACAGAATGGATAGATAGTACTATTCCATGGCACAAGGCATGTGCATGGACGTCTGGTATAGGTTGTGTCATACTATCAATACTATTTGGTTTCAGAACAGTTTTTAGTACGTGTTTCTGATATTGAATTTGTATATATAATCCACCTCCAAACACATATTTTGTAAACCACCCAGAAAGCTTCAGCTATTGGACGGTATAAAAATGCAATACAATAATAATAATAATAATAATGATGATGATGATGATAATATCAAATCTTAATGCTGCTCCATCTACCATGAACTCCAATATTTGTCATTTTCTCTATATACCGATTTTGAAGACTTAAGTTCATGGCAGATCATCTCTTGTCTAGTTTATCGTGAGGCTCCTCCTTGTTGGCCTTCCATCTGGCCTTCTGTCAAATTGATTGCTAAATTCTCTGTCCCATCGGTATGATCTTAGCAGCTCTCTCATTACATTTTTATAGGCAAGATCATGTTCACATAAACAATAGAAGGAAACTCTGTGTGCCATGTTGCATGACTGAAGATCAAGCAGGTGTCTGTTACTGTGTATACTGAGAATCCACAGCCAACTGTGCCTGTCCAATGAGAGAATATGGGGGGGGGGGGACACAACCAGATGTGTGATGGTGTTCAACAGTTGTTCTTAAAAGTGCACAAAGGCATTCAGTTGTTCTTAAAAATGCACAATAAGAAATAAGGGAGAAGTTTGTTTTTGTTTGTAGGTATGTAGGGTTCAAATTATTTAAGAACAAATCTTTGCCTTGAATTTGTGTCTTGGAGGTTATAGAAAGCCATAATTAAGGGCAAAGCGATTATATAATGAGATGATGCAATTGGTTGGATCCAGATTTAGGCTGTGCAACTGGGCCGGTGGAAGCAGACTCACCCACCCCTTCCTGCCATAACAACCCCTCCAGTCTCTGCCCATTCCGTCCCCCAACATCACAGCCTACACCATTCAGCTGGGAACCCTAATCCTGTCTGTAGCATTTGGGAGGTGGCAGGCAGAGGCTGCCATGGGGAGTAGAGGGCAGGGAAGTCTGTTTCTATCAGCCCAGTTACACGTGTCTAAATCTGTAGCCAACCCAGTGTTTTGTCATCTATCAAGACTTGGGCTGCTGTGTTTTAGGTCAAGGCTGCACAACTTGTGCCTTACCAACCAAAACCTGGCCCACTGCTAGGCGTTTGATAACTACCAGGTATATGACAACTTGTTGTTTATTTGTTCAGTCGCTTCCGACTCTTCGTGACTTCATGGACCAGCCCACGCCAGTAGCAAAAAAAACAGGAGATTAAGATGTTGGTGGTCTACTATACTTGGTTGGTGAGCTGTTTCAGACTTAGTAAATCAGAAGTGAGAGAGGCTTGATCTAGATCACCCCTTGCAAAAAGGAAAGCCCCCCCCCCAAAGTAAATGAATAGTGGTCTGGACCTTGAGGCCAGAAGGACATACATTTGGGCTTCAGATTAAGTGGGAATTTGACCAATATGTCACCATCTTTCCTTCAGATGGGGACAGAGCCTGCCATGCATTGGGATTAATCAGCTTTTCCCTTCTCTCACACAGGATAAAGAAGTGAACCTGGAACAGGTCCACAGGCGTATGAACAGTTTAATTGATGAAGACTTAGCTCACAAGCAACTCTCCCCAGCATCTATTGAAATCTCAGCCTTGGAGATTGGTGGCATGCCGCCAAGTCAGACGCTAGAGCCTGTCCGCGAATACCAGAACACACAACTTTCGGTCACTTCCTTTTTACAAGAACAGGCAACTCATGGTGCCAGCAGGACACTCACAGGTGCCTCTGGAAGCAACCTGCCGCTGCCTCTTAGCAGCTCAGCCACCATGCCCTCTATACAGTGTAAACACAGATCACCAAATGGAGGACTATTTCGTCAGAGCCCTGTGAAAACCCCCATCCCAATGTCATTTCAATCCGTGCCAGGGGGAGTCATTCCAGAAGCCATGGAGCCGTCCCATGGAACATCCATATAATGAAATCAACCAGCAGAGATTTTTAATACAATTAAAAAGAAAAAAAACTCTTACATTTTTCTTGTATATATCTGTAAATAATGAAAGAATGAAGTGGGGTAAAAAGTGTATTTTGAATATTCCCAATTTTCAAAGTCAGTAAAAAACAAACAAACAAAAATACAAAAAAAGAAAAAAATGTATGAATGACTTTGTAAATTTTGTTCTCTATGAATAAAAAAGGCAAACTACTTGTGACCATTCTCAAGTGCCAAAGAAGACCTGTTACTGGGACTGAGGGCAGTAAAAGATTTCTCTGGATTTTAACTGGTACTCCTTTTTTGGGTTCCTGTTCTATTTTCCTACTTCTGAAGTGGAGAAAATGGTCTATTGCTGTAAAAACAAAAAACCCACCCCCATTTGTTTCACTTTTCTTTTTTGCCTTGGATTCTATTTTGCTCGAAATCTTAGATCTTAGTTCTCCCAAACACTACAACAACAGGTACTGCGATGAAGTCTGAAATGCCACTAACATTGTGCAGGAAACCTTATCTAAGAATGCAGTAGAGTAAAGGTTTATTACTAGAGATCTATCAAACCACTTTTGCACATTTTTGTTTTTAAATTGAAGCTTGAGCAGTGCAGACGTGCAGAATATCGCAAAACTTCGAAAACGTTCAAAGCTCAAGCTTTAATAGCAATTAATTTTCTCCGTGCCAAACCGGCAGGACAGCCCCTCCACCTACAGAATGACGGATAGCTCTGCTTGGCCAATCAGTGTGGCATGAAGGCAGGGCCCAGCCCAGCCACCTGATTAGGCTGCTGCCACTAGCGGGGAGGAGGAAAAGGATGAAGGTGGCCAATCAAGGCATGCGAGGGGGAGAGGGTTGTGCCACATGCAAATATTAGAGGGGATTCAATATGCATGAGCCACAGTTGCATTATTCATGAGCCCCTTTGTGGTGAGGGGGTCTGAGGGGCAACCCCCCCAAAAGGAAGAGGACTGTTAGCACCCATGGTTATATGGACTTTAGACAAGAAGAGTAAGGATACAGAACTCCTTCACTGCTGCAAGGATGTGACAGTCACTGTGTAAGAGGTGCAACTTTTAAAACCAGTCCATTGCATTCCCCCCCCCCCCGCTCTCTATTTATGTAGGTCCCTATCCAAGCTTTTGTACGGTAGTATGCTTGAGAAGATACATTTGTGTTAATCAGGTATCTGGCAGGAAGGAACACGAGGAAGGGCTCTTTTTTTACCCATGGATGGGTACTACCACCAATTTTCATATGCCACGTGTGCAGCCCTGCAGCTGCATTGAAATTAGGGAGGGGAAAACTGTACGCTAAGTACTTTCCTCATCCAGCTAGGGGTGGTGGTGGTGGGGTTGTCCGTGGAAGTCTGCTGATTAGGGCCAGATCTACACCAAGCAGGATAAAAAACTTTGAAAACGTTTTGAAAATTGTATATGGAGTGTTCATGGCCCCCAAGAGTTGTCAAAACTGTTATAAACCGTTTCAAAGCAGCAGTGTAGATCCTGCCCTAGTTGGCACAGGCGTATGCATTATATACTTCTGGAGGTTCATGAAGAGTTTGCAAGCTGTAGGAAACACTGCTAAGCAAAACTTGTACTGGCTCTCCCCCACCCCACCCCCAGTGATGTGTCTTCTCATTGTCGGGAGGACGTCTGGCTTATTGATATAAAACATTGTGCAGCTTTATCATATTGAGCGGATGAGATACAGATGGGTTGAAAATCTGCTGGGGCCAGCAAGCTTGCCTGATGCCCAGCACTCGGCCCTCTTGGGCCCTGGCGAATGTGCCTGGCGGATTTCTGCCCCCATGGTTCCTTTGTTGACAATGGGGGTGGAAGTCCGGTCGGGCGTGGGGGGAAATGCACACTTCCCCAGCCTTGGGAAGATTGCATTAATCCTCCCTGGTGATGGGAGTGTTAAAGGCCTTACGTCTTTCCCACCCCACCCCACCCTGCACCCATCGGTGCCTAAAAGGGCTTCTTAATGCTTACATGATGGGCATGGGGGAGAGGAGGAGAAAGGTATTAGAATAGAAGGGGAAAACCCTCCTCCTCCTCCCCCCTGCACCTCTTCCACCTATCTTAGCCCTTTCCCTGATGAGGCAGTTCTCTTTCGATTGAAATCACCCACAATCCTGGGGAGAACATCCAACCCACCCACCCACCCACCCCATCAGCAATCTGAAGTGGTGCAGAGCAACAGCAGTTTTATCCACACAATGAGCTATTTAATTAGCCTAGGATGATGATGATGATGATGATGATGATGATGATGATGATGATGATAATATATTTATTTATTTGTTACCCACCTCTCCCTCTGGATCGAGGCCGGGTACAACACAAATAAAAACACCAAAAAAGACATAAAACCAATTCAAATGTTTAAAACCAGTGCAGCATTAAAAGCAGCACACCATTAAAAAGACATCTTAACATTCAATTGGCTTTCTCATCCTAAATATTTGCACCAGGTTAGATATTTCCAACCAAACTAAAAAGAAAAGAAATCCAGATTGATTTTTTTAAAAAATGTATGCAACCAGTACATCTGAACAGACATCAGGAGCTCAGGATTTTTGTTCCAACTTCAATGCTTTGCCCTGAATTGGAAGTCGCTCTGAAAGACCTCCCATTTCCCAGGGTTGCTTTTTGGGTGGACATGGACGCTTTTGGAATGGGAGAAGAGGGCTCAAAAGCCCCAGAGTGTGTGAAGAAGCTCCACTCATGGGTCTTTGGATTCCACCTGGTTTTCTCATTGACTGTTGGTATTGGAGTTGTTATGGCTTCATCCTATTTATTTGCAGGTGCAGCAACTATTAGAACTGTACCATTATTGCATTCAGTGGAAAAAAATGACTGCAAAGCTGAATATGAATATTAAAAATGCCAGCCACCAGTTTCAACCCAAATGACAAGTTGACCAGTTGGATTATTGCTATTTTGCCCTGTTTTCATTTGTTGCTCAGCAAACATCAGATTTGAGGATTTGAATCATGTAGAAATCTCTCACACTCAATTTTCTCTTTCCATATCGATTCACTTCCTAGCAAAGCAGTGTTATGTGGAAAACACAAGACAGGTTGTTATGATGCACCCAAATCACTACCTGCCTTAAAGGAGGTGTAAAACACAGAAGTGATGAAAAGAAGAAATACCTTTTAGATCCCTTAAAAAAATAGCATAAAAATCTTGGCTTGTATGTTTGGAGAAATAAAGGTTTCCATTGGTTGTCTCTTATATTGCTTTGTATACTTGCCTGAAAAAGACATTGGCTTGGGTGTGGAGAGAAACTTCTAAAGTGTTATGTGTTCAGCAATTTCCCAGCTCAATGATAAAGCAGAGCCACCCATAATAATTTCATTTCCTAAGGCATCTTTTCATCACAGCCCCTGTCCCGGCTTTTTCACATCTGAATGGCACACGTGACCAAATGCCCCAGCACTGTTGCCTGGAAAAAATATCTCCTAATGCTTCCTGCTCACCTGTGTGATATGCCTCACCACAGGTCTTATCCATTGGCCAGTCTCAAGGCCAAAGTCCTGGTCTAGGTTGTATGTACAGTGTGATCTAGACTTCACTATCATCTACCCAGTACTTAACAACAGATGAAGAGGGTGGGTCAGATTCTACTGATGACAAAGACTACTGAAGCAAGCAATGGCTCAGGATCAGGATACAATGAAGCTACAATGAAGTAATGGTGAATTGGTATCAAACACTACTGCCACTACAAGGACTACTTGAGCAACATCTCCCTGCTATGCTGGGATTCCATCCATCTGTGTTGAGACCATAGAAGGAGCTTTCTTAAATTGAGACAGACCATTGATCCACGAAGTCCAGTATTGTTTATTCTGACAGGGCGGCCCAAGGTCTCTCAGGAGGCTGGAGGATCCAATTTTGGTGGGGTGGAGAGTCCAGTCTGGGTATCAATTACAACCAGCCGGAAGGCTAAAGGAGCTATCCAAGGTGCTGGAGCCCTTTCCCCAAAATGGGTCCAGCAGCTTGGATAGCACCTTTAGAGCTCTGGCTAGCTGTAACCAAAACACAGGATGGAATCTGTGCCCCACCAAAATTGGATCCACCAGCCTCCTCTGCTTCTACTTGAAAGTCTTAAAATACAGATGCCAAGAATTAAATCTGGTTCCTTATTACCTGCGAAGTGTTGGCTTTGACATGGAGCTATAAAGCCTCCCTCACACGGAGTAGGCGATTGGGACAACTGGTGCAATTGGCTTAGCTATAGCAACCTAAAACCAGTAATGGTAGGAAGGGAAAGCTCATTAAACTTTGAAAAAGGTGTCTATTTGCTGCATTTTATTCAGGGTTTGCTATTTTGAAATGAAGAGTGGTGGAATGATGCATTTCAGCATTCCTCTGGTAGGCAATTCATCCAAGATGGCTCTCGCATAAAGCTAATATAATGTAGCAGCTAAAAATAAAGTGTGCATCCTGTTTTAAGATAGTATAGTCTGAAGCAAGGCATCTGAAGCTCCAGACTTACCCTGAAAAAAATATGGCCCTGTGAAAAATAAATAAACCTTTGTAAGGGAATTACAGAAATAGTATGTTGTTGCTGTTGGTTTTGCCTAATTTTTAACTGACCCTGGGCGTGTTCTGTATAGGCTCAGTTTTCCATTCTCACATGTTCTCCGTTTTGAAGTTCTCTCCTTGAATATAATTAAAAGGAAAAGAAAAGATCCCAACACTGAAGACAGTCAAGCCCAAAAGGCATTTAGAATGGGATTTTTCCAAAAATGACTACAAAGTAAAGTTGCTTGGATACCTCATTGCAGTATTCATGTGTACAATTCATCATTGTAAAAGGCGCTACACACACACACGGTGCTCATCATTCGCCGTGTTTGGGAAGTGTTCACAAAGTACCTGGAGGAAAACATTGTCATGTGAATTCTAGTGTGTACTTTAGGGTGATCAACTGTCAGGATTTCCCCGGATTTGTCCTGGTTTTTGTTCTTTCCATGGTGTCAGGGGGGATTTTCTATAATTTTCAATAATGTCCTGGAATGACACACCTTCCCCTTTAAGGCTGCCATTAGCATGGCAGGAGGGAATGACATGCTTTCTTGAGGCACATCATTCCCCCACCCCGAGCTCCAATTGAGGTCTTAAAGGGGAAAGTGGGTCATTTGTGGACATTATAGAAAAGGCCCCAATTGGAGTGGATGGTGGTGGTGCAGAATGAAATCCTTTCTCCTCCTCCACTCCAATCGGGTTCTTTAAGGTGGCGGGGGAATAACGTACTTTCTGCAGGACTCAGAAAGCTGCTTCCCCACACACACACTAGGTGTCCTCTTTTTTGGTTTCCCAAATATGGTCACCCTAGTGTACTTGAGGAAACGGCTGGAAGCTTAAGAGCACATGGTCAAGCACATTCAGGGTGTCTTTCTTTTGTCTTTCAGATCCCCAGGAAGTGAGAATGAATGAGACAGCCGGTTTGATTATATATGAAATATGTTGTGCCTGTAATGGCGGTACTCCTGCTATAAACTGAAGACTAGATTGATCATTAATTTGATGTTGCACCTGAAAATAGTGATAAAAGGAGATGCCAGACAAATTCTTTTTGCCTATTAAATCTTTCTTTAAAAAGAATCCTTTATCATCTAATTATCTTACAGATCCCATTAATGTTAAATGGTTTGGGGCTAGGATATCTGAAGGACTATTCTCCCCTATATAAGTCTGCTTGGCCACTGTATTTATCTCTGGAGGCCTTGCTTCCTTTCACTTAGAAGAATTATTGGCTTGGTTGAGGTGCAGGGCAAGGCCTTTTCAGGAGCATCACCAAGACTGTGGCACTCCTTACCTGAGAAAGCCAGATTGTCTTCCTTTGGGCCACTAGGGCAATCGTAATAAAGATATTTCTACTTTGCTAGGCATTTACATATTTTTCCTCCCTGCTGTTAGCTCAAAACTTTTAGCTCTCTCTTAGTAGCTGTATTTTACTGTTTTAGTTTTATTTATTTTATAACATACTCTACTGCACTTTGGGAGACTTGGTGGCCAAAAGGTGGGGTAGAAATGCCTAAATGAATAAATAAATAAATACCCCCATCAAAGTTTAAAAAATTATGGTAGAAAGTGTTGGAAGAAGAAGGAGAAGAAGAAGAAGAAGAAGAAGAAGAAGAAGAAGAAGAAGAAGAAGAAGAAGAAGAAGAAGAAGAAGAGTTTGGCCACAGTGGTATGGACATTCGTAACTTCAAGACTAGATTACTGCAATGTGCTCTTTGTGGGGCTGCCCTTAAGACTGCTCCGGAAGCTGGAGCTAGTGCAGAACGCAGCAGCTCAGCTGTTGTCAGGAGTGGCCTCTTTTCAGCATATAACTCCTCCTGAGGGAATTGCACTGGCTATATATTAGCTACCAGGCCAGGTTTAAGGTGTTGGTAATAGTGCACAAAGCTCTAAACAACTTGTGACCAGGATACCTGCGAAAGCACCTTCTCCCTGACCAACCTGCCCGATCACTGAGGTCATCGGAGGGCATGCTCCTGGTGGTTCCACATGGACCTGTGGCCCGATTGGAATCCACTAGGAAAAGAACCTGTAGTGTAGTGGCCCGTTCTCTGTGGAACTCTCTGCCCCTGGAGGCCAGGTGGGCACCAACACTAGGCTGCTTCCAGCGCCTCCTGAAAACAACTCTGTTTCGAGAACCCTTCCCCAACTGACTTGTAACTGTTTTTGTGGTTCTTTTGTTTTTAAATTGAGCAATTTTAATTTGCTTTTTAAATCTTTTTTTCTTTTACTGTTTATACTTATGTTCACTGCTCTGGAATCTGTGTTAGATAATTGAGTGGTATACAAATATTGTTAATAATAATAATATTAGCAACAACAACAACCAACAACCTCTTCCCCCAAAAAAGTAGAAGCTGGTAAGATATAGAGCACTAAGCCTTTTCATCATCTGTCTATACCAAAAGCATGGAAATCAGAAAAGGATGATCATATAACAACCTAGGCGAAAGTTTCTTGTTTTGCCAGGGAAATTATTCTAACAGATACGTGCTAGTACATGTTCCGTCAGTATGGAATAGTGTGTTATTTGAAGTGGAGAGAACCACTGCCAGTATTCTTCACTACAGTGAGGCATCATAGCATATGGAGCTTTAAGGCAAACCTAAAGGAGCGGTATATCATAAGGTCTAACCTAGAAAAACAATTTAGTATAATTTAGCATATCACCCATTAGACCTGAAAATATTTTCATGAATTGCCTATAAAATAATATCTGAATGCTAGAGAGAGAGAGAGAAGAGAGAGAAGAGAGACTGTGTCGAGAGTTTAGAATGAGAATAGAAATTTACAAGTATTTCCAATTTATTATAATTAATCTTGAAATCTGATATCAAACCATGTAGAATCAGAAACTCTTGAATCATAGCCAAGCCATAACCCTATTTGCTGTATGTAGCAGTATGTTGGCCAAAAAGATTCCGACAATGTGTTTTCACTCCTTTTGTTTAGTTCTTCATCTTCCATCTTGTGATTTTCCCAGAGGGTTTCTGTTCATGTCTCTGTGGATAGAGGACATTGTTCCATGACAAACTGGAAAATGGCCTACCAGAAATGATTAGCCTTCACATAGGATGCAGAATGATTAAATGAAGCCTTAACTGTCTGGAGAAAACGTTCTTCAAACTTTATTTTTGTAAATAAATTTAAATGGCAAGTGTCCTCTAGCCATGCTATCAAAAGCCTTCTCAGCATCCAAATATGAAACAGACAGTTAGTGGAAAGCCCCTACACTTAGAAAAATTAATTATACTGAAAGTTCTTCTGATAATATCAGAAATTTGTTTGCTCGGTATAACCCTATTTGATCTAGCTGAAAACTTAACATAATTCTCAATGGTCTTAGTTTCAGCCCCTCAGATCCTCAGTTTCTTCTGTCCTGCTATACCCGCAGAACACCCAATTTCCAACTTCATACAGGTCTCCATGGTGGTTAGGAAAAGTAAAAAAAGAGCTCCAATTTTAAACCAATCACCCCAAAACCCCTTTCAACATTGAGGACTATTGGGGTGGTGGGAATTATGTTTCCTTACTGTATCTTGCATTATTATTATTATTATTATTATTATTATTATTATTATTATTATTTATTACATTTATATACCACCCCATAGCCAAAGCTCTCTAGGCAGTTTACAAAAGTTTAAAACAGTGAACATTAAAAAGAAATATACAAAATTTAAAACCATAAAAAGCATAAAATACAAACAAAAACAGACGATATTCATTTAAAAACAACCTATCAGCTACTACTATAGGATTCTGTCCCTCGGGTTTAAACAGTACTATAATATAATTCTTCTATCCAGGATTTTTGGATGCCTTCTGTTTCTAGCTTCTTCTTATAAAGACCATCCAAACTATTTGTAGGATTCAACCAGAAGCCATCTCTGCCTGACATAGTCTTCGATTTTATTTTATTTTAGCTTTTTAATGATTCTCGGAGCTTCCTTATTCATTCTCCTCTGATCCAAAAATAATGCACAGTCTGCTATGAATAGTTTAGGAAAGTTAATGCTTATGAAGTTATTAATATCTTCAGTCCACTGTGAAGAAGCATACTGCAAGTTGGGATATGTAATATATCCAAAAAGTTTTTAAAAGTTCCCAAATTCATGTAGCACATTTAATAACAACTAAAAAAATAAATTAAAAACATACACTCTAATGGCTTGTTGCCTGCCAGTTTCTTATGGAATCTGTGTTTATAGATGGTGTCCCTTTGCAATTTAGAAATGTGGATACACACAGATTTCCAAATGTGCATTACTGTTGTTCTTCTTAAAGGTATTAGGGCACAATCTTAGGCAGGTTTAGGTAGAAAAAAATTCTATAACCCAGTATTCCCCAGCCTTTCATGCTGGTTAGGAGATACTAGTTATTGTAAGATTTTTTTGTTTCTGTCTAATATGTACCAGATTGCACTCATAAGCCTGGTTCCTTAATGCATTCCATTAACCTTAATGCATTCCATTAACTATTTTGTGGTTAAGCAGCATTCTTCATTTAATGAAATCGTCAGGTATTTGCCGACGAAGAGGAGTTATTGAATTCATCCAGTGTCTGGCCAGAAAAATTCTAACTGCCATTGATAAGTTTACAATCAAATCTTTTATTCAAACATCTTATGTGTCTCTTGCAGCTTAGTGTCTCTGTTTGCACGTTTGGACTAAGAGAAAGGGAAGATTTTAAGAAGCATAAGCATTTTCTGTCTTTAGAACCCAGGGTTTGTTCTTCAGTTACAACCCTGAGTCATAACCAACAAGCCTGAGTTACTCTGAGTTCTTTTGACCTCCTGCTGACCAAGCCTGGGACAGGGAGTTCCTGGCTTGTTAAGTTGCTCCTTGACCCATGCAGGATTGATCAAGCTGAGTGCACATGAAATAAATAAATAAATCTGGTTTGCCATCTGAACTGGACTAACATGAGAATTATCCTCCATATTTCTCTATAAGAAAAAAAAAATTAAGGTAAGTTTTTTAGGGTAATACTGTATCAAATTCAGTAATGAATTTGCTCCATTACTGGCTCAGTAGCAGTTTTGATCTTGTTTAATTTAATGTCCTTTTAACTAGTAAATTCCAAAATTAGTGAATTTGATATGTTATGGACAATTTTATTCAATTCATGCATTCTAGTTTATTTCAAACCCAGTGAATTTGAATGCCGCTGTGCTAGGTATTCTACTTGGCTTATTGTCTGCTTAGTAAGCATGGTTTTCTTTTTCATCAAACAATGCGGATGAAAGGCTTTGGTCCGATACAGAATGGAATTACTGCCGACATAAGCAGAATGTGGTCTTGGGAGTGGGTGTCATGGATGCTTTGTTTGCGCCTCCTTTGAAATACTTCCATGCAGGACATCTGTTGGTTCACCCACAGGGGGGAAAAAGAGGGCCGTCAAAGGACCTGGCTAAGATATAAAACATTAATAATATCAGACTATATCACTGAGGCTTCATCTACACCAAGCAGAATATTGCACTATGAAAGTGGTTTGAAAGCAGTATATAAAAGGCAGGAGCCACACCAAGCAGGATGTAGTGGTCTGAAAGCGGTATATTAGGGTGACCCTATGAAAAGGAGGACAGGGCTCCTGTATTTTTAACAGTTGTCTTGAAAAGGAAATTTCAGCAGGTGTCATTTGTATATATGGGGAACCTGGTGAAAATTCCTCTTCATCACAACAGTTAAAGCTGCAGGTGCCCTGCCCTCTTTTAAATCTGGTCACTCTAGTATAGCTCCTGCAGCTTTACCTGTTTTGATGAAGAGGGGATTTCACCAGCTTCTCCATATATACAAATGACATCTGCTGAAATGTCCTTTTCTATGCAACTGTTAAAGATACAGGAGCCCTGTCCTCCTTTTCATATGGTCACCCTAGGTATATGTCAATCCCTAGGTATTGATACACCCTAGGTATGTGTCAATCGGCTCCAACAGTTGTCAATGCACTTCAATACCGCTATAAAGCACTAGTGTGGCTCCTGTCTCTTATATACTGCTTTCATACCACTTTCATAGTGGAATATCCTGCTTGGTGTAGATGAGGCCTGAGATACCCTGAGGATGGGAAGCTACAAGTTACAACACAAACGCAATGGATTTGATCCAGATTAAGTTATACTTTGATTCCATTGAGTCATTATGAAAAGTTTGTTTTAGCACAATTCTATACAAGTTGAGAAAGAAAAAAAATAAGTCCTACAAATCCCAGTATTCCCTCACTAGTATGTTGGGAGTTATATGACTTTTTTCTGTCTAAACATGCATAGGATGGCACCCTTGATGTGACTAACTTTGTCTGGATCCAGACAAATCTCTTTTCTCACTTTTTTTTCTTTCATTTTTTTTAAAAATACTTCTTAAAATCAACTTCCAGTTCACTTAATAGTCTAAACATGCCAACAGAGATACTGAACTGTGAGATAAAAAAAACAGTTGGCACTGTTTGCCAGTGAAGTGGCTAGACTGTAACATTTTATGAGTAATTTGAGCGTACTTGGGGTGCCCTGATTAGCTTCAAAAAGGTCAATAAGCGGCTTATTTCTTGTGGCTCCCTGGCAAATGAAGTGAGTACCTTGAAGTGAGTGCCTTGAAGACTTCCTGCAGGAGCCACACAGCAGGATGTGGCATGGCACGTGTAACCTTTCTTTCATCAGCTCTGCCCTGAGGATTCTCTCTTGCTCCTCAAACTCCAACTAAAGGTACAGGATTGAGGTATGAGAACTTACCCCTACAGAAGTAAGCATAGAACACACACGCCAATGACCCTTATTTACCAGGGATAGTTCCATTTTCATCATCCTGATCTTATTGTAGTATTTAAATCCCTGTATGTGGTTGGATATATCTTAACTGTGGTGTATATGCCTATTACTGCGAGCGCATGAACACTAAGATACTATATCAAAACTCTATTTGTCCGTGGGGATGGGGAGGGGTCCTTCCCATCTAATAGTCACCCAGACAATAACTGGGTAAGAAGGACCCACACAGTTGGGCCCAGCAACATGGTCCCGGGTTTCAATCCATACAGTAACTGCAAGTGGTGTGGCAAGAAGTCATGGAAAATGACCACTGTACACAGTGGTCATGAATGAAGGCCCTGATGGCACCAAGTTTTCTACACATAGTTAAATTGACTGCATGTCCGGAATGTATTCTTTCTGATGAAACATTTTACATGCTGTCTTTCAGGGCCTCTACCTATTTGTTCTTTTACAGAATATGATTCCCCAGTTACCGCATTTTGATCAGAAGACACCAAATTCTCATTTCATTGCTTTTCATTGCCTTTAAAAATGGCTAAACCACAATGTAAAATGAAAAGGTCTGTAATTGTGCCTTTTGGTGGATTTATAACAAGACTCGCCTGATCTAGAGATGCCTGGAAAACCCCTCCTCTGGCAATGGATTTGGGATGTAATTAGGGATGGAGGAGAAGGTTGTTGAGTTTGCATTTTGGCCTGGGGCACCCCGAGGTGAAGTGGGTTGGTACTGAAGCACTTGGGGTGCCTCAGGCCAATTTGAGGGTGGGGGGGTCACTCCCCTCAGTCGCTTGTGCAGGAAGTTGCTGTGGGGCTGACTGTGAGTCCACTGGTCTCACTGAAATCCCTTCCCCCTCTCTCTCTCTTCCTCTCCCCCCATGGTTGCTGGTTGTCACCTACACTACTGTCGCCACCAGGACTTACATTGCCCTTAGAGCCACAATTTAAAGGTAAAATTGTGGTCTTTCTCTTTTTAATAGATCTATGGCTGTAAACTATGGTGGCTGTAAAGGGCCATTTCCCCAAGTTTGTAACTATAGCTCTATCGTGGCTCTAAGGGAAGCAGAAGAGGAAAGTAAGTCCCAGTGATGATAGTAGCAGCAGCTGCTCTGGATTTGGGAAGTGGGAGCAGGGAGTCCAATGGACTCCTGGTCAGCCTTGTGCCCAGCTTTCCTGGTTGTCTACTGCGCAGTGGCATGGTGGGCACTGAGGAACCTGCAAAAGCTGACTTGCTTTGGGAAGTGGGGAGGAATCTCACTTAGGCTTCAGTCCCAAAGTGAGGCAGCCAAACCTTGAATTGCCCCCAAGTCAAATCAGGGCCATTTCGGAGGCCCCAAAATGGCCTCTGAGGCACAACTCTAGTTTTGAACTTCAACCCCCAGATGTCTGCCATCATGGGTCGTGATTAGGAATGCTAGGAGCTAAAGTCCAAATTATCTGGAGATCTGCTTTTTGCTCACCCCAGTCCTAGATAAATTGCTGATGATGAGCCTAAGGCTGGCCCTGGTTTATGAAGGTGAACCCACTCTTCTCTAAACTGCATTAACTGAACAGCTTGACAGGAGGAAACAACATAATTAACGTTTCCTTCACCCATTTACGTTCCTCCTATTACCATGTGAATCATATCAAAATGTCAGGCAGACTTTTCAAATGAAGTTTCTTCAAAGCTTTTGAATCAATACGAACCTTTCTCTCTCTGCATAATTATAATATCTGGCACAAAATGCAATATGAAGGCCTGTCAGGCCGACATCTCAGGAAATGACTTCTTAGTCCGAACGGCTGCATGTTTATTTTAACTGAAGTGGCAGGAGTGGGCAGGTAGGATCCACGTTTCGGGCCTTGCACATGTTTTGTTTGTGAAACAAGCTCCACAGTGATCTTCAAGAGCAATGAAAGCCTCATCTTTTTGCAAGCAGCAAACAAGTTCCCGACCAGCTACGGAGTGTTTGCTTTTGCAGTCCACAGATCTGTCAGTCTGGGCTGCTGACAGTTTAATGCAGTCACTGATCACCTCAGCTAGCTCTGAAGGCCTATTCAGGTAATGAGGCTGATTATTTGGAGAAAGCACACGAAAAACTGCCAACTTACTGGAATAGACTTACTGGAAGACATAGTATTTTGTTCTGCCCTGTGCCTGAACTGATGTGTGAGTGTTCTGGTGTGTGCAGCCTCCACCACCTTTATAAAACTCCATCTCAGCAGCTGTTTTGAAGCTTGCTTTCATTGTAGCCACACCTGCAAATAGAATTCAACACCAAGTATATTCAAGACCAACATTATGCCGAGCGAAATACCTTGAGCAATTTTTTTAAATTAGTTTATTACTCCAAAACTTCAGGTTATGGAACGTTAGTTCCTGACACACAGAGGTCAGATGCAATATAGAAAGCAATCAAGATTAATTTTGATGGAAGTTGCATTATTCTGGACTTTCTGGTTTCACTCATTAAAAACCAGCAGGGGTTGAAGAGCATATCCTTAAAAGCTTCAGTTTGACATTCATGGAACACGCACCAGCAGAGTGGTCCGGGGATCAGAGTTTTGCATTCCTTTGGTGCAGTGCAAAATGTTGCGACTGGATTAGCCAAGGACGTGGTTCTAATAGGAAAACCTGTTTGGAATCAATTTCTCTTTTTCTTTCCCTCAGCGCAGGAAGGAAGAATATGCTCATTTATGTACATTGGAATTACATGAGCTGCAGGATGGGTTCCTTTCTGCCTCCATAAAATTCAGTTCAATTCAATTTAGGGTCAAACTACTTATCAAACTGTCAGTCATATCAACATTTTCTCCGAGGGCATTTGTTTTAAATTGAGGTAGCTGTAAAAATCTGCAATCTGGATTGAAAATTCACATAGGATGTGCATGCCTCTCTCTCTCTCTCTCTCTCTCTCTCTCTCTGTGTGTGTGTGTGTGTGTGTGTGTTTGTTTATTTCTTTGCAGGCCATTTTACAGGTAAAATACAGGCTACAGGTGATCGTCAGCGACATGGGGAAGAAAATATTCCAGTGGTTTATTTTTCCTCGGAAAACTTTCTGTTCCGTAAGACCATTGCTAAAAATGAATGGATGCCAATTGCAAATACAAAATCAGGCAGGCTTGGCAGTTTCAAAGTTGTAGATGAGTGGTTGTCAGCATATCATGCACAGTTCTTTGGGTTGCTAAAATGTATTGGAGTATCAATGGTGTTCAGTAACTTTGTTTTGCTTTTTTCTTAAACTTAAGCAATGTAAAGGAATATTTGTATTTTTTTTACAAATATTCTAATTAAATATCTTTACATAACATAATATTTGAATCACATTGTGTGATTATTTTTTAGTTTTTATTCCTCAAATAATCACATTTATTTCAATATGTCAGGTCAAATACTTTGACCTGAAATAAATTTCAAATATTTATTTCAAATATTTCAGGTCAAATACTTCTGGCAACAAACATTAGCTTTGTAGTTTACCGAATACAAGCAAAATAAACTTGCTAAATTAGATCATTCCCTAGAGCACCATTCCTCAACCAGGTGCCTTCCAGATGTGGACTTCAACTCCCATCAGCCCCAGCCAGCATGGCCAATTGATAAGAATGCTGAGAGTTGTAGTTCAAAACATGTAGAGGACAACAGCTTAAGGAAGGCTACTCTAGGGCATGGCAAAAATTTCCAGTTCAATTTCTTCTAGAAAATCCACAACACTGGTCATCATATGTTTTCCCCAAAGACATACACAAATATATACTTTGACCCTTATCCCCATATTCTGAAGTTGCTATGTGCATTTCTCTCCTCTGACTTGGCATTTTCCCGCTTCCCCACCTAATGGTGTGGAATGGGAGCAGAGAAATGGATGACAGGGAGCAGAGAAATGGATGATAACAGGACAAGAGGTAAATTGATCTAGATAGTATGGAGGACAGGGGGAAGAACTCAGTGCAGTGCTGCCAGTGTTCTTTTTAAAGTATCATTCTGCCCGTAGTGAAAGGGGCCTTTTTTTCTTCCTGCTTTGCTCTACTTGCTTGTTCATGATTCTGCTTTTCTTTTATCTGGGCCAGGTGTGTGTGTTTTAGGTGCCATCATTCAAGGAACTGAATTTGATCTGGACCATCACTTAGTGAAATTTACAGAAGCACCAATTCCCCACAAGGTGCATGGTGTTATCAAAATGACTGATACTGTTTTGAACATATTACGCCAGTTCTCTGTCAATTGCACTGGTTGCCAGTCAATTTCCAGCCCTAATTCTTTTTTTTCTTATTATTTTATTATTTTATTAGTTACATTACATTAAGATAAAACAACAGTGCACCCATCACTGGGACCAACTACACCTTCATCCCTTTCCCCAAAATTGTAATATTTCTTGTACAGGTATACATCCTTTCCCTCTTAACAAAACAAATTCCAAAAACGGTTTCCATATAATCTCAAATTCATTATAATTACACCTTCGTTTTTCTATTTTAATATTACATGTTAATTTATCATTGATAGCTATATCCCATACTTCTTTATACAATTCCAAAATCTGATATTCACTTTGTATCTTCCATTTCCTAGCTATTATTAATCTTGCTGCTGTTAATAAGTTCATAATCAAATCCTTAATCGCTTGCATGCAGTTCACCCATCATATATTGACAACAGTGCTATGCTTGGGGATAAATCTAAACTTATTCCAGTTATCTCTTTTATCTCTTTATACACCAATTGCCAGAATTTTTGTACACATTTACATGCCCACCACATATGAATGTAAGTGCCAACCTCCTGACATCCTCTCCAACATAATATTGACTGTTTCTTCTCTATTTAATTTAACTGGTGTTAGGTACCACTGCCATACCAATTTATAAAAGTTTCCTTTTATCCTTACTGATAAGGTTTTCAAATTCCGTGCTTTCCATATCTTATCCCAGCTCTGGTTACTTATTTGAAATTTAATATCATTTCCCCATACCAATTTATAACCATCATCTTGATCCTCTCTTGCCATCAATATTCTATATATTTCACTCGTTATTCCCTTTGTATTCTTTCTCTTGTCTTTGTACTATCATTTTTTCAAAACTTGTATACTCTCTAGGTTGTTTATTTTCTTTTATCCATTTCTTTACCCATTGTTCTAACTGCATATAGTTAAACCATGACATCTTTTCTCCCATAAATATTTATTATTATTATTATTATTATTATTATTATTATTATTATTATTATATTTATATAGCACCATCAAGTTTTCATGGTGCTGTACAGAACAAAATAAAACAAAATACAAAACACCCTGCCGTATGGCTTACATTCTAAAACATTTCTTTAATTTGATCTAACTCCTCTATTTTAACCACCCTTTCCAACCTGTTTATCTTCTGTTCTTTTAATACCTTCCCTACCACCTTTTTTAAATTTACTGGAAAATTCTCCATCATTACCACTGGACTTAATGCGGAAATGGCAAGTAGTGATTTTGTTTTATTTTTAGCCCAAATCTCCACAATATTCTTTAGTAAAGGATTCCCTATTCTTTGTAGAAATTTCTTGGTAATCTTCTTCAAAGTGCTAGTGCTGACCTTTAAAGCCCTAAACAGCTTAGGACCAATCTATTTGAAGGAGCACCTTCTCCCATATATTCCCATATATTCTTCCCCTGTCTCTGGGTTCCACTGCCCACAATGGTGTGATGGCTGGGTGGTTACCAGGGAAAGAGCCATCTTTGCAGTGGCCCCCATCTATTGAATGCCTTTCCAGGGGAGTTCCACCTGGCGTCTTTACTTTATACATTGAGATGCCAGGCAAAGACTTTCCTCTTTAAGTAGGCATTTAATCTTTAACCTGTTGCTGTATTAATTTTACTGCTGGCTTCTCAATTGTTGTTTTTAAAATGTTTAATATTTTAAATATTTAGTATTGCATGTTTTGATGTTTGTATTGTTGTGCTATTATTTCTATACATTTTGGCTTATTTTGTTGTTTGATTTTATGATTGTAAACCAACCGGGGGGGATTTGCCAGTTGGCTGGTATGCAAATTTAATAAACAAATCAATAAATATTACCAAAAAAGTTGGATACCTTTAGAGGAGAAGTTCTGAAGCCATGTCATTGGAAGGCTCCCTAACTCAAGGCTTAAACCCTCTGGACCAGCCAAATAATAAGCATCTCTGACTTCACACAGTTCACTTACACAGTTCAATGAAAAATGTAGCCAAGATGTTGCTCGTCATTTTTCCCTCACCGCAACTTCAATGGGAAGAGATGAGGATGTTTTCTGTACCCAGTCATGTTTGCAATCTTGTTTTCTAATGTTAATAGGGATTTTATTATGCCTTTAAAAATTTATGGTAGGCAATTATAAAATGCAAATAGAGGCCAGATTAGCTTGAGATCCACCATGTGTCAAGCTGGGTGCATGTGCACTAAAGTTCAGTCTTGTTTGCACATTCTGTTTGTTTGTTATATGCCGACGAACCCAATCTGCAAACACAAAATGCATAACTTTTTGTTATGTGGCCTTTTTTAATTGTTTGGGTTTTTTACATGTAAATTGGTTCTGTGTCGGCCAAATACTACCTTAATTAGAAAATGGAATATGCAGCCTGGCTTCTAATGTTTCCATTAGCTAGTTTAAATAGTCTGCAGATTTGGAATGCAGCCAGAAAGTTGATTCAGAGAATAGTTTTAATTGGATTATTGGTACATATATTAATTGATATATCACTAATCCACTGCTAAAATGTAGATGAAATTCAGAGGCTTCCAACAGGTCCCTGGAGATTCTAATTGAAACATCCCCTCCTAAAGAAGGGGTTGCAGTAAAAATTTCACAGATATTCCCCCAGAGCTAAGTAGTACATCATATTTCACCATCCAATATGTTAGTCAAGTAAAGCTAAGTACATTAGACTGCTGAGTATGCATTGCATCTTTGACCTGTGGACATGAACCACACCTTTCCCCCACCCCCACGCTGAAGGTTTGCAAACAGGGATCCAATGCTCATGTTTTCCTGTTACTGGCAAGTAGTTTGGTATCTAGTTGGACTCTCAGCCAGGAAATAGGCCATCACAGGCTGCTTGTTGCTCCTGACCAGCATCTGTAGAAACTGCTCCACTTTATAGATGGGGGAACTTCTCCTAAGTACATTCATTACTTACCTGGAAAGTAACGAATTCATCCATGTGAGCCAGATGAGAGTTTTTTCATACGAACTCTCATTCTGTGTATATGGGGTTTTGCGCATGCACAATATCAAGGTGCATCTAGCAAGCTGCAGTTTGGAATCACATAGTGCAGCATGAACTCATGGGTTACCTCATTATGCCCCCTCTCTGATTGGTTGTTTTCATGTCACCTGCGTGATTGATGATTGCACTGTACTGTTTACTCAGACTTGCTGTTCTTCGGTCTGCAGATGGAACCTGCAGAGTTCCCCTCTTTGCAGAGCAAGAACTGTAGTGGTGCTTCAAGTAGGGTGTTTTGGGGGGAGGTTCTAGGTGGTAGGACAATGGGAAAATGTCTGTCTGTCTCTCTCTCTCTCTCTCTCTCTCTATCACTTTATTGTGTGTGCACCAAAGCTTGCACTCAGTTCCTGAAACGGTGACCTTGTCATACATTGATCCAGGCTCTCTACAAAGGTGAGCATTACGAGTGGATGAGTTTTGACCAACGAGCTGACCCATTACAAAATTTGGCAGCATACACTACTGTTAGCCATAATAGCATCACTGCTGGGAATAAGGCAGTGTGGTTTTCAGACTTGTCGTGTGGCTTTGGTTTGCTGACTTGAGGGAACTGGGGCCCAGCATCAGCCCAGCATGCACTGGTAATACATATGATGTGATGGAGGACCAGAATCCAATCTCTTAACGATGGCATCAGAGAAAGAGCATTGTCTCCATCTTACTCGCACACTGAATATTCCAATTCTATGAAGATCTGTTCTGGCATTAGTATAGATCATGGGTGGGCAACTTGTAGTCCTCCAAATGTTTTGGCCTACGACTCCCACCATTCCTCTCCACTGGCCATGCTGGCTAGGGCAGATGGGAGTTGTAGGCCAAAACAGCTGGAAGGCCACAAGTTGTCCATCCCTGATATAGACTCTTAAGGAGGCACAATACCACGAATGTACTTACAGGGCAGAGAAGAGGGATGCCTCCACCAAAACCGTTATTACTGGGGAACTCGGGATTACTGGTTTTAGCCTCTCATGTTATGGGAATGAACTAAAATGAGGCCTGATTCATATACGTTCCAGGCCAATGGCCTATTTTTTCCTAGGCCTACAGCAGCTCCTTACAGTACACAACAAGCTTGCTGAAATTAGGGCCAATGTTATCCTGTAGGAATATGAAATGTTAACTTCAGGCAGGAATTTATTTATTTCAAACGTTTTGAGCCTGCTTTTTAGCCCCAAAGGGTTTTGAACCCAGTAATAAGAGATTCCCTGCCTCCAGCGTATAATCTAAAAATATGTTGTACAAGGAAAACAGGATGGAGAGGGAGAAGGGGAAAAGCAAGTTTAAGCACCGGTTCTTAAGGACCAGCTGGAATGGAAATAATTAAGGTTGCCTGAGGGAATGGCTAGATGATGGCTGAGGGAGAGCCAAAAGCAGCTCAGAGGTATTTCAGCAGAGGCGATGGAATAGCCCTGCTTCTCTTCTTGCCCTCTGCTCTAAAGTCTCAAAAATGCATTGTCCTGCTTTTGATCTCATTTTAAAACGTAAGTTCCAGTCTGGCCAGTGTGACTCTAGGTTTTTGAGTGGCCTGGGATAAGACACCCACACTTCACCCCCTTCACCTGGAATACATGTGTCATGCAAATCACGAATTCTCTCACCTTCTTGAGCACCCCATGCGAAGTGGGAATGGCTGCCCTTTGGAGGCTGTGGTAATTTACTAGACAAGTCAGATGCCTGTCCTTGTTACCCCCTGGATCTGGCCTTGGGGTGAGGGTGGGGGCATCAAGTTGACTTTTTGTTTCAGGTGCAAAAATAGGCTGAAGAAAATAGGCAGAGGCAACCAACTCAAAGATGTGGTTCGTCTGTATTAGTGTTTCTTCAGGACTTGGAAAACGTCGCCCCTGATCAGAAGGATCAGGTTCAGAAGGGAAGTTCACAGTGTGGAACACAAACAGAGGAGGAAATCACCTCATGGTGAATTTGCCACATTAAAAGTTAAATGTGAGCATCTACCCTAAATTTGGCTCCTGCTGCTGTAGGGAAATATTTGTTTTTTCTGCTTTTTTATTGTTCGTCTTGATTTTGGAACACAGAGTGATATTTTTGGAGGTCTCTTTTCTCCGTTGGAAATATGCGTGCAGGGTGGGTGGGCGGAAATCAACTCACATCAATCAAGATGTTAATAAACCCGAAACTGTTGTGAGCAGGGGACAGATTTGTTTTTTGTTGCCAGGTCATGATTAGGTCAGGTCAACTGCAAAAGAGTTTGGAACTGTCATAACAACAGCCAGCAGTTTGTCAGCAAGGCGATATGTGATGTTTGTGAGGAGGGAAAATCCACATGAATTTGTCATAAATAAAAGAGCAGCGAAAGAGAATGACATACACAGCTCATTCTTTCTTGGTTGAAAACTACATAGCCGAAAAGAGGGTGGGGTGAACAAAGTTTCAAAAGGATGCTCAAAGAGTATTACTTGTGATATGCTCAGCATGCTTCCATAGGTCACCTCCGTCAGGGGGCAAACAAATCTTATTCTACATCACTTATATTATGAATGTAGAACCACAGTCTTGGAAACCAAATCTGGCCTTCTGGGATTCCCCAGAATTCCATGTCCCCTTTCCTCCTAGCACTGATCAACTAGTGGTCTCTCAGCGTTTGTACACTTCCTCACCCTCCCCTCTTCTAAAAGATTGAAACACCTCTCCTAAGCTTAGTTATTGGCAGGAACAGCTTCAAGCTAAAATATGCTGCTATTTTGGCCCTGCCCCTTTTGCCTTTAGGCCCACCCAGCACAGAAATGGGGCCCATGAGAGCTTCTCTGAAATGAAATTCAGCCCTGAAAGAGGTTCGGCTAGGGTGACCATATGAAAAGGAGGACAGGGCTCCTGTATCTTTAACAGTTGCATAGAAAAGGGAGTTTCAGCAGGTGTCACTTGTATATATGGAGAACCTGGTGAAATTCCCTCTTCATCCCAACAGTTAAAGCTGCAGGAGCTATACTAGAGTGACCAGATTTAAAACAGGGCAGGGCTGCTGCAGCTTTAACTGTGGTGATGAAGAGGGAATTTCACCAGGTTCCCCATATATACAAATGACACCTGCTGAAATTCCCTTCTGAATACAACTGTTAAAAATACAGGAGCCCTGTCCTCCTTTTCATACGGTCACCCTAGGTTTGGCACCTTTCCATATCATTACAATCTGCATTTTCCTACCCAATCCAGCCAACTATGAGGAACTGGGAAGGGAAAATAAACAACATAAAGATTCCAGGAACTAAGCATTGTGGAAGGGGAAAAGGGACCTCAACCCAGGGCTGCCATTTTGAAAAAAAAGTCTGTGTAACCTTTCGGTCCTCCCTTACTATGGAACCTCATCCCACACACCTTTTGCATGTCTTAATAAACAGCTCTATTAGATGGCAAACATATTAAGCTGCTACAAGTTCATGGTTCACCCTTGCAATCTGTTTCCCAACCAGCCTCTGGAATGAATGTAAACTTTATGTCTATGTGAATAAATTAGAAGCTTTTGATTTACAAATTGGCTGAATTAGGAAGAGATGCAGTTGACAAATCCTGCTCCACTCCTCTCTTAAAAAAAAAAGTGCCTTGTGGTTAGATGTGAATGATGTCGAGGTCTTAGTACTTTTGTTCATTTCTTTGGGACAGAAACATATATACATAAATCTCCAACTGAGCTAGTAAGAAATGCTATGATAGATTTGAAAGCTCCAAATATCCTGCCTTTCCTCATTAAGTGTCGAAAACCTTCAGCTCACCAATTTCTACTATAATATTTAAGACATTTTTTTTTTAAAAAAAAAAGACACTAAACAGTCAGCAGACCTAACATGTTATGAGTTTTGGGGGGTCAAGAAACAGAATAACTTTTCTTTAATTTATTTACTTACAGCATTTATACCTTGCCCATTCACCAAAAAAGCTACATGAAGATAACAGTGAATTATTCAGAATTGTAAAATCCCACGCAAATTCGGAGAAACTCCAAAACGGAAGAGCTCTCCAATCTGGGTGACTGAGCAACAGAACGGCTGATGCGAGTAAAATGAAAAGTGAGGCACACTGGAACAACAACAACAACAACAACAACAAAAAGTCAACCCTAATTTCATACATTTCACTGCTGCCCAACCTCCCTCAAAAGACACTGATCAAGTTCAGGCCCCATTCTTTGGGGGTATCTCCCTCACTTCTGGGGAGGGGTCCTAAAGTGGTTTTTTGTTTTTGCAGTGCATCTGTGACCCCCAACTGTGCTGATGCCTCCCTTTTGTGCATGGATTGTGCTGTTTTGGCTACATAAGGATTAGCACTTGGAGAAAGAGTTCAATATTACACTGCACACAGTTGTGCGCAGTGTAGTTAAGGATGGTCAGTAAAATGAACATTCCGCCATGTTAAATGGAGTTACTGGGGGGAGGGTCAACCTAGCACCCTAAAATGAAAAATATTCTAGCAATCTTTCTGAAACGCAGTACTGCCAGAAAGAAATGCTGGCTTTACAAACCCTGCGTGTTTCAGGGAGATTGCTGGAATATTGAGGGCTGGATGGCAGTTTAAAGCAGAAAAGTGGGGGGAAGCATGCCTGTCTCAATTTGATCAGGCAACAATCCGAGTTGGGGACTTTTTTTTGCGCACTTATAGCGCTCAATTGGAAGCCTCCCCATGCAATCCATTAGTTGGATTGCATTCCCCTATCCAGCCCATTGATGGAATGGCCTTTCTTTTTTCAAAAGACCATTCCATCAATTTTTATTTTTTTTAAAAAAATCCCCATGTTTCCCTATGGGGAATCTGATAAGCTCACGCATGCGCGTGAGCATCAGATTCTCCGGAGGGAAGGGGAGAGCAGGGAGAGTGTGGCCGGCGCTCATCCCTGAAGGGATGAGGTAAGTGGGGTGAGGAGGCTTCACTGGAGCTGCCGCTGCAGTTCGTGCAGCGGTGGGCCCAGGCGTAGTGGGGGGGAAACCGGGGGGGGCGCTTACGTGGTCCGTCGGCAGCAGGCCTGGGTTTTAATTGAGCCCCGGGCTTCACCCAGAAAGCAAGGCCACAATTGCAGCCTTGCTTTCGGGTGGAGCCAGGGTGCTCAATTGAAATCCGGGCCTGCCGCCGACGGACAAGGTAAGTGAACTCTGGGGGGATTCCCTGGCCCCGCCACCGCAATTTTTGTGGTGGCGGTGGTGGTCCCAGGCCGGAGGGGGGAGAGGAGCCACTTACCTTCCTCTCCGTCGACCGTCCCAGGATGAAATTGAGCCCCTGGCTTCAAAGGAAGTTAGGCCTTGGCCTAGTTTCCGTTGAAGCCACGGGCTCAATTTCATCCTGGGATGGTTGGCGAAGAGGAAGGTAAGTGATGCTGGGTGAGGAGGGGCTTCCTTGGCCCCCACCGCTGCCGGAGGGTGGGAGGGGAATTCCCTGGCCCCTGCCGCTTTCGCAGCAGCATGCCAGGCCAGGAGGGTGGAGGGAAGAATCCCCTGGCCCCTGCCGTTTTTGCGGTGGCAGGCCAGGCCAGGAGGGTGGAGGGGGGGGGGAATTCCCTGGCACCCGCCGCTTTTGCGACGGCAGGCCGGGCCAGGGTGGTGGTGGTGGTGGGGCGATTGAGCGGTGGGGGGAGAGGAGGGACTTACCTCCTCTTCCATTGCAGGCCCGGCAGGAAATGGAGTCTCTGGCTTAACCGGAAGTTATGCAATAGGCCTTTGTATAACTTCCGGTTATGCCCGGGACTCCATTTCGCACCTGCCCTGCAACGGAAGAGGAGGTAAGTGCGGGTGCGGGTGTGGGGGGGATTCCCTGGCCCAGCCGCCACTGCCGTAGATCCTGCGGCAGCGGCTGTAGGCCAGGGTGGGCCGCGCCGCACCGGTGGGGTGTGTGGGGGCTTCCCTGGCCCCGCCGCCGCCGCCGTAGGTCCAGCGGTGGCAGCAGCTGTAGGCCAGGGTGGGCCGCGCTGCGCCTGTGGGGTGTGTGGGTGGGGTTCCGCGTGTTCACTTACCTCCTGCCGGTCACCGCCCGCTCCAGGCTTCGAAGCCAGGATGGTGGGGTTGGAGACGGAGGCTTTAGAGAGGCGCACCAGAAAGCCACTTCCTGGTGCGCCACTCTAAAGCCTCCGCCTCCAACCCCAGCGTCCTCACTTCGAACCCTGGAGCGGGTGGTGAGCGAAGGGAGGTAAGTGAGTGTGTGGCGGGGGGTGGGGAGACGTTGGGGAGTGGGGGGTGGGAGGCCCTGGCCGGGGTGGGGGGGGAGAGGAGGGACTTACCTCCTTCTTCTTTGCAGGCCCGGCGGGAAATTGAGTCCATGGCTAAACTGGAAGTTACGCCTTGGCCTAACTTCCTGTTAAGCCAGGGCTCGATTTACCGCCGAGCCTGCAAGGAAGAAGGAGGTAAGTGCGGGGGGGGTGTTGCCGGGCCCGCCGCTGTCGGCGCAGTTCGTGCTCTGACAGTGGTGGGCCCAGTCCGGGGGGTGGGTGGCAGGAGTGAAGGGACGGGAGCGAGTGAGTGGCAGTGGTGGTGCGGGGGGGGGGGGCAGTTGTGAGCGAGCTGCAGCCCCTCCTCGCCCAGAGCCTCTGGGTTTAAATGTTAAACTGCGCAGCCAACCAGTGTGTTTCCATGGCTGAGTGGGGACTAGAACCCGGATCTCCCAACTCCCAGTCCGACACTCTAGCCAGTACACCACACTGGCTCTAGCCACTACACCATACATCAATAGCCCCTCCTCAGAGCGAGATTAGACATCTGGAAGTATGAAACACACTGTTTATATTTCATTGCCTAATTCTGGGACACTTCAGGCCACCGGGTCTCTCTTTCCCCCAAGAAGACCAGAAATGCATGATTGTCTGTAGCAAAAGCATTATATTATTAATGATGGCTTATTCCTTCACTGGCATAATTAAATCTGAGAATTTGCAGGATAGAGAGCCAGATACAGTGTCTAGAGTTTGAAAAGCATGCCCTGCTGCCTTCCTTGGGTGGATGTCAGTATGTGTGAGCAATGCCGAGGGCTGTTGAACAGATGCTTTGTTGCCCATGCCCTAAATAAAACTTGGACTTGGGCCTGACTCGTTAAAACAGTTGTTCAGAAGCATAGAGACGTTTGTCCTTGCTCCTACTGAGGAATGGATGGATCAGTCTGTTTCCAATCCATGTTATTTTTGCATGTGATCATTCATAAATCCATTCCGTCCCTTTTCCACAACCCCCCAGCCACCCAGCCCCGTTTGCAATCTACAGATGATGATAATAATATTGACCAACCTTACAAGTTTGTTGCAAGCATTATAATGCCATGTATATAAAGTACATGGAATGCTCCAAAGCAGCCTCTTTCCCAACCTTGTAGCCTCCAGATGTATTGGACTACAACTCCCATCATCCCCAGACAGCATAGCATTGTAGCAAAAGCTGACATGGGCTGGAGCTGGCTTCATCAGTTGCACAAAACTGTCTAGTAAACTGTTGGCATATTATTCAGCGATACAGATGGGACATCCTTCTCCTCCAGTTTTTATTTGGTGATTTCAAAAGGCCAAGAGCTCAAAGTAAATATGTATAATTTCTAACCAGAGTACAAATTAATTCAACATCTAGTTGGTGCAGGTGTGACCTCATCATACTACAGTGGAGTGCACGCAGCTAGTGGCCATGGGTGTCATTTGTATATATGGAGAACCTGGTGAAATTCCCTTTTCATCACAACAGTGCAAGCTGCAGGAGCTATACTAGAGTAATCAGATTCAAAAGAGGTCAGGGCTTCTGCAGCTTGCACTGTTGTGATGAAAAGGGAATTTCACCAGGTTCTCCATATATACAAATGACACCTGGTGAAATTCCCTTTTCATCACAACAGTGCAAGCTGCAGAAGCCCTGACCTCTTTTGTATCTGATTACTCTAGTATAGCTCCTGCTGCTTGCACTGTTGTGATGAAAAGGGAATTTCACCAGGTTCTCCATATATACAAATGACAACTGCTGAAATTCCCTTCTCTATGCAACTGTTAAAGATACAGGAGCCCTGTACTCCTTTGCATATGGTCACGGGGGGGGCTGGTGACTCCGATGTCAGTGGGGCTATAAATCCGTGTCAAGTTTCAGTTATAGCCAGCCAGAACTCCAAAGGAGCTCTCCAAGGTGTGGAACCCTATCCCCAAAATAGGTGCAGCACTTTGAAAAGCTGCTTTAGAGTTCTGGCTGAAACCCAGAGCGGATTCACCACCCCACTGACATCGGAGTCACAAGCCGCTGCTGGATTGAGCATGTCTCACTCCTGTAGAGTGACCATATGAAAAGGAAGACAGGGCTCCTGTATTTTTAACAGTTGCATAGAAAAGGGAATTTCAGCAGGTGTCATTTGTATGCATGCAGCACCTGGTGAAATTTCCACTTCATCACAACAGTGAAAGCTGCAGGAGCCCTGCCCTCTTTTAAATGTGGTCACTCTAGTATAACTTCTGCACCTTTCACTGTTAGGATAAAGATGGAATTTTACCAGGTTCTGCATGCATACAGATGACACTTGCTGAAATTCCTTTTTCTATACAACTGTTAAAGATACAGGAGCCCTGTCCTCCTTTTATATGGTCACCCTAGCCATATGGAAAGGAGGACAGCGCTCCTGCATCTTTAACAGTTGCATAGAAAAGGGAATTTCAGCACCTTTGGAGGGCACCAGGTCGGGGAAGGGCTGCTCTAAACAAAAAAAGAAGTAGGTGGCTCTAAGTTGTTCGTCATCAGTTTTCCACAACCCCACAGTCACCTCTGCATATCCTATTCTCCATCCTGTCCTCATGGTTTATCTGCTTTGGGAGAATGAGAATTTCACTGGTGCTTTCTGCCTCCTTAGGGAGGATGCGGCCTTAAGGCTGGTGAGCCTTAACTCCCAATTTCCCCGCTTTTTGGTGCTTGGTGGAAAAGTGTACGTCCTTAACGTTGTTTTATAAACCGTAGGTTTTTTGTTCATTGAATTAATATATAGGATACCTCTAATTTCCAGATACTAAGGAAAACTTTGGGGAATAGCTGTCTCTATTGTACCTTGTTTTCAAGCTTCCCAGAGGGATCTGGATGGTCACTGTTGAGCGATGGAGTGCTGGACTAAACAGACCTTTAGTCTGTTCCAGCCAGGCAATTCCTATGTCTGTATAGAAAGTGAAATCTAAAGATAGAATATAAATAGTTCTAGCTGGGAAGAAGAAGAAAAGCTTTCTAAAATGCCTCTGATAATGACCTTGATGGGAGTAAATTAGTTTTGATGGATCTAGATGACATTTTTCGACAAAGACAGTGTTCTGAAAAACGGCACATCATGTCATGGAGTTGAAGGCTACATGGAGGTTTGCAGAGGTACAGACAAAAGGGAAGAAGCGGGATTGGAGCCTCGCTGGAGGAAAAAAGAGAGAGAGCAGAACACAGTGTTCTGTAGGAAATGAATTAACAAACATGCATTCAAGGCACTGATTATATGTGACTAGTCATTTATTCTGGCCAGCATTCCTATCAAAAATAGATCAGCAATAGCTTTTTGTGCTAGGTGAGACCGGCGTACAGTTGCTAACTTTTCAGCTGGCTCCTGAAGCTGTCCCTTTAACAGCAGCTTGATTTGCAGACATTAGTAGATAAAAGCTCTGTTCAGATGTCACGCTAAGCCACCACGGAGAGCTCAAAAACACCATCTGCAGTGGTGTAACGTGTTGCATGGTGGGTGTCCCCCTCCCTGCCATGGTGGTTGAACATGCTTGCTACCCACCTGCTTCAGTGGGGTTAGCAGGCTTCCATGGTGGTCCCCGTGCCATCTGACAGATATTTTTCTGTTGTACTGGTGGGGGGGGGGACATAGAATCTGCTAGCAAGAATGACCACCAATTCCAGCAAATGCTCTTGCCACCACGGACTTTCTCTCTGGCCATGCAGATATTTCTCCCCCCACCTTTAGTTTTCAATGGAGCGGATGTGGAAACCCAATTTGTACCGCTGAGTAGGCCAGGAGACATGGTTAAACCATGTGGAGGCCTGTGTGGTAACTACAGGGGTGGGTGGGTAGTGGTCAAGTGGTTCCCGGTCATGTGGCAGGCCCACTGGTGGTGGTTCTGTTACCCCTTCTCTCACACCTGTGAATAGGACCAAATAAAAGTTTGTCTCATAGGAAGTTGCCTTATACTGATCCGGACCTTTAGTCCATCTGGCCCAGTAATGTCAACACTGACTGACGGTAGCTGTCCAGGGTTTCAGGCAGGATTTCTTTCCTAGTCCTGCCTTGGGATTCCAAGCATCGAACCTGGGATCTTCTGCATGTAAAGCAGACGCTCTTTCACTGAGCAACAGCCCCTCTGTTGTCTCCAGTGCTGTGAAAAACTTCACCTGCTGATTTGTATAGATTGAGCTGCTGCTAAACCATTAAACAGAAAAGAAAAGCAAATGTCCGGCTGTGTTGTGCCTGGTCAGTGGCAACCTAGGTTATGAGCTGCACTTAGTTAAAGGACGGTCACTTTCCATTTTTGACTAGACCAGTGCATGTGCCTTTCACACCAGCATGATATGCACAAAGTCAACAGGTGAACTAATCCTTTCATACCGAGACAAGGTTCACCTGCTAATACTCTCGCTCTACTTGTCAGGCTGCTGTTAAAAGTACAGGTGCCTTATCAGCTGGAATGCTGGCCTCTAACATGTGGTAATAAACTTCACAAGTCATGTTTTGACTATTAAATGTAAAAATATATATCCCATTTTCACTAGCCATCAGTACATTTTGGTTTGGGTGGCTTTATGTACCATAAACATTTTGGGATACAATTTTCATTGCCTCTTTTTAGGCAAAAACTGAACATTGTCTTCCCTTTAGATTTTTCTAGTAATCTGAGATTTCCAGACTATATTTGTGTCTTTTTGGATATCATGGAAGCACCTTAACTATTGGGCAGGTGCACTTTGAAAACCCAGTTTTGAGGGATAGTCGTACAAATGCCCCCCCCCCCATAACTTTTCTACTGATCAAGGCAAGTTGGACAACCCTTGTGTCAAATTTCGGCTTCTTATGATGCAATCCTAGACATCTGTAGGATTGTGCCCTTAGCTAATGTAGAAGTAGCAGTATCATTTGGGGGTATACATTGAGACTTTTGTTTTAGGGAAAGTAATGTAAAATTGTCAAGGCTTTAGAATTTTTCAATTACCTTGGACTATGTGTAAACCACGTTTTAGGGCTCCAGATTTTTAGGAAGGGCTCTAACAATATCATTAGGCAAATCAGTTAAAGAAGCTTACATTCTGCAAGTACAGACCTGTATCTCTGCCTGCTACTGAGAGTGTCCTATCCACCAAATCGTAGAATGGAATGACCACAAAATCCCCACACCCAACATTTTGTCCCACCATGGGTAGCTAGGCTTGCTCTACACTACAGTACTGGCCTCTAATACACTGAGTTTTGACTGTTAAGTTGAAAAATATCCCATCCCCAGACCTTTCCAGTAATCAGTATAAACAGCTACATATGTACCAACTTTCAATGTTCTATATCATCTATAGGAATGTCTTAACTACTAGGAGAAGAACTTGCCTCCCTTTTTAGGTGGAGAATTACAAATGGCTGCTATTCAGACTTTTCTAGTAATCAAAGTCATGGAATAAGTATGTGACTTATTTCATTTATTCTGACAGGGCAGGCAGAATAAACTGTGGAAATTGTATTACCTTGTGCATTCACACAGAAACTGTGCTTTCCCAACTGGATAATAGTCACTTTTGCCCTGTGCTTTATAGCACCAAACGAAATGAAATATATTGTGAAACCTATTGTAAGATTCTTCAGGGGTCCAGGAAAGAAGCTAAGAAATATTCAACGTAGAATACGTTTCACTAAAACAGCGTTGATATCAAGTAGAATGAGGCTTACCAGACTCTTTCATGACAGCCTGGACAGATTCAGTTTGTACGGAGAGAGATTCTGAGTGCTAAGTAAAACCTGTGCTGGAATTACTCCAGATCCTAGCATGTTGGAAATACTGGATTCTAAACAACATTCCCATTTTCCTGTCATAATAGCATTGCACTCAAGGGGAGATTTGGTGAGATGTGCTACAAGAACCTTCACGAAAGGCAATTCTTTGCAAATTTGTTAGAATTCAGAAGTCTGTGTTTAAAGCGTCTGGTGTAAGCTTTCCTTTGCTTCAGTTAAGGGTGGTCAGGTGTCCTATTCCACAGAGGACAGGCCTCTATTTTGAAGGCATCCTCTCTTTGAAGGGCTGTCCTGTTCACGTCCGGTGTAAAGATGAAGAACCACAAGACATCATAAGAAGGGAGAGCAGGGATCTTGAAGTTGCCCATCAAAGGTTACTACCACGTGGTCCGCAGAGTGAGCAGGCACACAGCCAGCTCCTTTTATCATAGTTTTACCCACTATGGTGAGATGTAATATATTTCTATTTAAGTTTTAGAGATTCTCTCTAAATCTGCATCTGTACATATAAATCAGTGTATGCAAGTTTTGTGCAACCCCGGCTCCTCTGTTGTTCTTGTTGAGTGTGTGTTTTATGCAAAAATGTGTAATTTTTTCACAATGTGTAATTGGTTACCTAAACATGCATAGCGTTGCACCGGTTTGTTTGTGACCGGGGGTGCACTGCTGTGCATGTTTAGCCAGAAACAAGGACAACAGCTTCAGCATACCTCAGCCATGCTGGAGCTGTAGGCCCCTTTTCTTTCTAAACATGTGCAGCATTAAGAACATAAGAAGAGCCCTGATGCTGGATCAGACCAAGGGTCCATCTAGTCCAGCACTCTGTTCGCACAGTGGCCAACCAGCCATCGGCCAGGGATGAACAAGCAAGACATGGTGCAACAGCACCCTCCCACCCATGCACCTTACGTTGCCTAAGGAAGAAGAAGCGAGGGAGACAGAAGCAGGCAGAGACCATCAGAGCCTGCTTCAGTTGGACCCCCCTCCCCACAAGACTAACTGTCATCTTCACCCTGTGGGGAAGAAGAAGGAGCTGTTGGTTTGCCCCTCCATTGGGAGATGAGACCAGGGAGCAGGGCCTTCCGACCAGCCTGAACAGTCTCCTTAAATTACTATTTTTTTCCTCCCTCTTCCCTCCCCATCCCCTTTTCCTTGTGTGTCATGTCTTTTTTAGAATATAAGCCTGAGGGCAGGGACCGTCTTCTTTACTGATCAATTGTAAGCTGCTCCGGGAGCCTTTTTGGCTGAGGTTTGGGATAAAAATACTCTAAATAAATAATAAATAAGAATAAATAAGAAAGGACAAAGGAGCCTGTGGCTTACATGCAGAGCTGCCTTTTTACAATCATCTTTATTTATGCCAGAATTATATGTATAACGACAACCAATACCTGCACTAGTCAGGGTAAACTAATTTTATTCCATCAGGTGCTTCTAGTTTTGCTTCCCTAGCATAAGCAACCATTTATTCAGACGTGCTGAGTGATCTGCAAACCCAGCCTTATTGCTGCCTTCCCAGTTCACCTGCTTTCTTGACTTAACTGCCTTAATTGTCAGTAGGCAGCTTACTAGCATATTGTTTCTCAAGCAGTCAGGACTACAGCTAAAGTAAAGTGCATTTACTTACTTACTTACTTATTCATTGCATTTCTATACCACCCAATAGCCGAAGCTCTCTGGGCGGTTCACAACAATTAAAACCAGAAAACACACCATAAAATACCATATAAAATGTACAAGTTTAAAACTACAGTTTAAAAGTGAAACCACAATAATACTGAGCAGCCATGCAGAGATTTAAAATACAACAGATTTAAAACAGAACTAAGAGGCTTCACCTGGCACTGGAAACAGCACAATGTAGGTGCCAGGCAAATGCCTCTGAGAAGCTCATTCCATAACTCGGGTGCCACAGCAGAAAAGCCCCTCTTCTTGGTAGCCACCCACCTCACTTCCTTTGGCAGAGGCTGCCAGAGAAATTTAGATTTTTACACCTAACCTGAAAAGTCTGGGGGGAGGCAGGGGGAGAGAGAAGCATCTATCTTTGGTGGAGGCTGAGATCAAGGGGGAGGGTTGCTGTATTATTGTTACTGGCCGGCCTTCTGCAACTTTAGCAAGCAGGAATGAAACAGGTGAAGGTTTTCACTCTTGTCTATTCATCTGACCATTGATCATGCACAGCTATTTATCCTACAGTGGTTCAACTGAAACTTGCAGGCTTGGTTCCAGAGAACAGCACTGGGTGACTGCACCTCACCTCAATGGCACGTACAGGGCTGGTGCTACCATAGAGGCCACTCAGGCGGCTGCCTAGAGCGCCAAGCTAAGAGGGGCGCCAGGTGCAGCGCAGCACTCACGCGTGTTGGCTGTGAGCCAGGCCGGCCCGAGGATTCAGCAGGGCCTGGGCGGGCGAGATGGTGCCCTGCGCCCGCCCAGCTGAAGCGAAGCCAGGGACACTGGGGCGGTGGTGGTGGGGCGGCTCCACGTTCAGACTTCCAGAACGCGCCAGGAAGAGAGAGAGAGAATGTATGGGTGAATGGGGTCTTTGAGTGAATGCATGTGTTCATGTGCGTGTTTGTTTGGAGTGAGTGATGCTGAGTGTGTGTGTGTGTGCGTGCGTGTGTGAGTTGGGGGGGATGATTTGGAGGTGATATTCCTATTAAATAATGCATTTAGACCCATAGTCATTCCTTTCCAATTTGTTTGCTATAATTGGCATGACGTATTTCTTGCACATTAAAATAGATTTAGCAGTTTCAAGTTTTGTGCTTCTTATTTTTTCCAGGAAACATATGTTCTTAAAAATCAAAGTTGGCATTTTTTTGGGGGGGGGGGGGCGGGCAAAATAGCTCACCTTGCCTAGGGTGCAAAATAGTCTGGCACCGGCCCTGGGCTCGTGGACTGTGGAGTACCACAGGCCACCACCCTGTCCCTAATGTTGTTTAACAGCTATATGATGCCGTTGGTAGTGATGGGCAAGCTTGGCCAGGGCCCACCCCATGACTGCTCGCACCCTCCACTCATGCAGTCCGCTCTAATGAGCTGGGCTGCGCAAGCCCCTATCAAGGGCTCAGGAGTCCCCTGATCCTCAGCAACTGCCCACCCTTTCCCCCTCCACCATCAGCATGGTGGTGGTGGTGGTGAGGAAATGCTTGATTTCAAGACACTCTAGAAATCACGCATTTCCCTTCCCCCCTCCCCGTGCCAATAGGGGCTTTAAAGGCCCTATTAATGCAAGGGTGCCTTTCCATTAAGAGGGCCTTTAAGGCCCCCATTGGCTCCACTAGCATGGGTGGGGGAATTGCACACTTTCTGGAAGATCTGGAAAGAACACTTTCCTGCCCACCATTGCTCCAATTGGATTAAGAGGGCGTTTAAGGCCCTGATTGGAGCAGGGGGAAGAAAGTGAAGATGGGGAAGCATGCTAAATATTGCTCCCAACTAGACTGGTCTGTGGGGGCAGTGGGCCACCCTGTATTCGGCTGTCATGGACCCAGCCAGACACGCCCAGCATGAGGGCAGACCTGCGTCTGAGTGGCCATCAGTGCCTTCAAGCACTCTGGCATAGGTGCACCCTGGGAAAGCACGCTTACCGGAGGCTCGGGAAAGTGTGCAATTCCTCCGGGAAATTGCCTGGGGGAATTGTGCAATTTGTGCCTGGGCGAATTGAGCACTTTCTGGAGGCTCATCAAAGTGCACTGTTCCAGGGTGCTCTTGTGCCCGAGTGCTTGCGGGCACAGATGAGCACTTGGACATAGTGCATCTGGCTGGGTCCATGAGTGCCCAGCCAGAGTTGTAGGCATAAAATTATTAACACAATTTCCCATTTATTCTAACATTTACTAACTCAACCAAACTAAAAAACAACAACAACAACCTAAAGATGAATACGTTGCAGAGAAATTTATTATTTATCAAATGTTATAAACATTATCCATGGACCCCAGCAACGCTGGGCATATCAACAAGTTATATCTAAATGTAGTTTAGTATTGTGAATCAATGAGAGATTTTAATATGTTCTGCAGTATATAAATATCAGAACTAAAATAAAATAAATGTGTGACTGGTGGATTTGCTTGTTTGGGCTAGCTTAGAAGTTGGTGTTCTGGGCCGTTCCATTCCGAATGGGCTGATAAAAGTTGGAAGGTTTTCAATTGTAAAATATTGTTCCAGTGTTCCTAACACATCCTACTGTTTTTGGCACCACTTTTTCAATTAAGGCATTGTTCAGTTCTGGCTTTTACAGCTGCATCACATTGTTCCAGACTTGAAGAAAGGGGTGGTATCTGTGTAGAGCCTAAGGAGTATATAAGAACTCTATATCTCTGTAGGATAATAATAATAATAATAATAATAATAATAATAATAATAATAATAATAATAATTTTTGTCACCCGAATTGAGGCGGGGTACAACACAAATACAAACGCCATAAAATACATATAATTTAAACATTCAAAACTAATACATCATTAAAAGCAGCACATTATTAAAAGGCATCTTAAAATTCAACTGGGTAGGCCTGCCGGAAGAGATCAGTCTTTATGGCTTCCTTAAAATGCAGAAGACTGTTAAGTTGATGAATCTCTCCCGGCAGGTCATTCCATAATCTGGGAGCAGCAGAGGAAAATGTCCTCTGGGTAATAGTTATCCGCCATGTTTTTGTTGACTGGAGTAATTTTTTCCCAGAGGACCTGAGTGTGCGGGGTGGATTGTACGGGAGAAGGTGACCCTGCAGGTAGCCTGGACCCAAACCATGTAGGGCTTTAAAGGTGATAACCAACACTTTATACTTTGCCCAGAAACTAATTGGCAGCCAGTGAAGAGATTTTAAAACTGGTGTAATGTGGTCACCCCTAGGTATACCGGTGACCAGACTGGCTGCCATATTTTGAACTAGTTGAAGTTTCCGGACTAGGCCCAAAGGTAGCCCTATGTAGAGCGCATTGCAGAAGTCGAACCTCGAAGTTATCAGCACGTGCACTACCGTCTTTAGGTCTTCCGACTCTAGGAAGGGGTGCAGCTGGTGTATCAACCCGAAGCTGATAGTAGGCACTCCTGGCTGTCACATCTATCTGGACTGTCATTCGGAGTGACGGATCCAGAAGAATCCCCAAGCTGCAAACACAGTCAGAGGAGTGCAATTCCATCCAGAACTGGTTGAAACACCTCCAAACCCAGGTTACGGCCTTTGACAGCAAGCACCTCTGTCTTGTCTGGATTCAGCTTCAGTTTGTTTTTCTTCATCCAGCCCGTTACTGCCTCTAAGCATAGGATAGGGAGAAAGGTGTGTGTGGGGGGAGAAAACCTTGCTATTTGTGTTTCGGGCAATGGGCCCCAGAGCGAAGTTGGCAACCCCTGTGTTACTACGTCATCAAGCAGGATTGCTATGAGGCTCATAGAATCAATGGGGTTGGAGGCTTGCAGCATTACTGTTTGTACTGGATTGCCAACCTCTAACTCTCTCTGCATCTGTGCGTTTCATATTACATTGGCAGGCAGAAATTGGCAGAGGACACTTTTCCTGACATGTGACAGGAGAATAAATAACCTGCTTAATTTCAGTGTCAGGCTGCTGTACAAGAGCAGGGCCTGCCAACTAACCCAAAAAACTGACAACTGTATATCTCCTCAAGGAAACAGGTAGAAGATAAAGGGGAGGTCACTGCTTGCCTAGTCATGGAAACGGCAAATACTGATGTGGATCTATAGAAGTAGCAGTCAAAACTGTGAGCGAAAGGAAAATAATATATGATTTAATGTGCCGAAATTCACTTTCTCTCTAGCTTGCCCACAGGCACCTCCTGTTGTTTAATTTCAGTGTCAACAAATATTGATCAACAAAATTACTTTCCAAGGTCATCATTCCGGACATAACGTTGTAGTTGGTGATAAGAATTATCTCCTTTCAGAGACAGCTGTGATGCTAGAGATAGGGCTTTCCATGAACGAATCATTCATTTATGGAAGCTGAGTGGGCCTTCTCTCTAGGATACTTCTGGTTAATTAACTATCCAAGGGAGAACATTTTCTAGAACTTCTACAGAAGGAAGAAAGCAAGACTCTACCCCTTTTGCCGTATTTCTTTATTCCGCAGTAGCCCGTCCTCCACTGATTTAAAAGCCAAGGTGATTGATGGATATGATGATGATGATGATGATGATGTTTGCATCCCGCCTTTTGCCCAATACTGGGCCTCAAGGCAGCCTTACAAAATTTAAAACATATACATTTTAAAACCTATGAATAGAAATATGCAAAAGTTCAAAATATATTCCAATATTAAAACATTAAAACATTTAAACTGCATGACAATTTTAAAAGACCTTAGCACAGGCGGAGGCCCAGATTAATCACCAAGGCATGCCAGAACTAAAAAGTTTTTGCCTGCCTCTGAAAGCACATCAAGGAGATTACCAGTCTAGCTTCCCTGGGAAGAGAGTTCCAGAGCACTGGAGCAGCCACCGTGAAGGCCCTCTCCCATGTTCCCACCAGCCACGCCTCTGAAGATGGAAGGACTGAAATGAGGGCTTCCCCAGAAGATCTCAAAGCATGGGCAGGCTCATAAGGGAGAATATGGTCTTTCAGATGACCTGGACCTGAGCCATATAGGGCTTTATAGGTCATAACCAGAACTTGGAATTGTGCCCAGAAACAGACTGGAAGCCAGTGGAGTTGTTTTAACAGGGGAGTTGTATGCTCCCTGTAACCAGCCCCAGTCAACAATCTGGCTGCAGCAATTTGAACCAGCTGGAGTTTCCGAACACTCTTTAAAGGCAGCCCCACGTGGAGCATGTTCCAGGATCTTAGAAAAGCATTATTGTTCTACATGCAAGGTAATTCAGCAGCTACAGCTTATTTTATTTTATTTATTTATTTATTTATTTATTTATTACATTTCTATACCGCCCAATAGCCGGAGCTCTCTGGGCAGTTCACAAAAATTAAAATACATTTATACATTGCGTAGTGCGTTCATACATAGTGTTCATATGTAGTGTTCATACATGTGCTTTTATATGGTTATGTGATGGAGAAAAGCAAGATTGAGGCTGAGATCCTATATACTCTTACCTAGAAGTACCATTGAACTCAATGGACCTACTTCTGGGTAGACATATATAGGATTGCACTGTTATCTTCTAGAGACCTCATTAAGGGACCTAGGATGACCATATGAAAAGGAGAACAGGGCTCCTGTATCTTTAACAGTTGCATTGAAAAGGGAATTTCAGCAGGTGCCATTTGTATGCATGCAGCACCTTGGCCAAATCTACACCAAGCAGGATATAACACTTTGGAAACAGTATATGTAATTTGTCCTGGGCCTCAACAGTTGTCAAAACCATTATAAAATGTTATAAAGGAGTAGTATAGATCCTGTCCTGGTGAAATTCCCCCTTCATCGTAGGGTGACCATATGAAAAGGAGGACAGGGCTCCTGTATCTTTAACAGTTGTATTGAAAAGGGAATTTCAATAGGTGTCATTTGAAGGTATGCAGCACCTGATGAATTTCCCTTTTCTATACAACTGTTAAAGATACTTACGCCCTTTCCTCCTTTCCATATGGTCACCCTAAGGGAGCTAAACTCTGAACAATGACAATGCTAGCAGCTTAACACCTACAAAAATGTAACAAGGCATGTGCAAAAATGGTGACAATGATTTTTCAGACACTGTGGTTGAAAAATAGAGATTACCCCTGAAAAGTTGTACAATGTGGCTCCCTATTATAAATTGCTAGTCCTGGACATTTTTTTTCTCAAGAAAACATGCCACAGCAATATTCTGCAAATTTGTAATGTAAGACTTTCTTTCTTTCATCTTTCTCTCTTTGTTTTTAAAAAAGCTTTAACTACTGTAGCTTTAAAATACGTTTTTCTTTCATTCAAAATATTCCTTTATGTTCTGATTTGGTAACTGTGTTTTGTAATGTGTATATTTTTATTATCTAGTTTTTATTACTGTCAGAAAGCTCTTTATAGTTGCATTGTCTGTTTTAATGGATTTTTTTCTTTGTATGAGCAATTCCCACCCACCCCAGTAAAGTGGCTAAAACTAAATGACACTAAATATAGGAATGCAAAAGTAATGCTGGGATAATTAATTTAGGGAATTGGAACAGTTGGAAAGACCATTTTGAAGGAAGTGAAATGGTTTTGTATACATTTTTTTTTTTTTTTTTGGTCAGAATAAGGCTGTTGGGGGTCTAGCAATATAAATGCAATAATTATGAACTCATCCCAGTTAGGAAATTTTAACTGAAGCTCTAAGCTATATCTGCTATGTACTCTTAGGATTGCCATTTGGCCGTGTGTGTGTGTGTGTGTGTGAGAGAGAGAGAGAGAGAGAGAGAGAGAGAGAGAGAGCAATGGGAAATAGGTGCATGAAATGGGTGCATGAAAGTCAGTTGCCAGACCAGCAAGAGATATGGCTGTTCCCTCACCATTAGTTGTGTACCTCAAATTAATATTTTATTTGATTAATTGGTTGATTATTTGTCTCTGTTGTCTAAAGCTCTTTGGGCAGTTCAGAAAACAAAACTTAAAACCTCAAATACAATATTGTAATAAAACATAATATAGATAGAACCACTTTGTCCCCGCTTGGCTTCACCTTGATATCTGCTAAACCCTCAGGCCTGCCTTGGTACTAGTGGTTTTTTTTAATATATATATAATTTCATGACTTGGCAGTCCCATGTATGATGCAGCAAACTGGCATCCTTATAGGAGTCTGATAAATAGTAGAGACATGCTATAGATCGTTGGCACCGATGCATTGGAAATTCTCATGCTATTTATTTATTTTTAAATTACATTTCTATAATACCCAGTAGCCGCAGTGCTTTGGGCAGTTCACAAGATATACTTCTGTGCCTTTTGCCCCATCTCAGCAGCATTTTTTCCAGCCTCCACAATCTGCAATGTAGGCATTTCAAAGCCCTCCATAAGGCTTTGAAACTGGGGGCTTAATTGCCCCTTTCAGCCCTGGCAAATTGAGTTAATTACAGGGACACAGCATAGGCAAAATAGTTTGCAATGGATCATGTCTTAATGCCCTGAATCCTATAAAAGTGTTTTAGGTCACCCTTGCTCAATTGTCTGAGTAACAGTGGCTGAGAATACAAATGACCACTTACCAAAGGGTTGATGTGAGGAAAAGTCTGTCGTCTTAAATGTGTGCTGAAGTGAAGCAATACCGTGGTGGCTTCGTTGTTTCTGTGTGGTTGCTATTGCCCCACCCTTAGTTACTGACATGCTCTGTTGCCAAGGAGTGAAGACCTATCCCTCCACGCATCGTGGCACTGTTTTGTCACTACTCCTTGGTTCTTTCTTCATACAACCCTCAACTGTACTGCCATTCCTGCTAGCCCTAGGGTTTTTGGTTGCCCGGATGGTGCCGGATTGCCACCACCTTAAGCAAAGCCCCATACTTTCTCTGCCGTGGGGTGGCAGCAGCTAATCTCGATGCAGAGGGAGGGTGCAGGATTTCCGGCAGCCATCGACATGCCGGGCATGGCCCCTGCTCTCTGCCCGGATGGATGGCGAGTAATCAGGGGTTGACATCCACCCGGGAATGCCTTCCTCGTGACTCTGGAGCTTGAATAGACATTGGATGTGCCTTACTTGCCTCGCTCTGGGGAAGAAAAAGTAAGGGTAAGTCCCCAACATTTTTAAGTTGCAACTTCACAGGAAAGCCCTGTGATGGCTGCAAGACGGCTGCTGCATCGTATAATCAGTGCAGAGGCACTTCACAGACACCGTGGGGCTTTCAGACCATCTAGGCAGCCCCCATGTACTTTAGAAAAAATGGGGAAAGCTGTATGATTATAATTCTGTTCCACAAAAACCTGAAGCCATTTGCTCCATAAACTTTTTTTGAACCACATCCAAACTGTTTAAGTATTCTTGTGTTGGATGATATTAATGTATTATGAAGACCTGAGGATTAATTATTGAAAGGGGGTGTGGGAGAAGACTGTAAAGACAGCTGATGGATGCCATTTTATATATTATCAACCCACTTTTTCATGTTATGCTTAAGGTCAAGTTTCTTCAGTAAACGAGCAAGGCATTACTCTTCAAACTATTTTGAAAAGGAGAGAGTCACCTTTATCTCCAAGTACATCTGTGAACAACACAAAAGCTAGGAGGAACTAGCGGCACGCTTCTAATCCTTTGCTTAAGTTATCTTGCAGCAACCTGTGGCTGCGAATCTCAGGGCTGCTTGTGAGCTGCAGGTTCAACGTTTTCTATGGCATCATGATTCATTTCTAAAAGCATTTGTTGGAAGTAAGCCCTGGTTGAAACATTATCTTTGAGTTTTGGCTGAGCCCCGCTTAAATCAAAAAGACTTGCTGCAACCCAATCTTAATCAGGTTTACTCCAAAGTAAGCCCCTTTGCTTTCAGTGAGATTTACTTCCAGATATGTATGCTTAGGAATTCAGCCTTTCAGACATAGTTCAAACATTACTTCTGCTAACTATGGTTGGCTCTCATATGGCATCTAGAACGTCATGCCAAACCTGCTGCATAGAAACTGAGGCTTGCCAAATCAACCAGAGCTCACTTAATAATTTCCTGTTTTTTCTGTCAAGCATCTTCAGATCCCAGTGCATGGGGACTCAGTGTGCTGCGTTCAGCTTAGTGGATCACATGTTGTACAGACCTACATTTAAAATTTGATATACTGTACAAATTGCCTGGACCATACTGTCATTTCTCACATGGACACCTTGCCTTTATTGGGGGAGCTGACAGGAGAGGTACAAGTCATGATCCAAATAACCCACAGGATGTGGAACTTTGTTCAGACATTAGTGATACAATATGAACACAGAGAAGCCGTGGCTGCCCCATAAAAGTGACAATAGAACTGGGCCCAATTCTCAAGGGGTTGGAATATTGCCAATTCATTCACCTCATGCCAAGTGCTGAGAAATGAGTGGAGTTGTTCTATACAGAGTTCATAATGAACTGAAGCAGCCATGACATTGCTTGACCACATTTCTCCTTCTTTACTTTATTCCAATCCCTCCTCAATACCCACATTTTCGGTGATGCCTTTGGTACAGGTAACTCCACTGTGTACATATTCTTACCCTTATTATCCCTGCCTCCAATAGGTGAAGACGTTTGCACTCCTGTGGGCTGAATCTTGCAAACTAAAAAGCAGCCCCACCCCATCCATGTCATTATATGCCAGTCACATGCTCCACCCACATTCTGAAAAAGCCCATTTTGATGGCTCAAATTGGACCTTTCCTGTAGGTTTGTTTGTTTATTTATTTATTTATTGCATTTTTATACCGCCCAAAAGCCAAAGCTCTCTGGGTGGTTTACAAAAATTAAAACCATAAATGCTGATTCTGGCTCCTTGGTGAATTGCTGTTTTACACAATTGTAATATTATTTATTTATTAATTATTTGATTTATACCCCGCCTTTGCACTAAGAAAAAGGTGCTCAAGGTGGCTCATTTTAAAATGTTATCAGCCACTCCGAGCAGTGCCTTTCCATTGAAAGGGTGGGATATAAACATTTCACTGTATTCATTTACATAAATACACCTGGTAAGAATTTAGTTGAGGGGTGCTATGGGGATCATCCAACACAGAGAAGAATCTGGCAGCATGAAGTGGTGGGGGGAGAGTATTTCTCAGGACATGTCGTGGACATACCTGGCCATGAACTCCACCAGCCTCTGGTAGAAAAAACACCCTGATTGCTCCTGGTAGAACCGATGGCTGTCCTGCCTGCTCCACAGCAGATCCTTGCTCCTGACAACCAAGAATCTGTTGTTCAGGATAGTCTCATGCACAGCCTTGAGGAAGAGGGGGTGAGGGATTGCTACTGAAGCCTACACTACTTTTGAAATTGTATCATCCCCTCCAACCCAAGAACATTGTTGCTTGAATAAGAAATATATGGGACTGACTAGCTACAAGACCAGTGAACTATAACTTCACTGAAGGAACACGGGTTGGGGTTGGAGGGGATGCCAGTTGACAGCATCACCCATTCAAAAAATACATTTCCACTTGTAGACAAAAGGGTGTGACAATCCTAAGGGCACCCAGGACATCGTTCTACAATGGTGCTGTATGTCCATTAGCACCACAATATTCCTGTGATTGCTCTAGCATCATAACATGGATACCTTGAATACTATTGCGGTGATGCTTCTGCTTTCATGTCTAGTGACTATTATGGAAACCTTTGCATGTGCAGACAGCGTGTTGCTGCATCCAAGCAAAGCAGGGATGGAAAGTTGTATGCGTTTGCACATTATGTTCGATATATGAGCCACATGTTCTAGTGACAACTGTTTTCAGAGGGGCAGCCGCCTTCATCTGTGTTGCAGCAAAAAGTCAGCATCTGTTGGCACCTTAGAGATCAACCACTTCATGTTGGGATAAGCTTTGGTGGACTCACCTGTAGTGCAGGAAAGCTTACGCCATAAGTTCTCTAGTTATGCCATCAGTCCACTAGAATCTAGTCTAGGAAAGGTTATGCCACACTCTGCTATTCTTTAAGTAAGGTGCCACAAGTCTCTTCATTGTTTAAGTGCATCAGTTCAATGCTTGACTGTGAATCTGAAGAACTTCGAGAATATGCACCCTTGCACGGTAGCGCTTACCTGCCGCCAACTCTAGCAGGTGTCCATAGTGGCGAAATGGAATGGGAGGGAGGCCTTTCCTTTTTCCTGCATGTGGGCAACATTGTCTAAAGGGAAGAAGGCAAAACAAGCCATGAGTGATTACAGTAGTTAAGCTGAGCTGCCTGCAACTGGTCATAGCATGCATGTTTATATTTCCTCTCAATCATTTTCGCACAATAACCCCGAAAATGACAAATGAAACAGTGACAAATAGCTTGCAAGGTACAGCGTGAAACGTACCCATCCATTCATTCAAATTCACCTGCAGTGCAATTATTTGCAAGCTACAACAGTGTGCAATTATTCATTTCCTGAATCAGGTGGACATATTAGATATTTAGCAGCAGACCTGGATCAGGGCTGTGCTGGATTTCAACTCCTAGAAGTCCCTGCCAGCATGGCCCATTGGCCCAAACTTCTGGAGGTCTACTTCCTGCCCACCCCTGATCTAAGATGCTGCTGAGCAGCAGCAGACCATCAGGAATAAGGTATGATATATAGCAGAGAACCTGCTATGTAGGAGGACGTGCTTAATCCATTACTGTCCACTATATATTTATGTATATTCCTGCCTTTCCCTAACCTGGTGTTCTTGGTGCATGTTTGTACTTTGCAGGAAAAGAGGAAGGTATGTGTGTTTGCGTGTGTGTGGGGGGGAAGAGTAAGAGTTAATCACCCCTCCTACAAATTGCCCGTCCTCATAATGTTCTGCAGGATATTTTGGTGGTTCCCAGACAAGGGTTTGCTACCAAATATCTAGTCGAATCCTGAAAGTGGCTGTGTGGCTCTATGTGTAGGTGGAAAAGCGGTAGACCTTCACAAGCCAGTTCACTCTGCTTCTTTGGTAATGTCTGAAAAGAAGTTTCAAGGAGAGCCTGTGCAAGCTGCTACTCTGCCCTTTTTGGTAAGGATGGCAAAGGTGTGGTCAGAAAGCTTTTCCAGCTTCGCCTATTGCAGGCCTGGCCTGGTGCTGTAACATGTGACGCCCCACTTTGTCTCCTGTGATTTGTCTAAGGCTTTTTCTATGAGAATAAATGTCATCAGACCTACAATTTCCAATTACTGCCAAGGGGAAATCCCAACAATATAGAGGAGCATTTAACAGCAACTCCAAAATAATGTATGTAAGTGCTAAATGCAGTGTCCTTAATTTTGCATTTATTGTTTAAGACAAGGGTTTAGAACAAAGAAATAAATGAGAAGAAGCAGCAAGAACAAAAGCAAACCTGAACGCTCTGAACACTTGAATGAACTGGCTCCTTATTATTGATACATTTCGGAGAGCAACATAGCTGTTCTTATTGAGTACACTGATTATATTTATAAATTCCAGAAGAAAGTCGTCTCATCTTTCCTTAACCTTCAGTTTGGTATAGTAATTTGCAGGATCTATATCTGAAATTATTTCTCCCAATTTATTACCCAGCAAGCTTCAGTGGTAATTCAGGCTTCATGCTAGCTTAGTCTGAAGTTCAGAGCCTGCAGATTTTGTCCGGTGCCCAAGGCAGCTGGCTTTCTTAGCTGCGATCTCAAGGTCAAATCAAAATGGGAAGGGCTCAATTCACTCCTTAGTAGTCCATGCAGCACGTTTTAAAGATAATTCCATTCATTAATCCAGGCAAACATGAAATCATAGAAGCAGAGCTAAGGGGAACAAAGGGAAAATGACTTCCCCGTCTTTCTTAGCATTTTCTTTTCTGCTTTCCTTCAGTATCTTCAAGGGTTTCTTTTCCTGCTAGTGGCTTCTTCATGTTTTGCGGCAGGTACTTTGCATAATTCACGAAGATCACTTGACTGAGAGTAAGGACTTTATGATCTTCAGTGTACAGCACATGATCATTGAGATTTCATCTCAAATGCTTCGTTTGTGCTGTTTGTGAGTTTTGCAATCTTGATTACTATAAATGAACTATTATGTCACTACAATTTTGCCTAAAGAGTCACCTGATGGGGACTCAGGGGCTAGAACTAAACTACTTTATAGTGGTATTGAAGTGCACTGATAACTGTTGGGGCACGATCTGCATTCCATATACCACTTTCATAGTGTTATATCCTACTTTTTATTCCACATTCGTAATGATTTGACAGAAGGTATAGATATGGCCCCAGGGACCTGACAAAAGAATATGAATATGGTTTCTCAAACATGCCACTTGAGGTCAGGTCTTTGGGATCCCACCCCTGTAGGTAACAGGGGGAAATGCACAGTTAGAAGACTATAAGTGTTTGCCTGAATAGGCAATTTACTCACAGGACCCGGGTCTGAGCCATGTAGCACTTTTGGATGAAGATACAGAGAGAGAGGCTGAGTTCGGATGACATATTAGGCAACGGAGGGGGTAATAATACACTCATTGTGCATTATTCTCCTGGTACTCCTCACTTCCCCCTTTCATGCAGCTGAAAGTCCCAGCATCCTTCTGGGCTGCCAGTGCTCCAACCTCCCTCAGTCTTCCTGGCCGCATCCAATCAGGCTTTGCGAGTTCTGCTGGCTGTATAGGAGCAGCTGGGGTATTTTTGGTAGGGTGACCATATGAAAAGGAGGTCAGGGCTCCTGTATCTTTAACAGTTGCATAGAGAAGGGAATTTCAGCAGGTGTCATTTGTATATACAGAGAACCTGGTGAAATTCCCTCTTCACACCAGTTAAAGCTGCAGGTGCCCTGCCCTCTTTAAATTCTTGTCACTCTAGTATAGCTCCTGCAGCTTTAACTGTTGTGATAAAGAGGGAATTTCACCAGGTTCTCCATATGTACAAATGACACCTGTTGAAATTCCTTTTTCTATGCAACGGTTAAAGATACAGGAGCCCTGTCCTCCTTTTCATAGGGTCACCCTAGTTTTTGGCCACTCCTGCTGGAGAACTCTATGGCCAATGGAATAGTGCACTCGATGGAGGGGGGGGTGAAGCCCTCCTCACCACATCTTAATCAATTGATTATTTGATAAGCAACGGAGCAGCCTGTTGTTTTTCTCCATTGCTTAAAATGGCAAAATAGCATACTCTCAATTGTGTGTGCATTGTCCCCCCCCCACGACACAATAATCAACTCAACTGACAGTTGCCTCCCTCTCCCATTGGTTATTGTGTTGTCTGAACCCAGCCAGAGAAAGAGAGAACTGGGAGGTTTTGAACTGAAGTTTATCAGGGCTGGATGCAGCCTGTGTAGCACTGGGATTTCCACAGCAGCTCTCTTTTGGAATCTGCTGCAGGACTAGTGGCTATGCTATGCTTATAGGAGTACATTTGCCTCCCCTATTCTTTGCTTTTACTACTTGTAAACAAAACAAATATTACATGGACATTATGCATCTCCAGCACTCTCTTTCGAAGGAAACTAAATCCTGTAACGTTGCTCCTGGAACATCTCAACATTCAGAAGTGGGGAACACTTAATCCTTTAACAATTCTTTTCTTAGCTATGGAGATTCTGTATTATTAGTTCTCTAGAACAAATTCCATCATCATCACCTGGAGAAGTGATAAGATGGCCCACTGGGAAAACACCACAGAGCTACATTCCTTGGCTCTGCTCAGGGGTGACCATATGGAAAGGAGGACAGGGCTCCTGTATCTTTAACAGTTGTACAGAGAAGGGAAATTTAGCGAGTATTATTTGTATGCATGCAGCACCTGGTGAAGATCCCTCTTCATCACAACAGTTAAAGCTGCAGGAGCCCTGCCTAGTGTGACCAGATACAGAAGAGGGTGGGACTCCTGTAGCTTGAAGTGTTGAGATGATGCAGGAATTTCTACAGGGGCTGAATGCATACAAATGACACCTGCTGAGGTTCCCTTTTCTATACAACTGTCCTCTTTTCCATATGGTCACCCTAAGGAATGGATCCATTGCTCAGTGGTAAACTCTTGTTTTGCATGCAGAAAGTCAGCTTTGGAAGAACCAGCTCCCCAAGGTTTTTATTTTTAATTTTTAATGGCTCTTTTTAGTACTACAGGGTGCTAAAAGCATCAGGCATGGCAGGGTCTACTCAGGACCAAGAGTCTACTCATCAGGAGGAAGAATCAGCCCTGCAGGAATGTTCAGTTTCCTTTCTTTTCTTAGTGGTGCTAAGGGGTCATGGCTTGAAGGACCTACTCATAAGGAGGAAGAGCCTGCTGTGAGCATTCATGGGCCAGATTCAATTCACCTGTGGCTGCAAACCTACAGATGTGGTTTATATAAGCCCTCAGGTTTCCCCATACCATGGTTGGCTGAGCTTCCAGAGACTTCTTCTCCTGGGTTAGTTTGCTGCTGTTATTGACTGAGTAAAAATGCTACCATGCCTGTGCAGGCCAAAAAGCTTCTCTAAACCCATGTTGACTATCTCCTTCAGCTATATACTCCAGAGGAAGCCTTGGCAGGGCTGGCTGAAGATACCTCTGGTGAGTCCCTTTATTGATTAGATTGAAACAGGGCTTTCCACATACCTGATATCAGCTTTCAGCATGAATGAGTATCAGCAATCATATGCACAAATAGAAAAAAAATGCTGGCTATTGTATTTGTTTGTCCTAGATTCTATCAGCACATCTATAATAGAGATCACAGTTGAAACTGATCATAAGCCATTGGAAGTTGTTGTTGTTGTTGTTAAACATGTTTATATAACATTACAGAAATATAATTTGAGTGAAATATATAAACCTGATAAAGAGCTGATCTACTTGGCCATGAAAACCCACTGGGTGACTTTGGGCCAGTCACAGACTCTCAGCCCAACCCACCTCACAGGGTTGTTGTTGTGAGGACAAAATGGAGAGTAGGAGGATTATGTACACCGCCTTGGGTTCCTTGGAGGAAAAAAGGCAGGATATGAATGCAATAATAAATAAGTATAAAATTATCAAGGGTTTATATGAAGTCAGAAGTTTTTAATAGTGGAGAAGCTGATGTTGCAGTGAATTTCACAGTGTCTTGTCTACCTCTTTCTGATTTGAAATAGGTAATGCTCACCTAAGAATTACGTAATGCTCCTCTAAGAATTCAGAGATGGTTGTTAACATTACAGAAACATCATTTGAATGTAATATCTAAATGTGGCAAAGAGTTGAAAACAGCTGGTGTTTATAAACCCAGGAGAAGTTTTTAATACTGAAGAAGCTGGTGTTGCAGTGAATTTTAGAGCTGCAGGAGCCCTGCCCCCTGTCCTGACAAGCAAAATATAAGTCTGAAGCTTTGGTAAATCTGAAGCTTCTGTTGTCTCCTCACTCTAATGGGAAACTTAAAAAGGAGCTATAACTTTTTAAATGTTTGTCAGATTGTCTTGAAATTCGCAGGAATAGTAGCCCCTTCCCAATGGATGAAGCCTTTTCACCTCCTCCATGCAACCCATTCCAGTTCTTCTACCATATTTTCTGTTGCCAATGTCTCATGAATCTAATTTCTTTTGATTAAGCCACTATTTTATGATTAGAACAAGAGTACCAAGAGTGGGTGGCAGGCATTGTCTCAAATGTGCAGTTACCAGTATGCAGAAACAAGACTGTGTTTAATCAGTCAAATGTGATGGATTTTTTATTAGATTTTGTAGTCAATTGTATGCATTTATCTGTGATTTATGGAATACTGCCCACAGTGTAATTTGCTGGATTTGGCTTTTGTGAGTTGCCAATGTCAGCTTTAAGTAAATTAAGGCGTCCTACTCAGTGGTGGATAAGGTGGTTCTAGAGATGGCCTTGCTCTAAAGTAGTGGTGGTCCAAAATCATGGTAATGAGTAGTTCCGTTTTATCTTTATCTTTTCTTCTCTTTTTCAATGGGCATATCAAACCAATGGGGAAAATTATATGAAGGTGTGGTGTTAGTTTTTAACGTCTGTGATGCAGCCACTGAGGATCTTAAAGCAGAGAAGTGTGAGACTATATGCATACATACATACACACAGAGAGACAAATTTCTCAGCTCTCACCCAGTTTCTTTGACCTTTCCTTGAAATTCCTACAAATACTTCATCCATTGAGCCATCCAAATTTGGCTTGAACATCTTTTTGAGACACTTTCGATAATGCAGCAACTGTCCCTTGTAATATGCTATGGGGTGCACATAACTTACTCTTTCCCTTTCCCTTTTATTTATTTGTCGTTGGAACAAAGATAAGAGTGGGTATGTGAAGGCACCCATTTGTCTTTGTTCTTTCTTAGTTACACTTTGGGACTCACAAACAATTCTTACCTTAATTGGGAAGGTTGACTATGATCGATTTTCAGAGTCCATGTCTACGTCCTCGAGTGCTTGTGCTTTTTCTTAAGAAACCTAACTTCTTTTGGCATCACTTTTGCTTAACCCTACAGATGGCCTTTCTTATAAGAGACTCCCCAAATCTGACCATGTCATTAAAAAAAGGGATAATTGCACTAAGACAGAGGATTTGTTACTCATAAAGTGTTTGCTAACATGTCAGTCTTTCGGACATGTGTAGCTTCAGCAGCACACAAAGGATCTTGCAGTGATATCCCTGCAGTAGCTCAGCCCAAGGTACTTTCAAGAACGGCCTATGTTTCGAGTACTGAAGTGGCTCGTGTCCGCTCTGAAATTATTTGATGTTTTTAGAAGCGGCTAATCTCGGCTCAGGAAGATCGAATGGTCCGTGGATGTTCACAGTTATCAGATAATTCCAGGGCAGACAGCACACCCCTAGTAAGCATATTTGGGCAGCAGCTGAGGGCCTATTCACAAGAGCCCCCTGGAGTTGGTCCTCCTGTTCACCATTGCAACGTGCTTGTTTGTTGCTCTGCCTCTTCCTCGAGCCCAGACAAAGATGGTTGTCAGAAGGAGGAGCCATAGATGCCACTGCCACCTTGCTCACTGGTTCCCTGTCTGTTTAGCAAACACTAGCTATGCTGAGAAAGAGGATGTGGAGCAATCGCAGCTAGTGACAATGGTGACGAGAAAGCAGATTCAGTGAGAGAGGGGCCATTGAGCGTTTCTTGCCCAAGGGCCCTCAAAAGCCTGAAGCCTGTACTACGTGTGGATCCTGTAAGTTTTATGGGGATGTGTTCTATGAAGATCTTTTCCTTCCTCGGCTGTGCAGTGCTGGCACTGGTTCATTCTGCAGGATCAAGGACGACTCCATAAATAACTAGGGCAAGGTTTTCCTTGAAGCTTCTTGAATTAAAACATCAGTGAAAGGTATGTATTTGTTCTTGTGTTTAGGTCACTAAGCACTGACACCTTTTCATTCAGCATCATTATGCATTTACACCCAAGTAAATGCCACACACAGGTTGTAATTACTTATGTAGCAAGGGAGGGATGTCAAAACCCTGGGAGCTGTGGCCTCACAAATAATTAAGGGAGAGGGGATTTAAAATTGCAGGAAGGCACCTTCCTGGTTGCCATTGTCTGCTTTTCAAGCAGAAGCATCAAGCAGGCAACAGCCCTTGACAGACAGGAACGTATCAAGATAGATTACCAAATATTTACCGAGTAACTCAAGTAGAACAGGAACTTCATTTTTTAAAAATGTTATATTAATGCTCCACCACACAGATCTGACTGCTTTGGAATATTAATTAGGAGGCTAACATTTGTTAAATGAAAAGGTAGAAATAAAAGGATAGAGGCACGTTTCAACTCACACTTGCCCACATACACACGATGGATCTTTTCTTCTGTGATTATGTGCTACTTCTGAGGTTTAGCATTCAAAATCAAGCACTGTCTTAATCTAGGCCTTTTTTCCTCTTTGTTGTGAATATTAACAAAACCGAACAAAAAATGAATCATGAAAAAGAAAAGCAAACATTACACATATAGGGATATTATCATTTTTTTCCCCATCAGGTGTACAGTTCATTAAAAAAGGGCAGAGTTATGTGTAGGTTTCAAGAAAAGCAGACCATATAGCCATGCACTTATCCACTTGCAAGTCACACCTATATAACACCCATTCAAATGTTGATAGTGTTATTAGGTCCTCAATCTACTGCATTATTGGAGGTGAGCATTTGTCCTTCCATCGTGATAATAGTTTTAACTGTCAGAGGGTCTCTGAAAATCCATTTGCGCAGACCATGTGTTAACCATATTAAAATTTGGTTCAGTACAAGGTTTATCCTTATTATAAGCCCTCCCCAAAGGGGGCAACCTCTGGGCATTGCCAAAACATATGAATTAAAGAAGCATTAGGTGCATTGCATTTCCAGCAGTTATGCATGTTAGACAAACCTTTCTTGAAAAGGTATTATGGAATCCAAGAAACCTGAGATAAGGTTTTTTTGCTGAATAAGATGTAGCCTAAAATCCATAGAAATTTCAGACACAGGCGCTAGGGCAACAATCCATTGATTAGGCAAGTACACTCCGATTCTCTATTCCAATCCTGTCTTAAACCATGGGTATCATATTTATTTACTACTACTGGTTGTGGGTCAACATGTTTGTTCAGCTGCTATAAGTGTTTCTAACAATCCAGGCCTACAGTTACAGGTTAACTATCAAATTTCACCACGCTGGTGGGCTCCATCAGCTTTGGAGGATGCTATCAAGGACATTTTTGCATGGATGCTGTCCCTCTGGAATTGCCCCCAAAGGAAAAGATAATAGTGCCAAAATTTGAAAGGTTTGGAAGCAGAAAAATGGAGTGTGTATCTGACTGATTAGACCATTTGCACCTGCAATTTTGCACAAATTACACTATTTACAGCTGCGATTTAATACAAATAGTGATTCCTGTAAATAGCCATATCTGCAATTTTATGCAAATTGTGACATATATATATAAGCAAAGTTCCCAAGTTTCAGGAGCTGACCCTCTATTTGACTTGCAAATGTGTTCCAAGCCCAGGGATCTGTGTCAAATCAGAAGTGAACAGGATTTCCCTGTGATGGCCATTCCTAGCAATAAGAAGAATTTTACTACACATAGAATCATAGAATAGCAGAGTTGGAAGGGGCCTACAAGGCCATCAAGTCCAACCCCCTGCTCAATGCAGGAATCCACCCTAAAGCTTCCCTGACAGATGCTTGTCCAGCTGCCTCTTGAAGGCCTCTAGTGTGGGAGAGCCCACAACCTCCCTAGGTAACTGATTCCATTGTCATACTACTCTAACAGTCAGGAAGTTTTTCCTGATGTCGAGCTGGAATCTGGCCTACTTTAACTTGAGCCCATTATTGCATGTCCTGCACTCTGGGAGGATTGAGAAGAGATCCTGGCCCTCCTCTGTGTGACAACCTTTTAAGTATTTGAAGAGTGCTATCATGTCTCCCCTCAATCTTCTCTTCTCCAGGCTAAATACGTCCAGTTCTTTCAGTCTCTCTTCATAGGGCTTTTTTTACAGACCCCTGATCATCCTGGTTGCCCTCCTCTGAACACGCTCCAGCTTGTCTGTGTCCTTCTTGAATTGTGGAGCCCAGAACTGGATGCAATACTCTCGATGAGGCCTAACCTCATCTAGAAGAAGGTGCAGAAGGTCGTAAAGTGTGTGGCAAAATGTGCTCAAGTGATCATCAGTATCACCTTCCTGCAATGGCAGCAACAGAAACAAAAGTATAGGTGGGGCACTGAGCATTGTCTGAGAGGGGAATGGCTTTCTCCTAGATACCAGATTTCTGAATGAGAAATAATTGAATATTATGTTTTAATACTTCCATCCTATTGATTTTAGTTAGCTTTCAAGTAAGTAAGCATGCTTTGTATTGCAAGTTTATTTTATTCTCCTGTTCATAATTCAGTTATGCTTTGCTTGTGAAAAGTAACTTTCCTTAAAATAACTGCAGAGGTCCAGCAATGAGAGGGGAGGCAAGCTATCTGCCTGGTGTGTGTGCCTCTCCTTGCTTTCCTCAGGTATTGCCTATGTCAATCCCATTCATCTTGGCACCCTCCAGATGTGTTGGACTACAATGCCCATCATGCCCAGCAAGACTGGCAATGGGCTCTGCTTCTTGTGGTTGATTTATTTATTTCATTTATATACCACCCCATAGCCAAAGCTCTCTGGGTGGTTTACAAAGGTTTAAAACAGTGAACATTATAAACAAATATACAAAAAGTTATAACCATTGAAAGCATAAAAACAACAATGGGAGTTGTAGTCTAATACATGCCTTTCCCCCAAAGCCAGTATTCTCATTTACTCTGAATTGAATTGTTAGCCTCAATTGTGAGGCAAGCCCATTGATGAGGTAAATTATTATGAGATTATTTCAGCAGTCAAGCTAGTGTGAAAGCACCTTTCCCCATTTATGAAGTACTAATTAGTACTGTGCTGAAAATGTTTTCCACATGTTTTCTCACCATTCTCGTTCAATCTTACAGAAGAGAGATTGCTTTTGAAGAGAAATTCAAAGGAAGAGAGAAAATTTTGGAGAAATTCTCATTGGTTAGGTTCAGTCTTCTTGTACTTATGAGTTGGCTGAGGGGTGTGTGAGAGTGAGAGAATGTGCTTTCTTTCACTGTGCTATCACCTCATCCCACGCTACAATTAAAGCCCAGGTAATTCATGAGGTAATTCTTTCCATAGGGCTTTTTCAGATGAGAAAGTATAGGCAGCCTGGGAGGCTGCAAAGCAATGGAGAGATGCAGAACAGCAAGGAAAAGCATGCACTGCCCTCTTGGCCAACACTAAATTTTCTCCACTATTTTTGTGGTGGCCTCCTTCCCATCCCCCACCACAATGCTTTTGAATGACACTAGGCATGCGGCATGGTGGAAAATGTAAAATGGTGACCAGACTTGCAGTGGCAGCACAAAGAGAGAGAGAGAAAAACTGAGGAAGGAAGAAAGGAAAGAAAGAAGCTGTGCTACAACCACTGTTAATGGTGAGCTCCACCTCTGAGAAATTTGTCCTAGCCCTAGATAAATGTGGTGATATTGTACCCCTAATTTCTCTGCCCACAAATAGAGTGGAGAATTTCAAGAGGCCATCTGTGCACAGCTCTAGTTCTAACTAGTAACTCACAATAGAGGCAGCTCACCATCAGGCTGTTATGGTTTGGCAACCTCCACCCAACACTCAACCTTAAAAGGTTGTCACACAGAGGAGGGCCAGGATCTCTTCTCGATCATCCCAGAGTGCAGGACATGGAATAACAGGCTCAAGTTACAGGAAGCCAGATTCCAGCTGGACATCAGGAAAAACGTCCTGACTGTTAGAGCAGTATAACAATGGAACCAATTACCTAGGGAGGTTGTGGGCTCTCCCATACTAGAGTCATTCAAGAGGCAGCTGGACAACCATCTGTTAGGGATGCTTTAGGATGGATTCCTACATTGAGCAGGGGGTTGGACTCAAAGGCCTTATAGGCCCCTTGCAACTCTACTATTCTATGATTCTAACAATGGTGTCATAATTTGGCTTGACTGAGCTGGAGCAGTAGCTGTGAGGAATAGTATGAAGATACCTCCAGCTAAGATTTCGATCTTGAAAGTTAGTTTCATCAGTGCTTGGTACACATACCTTCTAATCAGCATTCACGGAAGTTGTGAAGGCAATGAGGTGTGGATGATTCCTGGAGCTGCCTTCTCCAACTGCTGAACTGCTGTTGGCCTCCTTTCCTTCCTGTGGTGTGACAGAAACTTAATTTGAACATGGAAGCTTTCCTGTTGAATTAGGTTGTCGGGGTTTGCCATTTGAGTGGCTGGCATTGCGGGGAACTTAGCAGAAGTAAAGTGAAATTCTAGGTGAACTTGATTATTCCTATGTGAGGAATTCTAAGGGGAAACTCAAAGAACTATGAAAGGACTCATGAAAAACTTCATGGGTTTTGCTTTCATGGATGGAACTGGAACTGAGTGAGTTAGGGAATCCTGGTGAGCAACCTTGATGTGGGGCAGGTGATGACCATGAATGCTTTCCCCACCTGTTGTCTTGTTCTTTTCTGTCAAAATTAGACTAACACAATTTCAAAATGATATCCAATATCCTTTGGGAGTATTGGAAAAACCATTTGTTAGCGCACATCCAGTGCCATCTGGAGAAGACCCCACCATTACATATCCAGTAAAAGCATCATAAAGAGCAAGAGCTGCCATTATTATTTTATCTTTTCCAGTTAATTTCTCTCTCCAGTTATTACATTAATAATGACATTCGCTCCCCTACCCTCTTAAAAAAAAAAAAAAAACTTTTCAGGAAAAAGCGATTAAGGTATCTTTTTGTTCATTGGTGGCTGGTGCATGGATGGAAGCTGTCAAAATGGTGCTAATTTACCATTGCAGGAGAAATGTCAAAAAGGATTGTGGAAATGCACTGATGGGGCTAATTATGCTGATATTGTAACATTCCTGCAGGCAAGAGAATCAATCTTGCCCTTGACAGTCCACTGACAAATTTCTGTGAAATTCGTAAAGAAATCAATAATCATTGCAATGTGAAGATAATTATGAGGCATTTAGCTTTGTTTCCCTCCACGTTTCTTTCAATACTTGGATATTTTCTTTTCAAACTCCCTTTCAATATGAAGTTGTTCACAGTACCGCAAACAGGGAAATGAGAGGAACGTTGAGCGCAAACAGGACACAATGTGCCCAAACTGTGCATTTTGGTTATATATAGCATCTTTAAAGTACTGATGTTCAGAAAACACATTTTGCTCAAGCTGTATGGTGGAAGTATGAGAAATTCTAGATACACCCTTCTCTCCATTACAACAGTACAAAAGCACACTGTGGGCTCAGTCCAGTGTTCTGTGAGCCAATGTCCGTTCATGGAACTGGAGGGGATCCCCTAGCCCTCGAAGAGGGATTTGGGGCTGCAGGGGGAGAAGGAATTTGATCTGCCAGCAGTGTCTGTTGCAGTAGGACACCATTAGATGCAACCCTAGCAGTTCAACACCCCCATACATTCAATTACAAACATAAGGACATGAGAAAAGCCCTGCTGAATCATATCAAGTGTCCATCTAGACAGCTTTTTTTCAAAAGTTTATGAGAAAGTAAAATACTTCCACAGATTAGTCTGCAGGGAGTGTCTTCAGAACATTTTGTATCTGGTTCCGCATAAAAGAAAAAGCGTTGCTACACAGAACTTGGATAAGGCCTCTTCCACAGTGAATGTAGACTTGTAGAAACTGTTCCCAACAGTATTTTCTTCCTCCACTTTAATGCCAGAGTGGAGGGAGATAATATGCAATTTCCCCAGTCTTGGGGAAAATGTCTTTCTCCCCACCTGATGGGGGCCTTAAAGACCCTATTAACAGGAATGGGTCATGGTCTATGAACTATACAGACTGTAGTGTCTTGCCTTCTGTCCTTGGATTCATATGCTGCTTTTCCACAAGTAAGTAAACTAGCTTACAATAGATACATGCAAAACTCATACAATAATGAAATTCAATTTTTGTGCACCTGTGTGAAGAATGTTGAGTACCACTCTGGCTATCCACCTCTCCTCTGTCCTAAAACTGCAGCTGAAAACTCCCCCTTTGTTTGGGGAGAGGGGGGTGGACATTCAATCCTTTTAAAGAGACAAAATGCTAAACACCCTAGTTTTTCTATGGACAACTTTCAGGTAGTCTGATTTCCGGTGCTATTGTTGCTCTTCAGACTTCAAAGCATACGGCTTGGTTCTCTCAAATTCTTCATTTGTGTTTAAAATTTCCATCGAGAGACCTGCTCAAAGGTGGGCTATCATAAAGCCGCAGTCTAATTAAGCTGCAGGAGCACACCCCTGGCAAAGAACCTGCACAGCCTTATCTGCTTCAATTATATTTATTTAGAAGCAAACTTCACTGAGTTCAAGGGTGCAAACCTATGCAGGTTTATCCAGAAAAAAGTCCTACAACTCCCAGCATTCCCCAGGCAGCCACGCTGGCTGAGGAATACTGGGAGTTGTAGGGCTTTTCTTTTCTGCATAACCCTGTATAGGATTGCACCTATAAAAGGGATCACTCCCAATGGCACGTGTGCATAGGGTTATGCTTGCTTCTTAAGCTCCTGTGTTCTGCCCAGGAATTAAGCACCTTCCTCAGCCTACCCTGAATATTCAACATCTCATAAACTAAGAAAAATTCTCATAAATATTGAACTGTTGCTTGTTGTTTTCATTTACTTGAATGTAAACAGAGGCCCTTCTCCGTGAGCCCCTGCCAAAGGAAGTGAGGCAGGTGGCTACTAAGAAGAGGGCTTTCTCCGCTATGGCACCCCAGCTGTGGAATGAGCTCCCCAGAGAGGTCCGCCTGGCACCTACACTGGAATCAGTTACCTAGGGAGGTTGTGGGCTCTCCCACACTAGAGGCGTTCAAGAGGCAGCTGGACAAGCATCTGTCAGGGATGCTTTAGGGTGGATTCCTGCATTGAGCAGGGGGTTGGACTCGATGGCCTTATAGGCCCCTTCCAACTCTGCTATTCTATGATTCTACTCCTTTCGTCGCCAGCTGAAGACCTTTTTATTCTATCAGTATTTTAACACTTAATTTTAATTTAAATTTTACTGTTCTAACTCTGTATTTTAATCTTATATCAATTTTTGCTGCGTGGTTTTATCCTTGTGCTTTTTATACTGTATTTTGTATTTGTGTTTTTAGAGCTTCGGCTATTGGGCGGTATAAAAATGTAATAATAAAATGTTACACTTGCTTGCCCCTGGTCCTATCCCCATGCCTGTCTGTTTGCTGTCCTCTCCCCACCTTCCCTCACTGAGGATGGCCTCCCGGAAAAGAGCAACTGGTGTGTTGTGCTGCTGCTGTTGTTTGCTTTGCTTGCTTTGCCTTCATTGTCTTTTAAATAAGAGCACAAGCCCCAGGGCAGCTCACCTAGACACTGCTGCTTGTGTGGCCAGCCCTCTGGGCTGGTGAGGTGAGAGGAGGCCAGGTCCTTGTAACACACTGTGATATGGGAGTGCCTAGTCTAAGCACATGTCCATGTCATGGGGATTGGAGAACCAGTGAAGCTCATGATGATTCAGGTCCTTTCCACCATGAGCTCAGTTCACCTTGTTCCCGTTCCTCTATGCGAGCTGCTGTTATGGGATGCATTTTTGAAAAGAGTGCATCCTTCCCCCACATTGATTAAAACATGAACATGCTTTTTTATTTGTGTGTATGGCCATGGTGCACATTTTCCTATCGAACACATTTTGCAAATGCCATCGCAGGCTTGGGAACACGATAGCTTTGCCTGAAAAATGTGCTCGCATCCAGGGTTGTGAACGGGGCTGATGTTTACCAAACAAACCAAATCCTCATACATCCCTAGTGTGTGATGCAAAATCCAGCCTGGGTGCACACCAACTTTATTTCCTGCCTCCTCTTCCCACCACATGGGTTGACGCAACTGTGCCCTCTATGCTGGTGGGGGCAGTGAAATGGCCAGGCTGGGTGGCCGCACCCAACCAGTGCCTCCTTTGCTGGGCACTGAAGGTAGCGAGGGCCGATCAGAGGCTTGTTGGAGCCGTCGGAGCTACTTGCTGCACTGTCATACCTGGTGGCAAATTGCTGCTCAGCCCTGAAGGTTGTTATGGAATGTTAGTCTCACAGGCTTGTTTTGTGACCCACCCATCAGGTGACTGAACAGCTTTGCAACACCAGACAGGAAGAAAACCAAAAACAACTATGGGGTTAATTGAAACCCTGGTGACCTGTCGTATATAGCTGGCTGTGTTTGCTTTGGTGAATCACACCTGCCATAGACTGTGATTAAGGCGGATAGAAACAAAAAATTAAACAGACAAGGGGCTAACACAATTGTTTGAGCTAATTTAAGCAGCCCAGGTGGCCTCCTTATGTCAGGTATCAAATATGTGAACGGCAATGTCTACGTTTTGTAAAACGACTATTCTTAAAAGAATTTTTAGCAGCAGCCCTAGAGGCCTCCTGAATGTCACTTGAGAGACCAGTGAGCAGTGTTCTGCCTTCTCTGTTACTTAGTGCTCATTGCTACTATTTCATAATGGGCCTGAGGCCTTGGAAAACAATCAGGCTGAATAACACTGATTTATATAAAATAATTCATTTTCTAAATTGAGACTATTACTCAGCTTTTCAAAAGTCACCTGCATTCCAAACTGATAGGCCAGAAGATCCAAGTGCCTTTAGTGGGTTAGTCAACAATGCTGTATTAGACTGACCTTCGTCTTGCATAACTTTTTGTCTATAAATGCTTTTGGTGAGAGTATCATTGAAAATGTAGAATTCGTGGCCAAAAGTATACCAGGCATTGTTTTTTTAACAAGCTGATATTTACTTAGCTTAAAATGTGCTTCTAGAATCATACTGCAAACTCACATATTCTATTCCTTTTATTCTGCTCACTTCTGGGTTATAATCAGAGGAATCCAAGGAACATGAAGACTATATTCTAACTCCCTGTCTCAATGTAGGCTATAATGTAGTGGTAGCAAACTTCTTTGCATACATGAGATCCTGTGTTCATTCCCCAACAAAGCTGGGAAAGACTCTTATGTAAAACCTGGATGGCACCAGGCTGGGGAACGTTGGTGTAGACAATACGGCGTTAGATGGGCCAATGCGGTATATGGCAGCTTTCTGTGTTCTCCACATCTCACCCTCCAACAGGTGAACCCAGTGCTGTTCAAACTCTCAAGTGCAACCAGCTGCCCAATCTGGATGTGCAACCTGTTAGGCAACTCCTTGCAGAAGTACAACGAGCAACCATTTGCAAAACAAACAGATTTGGTGGAAGTCCACTAACTCTATCTACTTATAGTTTCATTTTAGTGCGACCATTTTTGAATATTTGGCATAACATTTGAAACTGAATGTGATCATGTTAGGATGGATTAACGTGCATTCCCAAAGCCCAGGATTGTTAGCCTTTGATACCACAACACCATAGAAAATTAGTGTTCTTTGGTGGTGTGGTATAGGAATTGCTGCCTTGGTATATGCTTCTTTTCCTAATAGTGGCTAACATGCATAGTGAAAATCACAGGCTTTGGTCAGAAAGGAGAAATATTAACTAATTTTGCACTTCCGAACCACTCTGTGGACTAAAGTCAGTTATCCTTTGAAATTCACACTTCTCTGAATTTTGCAATGCGTGTTAAAGCAATTGAAAAATGCGTATATTAGGGAAATAACATTAAAATTCGTCACTTTAAAATGTGTATGTTAGGTAAAAATACATAAAATGTGTGTATTAGGAGAAATGTGCACACAAATGCTTATGAATTTTCATGCAAACTTTTTTTAAAAAAACCCTCAAATTTCAGGATGAAATGAATTGAAGACTGGGGAAATTCTCAAAATTCAAAATGAACTAAATTTAGGACTGAAAAAAATGAAAAACAGAGAGAAACTGAAACGGTCAGAGCCATTCATCCTTAGTAAACATGCATACCTACCCTTAATCTCAGTTGCATTCTCGAAACTAGTTTTCATGTGCACGTCCATCATTTACTGGCTCATAGGTTAAGGAGATGTATCATTATTTATTCCTTTTTGGCTGTGTACATTATTGTTTTAAAGTGTTTGATTTTATCTGTACACTGCCCTGAGATATAAGGCAGGATACAAATGTTTTAATAAATAATGTATGAATGAACTCCATTGGAAACCAGGGGTGTTTGAGAAGCTGCAAGTTGATATGACTGTTCTGTCTATGGTGTTTCCCACATGCTAGCCCACACTTGATCCTGGAATCATCAAGTGATGATGTGGATGTGGATGGATGGACCTGCATCCATCCAATTTTGCTGGGTGTCCAACAAGCCATCAATGCCACTCATCCCCACCCACAAGTGGTCCGGGAGCACCTTGCCGCCACACACCCCTAGATGAGAACTGGCATTTTTATTAAAGATTAGGGCTCTGCATTTTTTGTATATTTACATTGCACAAAATGGTGTGTGTAAAAGTAGGGTGACCATATGAAAAGGAGGACAGGGCTCCTGTATGCTATTTTGGGCTGCATTAATTGAAGTATAGCTTCCAAATCGCATGAGGTACTGGTTCATCTCTATTCAGCCCTGGTTAGGCCTCATCTAGAGTATTGCATCCAGTTCTGGGCTCCACAATTCACGAAGGATGCAGACAAGCTGGAGCGTGTTCAGAGGAGGGCAACCAGGATGATCAGAGGTCTGGAAACAAAGCTCTATAAAGAGAGACTGAAAGAACTGGGCATGTTTAGCATGGAGAAGAGAAGATTGAAGGGAGGCATGATAGCCCTCTTCAAATACTTGAAAGGTTGTCACACAGAGGAGGGCCAGAATCTCTTCTTGATCATCCGAGAGTGCAGGACGCGGAATAACGGGCTCAAGTTACAGGAAGCCAGATTCTGGCTGGACATCAGGAAAAACTTCCTGACAGTTAGAGCAGTGCGACAATGGAACCAGTTACCTAGGAGCAGCTGGACAACCATCTGTCAAGTATGCTTTAGGGTGGATTCCTGCATTGAGCTTGGGCTTGGACTCGATGGCCTTATAGCCCCTTTCCAACTCTACTATTCTATGATTCTATCTTTAACAGTTCTTCATCACAACAGTTAAAGCTGCAGGTGCCCTGCCCTCTTTTAAATCTGGCCACTCTAGTATAGCTCCTGCAGCTTTAAAAGTTGTGATGAAGGGAATTTCACCAGGTTCTCCATATATACAAATGACACCTGCTGAAATTCCCTTTTCTATGCAACTGTTAAAGATACAGGAGCCCTGTCCTCCTTTCCATATGGTCACCCTAGTAAAAGGGCAATATCCACAATATTAGAGGGACAGTGTGGCCACTACTCTAATATTGCAGAAACTGCTCTTTTATGGCTGCCATTTTGCACAACATAAATATATGAATAAATCAGAGCCCTGGTCTTCCATAAAAATGCTGGCTCACAGGGAGGAGTGGGCAGTGGCAGGGCATTCCCAAGTGGTGGTGGGGCTCTCCCGGGCCACGTGGGGCATGATAACATGCACGTGAACACCCCATGGCTTGGTGAGTTGGGTTGGGGGCTCCTGGCATGGGGGGAGTACTCATGCCATCCCTAACTGGGGTTAGATTCTGCCAATCTATGTCAGTGACTTGTCAGATTCTGCAAACTGGAGGTGTTTGGGAAGGAATAAGAGATTTTCCCCTTGCTACTCTGTTGGTGAGTCTTTTATTGCTCTTTGTGTGCTTTAACTTGGCATTCTTTTCCACTGCTCAAATCTACGATGGGAGCTGTATTTTGCTTTTCTTCATCCGATTAGTCTGGTGAACCCTTGTAGTTTTTAGTCACACATCCAAGTTATCTTTGGAAGAGAAGGACAAAAAACAAGCGCTTGATGACTTGCACCTTCTGACACCCGGTCAAGAGGAAACTGATGACAAATGACTGTGTTTACTGGTAAAACTTTCATAGTTTAGGTTTGCTGATGCTGTTGGAGATTCTGTCAAGAGCAGCTTATAGTTTCAAAGGGCTCTTTTGACACTGATCATCAGCAAGTGTTAGATGAAATGGAATGGCAGCCAGTGATGCAGAGCTACAAAGCAATGCTCTTTGAAGTGCGACGACAAAAATAAACCTTCCAATCTTGTCCTTTTCTTGGGTTCCTTAAATTGTGGCTTAGCAAAATACTTGGTGCTGAGCTGTTCAGCGCCCTTGTAGAGGAAACACAGATGGATGCACAAAGGGATAGACTGAAATGGTTGAACAGAGACAATAGCTTTGGATCAAGGCGTAGGAACTGCCTTTCTGAATCCATCCCAGCTCTCTGTAATTCACCAGTTTGTTCCCATCCGTGCCATATTGCAGTAACAAGCAAGGCATTTGGTGGTAATGATGAATTCCACAAGTTAGAGTGTAATCTTGTGGTCCCTGAGCAAGCATCCCAGTGACCATGGAATAGTTCAGATTCGCCACACCACACGCTGAGGTCAGAGATGGTGCTCTGACCCTGGAGGAGTGAGTCAGAGATCCTCTGTCCACCTCTGCACCCTTGCAGCCAGCATGGAAAAGTGACTTTGGAGGAGGAGGAGGAGGAAAGGGGTCAGGGAGGGGAGGAGACCAGAGAGGTCAGGACATAATTTATCCTGAGCCTTCTCCAGTCCCCTTCCCTCCCCCTCTGAAACATCCTCACTAGATGGGCTGAAAACCCCATCTAGCAAAAAATCAAAGAATGGAGGGTGAAGAAATTAAGATTACAGGTGTGCATGGGACCCCCCAATCTGCTTCGTGGCCTGATCCGGAAAATCCGGATTGGGCCCGATCCTCGTCGCACCGCTCTGCCCCTGCCCCCGCCCCGCCCCCTTACCTTAGTCCATCGCGGGCTTCAATTGAGGCCCCGGTTGAAGCCGGAAGAGGCCTCGGTCTTCACTTCCACCTTCAACCGGGGCCTCAATTGAAGCCCGTGACGGAGGAAGGTAAGTGTCCCTCCTCCCTGCTCCCTTACTTAGCACCGCCGGCGCCACATGGATGGCGGCGCCGGCAGCGCCAGATGAGTCCCCCTCCCCCCACTTACCTGCAGGCGAAGATCCGGATTGAGGCGATCCTCTTCACCTCGATCCGCAGCCCCCCTGACTCTCTTCGCCTCCGCCTTTTCCGGAATTAGGCCACCTTGCTCCTGCTTCTCTGAACCGAAGAGAAGCGGAGCACATCCCTAATTAAGATTGTCTCTGCTCTTCCTCCCACCCTGCTGGTTTCTGCTCAGCAGGATATCGGGACCTCAGAAGCCCTTGAGTTTGGGGGCTACCAAGCAGTGAGGGTGCAATTAATAGGATTGCACCCTTATTTACTCCCCCCCAATACTGAACTACTACCAATTAACTTCATTATGTGACTCCTAATGTTGTAAAAGGTGGACACAAATATCTCTCTTCATGCCATTCATCATTGTATAAAACTCTATTATGTTCCCCACCACCTTTTAGTTGTCTTCTTTTTTAATGGAAAGCCCCACAAACATATTAGTCTTTGATCATATCAATCCTTTGATCATCTTGGCTGCCCTTTTCTAAACCTTCTTTAACCATATGGTAGCCTCTTTGAGATACAGTTTCATGTAGATGTTGAATAACATGAGAAACAAAACTGACTCCTGCAGAAACCCATATTGGAGAAGCCATGGGGCCAAGTACCATCTTGTGGAGCCAACCATCCAAGTAGGAGTGAAACCACCTCATTGTAGTGCCTCCCAAGCCCAACTCAAACAGTCATCCCAGAAGGATACCATGGTTGATATAGAAAGCTGCTTAGAGATCAAGGAGAATCAAGAAGGTCACACTCCCCCTGTCTCCCTCATGACATAGCTCATCATGCAGGGTAACCAAGGCTGTTTCTGTGCAAATTGCATGTGTAATATGCTTAATTTGTTGTAGTTTGTGCAATATTAAGAATATTATAGTTGCAATTTGTGCAAATTATGGCTGATATTTGTGGATCAATTTGAGTAAATAGTGATTTAAGAAAAATAATCAGTGGAAATCGTGAGGATTCTCTGGACCTTGTCTCACCACTTGCCCCATGCCCGATTCATATTTGCAATTGCAATCGCTGCTTGCTCTTCACGAACAGGAAATTTGTGCAAATCCAACTGGGAATCAGGAATGAGACAACCATGATTGTTCAACAGGTTGTGAATATTTTCAGCAGATATGTTTGGAGCTTTGGCTCGGCATGCTTTGGCTCATATGTCCCTACTCCTAGGGCAGCATCCAATACTGTGTATCCGTGAGCGGGGGTCACCGCCATTTCGATTCTCCTATTCCCATCATTGTCACTGGATGCTCAGGTGGACTCTATGGCACGGAGTACTTGGGGTCAGCTTCTGCTGATCTGCCAGCTACGGCCTTTCCTGGACAGGGACAACCTAGCCACAGTAGTGCATGCACTGGTAACTTCCCTATTAGACTACTGCAATGCACTTACATGAGGCTGCCCTTGAAGACGATGTGGAAGTTGCAGCTAGTGCAAAATGCAGCAGCTAGACCGCTGGCGGGTGCATCATACAGAGACCACATAACACTGGTCTTAAAGGAGCTGCACTGGCTGCCTATACGCTTCCGGTCGGAATTCAAGGTGTTGGTAATGACGGTTAAAGCCCTAAATGGCTTGGGACCTCAAGAGAGCGCCTCTCCTTATATATGCCTGCCCAGGACCTTAGATCTGTTGGAGGAGCCCTTCTCCGCATCCCACCAATGTAACATATACACTATGTTGGGACAAGGGAGAGGTCTTTCGCTGTGGTGGCACCCCGACTGTGGAATGCCCTCCCCTTGGAGGCCCGATTGGCGCCAACATTGACTGCATTTCGACGCCAAGTAAAAACATGGCTTTTTAACAAAGCCTTTGATGGTTAAACTCACTGGCACATTGTTTTAACTGTTTTAACTGCTTTTACTGCTTTTAAATTATATATTGTTTTAACTTGGATCATGGTTTAATTTGTTTTGAATTCTGCATATTTATTGTTTTATACTGTATGTTTTTATCTGTACATTTTCTCTGAGATCTTAATGATATAGGGCGGGATATAAATGTTAGAAATAAATAAATAAATAAATATTCTGTGAGCAGCCGGCTCCTCTGTTTCCCTCCTTGCCCTCTGAAACAAGCAGTAAAGCTCATTTCTGGGATAAATCTGCCTTGTGTACAAGGCAGGTCAGACAAGCTCCCATTTATGCGAACTCTGCAGACCTCCCCTGTTCCAGAAATGTGCATTTATGCTCACTTCAGATTGTCCCTGAAAGTGCAACATCTCTGTTCCACAAACTGTTCCTGCTGCTTGCAGAAGAGAATTAGAAGGGCAGGCCACTGATGGGTGGTCTCCATTGCATGCTGCCCCAGATTTCTTCATTTTAACAACCTAATTAAGGGGGATCCTTTCCCCCTTTCTTTTATTTATTATACTATTTCTTTATGCCTTTATTTAAACTTCTTATGTGCCACTTGATATCATAAGATCCCTAAGAATTTTACATGAATACCCATTGGTTTGTTTAATCATTGGGCATCAGAAATCCTTGCTAATCTACTACAAATAACTTGAAGATCTATCAGCAGATGCAAATCCACCTTGGCCTCACTCCTGCATACAAGATAAGTCTGCTTGGACCCAATGCAGCATTATGCATTGATAAGGATTTCAGAGATGCAAAAGAACAGACTGAACTGTGCAGGTAGGTAACTTTAATGAGATTATGTTACTTTTGCTGTTAAATCACTTATAGATGTCAAAAGAAGGACTGTAATTTTCCTTTGATAGCCCCAAGGTCTGTTTATCAGAGATGCCTAGGTTTGTATTTAGATTCTGTAATGAAATCCAAGGACAAGGACAATTCTTGGAATCTAGTTACTAAAATCACAGTTAGGATCATGAAAATCTGTTATTACCCTGTGAGTTTAACTCTGTTTGGGAATCCCAGATGTTTTGGCCTACAACTCTCATGAACATGCACTATTGGCTATGCTGGCAAGGGCTGATGGGAGTTGTAGGCCAAGACATCTGGAGGAACAAAGGTTGCCCACTCTGTCATAGACATTGTGGCTAAACTTTGGGTGACCTCTTTTACGGAGAGCAGTCCTGTTTTTAAAGGCACCCTCTATTTGAAGGGCTCTCCTGTCCAATTTCAGTTTAAAGACAAAGAACCATAAATACTATAGCCCATCAACAGCACGCAGATTGAACAGGCAGGTGCAAAGTCACCTGGTCACAGGCTTCCATACTATGGTGAGATGTGCACTATAATTATATCAAAAATTGCACCTATGCATACAAATTAGCACATTCAAATTTTATGCAAATTGTCCCCCCCCCTTTGTTCTCCTTTTTCCAGTGATACATTTGCTCTTTTTAGCAGGGGGAGGTGATTCATAAGTGGCCACCTACATACCAAAACTACATACCAACTAAATTACATACCAACATTCACAATCCAGATTTCGATGTTGAATATTGACTGGTACTGCGTGGCCATGGCTAGACGGGGCGAAATCCCGGGGTGATCCCCAGGATTGTCCCTGTGCATTCACATGATGCACAGGGGATCCCGGTATCAGGGAGGGATGATCCCTCCCTTGCCCCTGGATCTTGCCCTCCCCTTTAGGCCTGAGACCATGGAACTTATGGCCAGGCGCCACGCTTTGTCCTGGCTCCTTGAATGGAGCCAGGACCCGCGAACAGGGCATAGTGCTCCTCAGGAACACTGCGCCCATCGGGGGGTGGGGTGCGGGGAGTGGGGAAAGTAAATATTTTTTAAAAAATTTACTTACCTTTTGCACACTAGCATTCGTGCGCTGCTGTCCCCTTAAGTAAAAAAAAGAAAAGAAAATGGGCACAACGCCTCTCCGTCTGAGGTCATCCAGTGCCACGTATAAACAGAGGGGGATCTCGCGATAGAATCAATGCAGATCTTCACCCCTCTGTTGTGGCCTAACAGGTAGGTCTAGCTAAGGCCTGTGTCATCCATCAGATGCTGTCTAATGTTATCAGCAACTGCGAACCCATTGTATGTAAATACTCATGTTTAATCCTTGCCAAGCATTCAATGATTGGTGAATACACATCACCAAAATTCATAGCAGAGAATTTTGAGCAGAATTTCATTTGGGGGCAAGGGAGTAGTGAGGGGGTGGTGAAATTTGTTCCTGATGTCCTTCCTTACTTCCAGAGTTCATCTCCTTTTGGGAAATGCCTAACTTAGGGCTCATCTACACCAAGCAGGATATTCCACTATGAAAGTGGTATATAAAAGGCAGGACCCACACTAATGCTTTATAGAGGAATTGAAGTGCATTGCAAGATCTACACTACTGCTTTATAGTGGTACTGAAGTGCACTGACAACTGTTGGGGCCTATGACAACTCTACACTAAGCAGGATATAACACCATGAAAGTGTTATATGGAAACGGTATATGGTATTTGTTATGAGCTCCAACAGTTGTCAGTGCACTTCAATACCACTATAAAGCAGTAGTGTGGCTCCTGCCTTTTATATACCGCTTTCATACCACTTCCATAGTGGAATATCCTGCTTGGTGTAGATGAGCCCTTAGAGAGAGTGCTTGGACAACAGAGAGGGACAATGGCGTTGGAAGATAGCTCTTCAAGTGAACAGGGTCTCAGATTGCGTAAGTGTGGAATAAAGCAACTGTTTATTATTTCTACGGAGCCTCGTGTGGCGCAGAGTGGTAAAGCAGCAGTTTCTGCAGCTGAAACTCTCCCCACGGCCTGAGTTCGATCCCAGCAGAAGCTGGTTTCAGGCAGCCAGCTCGGGTCGACTCAGCCTTCCATCCTCCTGAGGGTGGTAAAATGAGTACCCAGTTAGCTGGGGGAAAGGTAATAACGGCTGGAGAAGGCAACGGCAAACCACCCCGCTATAAGGCCTGCCAAGAAAATGTCAGCGAAAGCTGGCATCCCTCCAAGAGTCAGTAATGACTCAGTGCTTGTACGAGAGGTTCCTTTCCTTTTTTTCTTATTTCTGGTGGTTAAAATATGTGTCTCAGAAACCCATGACATTCAATCTTGTACAGGAATGGTAAGGTATAGGAATTGAGCCACTGGATTGTTAATGCATGAGGAAGAAGAGAGGCATTTTTAAAAGAGCTCTTCTAGATCCTGCATGGCAGCAGCTTGGAAATCCCTTGCCAGCCTTAAAAATTATGGGGAAGTTTGAAGAGGTAGAGGGGAAGGCTTAAAGAGCAAATTGAACTGCACATGAAAGCAATACAGCTAATAAATTGGAAGATAGCTGAAATTGGAGATTCCTCCCTCCCCTGCCTCCAGGTATAGTATGCAGATGTAGTTGAATGAATACAGCAGGATTTCTTATTTTATTTTTTTAATGTGGAAGGAAAGTTTGGAACATGTATTAAAAAAAGTATGACAGTTAAACATAGAATAGATTGTACTGATAAATTGTTCTGATCTGTAGTGGCTTTTGCCACTGCCAGGTCATGCCACTTTATTCCAAGGTTTTAGAAGGTGAGAATGGGTTGGCAACACCAGAGCCACATTGAAATAAATGGGAATTTTGAGTTGGGTGGGAAACTGTACGATAGTTGAAATATGAAGGATTACCCAATCAAAACCGATATTTTCCCCGTGCTATATACAGCAATAAAAAGTACATTATAACAAAGTGCTCTGAAGTGTGTGATTTCAAATCCTGCTGTGGGGGTCGCGTACTATATTTTTTAAAAAATCGGGTCAACAAACAGGGACAGCGCGGGTCAAACGGCCGTTTTCGCCCATAGGATTGCATTGCGGAAAAGAATCGGGGATAACTGGGTTGATTTTTAAGCTATCGTTCTGAAAATTCTTGTGCTTAGACAGTCGTGGATGGGGGTCATTTTGAGACTAATCTCAACTTTCTGTGTCCTTTGGTTCGTGTGCTAGAATTTTTTAAAAATCGGGTCAACAAACAGGGACAGTGCGGTAAACCGGCGGTTTGGGTTTTTTTTTGTTTTTTTGTTTTGAAGCGATGACAGGCACATTCAACTCCCAATCCTGATGAGAATTGATCACCTCATGAAGCATCCTCCAATCCCAGCGTTGGAGGGGGGGACTAAGGCAGAGGCACCCTCAGAGCTTTCTGCTTTGTGTCTCTTTGTGGGTTGGCGTTCGTGGAGAGAGGAGTTAGTTATAGGTGCTGCTGCTGTGTTTGGACTTTGGAGATAGATTAGGATTTAGCTTGGCGCGCGTGTGTGTGTGTTTGTTTGCTTCTTTCTGACTTTTAGCTTAGTTTGCTCTGTGTTTTTCCCTTACTTTGATTTAATATAAACTTTATTCTTAAACTTTGGAGTGTGTGTTTGGTTGGTTGGTTGGTTGGTTGGTTGTCCCCACCCCCTCTCTTAAAGCCTGACTGTGTTTCATCTTCCTTCCTTCTATATACCAAAAAATACCAAAAAATACCAAAAAAAAATATTCTCTATTTCTTCTCTCTGTTACTTGGACTCTGTGTGTGACTGTGTGATTGTGTGAGCATGCTGTGTGTGCAGTGCACTGTTTGTGAAGTGCAACAGCCACTGATTGAGCATTTCAAATCCTGTTTGGGCAAAGCATACACACACACTTCTTGTCCCATTTCCCTACATACAGTAGGATTAGACACATGGATTAGCTTTCATGGTGCCAAGTTTGAGGTTTCTAACATGCAAAATGATGGAGCTATCGAAAGGGGTGTGAATTAGGGTTATGGGTGGTGCGTTAGAGGTTAGAGCCCCGCCAAAAATCAGGGGATGATGGGACTGCCTTGAGTCTGGGCGTGCGTGTGTGTCCCTGGATAAGCTCTCATGGTGGCGAGTTTGAGATTTTTAGCGTGCAAATTGACGGTGCTATGGAAAGGGGTGTGAATGGGGTGCCCGATTTTCATAAATTCCCCAAAAATCAGGGGATGATGGGATTCCCTTGAAACTTGGCGTGCATGTGTATACCCCCATGAGGTGTCATGGTGCCAAACGTGAGGTTTCTAACTTGAAAAGAAAAAAAGTTGTTTACTTTTTTAGCTTTCAATGCAAGCCTATGGGGGGGGGGAAACAGAGCTCCGATCCAGATCCGGAGCTCCGAGCGGAGCGGAGCAGACATGGGCGGAGCGGTGGCGGGGCGAAGCGGCCCGATCCGAAAATCATGGATCTGGAAGTGAAGCGGAGCGGGGGGTCTGTGCACAACCCTACTTTACACATGGACCCCGTTCAGACAACATGATAAACCATACTGCTTAGCCACAAAATAGTTAATGGAATGCTTAACCATGGTTTACAGTGTCATCTGACACATGTTTTCCCTAACCATCTGCCCCGTTAACCACAATGGCCTGGTTCAGACAACACGCTAAATCATGCTGCTTAACCACAAAATGGTTAAAGGGAATGCATTAAGGTCAATGCATTCCGTTAACCATTTTGTGGTAAAGCAGCATGATTTAGCGTGTTGTCTGAACCAGGCCATTGTGGTTAGGCTCACTAAGGAAAACTTAACCACAAAAGGGTTAAAAGTGTGGTCTGCAAGCATTCCACATATGGTTAGTGTTAACCACAGCTGAACATGGCTAAGCTAACCACAAAGCCCAGACTGTCATCTGAACCAGGCCATGGAGATATGAGAGGACATGTGCAGGAAGTGGTCTACTGCTGCTACCTCATCCTTCCTCAACTTGGTGCCATCCTGATGTTTTAGAGCTCAACTCCCATCAACCCCAGCCAGCATGGCCAGCGGTCAGGAATGATGAAAGTTATAGTTCAAAACTTCTGGAGGACATCAGGGTCTCTTTAGGGTCTCTCAGACAAATTTCTTTCACAGCCATACCTCCCGATGTTGGATTAGATTTGGGGAAATTAAGTAATGATACAGAACCACTTAAAGAGAGGAAAGAATGTGGGATATTATTCATACAAACCCTCTGTGCCTCCACCATTGGACTTCCCAAACAATGCCCACAAAAGGGAAACTAGCAGGTGTGAAAACCTAGTTCATGATTCAAACAAATAGATAGTATCTAGCAAGGTCAATGCATCTATAAATCAAACAAATCCTCATAAGAATTCATTCACTCTGAAATGGAAATGGAGAACCATCAAACAAATAATAATAATAATAATAATAATAATAATAATAATAATAATAATAATAGATGCTAGTAAAATTAGAGATGTATGAGAAATTCATTTCAGTTCATTTCTGATCAAGTTTTTACCCAGTCTGCACCTTCTGGACTGAACATGTACTTGGACACAATCTGCAGTTGAAATCCGTACATTCCTGAGCTTGCAATGTGGTGTGGTTTTTTTGCAGACCCCCAAAAATGAGTCGGACAACATATGTACAGTTGAAGAATGTTCATGAAAATCTTGCATCCCTTTGAAAAATGTGCAAAACATGGGCTTTAAGCAATGGGAGAATAATACATACTTTTAAAAAATGCACACAACTGATGTGTACATTTGGAAAAATACCCACAAAAAATCTGCATGGATTTTCATGCGAAAAGAATACAGATTTGATTTTGAACAAACTTTGAGATGGAATTTGGAGAACTCCAGTAAACTTGAGTTCTGCTGATTCGCACATCCCTATCTAAAATACACTTAGGGTGCAAACCTATGTGATCCACCCTTGGTACTCCTAAGCCTCTGAACACCTTGTGCCTTCTGCTCCACATTTAAGCAAAATAAGTTGCTAAACAGCACACAACTGCTAGAATATCTAAATGATATCAGAAAAATTGGGGCAAACAAACCTTTTAGATAACATAATTATACAGCATTGCGTATCAAGCATAATCATGCAAAAATTGTTTACAGTAACTGAGCAAGTTGTTTACATTAACAAAGCATAGTTATTTACAGTAGCTGAACAATAACTGAGTGAAAGTTGTTTACAGTCACTGATCAGGCCTCTGGCTTCTTTTATCCTGTTTTGCAGGCGCTTCCTCAGAATATCTCAACTGATAACACCATCACAGTGCTTATGCCGTGGGAAAAGGGGAGGAATTGTTGAATTCATTCCTCAGTTCCAAAGAGACTTGTATTGTCCTCCAAACAAGGGATTGACTTAGATCCCTGGCCAGAAAACGCAAAACTTCACGAGCGGTGAGTTCTTGAACAGCTCGTAAAGCTCTGTGTTTTCCAGCCAGGGATCTAAGTCAATCCTCTTTTCGGAGGACAAAAAAATCTCTCTCTGGAACTGAGGAATGCACCCCCCAACTGCTGACTTTCTGTATTGTGATTCTGCATTTAAGCAAGACATTTGTTTTTGCCTGTCTAGCAATGGTTTCAGTGAGGGGGAGGGAAGGAGACCAGGACAGTTATAGGATATGTTGTTGTATGGCTACCCCTTCAGTCCCCTCCCCTCCCGCTGGAACGCCCCATTTTCCACATCTCTCTGCTCTCTTTTCTGAGTGTGGGGAGGTAGCCAGAGCAGTTGTGTCCTTGCCACCTATGAGGGGGAGGGGAAGGGGCAGAGACTGCGGTTTCAAGGCTCTGAGGTCTTAGCCCGGGAACTGAACAATCCTGTGTCCCCCAGTTGCTGACTAGTGGGCATAGAATTGTTCTCTTTGGTTATTTTAGGCTTGTAATTTAGGCCATGGCTAGACCAGGCCTATATCTCGGGTTTGTCCTGGTATCATCCCTGTGCATGCAAATGACACAGGGGATCCTGGGAGCAGGCAGGGACGACGCCTCCATTTGCCTGGGATAATCCTTAAGTCTAGCTAAGTCCCTTAATACAGGAAGTCATGATAGAATGTGTAGCGGCAATAAGAGTTATACAGACAAATTACAGTATATAGCTAGGAAAGACAGTGGTGATGACTCACACTGAGGGGGAAATCTGCTTTCTTTTTTAAGAAACTAAAAACACTGATGACAAAGCAGCACTTCAGTCATGTTCCAGAAATACTATCAAGAAGAAAAGACTTTTATCTAGGCCAGTCATAAAATTCATGGGAATCGTAGAGTAATAGCTTCAAGACATGACAACAGATGTCATGGTTTTGGGAACAGAAGATGCAGTTTGATTCTCAATGTGGAAGGATTTGATGTAAAGAAGCTGAAGGAGGAGGATTACAAGACAATATTTCTGGGGCTGTCCATGAGGGAAATGTTGCGGAGATATCATGAGCCAGATACTGCAGCAAAAGCAGGGAAATTGCTTAGGGAGATTTCTCTTAACGGAGAAAATTCCAAAGTTTTTCTCTTTCCCCTGCCCATGTTAGAAACTAAGAGGGAGCTGGCCAAGGTGCTTACATATGGTTAAACACCTTTTGAGGTAAATATAACAGAGAATTAGAAATGAGGTGGTAGATCTTTTCCATCAAACCATCCCACGCCATCATTTCCACATTTATAACATAACGTGTGGTCAAAGATTGGCCTCAGATTTGTAATGATCCAGAGCAGTTTTTAAACGCTTGAAACTGCTTGCCATAAAAGAGACCTGGAAGCAGAGACCTGCTATCAGCAGTGGTACGACCTCTAAATAGCAGGTAAAAAACGGTACCTTTCCTAACATATTTCAAATAGAAATGGCTTTCCAGTAATTTCAACATCAGTCATGGAAAGTACAAAGTTAGTTTATTACAGGGCAAAAGATGATATTGAAAGGAATGCCCAGAAAGAATCTTGCAGTATCAAAGGGCAATAGAAATCATAGTTGTATCCTGTTATGGACTTTGGCAGTTACAACAGTTGGTTCCAGTCTGTTCCACCATTCTAAGCTCAGGCATCAAGAACTTCCAGATTCCAACACGTCTCTACCATTTGTAGCATGGTTTGAGACCTGAAGCCACACAAGAAAGTGTCAGATTTGTGAGTGAAAGGCAGGAGACAGAACAGCTATGGATGCTATTATCCCAGTGTAAGCAGCCAAATGTTCCATTATTTCCTGGTTCAATACATTCAGAGAATTTGTTCCCCTCTTTTTATCCAACATGGCTTTACAACAGAATTAAAAAAAATCAAACCAGTAAAATGATTACAAATCTATAAAGCAATAAAAAGAGCAGATAGCAAATCAGTAAAATGGTATAAAACCAATTTCACAATGAACAGAGGAGAAGGTTGCACGGGGCTTTGCACAGGTTCATAGGCACAGCTCACAATGCAAATCCTCTTTCATCATCCCATACCAAAAGCCAATGAACTTTCAGGCTCTACCCTTGACCCACCAGATTCTGCCCTGATTTTGAGTACACTGGATCAGATTCCTCCAGGCTCTGGCACTGACCAACCAGGTTCTTTGCTTTCTCCAGGGTGCCACTTTTTTAAAAAAAATCAAAAATCAAAAGTATTAACCCCTTTCATAGACATGCTTTCCATTGTTTTTCCCTCCTTCTGCACCTGCGTCTTTTGCAGCACCTTGTTCTGCACACCCACAAAGGTCACATGCTGATTTCTGCTAATCAAGATGAAATTAAAGGCATGGGAGCAGGCATGGCCAGTTTCCCCCAGTTCAGTTGGTCTTCTTAACAGTGGTGAAGGGGCAAATCAGCTGAAAACACTTGCTTCTTTAGACAGTACCAGAGAACAAAGATGGCGAATGCGAACCACATTGTCTTTTTGAGTCATTGTCTCAGGGTAGAAATGACAAAGCCCTGGAGGTGTTATATTTTTTTTAAAAAAAATGTGCAGAGTTCAACTGCGTGGATAAGGCAAATTTTGGGATACTTTAGCTTAAGGTTGAGCACCACAAAGTCTCAGAAGAATCAGCACTATCCTGACTTACATATAATTCAAACACCTTCTGTACTATGCTCAACATCTAAGGTCCTCCTCCATGTGCCTACTCTGAGGGAAGCTTGGAGGATGGCAACGAAGGAGAGGGCCTTTTCAGTGGTGGCCCCCCAATTATGGAACCATCTCCCCAATGAGGCTCACCTGGTGCCAACACAGTTATCTTTTCAGCACCAGGTTAAAACTTTTCTCTTCTCCCAGGCTTTTAACAGCATATGCTGAGTTGTTATGCAATCTGTTTTTGTGGTTTACATTTTTGTATATCTGTTTTGAATGTTCAGTGTTTCTCATCTTTGTAAACCACCCAGAGCTTCAGCTATGGGGCGGTATATAAATGTAATAAATAAATAGTCATGAACATGTCTCTACTCCTGGGTTAGCCATTTGTCCATAATTTGTTTGCCTGTTTGATGCCACAAAAGGCTTGGAGTCAGATCTCTAAAACACAAGAATTTAATTCCTGTTATGCAACAGATCCCATCTGTGTCTATTTTTCTTCATATTGCTCTGCATTAGCTTTGTATTTTGTGTTTCCAGCTACTCTGTCCTTTTTTTTTTTTTTTGACGACCACAATGTGATTTATTAAAGTTTAATTATGTCGACTGCTTGGCTGGATTAGGTATAATATTTATGCTGACAGCATGAACTGAAAGCAAGAATGTTCCTGCTGCTTTAGATGAGTCGAGTTTTGAGCCCAAGTCGAGTTTTGGGATCAAAGACTCAGAAGTGAGACATGAAGCCGATTCAAGATATTTTATACGCTCTGCACAGCCAAGAGAACAAGTGTGGTACATCTTAGGGGTGGGCAGAAGATAGATTGGAATTTCCTGTTGGAATCCTGGCTTGTCAAGCGCTCCTGATTCTCAACTGCTTACCAATAGCAACAACAAATGGCTTTTTCTAACCTGCGCAACCAGAATCTGTCATCTGCAGTAATTCAGACAGAGAACTGTATGTGCAGTTGTATGTGCAGCTCATGCCAGTGGATGTGGCTCATGGGTTGGGATGTATGAGAAATACATTTCAGTTCAGTTTTGAACAGGGTTTATCCGGTTTACATCTTCCCGACCGAACATGCATGTGGATGCAGTCTGTGATTGCGGACTGCACATTTCCAAGCCTGCAATGTGATTCATGCAGAGCAAAAGTGCATTGGACAGTGGATGTGTCTGCACCAGCCGTTTATGCCAAGATAATATCAAAGTCCTCCCTACAGGGCCATATGACGCACAGCTGATCCCGCTGTGATTTCGGGTCAAACCCTCAGTTATTCAGGAATGTTGTGGACTGGTTTTGTTGTGGCTAGCTTGCTACAAATCCCAATGCTGTTTGGTGCAAACTCCCAGCTCAGTGAACAGCCAACTTGCTGTCAGGGGCATGTCCGGTGCTTTTGGAGGGGTGTGGGAGTTGACCCGTCTGGCATTTTTGGCACATTTTTTGATTATTGTTAGTCATGTTGTGGCACTGACTGTGTATTTTTTTATTAAAATGCAAACGAACGTATCTGTGTAGCGTTGCATAACGCTGGACCACCTAGCCACCCCATGCATAGCTGTGATTTTGCTTTCATGCGCATTCCTCCTCATTTATAACAAAGTCCCATAGCTGCGTCATCTACATATCCTTGCCCACTTCTCCCAATCCACATACGGAAACGCTGTCAGGGGGCACATGTTCACCTGCTACGGCTCTCCTTTACTTGTGGGAAACTTCCTTCGCGTGTGCCCCAGGAGCGACAATCATGCAAGCGGGAAAACTCACCACCACCCATCCTCCTTTGCGAAAGGGCAGTAGGTGTAGATGAGGCCAGCATGCATACATTTGAAAAGTGTGCATAAAAAAAATGTACTTTTGAAAAACGTGCACAAATACACTTTCATCATGCACACATTTTAAAATGTGCACAATGGATGTGTGCATTTGGAAAGCTGCATGTGAAAATATGCATGGATTTTCATGCAAATAAATAACAAAAAGCTCATAATCTGATATGGATTTGAGTTGGAACGAGCTTTGAGATGGAATTCAGTGAACTTTGATGAGGTTGGGTTTTGCTGATTTGCACATCCCTTTCAGCTTCGGCTATTGGGTGGTATACAAATGCAATAAATAAATCTCTATGGATGGGGGCATTAATTTGTTCCCCTCCTGAAGCACTATTTTTATCTGAATGTACCCCCAGCTCCTGGCCACTATATTGCATTTGGCTCCAATTGATGGGCCTCAGGGTTATGGAATAAAATGCAGTAGATTCTGCAAGCCTGAAGTCTGTCCATGCCTGGTGTAGTGGATAGACAGATGGGGCAGGACCATGAGTTCTGGGTTCAAATCCACTCGCTATCAAGCTCATGGAGGGACTGGGAAAGTCATAATTTCTCTCAGCCTAGCCTACCTTGATGGGAGATTACCCAGGAACCTCCTGGAGGATTGAAAACATTTCAAATAAATGAGTATGCAGCAGTGTTGAGCTCCAGCCAGTTTTTATTTTTTAATAATAATACATTTATTTCTTACCTGCTTTATACTTTTAAACTTATACTTTTATCCCCACTAAGTCAGGACCATGAGACCATTAATTTGATAGTATTGGCTCACTTGCTCAGTGAATTAACTAGCTTTGATGTAAGGAAATACACTTGGTGAAGTAAACTGGTGCTGCATAGAAATGTGACTCTCAGGAATATGTAGCTATAGAGTTGTAGTAAGGGCCAGAGTTCAGTAATTAAGAATCAGGCTGCTGGCGCAGGACAAATCGAGGGAAGGTGTAGAGGTGGAAGGCCGAGAATGTGTTGTGAGATACTAGACCAGCCTTATCCAATCTGGTGCTGTCCAGATGTCTTGGACTGCAACTCCCAGCATCCACAGTCAGCCATCTCCCATGATGGTTAGAGGATGCTGGGAATTGTAGTCTAACTTCTAGAGAGCGCCAGGTTGGGGAAGACATCTCTAGGCCTATAATGTGACTGCTTGTGTTTCTCTCTGTGTATTTTGCACACACACACACACACACACATGTTAAAATGCTGATATCATTTATTTTTTTATTTTTAGCAGGGCTGAATCCTTGAGCTAGCTTTTTCAGGCGCAGATGTTTTAATGCCTAAGCCCCACCTGTTGTGTTTGTAGCCAGTTGCAGCCTGTTGTGCTTATTTAGCGAGCCTCCTGAAAAATCCAGACAGGCTTCGTATCAGAAATTTCACCCTGGCTGGGGTGGTGGTGGAGGAGGAGGACTGATGCTTAGGTGAAGTAACTCATGTTTGGCTGAATCTCTTTTCCTTTCTGTGTACACCTGGCAGTGGCCATAGCAGTGGCTTGCCTTTCCTATAGGTCTTTAGTCCCAATACCTATGCCATTTCCCCCTCTCTTCCATGAGTCAAACATAAGCATGCTATTGTTCAGGTATCACTGTTGGGGGTCTCTTCAGACAATACACTAAGCCATGGTTAGGCCTCTAACTCTTTTGCAGCACATGGTTAGTGACCGTGTTTTAACCATGTTTATGTAGCCACCATGGTTAGGAATGGCTCACATGATACACTAAGCCATAATGTTTACCTCAAATTGCTTAACCACATGTTGTCTGAACAAAGTCTTTATGTAACTGTGTCTAATCAGAGAAGCTCCAAAGGACCATTTTTAATTTATCAGCCATCTGGCTGGCTGCGCACACGGTTAAAGATTTCATTGTCTCAAAAGAGGAGTTTGGGGGTGAGAGAGGGGGGTGTTTGCACTGATATCCTTGGTATGCTGATATCCTTGGTATTCCGGCCTCATGTTTCTGACTGTGATGGAGCTGTTATAACTAAGGAGAAAGAAATTCATAAGGAAGCAATTTAGCAGTGTGCTGGATAGTCCATTCTCACACTTTAGCCTATGAGGGAAATGTGATTTTTTTTGCAGATTTTTCTATGATGAAATTCACACAAAATGTTAGGAAAGCAGTCTACAAGTCCATGGACAACCATCTGACAGGGGGAAAGCCAGTCCGCCATGGAATCTGAGGGTCAAAGTCATAGAAGTCTGAACTCATTTGGTTCTGTTGTGGATTTCTCCAACATCCCTCATTGCTACTCTGAATAATTTGAGTGGCTCTAAGGAGCTGTTTGCCACTTTGCACATTCCTACTTGTGAATCATTTCAAGTTGTGTTCATCTCTTCCCATCTCCCAATCCCACCATAAATGAATATGTTTAGGATCACAATTTAAGGCCATGGCTAGACCTACCCAGTCTAGCGTGACGGAGGAGGGAGGATCTTGCGATATGGTTATCACGAGATCTCCCCCTCTGTGTACACGCAGCACACAACATCCAAGGAGGAAGAGGATGTCATGCCCGCCATTTTGTTTTTTGTTTTTAAAGGAGAAGGCATGCATGAGCACTCGAGTGAAAAATGTAAGCTTTTTAAAAAATCAATTTCCCCACTTCCCCCACCCCAGCCCTGATGGGTACAGAGCTCCTGAGGAGCTCTGTGCCCTGTGCTTGGCTCCTGGCTCATCGTGTAGCCAGGACAATCCACGATGCCCACCCATATGTTCCGCAGTCTCATGATCATCCCGAGACCACGGAAAAAGCAGGAACAAAGGCTATGCTGATATCCCGGGCCAAGGGAGGGATCATCCCTCCCTGCTCCTGGGATGACCTGTGCATCATGTGGACACACAGGTATGATCCTGGGGCGATCCCTGGGATATTGGCTGGTCTAGCTATGCCCTAAGTCTGCAATTTTCAAACATCTAAAATGCAAGTCTTTTGAGTTGTCATTGCTGGATAATGTTGATATTCCTTTTAAAAGTGCAGGACAAGAGAAATGCTTTGGAAAGGGATGCTGAAACTTATTAACCTTTAACTTCTTATTGCAATAAATCACTGCCCTGACTCTGTCGTAACCCATGGAATAGCTATAGGAAGGTAGTTATTTATGTACTACTGAAGTTGTAATGTGAAGGATTTCTTTTATGACTTCCTAATTTCTTTGGAAGGGGTGGAGGAAAGTGTTCATATTGTATGACAGGAATGGGATGTGAGTCTTAAATTTTATTTTGTGGCCTGTATAATGAACATTGTAAGGTTGACATGGTTATTTATAGTGTGGCCTGGTCCAAATTTCACTGAATGTTCTTAACAGATTTCAAGGTCAGAACATAGGGTTCTCTGTTTGATTCTTTGCAGAATGCAACAGACCAAATTATTTATTATTTATTTTTTCAAAATTACATTTATATCACACCTTTTCTCCCCCTTGCAAGGAACTCAATGTGGCTTACATGGTCCTCCTCCTCTTCTCCATTTTATCCACAGAACAACCTTGTGAGGTAGGTGTTATGGGTTTTCCCCAGAGATCTTTGATTTTTAAGAATGTCTTCTCACCTTTTCAGCCCCATCTATAGGCTGTCAAGATGGGAGGGCATTATTTGGCATCATTTGGGGGTGGGCATGCATGCAAAAGCACAACACTTTTCAGAGCCAGTGGGGCTTACCAAAAAAGGCGTTGAGAATGTTGCATCTTTCATAAACCATTTCCTTTTATATACATTTCCTCAGGTGCTTGAAGTGTCTAGGAACAGCAGCGGTTGGGTGCCAGCTAAGCCATGACACTACCTTTCTGTGTCCATATGGGGGAAATGGTGACTCTTGCTAGCCAGGGGAAGAAAGGACAAGATGAACCAAAGATGAAGGCAGAAATCAGGGTAGCCTCTCGTCTCATAGGGAACATACCAGCTGAGTCTTCTAGCTCCCAAACCAGAAGAGCAAGCTCAACCCGGAAGCTTTTATATTGTTTGGAAGGTTTCACATGATCTGATCTAGCCTGGTCTCTTGGCATTAAATGCTTCTTTGCAGGTCTGGTTGGTTACACTGTTGTGTAAAGGAAGGAACTGGAGTTGGATGGTGACAATTAGATTAAATTCTTGTTATAGGCATGGCTGAACATGAGATAATTGAGCTCGTTGAGGTCCTCTGAATTCTTTTTCAAAGTTCATTTCACTTAATTTATGTTCCAGAATATGAGCATCTTATTTCTGATCAAAAAAGAAAATTGCATTTTCAGTTGGGAAAAATGCAGATTTTTTTTTTTTTAATGTGTGGGATTTTTGGACATTTCCACAAAAGAGTCAATCAATAGTTTCCGGACCTCCATCGCCCGGTGTACAAACTTGGTAGTCTGATGTATAATAGTCTGTACCAACCAAAAGTGTTTGAACTACACCTTTAGATGACATGAAATTAAACCTGGGAATTAAAGGCTCAAGGTAATGTTTCCTCAGCTCCGCATACCTTGGGCGCTCAACTAGGAGATGAATCATATCCTCAGCTTTAGGGCAGCCTGCTGGGCAATCTACATTGGCACTAGGGTGATTTTTATAGCGCACCTTCACCTCCATCAGCTGGAGTGAATTTAACCTGCACCGAGTAAATGAATTTAACCTGCACCGAATTTAACCTGCATCTCAGCTCTTGTGGCATTCCAGAAGTTAAATATAGGGGAGCCTTTCCCGGAGCAGTAACGATACTTTTATAGAGTCCAATTGAGCGGCTCACTTCGACCGCTGCCATAGATGTCTGAATATCACAGTCATACAGCCTTCTAGAAATCTCATCCTTGGCCCCTTCAAACCCCCTCGTAAGGAGGAATGCTTGCGAGAAGCCCAATTTGGAGGCAGAGTGTCTCATCCTGTCTGCCCATGAATCCTTCCCCATATCATTATATGTGGACAGCACCAATGGTGAGGCCAACTGAAACACTATCTTTAACCAGAAGGATATTGCTGCTTTTAAAGTCAATGTATGGATTGAGTGACATGCAGTTTCCATTCGGACAATATCCTTAGATGTAGATCTGGGAACTCCAAGGGTCCTAGATAGAAATTTATGCTGTACTACTGCTAATGGTGTGATATCTGCATGGGCCCAAATGGGTGCTCCATACAGAATCTGAGGGAATAATTTGCTTTTAAACAGTTCTAACAGTGGTGCTATCCATTGTCCTGCACCAGCTGCGAAGCGGAAAATAGTGTTAACTGTTACATTGGCCGCTGAGGCTGCAACACCCAAATGCTCAGACCAGGATCTGGAGCTTTGAAAAGTTACTCCTAAGTATTTATATTTATTCACCTGATCAAGCGGGCGACTATCTAGCTGCCAATGATATACTTTCCTCCTTTTCCCAAAAACTAAGATTTTGGTTTTATCGTAATTAACCTGAAGGGCTTCATTCTTACAATATACGCTTAGCGCTCTCAACATCCTACGCATCCCCACTTGCGTATGTGAAAGGAGAACAGCGTCGTCTGCATACAATAGCACCGAAATGTTCCTATCCTTTAAGTGGGGTGGATAGAAGTTACAACTACTTAGGGTAGGGACAATATTATTTAAATATGGATTGAATAAAAGGGGAGCTAGCAGACATTCCTGACGAACTCCTTTATTGGTAGGGATGGGGTCTGATAGATCACCATCCGCGGAGGATCTTACGCATAAGCTAGAGTTTTGGTGCAGCCCCTGTATTCTCCTGAGTAACTGTTTAAGAGTAATAGCCTCTGCCAAAGGCGGGGACGGTGTATAGAGTCAAAAGCCGCTCTGAAGTCTACAAATGCTGCGAAAATGTTTTAGTAAGAAGCAGTGGTCTGTTGTAGATCTGCCACTTTGAAAGCCTGCTTGTTCTTCGGCCAGGAGGTTTTCTCCGGCCACCCATAATTCCAACTTATCTAGAAGATGTCTTGCATATAGTTTACTGGAAATATCCAGCAGGCTAATGGGGTGATAATTTTTAGGGTCTGACCTACTCCCTTTTTTATAAATGGGTACCACAATTGCCACTGACCAATCTTTGGGAAATTTGCCAGATTTGTCAGTTGTAGTGAATAGGGCTGCCAACACTGGTATCCACCAGTGAGGGTAGTCCATCAGGAAGTCTGGTGTGATACCGTTCCTCCCTGGGGCCTTGCCCCTCTTTAGCTTTCTTATCAGGGAGGCTACTTCTTCACAGGTGACAGGGGCCCAGCTATTCGACAGCAGATCTTCCTCCTGCAGAGGGGGTAAGCAGGCGGACTCGTCATAAAGGAGTGATCGGAAGTGGAGTTCCCATTCCTGAATGGTAATAGCGGTATCCATAGTGGGGGTTTCAGAATGTCTTATAGTTGAGATAAGATGCCAGAATCTGGAGCTGTCGTTGCTTTCAAGTGCTGAAGATAGTTCTGCCCATTTCGTACTAATATATTCCCGCTTCTTATCTCTGACTAGCTTTTTGTAGTTCTTATGCAGTGCCAGGTAGGAAGGGGGTAGCGGGACTATATCCATATCTCTTAGAAGTTTATGTTGTTTGTTAATTTCCCTTTTGAGTTGTCTGCAGGCCCCATCAAACCATGCCTCTGTTTTTTTGGGTAGCCTTTCCATAGTAACAGTGGCTCAGTTGCCGCTGTGATCTGGGCGTAGGAATCTATTACTATCTCTGGGTCTTTAGAACTGAGCAGTGTGTTTCTCAGGACCTGAAGATTCGCAGAATGCCATAGGTCTTCCAGGGCTCTTAAGTCCACGTTCGCCCATCTTCGACGGCAAACAGAGCTGCCTGAACGACGGATTGCAGTTTTATTTCCATTGTTTTCCAAGGCTTTTTTTACGTATCCCATCTGTACGATCAAAGGCTGATGATCATTGCATGGGTTAAATGTTGTAAACCGCCCAGAGAGCTTCGGCTGTGGGGCGGTATATAAATGTAATTAAATAAATAAATAAATAAATAAATGGGTAGGTGTCAACCTTAAAAGACATTATCTCTCCTAATGCTGCTGGCGAGGCTGCAACGTAGTCAATAACACTGGCGCCTAGGTGGTTAATGAACGTGAACTCACCTTTCCTGTCCTCGGGGAAGGAGCCATTTAGGACTATAAGTCCAGTTTGAAAAGTCATTTGGACAAACCTCTTCCCTTGTATATTTATTGTTGGTTCCTTAGAATGTCTGTCACCTATAAATGGAAAGTCGTCCGGTATAAAGTTGGTTAGTTGTTTTATTGTGGACCAGTCCGTACACCTATCCGAGCATTGAAGTCACCTGCTAAAATCAGTAAAGCTTCAGGAAACTGAATTTGCAAGGACAGTAAATACTCAGGGAGATTCTCCCAAATGTCCTCACTATAGTGGGCCGATTTCCAGGGGGGAATATAAACATTTACCAGGATATATGATGCAAAGTAGATTTTTAAAAATATGGCCAGTGCCAGAGATTGTAACTTATTAATAAGGTAACTTTCACAGTTCAGAACTGATGAGATACAACAGGCTAGACCCCCCCATGGGCGCCCTGTGACTTTACCAGGAGTTGCAGGGATTGCATAAGTTTTATAATTGCTCAGGCAAATATCCCCAACACACCAAGTCTCTTGTAGGAGTATTATATCCTAGTAACTCTCTTTTTTGTAGCACTTTTGCTGGCTAGTGGCAAGCTCGCGGCGGGTATGTTATTGTCTCATCTGTTTGCGAATGGCCCATGCGGCTAATATGGAATAAAGATTATTATTATTATTATTATTATTATTATTATTATTATTATTATAAAAGAGCTTATTATTTAAAATCTTCATGGAAAGTTGTATGCATTTTTCATAATGTATGCGTTAATGTATGCATTTTTGCATGCATTTCTAAACGTATGTATTTTTGGAAGAATGACCCATTTACTAAAGCATGTTCATGTGCATTAGGGAAACATACATATTTTTATTTGTGTAGTTTTCAAATGTGTGCTGATTGTCGAACACATATTTTTCTTTTGTGATGTGCATCATTAGCTTAGAAATGTCCATGTTTTTGACAGCAAATTGCATTTGGGTCTGTGCAGGAGCAAATTCAGTAAAATCTTTAAAAGCAAACCTAAATGGATCAAATTTCTGACACGCAACCCTATTTGATGATCTTTCCACAAATTCCATGGTCAGTTCAATCATCTCATGATATTATCATTGTGCCCAGCAGTGATTTTCTTAAATCCTCGCACAAGTAATAATCAGGTAATAGCAACACTGAACATGTTCAGGAGTTTTGCCAATTTAAAGGGGATAAAATTGAGGTAGATACGTTTGCTTAGAAGCTTCTGATTTCTGCCTCCACCCTGCTCCCTTTAGTGGATCTCTGTACAAGTTGAGATGCTAGAATTTCAAAATCCATTTTGAAACATGAGATAACAGTTTTACTTTAAAAGTGCTTGTGAGAATTGTTTATGGGTTGTGGAGGAATATCTAGCTATTTTACCCGGTCATCTCTTTCAACAGCTTATTAAAATGCAGCCCATGGGCTTACAGAGATTTTCTTTAGTGTGAGTTATAAAGTATCTTTATTTGGGACTGATCACAACAGAGGCAGAAGCTGTATTCTTTGTCATTCTACATGTGCATCTGGTTGACTGCAGTTGGGGACCCAATAAATAATGGAAGCAATAGAAGTCAAGATGTTTATTGCAGACTGGTTATTACACAGCTGCAATTTCCTCTGCAGTGCTGCAGTTTTATGCATACGCCTCAACTGCAGCATGTATTTCTGCACGGCTGATTGGGATAAAAAAGTAAATATATGGATATCTGTGGAAACACTATCCTGAACAACCAAACAGAATGTAATATAGACAGCGGTGGAGGTTGTATTTTGGTTCTGTTGGATGCATATTCAGGTGTTTATTTACATACAGAGCATATCTGAGTGCCTGCCCTTTCTCGCTTTCATCAATGGAATGTATGCTTTTAAATAAAACATCCCATTCAGCAGAGTTAAAACAAGCATGGTCTCTACATTTCAGCATAGTGCTTTTCAATTCGCCTCAGTACTGTTCACTTAACTCTGATGCATGGGAAGAGCTTATGTGGCAACTTGCTCATCACAAATAATAAAATAAAAACATATTTGCATTACCAAAAGGGAGGACCTAAGAGGACATTGATTTGTATAAAATATGCATGAGATAATTTAGACACTACCTCATTTATAGGAAGGAAAGGAACCTCTCGTGCAAGCACTGAGTCATTACTGACTCTTGGAGGGACGCCAGCTTTCGCTGACATTTTCTTGGCAGGCCTTATCGCGGGGTGGTTTGCCGTTGCCTTCCCCGGCCGTGATTACCTTTCCCCCAGCTAACTGGGTACTCATTTTACTGACCTCGGAAGGATGGAAGGCTGAGTTGACCTGAGCCGGCTGCCTGAAACCAGCTTCCTCTGGGATCGAACTCAGGCCGTGGGGAGAGTTTCAGCTGCAGAAACTGCTGCTTTACCGCTCTGCGCCACACGAGGCTCATCTCATACATAACTACTAGAATTTAAATAGAAGTAGAGCACAACGCTCCATAGTGGAAAATATTTTGACCAAGTGAGGTGACCTGTGTATCCGCTCGGCCTGTGTTTGTGTTTGACAAACACAAATTTGGGGGCAGACTCACACAGGAGAAGGCGATCTTTCAGATGTCCGGGCCCCAAGCCCAAGGGCTTTATAGGTAAGAACCAGCACTTGAATTGAGCTTGAAAACGAATTGGAAACCAGTGCAGCTCTTTCCAGATTGGTCTTATATGGTTGTAAAACACACACAAGACCAAAGTTTGGACACCACATTTTGTAGTCACTGAAGTTTCCAGACATTGTTCAAGGGTAGCTTGCATAGAGTTCACCTTCACCTCTCTTTCTCAGTCAAATTCCTCTGTTTCCGATCCATATCAGCTTCAGATCCGAGGCATGTGAATAAGGCCTTAGCTAGACCTAAGGTTTATCCCGGGATCATCCCAGGGTCATCCTTGTTCATGTAAATGACACACAGGATATCCCGGGAGCAGGCAGGGACGACCCCGGGATGATCCCAGAATAAACCTTAGGTCTAGCTAAGGTCTACGTCTAAGGTGAAGGTGGAAATTTCTGTAATAGCAGTTGATGTCACAAAGTTTACATTTTTCTCATATAGCAGTGGCATTTCTCAATACATTTCCAGGCAGAAAGCTACACATTTTTTCCGGTGGTGGGGTTTACTTTCAAGCAAAAGGCTGCACACTCCCCAAACATTGTCTAGTACTATAAACTGCTATGCAGTTTTCTACTGGTAATTAATCCTTTCTTTAACAGCAAACTATGAGGAGAAGCTAGAAGGAAAGACAAATGTATATGTGGTACAATATCACAGAAGAAAGTTTGCACTGTAGGGTTGTTCTCTCACCCTCCATGGGATCACAATACCATTTTAGAAACCTTGCATTTTTCTCTCCTTACATTTTGTATGTTTTCACATTATTCCAATTCTACTCAATCTTCCTATTCTTAATTTTTTTTTTTAATGAACATAGCCATGGCAGTGCTCTACTGGAAATCTGTTTTTCTTTTAGCGTTGTTCTGAGTACCAATTAACTGTAGGATGTGGGCATTGATTGATCATTTATGCAACATGAGAAAAAACAGAGCTTTCAGTGACTGAAAAGCTATAAAATCAATTGTGCTTTGTATTGTTCTGAGGAACTATTAATACAAAAACTCTGACACCAAATGTCTCCTTTCTTATAACCTATTGGATCATTAGCCCCAAAATGTCACCATGCCACCATCAGTCCAAAGTGAATTATTAGGCAAAGTATAATACCGAGTAGATTTAGATATTGATATTTTTTTTGTTCTGCTGACAGACAATTGAAAGGGGCAGAGTTAAGCAATATGTACAGGAAGACAGAGGATGTGTTGTGTTTCTCAGAAAACTCTTGCTTTTGATGGGAGGCAAATGACGAGGCCTGCTAGGTAACCTACAAAGCTTTTATTAAGCAACAAACATCTCTTCTACCCGAAGAGAGTCTAATCTCTTGGAAACTTCCCCCTAGGCAAAACTATGCAAATTAAGCAAGATAATTGTCCTTTCAAGGAGGAAAGGAAGCTTTCCCCCAAACACCCGTAACTTCAGAGAGCCTGGTGTGGAGGCAGGTTCTGGCGCAATCCTAGTCGGACTGACTTTCTCACGCCTTCCTTCCACTCTGTGAGTTTTAGCTTCTGGCGGACCCTAGCATAATAAAGGTGCCCAACTTGTGCTCACCAACCTTATCTGGTCCTAAGATTCCCACACAACTGCGAAGGAGAGCGTTAAGATTTAAAGTAATGTGTGTTTTGATCCTCTCTTCTTTATTCAATTGTCTTAATTGTAACAGCAGTCTTTGGCCTTAGCTAGACCTACCTGTTATCACACGACAGAAGAGGGAAAACCTCGCATTGTGTTTGACGTGAGATCCCTCCTCTGTTTACACACAACATGCGACTACCTCAAAAGGAATGGTGTCGCACCCGCCATTTTTATTTTTTAAAGGGGAAGCAGTGTACAAATGCTCGTGCACAGAAGGTAGATGATTTTTAAAATTTAAATTATTTTCCCCACTCCCCCACCTTACCCCCAATGGGTGCAGTGCTCCTGAGGAGCGCAGCTCCTGGCTCAGCCCAGGACCGTGGAAAAACAGGGGCCAAAGGGGAGGGCGAGATCCCAGGATCCCCTCTGCGTCATGTGAATGCACAGGGATGATCCTGGGGTTCGCCCCGGGATAAAGCCCTGTCAAGCTATGGCCTTTGTTGCTTAGTTATCCTTGGGGTGGAGGTCTTAGCCCCTCCTTGCTCATCTTAGGGGGTTCTTTCAAGCAATGGACAAATCATGTATAAGATGTACAGGCACAGTCCTATGCATGTTCACTCAGAGGGAAGCCACACAGTGCTCAACTCCTCACTCAATATACGTAGGATTGTAGCCTTAGTGGCAAATTATTTTACCAAAACCATAGTATTTAAATGATCTCAATATTTTTACTCCTTGAACTTAACAGTAATAAATCACACTAGGGAAATGTTACATGCCCATTTAACACTGCCCAAAGCAATTAGGTTAAGCTGGTGTTCCAAATGTTTCACAGCATTCCTATAAGTCTGTGGTTTCTTTTCTTTTTCTTTTTTGTCTGATAGCTGATAATGGGTACCCTGGAGCACCTTTCTCCCAGAGAATCTTTTCATTCATTGTTACCTTCTCTGGAGAATGAAGCTTGCAATATTTAAGATTCTTTAGCAAGGTTATTATGCTGAGTTACATTAGCCATGGCAAAAATGTAAAAACCTCACAGACCTCATGTACTTCTTAATAGCTATATTTGAGAAGTGTCATGTGAAGAAAAATGAGAAAGAGAAGGAAATTAAGAAGCAAGAACTATAGGTATTTTTTTATTTTATTTTTAAAAAATGTTGGTGGAATGAGGTGCATTCAGGACCCAACAACTTTTATTATGTTTAGCATATCTACATTGGCAATACATTCAGAATATACTGGTTCCAACTCAGATTTGGATGGATCTGATTGCAAGTTGAGTTTGCAGATCAAAACACGGAAACCTCTTCTCTCTCTCTCTCTCTCTGGGCATGTCTACACAAGACTTTTATCCCAGGGTTATCCCTAGGTCATCCCTATATGTCCACATGATGCACAGGGGATCCCAGGGGCAACCAGGGACAACTCCTCCATTTTCCCTGGAATAACTGGTTCCCCAATTATCACAATTTTCCCCATGGTCTCGGGACCATCCCAAGAACATGGGAGGTCTGGGTGCCAGTCCTGCCTGGTGCACACTTACTCATGAGTAAGCATGGCAACAAAAACAGGCACAGAGCCACGCGGCTCCATGCCCATCAGGGGAGGTGGTGGCAGCAATTTTGTCACCCCTGGGTTGGCAGGGAGGGGGTTGGAGGCCAGTTTCGGGGGATTTTTTTTTTACTTTTTGCTGGAGCAGGGCCTCACTCTTGTGTGACTGCTTCCCAACAGTAAACTTTAAAAATGGCAGCCTTGACATCCTGCTTCCTCCCCAGACACTCCACGTTGCATGTGAATCCAGGAGGAGGATCTCGTGAGCAGCATATTGCGAGATCCTCCCCTCTCCCTTCCTAGGTGTAGACATGCCATGGTCACAACAGGAAGATCCTCTCTCTCTCTCTCTCTCTCTCTTTCTCTCTAGGTCACAACATGGAGATCCTCTCTCTCTCTCTCTCTCTCTCCTGATGACTGAGTATGGACACAATCTGCCCACCCCTGTAAGCACAGCTGCATGTGTGAGATGGGACTGAGAGAGGGGGATCCACTCATGAGTAGTAGATAACAAAGTATAGATCAGGCCTGCACAATTTCTGACCCATTAAGCTGGACGCAACTCATATGAAGAAGCAAATCAGAAATTTGGGAACCCTCCTGGGTTCCCCACACACTTCGCCTGGGACTAGGGATGGAAGAGAAATTCATTCAGTTCCCTTTTTAACTTGAACATTTTCAATTTCACACTTTTGAACTTTTATGCAAACTGAAACTCAGTTATCCTTCCAAATGAGAACTTCTCAGAATTTTGGAATAAAAAGAATGCGTACAAAAATGAATACATTAAGGAAAATACTATTCAAAAATATATTATATTAGGGCAATTTTTTCTTGCAACAAAATGTGTATACTATGCAAAAATGCATATCGAAATATGCACGATAATGTATTTTCATGTAAACATTAAAAAAACACACACCTCAAAGTAGATCACAGGCTGAATATGAGCCATCAGTGTGATATGGTTGCAAGAAAGGCAAATGCTATTTTGGGCTGCATTAATAGAAGTATAGCTTCCAAATCATGTGAGGTTCTGGTTCCTCTCTATTCGGCCCTGGTTAGGCCTCATCTAGAGTATTGCGTCCAGTTCTGGGCTCCACAATTCAAGAAGGACGTAGACAAACTGGAGCGTGTTCAGAGGAGGGCAACCAGGATGATCAGGGGTATGGAAACAAAGCCCTATGAAGAGAGACTGAAAGAACTGGGCATGTTTAGCCTGGAGAAGAGAAGATTGAGGGGAGACATGATAGCACTCTTCAAATACTTAAAAGGTTGTCACACAGAGGAGGGCCAGGATCTCTTCTTGATCATCCCAGAGTGCAGGACATGGAATAACGGGCTCATGTTACAGGAAGTCAGATTCCGGCTGGACATCAGGAAAAACTTCCTGACTGTTAGAGCAGCACAACAATGGAACCAGTTACCTAGGAGGTTGTAGGCTCTCCCACACTAGAGGCATTCAAGAGGCAGCTGGACAACCATCTGTCAAGTATGCTGTAGGGTGGATTCCTGCATTGAGCAGGGGGTTGGACTCAATGGCCTTGTAGGCCCCTTCCAACTCTGCTATTCTATGATTCTATACGTTTGAGATGAACAAAAGTTAAATCAGAAATTGAGAGAAACCAAAACTGAGATTCATCCATCCCTACCTGGGGCTTGAAAAACAGGGGTATTGTCAAGCATTTGTCAGACCACAAAACAGGAGTGATAAGCTATATTGGGCTTAGTAGGTCACATGTTGTACAGAACTGGTAAAGATCTGTCCAATTTGCTTAACATAGGATGCTGAGTTGAGACATCCACAGATATATCTTTATGATTAGGATGCCAGACCTAAAAGCTATATTCTTCAAAACCTGATAATACATATCACAAATTGCTGAAGACTGGTGACAGGCAATAGTTTTGAAGGGAGTTGACAGATGCATCATTGCTCCTGATGCACACACATGTTGTTTGGTCCATTGCCATCTCTTCTTAAACAGGTTTGGTAGGTTCTTAAAACATAACATTTCAACAGCTGCTTAGCAAAGGTGGTAGTGGGACAGGTGTACTCAGCACTGGAAACAGGTGCCTCGCCCACTGGGAAAAGAACAAAACAAACCTATTCTTTGTTTCCTGTTAAGTCTATAATTGCACCTAAAGAAGCGTATAGCACAATCCTAGGCATATGTACTTCAAGGTAGGCTCCCTTGAGTTCAAACAGACTTAAACCCAAGTAAGTGTGTATAGGATTGTAGTCTCAGCCCACACCACTACAAGAGAACGAAACTGGTTTGATACAAATACGCCAATTTAATTGCATTGCAGATCTCAGCTTCAAATTGAATTTTCATAGTCTGAATATGAGGTACTATCATACAATGGTTGTCTCTAGTATTATCTGCAAAGTAAATATACGTAAGAAGTGTATTTCAGAAAGTAATTGCTATTTTGACTTAGTGAGGGCATTTTCCCATTACTTTTTTAAACACCTCTATAATTTCAAATCATAGCAGCACACAATTATCCTACTTAATGATAACAATAAAAGCTTTGCTGGTTTTTTAAGAGGAAGAGGTCATCTCTCTGTCTCTGTCTCTCTTTTAAGTTTTTCACAAATCACACAATAACAGAAATGGATCTTTTTGGAGTAAGAAATTCAGGACAAGGGAGTTTGGCTCGTAACACTATTGAGTACTGAAAGCTGAAAATATGAGTACTTCAGGCCTGCTATTTTCTAGGGCTGTGCACTGCCTCTGGCCAAATCCCTGAATGTGGGTCAAGGCGGGCCAATTTGGTCTGCCTTGGCCTGAATCCAAGGTAGTACCAGGTCATCCTGAGGTGCCCCAAGGCCAAAGCAGATCAATAATGAAGCCTCAAGGCACCTTGGGCCAATTTGGGACAGTGCTGGGCTGCTCTCCCCTGCCCACCCACCTGGGAAAGCCAGCACAAGGCCAGCCATGAGCCCAGGTGAGTCCATTGGACTCACTGGATTCACCTCCCTCTCCCTCCCCACTCTCCCCGGTCACCTCCTGCCACCACTGTTGGTACTTACCTTCCCAGGCATCATCTTCCCTGTGAGCTGAGATGGGATTTAAAGATAAGATTGTGGGAGCTCTCCCCGCCACACCGATAGCTGTATGGATGCAAACTACAGTGGCTGTAAAGGGCCATTTCCCTTAGTTTGCATCCCTAGAACTATTTAAAAAAGAGAGCCCCCACAATCTTACCTTTAAATCACGGCTTGGCTCTCAGGGAGGAGGACTCATGGGAAGGTAAGTCCCAGCAGTGGCAGCTTTGGGTTTGGGGGAGGGAGCGAGGGCAGGGAGGGAGTTGGGAGAAAAATGGACTCCCATTTGGCCTTGTGCCCAGGTTTACTGGGTCGCTTGCTGCACGGCCAGCACCCAGGAACCCCGCAAAGGCCAAGCCACTTCAGGGGGCCCAAATCTCACTTTGGCTTTGATACCAAAGTGAGGCAGGCAAGCCCCAAAGTGGCCTGAGTCTAATCAGAGTCATTTTGGAGGCTGTGCACAGCTCTACTATTTTCAAACTTCAGTGAAACCAATAGGTACGGTGCAGTTAGAGGCTTCCAGATTACTGTAGCAACAAATTGTCAGATATCATAGAGAACCCACTTCTGGACCTCTTGGAAATAGAACTGTCACCACTGATCACTCATCTCCACCAGTTCCTGACTTTGAGCAGAGAATAAGGAAGTTATTGCACTAAGACTTACTTTCCACTTTCAGATGCTGCCAGAATGAGGGCTTGCAAGTTATTGTAATGTCATCTTGGTGGGCTGAGCAGTGCTGCCCTGTTTGGACATGGGCATGGCTTACAGGCCAGAGCCCTGCCTTGTTGTTTGAAAGAGGCCCGTGCCTCCCTTTTTAAGCTGGAGCAAAGATGAGGAGCCTTTGTGAGGATCATCTTTCGACTCATGGCCTGAAATTCCTCCCTGTTTGGATCCATCACTGTCTAGGACACTGAAAGCACTCTGCAAATGGACTCTCTCCTATTTGGACTTTGGATTACTAAGGACTGTGCCATGAAAAGTGCTGTGAGGCTTTTCATTGAGTTGAAGTCTCGTTTGTTGTGGATTGTGTGTGTTTGTTCATCAACTGCTCTGTGTAAGGGTAGACTGGGGTTGATTTTATTGTTGTACCTTTTCTCTGCAGATTCAGGTGTCAGGGAGTTCCCAGGAGTTCTTGTGCCTGAGAATTTTACCCACCCTGTGACCTAGTTAGTCTTCAGTCATATTCCCCTGAGCTACCAACATCTGGCCACATTTGGACTGACTCCCTTGGGATGGTTTGTTAAGCCTTTCAAGAATATCCCATTTTTTCTGCCTGATGGAACAGACCAGGAATCATTCCCCTCCCTTGGTCAAGTTTAGAACCCATTTTTAGAACCATTGAGATGGCAACTGGGAAACAAACTTGTTACTGTACTGAGTAGCAATTTGATTGTACGTTATCTTGGAGCCTAAAGCATCAGATCATCAATCAGCTTTAAGTATTTCTAAAGTGTGTAACCATTAAGCTTTTTACTGTGGAATTTCCTCCAATAAAAGAAGTCTCGCTGATTGGGTGTCCCCATGTCAGTTTGCCACACATGTGAATGCAGGAGGGAATGAGAAACACATTAGTGAGTAGCTTTGACCGGGGATGCAGAGAGGACAGGAAAGAGGGCCTCTGCAGATGCCTGTAGCTAATTAGTAGCTGCTGCTACAGTCACCCGGTGGCTTCTCAACATGTAGAGACCGGTTCGTAGGCTGCTGCGTGAACTGGACCATAGCTTATGCAGAACTACAATATCTTAAAGATGTTAACAATTTACATTGTCCCTTTAAGATCTGCAAGAACTCTGTCCATGGGCTATAAAATCGGAAGCTTTCCCTGAAAAGAGAGATGGCTGTCCAGAAGGATGGCAGGAAAAGCTGAGGGCTTTGTAGACAGTGATGCAAGCTGGCAAGAGCCTTCTGCTGTCATCTCAGATCCTTTCACAGTTTAACATGGTATAAAGTTCACCACTGGCATCTTTGCCTGCCTTGTGTTCTGATGACTCCCAATAGAAATATCTGAGCCTGCAGACGAATGCTGTTTCCAACCTCAATCACAGTGTGCATATATTAGGAAAACAGATGTTGAAAAAAACAGAACAGAACAAAATGTGGTTGCAAACCATTTTCTCTCCTCTTTCTACTTCAAAAAAACAATCAAAATCAAAAACCTTGATGGAACAAATTGGTGCTTTTGATCATTGTGGCCTCTTTTGTTAGTGTGTAGAGGGAGCAGGAAAAGTCTGCTCCAATTTATCCTGAAAACAACCTTTTCTTGATCCTGTTTCTATTTTATTCAGTTACAGTGTTTAGACATACACCCATATTTGGATATAGCCAGTACCGGTATACTTTTTCAATGAAGCTAATGTCATCAAAGGCTTAGTTGTTTAACATCGCCTAAGTAGTGAATGTGAGACCTTCTACACCCACTCCCCCACTTCTTTGAGAAAATGGCACTTATTGTATAATAATTTGTCAGATAATACAGTGGTGTTTAATTTGGGGGGTATTAGAATCAGAAAGACAGACATTCAGAACTCATCATCATCATTATCAGTTCTTTTTGAAGGAATGAAAAGAGGTTTGACACCTATATTAGAGTTGGCCAACTGGTGGTCCACGCACTGGATCTGACCACAAAGTGCTTTTATATGGTTCGTGGTATTCCTGTTAAATTTCTACTTGTAAGGAAAAGAAACAGCGATACGCTATGTTTATTTCATATACTGCTTATTGTTTGGCATGGGTGAGAATTTTACTCAGTTCGTTGTTGTTGATGTTGTTCAAAAACCTACAGATTCTTTGTAAAAGGAATCAAAAGAACTTGAGATTTATTTATTTATTTTAAAATCTAATGTGGGTGAAAGGGGAACCGGCAGCTTTGTCCATCTGTACTTATTGTGTTGCTTTTTCAAGCAGAAAGGGAACCTGTCTTTTGAGGGGATCTTTCAGGAAAGACATCCATCCCGCCATTCCAGAATGCAGAAGGTGACTACACCTGCTATAAGGTGACACAACGTCTTCTCACAGCGCTCCGAGAGAGCAACTCCAGTTTGATATCCAGTTTGAGAAACACTGTTTTAAACATAAGAATAACTTTTTTTTTTAGCATTGTTACAAAAAGCTGCTTTGAACAGGAGCAAGCTTAGGGCTGGGCGAAATTTATTTATTTATTTATTTATTTTTGCATTTGTATCCCACCTTTTTTCCTCTAAGGAACCCAACGTGGCGTACATGATCCTCCTCCTCTCCATTTTATCCTCACAACAACAACCCTGTGAGGTAGGTTGGGCTGAGAATCTGTGACTGGCCCAAAGTCACCCAGTGGGTTTCCACGGCTGAGAGGGGACCAGAACCCCGACCTCCAAACTCCCAGTCCAACACTTTACCACAACACCACAATTGCCTGCATCCACCTTGGCCGACACTCACCATTCGCCGCTGCCCCCTGTTTGCTGGCCTCCGTGAGCCTCTTCTGTGGCTCAAATTGGCCTGGCGAATGCTTGGAAGCTGCCCACCCTAGACGCCCAAATCACACACTTCCCCCACTTCGTTAATGGCAGCCACCGTTAATGCAGGTGGGAGGGAAGCCTGTTATGTTAGCAGGCAGGGTTGGTGGCTGCCGAGTGCTCACAGGGATTCATGAGCGCTTGGGCATGGGTCCATGCTCATGCACAGTGTTCCCGACGGGAAAGGGGGGGGGAGTCTGTCGATCTCCCAGACACAGTTGGATGCTCGCAACAACCCTTAGCAAGTGGTTGCACAGGGACTGGATCTGAAACTCAGTAGTTGCTTCATGGAGGATTTCACACTAGTGACATTGGGGTATGCTGTTCCATGAACTGTCTCAATTATATCGTTCTATAGGATCAGCATGTAAGTATATAAATAGAAGAGGTGTAGTGGATGTCAGTTCTTTCAAGTCCTTTGATGGGCTTGATCAAGTAGAAGAAGTTCTCTTCCTTCTTGTTTCTGAGGCTCATCACAACGACTGTACAACGCTGTACATTCCCCCCCCCTTCCTTGGCACGGTATGATTTGAAATGGTGGGACACAAGCTCAGCCCATATAAGTTTGAAGATGTCATGCAGCAAAGCAAGTGATTCTTTAGTCAAACATGATGAGAAGAGCTGGTTTTTGCACTTGAAGGTCATTCAGCCAGGGTGGTGTAGTGGCTAGAGTGTTGGACTAGGAGTCGGGAGATCCGGGTTCTAGTCCCCACTCGGCCATGGAAACCCACTGGGTGACTTTGGGCCAGTCACAGACTCTCAGGCCAACACACCTCACAGGGTTGTTGTTGTGAGGATAAAGTGGAGAGGAGGAGGATTATGTACGTTGCCTTGGGTTCCTTGCAGGAAAAAAGGCGGGATATAAATGCAATAATAAATAAATAAAATAAAATAAAAAATCATTTGCACTTGAAGGTCATTCACGGCAGCCTTCCCCAGCCTGGTGGCCTCTACACTGTACCACACTATAGTTCCCACCATCCTTGGCCAGCATGGCCTCTGGCATGGGGATAATGGGAGCTGTAGTCCTACACATCTGGAAGGATGACTTTAACATATTACCAGCAGTCTCAGAAATCACCTTAATAATCTCACTGTGGGTGATGCTCATTGCCTTTCAGCACGACTTCTGGAGAAGGTATTTGCAGTTTTTTAAAAATACACCCTACACTCTTTATTACAATAGTTACTAAGGAGCATTTGCCTGTAAATGCCACCTCTCTCTCTCTCTCTCTCTCTCTCTCTCTCATTATGAATTAGTCAGTCATTAACCTTAACAATATTGATGCATTCCCCCCATGCATTTCAAGTAGTTTATTAAACAACAGGAGAGGAGTTAAGAGCCCGTTCCCCATGCTATGATGTATTTCTACATCATCAGTACTGTATAAATACAGAGACGCTTCATTGTGTTTTGAGAGATTTATGAAGGAAGTACAATATGCTTGGGAGGGAAAGGGAGAAACTCTCACTGAAGCATATTGACCAAGAAACAAAGATAGATGGATAGGCAAATAGGGGAGACATGCACTCATACCTATTCAAACAGCATACAGTTGTCAATATATGGACAATGCTTGTGGGTAGACATTACTGCCAATTCATTTTCCTTATGTCATTGTGAATCTCAGCTGCTAAAAGTGTTCTGAGGAATAGCGGAGATTGTGGTATGAAGAATGAAAGAGAATGAATACTGAAGACTAAATCCAATTTCATCCAGATAGGAGTGTGCTGTGTGGGAGCACGGGACATGACTGCCCTACCTACAGAGGTCATGTCACACAGGTTGTTCACCTACAGTTTTGCACATCACTAGGATCCTCAGTTGAGTGGCGGCTCAGAATGTGACAGGATTTCCTTATGGCAAATAAGGCAGGCAACCCATTCAGACATAATTTGTTCAAATTTGGCCATATTTTGTGCAAATTGCCTAGAATAGTGCGCAAATTCCAAAACCTTCCCCCCCTAAGGAATTTGTGTGGGATTTGATTACACACACACACACACACATATACATTATGTTATTTTCTGACAATAAGTCAAAGAATATAATTCTCTTGAACCGTCACTGGGAAGTTGACAAAATGAATGTAAAAAACTGAACTACAAAAGGAATGGATGGAGTCATTTGAGATCTTTCAGGGATATAACATGGAAAGTAAGTTTTTTTAAAATTAATTTTGTGCATAATACTTACGGCTAGGTATGGGAAATACTTACCTGGAGGCCCCAGCTGAGGAAACCATGGCTGTCAGGTAAATTTCAGCCAGGCTAAACATTCTGAAAAGATTATTGGAGAAGCACTCTGCCTTTCACTTGCCGTCTTCCCCTTACAAATCCCCCTACTCCAGTCACATTGGAACAAGTCAAGGCAACAACAACAACAACTTCTCCTCTACCTGGGAGGAGAACAATGATGATGACCCCCACCTGCACTGCAAGCCCAGTCAGCCAATAGGAATAATAGTTTAACTGAGAAACAAACAGGCTGCCTTACTCAGGTGTAGCTTACTCACTGGTGATACCAGCCCAGCAGCACTTTCACACTCTGGCTGACTTCTGTGAGTCCAAGCAGAAAGATGCAACCAACCAACCAGCCCTGCACCTCATCTCCCGCCATGGCCAGAACCAGCACAGCAGCAGCAGTCAGTGATGGAATGTTATGAAAGTGTGCTGTATTAAATGTGTACTGCTTGTGTGCACTGCACAACCTTTAAACAAATAAACATACAAGTTCAAGAAGAAGACAGTTGTAACTTTGAAGCCAAGTGATGCTAGGAAGGCTCAACTTTGAGGAAGGAGAGCTACAGCATGTCAAACCATTAATGGAAGAAGGAGGAGGAGGAGGCAACTCGTCCCATAAGGTGGGACGGGCAGGCACATTGAAGAAAAAAGCTTTAACAGAACAGGCAGGCACATGCACACACGCTGGGAGTGGAACAGGTGAAACAGTTCCCTCTCTCCTCCTTTCTTTGCAAAGAAACAGAGTTGTCTCAAGATCTCATAGATCTCTCTCTCTCTCTCTTCCTCTAAATAACAGTTTGAAAACAAACACGATGCCCCATCTCACTCTGCACTGTGTGCGCAAAGATAAAAGAATCTCTCTGTCTCTTTGACCCTAAGGAAAGCTGCAAGACCAAAGACAGCAATGAGCACATGGAATCAAGGACCCCTGAACACTGTGAATGGAGAACAGAACTTGGTCAGGGACAATGCTGTGGCAATTCCTAATTGGTTAACCAGAGATGTCAATATCAAAGCTACCCCTCACCCTACTCAGTGTCTTACAAATATAGAGATTTCAATTCGCTCGCTCTCGCTCACACACACACACACACCAATAGTTGAATAATTATGGAGACTTTAGAAGCACCGATTGGGTGCATCTCTGCTCTGATATTATTCAATGGGTTTGGAAGCAGCTAATCTCTGCTCTGGAAGACTGAATGTCCCACAGATGTTCATGGTTACCAGATAATTCTGGAGAGGAGGGCACACTCCTAGTAAATCAATCAATCAATCCCAAAGTATGAATGGCAATAGATCGTGCTATTGTATCCTATCTGGGCATTTTTAAGCATTTTCTTATTCTGAGTGCTATGACACTTAACACTGGTAAATAAATATGTTTCGCTAACATTTTATTCATTGGAGGAAGTGCAACAAGACTTTTGCTAGCAAGATAATGAGGTCAGTTCTCCTTGTAAACCTGTGAAGTGTGCTGATCTGTAACTCAGCTGTGCACATAGTATGACTTCCATGTGCATTGAGCTGCAAGTACTTGTATTAACCTCCCAACCTTTGCAGAGTCCTAGCAGGCCAAGCAGTTCCTTTGAGAAATGGCAAGCAGCAAACTGCCCAGATAGTGTAGTTGGAAAACCTACCCAATTTAAGAGCCAGGCAGTGATTGTCCTGGAACTTGATAAATCGTTAGAAGATCCACATGCTGCTTTTTTTCAAATCCGTAACACATGTCGTTGTTCAGCTGTGGCACAATTAATTAACATATTTTATTGAGAGATGGATGTGGGCCTCTCTATGGCCAAAGGGGATGTAGGTTTTTCAGTTTGTGTGTGGGGGTGGGGGGGATGGGAGATAATCTACAACCACACAACCATACTGTAGTGTTTCTCAAAACCTCCTGCCTTCTTGGGAGACAATAACGAGGCTTGCTAAGTAATCCACAAAGCTTTATTCAAGCAATAAACATCTCTTCCCACCTGAAGAGAGTCTAATCTCTAGGAACTTTCCCCTAGGCAAAACTATGCAAACTAAGCGAGACAATTGTCCTTTAAAGAAGAATGGAAAGCCATTTCCCAAGATGCATTAACTTCAGAGAGCCTGGTTCTGAGGCAGCTTCTGACAGGATGCCAGCCGGGCTGACTTTCTCTCACCTTCCTTTAGCTCCACCCATTTTAGTCTGCGGCGTACTCTCCCCCTCTGAAGAATGTTTGATTCCCACTGACTGTGTATTGTTTGCCCTTGAGGAGATAAGCTCTGGATAAGTTCACTCCCATCTAGTGAAGAGCCCATGAAAGCTTTCTCCACCACTGGTACAGGCTGGCCTGTGTCTGGCGCCGACTCCTCTACTTCAGTGTCTGATTGATCACCTGAAACACCTTTTTTCAACCCAGGGGGAGCAGGGCTAGACATGACACATACACCTCTATTCTGTTCCTTCCTTCTCAAAATCAAACTTGGCCATGGCTTAATCACATATGAAGCAATTTTAGACATACACCTAATGTGGAACTTCATTGTGCATTACTCACCTAAATGCTTCATCCTCAACGAATAGCTGGCGACTAGATTTCTGGGGGCAAATCTGTCACCAACGCTGTTTAGGTGTCCTGCCTATTGCATTTCCTCTACACATGTCTCTGTTTCCAAACTTCCCTTACTGTATTGATAGCAAGTGGATGACAAGCTCAATTGACTTTCTCTACAGCAGGGGTGGGGAATGTGTGGTCCACTGGAGATAAAAGCCAACTCAAGTTCTACTTAGAGTAGACCCACCAAAATGAATGGGACTTTGAGTCCCATTCATTTCAGTGGGTCTACTCTAAGTAGAACTTGAGTTGGCTTTTACCCAATATGTTGTTGGACTGCAAATTCCATCGGCTCTAGCTAGCATAGCCAGGGGTGGGGGATGCTGGGAGTTGCAGGCTAACATTTTAAGGGCCATCTGCTCTGCAGCAACTGTGGATGGAAGCACTGGAGAAAGCAAATGGATTGGCTGTTTAGGATAGTCCAAAATCAATACAGGTACATGCCCTTATAACTATTCAGCTTCCTTGATTCCCATTGGCCTGAAGTTAGAAGGGGAGTGAAAAACAGGATTGGACAGTAAATGATTTGATGGCAGGAAGTAGCTTTAGTTGGTTTGCAGTCACTAGGGAGCCATATTTGGAGAACAGAACATCGATTGTTGTGTTGACCACTGTCTTAATATTCCTGATGAGTATTGAATTTTGATGAAGGTTTGTGAAAGGCGCCCTGATGCGTCCATCACAATGCTTACCTGGTTTCCCCTTGAACAGTTGTGAAGTCCCAGGAAAATGTGCCATCTGGAATCACCATTGGGAACTTATCCAAACGTTCATTGAGGCTAATAGTAATCATTATGCTGTACATTTACTTCAAACGGCTTTTCTTTGGGTGCTAAGTTTTCATGCTGTGCTTTCAAGCTTTGTTCTCACTCAGGCAGATGATGAGTTGTTCTGCTTACATATAATGCAAATGATTTTTTAAAGAACCCACCAGGACTTCAGCCTGGCCAATATATATATATATATAAAAGAAGATCTTATTTAATGAAGTTTAAAATCCTCACCAGTGGCTTTTGCCTTACACGTATGGAACTGATTTCTTTATCAGGAGACAGCTTATATTTTTCAGTAGTGATGCTGTCTATTTCTTCAGTATAACTTAATTGATTTTGCAAGAAGAAGAGGCAGAAGAAGAACCTTTCAAGCTTCATCCCATTTTCACATCAGTTTCCAATTATTTTTGAAGTCCGCATAAAATATTGCATGCATTTTTGTGTGCATTTCTCCCAATATGCATATTTCTGCAGGCTGTTTTGCCTAATATACACATTTCCTTAATATAGTACATTTTTGTACATTATTTTCATAATATATGCACTGTGTGCACTTCTTCCCCGATTTATAAATTTTTGTATACATTTTTTGATTGGAGGACTACATCGCAAAATATGAAAAAGTGTGAATATCAAAGTATACCTTCATTTTGGTTGATGTTTTGATTTGGAAAGTGCAAATTAGGTGAATTTGCATTAAAATGTGAACCAAATGAATTTCTTCCCCACCTTACCTATTCTATGGTTGATGAATGGAGCATAGTTGTTAACATTCATAGATAAATACTAAATTATGTGCTTAGGGATAGCCTGATCAGAAGAATGGATTAATGTATGAATGTTTTATATTCAAATTAAAATGGTGCCGGGCACTGTGATGCTCAAACCAAGCGCCTTATTGTGCCAGCACGAGCTCCTTACTGCACCACAGCTGTGTAGGGAGAAGAACTGCAGACCTTTCAAGCCAATAAGCAGTTAGAAACCTCTGGGTGAAACCATGTCAGGTGACTGGGAGCCGCCAATCATTACCAAAGTCCTGCTGTAAAAGTACCAGGCCCTCTAATATTTATAGGCTGAGGGAAATTCCCCTCAAAGTAAGGAAATTTTGCTAGTGGGGATAAAGAGATTTTCTTGAGGAAGAGCAACGTTTCTTAGGTAATGATAAGCTGGTACCAATCTATAATTTCAAGATAACCCTACCACCGATATGGCTCAACTATATATTCTTACAATTATTTTCCTTTTCTCTGAGTCAATTCCTAAAATATCCTTATTTTAGGGAGAAGAAGAGGGCACCGAACATCAGTGAGGAGGGCGTGTGGCCTTTTCTCAGTGTTCCACATGCCATTTCCTGCTGTTAGCTGGGCCTGGCAATCTTGTGAGTCATTTGCAGATGAAGAGAGGAGAAGCCCTGCAAGGACGCTCCTTGGCAGTAATTTCCTGTTATGAAGCATGGGGCTTGTCATTATGATATGTCCGCCTGCCCTCTACTTCCTGTTCCCTTCTCCCCCTGCACAAAGGCAAGGATTTCCCTTTCCTTTGGGGAAGGGGTTGGAAGGGCAGGAGAGAGGATGACGTGGGATGTGAGCCTCACTATGAATTTGGCACAACTTGCAGGTGGGATCAACTATAAATGGGGCCACCTTCTTTGAGCATTGTTGAGCCCCCTGCTGCAAATACCCCTTTCCTAGTCTGTAGATTGAAGTCTGATGAAGAATGTCTAGGCATACTGCTGCTAGTGCTTTTTGGTCTGAGCAACTGGTCATCTCAGGAAACCAACTGGCTATTCCTCAGTGCCTGCCAGATTTCCCAGATTTTTTTAACACTTGATCAATGCCACTGGATCCCAGAAGGTTTGCGCTGATAAGTTCTAGTATAACTATGGTGAATACTTTGTATCAGTACTGAGTATCGCTTGTTTTTATGATATGGGTATGGTGATGAAATACCATAGGGTACCAGCATTTTCTTATTTTCTTTTTAAGTTTTTATTAGTTTTCCAAAACAAAATTGTACGAACCAATGGTGGGGGGGGGGGAGGATAAATATATATCCAATTATTGGCAGAGGGTAGAACATTTAACTTATATGTGCATTTATCGTCTTTACCTTACAGTCCAAGATGTACGTGAATGCATAGGATACTTGTAGGTTTTCTTTATAATTCTTCACCATAATATATTATATTTAGTCTCTTTTCCATAATCTAAGGAGGGGCTTTGAGAAATACTGCTGTGTATTTAAGGAAGCCATAAAGACTTATCTCTTCCGGCAGGCCTACCTACTTGAATTTTAAGATGCCTTTTAACAATGTGCTGCTTTTAATAACGTATTAGTTTTATTATTATTATTATTATTTATTATTATTATTATTATTATTATTATTTATTTATTTATATAGCACCATCAATGTACATGGTGCTGTACAGAGTAAAACAGTAAATAGCAAGACCCTGCCGCATAGGCTTACATTCTAATAAAATCATAATAAAACGATAAGGAGGGGAAGAGAATGCAAACAGGCACTGGGTAGGGTAAAACTAACAGTATAAAGTCAGAACAAAATCAAGTTTTAAAAGCTTTAGGAAAAAGAAAAGTTTTTAGCTGAGCTTTAAAAGCTGCGGTTGAACTTGTAGTTCTCAAATGTTCTGGAAGAGCGTTCCAGGCATAAGGGGCAGCAGAAGAAAATGGACGAAGCCAAGCAAGGGAAATAAAAACCCTTGGGCAGGCGAGAAACATGGCATCAGAGGAGCGAAGAGCACGAGCAGGGCAATAGTGTGAGATGAGAGAGGAGAGATAGGAAGGAGCTAGACAGTGAAAAGCTTTGAAGGTCAACAGAAGAAGTTTATATTGGATTCTGAAATGAATTGGAAGCCAATGAAGAGATTTCAGAAGTGGAGTTACATGGTCAGAGCGGCGAGCCAAGAAGATGATCTTAGCGGCAGAGTGGTGAACAGAAACCAACGGACTGATGTGAGAAGAAGGAAGGCCAGTGAGAAGAAGGTTGCAGTAGTCCAACTGAGAAATAACCAATGCATGAACAAGAGTCTTGGCAGAAGAGACAGACAAAAATGATCGAATCCTGTTTTGATCAATTATATGTAATTTATGGTGTTTGCATTTGTGTTGTACCCCTCCTCAATCCAGAGGGAGAGGTGGGTAACTGATGATGATGATGATGATGATGTCGATGTCTCTGATCAGTATATAAAACAAAATCCTGCCATGTTTTATAAAAGTCAAATGTTTTGCCTTTGCCTGCGGCTAGTTTCAGTTGGTACAACAGTTTTTCTGCCATGGCGATCTTCCGTATACCAATATTTCAATGTTAGACATTGTGCAGTTTTCCTACTTTTGCCTATAACTGTTCGGGCTGCCAACTGTGTGAATGCAATCAAGTCTTTACATGTCACTTTTGCATTTTGTTTGTCCCATATTGATAATAGGGCCAATGCTGATGTAGCATGTATGGTCTGATGTGTGATATTTGCTATTTCCGAGAATATGATGTTCCAGAACTGTGAGACTACAGAACATGCCCACTACATATGGATATATAAACCTTGCTGATAACCTTTTCTCTGACATGTTGTATTATCTGTGTCAGCTATTCTTGCCGGTTGTACTGATGTGATATGCGATCAGTGTAAGGATTTCAGCGCATTCTTCCTAAGATTCATTGATACAGTCTTCTTTGATTGTATCCTCCATACTTTATCCCATACCCTGTGCTCTATTTGTTACCCAATATCATCTTGGCATATTATTTTCAATCCACCTGATATACATTTTCATGTAACAAATGAAAATCCTTTCCCACACTCCTGTTCCTCATTGAACTGCATTTAGTTCAGTATGCTTGTGTTTTACAGTCTACAGGCATATGTACAATGCAGACTTTCCCAACCTGATGCCCTTCAGATGTGTTGGACTACAATTCCCAGCATCCTCCAGACAGCGTAACTTTCCCCAGCAGCTTCATGTAGATGTGAAACCACACGGGGAAGAAATGGACCCCTGGGCACCCCTGGCAGAATAGTAGTTTGCCAGCATCAGATAAACTAGATCAGCCTTTTCCAACTGGGAACTTTCCAGATGTGTTAGACTACAACTCCTATCATCATGGTCATTGCCCAGCTCTCTGGGGCATGCCAGGAGTTGGAAAGTTGGGTAAACTAACTCACATTTCTTTCCCTTGCTCTATGCCTCGATGCCTAGTACTATTCCCTCAAACTCAACAGTTGTCAAAATTCATGTGTTCCCTTCCATTTTGACCTGCTACTGTATTTCTCCTACTGTGTGCCAACAAATTTGCCTGTTACATTTGCAAATGTTTCCATTTTATGTTTGACTCTTGCTTGAGTCATTCTGGACTTGAAATGACCCTTTTCGCCATCAGAAATAATTCCACTCAGGACGTTTTGCATTGACAATTCTCTAGCATCACGTTTTAAGCCAGTTGTTCCTTTTTCAGCAAAGACAAGAGAAGCAAAATGGAAATGAAAGAAATAAAGCGAATTGGGATTTTTCCACAATGAGATGGATATATACTCGTGATTCCCCCACAGATACAGAGAACGACACATCCATTGGTTGCCTCTCCGCACCACTACCAGCCCTCAGTTGGTTTGGTCCAACCTCTGTGGTGTAACTGCATTGACTCCTGAGAGTTTACTACAATGAGAAATCTGACCTAATTTTTGGTGGTGCTGGCACTGGAGATTCTAAGCATGCTCACTCCTTAGTCCAGGATTTGATTAAAGGTTTTCTCATCATCATTACTCTCCCTGATGCTGGTAGCAGGTACAAATGATTCTGCTGCTAACATTGATGCATTGAGAAGGCGAAGCGAGAAACTGCAAGGTAGCTCTCCTGGTATCAGACAACGGCTGTAATTGGAATTGCCAAGGAATGGTGATGAAAGCACATAAAATATCCACATTATGCCAAATAAATTCATTGTGATTAGTTTTATTACAATGAATCGCAAATGAATTGGTGATGGAGACACTTGGAACACAGAAAAGTGCTGCTAGCTCAAAAAGCCCTCTTCTGAAGGGATTGTGTAAATGGGGTGGGGGGAAGCCATGTCGAGATAAAAAGCCGTGCAATTATATGCAATAATTACAGCCAAAGCATCTGATTAAGCATCATCTTCCCACATAGTAAGTTTTGAACTGAAGAGAGTGAGAGATAGGGAGGCAACATTTTCTTTCTCTCTTGATACATTCATGTACCCCGAGTTCTCTGTGGAATATTACTTAGAACTTCACACCATAGCTGTGAGAAGTAGACCCTGAATGGCAAAAAGCAGAGCTCATTGCTATGGCTCCTAGTCTGTGGAGAAGAGAAGACTCTCTCAGCATTTCAAATGTCTAGTCAGCCTGTGGAATTCACTGCTACACGGGTGCTTGCCGCTTGTCTTCTTAAAAAAAAAAGACTCATGGTGCAATCGTATGCGTGTCTACTCAGAAGCAAGTCCTATAGCCTTCAATGGGGCTAATTCCCAGGTAAGTGGATATAGGATTGCAGCCATTGTGCAATCCTATGCATGATTACTCTTATGTAAATCACATTGTGTTCAATGAACCTCACTCCCTAGGACGTGGGTAGAGAATTGCAACCTTAGAGAAGTTAAGGGAGGTTAGATCTATGAATGAGTATTAGTTAACAAACAGACACTCTAATAGTGACTGTCATCACTTGTTGGTTGTCTTTGTCACCAAAAGGCATAATGCCTGTGACTGCAATGCCTTTTGTTGACAGGGACAACCAACAAGTGATGACCTTTGGCATCATATGCTTATTTGCGAGGTTTCTGGGAGCCACTGTCGGTGGTTCCAAGACATTTTGGTGCCTAAAGGGGACCCCAAATGGCTTACACACACTTAGCCTGCTATGGCCAACACTAGGGGTGTGCACGGACCCCCCGCTCCGCCCCGCGGGCTGTTCCGAAAATTTCGGATAGGCCCACTCCGCGCCGCTCCGCCCATACTCCGCTCCTCTTCGCCGCGGAGCTCCGGCTCCAAATAGGAGCTCCGCAGTGGAGGGGAGTGACACCAGGTAAGGCCGGGAGAGGAGGGTGTGTGGGGGGTTACCAGGCCGTGCCGCTGTCGCCGCATGGGCGACAGCGACAGCGGCAGGGCCCGGTAAACCCCACTTACCTTTCCGGCGGAGCTCCGGATCGAGGCGAAGGATCCACCTTCACCTCGATCCTCTTCACCACGCTCCGCCGGCCCCCCAATCCTCTTCGCCTCCACCTTAAGGGGAGGCGAAGCACCCCGCTCCGCTTCTACTTCGCCGGTCCGATTAGAAGCGGAGCACATCCCTAGCCAACACTATAGAACCTCTTCCTGCACCATTTAGGCACCAGTTCCTACCTTCATCTGCCCTTCTATGTGGGCTTTCCACTCCGTTCCATTTCCATGCTCCTCATGGCAGTATCCTGGAGGTGATACCTGTCTTTCATGGCACTGTGTTCATCATGTTCTTACAACTATTTGCATATGGGGTTGTCAACTGTTAGTTCAGGCACATTTGCTGAGCAAGGGGGTGAGCTTTGTGTCAGTTTGGGGCTGGGTAGTGAAGTCGGATTGACTTTTTGCTCCTAAACTGGTGCTGGCAGGTGCAGTGGACTGACCCTGTGTTTGGGTTCTCATGCAATGCAAAGTGGAAACGCTGTACAGAATAGTGCATGTATAAATAATCCCCCAAAGTTGCAACTAGTCACCTCATTGTCCTGCCACCACTGCTACGCCTGCCTCAGTCAGGTCAACAAAATGCCGAGGAAGACTGAGTGGGAGCTTAGCTCAATTGCAGAGCACAAGAGTTGCATGTGGAAGATGCCAGGTTCAATCCCTGGCATCTCCAGTTAAAATGAGTAGGGAGTAGATGATGGGAAATACCCAGGGGAGGCTGATGGATCTGATTTCAGTGGGGCTGTGTATTCATCTTGGGTTTCAGTCAGAACCATCCAGAACTCTAAAGGAGCTATCCAAGGTACTGAACCTATCTTGAGGAGGGTTCAGCACCTTGGATAGCTCCTTCAGAGTTTTGGCACATTCTGACTGTAACCCAGAATGGATTCACAGACCCACTGAAATCATAGCCACTAACCTCCACTGGAAATGCCTCCCTCTCTCTGCCTGAGCCCATAGAGAGCTGGGGCCAGTCAAAACAGACAACAGTGATCTGGATGGACAAAGACTCTGACCTAGTATATAAAACAGCTTTCTATATTCCTGTATATCCACGCAGGTACATTGGGACTGAGCACAACCATCTGACGCCTTATTGTGACTGTGTGGCCTACAGGGTCCAAATATGTGCGTTATGTTGCTGACTGTAATTCAAGATATTCCAACTTGACTTAGGCCAGATCTACACCAATCAGGATATGACACTTTGAAAATGGTTTGAAAACTGTATATTGAGTGTGTCCTGGGCCCCAACAGTTGTCAAAACTGTTATAAAAAGTTATAAAGCAGTAGTGTAGATCCTCCCCTTATCTGGCTTTTCCACAATTTTTTTTTTTTTTTGGGGGGGGGAGCAAACCTTCCTTTTTTTCTGGTGAGTTGAGAACCCAAACTATGTACCACCACATTATTGAATCAGGAGCCTCTATATGGACAAGCCCACTCAATTTCACTTTGTATGGCAGGAAGACTAGGGAAGAGCCTGCTGACTCATCCCAAGTAATGCAGGAATCATGCTGTATTCACTTCCTGACTTGTAATAAGAAATTTAGAGTGCCAGTTTCAGGGAAATTCACAGATGACAACTTTGCCTGCAGCACCAATCGCTCTGTAAAATGCAGAGAAGGTTACAGTTGGTGGCTCCCTGATTTCAGGTCATGGTGCTGCAGAGAGCCACCCTCCAGCAATAGATGTGTTTCACACCTAGCTGCTCCTTTTGTCAAGCTGTCATCTTTAATTAAAATGGGGCAACGGACGTTAAGCTTCTTTGCAATGGACAAAGAAAGCCTCCTGTAAGGCCAGCGCCTCACAGTTGTGTCAATGATGATTCTGTTAATGTGGGAATGTAATTATTTTCCTCTACTCTCCATCACACCAAACTCCCTTCCATTGCTCCATGTCTAGTTCAAGTGCCATTTCCAGTTGACCAGCAACTTACATTTTCTGCTGCTTATGACGTTTTCAGGAGGGCTGGGACAAATTTGATGTCTGCCTTCCCAGATGCTGCCTTCTGCAGGCTTGGGACACTAGTGGATGTGCTGTTTTCCTAAGGCAGGTTTGCAGCATTGCTGGGCATCACATGTATATTGTTATTATGATTGTGAAGCACATTCCCCATGTGAAAGCACAGACATCTCTCTGAGCACTGAAATGCAGATCTGAATCAACAATTGGTTCAAATTGTGAACCATCTTGTGCTTCCCTCCCTCCCACCGTCCCTACTCCCAGTGCGTGGATCCCAGTGGAGCTGTCAGGAACAGGGAATATCCTTCCCCCCCCCACACACACAAGGAGATGAAATTCACAGATATTTGCAGCACCCCTGGTAGTCTGAAATAGTTGAGTCAGGCCTCTGATATCATATCTTTTCCTGAATGTCTGTTAAAAAAAAGGAAATGTTTTTATGCTTAACACTGATAAAGAGCTTCCCCCTTTACAAAATGACACATTTGAAGCATCCGTGGTTGCTAACTGCCCATTTTGAAATTAGTTAGAGCCTACTGTGCCTAGTACTCCAAGACCAATGTCACTACCATTGTTAATTGACATCTGTGATTACTCGCAACAAATCTCTGCAGGATGAATATCCTCCTCGTCTTTTGTTCACGCAAAGGGCATGTCTACACCACAAGGGTGTAGGGGTGGGATCGTGGACTTACAGGCTTCCGCAATCCTCCCTGGGTGTCTTGATAGCTGCACAACATCCCCGAAAGATGTTGCATCCGCCATTTTTAAAAACAATGAGAAGAGCACACTTGCGCGCCACTGCGAAAGGTAAAAAAAGAAAGAAAAACCGAAGCCCACCCCTGATGGGCACAGACTGCTGCTGTGCAGCTCCGTGACCATTTCAAGTGTCCTGCTACTCACTTGGAGGATGGGACAACCTGGGAGCAGCAGTCACACAGCCTGTGCTCAGCGGGATTGTCCCAGAACTGCGGAAAAGTCAGGTTTTCCATGGTTCCTGATATCCCGGGGTAAGTCCTTGCTCATCTCAGGTTGCCCCCAGGATCCCCTGTGCATCATGTGGATGCACAGGCATGATCCAAGGACTACCCCAGGATATAGGCATGGTGTAGACATGCCCAAAAGGAGCTTTACATTTACAATCATCTTCAATTCTAGGGAATACTCTACTATACAATCCTTAGTGCTCTTAACTTATATCCAGTTTTTACTGATAATCTAAAATTAGCATCAGTGTGAAGAGACTCTAGAGTCAGTTGTTTAGCAACTGGAAAAGTGTGGTGGCCAAAAATGTCACTCCAGACATGAATTCACATGGAAGTCTTACACAAGCCTGTTTCAGAGAAGAGCTAAGCAGCAAACAGGGTTTCCCAAGCAGGATTTCCCAATGTTCATTGTGGTGTACCAATTATCAGGGTAGAAACTGTGATGGGGGATGGATGCTTAACCATTCCCCAGCCACTGCTTTCCCCCTGTGTTTTCCCACTATCCTTGTTTGTATCTGGTATCCTGATCAAGTGGGGAAAAACAATGGGGGAAGAGAGGTCAGGGTGAGGTCATTCCTGGGTGAGGAATGGTCAAGCCTCCCACTCCCAGATAGAGTGGCCAGGTGTCCTCTTTTACAGAGGGCAGTCCTCTATTTTAAAGGCATCCTCTGTTTGAAGGCTGTCCAGTCTACATCCAGTGGTTGAAAGTAGGGATGTGCTCCGCTCCGATTAGGAGCGTAGAAGCAGTAGCGGATTGGCCTGCTCCGCCTTACCCAGAGGCGGAGTAGGAGCGGACCGCGGACCCCCTAGAAGCAAGGCGAAGAGAAGCGACCATTTTTCGGAGCTCCGAGTTCAGGCGGAGCGCTCCGGTCGCCATCTTGAAAACATTTCGCCATAGGATTGCATTGCGGCAAATAATCGCGCATAACTACGTTGTTTTTGAAGCTATCATTCTGGAAATTCTTGTGCACAGAGAGTCGTGGATGGGGGTCATTTTGAGACCACTCTCAACTTTCTGCGTTGTCTGGGTCGCGGGCTATATTTTTGTGAAAATCGGGTCAACCGCGCGGCTCAAACGGCGTTTTCGGCTTTTCGCCCATAGGATTGCATTGAGGGAAAGAATCGGGGATAACTGGGGGGGGTTTAAGCTATCGTTCTGGAAATTCTTGTGCACAGAGAGTCGTGGATGGGGGTCATTTTGAGACCACTCTCAACTTTCTGCATCGTACGGGTCGCGGGCTAGACGTTTTTAAAAAATCGGCGGGAAAAATACCTTTTTCAAAGGGCTGAGGGACAGAGTCAGCTCCCGGTCATGATGATCCCAAAGTTGGAGGAGGGCATAGGCAAAACAGGTAACTTGGGATTCTGGGAAACTTCTTTTTCTTCATCTGAACGGGCTTTTCCCCGTGTTTTTTAACACAGTAGCCCCACCAAATGCACAAACACAACCTGAAATCATATACTAAGCCAAGAATAAGAGATAGAAAACACAGCACTGCTCCCCACCCTAACCTTGGGGAACAACTGAATCGATGTGGTGCAAGGGGATGAGCTCCCCTAGGGCATCTCATCTTGGACGTGCCCCCACTCTCTCCTGCACTGGAAGGCCATTAGAGCCTTCCAAAGAGAGTAAAACGGTGGAGCAATGCCTATCATGAGTTGAAGTGAATGGTCACTTTTCAGTGGTGGAGCAATGCCTGTTCTGAGTCGAAGTGAGCGTTTTACTTCTTCTCAGAGCTGTGGCTGTCAGTGTCTTGAACTGGCAGCTACTTCCCCCTCCCCCGGGCACGTCCCCCTATTGCTGGTAAAAGACAGATATAGCCTTTTAAAAAAAGTTCTTCTTGTTGTTTATTGAGCAACACTGCTGCTTTTAATTCCACCCCTCCTTTGTTTATTGATTGATTTATTCCATTTTATATGCATTACTGGCTTATCCTTGGCTCACTTCCTTATGCCCCCAGAAATGCCAGCTGCATGCCTGCCTGCCTTCCCTCCCTCCTCCCCTGCCCACCTCGCAGGGATGTTGTGTGTGGGGTGCCCGATTTTCAAAAATTCGCCAAAAATCAGGGGATGATGGGATTGCTTTGAAACTTGGCATGCGTGTGTATATCCCCATGAGGTGTCATGGTGCCAAACATGAGGTTTCTAACTTGAACAGAAAAAAAGTTGTATAATTTTTTAGCTTTCAATGCAAGCCTATGGGGGGGGGAAACGGAGCTCCGGATCCGGATCCGGAGCTCCGGGCGGAGCAGCCCGCTCCGGAAAATGGTGGATCTGCAAGTGAAGCGGAGCGGGGGGTCTGTGCACACCCCTAGTTGAAAGGTAAAGAACCATCAGAATGAAGAGCCTTGAAATTCCCATCAACAGCAGCTGGGCAGGAGAATGAGTAGACAGGAACAAAGTCATGGTCTCCCACACTATGGTGAGTAATTATTAGCATATGCGAATTCTATGCAGATAGTGTTTTTCCTTGTCCTCTTCTTTGGCAAATCGTTACCTCTTTTTTGATGATTCATAAGTGCTTCCTTACTGCCATAGCTTCTCCCTTGAAAATGCCCCTCTGTCTTTGTAAGAATGGGGCTAAGAACGTCCCAACTGCAATGTCCAATTCATTGCTGATCAAACTGATTTTGGCTTTAACAGAGTCCTCTGAAATCTCCAAACTTCAGGCATCTTTGACAAAGGCCAGGCATAAAACACTCGTGGTATCTTTGAAATGAATACATTTAATGTAATCCATCAATATAATACACTATCTTGAGCCATGCTGTGAAACAATAATCCATACTTCACTTGACTACACTAGCATAAAAGCAACAGACCTATTAATGCAAAAAAGGCCCCAAATATTCTCCTCATACATTAATAATCTTTCCCTCTCCATCAGAACACACAATTCTCCCATGAACCTGGGAAAATAATTCATAATTCACCCAGCACTGCAATGAAGAAATCAATGAAGATATTTGTGTCACTGTGATTTTTGTCAATTGCTTACTTGGGTCAGGAGCCCATCTCAACAGTTTAATGGGAGCAGGCAGGGCATAATGAGATTGATGACCTTACAGTGTTTTACTTTCACTTTCCACTGAAAGGGCCCTCAGATTACTAGATGGGAGGGGGCGTGTCCTTTTTTCTGCCCTGTTTTAGAGTCTGCTTGAAAATGGTAAGACAAAGTTCCCAAAGGCTGATCCTGATTACGTCATCAACAGCATATGCACCCTGCAGGCTGCAATGCGCTGTACATGGGGCTACCATTGCACTTAGTTCAGAAACTTCAATTAGTTCAAAATATGGCAGCCAGGTTGGTCACCGCTACATCTAGGGGTGAGCATATTACCCCAATGTTAAAATCACTCCACAGGCTGCCAATTAGTTTCCGGGCGAAGTACAAAGTGTTGGTCATTACCTTTAAAGCCCTACATGGTTTGGGTCCAGGCTACCTGTGGGATCACCTTCTCCTGTACAATTTGCCCTGCACGCTCAGGTCCTCTGGGGAGAACTTACTTTAGTTAGCCAAAACTAGGCTGACAACTGTTACCCAGAGGACCTTTTCTTCGGTCGTCCCCAGACTGTGGAATGGCCTGCTGGAGGAGATTCATCAGCATAACTCTCTCTCCGAGTTTAAGACAGCCATAAAGACTAATCTCTTCCGGCAGGCCTACTCAGATGAATGTTAAACCAAGAATTTTTAAGACCTGTTGATTGTTATTTTGATGTTGTATTGATTTTATATGCTCTTTTAATTAATTTTATGTAGCTGATTTATACTGAATTGTTGTACTAATGTTGTTCCCTGCCTCGATCCAAAGGGAGAGGCTGCTGCTGCTGCTGCTGCTGATGATGATGATGATTATGCTACCCACCACCATGCTACCCAGTATTCCATGCTACCCAGCACCCACTTGAAGCTACCTACTGCAGGCAAATTAATGCTTTTACATAAACAGCTATTACAAAGGCACAATAAAATCAACAGTGTTCTATTTCATTGCAAATAAACAGATTCTTCCTGGAAATGGCCACTATTCCAGGAAGACAGGTGAACCAAATCTTCTTTGTTTGAAAAGGTTCATCTCCTTTCCTTCCTGACCATTATTTGTAAGCGGAGTAGAAATATATGTGAAGAATTAGGTGGAGGAGGAGGAGGACCCTTGAAGGGAACAGAAGTTCATTTAAGCAGCTTCTAATAAAACCAGCAAGTAGACTTAGCATCACTGTACAGACATGCTTGAAAACCTTCTGGGAGAATCCTATGCATGGCTAAATGAAATGAATCACTCTAATTATGTTTTCGTTATGGATCCTGAAGCAATTTTTCAGTGAAACAAAATACTTTCCCCTACATATTTGTGTGTGTGTGTGTGTGTTGGGTTACATAGTGATAAATATAAAAACAAATTTTGTTTTGTTGCAGAAATATAATTCAAGATTTGTTTTCTGAGAAGGCAATATGCATAGACAATATATACATAAGTGAGCACTGCAACAAAACCTCACAGTGTGGAGTTTTTCAGTTCAGGTTTCCAACACAGTCCATCCAATTCCCTTCTCTAGTGTTTTGCTCTCCCACCCCCACCAGTCAGTCAACATTCCATGCCCACTGAGCATTTTTAATAGGCATGTGCTCCGCTCCGATTAGGAGCGGAGAAGCAGTAGCGGATTGGCCTGCTCTGCCTTACCCAGAGGCGGAGTAGAAGCGGACCGCGGACCCCTAGAAGGCGAAGAGAAGCGGCCATTTTTCGGAGCTCCTAGTTCAGGCGGAGCGCTCCGATCGCCATCTTGAAACATTTCACCCACAGGATTGCATTGCGGAAAACAATCGGGGATAACTGGGTTGATTTTTAAGCTATCGTTCTGAAAATTCTTGTGCACAGAGAGTTGTGGATGGGGGTCATTTTGAGACTACTCTCACTTCTCTGCGTGGTGCGGGTCGCGTGCTAGAATTTTTTGAAAAATCGGCGGGAAAAATACCTTTTTCAAAGGGCTGAGGGGCAGAGTCAGCTCCCGGTCATGATCACATGATGCCAAAGTTGGAGGAGGGCATAGGCAAAACGGGTAACTTGGGATTCTGGGAAACTTCTCTTTCTTCATCTGAACGGACTTCCCAGTGTTTTTTAACACAGTAGCCCCACCAAATGCACAAACACAACCTGAAATCATATACTAAGCCAAGAATAAAAGATAGAAACACAGCACTGCTACCCACCCTAACTTTGGGGAACAACTGAAAAGATGTGGTGCAAGGGGATGAGCTCCCCTAGGGCATCTCATCGTGGACGTGCCCCCACTCTCTCCTGCACTGGAAAGCCATTAGAGCCTTCCAAAGAGAGTAAAACGGTGGAGCAATGCCTATCATGAGTCGAAGTGAGCGTTTACTTCTTAGTGGTGGAGCGATGCCTGTTATGAGTTGAAGTGAGCGTTTACTTCTCAATCTCAGAGCTGTTGGTGAAGCAATGGCTTTCTTGAGCTGAACTGGCAGCTGCTTCCCCCTTCCCCAGGCACGTCCCCCTATTGCTGGTAAAAGACAGATATAGCCTTTTTTTAAAAATTCTTCTTGCTGTTTATTGAGCAACACTGCTGCTTTTAATTCCACCCCTCCTTTGTTTATTTGTTTATTTATTCCATTTTATATGCATTACTGGCTTATCCTTGGCTCACTTCCTTATGCCCCCAGAAATGCCAGCTGCATGCCTGCCTGCCTTCCCTCCCTCCTCCCCTGCCCACCTCGCAGGGATGTTGTGTGTGTGTGGCTTTGACTCAGGGGAGAAGTCCTTCCTGCGCTCACTTGGAGTTTTGGAAGTTCCAAATTTTGCAGGTTTAAGCCCCGCCAAAAAACAGGGGATGATGGGACTGCCTTGAGTCTCGGCGTGCGGCGTATGTATCCCTGGATAAGCTGTCATGGTGGTGAGTTTGAGGTTTTTTTTTAACGTGCAAAATTGACGGAGCTATGGAAAGGGGTGTTGGATTTTCATAAATTCCCCAAAAATCAGGGGATGATGGGACTGCCTTGAGTCTCGGCGTGCATATGTATCCCTGGATAAGCTTTCATGGTGGCAAGTTTGAGGTTTCTAACGTGCAAATTGACGGAGCTATGGAAAGGGGTGTGAATGGGTGTTGGATTTTCAAAAATTCCCCCAAAATCAGGGGATGATGGGATTTGCTTGAGTCTTGGCGTGCCTATGTATCCCTGGATAAGCTTTCATGGTGGCGAGTTTGAGGTTTCTAACGTGCAAATTGACGGAGCTATGGAAAGGGGTGTGAATGGGGTGCCCGATTTTCAAAAATTCCCCAAAAATCAGGGGATGATGGGATTGCTTTGAAACTTGGCGTGTGTGTGTATACCCCCATGAGGTGTCATGGTGCCAAACGTGAGGTTTCTAACTTGAACAGAAAAAAAGTTGTATAATTTTTTAGCTTTCAATGCAAGCCTATGGGGGGGGAAAACGGAGCTCTGATCCGGATCCGGAGCTCCGAGCGGAGCGGAGCGGAAGTGGGCGGAGCGGGGGCGGGGCGGAGCGGGGGCGGGGCGGAGCGGCCCGCTCCAAAAATCGCAGATCTGCAAGTGAAGCGGAGCGGGGGGTCCGTGCACACCCCTAATTTTTAATCTTCAGTGGGTGCTTTGGGGTGTATGTGAGTAGTATGGGCACACCAATGCCCTGTCCCAGGTAAAAACCCGGATTTCTTTATTGATTCATATGGGCAGTTGTTAATTCTATCACTAGGGATATTTAAAAATTGCTTCTCAGTGTGAACCAGGAAATAACCTATCCAGACAATAAGGGAGTTATCTCTACCCTTTTTATATCTATATGTCTATTCTGCTATCCTCCATTTGCAGCCATTCCATTCCCATTCCCACATAGTTTCTCTTTTCTCCCTCTTGACAGTCAAGCAATTCCGTGCCCCTTAGTAACTTCAGTCATCATTGTGCTGTTTGGAAGTTAATTTCCCCCCTTAGGGTTTTACCCCTAAAGAGTTGTTGTTGTTGTTGTTGTTGTTGTTGTTGTTGTTGTTGTATTTTTGTAAACCTTGGGGTTACCATAAGTCTGTTGCCATTTTGGTGACATAAGCAACAGCACTTGAAGAATTGAATTGAAATTACCATATACTGTAGATAGATACTGGGCCTCTTCAGACAACACACTAAGTCTTGGTTACACCATTAACCCTTTTGCAGCAAATGGTTAGTGAGTGTGTTTAAACTATGGTTATATGGCCACAATGGTTAGGAATGGTTCACATGACACTCTAAGCCATAATGCTTAGCGTGTTGTCTGAACAGGGTCATTTTCTACAGACATTTTCTCTTGGGCCCTTTCTACAATAAGGATTATCCCAGGCAAATGGAGGTGTCATCCCTGCCTGCTCCCTGGATCCCCTGTGTGTCATTTGGATGCACAGGGATGATCCCAGGATGATCCCAGGAAAAAAGGCAGGTGTAGATATGGCCTTGGACTATTCAAAAAACCAACAAGCTCATGGGTTATTGCTAGGGATGTCTGAGAAATTTGTTTCACTGTTTTTTATCAGTATTTATCCAGTTTGCACCTTCTGGACCAAACACAGATTTAGATGTAATCTGCAGTTGAAAACTATACATTTTTGGGCTTGCAATGTGATTTACATATATAAAAAATGCATTTGACATGCTTTAATACAGAATATGCATATTTCAAAATGTGCACTATTAATGCATACATTTGGAAAAATATGCACAAAAATACACAGGGATTTTCATATGAAAAGAAAAACACAATGCTCACAATCTGATATAGACTGGAGTTGGAATGAGCTATGAGATGGAATTCAGAGAACTTTGGCGAGCTCATAGTTTGCTGATACACACATCCCTACTTGTTGCTTGAAATCACTGTACATGTTATGCATCTAAGATTAAGCCTTTTGTAGTCCACCACAAATGCTCCAAAACGTTGGTTTGTAATGACATGCTCAAAGTTTTATTGGGAATGTGGTGGTACATGTACATCACCAAGTGGGCATGTCTAAGGACACTTTTACTTGAGAACTTGCTAGTTCAAAAGCCTTACAAGGCTGTCTCTTAGTTTCCTGATTCCTTTCAAGGTGCTTACCTTTACATAGCCTTCAAAACATGAAGGACCGACCATCTCCACCCAGGTGAGACCTTGGTCCAAAAGGGTGTCAAAGAGTCCTTGCTCTGCATCTTGGGTCATGAAGAGGTGAAATAAAATAGTGATGAAGAGCGGGGCCTTTTCTGTGGTGGCAATTGTGGTGTGGACATCCCTAGAGAAAGTCAATTACCAAGTTAGTTCAATTATAGCATACATAAGGATTGGCAACATTTCTTTTTTAAGAAGAACCATCGTAGTGATGGAGCGTGTGTGATTCCGGCTGTTGAATAAGTTTATAACCGGCTTTATATTGTACTACACACTTTAATGGTTTTACTTTTATTTTTTATTGGTTGTTTTTAGATCTTATAGGCTTTGCATAAATTATTATAAGCTGTCCCAAGGCTCTTTGGATCATAAGGTGGATATGAAAATGTAACTCATAATGGAAATCATAATTATCATCATTATTGTAGTCATTGGTGATTAAAGGTTTGCAGACATGGGAACTTTATCTTTATAGGCCTTCCCTCACTCCAATAAAACTGCACTGTTCTGCAGAACTTTTTTTTAATGACTTTTTTGTTATTGTATTCTAATAAGTTATGTAAAATCAGGACTGGCTTGGTTTTAAAAGGTCAGAGAAGCAGTTATGTAACTGGCTAGACCATTAGTCTGTTGCCATAGCATAGTTAGAAATGTAAAAGTCTGAAAAACAGATATTCAGAGAAGCCAAGTGTATGGACTCATTGCCAAAACAAAAGGAAATGAATGAATGGAAGAAAAACCCTTCCCCCCCAAAAAATTGCATTGGGAGTAGGTAGAGATGTGTTTTTCGCATATGCTTAATAGCTCATGAATGAGAGCTAATATTCCTTGCCCTAACTTAAGGCAAGTGCTCAAGGCAAGAGTTTATTTCATAGAACCATAGAATAGTAGAGTTGGATGGGGCCAATAAGGCCATCGAGTCCAACCCCCTGCTCAGTGCAGGAATCCACTCTAAAGTATCCCTGGCAGATGGTTGTCCAGCTGCCTCTTGAATGCCTCTACTGTGGGAGAGCCCACAACCTCCCTAGGTAACTGGTTCCATTGTTGTACTGCTCTAAAAGTCAGGAAGTTTTTCCTGACGTCAAGCCAGAATCTGGCTTCCTGTAACTTGAGCCCGTTATTCCATGTCCTGCACTCTGGGAGGATCGAGAAGAGATCCCGGCCCTCCTCTGTGTGACAACCTTTTAAGTATTTGAAGAGTGCTATTTTTGAAAGCATTATAGGTAAACCTCTCATCTTTTGTCACCATCTCTTTGCTTGGGGGTTTATTTTATTTATGCATTTGATTAGCACCCCACCTTTCTACCAAGAAAAATGACACGTAGGGTGACTTAAAGCCACAAATAAAACTTGATAAAAAACTAAGAGTAAAACAAGCACATTAAAGCACAGTTAAAAACACAACAACAACAAAGTTCAAGTAGCATCCAACCCAACAGGTCTGCTTACACACCAAATGCCCATTTGGATGAAAAGGTCTTTGCCTGCTGAGGGAGGGACACTGTGGCCCCACTCACATGTTTAGGGTGAGGTTGTTGTTGTTGTTGTTGAAAGCCTGAATAGAGCTGCTATCTTCAAGCTATGCTGTATCACTTTTTTAAAAAGTGCATTTATGCATCACTATAAGTGCAGCTGGGAGGAAGCTGCATTGAACACAGTGAGTTTACCTTTTTTTGGAAATGTAACTAGGACTGAGCTGTTAGTAGAGTAATCACATGTTAAGAGTACGAATTAGGGGTGTGCACGGACCCCCCGCTCCGCTTCACTTGCAGATCCGCCATTTTCCGGATTGGGCCGCTCCGCCCCGCCCCCGCTCCGCCCACTTCCGCTCCGCTCCGCCCGGAGCTCCGGATCCGGATCCGGAGCTCCGTTTCCCCCCCCCATAGGCTTGCATTGAAAGCTAAAAAATTATACAACTTTTTTTCTGTTCAAGTTAGAAACCTCATGTTTGGCACCATGACACCTCATGGGGATATACACACGCACGCCAAGTTTCAAAGCAATCCCATCATCCCCTGATTTTTGGCGAATTTTTGAAAATCGGGCACCCCACACACAACATCCCTGCGAGGTGGGCAGGGGAGGAGGGAGGGAAGGCAGGCAGGCATGCAGCTGGCATTTCTGGGGGCATAAGGAAGTGAGCCAAGGATAAGCCAGTAATGCATATAAAATGGAATAAATCAATAAATAAACAAAGGAGGGGTGGAATTAAAAGCAGCAGTGTTGCTCAATAAACAGCAAGAAGAATTTTTTTTAAAAAGGCTATATTTGTATTTTACCAGCAATAGGGGGACATGCCCGGGGGAGGGGGAAGTAGCTGCCAGTTCAAGACAGCCACCAACAGCTCTGAGAAGAAGTAAAACGCTCACTTCAACTCATAACAGGCATTGCTCCACCACTGAAAAGTGAGCATTCACTTCTACTCATGATAGGCATTGCTCCACCGTTTTACTCTCTTTGGAAGGCTCTAATGGCCTTCCAGTGCAGGAGAGAGTGGGGGCACGTCCACGATGAGATGCCCTAGGGGAGCTCATCCCCTTGCACCACATCTATTCAGTTGTTCACCAAGGTTAGGGTGGGGAGCAGTGCTGTGTTTCTATCTCTTATTCTTGGCTTAGTATATGATTTCAGGTTGTGTTTGTGCATTTGGTGGGGCTACTGTGTTAAAAAACACGGGGAAAAGCCCGTTCAGATGAAGAAAGAGAAGTTTCCCAGAATCCCAAGTTACCCGTTTTGCCTATGCCCTCCTCCAACTTTGGGATCATCATGACCGGGAGCTGACTCTGCCCCTCAGCCCTTTGAAAAAGGTATTTTTCCCGCTGATTTTTTAAAAACTTCTAGCGCGCGACCCGTACAATGCAGAAAGTTGAGAGTAGTCTCAAAATGACCCCCATCCACGACTCTCTGTGCACAAGAATTTTCAGAATGATAGCTTAAACCCCCCCCAGTTATCCCCGATTCTTTCCCTCAATGCAATCCTATGGGCGAAAAGCCGAAAACGCCGTTTGAGCCGCGCGGTTGACCCGATTTTCACAAAAATATAGCACGCGACCCAGACAACGCAGAGAGGTGAGAGCGGTCTCAAAATGACCCCCATCCACGACTCTCTGAGCACAAGAATTTCTAGAACGATAGCTTCAAAAACAACCTAGTTATGCGCGATTATTTGCCGCAATGCAATCCTATGGCGAAATGTTTTCAAGATGGCGACCGGAGCGCTCCGCCTGAACTAGGAGCTCCGAAAAATCGGCGCTTCTCTTCGCCTTGCTTCTAGGGGGTCCGCGGTCCGCTCCTACTCCGCCTCTGGGTAAGGCGGAGCAGGCCAATCCGCTACTGCTTCTACGCTCCTAGTCGGAGCGGATCACACCCCTAGTACGAATTGTTGTTGTTGAAAGTTTAAATAGGGCTACTGTCTTCAAGCTATCCTATATCTCTTTTTTTAAAAAAAAACTGCAGTAAAGTATCATTATAAGTGACAAAGCAATTTTGCCATTTAGACTGCATTCCTATATCCACTGACCTGAGAGTAAGCTTCATTGAACTCAGTATGATGTACTTCCCAGTAGATATGTAGGGGAGCGCACTTTAATGCTGGTGATCCTATGCACATATACCTGGGAGTAAGCTGCATTGAACACTGTGTTATGACTAGGGATTGCTGTCACAGGGAAATCCAGCACTTTGGGGGCTTGCTGGAATTTTCTGGAGCCCCCAGCATTTATGACCTGAGGCATGGGCTTTTTCCTGAAATCTGGGAACTTTCTTGGTTCCCACCCCTTAAATTGCTATTTATGCAAACTTGGGACATAATTTGCTTAATTTGCATAAATTGCAGCCATAATATGCTTAATGTTGTGCAAACTGCATCTTCAAATTAACCATGTTGAGCCCCAAATTTGCAAAAATTATGCAAATTTTGGCCACAAATTGTGTAAACGGCAATTTAAGGGGCCCTGCCCCCAATCTGCAGACTGGCCCAACTCAATACAGATTGAGTCAAGCCAGCTCATGGATAACTGAGCCTGAGTCCATGGCGTCAAGCTTCTGAAAGCTCAGCAAAGTTTATCTCTTAGATTGATTCCTCCAACATCCCTAGTTATGCTCTTACCCCATAAGGAGCTGTCCAGCAAATTGTTGTGCCTCCTCTTACAGAAATCAAACCCTGACCATCTCTTCTACTATGTCATATGTATCCTGGTTTCTGGTTGCAATAGAGTAAGAGCAGAAATACAGAGATGGGGAAAGGTCAGATGTCTTTTTGCCTCCCTGACAAGAGCTCGAAAGCTTCAAAAGACATTCCTTCCGGATTGCAGATGCCTCATCCACCAGACGTTATCCTGGGATGAAGCTGTTTAGCCCATTTTGCAAAGCATGGTCTGTAGCGAAGCTGAATCAAGAATCCCGGCAGCTGTTCAATGCCTCTATTAAGTCTCTGGGCATGCTGAGTGTGAACTAGATGTTTCCAGAAGTCTGAGCAGAATCAGACTGACTTGGGAGTTCATGCAGTTAATGAAAGTGCTAAACTTTCTGGACTGACAAATCTGGCTCCTGGGTATTTGCTTAGGATTTACAGGGTGAGCATTTGTAAGATGCTGATTTCTTAGAGGAAAATTCACCTGCATTTGTGAAAGCTCCCATTCTTCAGCAGCTCAGTTGTACGAAAATGCCTGTGCATTTCACAGGGGTTATATGATGGGGCTGCTCTAGGCCCATTTTGTATGATACTGAGATGCTATGGTAACTGAGGAAAAACCAACTCCCTGTGATCTTTTCTCAGTATATTTAATTGTTTGTTTTTTATTTGTTCAGTCGCTTCCATCTCTTCGTGACTTCATGGACCAGCCCATGCCAGAGCTTTCTGTCGGCTGTCGCCACCCCCAGCTCCCCCAAGGTCAAGTCTGTCACCTCCAGAATATCATCCATCCATCTTGCCCTTGGTCGGCCCCTCTTCCTTTTGCCTTCCACTTTCCCTAGCATCAGCATCTTCTCCAGGGTATCCTGTCTTCTCATTATGTGGCCAAAGTACTTCAGTTTTGCCTTTAATACCATTCCCTCAAGTGAGCAGTCTGGCTTTATTTCCTGGAGTACGGACTGGTTTGATCTTCTTGCAGTCCAAGGCACTCTCGGAATTTTCCTCCAACACCACAGTTCAAAAGCATCTATCTTCCTTCGCTCAGCCTTCCTTATGGTCCAGCTCTCGCAGCCATAGGTTACTACGGAGAATACCATTGCTTTCACTATGCGGACCTGTGTTGTCAGTGTGGTGTGTCTGCTCTTAACTATTTATCAAGATTTGTCATTGCTCTCCTCCCAAGAAGTAAACATCTTCTGATTTCCTGGCTGCAGTCAGCATCTGCAGTAATCTTTGCGCCCAGAAATATTTATTTATTTATTTATTTATTACATTTCTATACTGCCCAATAGCCGGAGCTCTCTGGGCGGTTCACAAAAATTAAATACAAAGTCTGTCACTGCCTCCACGTTTTCTCCCTCTATTTGCCAGTTATCGAATCAAGCTGGTTGCCATAATCTTGGGTTTTTTTAGATTTAACTGCAACCCAGCTTTTGCACTTTCTTCTTTCACCTTCGTCATAAGGCTCCTCAGCTTTTCCTCACTTTCAGCCATCAAAGTGGTAAGTCTTAAAATAATCTTCTCCTCCCATAGAGTGCTTCATTCTAAACATTCTTGTACCTGGGTGTGGACAGAGATGGAACCAGGGATGCGTTAGCAGGTGGAGCTTGGAGGGTTCAGCAGCTCAAAGGATAAGAAAACGTTCCAGTTTTTGTTCTTGTGGTTCCTTTGGCTAGTTATTGTGGGCTGCACCTGTGATTGCATTCTAGTGCATGATGAAGGAGCTGTGCAATGGAGGTGGTTGTGAGAGGAATACCCAACAGGTGCCATTGTCAAGATGGCAAACTGCTTGGCCTAGGGATGTCTTATTTATTATTTATTATTATTTATTTATTTAAAGCATTTTTATAGCACTGCCTCACCATTTTTGGCATCAAGGCACTTTACAATTACATATAAAACAATTCCATTAAAACCCTCAACCCACATTAAGACAACCCCATTAAAACCCTCACCCTCAAACTATTAAAAGCCCTCAACCCCAATTTAAACCACCCCTCCCCAAACTCTTGTGAAAATAAAAACGCCTTACAAAGGCGTTTGAAGCAATTGAGAGTGGGAGCCTGTCTAATCTCCAGTGGCACATTGTTCCATAACCGGGGGCCAGCCACCGAAAAAGCCCTGGCCCCGGCACATTCCAATTTGTAGCAGGGGACCATCAGGGCACCCTGCTCCTGAGAGCGAGTCTGCCAATGGTGAGACACAGGAGAAAGGCGAGTGCTCAGGTATCCAGGACCCAAGCAATGCAGGGCTTTATACATGGTCAACAAGACCTTGTAGCGCACCCTAGCAGCCACTGGCAGCCAATGGAGCTCTTGAAGCACCAAAGTGATAGATGACCAGTCTTGTGAGAGCCAGTGTAGTGTAGTGGCTAAGGTGTTGGACTGGGAGCCAGGAGATCTGGGTTCTAGTTCCCACTCAGCCATGGAAACCGAATGGGTGACTTTGGGCCAGTCACAGACTCTCAGCCAATCTGTTGCCCTAGCTTGACAATCCTGTTGCCCCCTGAGGAAGAAGGGGAAAGTGATTTCAGTATTGAAAGTGCTGTGTGAAGGATAGTAGTGGTGGTGGATTAGGGTTTCTGAGAATTTCTCACCCTAAATACTTAGGGCTAGGGGTATCTGACAATTTTGTTTCTGTTTGCAAACTATTCAAACATGTGCCGGTCACAATCCTGAAAGTGGATGCAAACAAGGACATGATTTGGTGGCGGGGGGGGGGGAAGAGAAATGTTAGCAAATCCCCAAATTTATGATTCACTCCCAAAAAGTGCACCCCTCCCAAATGAAACCTTGAACTTCTCCATCAATGGTTAAGCACCTGGACAGCAGACTGTGTGGACACACAGATCATCTCATAAGAACATAAGGACATAAGAAGTGCCCTGATGCTGGATCAGACCCAGGGTCCATCTAGTCCAACACTCTGTTCACATAGTGGCCAACCAGCTGTTGACCAGGGACCAACAAAGCAGGACATGGTGCAACACACCCTCCCACCCATGTTCCCCATCAACTGGTGCACACAGGCTTACTGCCAGTCTTCCACATAATGGGCAAAATGCCCCAGGAATTCTTTTCTGTTTGGTTGCAAGCAATGGGTCCTGTCAATCCCATTACACTGGTGGGACCCATGGCTTATGCAAGAGAAGTTTAGTACTTCCTAAAGGAAACCCCAAAATGAGCAGAAAGACTCATTTCTGGAAGGAGATAGGTTGACCGAGCTTCCTTATGCAAGCCCCATCAAACTGCTTTCTTCTAGAAATGAGAGTTTCCACTCATTTTGGGTTGCTAAAGTAATAAATCAATGGAAGTACTAAATCTATGTTGCGCAAGTAACAGGGGCCAGTAGTGCAACACAATTGAAGGAGTGTAAGAGAATCAGTGGAGACATAACTGCCCCGTTGGATTCTTCTTTATTTAAATTATAGTAATGATTTCTGGTTAGGTTATGCAAATCTTTTGTCTTTTGGGGAGGGGTGTGATAGTTTACCCCCATTTAAGTGGCCATCTTATTAGGTATTGCACGATATAGATCTACTAAATAAGTAAAATAAAATTGTATTTATTTAAAATTATTTTAGGCTGCCTTTAAGTGTGGAACCATAGAATCTACTCCACCTGATGAGATGGGTCCTGAAAGCTTATAGCATAATCAAGTTGCTAGTCCTTAACATGCCCTAAGCATCATCATCATCATCATCATCATCATCATCATCATATTTGTACCCCACCCTATATCACAAGGATCTCAGGGCAATGAACAGATAAAATCATACAAACCATATAAAACAATAAATATACACAATTAAAAACAAATTAAACTATTAATAAACTAAATCCAACACAGAATTTAAAAACAGTAAAGCCAATTAAAACAATTAAAACTATGTACAGGCTTGGTGAATTTAACCATCAAGGCCTTCATTAAAAAGCCATGTCTTAACTTAGCACCAAATGAAGCCATTGCCAGCACCAATCGGGCCTCCAAGGGGAGGGCATTCCACAGCCAGGGTGCCACAACAGAGAAAGCCCTCTCCCACATCCCACCATAGCATATGTCTCATGTTGGTGGACATGGAGGAGGGTTCCTCCAACAGATCTCAACTCTCAGGCAGGCATATATAAGGAGAGGTGCTCCCTCAAGTATCGAGGTCCCAAGCCGTTTAGAGCTTTAAATTTCATTACTAACACCTTGAATTCTGACCGGAAGCATATTGGCAGCTGGTGCAATTCCTTTAAGACCAGTATTATGTGGTCTCTATAACATGTACCAGTCAGCAGTCTAACTGCTGCATTTTGCACTAGCTGCAATTTCCAGTCATCTTCCAGGGCAGCCCCACATAGAGTGCATTGCAGCAGTCTAATCTGGAAGTTACCAGTGCATGCACTACTGGGACTAGGTTGTCCCTGTCTAAGAAAGGTTGTAGCTGGTTGATCAGCCGAAGCTAGCACAAGTATTTCGTTCCATGGAGTCCACCTGGGCCTCCAGTGACAAGGATAGATCTACGAGTACTCCCAAGCTATGCACTTGCTCTTTCAGAGGGAGTGCAACCTCATCCAGAACAGGTCGCTTACCCAGTTCCCAGACTCAGGAACCATCAATCCACAGAGCTTCCAACTTATTAGGATTCAGCTTCACTTCCTCCAGGCACTGGTCCAGCACCTTCACTGCCCCAGCTGACTCCGATGACAAGGAGAAGTAGAAGTATTGTTTAGATGAGGGTGGTCATTTCCCCTTTAAGTAAACTGAGGCTGATCCAACCAAAGTTAAACGTCGTCATCCCATTGACTTCAACTGAGGAGAGTTAACTCTGGCTTGAGCATATCAATTAGTATGAGGATGTGGGTGGCTCCTGTATTTCCAACAAGGTTCAGTCTTCCCAAGAAATCCTTCGCCCACCATTTTTCTGCTTGTTAATTGCAGTGGCCCCCTGCGAAAAATGTCATGTGGATGAACCTCCCCTTCAAACATTCTGCCTACGAATTCTGTACAAGCCATGGCAACTTCTTAATAATTATGGCCATTCGAAATCTACTTGAAAACTTCTGCAGTTGTGACCACTAATTATAAGCAGTTGTTTCTCCCTGCTTATTTCCAAACAGATGGGGAAAGTCAAAATGTTAAGTCGCTTCATCTTCTCCACGGGGCTCTTTTCAGGGCTGCAAACTTTTGGCTGGCATCCATCTTCTCTCTAGGGCATTTCCACTTGTATTTAGCCCCTGTAGCTTGGAGGGCAAAATGAAAGCAACGTTAAGCAGAACTTTGTTTAATCAACACTGCTTCCTCCTCAACCCCGCCCCCCACTCCACTGAGGAGTGCTACTCAAAGTGGTTTGATGCTTTCAGTGCACATTAGGTTTTAAAATTAGAGCTTGAAATTGTTGGTGATTTTCAGGCTGTCAGTATTTATCCATTCAAGGGCTTACTCACATGCTCAAATGGCCTTTCGCGGCATGGTTTGCACATTTTGATTTTTGAGAGTCTTTGTTGTTATCTACACAGGAGGATATTTTTCCAATTCTTTTCAGATTGGATTCACAATAAAAGACATACCGTCATTGCATGAAGGTATATTGAAACAGACTTAGGACTTACAGAGCACGAATTCATAATATTGGAATTAGACTTCATGATACACTTAATAATATACAGTACATGAAATGGGTCTGTTGTTGTTCTTATAATATTCAAGGTATTTACAGTACTGTGAAATGTTTCTGTAGATGTTGGCAGAAGCAAGAACTTGTTATGTTATGCAATAGAGATCAACATGGATTCATAGTGTTGAAGAGTGAGAAAATAAAATACATAATAATGTGGTCATGTCATATTAAACTAAGGACTCAGCTAGACCTGGAGGTCTAGCGTGACGGAGGGGTGAAGATCCCGCAATATTTCTATCACGAGATCTGCCCCTCTGTTCACATGTGGCGCGTGACGACCTCAGAGGGAGAGGCATCGTGACCACCATTTTGTTTTTTTTTAAAGAGACAGGAGTGCACGAACGCTTGTGTGCAAAAGGTAAGCCTTTTTTTAATAATAATAATAATAATATTTTCCCTGCTCCTTCCACCCCACTCCTGATGGTCACAGAGCTCCTGAGGAGCTCTGCACCTCACGCATGGGTCCCGGCTCCTCGTGAGGAGCTGGGACAAATAGTGATGCCTGGCCACATGTTCCACGGTCTCGAGCTCAGCTTGAGACCATGGAAAAACTGGGCCTAAAGTGGAGGGCGAAATCCCAAGGCAAAGGAGGGATTATCTCTCCCTGATCCTGGGATCCCCTGTGCATCATGTGGACACAAAGGGACGATCTTGGGGATCTCCCCAGGATAAAGCCCCATCTAGCTAAGGCCTAAGAGAGGGGAAATAAAAGCATTTTTTTCCTGTTGCAAATGAAAACTTTTATTGTGTTTTGGCAAAAGAAGGTGTATAGCTCTGCCAGGAGGACACACTTTTGTGCAATGCAATCCTATGCAGGTCTACGTTACAGTAAACCCTTTACATAAGTATGGATAGGATTTCTGCCCTAATTATTAAAATAAATATATGTGTGTATACATATATGTTGATCATATACAGTTTTTTTTAATTATTATTATTATTATTATTATTAGCTGCAGTAGCAGCATCTTTATCATTATCATCAAAATCTCCTTCATTTTTAGGTTTATTTTCAAAATAAACTACTTATTGTAAATAGATTTTCTAGCTAACCTTGACTGAAGAGTAATTTTGAGGCATATCATTTTGAGCCTGTTCCTTGGATGAAAGATCTGAGGAATTTTGAGGGAAGCAAAAAGAATTTTTTTTAAGACAAGTGAAATGTTCTTGGGGAGAAGAGGGAGCTGAACAGGTTCTGCTCATCGCTGTGTTCTCACATAGTTTTGCCTAAAGCAACTTCTAGAAAAAAATGTAGAGGTTGTGAGGTAAGCAAAATGCATTCTGATCAGACTAGCAAGGTTTCTCAGGGAGGTCCCACACCCCCCTAGTTAGAATAGCCTTAGAAACTCTTAGGTTGAAAAGTATTGCTTGAAAAGATCAAACATGTCATCTCTCTACTCAAAACTTGTTCATCGGTTGCTATGCTTCTTTCAGTCAAACCAAGTATGGCTGGTTTACCAACTTCAGGTAAGTTTTTCGAACTTGTAATAATATCCAAACATTCATCTTTGTATTTCAAAACAACTACATTTATTCATGCAGGAATGATTACAGGGGGAGTTCATACCACCACCTACCATGCATTGAAGTGGGTTGTAGGGCCAGAAGCCAACTGGATGGCAGTTGAATCTTAGGCCTTAGCTAGATCTAACAGTCTAGCGTGATGGAGGGGTGAAGATCTTGCAATATTTTTATTGTGATATCTTCCCCTCAGAGGGAGAGGACTTCATGCCCGCCATTTTGTTTTGTTTTTTAAAAGAGGAAACAGTGCACAAGCGCTCATGCACAAAAGGTAATTAAAAAAACCTGAGGAACTCTGCACCCCATCCATGGGTCCCAGCTCCTCATGAGTAACCGCGAGGAGCTGGGACAAACGGTGATGGTGGGCCATACTTTCCACAGTCTCGGGATCTGCCTGAGACCACATAAAAAGTGGGCCTAAAGTATAGGGTGAGATCCTGGGGGAAGGGAGGGATCATCCCTCCCTGATCCCAGGATCCCCTGTGCATCACAGGGACAATCCTTGGGATTGCCCCGGGAACCTAGATATTAGGAGCCTGTGTGAGAGTACAAATTATAAGTCTATGAGCTCATCTGACACAGAAAGGACTAGTCCACTTTTGGACATCAACCAGTAACCTTTGTGCTTATATGTGAACTCAGCTGTGGATAGGACCTGGAATAAACATTGGACCTGTAGGAAGGAGGCAGCTCCTTTCAGCAACACCCTTAAAGTAATTTGTATCTCTTAACTAGGAAAATAAATTGAAGGGAGGGGATAGAATTGTCTGCTAATGAGGGGCTGATTCAAATGGAAGGTGTACAGAAATCCAACCAATCAGGTTTTTTCCGAGTGAATTTTTATGCCTCAAATATGGAGCCGGTCAAGTTAGTTGGACAAATACTTCTCATTCATTGGTTCCACCTCTCCATATAAAGTGGCTGACTTTGGCCTGGTTGCTCAGTCTAAGCAACTTCTTGCTCTGGTAGCCAGCCTCCTGAACCTGGTGCCCCCCAGATGTGTTGAACTACAATTGCCAGCATCTCCCAGCCTGAATGCTGGGCATTGCAGTCCAACACATGTGGAGAACACCAGTTTGGGGAAGGCCAAACTTTCAGATTTAGGAATGGATGAATCTGTCTGCTTCAGCGCCATGTCACTTCTGCATGATTCTCCCATAATTCTGTACCATTTCTGCATAAATCATCTCAAAACATTTCATTATATTGATTTTATTTCTATACCGCCCAAAGAGCCAAGGCTTTCTGGCCATTTCACAAAAATTGCTATTCAAAAATGCAGTCCAGTAAAATCGTAATGTAGAATCATTAACATGTAAAATTTAAAAGCAATTTAAAACATCTAAAAAACAGTTACAATTAAGTACCGGAACCTGATAAAACAATTGACATTAATTCCCCTCCCCCATCAAATGCCTGATAGTAGAGAATAGAATCCTGGTGTAAAAAAGATGGCAATGTTGGCGCCAGGCGGAGCTCATATATATGTATGTATGTTTTCTTAAAATACCTATTTAAATGCATAATTCCTTCCAGAATGTGTATATACATGTGACCCTTGATACACTGAAACTGAAAACTGCATTGCAACATTTGGAGAAGTGCAAAATCTGTCAGAGAGCTATGTCCCGATCAATGCATTAATCTGAGAGTTGCATATCAGGGCACTCCATACAGGAATGTATGCATATTGAATTCTTCAAGCATCCCGATTCAAACTGCTTGTTCCTGTTTACCTGTGCTTTCCTAGCTTGCCGGGGCTCACCACCCCCACCTGGCAATCCAGACTGTGATACATTCTTCTCAATGCCATTATACTGTCTAATTGGAAATCCTTTAATGGAAACAGCAACAGAGAAAAGATGGATGACACAACCTCAAATGTAATGGCCAGCAGGTGAAATGTTGGCATTGATTTCTACCAGCTGCACCGCTTCGATTATGAGGGCCTGCAGTAAGTGCTGGAGAGGCGTTAATATCCTCTGCTTATGCCTCACAAAAATATTGTGCATGATACATCAGAAAGAAGATAACATATATTTCCCATTTCTGTTGGGCATTTAGTAAACCTGAGAGCAGCATTATTGGTTTTAAATGGAGTGTGATGTGCTAATTGTGTTTATTCCAACCACCGTGGGTCCCTGATTGCCACAATGGTCATTGGGAGCCAGTGATTCTTAAATATCTGCAAGCTGCAACACCTCAGTCTTTGGGCTATAGATCCTATCTTAGTGACTGTCTTTAGTGAAGAATTGCTTCCCTACTAAGAGACACGCTGGTCAGGGAAGGAGGAATGATAAGGACTGCGGTATTCTGCAAAGTGCTTTAATGGTGGGGAGGAGTTAACAGCATTTGCATTAATGACAGAGGGGTTTATGCAAATGCTTCTTTATTAATAACTGAAACATAGATGTAATACTTGAGTGTCTTCTGAAAACTCATGTCCTCCTACCAAGACAGTTATGAGCAGTGTTGTAGTAGACCCGGGGCTCACAGGGACACAACACCAGTCCTTTTATTTTCTAGCAGGGATGCTGACATCATCTGCCACCCCCGCCCCCAGACTTCCCTGATCACTCTGAGCTTAACTGCAATTCTCAAAATAGCTGGAGTGGGGGATGACTTTGTATTTATTTATTTATTAAAACATTTGTATCCCACCTTATATCACAAGGATCTCAGGGCAGCGTACAGGTAAAATTATACAAACAATCTAAAAAAAAATGCACAGCCAAAAACAAATTAAACCATTAATCAGCTAAAACCAGTACAGAATTTAAAAACAGTAAAACCAATTAAAACTATGTACAGCCTCGGTGAATTTAGCCATCAAAGCCTTTGTTAAAAAGCCATGTCTTAACTAGGCACTAAAATGAAGCCAGTGCCAGCACCAGTCAGGCCTCCAAGGGGAGGGCATTCCACAGCTGGGGTGCCACAACAGAGAAAGCCCTCTCCCACATCGCATCATAGCATATGTATTGCATTGGTGGGATGCAGAGGAGGGCTCCTCCAGCAGATCTCAAGTCTCAGGCAGGCATATATAGGGAGAGGCGCTCCCTCAAGTACCGAGGTCCCAAGCCATTTTTCCAACAACAATATATTATTGCCAAGTGTAATACAAAGTATTTTGACCCAATCCAATTCAAAATTGGCATGCTTAAAGCACTCCTTAATATCTATTACTGTGCCAATTTCGATGTCTTCAGCTTTAAAACATACGCAGATGTAAACATTTGTTTAATTTTTCTTTAAACATATCAAATCCTGCTCGTGCGCCCCCAGTGGCCGCTCGGAAAACAACAAATGATTTGCTTCAAAAGTAGTACCAAAATAGGCCGGGTCTTTTGCCTTTATAGCACAGTTAAAAGAGGATGCATGGGAGTACTTTACAGTCAAAGCAGATTTTAAACTGGAAAACTTCAGAGGACTTCACAATAAAAGCAGATTATAAGCTGGAAAACTTCGGAGTCCTTTGCATGCAATTCGCAGTGATTGCACAGTATAATGCTGGTGTAATAAAGCTCTAAGACTTATAGCAGCTATTATTATTATTATTATTATTATTATTATTATTATTATTATTATTATTTTATTTCTATACCAGTTAATGTACTAAAATTCCTAAGCCGTTCACATATAAATATTGAAATCTCTTTTAAAAATATATTAAAAACAATTCAGTTACAATAAGAGTAGAGAGCAATACAAGGAGCAGTAAGATGGAGCAGCATGATTAGTTTAATGATGATCCAGGGAAAGCCTGAGTGAACAAATGCATTTTCAGGAGGCATTTGAAACATACCATGTTTTCTGCCTGCTGGACTGCATGGGGGAGGGTTCTCCAATGGGTGGGTGCCACTACTGAGAAGGCCTGCAATTGAGATATTATGTGGTGACATTCCATTAGTTTTGGAATGACCAACAAAGGCCTCCTCTGATGATCTTAAACGTTGGCTTGGTATATATAAGGGAAGGTGGATTGCTAGATATACTGGTCCCAAGTTATTTAGTGGTTTGTACTGCACCTGAACCTTGAATATTGCTCCATAGTTAATAGGCAACCAGTGCAGTTGTTTTAATGCAGATGCTATGAAAGCACAGCTGGGTGTCCCAGTGAACACCCTACCTGCTCTATTTTGTACTAGCTGCAGCTTTTGAACCAGGCATAGTGGCAGCCTCACATTAAAGTAGATTTACAAAACACCTAGACTCTCCCATCCCACCAATGTCAACTTGTTGAACGAAAAAGAAGTGGTGAAATCAGGAAGAATGCCAAGAGAAGCATCCAAATTGAGGGGAAAGAGTAAGAAACTATTCACTGAAGGAACAGACAATGCAGGAAAGGAAACTGGAAGGGCAACCACAGACACCAAACTGGATAGGAGGTTGACCCTACTGGGGATAGAGCTACTCAATGAAATTCGGCAACCTGGATGTCCTGGAATGTTGATGCTGCAGAAGGGTGGAGATGTCATAAATCACCAGTGTTACACTCAATAAGCAGGAGGGGAAAGTCAACAAACAGTTCATGGTCAAAAGCCAAAGTATCTGTCCAAAGCCGGGTCAACAATACAGGAATGAAGAAGGCATCAAAACATAGTCAGGGTCCGGTCCAAGGTCAGGATAAGTCCAGACAAGATCAAGGCGCTGGTATGCAAGCAACAAAGACAAGGCACCAAAACAACAGTTGCTTCCAGTATTGCTTCTGAGATTTGACAAACCTTTTATGGGGAGTGTGGTGATTGGGAATTGTTGTCAGCTGCATGAGACTTTAGTTTGCTTCCGCCTGTTCCTGTGAAGGGGCCACGCCTCAAGCACTCCCAGGCTCAGCTGTTCCTCCTTTCTGAAGCACCACAGGAGATGTGATTTCCCTGAATGTGCCATCTTCCCTGATCTGATTGATCCACCAGTCTGCACACCCTCAGATGTCAGGTGCCTCTTTTAGAAAGCCCTAACAAGGGCTTTCTGCAGCTAATGCTGAAAAATGGGTCTGGCCTCTTTCTTCATAAACGAGCCACCTGGTAGACCACTCTTCTGACGTATCACTTTATTTAAGTTATCAATTTTAGTGTATTTTCCTGGCAAAACTGCAAAAACTCTTCAGAGGAACCTGTTGCAAATCTCAGGATGATTATTTTCGGCTGCAAATGTACCATTTTGTTTTGGAAAACCCAAATCATGGCTATTCACTGCTGCTCTGAAAATATGTGTTTTATCTGAGCACAGCAGTAAATAGAACGAGGGAAGGCCCAAGACACTTTAACACATCCCACTGTCGGCAAATAGTTTAGCTGCTTTCACTTTTGCTTATCGTTAGTGGGAACTGTAATAATAGTTGTGAGCTTTCTTTCTCTCTGTTTGCATATTGTCACTGTGATACCCCATTTTTAACATATAGAGCATGGCTAGATGAGGGGGTCAGAGGGATATGATATCACGATTTTATGATCATGAGATCGTCCCCGTCTACATGTGGCGCATGACATCGTGGCTGCCATTTTCGATTTGGTTTTGCTAAAGGAAAAGGAGCGCATGAGCGCCACATAAGTTTTTTTTTAAAAAAAACTCGCCCTCCCCCCCCCCCACTCCTGAGGAGCTCCGTGCCCCATGTCAGGTTCCCGGCTCCTTGTGTTTACTCGCGAGGAGCTGGGACAAATCAGTGACAGTGGGCCACATGTCCCGTAGTCCCAGGATCATCCCAAGACCATGTAAAAAATCAGAATTAAACTGTAGGGCGATATCCCGGGCCAAGGGAGGGATCTTCCTTCCCTGCTCCCGGGATGCCCGGTGCATCGTGTGGATGCACAGGGATGATCCCAGGGTGATCACCGGGATATCGCCCCATCTAGCCATGCCCATAGAGAACATATGGATGGTCATTTCCCCAAGGCTATTTACAGAGTCCATAGCTGACTTGAGTTTTGGTCCTTGGATTTCAAATTCTTAACTCAAAAGACTGGCCCAAACCATGTGATTTCAGTTGCTTCAAGTATGATAGCTATTATATATGATGTGTTATTTTATGGAATCCCCACCCCCCCTCACCCCCTCCAATCAATGTTGTGTGCTAAGAGATGAGAGATAGGGTGGTTGTTAATTGTTTGTGAGATCGTATTGCATCAAAAAGAGCCAGCATGGGAAGTGTTGAATTTGAAAAATTGAGATCACATCCATAGTCAGCACAATTATTTACTAGTGTAAAGCCCATTTCACCATGAGTGCTAGTAGTCCTGCTTCTTTCCTGCTTTTTTGCCCCTCAATCCCCTTACCACCAAGGGGCTCATAATTAATGCAAATGTAGCTCATGAATAGTGATTCCCCCCCTAAAATTTGCATGCAGCATGGCCTCTCCCACTCTCCACTGATGGTGACAACCTAACTGTGTGCTGTGTCCAGGGCCCACCTTTGCACCATGCTAATTGGCCAAGCAGAGCTGTCCATCATTCTACTGGCAGAGGGACTGCCCTGCCTGTTTGACATGGAGGAAATCAATTGCTATTAAAGCTCAGGCTTTGAACTTTTTCAAACTTCCAAACTTTTCTGCACATCTACACTGCTCAAGCTTCAGTTTAAAACAAAAATGTGCAAAATCGGTCTGGTAGCTCTCAAGTAATATGCCTTACACTACCATATTCTTATATAGGATTACACTGTTCTGTGCGTAATATGGGAGAGCCCACAATATGCTGCTCTGAACTCATTGGATGAAGGATGAGAAAATGTGATAAATGAACAATTAGTCAACTAATATTAACTTTCCAAACTTTGTGGTGGGGGGGAAGTGCTCAATTTTAGGAAAGTGTAAACATAAAGGACACAGTTCAGCCATATTTAAGTTCTTTCTTTACTTATTTATTTTATGACATATTAATACCATCTTTCAATAGAGTCTTCTGGGCAGTTTACAAAGCTATGAATCAATAAAATGCAATATATAAAATACTAAGTTAAAAATCCAACACAAAACAGCATACAATCAACACAAAACTAGCACAACGTTGGCCTGCTGATTGCAACAGGAGACATACAAATATGTCCTTAATTCTCTTATGGAACTCAATGGGAAGTGCTCAACTTTGGATGGATCAGGCCAAAAGTAATTTTGTTTAAGTGGGAGGGCTTTGGTAGCAGTACTGATGTAACGAGGCTTACAATCCTTCCTTACATGAATTACCCACAAGCTCATGAAGGCCAGTGAGATATTTATATGGAAATGGACAGCAAGAGGAGCTGTTTGGCCCATATATTATGGCAAATGACAAGAGTGTCCAATTGCAGCTCTTTCCATCCGCTGGGCACATTTTTGATATCATTTCCCGTGTTCAAGAACCTTCCCAGTCAGGGCAGGCAAGTCATGACAACTATTATTAATCTTGGGACTTTTCCTCTTTTCTTTCGAAAACATGCATATTGAAATGTAGCTGCCTCCCATGATTTCCCCTGGGAGTAAACCATCAGCTGAAAGCATTCTTGTGGCCAGGAACTAAATAGAACTTTTCACACTGATACCATCTGAAACTTTCCATAATGCCCCACTTCTAATTCTTTATTCTTTTGTTTAAAAAAGTGTTGCTTATTAAACTTACGCACAGATGGAGAGTGTTTCTGTTACATAAAAGAAAGAGGGGGGAAAGCTATAAAAGTGTACAAAAAATGAGGAAGAAAACAAAGGCATAGACAGTCTATCCAAAAGTTATTGCACCAGTTCTTCAGGGTAATTTTTGGTTTTCTAATTCCATGTGTTGTGGAACTGAAATGAAAAATTCCCTAAATTCAAAATTTGGCAGCACTTAATACTTCGAATATTTGAATTTGAAGTGGGGGCATGTTGTTCTTAAGATGTGTTGTTAAGTGGCAAAACCATAGCTGACTCATGTCTCACTTCACTGTTCTGGTCTTAACATCTTAAATTATAACTCAAGGAGAAATAACTGGAAATTGTCTGAGGTTGCAATCCAGCTGCTGCAAATCCACATCAGTGGTGTGCATGCATTTCCCTTGTTGGATTGAGGCCCCATAGTCCTGGATATCTATGGAAAGACTGTTCTTTCACGAACTGCAGGCATAAATCCAACATTCATTAGAAACTACAATAATTCAGGATGTATATTCAAATGCAGGTGCTACCCATTGTTTTCAGTGGCATGGGCATTCAATTTGCCATCCCCTTCATTAAATCCCCAGCTGGATTGAGCAAGAACTTGGTCATCCAGCTGTTGACTCCCCCCCCCCGATAAAAGGTAAAACTGAATTGAACCCAAGTGGTATTATAATATCCATGTTCGACATCAAAACTAGTTATTTACTGTAGTATTTTCCACTACTGTTCTCTTATGACAAATACTTCTGCAAATGAGCAATTTGCCAATCCCATATTCTATACATTACTTATTACTTAATTATTCAATCTAGTCAATGGCACTTGATACTCAATGGCACATGATTTCTTAATGATATGACCCAGGATTTCTTATAGCTTGTTTGTGTAGTTCCGAAAGAAAGTTGACTAGTTCTGTAAACGAAATCTTTTCAGGTTCCATGGCTGCATCATTTCCTGAAATTTTCTCTCTAACTTTTGGATTTCACGATGACCTAAATTATAGCGTCTGAAGCAGAAGAGGCTTTGCAAATTTGCGATGTCTAATGTTGGGATGTTTAACAAAAGTCCTCCTACCTTAGCTATCATTCTTGTTTTCAATATTCCTTAATTTCCTGATCATGAAATCCTGATGCAGGTCCACATCTGAGATATGTTGCCTTGTCTCCAAACACATGCCATGCATTTACTAGTAGTGGGTAGGCAGTGTTAGAACATGCCTGGAAGAATTTAGGAACATAGGAAGCTGCCTTACTTTATACTGAGTCAGACCATTGGTCCATCTAGCCCAGTATTGTTGACATGGACAGGGAGCAGGTCTCCAAGGTTCCTTGCCCTACCTGGAGAAGCTGGAGGTTGAACGTAGGCCTTCTGCATGCAAAGCATGTTGTGGTTGTTGCGGATTCCCATCACCACTAGCCATTCTGTTGGAAAGGCTGCTGTTGGTCATAGTTAACACACATGGGTTGGATCCAGACTTAGTCAAACTTAGAGTAGATCCATCAAAATCACTGGGATTTATATGAGTCATGATTCAATGAAGTTACATTGTTTTCAATGTGTTTTACTCTAAATATGACTAAGTCTGGATCTAAATCTGTATACAGGGTAGTTGTCTCTTCCATAGGACTTAACTAGGGGTGTGCTCTGCTCCATTATGGATCCCTGGATCCAAAGTGAAGCGGGCTGATCTGGACCTCCGAAGCCCAGTTCCAGAGCAGATCAGGGGAGGTCCGGATGAGCTCAAAGTGGATTCGGACTGTTCCGAAGCTTCGGAGCAAGGTAAGTGGGGAGGGGAGCTTACCCGGCTTGCCTGTCCACTGCTGTGGTCCGTGTGGTGATGGCAGCAGAGCCAGGTAAGAGGGGATGGGGGCTTACCTGGGTCCATTGTGGTGGTTTTAACTCCGGCCCAGGTTTCAAGGCAGAAACAGGCTGCGGCCTGATTCCAGCCTGAGGCCTGGGCCGCAGTTGAAGCTGCCGCTCAGACCGCGATGGACCCAGGTAGGTGAGGGGGAGGGGACTTACCTGGTACCATCACTGCTGCAGTCCATGTGGTGACAGCATCAGAGCAAGAGGGAGGGGGAGGGGGCTTACCTGGCTCTGTCGTGGTCTGGGCGGCGGCTTCAAATGTAGCCCAGGCTTCAGGCCAGAAACAGGCCATGGCCTGGGCCGCAGTTGAAGCCGCCGCCCAGACCACGACAGAGCCAGGTAAGTGGGGGGAGGGGGCTTACATCGCTCCACAATTACAGTCCGTGTGGCGGAGCCAGGTAAGGGGATAGGGGGCTTACCTGGCTCTGTCGCGGTCCGGGTGGCAGCTTCAACTGTGGCAGTTAAAGCCGCCGCCCGGACTGCAATGGATGACGGAGCCAGGTAAGTGGAGGGTGGGGAAAGAGGGCTTATCTGGCTCCGCCATCCACTGCCGCCACAGTCCGTGTGGCAGCGGACAAGGGAGAGGGTGGCTTATTCGGCCCCCATTTTGTTCCCCCTTCCCCACTTACCTGCCTCTGCCATCCGCTGCAGAGGTAAGTAAATGGGAAAGGGGGGCAAAAGGGGTGTCAAATATCAATCCTGACTCCAGATCTCGCTCTGGATCCGGTTCCGCTGCTGATCGGGGTTGGTTCGGATTGACCTGAAACGGTTTGGGTAGGGTGTGCACAGCCCTAGACTTAACCATGCATTTGCCTTCTTGTTTATGAGAATAGGTGACGTGAGAGTGATTGAGACTGATAGATTAGTATAGGGGGAAATCCTGCTGAATAAAGGGGGATTCAAGCCCAGGCTTTTAAGAGCAAAGGACTCAAAACTCTGGGCCTGGATGGATGAATTTGTTACTTTCATTTTCTCCCACATTCCATTCCCCCCCCCCCCCCTTTTTTAAAATCATACTGACTCTGGAGAACTTTGTGAATTTAACTGGATTGAAACAAATTCCTCATACTTCCCTACTCATGTGTTGCAGTCGAATGCCTGCAGAGGGCTCGATTTTGCTCTCGAAGTGGAATCCGTTCAAGTGCCAATAAAATGAAACTTTAGAGTCCGTATGTAGAAAAGTCAACCATGGCTTTGGCAGTGGTGTCCCGGTTTATGGTTTATTTACCATTATATTACATGGCCGCCATGCTATAGCACTACTGTTTTTGAAAGGCACATCTTTTGCAATTATCTAAATGCTTTGGCTTGGCTTCCCTGCTCAACGACCCCTCAAAGGCCAGTTGTCTTGTTTTGTGTATTTTCCTGCTTTGAACGTTATCCCCTAATAATTCTCAAAAATCAATCTCCCCTAAGTAATTTCCTCTATTGATGTTGGCAATGAAATACACCAGGAACGGTGCATTGGCCAGCCAAAATGATTCTTCTCTTTGTTTGTTCATCAGGTCTACTCACCTTTGTGTCCTGCAGGCAGCTAGGCTGTTGATTTCCAAGTATGTTTATATCACTGTGCAGATTTGAGCTCTGAATTTAGCATTTCTGTTTTCTTCGAGTGTGGTTTTGGTTTGGTTTAGTTTATTGCATTTCATCATGAACCCCAGCTGTCTGCAGTTTTATCATCAATTCCCATAGTTTTACAATGTCTCAGATTAACATTGTACCAAATTATGCACAAGTTTATGATGGGGGCTTTGTAAATAAAACCAAACAGATAATTTTGTTAACCTCAGACACTTACCCCGAGCCTCCCTGCACAAGTCTAATTGACTGCCAAATTGCTGCAGCTGTGACAGCCTCCAAAATTAACTGGAGGGATTCACTGGAGGGATTCCGAGGCATATGAGAGCCAGTGTGATGTAGTGGCTAAAGTGTTGGACTGGGAGTCTGGAGATCCAGGTTCTAGTCCCCACTCTGCCATGGAAACCCACTGGGTGACTTTGGGCCAGTCACAGACTCTCAGCCCAACCTACCTCACAGGGTTGTTGTTGTGAGGATAAAATGGAGAGGAAGATTATGTATGCTGCCCTGGGTTCCTTGGAGGAAAAAAAGGCAGGAAATAATAATAATAATAATAATAATGATGATGATGATGATGATGTTGTCAAAGAGCCAGGCACCATTATATCTTGAGGTCAATTTTGAGAAAGTAGACCAAGGAGATGAGGTGAATGTGGAGAGGGAAGCATTAGGAATAAGAGAACCAGGGATGGACAATATATCACTGAGATTCTCCAAATGCATTTCAAAGCTCAGGTTGTCTTACTCCCGTTCTTAATTTTCTTTTTTTGTTTTCTGGGAAAAGTGTGCATTTTCTATGAGAAAAGTGTGCATTTGCAATCCCCTCTCCCTGGACTAAAGCAGGAAAATGTATATTTTTCAATTTTTGTTTTTCAAAAAAGTGCATTTGTTGAATGCAGTCTCAAGTTCAGGAAAGTGAACTTTTTTTTGTGAAAAAAAAAATGCACTCCTGTTTGGGTTTAGGATTGTGAATGTGGCAAATTTGCAAATGGGGCAAATTCGTGCATTGAAAAAAAAAAGTTTCATACATCCATAGAACAAATAAATAATAGAAAGCTTGAGTTTCCAGAAAAAGGCTTGCTGAGGGTCAGACTACATGTAATGCTAAACATATGATTTAATATTGTGAAGAGCTTTAACTGTGAATAGTTGCTGGGGGATCAAATTGGCTTACCCTTCTTTTTGCATTGGGGTCCCAGTGTAAATTTCCCCTGGAGCTGCTTTTTTGCACCAGGAAGCACCCATAGGGAATTTTTGACAGAACACAGTGAAAGAGGTCAAGGTTCAACTGCCTTCTATGGTTCCTGTCTATCACCCCATAGCAGTCATTTTGCTCTTGAAAGATGTATGCAGTGTTAAGCCACATCTTTCATATAGCATATTGTCTGCCCTTCTGTTAAGAAGCAAGAGCTGGGACAGGTGAGGCAGGACAGAGTCAGGGAGCTGCACATCAGTGACGCTCTGCTGCACGGACAAAGTCTCCTAACAGGAAGAGGAAGTTATTTGTGGACAGGAAATGGTGGTGATGAATCACAATGGGGAGGAGTGGAGGGAAAGAGCACTTAAAGTTACTTGGGCCAGTAAGGCCTATGCTACCCCCACACACTTGGAAACAAACCCACAATGGCTCCCACACGGTTTGAATTATTGGTTTGAATTCTTTCTCTGCTAAGTATGAGAGTGGGATTCTTCCAGAGATCAGGGCCTCAGGTAGACATACCATTCTAGCATGACTGAGGGGTGAGGATCCCCCCACCCCACCCCGATGACTGCGAAATTGAGGAGCTCTGCGCCCTGTGTGCGGGACCTGGCTCCTTGTGAGTAGCTGTATGGAGCCGGGACAACCCACAATGCCTGCCCACACTTTCCACAGTCTCAGGATTAGCCCGAGACCATGAAAAAAGCACGCTCGAGGGGTAGGCTGACATCCCGGGGCAAGGGAGGGATCATCCCTCCCTGCTGCTCGGATCCCTTGAGCATCATGTGTATGCACAGGGACGATCCTAGGGATTGCTCTGGGATGTCACCAAGTCTAGCTATGGCCCAGAAGTTCCCCAAGGATCCCAATTTGTCTCAAGGGCAGTTCCTCATGGTCACGTGCTTTGTCTATCCAGAGGATAAGACAACAAATGTTGGTTTGGAATGTGATGTAAACCCTGTGATTTGAAGCATTTCAAATTAAAACAGTGGGACAAAGCCCCACTTGAATCTAAACCGTCTGGGGGGCTCATCTACACCAAGCAGTATATTCCACTATGAAAGCAGTAGATAAAAGGCAGGAGTCACACTACTGCTTTATAGCAGTATTGAAGTGCACTGACAACTGTTACGGCCCATTGATACATATCATATTCCACCAGTGAGGGAGGAAGCAGCAGCCAGGCACCTCTCCACCGTGCCTGGGTCCAGCTCCAGCTGAGAGCCCCCTCCCTCCTGCTACCAACTGTCTCTGGAGAGGCCACCAGTGAGGGAGGAAGCAGCAGCCAGGCACCTCTCCACCGTGCCTGGGTCCAGCTCCAGCTGAGAGCCCCCTCCCTCCTGCTGCCAACTGTCTCTGCAGCGGCCACCAGTGAGGGAGGAAGCAGCAGCCAGGCACCTCTCCACCGTGCCTGGGTCCAGCTCCAGCTGAGAGCCCCCTCCCTCCTGCTGCCAACTGTCTCTGGAGAGGCCACCAGTGAGGGAGGAAGCAGCAGCCAGGCACCTCTCCACCGTGCCTGGGTCCAGCTCCAGCTGAGAGCCCCCTCCCTCCTGCTACCAACTGTCTCTGGAGAGGCCACCAGTGAGGGAGGAAGCAGCAGCCAGGCACCTCTCCACCGTGCCTGGGTCCAGCTCCAGCTGAGAGCCCCCTCCCTCCTGCTACCAACTGTCTCTGGAGAGGCCACCAGTGAGGGAGGAAGCAGCAGCCAGGCACCTCTCCACCATGCCTGGGTCCAGCTCCAGCTGAGAGCCCCCTCCCTCCTGCTACCAACTGTCTCTGGAGAGGCCACCAGTGAGGGAGGAAGCAGCAGCCAGGCACCTCTCCACCGTGCCTGGGTCCAGCTCCAGCTGAGAGCCCCCTCCCTCCTGCTGTCAACTGTAACTGCTGAACTTTGCAACTAAGATTGTAGTGCCTGAGTTTGCTTTCCTTTTCCCCCTCCTCCTCCTCTCTCCCAATCCCCTTTCTTTTTGTGTCATGTCTTTTAGATTGTAAGCCTGTGGGCAGGGACTGTCAAGAAATACTTTTGTAAGCTGCCGTGAGAGCCTTTTTTGGCTGAATGGTGGCATAAAAATCCTTAAATAAAAATAAAATATACCGCTTTCGTACCACTTTCATTAATGCTATATCCTCCGGAGCTCCTGGGGACAAAGAACACCACAGAACAGCCCAGGTCAGAAGACCAGGAGGTTTCTGGGCCCTCAGGAGAGATGGGCCTCTGAGGCATACGTGGGAGTGACCACCTGGTCTCCAAGAGTGTCATCATTTTGAAAGGCAGGGCAGAGGAAGCCCTGTGAAGAGGAGTACCTATTTACAATGGAGGACTCCTCATGAGCAAGGCCCTCCTCACAAGTAGGACCATTGCCAATGGATCTGGAAAAACTGCAGTTGAGCTCTGAGTGGGGCTCTGGAAGCTCTGGTTATATAAGCCTTCAGTATCAGCCTAACCATTGCTGGAAACAACATCTTCTCTCAACTCTGGTGCCTTGTACTTTTGACCATCGTCTGTGATTGCAACTTCATGCTTCAGACCTTCAACTCTTGCTTGACTCCGTTTCTAGGACTGCATATTGTATCTGACTTCTTACCTATGTTTGGACATTGACTGCTTCTCAGACTTTTCAGAACCCTTCCTCTTACCTGGTAAAACTGTGCCTATTTATTGTCTTGCATTTGAATTGTCCCTTAGTTTAACCTAATGCTAAGCGTGATCCAGCCATAGCAAGGTAGCTCCCAACCTGACTCATTTCCTCAGTTTGTATTATATTTTTTACCAGTGCTTTGACCTTGGCCATGCCTCAGGCAATTCTCTTGGAACTGTTCTTGACTGGTGATACTGTGCTTGACCTTTGCCTACCTATGTGCTATCAGATTTGCATCTTAGTTTGCCCCAGCAGTGAGCCTGATCCAGCCATAGCAGGACCTACCTCTTTCAAAATACTAGAACCCGTGGTCATCCCATGAAGCTGATTAGTGGGAGATTCAGAACAAATAAAAGGAAGAACTTCTTCACACAGCACATAGTTAAATTATGGAATTCACTACCACAAGATGTAGTGCTGGCCACCAATTTGGATGGCTTTAAAAGGGGGTTGGATAAACTCCTGGAGGAGAAGGCATTCAATGGCTACTAGCCTTGATGGCTGAGTGCTATCTCCAGTATCTGAGGCAGTAAGCCTGTGTGCACCAGTTGCTGAGGAACATGGGTGTGAGGACGTTGCACCATGTCCTGCTTTGTTGGTTCCTGGTTGACAGCTGGTTGGCCACTGTGCTGGACTCGGTCTGATCCAGCATGGCACTTCTAATGTTCTTATGTTCCCTGGAAGGTTGAGGGAGATCAGTGGTGCAGCCACTGCTGCCCTCAGAACGTTGTTGGCTCATACCACATGAGGGTATTTAGTTTTTGGCTTCAGAGGTGGCAGATATATTCTTCTTGTGGATCCATGGTGACCCCTGAAATGCTCTCAGAATGCCCCATTCCTGCTCCTTCCATCCTAAAGCACAACAGTGGCTGAACTTTCTAGGGAAGCTTCTAGCCACAGACTTCCTTCTCTGACTATGATATCTCATAGACCCTCAGCTGCCCTCCCTTGATGCTTAGGACTGCTCCCTCAATGAATGTATATAATACAACTGAGCATTATTTTTAATAATATATCACTTCCTTTCAATTTCAAATGTAGACTTTTATTGCATATTCTGTAATATAGGTAGGTGTTCCTTAAATGACAGAAATTAACTAAAAATTGTTAGAGTTTTGTGGGGACATGGCTGTGTTAAATGCCATCAATAATGCAGCCACCACTGGGATGAATAGATCTTAATAGTTATGGGTAGAAATTTACAATAACACAGAAATAATTGATCTAGGATCAGACACAAAGGAGTATAGAGTCCTAAGGGGAGGACTCAGAAGCCCTAACAGCCATGAAGATTAGCCTTCAGATATTCAAATAAAGACATAAGCTCAGTACTCTAAAAGTATAATGGTAACCATTTAAAGCATAAAAGCTGTGCTGTTAAATATGCACTTTTTCAGCACATTGAGCTAAATATACAGAACTGTAGCAAAACTAGTCTGTTTCCAGAAGCCATAAATCATGTTCAGTACTTCTGCATTATATAGCTTCCATCATGCCCACGATCATGTTATTGGAGCATGGGCTGTGCATAATGATTACCCAACATCCGTCTTATCTTTCATTTTCCAGGGGGGAAATACTTACATTCAGATATGATTTTATCCATGGAGAAATGGGTAGCTATGAGAAATGCCACTGCTTCCAGCAATTACTCACTTTCTTTTGTACTCTATCCTTCTTGTGCTTGTTCATACACATTAAAACACAAAGCCCATTTCTGTTAAGCTGATATTGGTATAGTGTGCTCCAAATATTATTAGCCACTTGGATAAACAACATCTGTTTGAAAGGAAAAGACCTCTTCTTCGTGGAATTGAACTGCAAATATGCAAAATTCAACAAATGGTTACCAAATTTTGTTGCTGACATTTTTGAATGCAAAATTCAAATTTGTGTTTGAATAAGAATGTTTCTCTCATCTCTTAAGCATTTTGTTGGCATTTCTTGATTGTTTTGGCAGGTATCATATATGAGTTCAACACTGTCCAATGTGAAATATGAAATATAAGGTTAAGGGGACATGGATATAAGCATCTTTTAAGAGAGGGTTCTAGTAAAGCAGCCAAAACATGGACTAAAAATAATTTTATATCAAACACAAATAAATTCAACATAGTTGGACATATGTCTGAGTAAACATACATAGCATTATGCTATATCATCAATCAAAAACTCTCAGAATATGAGATTTCATAGTACACTATTTATCAAATGCAATCCAATGTTGCATGCTGTTTCGTGCCAACCATTAAATGCTGTGCAATACTAAGCATAACTGTTAAATACTGTCAAATGTATACTATGATATATCAATTATCAATTATTGTCAAATATAAAGTATTGAAATGAATTAAATGATAACTCATGTAAATATGTGTTATGTATGGCAGGCATGACTTTTCCCTAACAATGCACCTGGAAGAAGATTACATTGTGATGTAGCATCCTTCGGCAGAGGCATTCTGGGCAAAATGGCCCAGAATTGGAGTAGGAGAGCTGTCCAAGAAGGGGCTGGAAAGGTGAAGAAGGACTTTTGAACCAGCACTGCTAATGGCGAAGGAATTGCCATGTTGTACATCCAAATAGGTTCCCAGGGTGGGATCAGAACTGGTGGCAGATTTGATGGGGACTTGGTAAAGTTCTCACTGATGGGATCTCTCCTACATCAGTTAGATCCTGCAGGGCTTACCTTATGGTGGCAATAGTAGGTATGAGAAGCTTGTTTCAGTTTCCAGATCACTGAAATGCCCCATTTACAATTCCAAGTGGAAGCACATTTTCTCCTAAAATGTTTACGATTTCCTGAACTTGTGTTCACATCCACAAAATGTGTACCTTAAAAATGTCCAACTTGCTCTAAATCCACACATTTTAAATCACACATGCTTTGGTCTATAGGGGAAACTGCTGTGATGTTAGAAATTTGCACACATTTGTGAATAAGTTAGTGCAACATGCACTTTTGATAGCTGTTAATGTGCAATTTCCCTGTTCGCACAAAATGAACAGCCATCGCAAATTGAGGAGAAATGAGCAGCAAGCTGGTGCTTGGGGAATCTTGGTGAGCTTAAACCTCACTTGTCTGCCCATCCCTAGTGGTTAGCAGCACTCCCATCAGCCACCATTTCAATGCTCCGTTAGGCCCTGAAGTAGTTTCAGGTGAGGGTGATAAATTAAAATGGTGGCTCTTGGTTCTAGTTGCTTTTTAAAGCAGGTCCTACTCTAGGAATAGGCAAACTCACCTGGGTCTGACTCATGGGAGCTTCTTTGGCAGCTTGGTGGGCATCCAATGAGTGCATGGCAGCCGTCTGCCCCACTCCGGAAACTCCATTTTGCGCAACAATGGAGAATCCAGAAATTGTGCATTTTCCCTATGGCTCCATTTGCACCTTTACTGTGTAACTTCCAGAGCCACCATTGTAGTGCACAATGGAGGCTCTGGAATGGGGCAGACGGCTGCCAGGCACTTTCCAGTCGCATGGGTGCTCCACGAACACACCACAGGTACCTGACTGGGTCTGGGGGTGGGGCAGTTGTAGGGGAATCTGTTGGACTTCTGGGCCCGTTTGGACACCTGCAACATCTATGGCCGATGTCAGTGGGAGACACTGGCCCCTGATCACGAAAGCAGTGTGCTGATGCTAAGCCTTGTTGTGGCTCAACCAGATCAGTGTTTGCCAAAAAAAAAAAAAAAAAAAAAAAAAAATCCAGAGGTTTAGGTTTTGGAATCAGGAAGTCCTGTTATACTCTTCTCTTTGACTGGCGTTTGCATGCTATAGCTGATGTTGAAGGTAAAGTGCTGCAGTTTTGGGGAAGATAATAAACAAATCAAATTGGATCTCATTAGAAAGGATAGCCATGATGATCTTCACTTTCCAAGCACTAACATTTCTGTACTGGAAACCCAACATCATTGGCTTCAATGTGCTGTGGAGAACAACAGCCAAGACCTCAGGGTCTTTGGTTCTTAATGGAATTTAGATTCACAAACTGGTTCCTTTTTTGTTAGTGGATATTTTGACTTGGGCTGTCCCTGCATTTCATCCAACTTGGAAATGAAAATCTAGGTAAGCATTTGGACTCCCTTTCGTTAGCCTCATTTGCTCAGGAAAGCTGATTTCACATTGAAAGGATGGTGAGCTTTCTCAGATATATGATTTTAATGCTTCTATTATTTTACTATTATGCAACCTTCAAATCTGTTATTCAGTTCTCTCTACCTCCTGAAAAGGAAAATTACTAAATGGCTTGGAAAGAGTTTGCATGCTATATGAGGTGAACATGTGATAGAAATGCAGTAGGTGAAAAATCTGTCATCATTTTTTTTAAAAAAATAATTAAATTACTTAAGCCTTCTTATTTTTCTGACTCCACACCATGCTTAAGTACATGCAAAGTAAATCGTGATACAGTATACCCCTGTAGCCTAGTGGCCAGGAGGGCTACCTGTGGAGCAGATAAGTATCACCAACATTTCCCATCCTTGGGTCCCCAGAAGATATTGAACTACAATTCCCATCACCTTCAACTGGCATGGCTTGTGGTCAGGAATGATGGTCATAGTTCAATATACATCTGACAACTCAATGTTGAGAAAATCTGCATTAAACATTTGGGGAGAAGGCATAGCTTAGTAGTAGACAATATGCAACCTTTAATTTTCAGCATCCCCAGTAAAAAAAGGATTGTCTGACTGAGGCTCTGAAAAACTACTGCTAGATAGAGTAGATGGTACAGGGCTATATGACTGGTCTGAATCACCATATGATATGCATGTATTTACTATTTTTTTCCATATATTTCTATCCTGCCTTCACCTGGCTTACAAATAAAAAGAAAAGTAAAGCAACATCTCTCTATATAAAATCCTAAAGTGATGCATGGCAAGGTCTTGAATTATGACATGCTGGATGTTCCAAGCTATGAGAAGAACTTTGGATGCTGGGGTTCCAAGCTATGAGAAGAACTTTGTGTGGCTAAGCAATAGGATATATAAACACAGGTGGGAGGGGGAACTGCTGGGAGTGCGGGAATGGCTGGAAGGGGAGGAGCCCAGAGAGGAGGCTGAGTGGCTCACAAGCATGCATGCAGGCCTCAAGTAAGTCCCATGAGGAGTGGCTCGGAGGGGGGTGCCCGAAGTACTCATGGTCGGCCTCATGCCTGGCTTTTCTGGGCATCCACTGAAAAGCCAGAAAAGTACAATACTGAGCAATCAACTATTAGCGTGCAGATGGTCTGCATGAGTCAAGCTAGTATAAAATAATAAACAACCAGCAAGATAAATGGGAACAGGACATTTGAGTGTCAATATTAAAATAGTAACAGCTAAAATCATAATACAAACACACACACACACATCAATTCCCAATGTACCTGACTGGGGTGCAGAGGAGTTGAAATCCAAAACATCTGGAGGGTACTGTGCTTTTTTTAAAAAAACTCATTACTATGTGTTTCTAGATGGTGTTCTCCATCTACCCCAATCCTATGCTTTCAAACCTTATTCCTATTCAGAATTGTTGTTATCCACTACAATAAATGTGATTTCTACATTAGGAATGGAAGCCCCCAGAGATTCCCGGCGCCCTTAAGTGCCACACTTCTCCACGGGGACATGGCTGAGATACAATTTTCCCACTGGCTGCATAGGGAGAAAAATCAAAAGACTAACTAGTGTTAATAGAGGTTGCACTGCTCTCTGACAACTGCAGACAGCCCATGTGAAATAGTTAATTCTGTGTGTGAACACGCATGAACAACCTCCACTAAGTGGTATAGTAATGTTCTTCTGGTAGATTAATAATTGTCTGCAATCTGTAGCAATCACCATTTCTTCTTCTCCTTTTTAAAAAGTCTCTCACCTGCTTTTCTCATGCATCTGAGAATATATGTGCTTGGTAAATTGGTTTTAGTGACTACAGGTGGCTTAGAGGGGAAGTGGAAAATGGGCAATTTCTGCAAGGGATTGGAGCTGCTGTCTCTTTCAGCTTCCATAATCAGAATGTTGCTCACTACAACACTGCATAAGGATCTTGCTCTCTTTTCTCATGTCTTTCTCTGATTAAAGGAAAAAGGACCAGCTCAGTTGTCATTTATGCACACAAAAAATACATAAATGGGTGGTGGTGGGAATCTATGAGCATCTGAGCCATATGTCTCAGGGAAATTTGTTCCAGAAACAAATGACCTCTGGGGAAAATGGATAGCACATTACAAAATGGGCACCTTGGAACCATGTGGCTAAACTATCAGTAAAAATGATCCATTCTTTTCAACATGAAATTAGTTCTCCGGTGAAATATCGAGAAGAGATTTTAGGCAGTTCTACCACCTGCTCCTCAACTATAGGATCTGTATATTCACCGGTTTGATTTATGAGGAGTAGGGATATTTTGAAATATCTATTTCAGCAGGGGATGTTGGTTGGTTTGTTTTTTTATCCTTGGTTTTTCTCCTATCTTTTTGACATCTTAGCAAACTTTTAAATTGTTTGAGAGGTTAACTATTTTTCTACCTGTTCCCTTGTGATATATCTGCCGTTCAGTCAAGCATTCTTACAAATAAGGGCATAACTTATTTGGTGTGGGGAGTGAACAGCATGTATAATTTAAATTGCAAGGACATATTGTTCCTCTACTACATTTGTGGTAGTGAAGACCCCAATGGCCTAATACCAATAAGTAGTTCTAGAGTGATGTTACAGAATCTGCACAAGCATTCCAACTGTTCACTGAACAAACTTGTCAGTAACAGGTTGTTCATTGCCCATCTTCTGTGAAAAGAAATGGTTGCCATTTTGGCTGAGACTAAAGTTTCATGGATGGAGAAGCTGTGTGAAGCAGGCTAAGGACTAGAAAGATAACGAAGGAGATCCCAAAAGCTTGGATATCTAAGAGGCAGAGAGCCCATATGCAGAGGGCACAAGAAACAGAGGCAGAGTAAATGCAAGTGAAAAATTCCTTGATGGCAGGCCAGATGGAAGAGTCAGAGTCCTAAGGGAAAGGCTTGGAGATTGTAGGAAAGGAGTGAAGAAGCACATAAGGGGTGTCAGGTATACACTCTCAAAGGGATTCCTGTGCCTTTATGAAAGGAGAATTCTACTATCTGTGGATCCTGACCTCACCATGGTATTGTGCAACCTAGCACTTTGAAGGTGGATGATGGCCATGAGAGGGTGGGCGGGCTACTGAATGTACTGTGCTGATTTGAACTAGGTACCCTAGACTGTGGCATCAGGCTTCCAGTATACATTTCTGCTTAACTACACATACAGAATGTAAGACCCAAATCATTCTTTGAGGCTGTCCTGATGGCAATGGGAACGGTGCCTCTGTATAGCACTGTCAGTTATGACAGTATGTTCCTCCAAATCCTTTTTCTGGTCCAACAGTGGAGATCCACAAAGGACATGGCCCTCTCAGATGGCTTTGCTGGATGTGGATGTACTTTCATGATGCTATTTGCATTGGGATTTGAAGCCTCCACTACAGTCACCAGTTGCACTTCAAGGAGTGCATTTCTCCTAACTACACTGTGGAAAGGCCTATGCTTAATTAGTGTTCCAAGGAGTCGTTACTCATGGCTATAGCTGCACCAGGGCCCTTGTTTTGAAGAATGACTACCATATAGTTCAGAACAATGTACAATCCACAACAAAGGCCATAGCTAGATGGGGTGATATCCCAGGGTCATCCTGGGATTGTCCCTGTGCACCCACATGACGCACAGTGGATCCTGGGAGCAGGGAGGGATGATTCCTCACTTTCCCAGGGATATCACCCTACCCTTTAGGCGTGGTTTTTCTGTGGACCTGAGATGATCCTGAGACCGTGGAAAGTGTGTCCCACCATCACTCCTTGCAGTTACTCGTGAGGAGCTGGGAACTGCGCCCATCAGGGGTGGGGTGGGATGAGTGGGGATTTTTTAAAAAAACACACAAAACCAAACACTTACCTTTCGGTGCACAAGTGCTCATGTGCTTCCTCTGTTTGTTTTTTAAAAACAAAATAGCGGGTGCTATGTCCTGTTCCTCTGAGGCCATCGCATGCCACGTGTAAACAGAGGGGGAGATCTCGCGATAAAAATATTGCGAGATCCTCACCCCTCTGTTGTGCTAGACCCGTAGGTGTAGCTGAGGCCTGACTTGCAACAAACCATGATATTAGGCCATTGCAGGTACTGAAACAAGTTTGCACCAAATATTTACTCCACTGGCTGGAAGATTTAGAGATGTCAGAGAAATATGCAATGGATTCAAATGAGTTTGGATTTCTAGAAATCTGACCTGCAGATTCAACAACAGACTGGCTTTTACCAAGTCAGGTGGATTCCGTGGACTAGTGGATTTCTTTTGGTTTTACTTGCTGGGGGACATGTGCTAATGGACACTGGCATAAGTGGAATGAAGTTCTCATACTTCCCGATCCCATTGTTTAGTGGATAATGGAACAAGAGATGGCTGATAATCCATGAAACACAGGCCTTAGCTAGACCTACCTTTTAGCTCGCAACAGAGGAGGTAAGATCCCGCAATGTGTTGACTGTGAGATCCCTCCTCTGTCTACATGTGACACGCGACAACCTCAGCAGGAGAGGCATCACGTCCACCATTTTTTTTTAAAGAGGAAGGAGTGCATGGACATTTGTGCGCTAAAGCTAAGCAGTTTTTTTAAAAAATAATTTAAATTCTTGCTCCCCCCACCCTACTGCTGATGGGTGCAGCACTCCTGGCTCTGTGCGAGGAATCACGCGGAGCTGGGTATACCCGCACCAATGGGCCACACATTCAACAAGGGCCAAAGTGGAGGGCTCTATCCCGGGGCAAGGGAGGGATCATGTGGACACACAGGGACGATCCCAGGGTTTGCCCCGGGATAAAGCCCTGTCTAGCTATGGCCACAGTTGCAGTAGATTTAACAATATACATACATCTCTAGGTGGTTTCAAGCCTAAGTCAGATTGTTTTTGAACATACTTTTCCTTTCATTTGTAGACTGTATGAATAAACCCCACAGATTTATTATTTTAGACATGGCTTGAAATTCACTGTAAATCAGTAGAACAAAGAACATTAAGCACAAAGCTGAGTAACATCTGATCATCATTATTTTTTTAAGCATTTAAAAAGCATTTCATCATGAAGGTGCAAGATATCGCACCTTCATGAATAGTGTGTTGGCATCAATTGGATAAAAGAATTGGCTATCCAAAGTATATCTGTTCATGGAAAAGGAGACTGACAGAAGCCAACTTTAATGGGCACATAGAATTTTTCACCTTTTCCACCTGATTTTAGGGCAATCCATTCTCCCGAACACATTTCTCACCATCTGCAGTTCTGCCACCTCTGATAATTATTCTACAGGCAACCTGTTAACGTCGACCAGCAAGAGAGACATGAACTTCAAGTATATTTTTAAACATGAGAAAAACCAATTTGAAGTACATGTCTGCAATAAGAGAGCAGGCATTGACAGCAAGTAAGCAAAATTTAATCCACCTGAAATCATAATGACCCGGACAGATGAATCTGTCAACTTCAGTTTTTCTCAGTTTCTCATTTTTCCCGTGTTAAGTTAAATTTGTCCCAAACTTTGAGAATTTTTTTGAAATGGTTAGCAGGAAAATCCATAGGACTGTTTGTGCACGTTGTCCTGATATATAATCCCGGCAAACGTGTTTTGTAATATTATGCCTTTTTAATGTGGTTTTCCATAATATGCACACAATTATTTGATTGGAGAATTCCACTTCAAATTCAGAGAAGTCCAAATTTTGAGTTTCATCCATGAAACCTGCTCACTTTGATGGCAAGCTCATAAGAGCATGCTATCTCAGCTGGGTAATATTTCCTAGATAAAGATCAGTGGTTCTCAAATGATATTTGGAGGAACTTTGAGGATCTTCTGACATTTGTCAGAGAGGCTTTAAACAGCAATGACAGATAAGCTTCCCCGAAAGATGACTTGTCCATTGTTATTCATCTTCCTCTGCAATGGACAAATGCAGAGGCAATGTTATTTGCAATGTAAAGTGTCCTGTCAGTTCATACTGGACAAACTTCAAAATTTGTGAACCGGATAAATGCAGAATGTATTTCCTGTACGCTAGATGGCATTTCAGCCAGGAATCTTGTACGACTAGGGGGTGGGTGAATGAGTGATGTTCGAGATTGGCCAGATTCTTTGAACATCATCTTGTTACTTGTCTTGTGTATTGCAAAGATGTGTACATTTCAAAGATGTGCACAACAGGTAGATAATTTATGGTGATCCATGGTCCACACAAGTTGTGCACAATTAATGCCTACGTTTCGAAAAACATGCATGAAAATATGCACACATTTTCACGCGCAAAACAAAACTTGCAATTTGATATGGATTCAAGTCAGAATTAGTGTTGGGCCAAATCTTGCTCCCTATTTTTGGGAACTTCTTCTCTCCCTGTGAAAAAGTTGTTGTTTTTTCTGGCTCTTTTACAGGAAGGGGGGGGGATTTCAGAAAATTTTCTCCTTGGGGAGAGGGCCAGGATTTCCACATACTTTTTAGAAGTGTAGCCAGTTGCTGAGGGAACTTCTTCCTATTTTTTAGTTTTTCAAAAAAAAATCACCCCCTTCCTTTGGCATTTGGAGGAGCCCAGCAGTTCTTAGTGAATTCCTATTGGGGACCATGTGACCTTTCTCTCTCCAATAAGCACTCAGGAAGAACTCCTGGGCTCCTGAAAATGCTAGGAGTGTATTTTTGAAAGAAAGAAAGAAAGAAAGAAAGAAAGAAAGAAAGAAGACCCTTCAACAACAGGCTACATTTAAAAAGGTATGTGGGAACCCTGTCCCCTCCCCAAAAAGAAAATTCTCCAAAATCCTCACCTCTCCCAGGCTATTCCACCCAAGTTTTCATTGTCCTCCCACCCCCACAAAATGCCAAAAATGGAATGGTCAGAACAAGCTTCAGGATGCAAGTCAGAGAACCTTGGGAAGCTCAAGTTTTGCTGATTTGCACATCTCTAGCATAGGGCCTCTGTATGTAGCAGTCTCTGGGTTGAGTGCATGTGAGCTTAGATGAATGATGGAAGAAGAGGAAACAGTTATTTGCTCCTCTCTCTGTCAAATCATTGGCTGGGTAAGTGTTTGAAGCACCAGTGCAATCATAAGAATCTGTGTTTATCTGAAGTTTGGATTATATTGTGTGATAACATTTGCTTTTGTGTCATCCTAATTGACAAAGGAAATGGAAGAGACAAATTAGGAAGTGAATAAGCAATGCAAATCAATAGGAATTACTTGTTTCTAAAGAAACAATCAAGTAAAATGAAATGGATGCCCAATAGATGATAGCAGCTGTTGTGGAACCTAAGCCCTAATGCATAATTGAAATCTAATATTGATCCAGAGCCTTTTGGAGGAGTTTAATGGTTGTTGCTTGGAAAAATAGAATGCTTGTATATGTTAACAATTTCTACTGTCACATAATGTTCTCCAAGGGCCACATCAGCACAGTTGCTTTACTGCTGCATTAGGACAAGTATTAGCAAAAGAAGAGTGTGTCTTTTTTTCTTTATTCCAGGTATACTATGTGCAAACACACCTTGCAGATTCTTAATGTTGTTACCCACGAAAAAATGTTTTCCCCCATCCCAGCACTTAGGTTAAACTGAAGATAAAAATATCTATTCCCCGTTGTTTGTTCTCATTATCCAAGGTTCATGGTTAGACTGGCTCTGGAACATTCTTAGATAAGATGGCTAATATCACATAGAGTTCTGAGGCACAATAAAGGCTAATAGATTTATTGCAGCATAAGCTTTCCTATGGTTTCCCCCCACTTCATTAGATGTATATAGTGTATCCACAATCAGCAGATGTATAGGCTATGCATTGGATGCTGGGACAAACATTTCATATTTTATACTTATGTACTTCTTCACACAGCACATAGTTACGTAAATTATGGAACTCACTACCACAAGTTGTAGTGATGGCCACCAATTTGGATGGCTTTAAAAGGGGGTTGGATAAATTCCTGGAGGCGAAGGCTATCAATGGCTACTAGCCCTGATGTTTGTGTGCTCTCTCCAGTATTCAAGGCAGTCAGCCTGTGTGCACCAGTTGCTGGGGAACATGGGTGGGAGGGTGCTGTTGCACCATGTCCTGCCTTGTAGGTCCCTAGCCGATGGCTGGTTGTCCACTGTGTGAACAGAGTGCTGAACTAGATGGACCCTTAGTCTGATCCAGCAGGGCACTTTTTATGTTCTTATATACTCCTTTTAGTAGAAGATTCTATTTCGTTGTGCCTATTATGCAGCAGTAAGGATGGCCAAAAAAACCCAAAAAACTTCTTATACCTCTTCTATTTTATCCTCAAAATGCTGCCCAGCAGAATTATTCTCAGTGGTGAAGAGCCTGTTGGGATGAGGCCTGGGCTCAGAGAAACCAGGATTGGAACCCTCAGTCATCTGCTGTAATAAATTCGCTAGGCACTTCGAGGAGAAATTTGCTTGCATTCACTCAGAATTTTATGCTGCAGTTTTCGCAGAGCCTGGGGAGGTGTCCAGTGCCCCATCTGGTCATGTTTCCTGGGATCAGTTCCAATTGTTGCAGCCTGTTAATGTGGACAAGACATCAAGACAACTGCCTATTTTCAAATTATCAGGCAAGCGTGGCCCAGTTTGAAGAACCTCTTTGTAAAATGACATTCATAACGTCACGGAAATACTCCAAATTGCTCTGCGCCCAAAACTTGATTCAATTTATGTTATCATAATGGAATAGAGGTTACTAAACTTTGAGGCCAGTTAGGATGTATACCTTTGTAAACTTCGATTTCATCCAAATACAAAAATGAACCAACAGCCTTCCTCTTTGTGATGCTTTAACAACACAGACTTTTCTGTATGGCCATAACCGAATTGTGGGATTCTCTTCCATGGGAGGCGCATTTGGACTAGTCTCTGCCATCTTGTTAAGATCTTTTTATTCAGACAATCTTTTAATTGGCTCATTCAGAAATTGTAATGCTGATTGTTTCCTTTTAGTGGTTTCTATCTGGCGTGACTGTCTTTATTTTAATGACTTTTTTGTTTACGAAACTGTATAATTTCAGTTTGAAATTAATGTGAGCTGCCCTGAGTGCTGTTTTCAAAGTGGAATGACAGAATGTAAATCCTCTTAAAATAAATAAAATACACATTTATAAGTAAATTGGAAAGTGTTAGGTCCTGCTCAGGTGACACATTGTTAAGTAGTGCCATGTATATAACTGCTGTTCTGTAATGTTTGCTTTGTGTGGCCTCTGAGAGGAGAGGCCTGTGTAGTAGTTGCTTGTGGATGTTCTGAAGGGGAGAGAAAGACAATGGCTTCGAATATTTTTGATTGGGCCTGGATCAATTAAATTCAATTTTGATTTCCAGGTGAAAAAGAGCAGTTGGGAATTGAGTTGACAGTTGAGAGTTTAGGAAGTCAGTTGTTAGTCTGAGAGGGAGATGGTCTGCCGATTGGTCTGTGGTATTGCATCTACACCTGCTTGGTGTAGATGTGTCATGGTCCCCAATAGTAGTCAGTGCACTTCAGTACCACTATAAAGCAGTAGTGTAGATCCTGCAGTGCACTTCAATACCACTATGAAGCAGTAGTGTGGCTCCTGCCTTTTATATACCGCTTTCATACCACTTTCATAGTGGAAGATGAAGGTGTAGATGAGCCCCTAGTCTACCAGCTTTGGCAAAATAAATGTGAGAAATCTGAGGAAGGCAAAATGGGGTGTTTTGATAAGACCTGTGAAGTAACTGGGTTATGAGGTTGGTTCTTACATCCCTAGTTTGGCACCAGATGTAACCTAAAGTGAAATTTAAAAGGAATTTGGAATTTCTGCTTGGGAAAAAATGTTTGAGGAATTTTGAGGGAAGAAGATAAAGGTTCATTAATAACACTGCAGGAATTTTACAAGGGTTCTGCAGATTGATGCAACATTTCTCAGGGCGATTCTGCACAACCCAAGCTTCTTACCAAATTTCACCAAAAGATTTTCTTTTTCCTAAAGCTTTTAACACTTGATGTTGTGCAGACTTCTATTGTTACTTTCTACTGTTAGTTTTACCCTACCCTGTGCCTCCTTACCCTACCCTGTACCTGTTTGCATTCTCTTCCCCTCCTTATTGTCTTATTGTTTTACTATGATTTTATTAGATTGTAAGCCTATGCGGCAGGGTCTTGCTATTTACTGTTTTACTCTGTACAACACCATGTACATTGATGGTGCTATATAAATAAATAATAATAATAAATAACAGCAAATCAATCCATCAATGTCACACGGATTTCCACAGATAAAGCCTGGGATTTAAAAGCATCTCACCAATTTTTTCCTAACATGATTTTAGAGTACATTTTGAAGTTCCTGAGCTGAGGAATTTTGAGGGAGGTAAACAGAGCTTTGACAAACTGAGAAAACCCTTCCAGTATTTCACACAGCGCACTTATGGTCTTCTATGTAGATTACTCTGGGCATGTCTACACCTAAGGGTGTAGAGGGAGAAAGGGGGAAGGATCACGGACTTATCTGCTTCCGTGATCCTCCCCCAGCATCATGACACCTGTGCAACATCCTGGAAGGGAAGAGGGATGTCATGGCCACCATTCTCCTCCACCCCCCGCCCCGGAACCAGAGATAGAGTGCAACTGCACTTCAGTGCATGTAAGTTTTTTTTAAAACCCTTTGAAATGTTACCCCCATCCCCAATGGGCACAGACCGCCCCCAAGCAGCTCTGTGCCCATTTTAAGAGCTCCACTACTTGCGAGGAGGAAGGGAGAAGCCGGGAGCGTGCACCACACCTCCCATGGTCCTCAGGACCATGGGGAAAATTGAGATAACGGGGCAACCAGTTATCCCGTGAAAATGGAGGGGTTGCCCCTGGGATCCACTGTGCGTCATTTGGATGCACAGGGATGTTCTAGGGATGACCCCAAGGGGAAAAAGCTGATGTAGACATGCCCTCTATTTGAAGCCAAATTCTTACAGAATCCCAACAGCAATGCAAGAAGTTTAGGACTTCTAATACAATCCCTCACAACTATATCTCTTCCTCTCTGGAATAGTAAGAGGCTCTTTTGAGTGGGTATTGCCTCTTTAGTTCTATATTGACTTTGTGGAGCGCTGCAAACAGTTTATTTTTTATTTTTAATGAGTTCTTTGTGAACTTCACAAGGGTGCAGGCTTTCCAGACTTTGCTGAGAACCAATACACAGACATTGCTGAAGCACTTGTAATGAGAACATGTATAAAAACTTGCTTATACTTCCCAAAGTCAGAACTGTGCCATTTCGCTCTGAAAATCCATGTCTGCTTAGCAGTGATATACAGCAAGAAGTCAAGCGATATTTTTAAAAACCATGGATCTGGGATAATGTATGAACTTTTGAGTTTGCTACACCCTTTGTCTCCTAAAAATAGTAATCCATTTCTCGGGTCAAGAACCTAAACTGCTCATTCCCTCCCAGCCTGAAGCAACCGACCATCTCATTAATGTTTAAAACAGCAGCTGGCTAAGCAATGTTTTGGAGCAGATTAACCCATTTACACATTTTGAAACATAGTAGCTTTCTTCTTCTCTGCTAGCAAATCTGATTTCTCGACTATTGAGCTGAGATTGAATACTGTATGAGTTAGTTAACTGTGGAGCAATTCGTGTTGTCAGTTTTCACATACCTCCATGCGTCACCATAATCATCAATAAGAACTTAATATGAGTTCTCACATTAAAAAAAGCAAACAGAAAACAAACAAAGCCAAATTGATCAGTCTTCTTTTTCATTTGAAAGAGAGATAGTTTAAAATCTCACTGGGAGGAAGATATTCAAGTCAGATGGTGTTGTGTTGGGTATTTTCAACAGAAGGTGGGATTGAATGATGTTGTTACCCAACTCTGTGGTGAAGGAGTAAAAAGCTACTTTCTCTCTTTGTTGTCTTTGATACCCCCATAGACACATTGGTGGGAATAACATTCCAGTAGAGCATTTTAATAGAGGTAATTGCTTGCTGGAACATGTAGTCCTGGTTGAAGGCGACCGGCCTTGAATTCTTTCCGCAATAATAGAAATGTGTGTTGTTTTTAAACATGTGTCATTATCAAGTGTGTTTTGTTAATTCACACCAACCTCTACTCACATGCAGTTATATATTAATTATTCTGTTAAGATTGTGGCTAGGGATTCTTATCTGAATGTAGTGTAGAGGTAAAAGCATTCAGATGCACATTTGGATGTGTAAGTGCATCTGATGTATTCCTGTGGTTTGTCATTCAGTGAGTGATATCTGTGCGGAAGTCACCTTTCTTTCCTCTTTGGGTGGCTGAGAATTTTGTTTCAGTTTGGCTTTGATAAGGGTTTACCAAAATTTGCAAAGTTTTCCATAATCAGGACAAAATAACTTATGGTTTAAAACCTTCAAATGTGGGGGAAATCAAAATGGTCAGATTTGTCCATCCAGACCCAGGACATTCAGTGCTTAGCTCTTAAATGTTTGCCAGGATGGAACTCATCTCTCTCCCTCCCTCTCCCTCTCTCTCTCTCTCTCTCTCTCTCTCTCTCTCACACACACACACACACACACACATAAAAGTGGGGCAAGGATAAGCCTCCCTGATTGGGCAAGAGTTAGAAGAGCACAAGCTACCTTTAACTCATCAAAAGTTGAGAACAAAAAAGTGTTTTTAGAATGCAGATGGATGGTGAAACAGAGAAGAAGGCTGGAAGGGAATAAGAGTTAAAATAAGAAGGAAAATCAGAGAGCTGTTTGATAGAAGCTGAATGCTTGGGAAAGCTGAGGATTCTAACAGTAAGATATTGCTGGAAAGAGCTTTAGAGAAAAGAAGAAACCAGTCTAGTTGGAAATTAGCTAGAGGCATTTACCCTGGTTGTTTCCTTACACGTGCTCTAATGGTGTGTGTGTATGGGAGGGACCATTCAGATGTTAAAACCTTTTTCTTAATAATAATATTTTTAAGTTAACTTTTTAAAAAAGTTTTTAAGTCTTCTTTCTTGTTGGATTACTCACTGCACACCTAAAAGCCAAACGCGACACTACCTACAGGGATTTTCAAGAGGCCTAGCAGGGTTTGGGGGCTGTTTGGAGGAGGTAGGGTGACCATATGAAAAGGAAGACAGAGCTCCTGTAGCTTTAACAGCTGCATAGAAAAGGGCATTTCAGCAGGTGTCATTTGTGTATATGGAGAACCTGGTGAAATTCCCTCTTCATCACAACAGTTAAAGCTGCAGGTGCCCTGCCCTCTTTTAAATCTGGTCACTCTAGTATAGCTCCTGCACCTTTAACTGTTGTGATGAAGATGGAATTTCATCACGTTCTCCATATATACAAATGCTGAAATTCCCTTTTCTATGCAGCTGTTAAAGATACAGGAGCCCTGTCCTCCTTTTCATATGGTCACCTTAGAGGAGGCAGCCAGGGAAAATAAAGGATTCTAGCTGTTGGCAAAAGTACCAGGATAAGTACCAGGATAAGTGCCAGGAAGGGAAGGGCAAACAAAAGAGGTGCACTCTGTTTGGCTGGTCTGCCTTCCACTCCTGAAAGGGTGACCATATGGAAAGAAAGACAGAGCTCCTGTATCTTTTAACAGTTGTATAGAAAAGAGAATTTCAGCAGGTGCCATTTGTATGCATGTAGTACCTGGTAAAATTCCCTCTTCATCATAATAGCTAAAGCTGCAGGAGCTGTGCCGTCTTTGTATCTGGTCAAGAGAGCAGGGCTCCTGCAGCTTTAATTGTGATGAAGAGGGGATTTCACAAGGTATTGCATGCATACAAATTACACCTGCTGAAATTCCCTTTTCTCTACAACTGTTAAGGATACAGGAGCCCTGTCCTCCTTTTCATATGGTCACCTTAACTCATGAGCCAAGGCATACCTGGCCCCATGACACCATGTTAAGTTTCTTGTGAGGAATTTTGGCAAATGTTTGTATCAGTCACTGATTCCCTTGCACATGGCATGTCACAGACATTTTGTATAACAGAACTACAAGTATTACCATTTTAATGCCTTATTTATTTCTCTCAACAGAAACAATATCTCACTTTGTCATCATCATATGTTTATGCAACAAGAGAAGCAGCCTCATTTAGCGAAAAAGAGTAACAATATTTTTAAATGCAAATTCTTACTCATCCAGCCAAAATAAGATCAAACTTTTCTGGTAGCTGCAGATGAAATGAATAATATTTCAGTGTTAATAGATATGTCAGATTTTCACTGTGATACGTTAACCATCCTTGCTCTTGGCATACTAAAATATATATACTCTGCCTTCAGACGAAAAGCTCTGATGATGAACAAGTTATAGTAGGGGAAATTTTAGTGATGGGAAAAGAATTATGCCATGACATTTTTTAGAAAGTGATATTAAATAGTGGCTAGCAAAAGTCCTGCCAATTCAGATGAGAAGATGACAGTTCCAATCCTTTCCCCAAGTCTGTGCCATACAAACAAGTAAGACATAAGCTCCTATCCATTGCTGAACTAACTGCTATAAGAAAGGCTAGGAAAGGTCAGTGATATAGCACCAGTTCAAAATGGGCTGGGTGGGAATGGCTAGTCTCACCTTGCACCAGGATGAAGTGTTGGTGGGAATTCTGTTTCAGTTCAGTATTTACCAAAATTCACAATGTCTTCCACATTTGGAACAAAAAGGCTTTTGAGATTTTAGAAAAAAATTCAGTGTGGGAGACACTGAAACAGATCCCTAATGGGATCTGAGCTGGCGGTGACCGAACAAGAAAGAGATCTTGGGATTGAGAAAGAGATCATCTATTTTTAGGGATGTTGATCTCTTTTCTTGCTCCTGGTGGTTTTTCTAGATGGACATGACAGGCTTTGCCACATCTTGCTATCTTTTACTGATTCAGGAATTTCCTGACAATTGAGCATGTTTTAAGTATGACTGCTTTCTGGATGTTGGTGTGGATGTATTTTGGTAGAGCCAATTTTTGAAGGTTTTCTGTATAGTTGTTGTTATTTATTTATTTATTTATTTCATTTCTATACCACCCAATAGCCGGAGCTCTCTGGGCAGTTCACAAAAATTAAAAACATTCAAAGTATAAAACAACAGTATAAAACCATACTATAAAATACAATGTAAAAGCTCAACCAGATAAAAACAGCAGTAATGCAAAATTACAAATTTAAAACACCAAATTAAAATTTATTTATAGACTGTTAAAATGCTGGGAGAATAAGAAGGTCTTCACCTGGCGTCTAAAAGCATACAATGTAGGTGCCAAGCGAACCTCCCTATTGGTGTTGTTATTATTATATTACACTGAGGGCTTTTAGAAAGTTGATCCCTCATAAATTAGATCCCTGAAGTGGTACAGTTCATTCTACCACTTTGGGAAGCTTCTCCCTCGTTTTGCTACAAGACTCAGCTTTACTGTGATAGCCCATTCCATGTATGGCTAAATCTACACTACTGCTTTATAGTGGTATTGAAATGCACTGATAAGTGTTCCATATACCACTTATTTCCTGCTTTTTATTTCACATTATCCAAAATACCATAACAAATAGCATGGTGTTTCACACGAGGTATAAATGTGCAAGAGGGAAATTGCGTTACCATGACAGAAACATAATGATTTAACACAAGGTATAGATCTGGCCTGGGATGAGGCCATCGTGCTCATCCATCCTAATGGGCTAAATAATTCAACCGAGATTCAACCTCTGGCACACCATTGCAGTTGTTTGCAGACCTCTGTGGTTTCAGGATTTGCTGGGTTCTTTTTTCTAAACTCTTCTCTTCTCTCTTAGCTTCATTGAACTTTATGTGTGACCTCTCTCTGCCAGGCATAGATGTAGGTGCCAAGAATACACCAGGCAATTCCTCCCACCCTACACACACTATTATCTAAGCCTGAGCTTAAGTTTTATCCCTCCCCGTCCACTTTAAAACATGATATCCAAGGCCCTGAAGGTCAACACACTTACTGCCTGTGTCACCTCCCTCATTTGAGTTGTGACCTTCACGACTCTCTTTCATAGTCATGTCATTTTTAATAAAAACTTGATGGACGCTTCTGGAATGATGGCCTTTCTCAGTCGCTTCTCTGCCCCTTCACAATCACCCAGGGGAGCGTTTGTGGCTGCCTGCCGGCAGGACTTGCAATCTAGCCAGCATTGCTTAGCAATGTTGAATGTGTGGAAACAGCTGAACAGTCCTGAACCTTTCTGTCAGCTTTTTTTTTTTTTTTTTTGCATATTCACAGATCTAAAGAATGGGTTATTTATTTGGAATATAATTTTTAGGGTGCTTTCAGATGAGACTTTTATTGTTGCATTTCCCTACCTCTTCGTAAAATTCTATCGGGCGGTGGAGGGGGGGAGTGACATCCACTTGACGTCCATGGTTGCCTTCCACTTGAAACCACAGCTTCATGTAATTTCCAGTGCTTCTTCCCTATCCCCTCCGCACACACACATTTTTTTATTTATTTATTACATTTTTATACCACCCAATAGCCGAAGCTCTCTGGGCGGTTCACAAAAAATTAAAACCATAATAAAACAACCAACAGGATAAAAGCACAAATACAAAATACAGTATAAGAAGCACAACCAGGATAAATCCATGCAGCAAAATTGATATAAGATTAAAATACAGAGTTAAAACAGTAAAATTTAAATTTGTTTAAATTAAGTGTTAAAATACTGAGAGAATAAAAAGGTCTTCAGCTGGCGACGAAAGGAGTACAGTGTAGGCGCCAGGCGGACCTCTCTGGGTAGCTCATTCCACAACCGGGGTGCCACAGCGGAGAAAGCCCTCCTCCTAGTAGCCACCTGCCTCACTTCCTTTGGCAGGGGCTCACGGAGAAGGGCCCCTGTAGATGATCTTAAGGTCCGGGCAGGTACATATGGGAGGAGGCGTTCCTTCAAATAACCTGGCCCAAAACCGTTTAGGGTTTTAAATTAGGGGTGTGCATGGACCCCCTGCTCCACTTCATTTCCAGATCCACCATTTTCGGAGCGGCCCGCTTCACCCCGCCCCCGCTTTGCCCACTTCCGCTCCACTCGGAGCTCCGGATCCGGATCGGAGCTCCGTTTCCCCAACCCATAGGGTTGCATTGAAAGCTAAAAAAGTATACAACTTTTTTCTGTTCAAGTTAGAAACCTCATGTTTGGCACCATGACACCTCATGGGGGTATACACACGCACGCCAAGTTTCAAGGCAATCCCATCATCCCCTGACTTTTGGGGAATTTAGGAAAATCGGGCACCCCATTCACACCCCTTGGGATAGCTCCGTCAATTTGCATGTTAGAAACCTCAAACTCGGCACCAGGATAGCTTATCCATGTGTCCACATGGACGCCCAGACTCAAGGCAATCCCATCATCCCCTGATTTTTGGCGCGGCTCTAACCTCTAACACACCACCCATCACACCCCTTTTGATAGCTCCGTCAATTTGCACGTTAGAAACCTCAAACTTGGCACCAGGACAGTTTATCCATGTGTCCACATGGACGCCAAGTTTCAAGCAAATCCCATCATCCCCTGATTTTTGGCGCGGCTCTAACCTCTAACGCACCACCCATAACCCTAATTCACACCCCTTTTGATAGCTCCGTCAATTTGCACGTTAGAAACCTCAAACTCGGCACCATGATAGCTTATCCACGTGTCCGCATGGACGCCAAGTTTCAAGGCAATCTCATCATCCCCTGATTTTTGGAGAATTTTTGAAAATCGGGCACCCCATTCACACCCCTTGGGATAGCTCTGTCAATTTGCATGTTAGAAACCTCAAACTCGGCACCAGGACAGCTTATCCATGTGTCCACATGGACGCCCAGACTCAAGGCAATCCCATCATCCCCTGATTTTTGGCGCGGCTTAACTCACCCCAAATTGTCCCATTCTACAACTACGTCAATTTGCATGTTAGAAACCTCAAACTTGGAACCATGATAGCTTATCCACGTGTCCACATGGATGCCAAGTTTCAAGGCAATCCCATCATCCCCTGATTTGTGGGGAATTTATGAAAATCGGGCACCTCATTCAGACCCCTTGGGATAGCTCCGTCAATTTGCATGTTAGAAACCTCCAACTCGGCACCAGGACAGCTTATCCATGTGTCCACATGGACGCCCAGACTCAAGGCAATCCCATCATCCCCTGATTTTTGGCGCGGCTTAAACTTTTTAACTCACCCCAAATCAAGTCCCATTGTACAACTACGCCAATTTGCATGTTCGAAACCTATCCTTTGGTCCCATGACAGCTTACCCATGTGTCCCCATGGACACCAAGTTTCAAGGCAATCCCATCATCCCCTGATGTTAGGGGAAGTTTTGAAAATCGGGCACTCCAGTATGTCAGGGATTTAAAGTTGCAATGCAGACAGCTCAATGGGGCCAGTTCCAAGGAAATCCCAACATGCCATGAGATAACCCTAAATCTTCTGGCACATTTGAAAAAGGGATTATTGAACTTGATAAAGTCTAAGTGAGCGCAGGAAGGACTTCTCCCCTGAGTCAAAGCAAGACACATACACCATCCCTGCAAGGCGGGAAGGGGAGAAGGGAGGGAAGGCAGGCAGGCAGGCAGGCAGCATGCATTGTAGTGCCGCAAGGATGGCTTGAGCACTAACGCATAGCAAACCAACCCGTAAGCAGGTGCAAGGAGCAAGTGAGGCAAAGATGGCTGGTTGTTTCTTTCTAAGCCAGCAGTTACGCATTGAGGGGCACAGAGGAGGATGACTAGGAGCAAGCGTGCCGGAGGGTGCTGGGCACGAACCGCAAAGCCCATCTCCCAGGCACCAGGCGGGCAGAGAGGCAGGCAGAGCAGGCGAGGAGTCAGTCCTGGCAGATGCCCCACCACAGCAGCACCCCGGGGGAGGCAGGCAGACAGGCAGGCAGGCAGGCTGCGGGCATTTCTTGGGGCACAAGGAAGTGAGGCAAGGGTGGCTGGTTTCTAAGCCAGCACTGCAGTTAGTCACGCATTGCAAACGCAAACCATCCCAGCGAGTCGGTCACCGAGGAGGACAGGCTAGCAGAGGGGCAGGCAGAGTGACATGTCATAGATCTAGTATTGGGGAGGAGTCAGTCCCGGCAGATGCCCCAACACAGTAGCACCCTGGGTGGGCATTGGAAAACGCCATCTTGTGGGTCAATACTTCCCCCACCCCATGTCCTGCAGGGTTGCCTGCCTAACCCTTGTGGGGATGGGAGATGGAGAGCTTAGAGTGGCAGTGCCAGCAGCAGCCTTCGGCTTTCCCCTGGAACCAGTCGCCTTGCCCGCCTCTTTCCCCAGCAAGATCGCCTGGTGCTGCCTCTGAAGATGCATCTTCATGCTGCTGGTTCCATAATGCCCTGTCGATGAACCCCTGCTTAGGCTGAGTTTGCAGTGGCGACAGACAGCAAAGCGGGGATCCACTCCCAACTCAAAATGGTCCCACACTATACTTGTTTTTCGCTTCCGTGGTGACACCACCAATTGCCCGCCTGAGCTCTCTGGTGTTGCCACAGAAACAGGGGTGGCAGTGGAAGAGGTGTGGGATGAGACTGGGGAGAGAGCCTCGGCCTGCTGCTGCTTCTCCTCAGCCCCCACATCCTGGAGGACCACCGCCTCCTCCTCCTCCCCCTCCACTGTGCTGAGGACCTCGTCTAGGTCCATCAGCGGGCTCGTGGGCTCAAAGGATAATGAAGGAGTTGGGGATACTCCTCCTCCTCCTCTAATGGCACTGCTGCTCCCACCCTAAAAAAGAGAACGCCGGGCACAAGTTGCAGAAGAGAGTGGCTCTGCCTCCTGCTTGTCCTGCTTCTGTTGCAGAGCAGCCAGCCAAGGAGTTGCCCGTTTGATTTTCACAGCAGGAGAGGCAGCCTGCTTACTGGTGCCAGCCTGAGCCTTGCTGCTTTTAGCACGCCTGCTCCCTCTTCTCATGATGACTAATAAAATATTAATACTACTAATAATATGTATAAGATACTACTAAGCATATGTATAAGAATATAATATGTTTAAATGTAGGGAAATGGGACAAGAAGTGTGTGTATGCTTTCCACAAAATGCTCAATCTGTGGCTGCCTGTTGCACTTCACAAAAGCAGCACACTCACAGTCCAAGTTACACAGAGAAGAAAAAGAGAATAATTTTTTTTTTGGTATTTTTTGGTATTTTTTTGTATATAGATAGAAGGAAACACAATCAGGATTTAAGAGAGGGGAGGGGGGAAAAGAACCAACCAAACACTACTACTAATATGTATAAGAAGAATAAAATATTAATACTACTAATAATATGTATGAGAATATACTAATATACTACTAAGAATATGTAAAAGAATATAATAATATGTTTAAGAATATTACTAATAAATGTAGGGAAATGGGACAAGAAGTGTGTGTATGCTTTCAAAAGAAAGCTTTCACAAAAGCAGAAGGAACACAGTCAGGCTTTAAGAAAGGGAAGGGGGGGACAACCAAACAAACAAACAAACACACACTCCAAAATTCAAAAATAAAGTTTATATTAAATCAAAGTAAGGGGAAAACACAGGGCAAACTAAGCTAAAAGTCAGAAAGAAGCAAACAAACACACACGCGCCAAGCTAAATCTATCCTAATCTATCTCCAAAGTCCAAACACAGCAGCAGCACTAACTAACTAAGTCCTCTCTCCACGAACGCCAACCCACAAAGAGACACAAAGCAGAAAGCTCTCAGGGTGACTCTGGCTTAGTCCCGCCTCAAACGCTGGGATTGGAGGATGATGCTTCATGAGGTGATCAATTCTCATCAGGATTGGGAGTTGAATGTGCCTGTCATCGCTTCAAAAAAAAAAACAAAAAAACCAAAGCGTTTGTTGACCCGATTTTTTAAAAATTCTAGCACATGAACCACAGGACGCAGAAAGTTGAGAGTAGTCTCAAAATGACCCCCATCCATGACTGTCTAAGCACAAGAATTTTCAGAACGATAGCTTTAAAAAAACCCCCAGTTATCCCCATTATTTCCCGCAATGCAATCCTATGGCGAAATGTTTTCAAGATGGCGATCGGAGCGCTCTGCCTGAACTAGGAGCTCCGAAAAATGGTCGCTTCTCTTCGCCTTGCTTCTAGGGGTCCGCGGCCCGCTTCTACTCCGCCTCTGGGTAAGGCGGAGCAGGCCAATCCGCTACTGCTTCTCCGCTCCTAATCGGAGCGGATCACATGCCTACTTTAAATGTCAATACCAGCACTTTGAATCGGACCCGGACCTGGACTGGCAGCCAATGAAGCTGGAAAAGGACTGGCGTAATGTGATCTCACCGGCCAGTCATCCCACATCAAGGTGAAAAAGACAAATAACTTCTGATTGGGCACTCTAGAAGCCTTCTGTTTGGAAGCACCCTTCGTCTGTCAGGAACCTCGGTGGGGAATGACACAGGGACCCATGTGGCTTTCAGGGAAGATTTAGAAGATCCGGTGGCTCTCTGCGACAAAGGCTGAAGCCAAATGGTGTTGGCCATCCTATTAGGCAGAAAGATGAATCAGATCCTGACAGAAGAAGGAAAATGATTGCTGGATGGGAGGCTGGTATTACAGGCAGATAAAATTACCAAGGACAGTGAAGAGTTTGGGAGACCTGGTGATGGGAATGATTGGGAAGAAATAAATTGACTACTGAGGGCAGCCTTAAAGAAGGGGGGGCTGGAGGGCCCCCCCATTCTGTATGTGAGCAGGAGATGCTGGGTCTGTGTACCGTTTTCCCCCTTCCCCAACTTTCCTGAGGCCAAATTGCATAATTGTAGAAAGTGAGAGCATAGTACCTTACAGTCAGATCCCACTCATGTGGGAGTGCCTATTTACTATGCCTAACCCCAGAACCTTTTTAGGGGTCAGTGGGCCTCAGCTTTAACTCACTCTGGCCTACTTTCCAAGTCTTTCTGGGTTGGTGTGGCCATGCATGTTGGCCATGCATGTCCGTCTCTCCCATGGTCCTGCAGTTAAACACCATTTGTGATGCACAGGCATGCAGCGGGTGAGATGCCATTTGGGAACCAGGCTGCACATATTGAGTGGCATCTGATGCTGCTTCCTGTGTTAAGCAACTATTTGCTTTCCTACCAATGTATCCTGCCCTTAGAAATTTCAGCAGAGTTAATAGGTCCCTCATTATGCTTACAGCATGCCTGTGATTATTTACTGAGTTAATTAATGATTTATATTCCAAAAGCAAGTGAGACCATATTGGGCAATTGAAGGGTTGAAAGTCTGTATTGAAACACATCTGGTCATAATTAAGATTTACTGTGGAATTCCATTTTGCCAAAGATTAATTACAGGCAGCTAAATGAATATCATCGTGGCTGATTGACATGTACGCTATGAACAATTCAATCCAAGGAGCACAATTTTTATTCCCTTGCCTGATTTCAAGCACATAAAGAAGCTCACCACTGGTAACTAGTGAAACGCCCACCAAATAGATATTTGAGTATATAGATGGACCACCGTTCGGTGGGTGTGGAAGTCCCTTAGCTCTTGCTGCCTCTCACTCTCTGACCCACAGAAATTAATATTCAGCTCCGTTGGTTGCCCCATCTTTTCCACCCACATCCCACAACTGCCAGCTGCCCACATTCATTCTTGATCCTTAACTTCCATGCTGCTAAGCATAGTGATCTTTCCACTCTCCTTCATGCAAGGTGTGTTGGTTGCTAAGCATGCAAACAGAGCTGAGATCAGGATGGGGATTGGTGCAATGGCTGCTACACTGACAAAGGTACTGATGGTCCCTGTAGGCTGGGGATAGCCATAATGTTCCCTTGCATTAATAGGGCCTTTAAGGCCCCCATTGGTGCAGGGAGGAAGCATGCTTTCCAGAGCCTCTGGAAAGAATGCATTCCCCCCCTCCAGGTTAATTGTAGCCACTATTCTCATGGAGGGGGGGGAAATACTTGATTTCCCCAGGCTTGGGGAAACCACACATTGTTGTAAATCACTGTCATTAGCGAGATAAGCAGGCTGGAAATGTCAATAAACAGTCCGTAGTCAAAAGCCAAAAGTATCCATCAGGAACTGGGTCAAACAATACTGGGTTCAAGAATGCTCCAAAGAGTAGTCAGAGGTGAGGTTATGTTCAGGAAAGGTCAAGGACCTTGTAGGCAAATGACGATTACCAAGCACCAAGAACAACAGTTGCTTCCAGCACTGCTCAGTGCTTCTGGCTCACCACTTATAGGGATGTTGGTGATTAATGATTGGGGTCAGCTGCAGTGGTCTGAGCTAGCCTCTGCCTGTTCCTGTGCAGGGTCACCACCCAAATACTCCCAGGCTCAGCTGGTCCTCCTTTCTGCTTAATCCCTCAAACTGAAGCACAACACACATTTCTCCCACCACCACCACTACCACCAATGAAGACCTTAATGTCCCTATTAATACAAATGATAATAGGGCCTTTAAGCCCCCCATTGTCCAGCGGGGAGGAACACACAATTTCCCCAAGGCTGGGCACATTGCGTATTTCCCACCACCATGCACCTGGCTGGTGGGCAGAATTCAGCTGTAGGGGTGGGGGTGTCACACATTCTGCTTGCCTGTGCTTTTCGTATAATCAGGGAAATACACAATTTCCCCAGCCTTGGGAAAATCACGTGTTTCTACCCTCACCCACCCTGCACCAATGAGGGCCTTTTTTAATTTTATTTTATTAAATTTTTTATTTTCTACAGTACTTAAACATACACCATTACAATTAAAAAAAATACTACATAATTCTTAATTAACATTAATATCTTATCTATATAACATAATCAAACTTAACATTAGGGGTGTGCACGGACCCCCCGCTCCGCCCTGCGGGCCGATCTGAAAATTTCGGGTCGGCCTGCTCCGCTCCGCGCCGCTCCACCCATACTCCGCTCCTCTTTGCCACGGAGCTCCAGCTCCGAATCGGAGTTCCGCAGTGGAGGGGAGTGGCGCCAGGTAAGGCCGGGATAGGAGGGCGGGAGGTTTACCGGGCCCTGCTGCCATCGCCGCCCGTGCGGCGACAGTGGCAGAGCCCGGTAAGGGACCAAGGGGGAGGGGGGCCTTACCTGTCTCCGTCCGCGGTCCGTCGGCATCTTCAATTGAGCCCGCGGTTCAACCGCGGGCTCAATTGAAGACGCTGACGGACCGCGGACGGAGGCAGGTAAGGGAGAGGAGGGCGGGGGGGTTACCGGGCCCTGCCGCTGTTGCTGCATGGGCGACAGCGACAGCGGCAGGGCCCGGTAAACCCCACTTACCTTTCCGGCAGAGCTCCGGATCGAGGCGAAGGATCCGCCTTCACCTCGATCCTCTTCGCCACGCTCCGCCAGCCCCCCAATCCTCTTCGCCTCCTTCTTAAGGGCAGGCAAAGCCCCCCGCTCCGCTTCTAATTCGCCGGTCCGATTAGAAGCGGAGCACATCCCTACTTAACATATAAGTGCACCCCCCACCTCGGGATCTCATTCCTGGTTCCAAAATCTCATACTTTCTTCTGCTGGTGGTTTCCCTTAGAAAACACAAATATTAGGAACTGCTTCCAGATTCCTTCAAAATCATTTGTTTTAGCTATACCTCTTCTCACTTTAATATTACAAGTCAATTTGTCATTAATAGCTATATCCCATACTTCTTTGTACCATTCTTCAATACAATAATCTCCTTGAATCTTCCAGTTCCTAGCTACAATCAATCTTGCTGCCATCAGCAAATTCGATATCAATTCCTTAATTTCTTTTTTACATTTTAAATCTTCAAATAGTGACAATAATGCAACTTTTGGTGTTTGTTTTATCTTCAATCCCACAATTTCTTCAATCTCTAAAAACACCATCTTCCACAATTTTTGTACATATTTGCATTCCCACCACATATGTAAATACGTTCCTTTTCCCCCACATCTTCTCCAACAATTTGCTGAATGCTGATTATTTTTCTTATTTAATCTAACCGGGGTTAGGTACCACCTCCATATAATTTTAAAGTAATTCTCTTTTATTCTCACTGACATATTTCTCAACACTCTTTGCTTCCATAGTCCCTCCCAACTCTGTTGTCCTATTTGTACTTTCAAATCTGCCTCCCAAACCATTTTCCCTGAACTATCCATTGACCCTTTCTCCAACAATATTCTGTATATTTCATTCATTAACCCTTTTGACACTGTTCTTTTTCCTTTATCATTTTCTTTTTTAACTATTAATTCCTCAAATTTCGTCAACTCTCTACAATCTCCATTTTCTCTTACCCACTTTTTGGTCCACTGTTCTAATTGCCAATAATTTAACCAAGTTAATTTTTTATCTTTTAAAACCTCTTCCAAATCCTCTCTTGTGTTCTTAACCAATCCCTTAATTTCATTTTATTTTTTTCTATTAAAACTTTACTTAATCTACTCTTTAATTCCTCTGGGAAATTCTTTAACATTATTACCAGTGATAAAGGGGAGCTGCTCGAAAGCAGCTCCCCTTTATATTTACTCCAAATCTCCCAGTGAAACCTCAAGAGCGGATTACCTATACTTTCAGCCCATTTTTATCCTCCTTCCCTAAAAAATACATTTTCAACTTCATCTCAATATTACTTGTGGTTGTATCCTCCATCCAATCTAAATCTCTACTCCTATAATCGCTTCCACAATATGCCTTAACCTATTAGCTATATAATATAGGTTAATATTTGGGAGACCCAATCCTCCCCCTTTTTTTTACTTAAATACCATTTATTCTTGTTTACCCTCACTTTCTTATCCCCATTACAATAATTATTTATGATATTTTGCCAACTTTTTATATCTAATTCTGAAATTTTTATTGGTAACATCCTGAGCACAAAGTTAATCTTTGCTAAAATCTTCATTTTTATTAATGCAATTCTTCCAAACCAGGATAAATTTAATCTTTTATATTTTTCCAATTTTACTAAAATCTCTTTTTTAAAACTATTTAAGTTCTCCTTCTCTAAACTCTCTAATTTTTTTGTAATTTTGATTCCCAAATATCTAATCTGTTCTTTAACTCTCATTTCTGTTCCTTTTCCTTCCCATTCCTTCTCTTCCTTTTTAGTATAATTGAATAACATCATCTCTGATTTGGACCAATTTATTCTTAACCCAGTAATTTCCTCAAATTCTCTCAGTTGCTGTTTAATTCTTTCCATCTTTCTTATTGGATTTTTAATAGTTAGTAAAGTATCATCCGCAAACATATTCAATTTTTTTTTATATCCCCTATTCCTTCTATCTCCCCATCATCTCTTATTGCATTCACCAATAATTCCATAACTATTACAAACAGGACAGGCGAGAGTGGACATCCTTGTCTTGTCCCTCTGGCTAGTCATATCTTATCCGTAACTCCGTCGTTCACTACCACTACGGCTGTATTTTGAGAGTATAATTGTTCTATTATAGCTTTAAATTTATTTCCAAATCCCATTTTATTTATAACCATCTTTAATACTTGCCAGCTCACACAATCGAAAGCCTTGAAACTATCCAGTGCCAAAATTCCCGCTTTAACCTTAGAGTTTTTTATCACCTGTATTACATTTAAAACCTTAAAGGCGTGTCCATTTGGGTCCGTGAGGACTGGATGCAGGGGCCTTTAAGGCCCCCATTAGCATGGGTTGGAGCACGTTTTCCCCTCGCCCACTGTGTTAATGATAGATGCCAGTAACACAGCGAGGGGAAAGGGCGTAATGCAGGAAGCTAGGGTGGGCGGTTGGTGAGTGCTGACAGGGGCTTGCAGATGCCGGGGTGCAGAACCATGCCCATGCCAAGCATGTATAACTGGGTCCATGAGGGCAGCAGACACCCCTCAATACACACAGACCCAGTTGGATGCTCATGACATCACTTATTACGTATGTATAATTTAGTCTCTTAAATGGCACTAGATGATGTAGGTGCTAATAAGGACACTTGCTCCATGGACATCCCTTTCCAGTTCACTCTGAATTACTTAGATCTGAGGTCCCTATCTGGGGGTTAGGGTGGCTGATTCAGCATTTTCCTGTTGACAAAGATTGTTGCATGGGCAGCAATATGGCATTAAGATAAACATTAATCTTATGCAGAAGATCAACCTCTAGAAGCAAGTATTATTATAATGGTACCTGGAGATGGCAACAATATGGGTGCCTCTCTTTGTTCAGTGAATGTAGTGATGTCCTTAGTTGAGGATCTACACCTATAAATACATTAAATAACCCAGTATAATGCATTTGTAGCCTTTGCTAATAAAGCTGCGTGCAAATGACCTCCTGAAATTCTCCACCCTATTTGTGGGCAGAGAAATGGTGGTGGTAGGGAGACAATTTCAACAAATTTCTCCAGGGGGAGGAGAAATTCTCAAACAGTTTCTCGGAGGGGGATCTCACCATCAACAGTGGCTGTAGCACAGCTTATTTCTTTCCGTCTTTTCTTCTAGTGTCTGCCTGATCTCATGCTATGCAAATCTCACCTTCGAGGTAAGAACGAGTGAGGAGGAGGAAGAGAGGATCTTTAGCTGCCTGTCTTCCTCAGCAATGATTTAACTTCTATCATTTACATGTTGCCACGGATGCATCTGAAGGCTTTGCCACTTGGACTTTCCAGGGTCCCTCCTCCACACCCCATATTTAATCCTTTTCATGATCTCATGCCCCTAAAAGGGAGATAAATGGGCATCCAAGTCCTAGTGCTATAGAATGAACATTTTCTGGTCAATAACCAGCTTTGGGAAAGAAACGATTGCTCATCTCTTAAACAGGCCTCCATAAATCTTCATCTTCTAGGAGATAATTGTGAGTGGGGCTGGGAGATGTTACAGTTCTCTTTGTATCTCAAGCCAAATGTTTGTGTATTCTGTTTTTTCCCCAAACTCTCCTCCTCTTCCTTCTCTAATGCTCATGTTCACCTTTTTTGAGCTATTGTTCTTGCTTATGATAATGATCTGCAAAATCCATCTTCTAGGACGTTCCGTGAATGAGTGGAGCGCTGCTATACTGAGAAGAATTCAAAGGGAGAGTCAAGCAGAAATTTGCTGAGTTATAATTCATTGGGAATTGATTAAGCTCCCTGGTTTGTGGGGAAGAAACTGTGGCTCAGCTCACAAATGCAAGCCAACCTAGGGACTCTGGGGATAACTGATGACACCCAAATGGGCCTGCTCCCCCTGTAAAGGCTGTCTCTGTGATCCCCTCATGAGCATTTCCCAAAGATATATGCTACCTATGAACTATAACTCACTGCATGAGGCCTGCTTAACATGAGGCCTACCAATACCAAACACAGCCCACTGCCCAGGTCTTGTAACTTGTCTGGTGCTTGCTGATTCTCACTTTTGGGGGCAGATAGCAAAAACAGGATGTCTACCAAAACACGAAGTTTACCAAGCACTGGGCTGGTGGGAAGAATTCAGCTGGGGCGGGGGGTGGGGGTGGGGAGGGTGTCACATATTGTGCTTTCCATATAATCAGTTCTTTGGAATTAAAAGTGCAGCCTCTATTTGTACACAGTACAGCATGAAATACCTTAAGGAAGACAATGTTCTGGATAAACAAGCTGAAAAGGACAAGGCAGCTAGTCAGGCTGTCCCCAACATGGTCAGGCTGTCCTTAGCTAAGTTTATATCTGAGGTGCAAGCAAAAAATGATGCTGCCCTTTCTCAAAATGGCATTGCAGTTCATTTTCTTGATAGCTTCACTTCAAGTGGTCTGCTCAGGCCTGTGACTTATCATGGAGAGGGAAGGGATATATTCATTCTCACTACCGTATTTCTTCGATTCTAAGACGCACTTCCCCCCCAAATAAACAGCTCTAAAAATGGAGTGCGTCTTAGAATCAATGGTGTCTTAGAATTGAAGCAATACGGTAAGAGGAAAAGAGGAAGCTCCTGCAGCAGCCACGAGCCATGTGAGCGAGGAGGAGCTGGGAGGGTAAGCGCCTGGTTTTTTGTTAGTCCTGAAGGTGCTTTGGAAATCCTAAATTTATTCAGAAGTCCCATCGATTTCCACGGGACTTATTCGTGTGTCATCGTCCCCTGGTGCACCGACAAGTAAAGAGTCGGATCCTATGGAGAATTTGGAGCACCTTAAACGGAACCGATCGAACAGACGCGGGACTGGAGAGAGAAGCGTTTTAGCTCCTTAATCGCATCTTCTCCTCTCTCTCCCCGCCCGAAAATATTGTTTACTCTTTGTTTCTATGGCCCCCCTTCTTCCCGCGCAAACGGCAGTTTCTTCTCGCACAGAGGGAAAAAAGAAAAGGACACAGCCATTAGAAGAAAGCACGGGGGAGGGGGAGGGGGAGGAGGTTGGCTGGGTGGTGAGGGAAGTAGTATTTCTTCGATTCTAAGATGCCCTTTTCCCCCAAATAAACATCTCTAAAAATGGGGTGCATCTTAGAATCGATGGTGTCTTAGAATCGAAGAAATACAGTATTTCTTTATCCCATTTGTATCCTGTCCTTTCATCAAGGAGTCGTACATGGGGATTATCCTGTTTTATCTTCACCACAGCTGTGTGGGACAGGTTAGAGGTTATATGCTCATGGCCGCAGACTGAGCTATGTGTGACTTGAATCTACCTTCTCCCAGTTGAACATCAACCCACTACAACTCAATGACGTGTTCCCAAAGATGTCCTTTTTATCACACACCCTGGCTTATTCCCCTTCTTCTCTGAACCTTAGGTCACAATGTGCCTGCTCATGCTACATACACACCAGTTCTCCTAGACTCCCCCACATCTACAACATTACCTGTGACTTTGAAGACTAGTCAATTGTTTCGAAAGTCCTCTATTATTCCTTCCTGCTGGCTGTTCCCAAATGGCAGCAGTGTGTACATCGGGGCACCATTTGGAAGAGAGAGTGTCTTCCATCTGCTAGAGCAGAGGTGAAGCTCCAGGCAGCTTCCTCGGCTCACTTCCAGGTATGGCCCAACTTTGTCATGTACTTTGTCATGAACTTTGTTCATTTTCTCTGGGACCTACTGTTCTGTGTTAAGTAGGTGGTCATCACCACAACCAAACAGGGACAGGATGCAATACCATGGCTCATTAAGTACACAGACTGATACAAGCACATCGCACCTGTGAATCATGAACTTCCTATTGACTTCAGCACAGAGTTCAAAGCCCAGGTCCTAATCTACAAGGCACTTAATGGACTGGAACTCAACAACTTCAGAGATCAACTTCTACTCCTTGGTTGTGCAAAGCTCCCACAACCTATAACTGACAACTGAGTTTTCTCAGAAGCAGCTGACCAGACAGAAGAGAGCATTTAACGCGCTCTGAAGTCAAATACATCACAACATGGCAGGACCTCTTCCTTGAGAATGACTGCACAAATCACTACTGCAACTGTATCTCAAATCATCTCAGATTTCTGAATGTTTCATTTCTATATGTTGAAGTCAGCAAATATAGGAAAATAACATTCCCCCTCATACCCAAGTTATAAATCAATTTTGTTTCCCTCAAACAACAGGTTTCTGTCTCAATCTAAATGTATCAACTTACATCGGACGTACATGCCTGCTACATCTGCACTTTCAATTCTGATGTAATCTAGGTCCTGGATTAGCTGGACATACATTTTCCCTTGTGGTTTCAGTGGTTTTTTTTTTAAAGTTCCAGTGTATTTTAAAAGTTGTATAATCACTGGGCTTTTGCTGCAAAATTTTGCAAAAAAGTTTAAGTGCAAAGGGGTTGAACTGTGATATGTGACATGAAGATCCCACTATAAAAGGGCATCTCTGTGCCAGGATCTACATGCTTCCCTGTAACATATAGGAGCACTTACCTCGTCTTTCTGATATCATCATATGTTTTGTCCATCCTCCGCCAATATAAACCAACTATGTGGAGTAGAAATAGAGCAACAGGCAGCATTAAAATATAACACCACACTGTAAATGACCTGCACAATATAGGGGAGAATGAAAACGCCACAGGTATTTCACACAAATGGTGCCTATCAAGCTGCTATTTCCACAAGTTTAGAGGCATGAATGTATCATGTGTCCAGTGGCTCATGCAACACTGCAAGCAGAGGTGGGTGGCAGTGAGATCCATGGACCCCAGTCCAACAGGCCAAATTGTGTGTGTGTGTGTGGGGGGGAGAAGTCCATCAGACTCTATCTTCTTTACGAATGCCCACAACATCCCTATGGGCAGTATCCAACAATGCCATCCTGCTAACACCAATTACATTGCAGTAACATAAAGGAGCTCTAGCATAATACCAATGCCATTAGCTTGCACACCAGGTTTTCCAGGGAATCCTATCTTTCAAACTAATGCTATTGGTGTTGTATTAGAGGTCTATTATGCTAGTTCAATGCAATTTTAATCAATGGAAGAGCATCACTAGATACTGTCTCATAAAACTTTGTCAATTAAAAGGCAGAGAGAACAGTCATGTTTTAAAGCCCTCTTAAAACAGCCACAGATGGAGCCAGCAGTATCTCTAGGGTAGGGGCTACCACTGAGAAGGATCTCTCTACTGCCCACCAACCTTAATGATCTTAGTAATGGCCAGGAAGTAGGGGCCCTGAAGATGAACATAAAGCATAACCAGAGAATGGCATTTGTGCAGTTAGGTAATGCTAGACTCTGGACTTAACAGTCTTATACTACCACCCCTCTGTGTATGACTTCACTTGCTAAAAATGTGGGAAGGCAGCCTTGCTGTGTTTTGGCCGAACCTGACCATTCTTCCCAGAGTTCCAGCTCTGACTGCATGATGCGAGAATGGGGAAGTGGATCTAAAATAGTCGGTGGCCCTGTTTCCACACTGATGCCATTCAGAAGACATCTTAAACCATGGTTTTAACCATGGTGAATAAATAAAAAAGCCTTATTCACCATGGTTAAAGCCATGGATTAAGGTGTCTTCTGAATGGGCCCATTGTGTTTTGGAGTAGGTATCAGTGAGCAAGTGATGTGCTTATTTGCCCAGATTCTCCAAACATCAGCCTAACATTCTTCTTGTCTTTAACATGGTCATTTGCTACTTGTGTTCGATTTCTGTGAATGGGGAAATTGTGGAAATCAAATGCGATCAAATGGGGAAACTGCACACACACACACACACACACACACACACACACACACACGGATCTTTTCCAAAGTTGCACAACTTCCCCCATAGACTAAAGCATAAAATCACACAATTTTGAAATTGGGCAATTGTGAATTAACTCAATAAAAATGCATTTAATTTTTGGAGGGATGCAACCACACGCTTGATAATTTGTGAACATTTTTGGAGAACACGTTCTCCTGCTTGTGCCTGCATTTGGGGTTGTGAATGGGGCTTGTTCAACCATTTTGTGAGCAGAAACAAAATACTCGTACATTCCTATTCTGGAGTCCAAATGGATGGCGGTGTAAGTGTTGTCTCTGGCACTCTTTGAAAAAATGCTCTAAATGATTTGAGAGCCCATAAATTAACTAATATCCAGAAATTGCCACTGATTAGCTGACTATGTGTCAAACTGAATTCGGATTGCCGCCAAAAAAAAAAGCTTTGAAAGTCATATGAAAGACACTCCTCTGAATAATGCCTCCATTGGCTGCTGGCGCTATCATTAAGAATAAAGTCTCTATTATCTCATTGTAGTGATGGATTTCTCTAGTCCTACATCTCAGACACATGTCATGTCTACAGAACTTCCTTTCTAAACCTTTGAACCTCCTCACCAGGTTAAGAAATCTTAAGATAAATGTAAGGCGGCATGAACTGGTAAGAACAATTCACTAAACCAATTCTATAAAAGAAGAACCTTTTATAAAAACCCAGTAAGTATGATGTTGCTATTATAATTACAGATGCTGCAAAGTGGTTGTGTCGTTCTACATTGTTAGGAATTATATCAGTGTTTTGTTTTTTTAAAGTAGCTTTAAATAAGTAGGACCTCAGTCAGAAACGCAGACAAAAGTTCATTCAATGGAATAATAATAACTATAATAATAAAATAATCATGCTGTGCTTTTTCCTAAAGATAAAAATGTGAAGGAGGGCTTCATTTATCCCAAAAATACAATTGAGTAGAAATTCATCATCTAAAACATTTCCACAACCACAGTTTCTTTCACTGCTGATGCCAAAGGGCATCAAGCTATGTGTACATTTTAAAACATGGTTTTTAAAGGATACTAATACTATTTTTAATTATCTTTTCACCTAAAGATGAAACGGTGTGAAGGAAGGCTTAATGCCTCTGATTGGGGAAAAAGTCCCATTGAGTTAAAAAATGGACATACAACAACAATTTCTTTCACAGCTAATGACAAGAGTCTTCAAATTATATGCAGGGATGCTTGAAAAATATACATGGGTTTTTTTTGGTGAGGGAGGGAATTCCTACACAAACCAGTCTGGCCACCAGGATGAATGTGTGGATCAAAATGTAGTTATCTTACTGATTTTGCACTTCTATGAATTTTGTGATGAAAAATTAATATGTACTTAAAATTTGTACTTCAAGTGAAAATCTGTTTAGCAATCAATTTTTGGGTGATAAAGTATGGTTGGAAATACGTATTTAATAGTCAAGGCAGTCAATATGGGTTTCTTTCAGTTTATCTCTTTAAAAATCTTAAATTTAGTTCATCTTGAACTTTGAGAACTTTTCCAGTTTTAAGTTCAGCTTGTGCTGAACTTTGAGCTTATGAAAATTCATATGCATTTTGAGTCCCTGTCTCTTAATACATGCAGTTTCTATCCAGTTTTGCCTAATATACATTTTTTTTTGCAAGTGATTTCTTAAGATAATGCAGTTTAGTGTTATTTTCACAAATTTGTGTGCACTAAAATACACATTTTTGTATGTATTTTTTAAAATTGTAGAACTCCATAGCAAAGTTCAGAAAAATGCAAATTTCAGAGGATACGTGAGTTGTGGTTCAGCTATTTGTTCAAAATTGCAAAATTAGGTAAGTTTGCATTAAAGTGAGAATGAAGCGAATTTCTCCCCCATGTAATTTACATACATGTTCTGCAGATTTTTTTTTAATTGTAGGTTCATGCACATGCAAAAGTGACACAGACAAAAAAATAACTTATCTGTCCATCTCTCATTCTGGTGGACTACACTTATTAGGGGTGGGCACGGACCCCCCACTCTGCCCCGCGGGCCGATCCAAAAATTTTGGATCGGCCCGCGCCGCTCCGCCCATACTCTGCTCCTGTTCGCCGCGGAGCTCTGGCTCCGAATCGGAGCTCCGCAGTGGAGGGGAGTGGCGCCAGGTAAGAGGAGGGCGGGGGGGGACCGGGCCCTGCCGCTGTCGCCGCCGGTGCGGCGACAGCGGCAGAGCCTGATAAGGGACCAAGGGGGAGGGGGGCCTTACCTGCCTCTGTCCGCGGTCCGTCGGCTTCTTCAATTGAGCCCGCGGTTCAACCAGGAAGTCTGGGCCGCAAATGCGGCCTAGACTTCCTGGTTGAACCGCAGGCTCAATTGAAGAAGCCGACGGACTGCGGATGGAGGCAGGTAAGGGAGAGGAGGGGGGGTTACCGGGCCCTGCCGCTGTCACCGCATGGGCGACAGCGACAGCGGCAGGGCCCGGTAAACCCCAACTACCTTTCCAGCGGAGCTCCGGATCGAGGCGAAGGATCCGCCTTCACCTCAATCCTCTTTGCCACGCTCCGCCAACCCCCCAATCCTCTTCGCCTCCACCTTAAGGGGAGGCGAAGCACCCCACTCTGCTTCTAATTCGCTGGTCCGATTAGAAGCGGAGCACATCCCTAACACTTATATCAAAGTGTAGTCCAAAATGCATGGTTTGAAAGAAAACCTATTTAGAAATGCATATTTAAATGTGAGGTTTTGTGCAGAAACTTTTTTTAAAAAAATTGCAGATTAACATGGTATAGGATGAAAGGGACTTACAAGTGAACATGGAGAAAAACTAGACCGATTTGTTCATTCCTAGGTAGGGATGTGTGAATCAGCAAAATTTAAGCTTACTGAACTTCTTCAACTTCTATCTCAAAGCTTGTACTGACTGAAGTTCATATCAGAATCCATGCTTCTTCTCCTTTTTGCATGAAAGTCTGTGCATATTTTGTGCATATTTTCCAAATGATTGTGCACATCTTTGAAATGTATGCATTCTTCTCCCATTGATTAAAGTGCATTTCTGTACATTCTTCAAAGGTATGCATTTTTTTAAATGTCGAACACATGTAATTTACCTATTCCAGGGCTAGTTTTGAGAGATTGAATTTTCCCTTTTTGCTCCCACATTCTATTCCTGAATGTCAGCAGCTGTGTAGTATTTAAATAAAGCTCTTATCTTCTTCTTCTTCTTCTTCTTCTTCTTCTTCTTCTTCTTCTTCTTCTTCTTCTTCTTGGAATGAGGTTTCAGAACTCTAAAGCACATTTTTCGCAAATTGGCACATGAAATACTGTCACTTTGTAGGCAAGATTTTCTTTACCATTCCGTCTCACATGCGCACACACAAAACCATAGATTTCATAAATCCCCTTTCTTCCCCATATCAAAGTAACACTCCTTGCTTTCCCAAAAACTGGCTGTCCAATTCTAAGCCCTTATGACTTTCGGTAAACATCTTGTCAACCTACCTCGCCCAATCACAAAGTCTAGAAATTGAGCATTAAAAATAAATGGAGTTGAATTACAATCCTTTCTGGCCAGACCCTTAAATTTTCCAAGAATTTAAACACTCCACTGAAACAGTTTAAAAGGATGAGCCTTCTTTTCTCCCTTTTAAAATAAGCTGCTTTCTGAGTGTCCACCATTCATTTTAACTCTCTTCCCATGAGCCTTTTGTACTGCACACCTTGAAGCAAGAGTTAATAGGAATGTAGCTCAGCATTCCAAAGATGAGTTCATCTAGCATAATCTCTTTTGATTTGCATTCACAGGTCTTATTTATTCAGCTGAATATTCTCTTTGCTTTTGCCATCTCCTAAAAGAGGAATGGGACAAAGGATTTCGGTCCATCGCCTGCAAACCCCCACAAAATATATGTTCATCGTCTCACCGGCATACATAAAATGAGAGCCAGGTTCCTTTTGTCTGGATCATTTCTTTCCCCTAAGGTCTAAATGTGTATGTGTGGTTCTATGACTAAAATTGGAAATCTCCATGAGTGCTTTTGAAGAAATACATGACCTTACTGTTAAATATCTCCCATCTCTGAGGTTTCATAGAATGGGTTTTAATCAGCATGACCATGCTTTGAAGAGGTGGAGTTTTGAAATGGCTCTCGGCAGTCTATGGCCCTATTAGGAAATAACAAAAGAAAAGACACATACTTTCAGGTAATGTTACAATGTAAGAACAGTCAGGTCAGGCTCATAAAAAAAATCCATTTGGGAATGGCAGAACACCCAAACTCCCCCCACCCCCACCCCACTCACATACACCAAGTGCAAAGGAGGAATAATAAGATTCTTTTTATGTCTGTCATTTGTTCTTCCTTGGCTGCTGGCAGACAAATGCCCTCATCCAACAAACTGTTTTGCTGAGATGGTGGCAAGATAGGCTCAAATAAAGACATTCCTGTAAAAGTGGACACCCCACGCAAGGGATGTCTTGAGCACCCGACTGGGTCCGAGAGGCCAGCAGCAAGGGCTTGGCAGCCATCTTCCTCCGCTGCTAAAATTACTCACTTCTCCCTGTTGCATCAATGGCACGTTTAGGTAGGGTGACCCTATGGAAAGGAGGACAGGGCTCCTTTATCTTTAACAGTTGCAGAGAAAAGGGATTTTCAGCAGGTGTCATTTGTATGCATGGAGCACCTGGTGGAATTCCCTCTTCATCGCAATAGTTAAAGCTACAGGAGCCCTGCCCTCTTTGGAATCTGGTCAAGAGGGTTGGGGTCCTGCAGCTTTAACTGCTATGACGAAGACAAAATTTCACCAGGTGCTACATGCATTCAAACGGCACTTGCTGAAATTCCCTTTTCTATACAACTTTAAAGTTACAAGAGCCCTGGCCTCCTTTTCATATGGTCACCCTAGTTTGGGGCCTTTTTGACACAATGGGGGGGGAAGTGTGCAATTTCAGCAGCAGGGATGGACAGCTGCCAAGCACTCATCAGGCCGAGCTGAGCCTCGGAAGAAGCTTACGTGGCCCAATGAGCAAGGGCAGGCAGTGGCCGCCACAGGCTGGTGTTTGGCAGGGCGGACAGAGGTGAGTTTGTGCACCCCTTCCCCCCACACCAGGATGTTGCTGAGACACTGCCTCAGCAGTGTCCTAACTGGGTGGAAATTCAGGATGTCTTGGGACAGGAGATGGTGTGGCTGGTAATGCCTTAATGAATTTGGGTCCATGAGGACTGGCATGCAACATAACTTGAATCTGCAGAGACAGTCAACAGTCGGAGGCCTTTCTCTGCTCCAGTAGGCTCCTATGACTGCAGGGAGGGATGAATTCCATTTTGGAGAAGCTGCCAGAGAGGGGGACATTTCAGTGGTGGGTGGGGCTAAAGGCAAAAGGTTGGAGGAGGTGGAGCCACAGAAAGGGGGATGAGGCCATGTGGTGAACCTCGGAGGGCCAGAGGGGGCGCTAAGGAGGAACAGTCAGCAGCCCTGGTGTTCCACACTTCCTGCCTTAGGCGTGTCCACAAATGATCAATTTTGAAAAAAAGTGTCCCCGATAAGGGGATGTCTCTAAACTATATATGATCTCTACAGTGCCCAGTGACTATGTTTCATCCCATGGATCCTGGCAGCGAGTGAGTGCAACAACTCTGCATTGCTGTATTTTGTCATCTTATTTGCACCTTGTCCCCCCCCCCCCCCCAAGGGACCTCGTGGTGACGTGCATAAGAGAATGGTGTTTGTGCTCACCATAAAAGAAGGCAAAGACATGTCGACTTGCCTGTGGGATTTTAATGAGCTTAGTGACTGAGCATGAATTAGTACCCAAATCTATGTCCAACACTCTGGACACGGCACCACATCGCCCTTCATTTGGTTGTAGCAGAAGTGGGAGGAGCTTAAAATGATAAGTGGGGGGGGGGGCAGAGCAGGATTTGTCTGCTCAGATGGCCCATGAAGAATGTTGATTTATTAAAGGCAATGCCTGAGATTTGGCATCCCAGATCTGACAGTGTAATCTTCAATATATTAGCTATTCTTCAGCCTAATCTCCACTAACACCAAGATCTTAGGTAGAAATGGTTTCCGGTGGCTTATTATTACGTTGTGGGGGAAAGTGTTAATTTTTAATCTGTGCCATCATTTCATTTTCAGTGAGGGCTCTCTGATTCTTATATTAGGGCAAAGGCTAAATTGACTGTCCTTCCCTCATTTCCCCAAACCATTCATTCTTATATATACCTCTGCCACCCTGTCATGAATGTTTCCTCATCTTCAAGCTGAGGTGTCCTGATCTTTTTAAGGGTTACGTCTGATCATTTCCTATAAGTATTTTTATATCCCTTTTACCAATCCTGGTATAATCTTAATGAGATGGGGCTAGTAAGTTAAAATGAGCCAGTTTCTTTTATGCTGCTAAAATTAGCTGCTGGGAGTACAGCATTGGATAAGTAATATAAAATGCAAGATGGAGCTGCAACAAAATGTTGCAGTACAACTTCCTCTAACCCTTCTTCTAAACCAGCTTCTCCCAATATGATGCTCTCCAAATGTTTCAGACTACAACCCCCATCATCCACAACTATACATCATGCTGAGGGGGCTGAGGGGAGTTGTACAAACTATCTGGAGGGAGTCATATTGGGAAATGTTGATCCAAACTATGAAGCAAATATAAACAGTTTTGCTATTGATGTTGATGGAGGTAACTTTCAAGGAAGCATGCTTGGGATTACAGCCTTATTTTACTTTCCAGTTTATATAAAAAGCAAAGTAGCTGTGGCAAGGCAAAGATAACCATGCTGTCAATAAGAAAAGTTCCCAAATGCCTGTTGGTGTAATATATTTATTAGGACAACCAAAAAAATAAATAAAAAAATAATCAGAAAATGTATGCAAGCTTTTGGAATCTACAGGTTTCTTCATCAGGCAAGATGCTACAAAACACAGCTGTTTGTGTATTGGAAGGGAGGAGATAGGGGAGGGGGAATTCCTGACTTGATGGTGATCTGCATCTTCAGAGTCCCAAGATGACATGAAGAAGATGTCTGGAATATTCAAATGAGACTTTGCAGGTCATATGATGATGGTTACAGGTTGGGCCGGGTGAGCCTGCTAGGGTTGCTGGAAGCAAGAGAGGGATCTAGTTTATGGTTCAGTTATAATCTGCATGAGGAAAGTGCTTTTCTTCAAGTAGCCACAGGAATTCAGCAATGGCGTGTATATATTAACTAGTTGTCTGGGGAGGCTTGTCTCCCTCCCCACCCCCCACCTGTGCAGTCAATGCCACTGGTCCTAGGGTGGCCATATAAAAAGGAGGACATGGCTCCTGTATCTTTAACAGTTTTATAGAAAAGGGAATTTCAGCAGGTGTCATTTGAAGGCATGCTGCACCTGGTGAAATTCCCTCTACATTGCAACAGTTAAAGCTGCAGGAGCACTGCCCTATTTTGTATCTGGTCAAGAGAACAGGGATCCTGTGGCTTCAATTGTTGCAATGAAGGGGGAATTTCACCAGGTGCTGCATGCCTACAAATGACACCTGCTGAAATACCCCCTTTCTATACAACTGTTAAAGATACAAGAGACCTGTCCTCCTTTCCATATGGTCGCCATACCTATGGTGACCCTGCCATTTGCAGGCATTCTGCCCTCATCCAAGGAAGGACTATGCCCTATGTAAGGCAGTAAGTATCAGTTTCATCAGCTTCTATTATTTAAAGACTCCTGTGAAAAGCAGAGGCCCTAGGTTATACAATTGCACAATTAGTACCACAGGACTAATTTCTGGGGAAAGTTGTACGCATAAGCAAAGCTTATCCAATAACCTCAGATCATTCTCCAGTTCAGCTTTAGATACTGCCAGCAGTACAATGTTGAACTCACTGAGCCAGAGGGAGAGCCGTTTAATGACTTTTAATGCTTAATTTAGAAACAATAGCATAGCAGGCCTCTGAAGTAATCTACTTCTTGGGAATGCTCATGACCATGCTGCCATAATGTTTTCGTTTTGTTTGACATCAGTGGGTACATTAACTAGTAAGTTAATTATGGATGTGGCGAAAGGGCTGCCTTGAGTCAAACTGTGTGGACAGTGCCGTCCATGTTTCAGGTTGATATACCAAGAAATATCATCCATCTCCTGCTGCGGAAATATGTTAGGCCGGCCAAATTAATAGTCTTTGCATTTAAAAAGGAAGCAAGGAAGAAGGAAGGAAAGAAGGAAACTGAGGCTGTGCACCTGAAAATCTTCCAATTGATTAGAAGCATAGAATCATAGAATAGTAGAGTTGGAATGGGCCTGTAAGGCCATCAAGTCCAACCCCCACACACATTGCAGAAATCTACCTTAAAGCATCCCTGACAGATGGTTGTCCAGCTGCCTCTTGAATGCCTCTAGTGTGGGAGAGCTCACAATCTCCCTCGGTAATTGGTTCCATTGTCGTACTGCTCTAACAGTCAGGAAGGGTAAATGTATTCCATTTTGATTTGCGCAAGGGACACAGCAGTCATTAACCCATTGTTTCTACCCCGCCCAAGCCCACTGATTCTGAATAGAGGGTCTTTTGCTTTTAATTAATGCAATTAAGAGACTTAACTGAGAGGGATGGAATACATTTATTTGGCTTTTATCGCCTTAATGTCTGGCATCTTTTAAAATTATGTTGATGATGATTAGGTGTAGTATTCTGCACACATTGCGAATAGTACACATACTGTTAATTATCCCAACATGTCTAATTGCTGTTTTCTTAAATAACAACTGGGCCATACATAAATGATCTTAAAAGCATTACCATTTCATTGTGTGAAAAAATTAGAGCAGCTAACAGATTGGGTGAGCAAACACACAGCTTGTGCACATTTTCAATATGTTCAGCAGGCTGGGATGTTGATGTTGGGATTGAAATCCTCTCTACTTAAGGGAAGCTGGCAACCTCTGACCCATCTGGGTGAAGTGGAAGTTGGTTAATTAAAACTTATTTTTTCTGAAATCCTGGCTTAACCCACAGCCAGCAGTGTCCTTCCTTTTCATTTCTAATAGTGCTATGCTGCCAAACAATGGCCAAGTGTTGATTGGATTGTCGTTGGCCAAATGCTTAATATCAGACAGATTGTAACGCCCTTCCAACAAACCTATTAAATGACTGAGTTTGCTCTGTACTGGCACTAGCTAACCTAGGGAAGGATGAGAATTCACTTCTAACTGAGATCTTGTAGAAATTTATACTGAAAGGGGAAATAAAAAACATTTTAAAAAATAGTGCTTGATTAATGCACCACAGGCTCAGTTCTGTCTTGTGACAAGGTAGTATTTTTTGTCAATGCAGATCAAGTGATATTTCATAGAATCATAGAATAGTACAGTTGGAAGGGGCCTATAAGGCCATTGAGTCCAACCCCCTGCTCATTGCAGGAATCTACCTTAAAAGATACCTGACAAATGACTGTCCAGCTGCCTCTTGAAGGCCCACAACCTCCCTAGATAACTGGTTCCATTGTCATACTGCTCTAACAGTCAGGATGTTTTTCCTGATGTCCAGCTGGAATCTGGCTACCTGTAACTTGAACCCATTACTCCTCAAATTAAAGCAAGGATACCTTCTCACATATTTGCTGTGGAACATAGGAAATTGATTTTAGACTAGGTCAGACCATTTATTCTAATACTGTTTACTCCAGCCTTCCCCAGACTGGTACCTTCCTGATTTGGACTACAACTGCCATTCTCCCTGACCATTGATCATGTTGGCCGGGGCAGGTGGGAGTTGTAGTTCAGAATATCTGGTGGGCACCACGTGGTGGAAGGATGATCTTCTGTGCTGGCAGTAGCTCTCCATGGTTTCAGTCAGACATCTTTTCCATCACCTGCTACCTGATCTTCATTTTATGACTAGAAATGTGAAATACTGAGTCTGAGACCCTCTGCATGTAGTAGAAGTGCTCTGCCACTAGATGTATGGGAAATTTGTTTCAGCTCATTTTTGATCAGAATTTACCCAGTTCATAGCTTCTGGACCGAAAACAGATTCAGATGAAATCTGTGGTCAAAGTCTGAACACTTCTGACATTGCAATGTGATTCATGGACAACCCCTCTCCCAAATGTTTGACAGCATCCGTCCATTTTTTGTAAACTGGCCAGAGAGCTTTGGCTATGGGGTGGTATATAAATTTAATAAATAATTTTTAAAAATGCGAATGAAAAATGCACTTTTGAAAAATATGTACCAATATGGTTGAATCAATAGGAGAATAATGCATACATCTTAAAAATGTGTACAATTGATGTGTATATGCATGGATTTCCATTTGAAAAGAAAGAAAGAAAGAAAGAAAGAAAGAAAGAAAGAAAGAAAGCTAGCTCATAATCTGATATTGTCCTGAGTTGGGACGAGCTTCAGGATGGGATTTGGAGGAGTTGGTGCACACATCCCTGTCATTGAGCTAAGGAGGTCCCACTTTTTCCCCAAGGAAAGGGTGACAATAAAGCAGTTTTATTACGATGTGGGAATGAGGCTGGGTGGCATTGAAAGGAAGGAGAGTAATGAGTCAGGTCAACCAGACTCCTTCTTCCTGCCTTGCTCTAGATCACATTCACCAACTTCTGGCCCTCCTTGCTCTGCCCTGCATGATTGGAGGTGGTCATACCATCAGCATTAGATGCAGGGTTGTTGGTGCTGGTGGTCACCCTGACTTTTGGGTAATGTCTAGTTCTGTTCACAACACTTTTTTATTTATCCTGTTTAGTTACTGCCCAACTGACAGATACCTTTTTGAGGCAGCTTGCAATCATACTCCCTCCATACCATAACAAACAAAACAATAAAGACAATAATAAAAAGATCAAAGTATTAACTTTTTAAAATACTAAAAATATTAAAACAATATTGAGGAGCCAGCCGCAAAGTTAATAAACAATGGATATTAAAGCATGCACTATGGCCCTCTGGACTGGCTGGCTGTCCATAATGTAGGGTAGGGGTGTGATCCGCTTCGCTTAGAATTGAAGAAGCAACAGCGGATTGGGGGGATCCTCCTCCACCTAAGGTGGAGGAGAAGCAAATGGGGGGGGGCTGGAGAAGCATGGCAAAGAGAGGCGACCATAAGCAGAGTGCTCCTCTTTTTGCAGAGCGATCCACCCCCCATTTTGGATTTTTTCGCCCATAGGATTGCATTGTGGAAAAGATTAGTGGATAACTTTTTAGTTTTTCAAGCTATCTATTTGAAACTTGGTGTGCTTAGAGAGTCGTGGCTGGGGGTCATTTTGAGCCTATTTTCAGCACTCTGCGTTATGTGGTTTGCTTGCTATAATTTTTTTAAAAATAGGGTAAAAAACGTTGGAGAGGTACCTTTTTGAAGTGCTGAGAGGCAGATTCAACTCCCAGTCATAATCACCTCATGAAGCATCCTCCAATCCCAAAGTTGGAGGGGGGATAGGCAAAACGGGATACTTAGTAACTTGGGATACTGGGAAACTTCTCTTTCTTAGTCTCTGAACAGACTTTTCCCAGTGGTTTTTTAAACAGTAGCCCCACCAAATGCACGAACACAACCTGAAATCATATACTAAGCAAATAAATAACAGATAGGAAACACAGCACTGCTACCCACCCTAACCTTGGTGAACAACTAAATAGATGTGGTGCAAGGGGATGAGGTCCCCTAGGGCATGTGGATGTGCCCAGTGCACACACTGGCCTGCCCTTGGAGGGTCAGCAGAGCCCTCCAAAGATCAACCAGTGGAGACTGGAGAAGCTATGCCTGTCATGAGTTGAAGTGTCAGGTACTAGCTTCTTAAAGACTGGTACTTACTTAGGGCCAGTCAAATTGGCATATCCCCCTCCCCCTGGGCACGTCCACTTTCCTCTTACTGGTAAAAGACAGACATAGCCTTTTTTTAAAAAATCTTCTTGTTTATTCAGCAACACTGCTGCTTTTAATTCCACCCCTCCTTTGTTTATTTATTTATTTATTTATTTATTTATTTATTTATTACATTTTATATTTATACACCCCATAGCTCAAGCTCTCCTGGCTTTTCCTCTTCAGTGAAGTCAGGCAGGCTTTCATTGTGGTTCAACTCCTTATTGTTGTTGCTGTTGTTATTATTATTGCTATTAATATTAATTAGTACTGCTATTATTAACGTTATTATTTTGTTGTTGTTTAATAATGGCTGTGATCACAATGCAGTCAATCAACTCTGAAGCAAGGATCACAAAGCTTTACTCTTATCCTCCTAGCCTCCTAGTTATGGGATGCAAAAGAAAAGGCATCTCTCTGTGCTGCTCCCGCCTCACAGCCAGTTTGCATTACTTGCTTTGAAACCATCCTTGGCTCACTTCCTTGTGCCCCCAGAAATGTCTGCTCCATGCCTGCCTTCCCGCCTCTGCCTGTGTGCTGTTGTTTTGGGGTATCTGCTGGGGCTGACTCCCCCATAGATCTATAGCATCTCTGCCCGCCTGGTGCCTGGGAGCTGTACTACATGATGGGCTTTGTGGTTCAACCCCACATGCCTCTGGCATGCTTGCTGCCAGTGCTGCCTGTCCTCCTCCTCTGTGCCCGCCTCGCAGGGATGGTTTATGTGTGTCTTGCTTTGACTCAGGGGATAAGTCCTTCCTGCGCTCACTTAGACTTTTTGAAGTTCCAAATAAATTTTTCAAGTGTGGAAGAAGATTCATATTTAGGTTTATCTACTCCACAATTCATGTCATGTTGGGATTTCCTTTGAAATGGCCATGAATAAAGTCCTTTGAGCTGTCTGCAGCTTCTCTGAGATACTGGGGTATCCGATTTTCAAAAATCCCCCAAAAATCAGGGGAGGCTTGGAATTGCTTGAGGCTTGGCATGCATGTGTATACATGCATCGGGTGTCATGGTGCCTAATTTGACATTTCTAACATGAAAATTGACGGAGTTCTAACATGGGACTTGATTTGGGGTGAGTTAAAAGGTTAAACCCTGACAAAAATCAGGGGATGATGGGATTTGCTTGAAACTTGCCATGAATGTGGATCTAGATGACATCTGTGAGGGTGCCTGCTTTCAAGTTTTTTATCTGTCAAAATGTTGGAGTAAATCCCATGTCTGAAAATGGGGTGTCCGATTTTCAAAAATTCCCCAAAAAACAGGGATGCTTGGATTTGCTTGAGGCTTGGCATGCATGTGTATACGTGGATAAGCTATCATGGTGCTGAATTTGAGGTTTCTAACATTAACAGAAAAATATTGTAGGCTTTTTGGGTTTCAATGCAAGTCTATGGGGGAAAAGCGGAGCTCTGATCCGGATCCGGAGCTTCGCAGCGAACCGGAGCGGACTATATGTGGATCGGAGTGAAGTGGACCTGATCTGGAAGTTGCAAATCTGGAAGAGAAGCGGATTGGGTGGTCCATGCACACCCCTACTGTAGGGTGTAGGAAAGGATGCCACTGGTGCCTGTGCATCCTCACAAATGGGGTTCCCTGAACAAGTAGGGACTTGGGCTTGTATTGATATGAGTCCTCCTTATTAAGTTCCTTGGTATCATGGCTAACCCTACTGCCCCTGTTTTGAGAGAAGGTGTTTCAGATAATCAATCAAACTCAGATTCAGAAATAGGAGGCAGCGCCAGACACCAGCTAGCCTGTACCAATGGGGGAGAAAGCTCTCATGGGCGATTCACCAGCTGGGAGTCAGCCCTCTTCGAGCTTATCTCCTCAAGGCCAAATCCTACACACTCAGTGGGAAGTGAGCCTTCTTCTGGAGGAGAGCGTCCCAACAAGCTAGCTGATGCTAGGGTCTGCTGGAAGCTAAAACGCATGGAGCGGAAGGAAGGCGTGAGAAGGTCAGTCCAACTAGAATTGCGCCTCCCAGCCTCTGCACCAGGCTCTCTGAAGTTACAGGCATTTGGGGAAAAGGCTTCCTGTTCTCCTTGGTCGGACAATTGTCTTGCTTAGTTTGCATAGTTTTGCGTAGGGTGAAGTTTCCAAGACATTAGACTCTCTTCAGGTGGAAGAGATGTTTGTTGCTTAATAAAAGCTTTGTGGATTACCTAGCAGGCCTCGTCATTTGCCTCCCATAGAAAGCAGGAGTCTTCTGAGAAACACGACACTTGGTGGCAGCTTGGGATGGCCGAGTCGGTCTGTTTCTGGCATGTGTCAATTTTACATGCAGGCTTCATAATAAAATTCAATTTCATTTCTGCATAATTCCATCCAATTTCTGCATTAATCTGCAGTTTTTTTAAAAAGCCCTCTCAAAATGCATAATTAAATGCATTTTTCTCTCAAAACATTATCTAAATGCAGATTTTTACTCACGATTTGCAGTTGAACATGCATTCAGTCTCAAAATGCATATTAATGTCTATTTTGATTCACTGGAACTTCCAAGGACTGCATCACAACATTTGGAGAACTGAAAAATCTGGTGGATGGCTGACAGAGATGTAAAATACCTGGAAATTTTGAAGCCGGAGGGGGGGGGGGAGTTTTTTTTTTTCAATTTTTTTTTTCAGAAAAAAGCAGAAATTTTGGGGGAAATTGAAATAATGCAATATTAGCACTTTTTACAGATTAAGTCACTTTGTTACTTTAGGAACAGAAAATATAATTATGTCCAAGTTGGCTTGGTATAAAATTATTACATTTGGTATATTAAAAGTAGTGTATTCAAACAATTATTACAAATTTAATTTACTTTTTTTATTTTTTGGGGGGTAACAAATGGAGCTACAAGCTCCTGAACTATTAGGCACACCTGAATGGTAAGGAACCTCTTTGGTTCTGCCAGTTTATGAGGAGCAGGCAAAAAACAATTTTAAAAAACAACAACTGAAGAAACCACCAACATTAGTAACAAAGAAAATTATTTATGTCTCCGCTAGTCCTCCAGTGTCAAGACATAAAGCCCCCATTCCCATAAAAAGAACTGAAAAAAATAGGGGGGGGGGAACCAAGATTCAATGAATATGCATGAAATTTAATCAGACTCATTTCCTGACCTATAGCTATCAGTGTTAGTTTCAGTCTCTGCTTCCATGGCACTGCCCCCTAGAGGCAGAAATGCATCTTCCTCTTGCATTTGAGAGTTGTAGTCTCAGTTTGCAACCTAGGACTTGCTTGTCCTTGGTGCACAGAAATTGTAATAATCTGATACTGTACAGTTTTTAGAAATCGTTTGGAAAAGTAAATATCTGAACACCTTGTCTTAAACATTTTATTCATCATGCTAAAATAAAACATCCCGTAATCCATTTTTGTCTTCATTTTTTTCAATTTTTCCAATTTTTCAGAAAAACCCCAAAAAAGGCTTCGGAAAACCCCGGGGGGGGGAACCGTTTCCCCCCCCCCCCCCAAATTTTTCTGTTTTTTTTTTTCCTGGGCCTTCACATCTTTAATGGCTGATCTGCCCATTGGTCTGAGATATGCAGATCTGGTCTTTTCAAAATGCAACCACAGAGATTGACTTTCTCATGCTTCTCTAGCAGTGGATGCTTCAATAATACTGCTCCATAGCATTGTCCGCTGACCACTGCACTACATGAAGAGCATGATGAAGAATGCTCTCCTTATTACAGTATCTATCAAAAACCTTTCATTTCCCATTCAGCCACAGGACCCACTTGCTATTTTACTTTTAGTTCATTGTTTGCTTCAGGGGAAAGGCAGAATTACCAAAAGTGCCTTTCGGACTTGCATCAAGTGTATTTCTTGATGTATTGCAACCTGACAAACTACTTGGAAGCTTTTAAAAGGCAAAGCCAATTGGGGCCTTTTGAGAACATAATGCTGTAATGCAGTGCACTCTCCTTTACTCTCGGGACACTGAATATAATGCAGCAATCCATGTGGTCCCAGGGAACACATTATATTTGCTCCACAGTCTCTTCTTTCCTTTTTAATATTGCGTTTCCAATGACCTAAAAGCACATGTCCCATCCTAAATTAAATAATGGTGGGCCATCACTGAGGTACGTGTTCACGCTCTTTCTTTTCTTGGCTTTTACAAAAAGGACATCATTCTAGGAATGTCAGAGGAATCCATTTGGGGTGGAGCATGGCAACCTTTTGTTGGCTTCTGGGGCCCCTGGACTTTGGTCCATTTTCTGCTAACTGTCCCGACTCAGTATGTAATGAGTTGGGCCAGTTAGCGGATTTTCTATGTTATTTTAATTTGCAGAAATTGCATCCACAATGGTACAAATTATGCACATTTTGGCTGCGATTTGTGCAAATCTCTATTTGCTCAATTTGTGACCCGACAAATGAAATAATACTAAAAAAATCCTGGAGTTCAGGGAAGACCTGTGGCTGAGCTTGCAAATTTGAGCCAAATTCGGCAGGCAGCAGAGGTCTGCCGAGCCCTCAAAGGGCTGGATTTCCAAATGGCAGATATCACTATCTCATTTATGGGTCCATCAACCCAGAATTGCTTGATCCCTGGACCAATTGTGAATTTTGTGGACTCTACATTACCGCTGATTTTTAAAAGAAAGCTGTTGTTATGTTTAGCTCTGCTCTTCTTGTTTTGGGAGAAGGTGTTTTGAGTAATCAATCAGAATCAAGCCATAGCTAGACCAGGCCTATATCCCGGGATCATCCCAGGATCATTCCTGTGCATCCAAATGACACACAGGGGATCCTGGGAGCAGGCAGGAACGACCCTTCCATTTGCCTGGGATAATCCTTAGCTCTAGCTAAGGCCTTAGATTCTGAAGTAGAGGGGTCGGACCAGACACAAGCTAGCTTGTACCAGTGGGGGAGAAAGCTCTCATGGGCTCTTCAGCAGCTGGGAGTGAACTCTCTCTAGAGCTTATTTCTTCAGGGGCAAATCCTACACAGTGGGAAGCAATCATTCTTCCGGAGGAGAGCACCCCAACAGACTGGCTGATGCTAGGGTGCTCCACAAGCTAAAATGCACAGACCAAAAGGAAGGCATGAGAAAGTCAGCCCAGCTCGTATTACGCCAGAACCCGCCTCCGAAACATCCTCTCTGAAGTAATGGGCTTTTAAAAAAGGCTTCCTGTTCTTCTTGAAAGGACAATTGTCTCACTTAATTTGCATAGTTTTGCCTAAGGGGAAGTTTCCAAGAAATTAGACTCTCTTCAGGTGGGAAGATATGTTTATTGCTTAATAAAAGCTTTATAGATTACTTAACAGGCCTCATCATTTATCTCCCATTGAAAGCAGGAGTTTCTTGAGAAACACGACAGCTGTTCACGTCCAGGGTCTAGAGGTGGCATCTAGTTAATCCTTCCTACCAATAGAATATCTTCAGTTGGCATAATGGGGAGCGTGACAATCTCAGTTCCCCTACATCCCTCTTTTAGGAATGTCATGGGCATCTGATTTGGGCTTGAGGCTCAGCGAATTCTCACTGGCTCACCTCCCCACCCCGACTGGATTCTGCAGTATCCTGTACTTGACTGAATCAGCATGGGACTGGTGAATGTCACACAGCATGGATGGGGATGAGGTCACCCACCCCTTCCCTCTGCCTAACCTCAAAATCTACTCTGAAGTTCTTGGGGACCCTCCAGAGCAGCTTTAGGCTGGGCATGGATGGCTGCAAGAGGGAAGAGAGGAGAATTAAGTCATATCACATTTGTGGGCATCAACTGCCACAACACTGGATTTCATCCCATCTAACAGCCCTCTGAAAATCTTGAAGATAAGAAGAGTCCTAGTTGGATTGGACCACCAAAAGTTCATCTAGTCCAGCATTCCATTAATAACAATGGCCATTCAGATAACCCTAAGGATGTTCCAATACAGCAGCCTTCCCCAACCTGGTGGTCTCCAGATTGGTGCTCTCCTCTGCCTTTGGCCAATATTGCTGGGAATGATGGGAGTGCAAACCAACACATCTGGAGGGCACCAGTTTGGGGAAGCTGCCATTCAGGATCATTAACCAACACTCAAGACACAGGTTCAATTCATGACTGACAAAACGTTTCGAAAGTAGGTGCATCCTGACTTGCACAAAACATATACGAGAAATTATTTTGTGGTCTATCACATCTTTTTACCTGAAGAAGCTGAATCCTTTGAGAGCGAGCTTTCAATTTGCAGTGGATACTCGGTCATAATGACTAGCAAATTACAACCAATAGAAGTGGGGGGAAACTTGCAGACAGGGTCATATATCATTGGGAAAAGCTCTCTCAACACATTACTACATGAGAGGGGGGGGAATCAATTACGCAAACTCAGGCCTACTTCAAACAAAACAATAAAACCAAAAAGGTCATGCAGAAATCAAACAATGTCATGAATAATTATTGGGAGGGAAAATTCCCACAAGAATTCCACCCCCAAAGCAATTGTTCTGTGACTTACATTCTTTTAATGTCAACTCATAGCATATTAATTTCTATTCTGCTTCTTCAATGCAACAAAAAAGAAAAAATCTGGGGAGGGAGGGGGGGAAAGGAATGAAAGAGTATTTTTTTATTTCTTTCTCTTTCTTGAACTAAAGAATTTTGCCTGTTGTGTCCTGTTTCATCATGAGCCAAAGAAAATCCACCTGTTCTCCAAGAAAGAGTAAAACCACAGTACAGTGCTTTAAAAATAAATAAATACAGTTCTCATTATATGCCTGCAAGGTGAGTGACTATGATGATTCACTTTTTGCAGATAAGGGAACTGCATCTGTGCTCCAAAATCCATCAATGTTTTGCACAGTGCGATTGCTAATGCTGAGCACTACGGCAGCTCGTCACATTCTGTTCTCTGAATACATTGCTGTTCTGTGAGCACTGCTAACCAGGAACAATACAAGCACTTGCTTTAGTAAAAGAAAGAAATGTCACAGGGCTGGGAGGTGTTACACACATATTTACAATTCTACATGCCCAAACAGTAAATGAAATGAATGTCTGTTTCTAATAGTATTGAACTTCTGCAGATATCTCTTGCTTACAATGTCAGATCCTGGTTTTTGACAGTCTTTAGAAAACACACACTCATTGACCCTCCTCCCTCTGTGCCTACTCTTGACACCAGACCAGTTTGATTGGGTCTGCACCAAATATTTGCCCATTTTGATTTTAACATTTGCATTTTAGTTGGGTATTCATTTTCCACAAAGAAGATTTAGATGGTGAAAATATTCACCCTTTATCATGTTTCCAATGGCATTGTTTCCTTTGGCTGCTTTTTCCTCCTTCCTGAATTGGTAAGATGGGTCATCCCACCCAATTAGGGATCATGGAGTGAACAGCAGGATGTCACAATTCTGTGTCAGATGGGATGATATCAACACACTTCAGTAAATAAAAGCATGTGGGTCAATACTACCAGTCAGATTTTCCAACATGGTATCTCCCGTAGAAGCAAAGGGGGGCAGTTGAGAATGAGGACCAATGAAAGCAATTTAAATCAGTATGTGGACATTTTTGCAAGAGGGTTTGAGAAATCACCAAAAAAAAGAACAACCATTTTCCAGCATACTCAAGCCAAATCCACACCTTGTGTCAAATCAGTACAAATGTGGAATAAAAAGCAGGAAATAACACTATGAAAGCGGTATATGGAATATGGATTGTGCCCCAACAGTCACCAGTGCACTTCAATACTGCTATAAAGCAGTAGGGTAGATCTAGGGCAGGTTGTTTTACTATGGTTTTAATTTTTGTGAACTGCCCAGAGAGCTTCGGCTATTGGGTGGTATAAAAACAAAACAAAATAAATAAATAAATAAATAAATGTCTAGGCCTGCCAATATCCCAGGGATCACCCCGCGATCATTCCTGTGTATCCACATGATGCACAGGGGATCGTGGGAGCAGGGTGGGATAATCCCTCCCTTTCTCCCGGATATTGGCATACCCTTTAATCGTGTTTTTTCCCGTGGTCTCAGGCTTGTCCTGAGACCACAGGACATGTGGCCAGCCATCGTGGTTTTGTCCCAGCTCCTCGCGAGTAACCACAAGGAGCTGGGAACCAGGTACAGGGCACAGAGCTCCTCAGGGGCTCCGTGCCCATCGAGGGTGGGGTGGGGGGAATGGGAATTCACAAATATATGTGTATGTGTGTGTTAAAAATTATACCTTTGCGCAGGAGCGCTCCTGTGGTCATTTGCGATAAAAAAAGTAAATGGAGGGCGCAACGTCCTACATCCTCCTGGGACATTGCACACTATATTTAGACAGAGAGGGAGGATCCCGCGATCACCATACTGCAAGATCCTCCCCCCACTCTGTCCCAGAAAGCTGATCCTCAGGCACAAATAATGGGAGTCCATCTTTGTGAAAGTGACACTCATCAGAAATGGATGTGTGCATGTATTATGGATTGCACCCATATTACACTCAGCTAATTCTTACTTTACTTTTAAAAAAGAAAAGTGGCACAGAAATTGTCTGAATTCAAATGGTAACTCCCTCCCCTTGCCAAATCCCAACGACTGTCCCACATATTATACCATCAACTAGCTTTAAATGGCAGTGTTTCCCACTATTAAATATGGAAGAAAGGGTGTGTTCCTTTCCTACTTGACACTTCGATGTTTAATGCAGAGAAACCCAGGCATTCACTGTGGTAGCACCCTGGCTTTGGAATGTCTTCCTGAAAGAGGTATGACTGGCACTTACTATACAATATTTTTCGGAATCAGGTTGAGGTATGTGTATTTGCTCAGATATTTTAAGGGGTAATGCTATCTATTGATGGGAGAACTTACCCTTAGTGAATTCATTATTTACCCAAAAAGTAATTAATTCATCCAAGCGAGGTCAGATGATAGAGGTCTCCTTTAATACAAACTCTCATATATATATATATATATATATATATATATATATATATGTGTGTGTGTGTGTGTGTGTGTGTGTGTGTGTGTGTGTGTGTGTGTCTGTGTCTGTGTCTGTGTGTCTGTGTGTGGTTTTGCACATATACAATATCAAGTTGCATCTTGGGAGCTGTAGTTTGGAATTTTGTAGTGCTGCATGAGATGATGTGATGCCGTATTATGCTCCATTCTGATTGCTTGTTTTCACATAGCCTGTCTGCATGATGTCATGTGACGTTTACTTGCCATCACTGATCACTGGAATAATAATAATAATAATAATAATAATAATAATAATAATAATAATAATAATAATTTTATTTATTTGTTACCCGCCTCTGGATCGAGGCGGGATACAACACAATTAAAAACAACATAAAATACATAAAACTAATTCAAACATTTAAAACCAGTGCATCATCAAAAGCAGCACATCATTAAAAAAGGCATCTTAACATTCAACTGGGTAGGCCTGCCGAAAGAGATGTCTTTATAGCTTTCTTTAATTCGCAAAGACTATTAAGTTGACGAATCTCTCCTGGCAGGCCATTCCACAGTCTGGGAGCGGCCAAAGAGAAGGTCCTCTGGGTAATAGTTGTCAGCCTTGTTTTTGTTGGCTGGAGTAAATTCTTCCCAGAGGACCTGAGTGTGTGGGAGAAGGCGATCCTGCAGGTAGCCTGGACCCAAACCACGTAGGGCTTTAAAGGTGATAACCAACACTTTATACTTCACCCAGAAACTAATTGGCAGCCAGTGAAGAGATTTTAAGACTGGTGTGATGTGGTCACCCCTAGGTGTACCGGTGACCAACCTGGCTGCCATATTTTGAAGATGATACCACAGAGTCCTCCTCCTCGCAGAGTCAAAAGCAGGTAAGGAGACTGCTTCAAGTGAGTTTGTTGGGGGGTTACGTGGTAGGATGAGTGAAAATATGGGGAGGGAAATCTGTGTCCTACTTTACTGCATGTGCTACAAAGCTCTCAATTGATTCCAAACTTAATAGTGAATATGGAATACATTGATCCAGACTCGCTACAAAAGTGAGCATTATGAATGGACAAGTTTTGACTAATGAGCCAACTAATTACAAATTTGGCAACATGGCTAATGCTGTCTCAGTTTGCCATTTAGTTTTGCTGCTTTTCGGATTGTTGGTCGGTTACGATGATGGTATTTTCTTAATTTTTTATTTTTAAAATGGTTCATATTTTATAGAGATAATTTTATTTATTTATTGTGCACAACTGCCCTGGAATCTGATCGGATGAAGGGCACTTTAGAACTTGAAATCAATCAATCATAATTTTAAACATAGATGAAACATCCACGCAGCATTAATGACTGTTGGCACTATGTGCGTATTTTGCTGTTTAAGACTGCATCCATCTTATGCCCAAATTGTAATAAGTAAAGTGTAAATCAGCATTTGGGGGGTGGTGGTGGTATCACTGACTATAGCACTGGATTAGTTGTATCTACAGAAGAAAGCACAGTGCTCCACAGTGGAACTGAATGGGAGTCTGGTTATTAGTGGTAGAGCTGAGATTTAAAAGCACCCTGATAGTTTGTGATGGTGAGTTACTCAAAGGCTACAGTTAATTTGTGTTTGATCCAGCACAGTCTGTTTGCAGCACTCATGAATTAACCTACCTATTCACCTCACTGGAACATGGACAGCTCAAGTGGGAATTTGTGGGACTGTTGGGTCATGGTAAAGCCATTTGGTGCAATTCACCAGATGTTTTCAGAGTATATTTTATGCTGAATTAGGTGGCAGAATTCTGGACTGTACCACTTCAGATGAGGCAGGTCATTTTGAATGCTTCCACATGTAAATAAAAAGATAGTTAGATGTAGTATATTGGAAAGCAACAACATTAATGGAATGAACTGCTTTTAATTTCCCTCGCTAAAGCCCTATCACAACTCCTCTTCTTGGTTTTCATAAATATATAGGTGGAGATTTTTAAATCAGTTTCTTTACATGATTTTTTAAATAATAATAATAATTTTCAATATAGGGAGCCATTCAATATAATCAAGCATTAAAGGTCAGCATTCCTTTCCAGTTTACGGAAAACTTCTTTGTTGTGCAGCAATGGAGAAATCGGTGAAATCTTTGGACACTGTTATAAACCCCAAGTCCAGGGAGTTCATAACAATGGAAGCAACAGAAATGCATGACTTAGATGAGGGTCTCTGATCACAGGCGATTCCAAAGGTCTTATAAAACATGGAGAAAGAGAAACAAGATCTAGTAATAATGGAAGGAAAGAGATATGGAATAGATTAAAGATTCCACAAAATAGCTGACTGACCTTTAAGTGCGCCAGTCAATCATTCCCTCCTGTGATCTTATAGGCTTTCAGCCAATTTGGAAAGGATTGATAAAAAAATTTGCATGACAAGGTCTTATTTAAGTAAACTCGGTTGTACTCCCCTGATCTTTTTTCTCTGTGGCATCAGCTGGATATTCTTTGAATTTTCAACATCAAAATGCCGTTGAGTAAATGAACAGTCCTTCATACGAGAAAGAAATGAAAAGCAGACGCTATATTAATTCTTGACACGGTCGAAGTGCCACTATGTTTTCTGAGAACAAGCACTCAGAAGGATGGAAAGAGGTCCAAAGAACTTCAAGTGTACCTGCAGGGAACAGAACTGCGTATATTTGGTGCCAACACTACAAAATCCTAAATGCTGAGTGTCGTGTTATGAAATTCAAATGCTAAAACACATTGGGGAAAAGGTTATATATCACCAGGAGGATGAAATGTAAATGGGGCCACATGTTCACTATGTATTAAAGCTACAATAGAAGAATTATGGGGCAGTTTTCAACATTTTCAGACTTCTGATTTCTTCTCCTCCCTGGTTATTTGTTTGTTTATGCATGACTGAATTCAGGGTGACTTACAAAAGTAAATGACAGACTGTAATAACACCCCTGAGAGCATCTATACTTCAGACACCAGCACCACTTCTCACAGAGGCTGTCTATATAAAATGGTGTTTGCTTGCTTGCAGAAAATAGATAATAGAGTCGCTTGGGGGTTCTCCTAGAACCATCTTTGTCACTTGAAGCTCAGGTGGCCTCGGTGGCACGGAGTGCTTTCTACCAACTTCGGTTGGTGGCCCAGCTACGCCCCTATCCGGACAGGGATAACCTAGCTTCAGTTGTCTATACTATGGTAACTTCCAAATTAGATTACTGCAATGCCCTCTACATGGGGCAGCCTTTGAAGACGGTCCGGAAGCTGCAGCTTGTGCAAAATGCAGCGGCCAGATTGATAGCTGGAACAGGGAGATTTGAGCATATAACACCGATTCTGGCCGGCTTGCATTGGCTGCCTATATGTTTCCGAGCCCAATTCAAGGTGCTGGTCTTAACCAATAAAGCCCTACATGGCTTGGGACCACAATACCTGATGGAACGCCTCTTCTGACATGAACCTACCCGTACACTGCGCTCAACATCTAAGGTCCTCCTCCGAGTGCCTACTCCGAGGGAAGCTCGGAGGATGGCAACAAGGGAGAGGGCTTTTTCAGTGGTGGCCCCCCCGACTGTGGAATGATCTCCCCGATGAGGCTCGCCTGGCGCCAACATTGTTATCTTTTCGGCGCCAGGTCAAGACTTTTCTTTTCTCCCAGGCATTTTAACAGCATTTAACAATGTTAAGTTTGTTTTTAATGGACCCCAGAATTGTTGTTTTTAAATGGATACTGCTTTTATACTGTTTTTATGGGTGTTTCTTTTTAAAATGTATACTTTTAATGTTTACTATTTTTAATGTTGTAAACCGCCCAGAGAGCTTCGGCTGTGGGGCGGTATATAAATGTAATAAAATAAATAAATAAAAAAATAAATTAAAAAATGGACCTCCTTTAGGGCAGCCTTCCCCAAACCGGTGCCCTCCAGATGTCTTAGACTTCAGCTCCCATCAGTCTTAGCCAGCATGGCCAATGGTAAGGAATGCTGGGAATTGTCATTCAAAATATCTAACAGGTTAGAGAAGGCTGCCTTAGGGAGATCCATGGAGAAGGTGCCATCCTCAACAAGGCCCTGCTCGGTGCCCTAGCCTTTTTCATCTCAGTAAGGAAAAGGACACAGGGAAAGACAGCATGAGAAGAAGTTAGGGTGTGTGGAGGATTACCAAGGAAAAGACACTCACTGGAATATGCAGGGCCCAGGCTACTTAGCATAATGGATACTGTTGTTTTTATATTTTTGATGGTTTTAAATTTTATATACTTTAATGTTCACTGTTTTTAACTTTTGAAAACTGCCCAGAGAGCTTCGGCTATGGGACGGTATTTTAATTTAATAAATAAATAATGGCATGTCAATATTTCTAGGTGAACTGTTTTTGGCCATTTGTGGGCGCAATGGGTGAAAAAGAAATGCACATGAAGACCGGGGATTGATTTTGCCTGACATTTTTAGGATAGTGGTGGCTTGCCTTGGTTATGTTTAGATGAGGTGGCAGAGGATTGTCCACTGTCCTGATGTTCTCCCTCCGTCTTCCCAGCCACATGAGGTGGGGTGAGATGGGGTTGGCTTAACTGTAAATGAGGTGGCTGGGGTGGGGATAGAATTACAGGCAGTGTCCAGAGAGCAAGGTACTTCCATGGATAGAGTTTCCGTTTTCTTTGCTTACAAAGCAGGGGTGTTAAACCTCTTCCTGCCTGAGGGCCACGTTCAATTTTGGAGAAGTTCTCAGGGGCCGCATTTCAGTGCTGGGCGGGGCCGAAGGTAAAAGGAATGGGACTAGAAAACACACCAAACTAAGCAATAACTAACCACTTAGGAGAGACATTTCAACCATTTGAGATGGAGATGGGGGCATGCAAAAGCTGGGAAATCGAAAATGATCAGTGGATGGGGTGTAGGGGAGCGGAAGACATGGCCATCTGGGAAACCAAGGTGGCCCTGATTTAGCCCATGGGTTTGAGGTACAACATCCCTGCTATAGAGGGAACATCCCTCCCTCCATGGTGCTCCTGGATCAGAGAAAAACATGCATCACCCACTGATGGACATCATTGTTAACCATTGCAGGGTAGCGATGGTGCTGGTGGTATTCTCACACTCCTGACAAATCTCAACCCAGTTTTTCTGGTTCATAATCCTTTGATTGTCAAACATTTCATCTTCTGATTGAATCTTCATTGACATAAGTATTTAAAATTGACATGATCTCTTAATAACCCCTTGGGTATTATTCCATAAAATGAAGTGTAAGCAGTTTCTCTGCAGCATCAAGCCTATGGAACTTTAAGCCTTTTTTCTTTTTCTTGTTCTTGTTCTCCCTAGTCCTCTGCAATGCAGAATGCCAGATTGTCTCTCTTGCAAACAGGTAGCAGTTTTGCCTATTCAGTTTTAATTCAAATGCAATTGACTGTGACCATGCTTTTGGTAATAAGATTACTCATATAGGTATCTCCAAAATAGTCCAACCCCAGTAATATAGATGTATTAAATGTTAATAAAAAATACACTACAGGGTTCATGGAAAAGATTTCAAATAATCTTTCCTTCTGAGTCATTCGAAGGATAGAAATGAAACGAAACTATTTTTAAGGCTGAAAAGATGGAAGAAAAGTTGAACAAGGTGAAAATGTATCAGTCTGCTTCCCAGTTTTCTCAGAACAGCCTGACACATCTTTACTTGTGACTAGGGGAGCACATTGAAACTCTCCCCCTATGAATCTCTTCCAAAATTTTGGGTTTCCAAATTGACTGAACTTGTTTGTAGATAGGTGTCATGCTTCCTGTTTCCTCCACCATTCACACGTTCTGCCAAACTGACACTGGGCATCCACACCAGTGAGACTTCTTTTATTGAGGGAAATCTCACGGTGAAAAGCTTAATGGTTATACACTTCTGAAATACTTAAAGCTGATTGATGGTCAGAAAGCTTTAAGCTCCAAGGTAACGTACAGTCAAAATGCTACTCACTACAGTAGCAACCTGGTTTCCTAGTTGCCATCTCAATGGTTCCAAAAATATTTATTTATTTATTTATTACATTTATATTCCACCTTTTTCCTCCAAGGAACTCAAGGCGGCGTACATAATCCTCCTCCTCTCCATTTTATCCTCATAACAATAACCCTGTGAGGTGGGTTGGGCTGAGAGTCTGTGACTGGCCCAAAGACACCCAGTGGGTTTCCATGGCCGAGTGGGGGCTAGAACCCAGATCTTCTGACTCCCAGTCCAACACTTTAGCCACTACACCACACTGGCTCTCCAAACCTGACCAAGCCAGGAGAAAAAATCCTATCAAGCAATCACAATGGGACATTCTTGAAAGGCTTAACCAACCATGCCTAGGGAGCTAGTCCAAATGAGGATCATCTGTTGGTAAGTCAAGGAACATGGCCACAGCCTAAACAAGTTCAGAGGGAAGATAAAAAATCTCAGGCACCAGAAGTCCTGTGTTTTTGCTTTAGCACAGGAAAAAACCCAACCACCAGAGTCTGCAGAGATTACGACTGAATTTTACACAGATTTGTACACATTTTGGCTGGAATTGTTGCAAATTAAACCAATGTGTACATGGTTTGGCTGCAATTTGTGCCAATCCCTACTTGTGCAAATTATGTCTTGACACAAAACATATGCGAGAAGCTCCTGGGGTTTGAGGGAAACCCCCTGGCTTGGCCTGAAAATGCAAATTGAATCAGGCATGCTGTGGAAGTCTGTCGGGCCCAATAAGAACTGGATTTCCCAGCGATGGGCACCCCTATTTGTGGAGCAGCACCAACATATCAGCAACCCTCCATTTTTCCACCCCATCCCTTTGATTTCTTTCTGGAAAGGCATTGTCAGTGTTTAAAATGGATACTGTTTTACACTGTTGTTTGTTTTATATTTTTGATGGTTTTACTTTTGTATACTTTTTAATGTTCACTGTTTTAACTTTTGTAAACCGCCCAGAAAGCTTTGGCTATGGGGTGGTATATAAAAATTTAATAAAGAAAGAAATTTAATAAATAAATAAGGTGGTGGCTGCCTCCGGTAGCAGATGCTGCTGGGTAGGGAACAGTGGTGTGTCTGCCCCAAGGCCTGTGCTCCACCCCCTAAGCTATCCCAGAAATGCAGAACTAACAAGTGGAAATTTATGATAAAATTCCCTGATACTAATTTCCCACTTTTATAAAACAAAATAAACATAGAAGCTAAAATTAAGAGTTTTACACAGAAATTGTATGGACCCTGGGAGAGTATCCCAGGAGCCATAAGATTTTTGGAGTCCCCCTCCCAAGGCCTAAGAAGCTGCTACAACCATGGGAAGGGCACTCTGGTTTCTTGTCTCTCTACCCTTCACAACCCCTGTGGAAAGAACTGTGAGGGCTGCTTCCTAAGATCACAAATGCCACTTCTGGAAGTGGAAAAGGTGGGGGCATTCCAGTGGGAGGGGCGAGGAGAGGCTGAGATCTGCTGCATGGTGTCCCCAGGTTGTCATCCCATCCTCTACTAGCATCCATTATGAATGGGCATTTGCAAAAGCTTCTTCGACTTTTCCTTTTTTTTGTAGTCAAATGTTTTCTTCTTTCCTGCTCAGTGGCTTGGAATGTCTGTGCTGTTTTGTGCCTGCATTGTGATTAGCAATTCCCGAAGCTATCAACTGTATCACCCAGTCCTGCCTCTCTTCTAATGGCATGTGTGAGCTTTCTGGACCAGACCGTTTCTTGGATCCATGTCTACTGATGTGACAAGGACCATAATGCCAATTTTGCTAAGCATCCTCATGTGGTTTGACTTGAGTTATGTGTCTGTGCCTGTTATCAGAAGAATAAATAAGAAGGGCCATAGCTCAGTGGTAAAGCATCTGCTTTGCATGCAGAAGGACCCAGGTTCAATCCTTGGCATCGCCAGTTAGAGTTGAAAAAGCTCCTGTCTGAAACCTTGGCAAGATGCTCCTAGACAGATAGTTTGGCTCAATATAAGGAATATTCTGATGTTCCTATGGCTGGTGGGTCACCTCCGGTTTAGATAGTCTATAAGTTGTCTATAGCTGATCATAGGTCAAGTAGTACATACCTCTAGGAAGGATCTCAGGTATCAGAGGTGAAAGAGACCTTGGCGTTAGCTAGACCTACCATTTAGCCTGCAACAGAGGAGGGAAGATCCCACAATGTGTTTATCGCGAGATCCCTCCTCAGTTTACATGTGATGTGCAACGTCCTCAGAAGGAGAGGTGTCGTGCCCGCCATTTAAAAAGAAAAATTAAAGGGTCAGCAGCGCACGAACGCTTGTGCGCTAAAGGGAAGCATTTTTTTAAAAAAAATAGTTTCTCCGCTCCCCCCACCCTACCCCTGATGGGAGCAGCACTCTTGAGGAGCACCTCGCCCCTTCCATGTCTCCTGGCTCCTCACGAGGAATCACGCAGAGCCAAGTCAACACCCGGCCACACATTCCACGGTCTCAGGCTCAGCCCAGGACCATGGAAAAACTGGGGCCAAAGGGAAGGGTGAGATTCCGGGGCAAGGGAAGGATCATCCCTCCCTGATCCCAGGTTCCCCTGTGTGTCATGTGGATGCACTGGGACGATCCTGGGGATCACTTTGGGATTTCACCCGGTCTAGCTATGACCCTTCAGACTCTGCAAACTGCTGTTAGTACAAAGAAGAGTGGGCTAGATGAATGTAACTGGTTTCACTGAGAAGAAAGCAGTTCCTTATTCATTCTGTAGGCCAAGCATGAAAGATGTCACATGGATTCTGTGGCTTGTTCCAGCAGTAGTTTGAAAACTGGAATGATAATCTCATTGTTTCTCAATAGGAGGAAGGGTCATGTCAGTTGCTATTTGCGTCATACAGGTATAATTCAACTGCACAAATAGTGTGTTTGTTTGGTCTATTTAGAGTTATAATTATCCCTAGTTAAATGCAACAAAAGGGCCATTTTTGTTCCTACCCTTCTCTCTTGAAGTTGTTTTGAGAAACTTGCTTTCCACCTTCAGGATGTCGTTGATGGAGGAAATTCTTCAAAGACGGATGGGATAATGTTAATAATTAAGGTCATTGTGATAAAAATAACTCCAGTTGTATAACAGAGCTCTTCAGAGAAGGGAGATTTATGGTGGGAATTATTAACTCTAGCGGCTATTTTATCTTAAAGCACCGTGCATGAAATAGGGTGACCTTTTATCTATTACCTGTTGGGTTTACAGTGTCTAAGAGTTTCAGATTGATGACTCATTTTCCCTAGCCAATTGCATTACACATTCTACTTGTCCTATGTTTGCTTTGCTGGGGGATTGTTTGCACAGGCAACTGTAGTGTGGTGCTTATGATAGGTGATACATTGAGATTTTCAGAATCCGCAGCCAATCAGATGCATTTGTCAATTTCAAAGTGGCTCAGGAGGGCTGCTGGGAGGAAAGGGGAGAGTTGGAGCATGCTTCAGGAAATGGAGGAGGTTAATGGCTGTAAATATTTCAGCATTCCTAGTAACCAACTTCTCCCATGCATGGGTGAGATGAGAGCACTGTGACTGAAGCAAAGTGTTTGAGGGGAAGCCTAATAGACTCCCCAATAGATTTTGGCTCATTAAGATTAAAGCTATGGGAGTTTGGAGGCGTGCGGGGTGGAGGGAAACCAATTCTTCTTAGTGGACAAGCTCTTAGGGTTTTCAAACAGCTGGCTACCCTTGTTAGACAATTCCCAGCGAATGTCAGGATGGTTAGTTGATGGCTTATGGGGCGGATGTAGTCCCTCAAGCATTTTTTTTTTTAGCCTTGATGGCCCTATCAGAAATGTTGTCTAATAGTAGGAAATGCAACTGATTGGCTGAGGACTCCACACTTTAATGTTATCCAAAGTGTGAAGTCCTTACTGCTAGATGGTGCCACATTTGTTGTGAAGTTGACCACTCCCAGCTCTTGGACTACTGCCTAAAGAACAGAGTAGCTCCAGGAACTACAAGAGCTCCATCACACATGGGAAAACACACTCCCCATCGTCGCTTCTCTGCTCCTGGTTTCGTTGTTTACTTACTTCCTGTTTCAAAACAGGAAGTAAACAATGAGCACAAGGCCCATTCATTCAGGTGTTCTAATCACGCTGCTTTTCCTGCACACAGCAGAAGAGAGCAGCAACTTCCAGATTTAAAAATATTTCAGACTTTCTGTGTTTTTTTCTTGTGGTGCAAGGAAGGCCAGAAGGGGCAGAAGGGGCGTGAGAGGCAGACGATGTCATGTGAGGGACCTGCGAAAAATCCATGACTGCCCAGTAACAAGCGTGCATTAAAATGCTCAATGGATGGAGCCCCAAGAGTTTGTTCTCCTTGACCTAAGCTATAAATATTTGAGTTAATACAGAATTAACCAAATTGATCCTTCTAGTCCCTCTGAGATTTGTGAAAGTTTACGTATAACTGCCTATTATAGTTTTGTTAGAGAAATTCCTGTCAGTGAGCTTTTCTGCACACGTATTGTGCACTCATTATTCCCTACTCACTGTTATTTATTTATTTAATAATTTTATTAAATTTGACAAACAACACAAGTACCATTTTGCATTACAAAAAAGAATATTTTCTATCCAATTACGCAAAAATGCAGAACCGAAATGAATTTCTATCAAGTATCTACAGTCAGAGGGAGACCGAATAAACGAGAGTTAAGTAATCCTGCTGTACCATTAATATAATTAACAAAAGGAGACCATGTATTTACAAAAAGTCGTTGCTGAATTGGCCAACAGAACTCTACAATAGTAAGTTAATTTTTCGGAGCGGGCTATATCCCACCCTTTCCCTACTCACTGTTACGTATGGATTCTTTAGACAATGCTGTGACCCTCCAGTTCTGCTTCTGTTTTTGAAGAGCACTTTGTGAGAGGGTTTTTAGAGCAGAGGAAATGCAGTATTATTTGTGAAAGTGAAAGAAAATGCTTTTCCCCATCTGTGCATTTACACCATTCCTCAATACCACAGTACCACCTAGAGGTTATGTAGCAGAGATACAGGAAATGAAACATTCTTCATGTAGTGCTCAGATCTCAATTTTGCAACAAAACTGAAAATGGAGACAGTGGATTAATAGCCTTGCATTGAAATGCCCAGTATGACTGCCCGGCAGGGGAAATGGGACTGTTAAGAGAGCCAGTGTGGCGTAGTGGCTAAAGTGTTGGGCTGGGAGTTGGCAGATCCAGGTTCTATTCCTCACTCGGCCATGGAAACCCACTGGGTGACTTTGGCCCAGTCACAGACTCTCAGCCCAACCTACCTCACAGGTTGTTGTGAGGATAAAATGGAGAGGAGAAGGAGGATTATGTACACCACCTTGGGCTCCTTGGAGGAAAAAAGGTGGGATATAAATGCAATAATAAATAAATAGATAAATAAATACTGTGCGTGGTAGGGTTGGCAGTGGAACACAATGGCCACAACTAGACCTAAGGTTTATCCTGGGATCATCCAGGGTTCACCCCTGCCTGAGCACTGGACCCCCTGTGTGTCACCTAGGTGAACAGGTTTGACCCCTGGATGATCCAGGGATAAACCTTAGGTCTAGCTATGGTCAATATAACTCTGTCTTGCCTTCCTGCAGGGCCTCTTTTCAGTTGAGACCAGAGCTATTGAGTGTTGGGGAGGGGGGTTACCATTTTTTGCCATCTGCTCAGTGGTATCCTGAGTGTAACACATTATCCCCCTCCCAAAGGAATGATTGGCTGTCATTCAGTGTCATGGGAGGAAGCTTTACCACCCTTGTATCTGCCGCTGTTGCTTGTTTGATAAGCTGATGCATAAACGTAGAAGAGACTTCCATTATTATTTTTACCAAAGCTTCCTCTGCAGCACAGTAAAGAAATTATTTAAGTCACTGCAGCTTGCCTTCCCACAAAGCCCAGGCCACAAATTCAATTGAACCTTCATTATAACACATCCATTAGTTAGCAACAATTCTTTGGATGAAGAACATTGCAAACATTTTGCCCTGTTCGTTTCAATACATTTTATCTATTGTTGGTTTACTTTTTCACTTGGATCACCCATACAGTTTTTTCATATATACTGGAGAACAACATTGTGAAGATGAATGGCTCCAATTCTGGTGTAAAATGCCAAAGAACAACTCTTAAATCTTCTTGCTGAAAACCACAGTTGTAATACAATTGGCAAAACAAACACCTTTAGGGTGCAATTATATACATGCTTTGGCCAAAAAATGTGCTACAATCCAGAACATCCCTCCTGCCAGCCATGCTGGCTAGGGCATGGGTGTTTTTTCAGTCTAAGCATGCATAGGACTTCTAGTAAACATAATTTTTAAAAAATCATGTAAGATATTGCCATGCAGATTTGAATGTTTCTCACTACAGTTTTAGGGCTAGACAGTGGACAGCTGGAGGGCCAGTGGACGATAGTGGGTGATTGGGAGGTTGTTCTGTATCAGGAAATCCTGTAGATCCAATACTAGATACTTACTGGAGATCAAGGAGCCCATGTAGAGGGACTTGTTCTACCAGTTGGTCTCAATCAGGCTCAAAACTTTACCAACCTGAACAGATGATAGTAGAAAAACACCTTGATTCCGACAAAACCCAATGGCACCTCATCTGATGCAAAGCTAGAGCCTGGTTTCTGCTCCTCATAGTCAACGTCCTTACCTGGGCCTACAAAGTAACACCTTAATGAACACTCAAACAATGCCATTGAATAGGTGAGAGTGCTTGTTGAAGTTGTTTGGTGAACCCCCCTGGTTTCACATATAATGCATGTATATCTTCTCCTGCAACAATCTTAATCTCAACGAGACCATAATTTTCCTCTAGAAGTACACAATTGAAGTGCATCTTGCTTTCTAGTTTATCCTAGATCTGCTTTTGATATGTCCTGTTGGCAAAATGCCAATAGTATAAAAAAATGAAACACTGGGTCACAACTCCAAGTGCATGGAGTAGGATATGCTTGCATAGTTACCCCTCCTAGCAATCTTTATCTTCTATAATGTAGCTGAAAGCTTCTTTTCGGATGGTCAATATCTTTAGAACACTTCAAAGGGTAGATTCCCACCAAAGGGTTGTATCCAATAACTGCCACTCCACTTGTGCTATTGATGTACCATTGGGGATGTCAGAGAAATATGCAACAGAACCAAACGAGTTCAGATTTTTATGTTCCTGACCCTTGGATTCCACAACAGAATAGCTTTTCCCCCTGTTGGGCAAAGTCCACAGACTTGCGGACCATTTCCCTAACCTTCAGGAATGTTGCACAAATTTCATCATTGAAAAATATGCATTTTTTTTTTAAAAAAAATCAGCTAAAATATGTATCTGATTTTAGTCAATCGGTTAATGGATTGATTAAACGAGCATACATTTTTGTATTCTTAAATCTTTTTTTATTCACTTTCAATATCACAAATACAATATAAAGGGAGCCCACTAGGAATTTGGGATGGAAGGACTCGCCTACATTCAGCTCCGTCACACACTGCCACCTGCCCTGCTCGTGGTGCCAATGTGAGTGTCTTCACAGCTCAGCAAGTGCCTGATGAGGTTTCAAGCCCATCTGCCCTGGTCTGGAGCCACCATTTTTGTGCACAATGAAGCCTCTGGAAATTGCATATTCCTACCTTGTGTAAATGGTGGCTATAAAGGCCCTGTTTACACAAGTTTAAAGGTGTGAACACCTTTAATCTTGCGTAAATGGGGCCTTCATAACTGCCATTTACACAAGTTAGGAGATAACACAATTACTGGAGCCTCCATTGCGCATTGGAAAGGGGGCTTTTAACCAGGGCAGACGGCTTGCTGGGTGCTCGTCATGCCATGGGGTGCTTAAAGAGTGGGCCTACAAACACACTGCAGCCCAGCAAGCTGGGTCCAGGAGGGTGGACACGAGGGAGTCTGTTGGACCCTTAGACCCAGTTGTGCACCTAGGAATGCAGCACATAAGTCTGCACCAGGAATGGTCAGTTCTGTTTGTCTTGGTCTTGCTAAGAATGTTGTCTATTCATTCCATCCCATTTTCATATAAGCTTGCATATATATATATATATATATATATATATATATATATACACATATATATATCATACAGAAAGCTGTACACATTTTTGTAATGTGTGAATTAATCTACACATTGTTAAACATACACTTTTTTTACATTGCTGAAATGCTGTTTGTTTGTTTGCTTATTTATTTATATCTCTGAAGCTCTCTGGCTGGTTTACAGCAATTAAATTCGTAAGACAGATTATACAAGTTTAAAAATGTAAAACTACAGTATAAAATAAAATAAAAAAACAAGATAAAACCTAGCAGCAATGCAAAAATTAAACAACAGAAAATGAAAGACTAAATTAAGAAAGTGAACCTCTCTGGGAAGCTCATTCCACAACAGAAAATGCCCCTCCTCTTAGTTTTCTGCACACTTTTTTCAAATAACGTATTTCTTCAATTCTAAGATGCACTTTCCCCCCCATATAAACATCTCTAAAAATGGGGTATGTCTTAGAATCGCAGGTGTGTCTTAGGTTTTTTTTCCTGTTGGTGGTACTGAAAATAGTGTGCGTCTTACAATCGATGGCGTCTTACTATAGAAGAAATACGGTATATGTATTTCGGCAAGTGGAAGGTGGTGGCTCCAATTACGGTGGGGTTGTGAATCCATTCTGGGCTTTAGTCAGAAGCAGGCAGAACTCTAAAGGAGAAATCCAAAATGCTGAACTCAGCACATTGGATAGAGTTCTGGCTGGTTCTGACTAAAACCCAGAATAGAATCACAGCCCCGCTGGAATCAGAGCTACCAGCCTTGGCTGCATTTTGTAGGCACTTTCCCCGTATTGCACACATTTTTGTGAACACTTTCTCTGAAACGAGCTGCACCGGAAAGTCAGCAAAAATGCAGATTTCAGAACACAACTTTTCCCTGGTTTGTTGAAAGGCTTGGGAGGCAGAAATTGGATAAATTCCTAGTCTCTTCATTGTGAGTCACCAGCATACTGTAGAGAGGGAGGAATGTGGGAATGGCTGGTCTCCCCACTAACTCTTTAGGTCTCCTCATTCCTAGGAGGGTTAGGACTTCTTTTGCCTGAGGGAATAGACAATGGAATCACTTAGCTCTTTGCTTTCCAAGTTCTGCTTTAACCCAAAACTTTAGCCTGTGTTGCTGCTGCCTTGATCATAAGGAACTTAAATTCCTGGACTGGCTGAAACATGAGGTGACAGGTGAGGAAAGCTCTTGGTTCCTGAAGAGTGAATGAGTGCTTCACACCACCAGGAGATCTGATGTGCATGGGAGGCATCAGCAATGAGGCCCTCATGTGTGAGTGATGGTGTTCTCTCTTCAATTCTGGCCCACCTTTTTTTTTTTACATCTGTCAGGGCCAGGTGAGGCAAGGGATCCTCTGGCAGAGGATTGCGAGCACAGGTCTGAATATACGAAAAGTGCAAATGTATTGGAAGACACATGCTGGCGAGCAGAAGTGTCCAATTAATCAAGGTGTTAATTGTCATCAAGCCCAAGAAAAGCAATTGGATTGATTCATTGGTTAACATTGTTCCTTCAAATGTTGGCAGAGAAGCTCCTTTGGATCACCCCGCAGGTCCGACGCTTTTGATTGATGGATCATGCTAGCCATCAAGCATGACATATGGGTTTGCTGAAGTATATTTTGTTGAAACAAAGCTAACATGTCATGATAGATTTGTATGTAGCATTTCAGCTTGATGACAGCTCAACAGCCAGCAACCATCAATGACATAGAAACATACCCATTGGTCCTGTTTGTCTGTACGTCTTATCTTCTTCTTGTTTTCTGAATGCTTTTTGAACACATTTTGAAGCTGTGAAAACATATCTTGAACAACCAGCATGGTCAACGATCACATCTTTTGTTATACTGTTCTCAGTGTTGGTTTGTTTTTTAATTCTTAGTTTTCATCCTTGCCTTCAAATTAGGGGTGTGCACGGACTCCCTGCTCCGCTTCTCTTCCAGATCCACGATTTGCAGATCGGGCCGCTTCGCTCCACCCCCGCTCCGCCTATGTCCGCTCTGCTCCGCTGCGGATCCGGATCGGAGCTCCGTTTTTCCCCCATAGGCTTGCATTGAAAGCTAAAAAAGTATACAACTTTTTTTCTGTTAAAGTTAGAAACCTCAAGGTTAGCACCATGACTCCTCATGGAAGTATACACACGCACGCCAAGTTTCAAGCCAATCCCATCATCCCCTGATTTTTGGGGAATTCTTGAAAATCGGGCACCCCATTCACATCCCTTTCGATAGCTTCATCAATTTGCACATCAGAAACCTCACCTTCGGTACCATGACAGCTAATCCATGTGTCCACATGGACGCCAAGTTTCAAGCTAATTCCATCATCCCCTGATGTTAGGGGAATTTTTGAAAACCGGGCACCCCATTCACACCCCTTTCGATAGCTCCGTCAATTTGCATGTTAGAAACCTCAAACTCGGCACCATGATAGCTTATCCAGGGATACACATGCACGCCAAGACTCAAGGCAATCCCATCATCCCCTGATTTTTGGCGGGGCTCTAACCTTTTAACTCACCCCAAATCAAGTCCCATTTTACAACTATGTCAATTTGCATGTCAGAAACCTCACCTTCGGTCTCATAACAGCTTACCCATGTGTCCACATGGACGCCACGTTTCAAGCCAATCCCATCATCCCCTGATTTTGGGGGAATTTATGAAAGTCGGACACCCCAGTATCTCAGGGATTTAAAGCTGCAGACAGCTCAATGGGCCCATTTCAAAGGAAATCCCAACATGCCATGAATTGGGGAGTAGAGATAAACCTAAATATGAATCTTCTTCCACACTTGAAAAATTGATTTGGAACTTGAGCACAGGAAGGACTTCTCCCCTGAGTCAAAGCAAGACACACGAAAACCATCCCTGCGAGGTGGGCAGGGGAGGAGGGAGGGAAGGCAGGCAGGCAGCAGACATTTCTGGGGGCACAAGGAAGTGAGCCAAGGATAGTTTCAAAGCCAGTAATGCATATAAAATGGAATAAATCAATAAATAAACAAAGGAGGGGTGGAATTAAAAGCAGCAGTGTTGCTGAATAAACAACAAGAAGAATTTTTTTTAAAAAAGGCTATATCTGTCTTTTACCAGTAAGAGGGGAGTGGACGTGCCCAAGGGTAGGGGGAATCATCTGCCAATTTGACTGGTCCTGTCTAGGTACCAGTCTTTAAGAAGCAAACGCTCACTTCAACTCATGATAGGCATTCTCTCCAGTGATTTACCTTTGGAGCACTCTGATGATCCTCCAAGGTCAGGAGAGTGCACTGGGCACGTCCACATGCCCTAGGGGAGCTCATCCCCTTGCACCACATCTATTCAGTTGTTCCCCAAAGTTAGGGTGAGTAGCAGTGCTGTGTTTTCTATCTCTTATTATTGGCTTAGTATATGATTTCAGGTTGTGTTTGTGCATTTGGTGGGGCTACTGTTTTAAAAAACACTGGGAAAAGTCCGTTCAGACTAAGAAAGAGAAGTTCCCAGAATCCCAAGTTACCCATTTTGCCTATCCCCTCCTCCAACTTTGGGATCATGTGATCATGACCAGGAGTTGACTCTGCCCCTCAGCCCTTCGAAAAAGGTACATTTTCCCGCTGTTTTACCCAATTTTTCCAAAAATCCTAGCAAGCGAACCACAGCACGCAGAGAGCTGAGAGTAGGCTCAAAATGACCTCCAGCCACGACTCTCTACGCACAAGAAGTTTCAGAAAGATAGCTTCAAAAACAACACAGTTATCCCCTATTCTTTTCTGCAATGCAATCCTATGGGCAAAATTTTTCAAAATGGCGATCGGATCGGTCCGTGAAAAGAGAAGCGCTCCGTGTATGGGCGCTTCTCTTCGCCGTGCTTCTACGAGTCCCCGGTCCGCTTCTACTCTGCCTCTGGGCAAGGCGGAGCAGGCCAATTCGCTTCTGATTCTCCACTTCTAATCGGAGCGGAGCACATCCCTACTTCAAATTCTTCTATGGTCTCCCCCCACCCTTCTCTCTCCTCTCTTATATGCCAATACATTTCTGCCTGTGAGCCTTCCTTATCCAGTTCCACCAACCTCAGATGTCAGAAGGCCTGACACCCTCTCAGTAAGATCCCACCCTTTCTTCCTTTTTGGTCTTTGCACCCAGAACTGCTTTCCAGAATGCTGCTCTCATTGCACCTCTCTCACTTTCTTCAAATCCCTCCTCAAAGCCTTCCTTTTCTGTGTTACATATAAAATAAACTCTGTCCTGCTGCTCCATGAGAGAAACCCAAAATACAGAATCAGACATCTTTATTGAGACAAAAGATGTCCCAAATTGCAAGTAAGTTTTTGAGATCTGCAGATCTGTTAATCAGAAAATATATTATTTTAAAAAGTGTTATAGAAAAGTGGGGTGGAATGGAGGGGAAAAATGGCTGATTTACTGATGAAATCATGAAGTCTGGATGGTCAGAGTCTCAAATGGGGAGAGGAGGAGGCACAGGCTGAAATGCATTAGTCTCAACTAGGTGTCATGCAGGTTATAGCTCAGATTGATGGGACAAACAAACAGGTAATGACTGATTCTCCAGTTTGGGAAATTGAAAGTTCCACCTGTTACTCAGATTTGTCTCCAGCTGTAGGTGAAAGACAGGGTCCATGGCAGTCAGAGAACAAACATCAAGGAAAACAGCAGTTTTTATACTGGCAAAGCTGGAGGTTAGTTTTGGGTGTTGCATTAGGTAAAGGCAGTCAGTAGTAGTTAACGTCAGTGGTGTTGCCTAATGGTTGCCCCATCTTTAGGTGGGAGATACTCACCTTCCTCCAGTTGTAGAATCCTGCTCCTGAATGATTAAATTACATATTTTCCAAGTTCACATAAAACCAAGGGTGGTTCTACACTTATTTTTTTTTAAAAAAAAACGTTATTGAAGGGTTACGATTCCTGTTTGGGACACATGACGCTTGTCTTTTAATGTTGTATCTTCATCATTTTCTTCTTTCTATCGATATATATTTTTGTTTTTCACATTGTAAAGTGTTGCAGGATGTCGTATGTGCCCCTTTCGTCGTTTTTTTTTAATAATTTTTATTTGTTTTCTACACTATATAAACATACATAAAACATTACAATAATAATAATATAACAAAAAGAAAAACATCAAACAACTGCTACATACATATTGAATAAATGTTGAGTACATATATGTTGAATAACTATTACCTATACCTTATCATACTACAACATACTCATTCTTAACATAAAAGTGCACCCCCCACCTCGGGATCATTCCTGAGTCCAAAATCTAATCGTTTCTTCTGCTGGCGGTTTCCCACTTCCCTTAGTAAACACAAATATTAGGAACTGTTTCCAGATTCCCTCAAACTCATTTATTTTAGTTACGCCTTTTCTCCACTTAATATTACATGTCAATTTATCATTAATGGCTATATCCCATACTTCTTTATACCATTCTTCAATAGAATATTCCCCTTGAATCTTCCAGTTCCTAGCTACCATCAATCGCGCTGCAACCAGCAAACTCGATATCAGCTCTATAGTTTCTTTTCCACACTTTATATCTTCAAATAGTGACAGCAATGCAATCTTTGGTGTTTGTTCTATTTTCATTCCCACTATTTCTTCAATTTCTGAAAACACCATCTTCCATAATCTTTGTACATATTTGCATTGCCACCACATATGTAAATACGTTCCTTTTTCCCCACAACCTCTCCAACAATTTGCTGAATGCTGATCATTTATCTTATTCAATCTAATCGGGGTTAGGTACCACCTCCATAAAATTTTAAAATAGTTCTCCTTTATTCTCACTGATAAACTTCTCAACACTCTTTGTTTCCATAGTCCCTCCCAGCTCTGTCGCCCTATTTGTACCTTCAAATCTGATTCCCATACCATTTTCTCTGGGTTCTCTCTAAACTCCTTCTCTAACAGTAATTTATATATTTCACTCATTAACCCTTTTAAAACTATACTACCTCCTTTCCCTTTTTCCTTATTTACTATTAACTCTTCAAACTTCGTCATCTTTCTACAAACTTTATTATCTTTAATCCACTTTTTATTCCATTGTTCTAATTGCCCATATTCTAACCAAGATAATTTTTTCTCCTTTAACAATTTTTCCATATCTTCTCTTGTTTTTATATCTCTTAACCAATCCTTTAATTTCATTTTACTTTTCTCTTTTAATATTTTACATAATCTACCCTTCAGATCCTCTGGGAAATTCTTTAACATTATTATCGGTGCTAAGGGAGAGTTGCTCGGAAGCAGCTTCCCTTTAAATTTACTCCAAATTTCCCATTGAGTCCTCAGGAGTGGATTATCTATACTTCCAACCCACTTTCTCCCTCCATCTTTAAAAAAGACATTGTCCAAATTCATCTCTACGTTACTTATAGTTTTTTCCTCCATCCAATATAAATCTCCTACTCCTATAATTGCTTCTACGATATGTCTTAATCTATTTGCTACGTAGTATAATTTTATATTTGGGAGACCCAATCCACCCTTTTTTTGGCTTAGATACCAATTATTTTTATTCACTCTTGCTCTCTTTTCTCCGTTACAATATTTATTAATAATATTTTGCCAACTTTTTATCTCAGTTTCTGATATTTTTATTGGTAACATCCTAAACACAAAATTAATTTTAGCTAATATCTTCATTTTTATTAAAGCTATTCTTCCAAACCAAGATAAATTTAATCTTTTATATTTCTCCAATTTCTCTAATACCTCCTTCTTTAACCTCGTTAAATTTTCCCTTTCAAGATTCTCTAGATTTTTTGTAATTTTAATTCCCAAATATTTAATCTCCTCGTTAACTTTCATTTCTATTCCCTTATGTTCCCAATCCTTTTCTTCCTTCTTAGTATAATTAAACAACATCATCTCTGATTTAGACCAATTTATTTTTAACCCTGTAATTTCCTCAAATTCCCTCAACTGATATTTAATTCTTTCTAATTTTCTTATTGGGTTCTTAATGGTCAATAAAGTATCATCTGCAAACATGTTTAACTTTATTTCCCTTACCTCTCCAATTCCTTCTAACTCTTCATCCTCCCTTAGTGCCTTCGCCAAAACTTCCATAACCATTACAAACAGGACCGGCGAGAGCGGACATCCTTGTCTTGTTCCTCTGGCTAGTCGTATCTTTTCAGTGAGTCCGTCATTTACCACCACTACAGCTGTATTTTGGGAATATAACTGTTCTATTACACTTTTAAATTTATTTCCAAATCCCAATTTATCTATAATAATCTTTAATGCCTGCCAGCTCACACAATCGAAAGCTTTAAAAATGTCCAATGCCATAATTCCTGCCTTGACATTTGATTTTTTTATTACATTTATTACATTTAAAACTCTTCCCACTAGATTATGCATCTGCCTTCCTACCACAAACCCACATTGATCTTCTCCTATATATTCTGATATAAATTTATTTAACCGTTTAGCCATAATACATGTGAAAATTTTAGCATCCTGATTTATTAACGAAATAGGTCTGTATGAATCGGGATTAGTCAAATCTTTATCTGGTTTTGGGATCAGAATTATCAATGAATGTTCCCATGATTCAGGTATCTTCTCTCCTAATAATATCCTATTATAAAGTTCCATTAATTTTGGAACTAAAAATTCTTTGAAGACTTTATAATATTCTGGTCCCAAACCATCTGCTCCCGGTGATTTACCAACTTTTAAATTATCAATTTGAGTTATTACTTTCTCCATTAACTCCTTATATTCTGGTTTTATTCCATTCTTTATAAACCTTCCAATATACTCCTCCACCTTTTCTTGTTGAATTTCTTTACCCTTATATAGTTCCTGATAAAATTCCTGAAAATTTTTTATTTTATCTTTCATTATATGACAATAAATCCCTCGATTATCTTTCAATGTTTCTATCCCATTCCTCCCTTTTTCTTTTTGTGTGAGTCTGGCAAGCAACCTAGAATTCTTATTACTATTTTCAAAATATTCCCTTTTCATATACATTAAATTCTTTTGAACCTCCTCTATGTTTAAATTTTCTAATTGTTTCTTCTTAGCTTGTATTTCTACTAATTTATATTTATCTTTACCTCGCCAATATTCTTCCTCCAAATTTTTAATTTCTATCTCTAACTTTTCCTGCTCTGCACGTTGTTGTCTTTTTAAGCTACACGTTTCTCTAATACAAATTCCTCTTACTACAGCCTTCATGGTGTCCCAAACGACTGACCCAACTGTTCCTCCCTTTTCGTTAATTCCCATGACTCCGACAGTTCCTTCTGAATTTTCTCTACCACTTTATTATATTTCAATATATTTGTATTTAACTTCCATCTATATGCCTCTTTATAATTCTTCTTAACTGTAAATTCTAAGCTTAACAAGGCATGATCAGTTACTTTTATTACCCCCCTTTCCATTTTACAAATCTTCGTTGCAAAATCTTTTGAAACAAATATATAATCTATCCTGGAGTATGTATGATGAACTGGGGAAAAATATGAGAATCCAGGCTTAGTCCCATTGAGTAAACGCCACGAATCTGAATAACCATTTTCTTTTACTAATTTATTCAATATAGTTATATTATTCCTCTTTTCAACATTAGTGCCCCTTTCGTCGTTATCGCTACGTCTCTCTTAAATTTCAAACCTCTTGTTCTAGCCAATCGTTGACCTGAGGGTGTGGTCTGTTGATTTCGGCACCGAAAACAACAGTTGTTCCTGCACAGAGTTCTTAGAAAATGGGGAGGGGGAGTGCGAAGGCAGGAGAACAGGAAGTGGGCAGATCACTGACACGAGCGACGATCAGAAACTCTTAGCTACAGCGACACGGCATACAGTGTGTTCTGGTTTAATGGATTACTAACGGGAAAGAGAAAGGTAAGTTACGCTGTATTCCCAGAGTGTGCCCCATGACATTTTAAAGCGCTAATAAATATAATGTTTCCAGTGGTAATAAACAACATTATAAGCACTTGTGTAGATTCGCCCCAAATAAGCTGTGCTATTCCAGGAGAGAAAAATCCAAAGTCCACAATCAGGCAGTGCCTATTTTAGGACCAAGCAAGTATGCACAAATTTGTGGGAAAGCTTTCAAGATCTCCAGATCTTCATCAGGCAAGATGTTACAAAAAAGTGGTGGTGGTGGAAAGGAAGTCTGACTTGTTGCTGAAGTGTTGAAGTCCGCATGGTCAGACTCTTAAGATGGAGGGGTGGGGATGGGCACTAGCCATTATATCATTTGGCAGCCTTCGCCAACATGGGCCCTGCCTCTGATGTTTTAGACTACAAAACCCATCAGCCCTAGCCAACATGATATGCAAGGGAAGGGGAGTGAAGGGAAAAGGAAGAGGAGGGAGATCAGATTTTTCAAGGCCAGAACAAGGTACTGAGCTATAAGCGAGCATTTGAATGCACTTCAATGTGAAGGGTGATCGTCTATTGCTGGTGTTCATCCTGGAATAGCAATTAGTGGCTCTTCTTCCTGAGGGTGGGGGCAGAGAATTCTTTCCCCTTCCTTGTGCAGCCCCAGGGCAACTGTCAGTTGGAGAGGTGTGTTTTTTCTCGCAGGGAGGGTGCCCCAAGCTCCCTGTGACTGCTCCGTTGGCTGATGAACAGGCCAAGTTGGTCTCCCCCTTGGCTTGATGTCATTCCTGGAAAGTCAGGGTAGCATGTTCCCAGTGGCAGAAGCCAGATAGCATATTTACCCCTGTTTCCCTCCGCCTCTATTCCCCCCCTTCCTCTATTGCCTCCTTTGTATCAATTTCTAGCTTGTAAGCTCTTTGGGTCTATCGTCTTACCATGTATATTGAGGGCATCACAACAACCACAAAGGCACAGAAGTGTGATTCTTGATTGTTAATGGTTACATTGCTGGTCACATAGTAGTTTTAGCCTATGTCGTCTTTTGTATTGCTGCATTTGTATCTTCACAACCGAGCCATAAAGCCCTTTGTATCAGTCATGCTTCTCATTAGCAGCTGTAGCAAGGTCAGGGAACAGTCCAGCTTCAAATCAATTATTCTTTCTCAAGGTAGCCATCCTCAGAACTTTTGTATAACTGTAGATTAGACATTTTTAGTTCAGCAATTTGTTGGAGAAAATGTGAATTTATTCTACATCAAAGATAAGGCGCAGACATCATCATGTGTCCAAGCATTGATGTCAGTTTCCACTTCTTTCAGATCAACTGTGATTAGGGCTGTGCACCACCTCGGGCCAAATTGGTTCTGGATCAGCCCGAGGTGCCCCAAAGCTGATTGGCACTGAACTTCAGGGCACCTTGGGCCACTTTGGAGTGGCACTGAGCCGCTCTCCCTGCTCACTTGCCACCATCACCGCATTGGTCCTGCCGCCATTGCCACCGCCACATCGCTTCTGCCGCTATCATAATCACTGCTGCTACTGCATTGCTTCTGCCACTATCACCATCTCCACTGCCGCATCTGAGAACCAGGCCGCAATTTTATGATATTGCAGGGGCTCTGATTAGTACCTCTATGGCCACAAACTATGGCCACATAGAGGTACTAATCAGAGCCCCCACGATATCTGAAAATCACGCCCTGGTTCTCAGATGTGGTGGCAGCGGCGATGATGATGGCAACAGGAGTGATGCGGTGGTGATGGTAGCAGTGGAAGGAACGAGGCGGCCGCAGCGGCAATGGTGGCAGGTGAGCAGGGAGAGTGGGGAGAGGGAGGTGAGTCCAAAGGACTCATGGCTGGCCTTGCTACTGGCTTTCCCGGGTGCCGGATGTGCAGCCGGTACCCAAGGACTTGCAAGGCTGATTCGTCTTGGGGGCCCCTAATCTCACCTCAGCTTCAGCACTGAGGTGAGGCGGGCAATCCCTGAAGCACCCTGAGTCAAATTGGGGCTGTTTCAGGGGCTCCGAACTGGCCTCCTAGGTAAATCAGGGCACCGTGCACAGCCCTAACTGTGATCTCTCAAGAAACATGCTAATAATATCCAGAAACCAGAGCCACCACATACTTGCTGTTATGTTATCTTTAAAGAACAGTTTTGCTTTTCTATCACTAAGCCTTGCTGAACATGGATCTTCCTAAAGAGAATTTTTTAAAGCCATTATGAAACTTAGGCTGTTGCTAGATGAGGGTTTAGCCTGGTGCGAGGCCCGGGCTCCCTGCTGTGTGTGCTGATGACACTCAGGGGATCCCAGGGTCAAGACGGGCTAAACCTTCCCTTGACCCAGGATAACCGGATCCACTTTTGGCCCAGTTTTTCTGCTCAGCAGGTTCCTGAGTCTAGCAGGTTCCGTGGCTTTTCCCGGCTACGCAGCTTACTCGCAAGTAGCTGGCAGAAGCCGCACACTGGGCACAGCGCTACTATGGAGTGCTGTGCCCATCAGGCCGTGGGCAAGGGAATCACGGGGGGGAGAGATGGGGGCCGGGGGGGCAAGCGGATGGGTGAGCAAGTGGGCGAGTGGAGGGGGCAAGCAGATGGGTGAGCAAGTTGGTGAGCAAGTGGGTGAGCGGGGGGTGAGTGGATGGGCGAGCAAGTGGGCGAGCAGGGGTGCAAGCAGGGGGGCATCAGACATTGTGGGGGGGAATCGGGGGAAAGGGGAGCAGGGAACCCTTTATTATTTTTTTAAAAGCCTCACCTTTTCGTTGGTGCGTTCCTGCGCATATGGCCCCATTAATTTTTTAAAAATGGCCGACGCGACGGGGCTTTCCCTTACCCCGTCGCGTGTTACATCTAGCTAAGGGTGACAGCCCACGCTAGCTGCAGCACAGCCTCACCCCTACTCCCCACCGTATTACCAGGTAGGTCTAGCAAGGCCCTTAGTCGAACCATTGTGGAGTATTTCTACAATGTCATTCAAATGCAACATTTAACAATAAGATGATCGTGGTAGATTCATCAAGACTATGACCTCGAATCACTTTTGATATTGCTTTGTCACTAAACATAAGGTTTTCTGGAATTTTCAGCATTTTATTTGCATGAGAGTATTGGCAAGCACTGATCCAAAATAGCTTATCTCTCTGTGTAATTCTCCAATCATTGCAACCATTTCTTTTAGCATGCTCCTTGTTTATTCTGTAGAACTACCATCATGGCGTTCTGATACAGTGATTTATTGAAAGCAACACAAGGGGCAGCACTATGAATATCTGATACAACTGAATATAAAGTAATATGGCTCTATCTGAACAATATGTATATGGATTTTCCCTTGATTTCCTCCCTCAAATAAACGGTATGGCTAGTATTGTGTTTTATACACAAAAGATGGCCATAAAGCATTCTTTCAAAACCACCCTGGGGGTGGAGTGGGGGATATTAGTTCTCAGACTTTGATTTTGTAATTTTCTTTTTGTAAATCTCAGATTAATTTAGCTACAGTCCCCCTTGAATATGACATCAATTGTACATATTACATATTGATTTGAAGCCTGAGATGTGCTCTTTCAGATGTGCTTCCATTTGTTCATGTAACTTACAGATGGGCATCAATTTATTCACATATCTTAATTATTTCAAGAGATATTGAATTGTATTCAGAAAAGGGTGAAAAAGTAAGAGAATGTCTGAGAGTTTTCCAGGGTGCAATCTTTGGAGAATTTTGATATGTAAGATACATACATTCTGGTTGTGCTTTTTATATTGTATTTTGTATGTGTGTTTTAAATTTGTTGGTTGTTTTTATGGTCTTCGTGGTTTTTAATTTTTGTGAACTGCCCAGAGAGCTTCAGCTATTGGGCGGTATAAAAATGTAATAAATAAATAAATAAATAAATAAATTAACTTGATATTCTAAAATCTCTAGGCAGTTTACATCTAATTTATTCATAATACAATATAAAAAGCTATGTGAAAACAATACAAAACATTACAACAAGATCAACAGTAGAACAGCGTAGTGGTGGGCAAACTTACCTTGAGTTAATTTGTTATTTCCTCGGTAAGTAACAAATTCATCCATTTGAGCTTGGACAAGAGTTCTCAAAATAGGAGGTTTTGCACTTATGTGGTATTGAAGAGAATCTTGGGAGTTCTAGTTTTGAATCACGTAGCCCATGCATCGCCATGTTATGTTCCCACATACTGATTGGATGTTTTTCTGTGGTCTGGTGTTGCTGGTATATGGAGGGATCACTGACGTATGGAGGAGAGAAGAAGATGGGCCTACAAATCAAAGGCAAGAGTGGATCCACCAGATCATTCAATGGTTAAATCAACCAATTAAGTGCATGCACAGAAATGGCATTATTTAGACACAGACTGTGCATGCTCTGAAGCTTGCAGTCAATTCTAAACTTTATAGGAAATGCATAATACATCTATACAGGCCTGCAGTGGAAGTAAGCATTATGATTGGATAAGTTTAGCCAATGAGCTGTCTAATTACAAAATTTTGCAGCAACACTAGAGGGGAGTAGTGTCATAGCTGATTGCAAGTCTTGGAAACCCTGCATAAGCATATAAGTATTCAAGGGGTGTTTAAAGGTCACCACACTTTCTCCCTCTTGAACCACACATCGGAGAATGTTCCAGTTGGTAGGTGCCACTACCTAGAAGGCCTGCTTACATGCTGTCACCTGGCCTGTGCTGTATGCAGGTAGACAAAGCTGGTCCAGGTGAACAAAGGTGGTCAGATTGACCAACCGGGTCTTGGTTATTTATGCTAGGACAGCTCTGTCATAGATAATCAGATCACAGATGAGTGAGGTCATATTATGGTCCAATCTGGCATTCATCACTAGCACAACCCGGCCAGGAAGTGCAGTAACCAGCCCACCAAGAACCTTTGGGATGGGAAGGGAACTGAGATAGGGATAGCATGTAACCACCTAGGTTTTCCACCATTTGGATGACATCCTACGCCAGCTCCATCATACCATCCCTTCTCCTGCCCATGACCAGTCTTATAGGGGCAACCTCCTTCTCTATTTTATGTTTGCTCCCATCCAAACACATCCTAGCTCATAAACACTTCCTCATATTGTAACCAGCACAATGCAGCTCAGCTCTGCTATCATGCAGGCAACATTAGTTCAAACAGCTGGTAGATGTAAATCAATAGAGCAAATCACACTGCAGATTTTGATATAAAGAGTGCTTCTGTTACTGCAATTTGTTAAGCTGTTCTCTGAGGCAGATTTTGCATTTGTCCCATGTGAACAGTGTGCAAAACTTTCCAGTGATGGAATGAGCTTAAGATTAAAGAGGAGGGAGCTGACAGTTTCTCCTTAGATATGAGCTTTGCCACCACTTGAAGTGGCAGCTTGCTTGCTTTAAGTTGTGACAAAGCATTTTGGGTGGGGGGGGGGCATTTTCACCTGCGTCCCCTGAAATTTCTTTAAAAAATATGCTTCCCGCCCAACCTAAGTTTGGGCAGGAAAGCAACAGTTGGGAGTTGGGAGGGGCTGGAAAGGAGAGGACTAACGTGGCTCTGAGTCTGAGCCTTGTGAGTTGGGGGTGGGGCCGTGGCTATAAAAGCCGCACCGCCCGAGGCTCGGCCTCTTTCGCTTTTCAGCTCCCTCCCTCCTGCCCGTTCCTAGTGTGGGATTAGCCAGTTGCTCCTTTTGTAAGGAGGGCTAAGTAGGAATTTTCCCACCACATGGTTTTGCCTACTTCATACTAGGGACGTTAGGGCGGTCTGGGTTATAATTAGGTTAATTCGTGGCAGGAAGGTGCGGGAATGTAAACATAGGACAGGGACGGTGAGCACACTGGCACCCTTGGCAGTGAGCTGCATATCCAGAGGTCCTGCTCCTCCGTGTTGTGCGACTCATGAGTCAGGCTATGGTGTGCAGTTGGGGACCATGCTGGGTGCATCTACCAGCTGTCCCTTATGGCAGCGGGCGGGGGTGCGGTGGCAGGGTCTCCCCACACTCTCAGAGTGTCGCATAAGCAGCGAGCCGGTGAAACGGCTTCTTGCTTTGGAGAGTGGCTCGCCCTTTGACAGGCAGTAGGCCTGAGTAGCAGAGTGATTCCCGCACTGTCACACTCAGATCCAGGGAGGGTTGGATTAACATGGTTATTTAATAAAGAGGCCCTAGTTATACCCAAAGCTCTGGTGTCTGTGTCTTCTTTCATGCGTCCTCCCTCTCTCACAATTGGTCTCTGCTTTGCACCAAATTCTTATTTCATATAAGGCCATTGAGTCCAACCCCCTGCTTAATGCAGGAATCCACCTTAAAGCATTCCTGACAGATGGCTGTCCAGCTGCCTCTTGAAGGCCTCTAGTGTGTGGCCTCCCACTACCTGCTGACATTGTCCTTGGAGTGTGGTTAAGGATGCTTGAGGAACTGGAACGTTCATGCTTCCCAAATGTTCCAAAAAAGTTCTTTGATGATGATGATGATGATGTGTTAAAACAAGTGCAGCGGCTGCCTATTAGTGACTGAACCATGTACAAAGTTATATAAAGCCCAAAACAACTTGGGACCAGGATACCTAGCAGACCTCTGTAGTGACACTCCCCATTTGGAAAACCCTCCCTCATGTGGTTTGGGAGGCATAAAATGTGGCATCTTTTAAATGCCTCGTGAAGACTCACTTGTTCACTTAGACTTTCCCTGAGCCATAAGTAAATTAGTTATTCCACTCCATTTTACTACTACTACTACTGATTATGATGATGATGATGATGATGATGATGATGATGATTTCATATAGCACCATCAATGTACATGGTGCTGTACATAGTAAAAGAAATTTTTATTTTGAGAGTGCAATTTTTTAAATTGCAGATTAATGTGAAAATAGAATGGGATGAACCTAAAGGTGAACACAGCCAGAAGTGTCACAGACCAGAAATAGTTTGATTTATCCATCCCTAAATGAGGCTATAGACATCCCAGCCAATGTTCTTTGGAGGAGATGGGGCTCCTATGGCAGTTCTCTTGGGGAAAATGTATCAGGAAGTCCTGGAGTGAGAGAGGGTGGTGGTTCATTCTACCTTTTTCCAGTTGTGTCTTCTCCAATGGAGCAGCTAGGGCTGGACATCAGGACCAAAGTCCAGGCCCGTGTGTGCATGTGTGCACGGAACACAGCGGGTGATCCAGGGGACAAAAATGACTTCCGGACCTCCTGAAGTTTCCCACCTCTGACGTACCCCCGTGAAGGATCATTTTATTGTAAAACTTTGCCCAATTTCATCATGTTGTAGATAACTGTGGATTACTGAAGTCCTTTTTCCAGAAAAGGATAGTGTCTGGTCCTAAATTAAGCATGAATTAAGTGTGGATGTTTTGTACTGCAGGTCTGCACATCCATGCAAATTCTTTGGTGAGCTCGTGGTCATCAACAGTGCCATTGTGTGTTGGCTGGATGCTTAATAAAGCTATATTAATTTGTAGGTGTCAATCAAAGGTACCAGATGTGCTTAGATGCTGAAATTTATTGACAACCTAAAGTAACTGACATTTAAAGTGCCTGCTTTCTCAGATACAAACAGAAAAAGCTAAAGCAAAAATATGACATTTACGTCTAATCCCTTTTGGAAGTGTGTGTGTGTGTATGTGTGTGTGTTTGTGTGAACAATATTTACTGCCTTTAAAAAAAACCCATTTATGTACTAAGGAGACACTCATATGGCTGTTATTAGGGCTGTGCACGGACCCGCTGATCCGCTTCTCTTCCAGGTTCGCAACTTTTGGATCGGGTCCGCTCTGTGACGATCTGCCAGTGGTCCGGTCCACTTTGCTGTGGAGCTCCGGATCCGAATCGGAGCTCCATTTTTTTCCCCATAGACTTGCATTGAAAAAAAGGTACCCCTCCCACTTTTTTACCCTATTTTTTAAAAAATTATAGCAAGCAAACCGCAGCACGAAAACTGCTGAAAATAGGCACAAATGACCCCCAACCACGACTTTCTAAGCACATTCAGTTTCAAGGATGTAGCTTGAAAAACAAAAAAGTTATACACTAATCTTTTCTGCAATGCAATCCTGTGGGGAAAATATCCAAAATGGTGGGCGGAGCGCTCCACGTAAAAACGAATTATTTGCTTTCGGTCACTTCTCTTCACCATGCTTCACTAGCCACCCAATCAGCTTCTCCTCTGCCTGTAATGGAGGTGAATCAGGCCACTCCGCTATCGCTTCTAAGAACCAAAGAGAAGCGGATCACAGCCCTAGCTGTTATCATAAATCACAAATTTTAAAGAGAGTTTTGAAACTCAGCTGACCACTCCTAGAATTGTTTGTTTATGCACATGAACACATATTTCCTGAGTTTTAATATATAATTCACTTGCATTTATTTCTTTATTTTTATCATTTATGTGGCACTATTTGTGTGCAAAGTATTTTCAGAACCATGTCTTTTATCTTCCATGTTATTATTATTTATATAGCACCATCAATGTACATGGTGCTATTTTCATGACAATGTTATAAACCTGGGGTAGATTTGAGCTTCCTAGTCCAAGGTGGAGAAGGCTATCAATGGCTACTCATCCTAATAGCTATGTGCAACCTCTAATATCAGAGGCAGTAAGCCTATGTACACCAATTGCTGTGGAACATGGGTGGGAGGGTGATGTTGCACCCATGTCCTGCCTGTGGGTCCCTGGTCAACAGATGGTTGGAGTGATTTAATTTTGTAAAGCTGCCTTGAGGCCTAGCACTGGGCAAAAGGCAAGACAGAAATAAAGGTGATGATGATAATGATGATGATGATGATAATAATAATTTGGCACAGCTCTTCTTAAGACATGTTACATGTAGAAGTAAATTACATGTAACTTTCTATGTGGAAATGCCACTTTCCATGAGGGCAGTTAGGAGCAGAAGGTTTAAGCATCTGGAGGAAGAATGTACAAGAATTTCATTGGTTTTGTTTTTCAGTTGAATTTGTGCCACTTGCACTTCTGAAAGTGAACAGAAATGAGTGTACATTGGGGGTGGAGGTGGAGCTTGCATGTTCTTGATCATGCATTAAAATGTGCACTTTAAAATGTGCATTTTTTTAAAAAAAGAGTGTTAAAAGTTTTTTTTAAAGGCATTTTCACACTTTAGACACAGGGGGCAATCTGGGGGCACACTGTCAAAAATGCATTTCAAAATGTGCACTTTCTCCACTGGAATGAAAAGAAAAACAGGCAATAATCTCAAAAGATGCCAACTGAGTTTCAAGGTGGAACTCAGAGAACCTCAACAAGCTCGCACCTCACTGAATCTTCCATCCCTAGCCCCAAGCAATGTCTGATAACAGTGTTATGATCCATCTGTAGCAGGTACCCATGAGGCAAGGCACAAGGTAGCACCATGGACATCTCCAAGTGAGGAACTCCAGCAAAGCCTGGAGGTGGGCTGAGACCTTATCCTTCCCTCCTTACAGTCTTCTCCTCCCAAACTCCACCCTCCTGCTGGAAGAGGGTGGATCTTTAAAAGGACAACCCAATAATTTCAAGGCAAGCACTTCTCCTTTCTGTGGCCTCCCACGGGGTGTGCTCCCTGGCCATTGGGCAGGTGCAGTGGTGCAGAAGGTAGCTGGCTCCTCAGGTGAATTGTCCTTTTAATACCCACAAGCTAACTTGCAGGATTGTTTTGACAAAGATTAATAAAAAATGATTTTTTAAAAAAAACAAAAAACAAAAATGAAGGATAAAGAACAAGGGACACTCTTTGAAAGGGGATTCTTCCAAGACTCTGTAATCCATCTTAAGATGCAAATGTCATGGGATGCATATACTGTATGCTGGATGGGATAGTGCCAAGTATATGGTTATTTGTCCATGGACAGGGCAGTGAAAGAAGGCATGCTGAGTGAACAATTTGTGGAGGAAAAGAAGTATGATGGATTCTTTAAAACACACACACACACACACACACACACACACACACACCAAAGAAGTCTCCATCTGAGGTTTAAATGGAACTTAGCAAAACTTGATCCCTCACAGTGTGGGATTGCTATCTAAGCACCAATTGTTCCTAATTTGGGGTTTCGAACTAGGTAATTGAAGTTTTCACCCCACGCTTCAGAGACAAGCCACTCGCTTGAACTAAACTGTCCCAGCGGGGCCCATCACTCAAGCAGAGGAAGACACAGCAGGATGATTCACACCAACAGTCTAGGAGCCCAAGAGGCTAGATAAAGCTGATGTTAAAACAATATTGTTTGATGCTGGTGGAAATTGTTTGGAAGCTATCAGGTGGGGACTTGAGGACACGGTCAGTGGTGGCCTTAATGAGGGCAGAGGATGGGTCTGCTTTAAAGTTCTAAACCTTCTCATGACCAACCTGCTGGTTGATCAACTGCAACCAACATCCTGGCTTGGGTCCTACAGGTGTTCTCTTTTCCAAGGTGCCAAATGCAGCAGTCCAGAAAATGTTGAAATTTAGAAAAAGTTCAAAGCTTGAGCTTTGGGCAGCTCAGGAAAGGAGAAAGGAGGCAAAGGGGAGGTTAATACTTATGCCCCACCTGTGCATGTGATGTAACATGTGACCCTGTGTGTGTGTGCCTGCACGTGTCATAATGCTGCCCCCGTGAGCTCATAGAGTGCTGGGCCAATGAAATGGACAGGCACAGAATGTTGGGGAAGGGGCTGAAGAAAAGTCTGTTGGTGACAGAGGAGGAGAAAGAGAAGCTGAGAAAGAAGAGCTGGAAGGACGCCAGAGGGTGAGAGAGGGTGAGAGAGAGGGGGTGAGAGAGAAAGAGGGAGAGAGAGAGGGGGGAGAGAGAGAGGGAGAGAGAGAGAGAGAGAGAGAGAGAGAGAGAGAGAGAGAGATCTTATATGTTACATCACATGCTTTCAACCTCAAACTTCAAGAAATGGTAAACTTTTTTTTTAAAGGACATTCTCAGACTACTAGCCTCTGTGGTGACATGGGATTTGCACTAGTGCATATTATATAGTGATGTTTTATATTGCTTACCTGCTCTTAAACAAAAATAATGCTAATTTCACCTGTCTATTCCCATGCTCCGTGTGTGTGTGTGTGTGTGTGTGTGTGTGTGTGTGAGAGAGGGAGAGAGAGAGAGAGAGAGAGAGAGAGAGAGAGAGAGAGAGAGAGAGAGAGGGCTCACTTTTTCCCCCTTCCTGCTCTTGGAAAAGACTTTGGCCAGATCTATACCAAGCAGGATAAAACACTTTGAAAATATTTTGAAAACAGTATAAGGAATGTGTCCTGGGCCCGAACAGTTGTCAAAACCATTATAAACTGTTTTAAAGCTGTAGTGTAGATCCTGCCTTTATCAGAAAGAGTGAGAATTTCATTAGTTTCATTTTAGGTAGGGGCCTTACATCTTGCAGCCTGAACTTGGTATAGTTGGGCCAGTCACAAGCCGTGAATGTGCATGGTGATGTCCCAGCCACTACCTCACAATGCCCAGAATGGTGTGCCCTCCCACAGGTTGCTACTCAACTGCAGTGGCCAATACTATATTCCACTTCACCTCACCAGTCAGTACTGAATGGTAAATAGTGGTGGAGGGAAAATCCTTTGGCAAATGTTTATGGAAGAGAATAGGAAAACCAGACATAGAACCCAAGAGGATTGATTTTTGTTGTGTTTAAGTTCTCTGCTATTAGCCGTTAAAGAATGGAAATGTTTCCTCAGAAAATAGCGGCAGTGAAAAGCCAATGACATCTGATGCTTCAGTCCTTCACTAGGTCCCCTAATGATGAGTTGACCAACTGAGATATTACAATGCCCTTTGCTTCTCATCAGGCTTTTTCAGTACTCCAGCTGGTCACTAACTGCTCCAATAAAAGGAACTTGATATGGGACGTTTATCCACAACATGGCTTCTTTAATTTCCTGAGCCCTGTAGCAGCATTAAGTGTGTGCATGTACTTCCTTTCCCCACCCCTGAATGCACATCCCATGCCATGCCATGATTTCATTTTCTTTCAGTTGAGCTGGTTTCTCTTACTTCTTCTTTAAAAAGAATATTCAGTTAACTTTGTAGAAAAGTAATTATATTCTTCTCATTCTACACCAGCTGGTATTTACTTCATCCTCCATCAGGCATCAACAGAGCATAGTGCTGCAAGACAGAAATATTACTCTGGCAAGCATAAATATTTCATTTTTCACACCACAAATGCATTGATGATTTATTAATTAGCCTAAAGGCCTGCTGCTTCTGCATAGCTGAGTAGCAAAATAATTCAGCTAGGATGACTGAGAGAGCCTATGCCATGCCTCTCCATGGGGGGAGAAAGCAGAAATACTCTGACCAGAGGCATGTCTGGAGGCTAGAAAATGCTTCCAGTGGGCCAGGAACTAACTTGATCAAGATAAACCTTGGCCACTGCTGTCTTTGAAACCATTCTGGAGAAACGCAGGATTTCAAACAGCAGGGCTCTGCTTTGTGGGCATCTGGTAGAAGCCCCTTTCTTTATTGCTACCTTCTGTAAGGTATTGTCTTCAAACTGATATAACTGCTACTCTTGTTATGGCAAGGAGATTCTACACAGCTGAGGAATGTACACCAAACAATAATTGCAAAAAAATGAGACAGAGTAGAGTCTCCTTGGAGGACTGTTCCTTTAGGCTGTTAGCTGCATTCTTGGCTCCTTCAGAGAATCGATCTGATCCATTTCCACGTTTTGAGGAAATTGTTGATCCACCAAACAAGATCAAAAGCAGAAGCAATACAATGCAAACAAACAACTGTTGGAAAAGAGAAAACAGAACTGGGCTTTGGAGGATAAAGCAAATGTACAGTAGTTGATTGAAAAATGGCTTTAGTCACTGGAGATCTGCCAAGGGACAGGAAGCATAAAAATGCTTTCTGTCTCTCTGCTTTTTTAAAAAATGTCCCAAATGCAATAGGCAGTACCCAACTGTGTCAGTCCGTTACTGCACATGATGTTGCGCTATGACACTAGGTTCTGAATTATGCACAAGAGGAGAATCCAACTAAAGTTATGTTTGTGTAAGTGTAGTTGCTCTAGTGGTTGTGCGTTATGCTGGTGCAACTGCTTTGAAACCATTGTGAAAGCAGTTGTGCATTCCAGTTGTGCAATCTGTCATGCAACAGTTTGCACAATTGGTTGTGCAAGTATAATAGGCAATCGCTGGCAAAATGGAAAGATTCAGCAGAGCTCCAGTAGTGCTATTTGAGTTTGTGGAACAACACCATTGGCTACTGCCCAATGTGGGCACCTCTGTTCACAGAGTGATGTGAAAGGTATCTCTACATTTAAATGTGTGAAACACTTGACTTGATACTCAGCTTAAGTTGATTTAACTTTAAGTGAAACTCTCCGCCCCAAGCCATCTGCCTACATCGCTAACACAGTCTCAGACCTTAGCTAGACCTAAGGATTATCCCAGGCAAATGGAGGGGCCGTCCCTGCCTGCTCCCGAGATCCCCTGTGTGTCATTTGGATGTACAGAGATGATCCCGGGATATAGGCCTAGTCTAGCCATGGCCTCAGATAATCAAGCATGTATCTGATGAAGTATGAAAGCTAATTATGTCACAATAAGCCACTTAGGGTGCAATCCTGTGTAAGGTATGCAGGAGTTTTCCATGTGTGTGTGTAAGGTAAGCTTTTACAACTTTTAGTGTGGACTCTCTCTCTCTCTCTTTCTTTCTACACCTAAGGGTTATCCCAGGGAAATGGAGGGATCATCCCTGCCTGCTCCTGGGATCCCCTGTGTGGCATTTGGATGCACAGATATGATCCAGGAATGATCCTGGGGGAAAAGGCATGTGTACAAAGGGTCTCTCTCTCTCTCTCTCTCTCTCTCTCTCTCTCTCTCTCTCTCTCTCTCTCTCTCTCAGTGCAAAATGCTGCAGAAATGGGAAGGAACTGACAAAAGAGATAAAAAAGGAAAAACTATGAGCAACTGAAATGATCAGACTCCACTGTCTATATTAATCATCGCAGGGGCTCTACACGTCATTTGTTTTGCTAATTTAATTTATTCATGTCAATATAAACCTTTGTAATCCACTGAAACAAGGATGCACAATAACAGTAATCTTGTAGATCTATAAAGAGACTTCCATGTATTATGCTAAGGACAGAGAAATTGACTTGATGGAGGGAAGAAAGTGGCATGGAACATGTCAAAAGATATGTTAAAACACGCAGAGATGAGTGCACTGCCAAGGCAGAAAAAGACTAGGGCTGTGCACGGACCCCCCGATCCGCTTCTCATCCAGATACGCAACTTCTGGATCAGGTCTGCTCCTCCCCACAGTGATCCGCCTATGGTCCACTTCGCTTCGCTGCGGAGCTCTGGATCCAAATTGGAGCTCCATGTTTCCTTCAATAGACTTGCATTGAAATTCACATGCCTATAACTTTTTTCTGTTAATGTTAGAAACCTCAAAATTGGCACCATGTATCCACATTCCTTCCCAGTTGGAAGCAAATCCAAGCATCCCCTGATTTTGGGGAATTTTTGAAAATCCTACACCCCATTTTCAGAAATGGGATTTACTCTGACATTTTTACTGATACAAACTTGAAAGTGGGCACCCCTACAGATGCCATGTAGATCCACATTCATGGCAAGCTTCAAGCAAATCCCATCATCCCCTGATTTTTGGTGATTTTTCCCCTTTTAACTCACCCCAATTCAAGTCCCATGCTGGAACTCCATCAGTTTTCACATTAGAAACCTCAAAATCAGCACCATGAGAACTTATCCGTGTATCCACATTCATGCCCAGTTGGTAGGAAATCTGAGCATCCCCTGATTTTGGGAGAATATATGAAAAATCCCCACAAAAAAGGACATTATGCCCATAAGGAAACCATACCTGCCCATAGGGATCCATTGCAAAGTGCTTGCCCATAGCAATCAATAGCACAGATGATTTGGGGGAATCAAGATTTTTTCTAAATAAGGATCTTCATCTCACGTGAAACACTTCCAAAAATGCGCGTGCACACACACACACACCAAGAGCGTGCAATGCAGCTGCCTTTTATCACACGGAAGGATACCCTCCCTGAGTCAAAGCAAGACATGCACAAACCATCCCTGCGAGGCGGGCACAGAGGAGGACAGGCAGCACTGGGAGCAAGCATGTCAGAGGCTTGCGGGGTTGAACCACAAAGCCAATCATGTAGTACATCTCCCAGGCACCAGGCGAGTAGAGAGGCTGCCGGAGATGTACGACTTTGCCATAGATCTATGGGGAAGTAAGCCCCAGCAGATACCCCAAAACAACAGCACCCAGGCAGAGGCGGGAAGGCAGGCATGCAGCAGACATTTCTGGGGGCACAAGGAAGTGAGCCAAGGATGGTTTCAAAGCCAGTAATGCAAGCCGTCCCTTTGAGGCGGGAACAGCACAGCACAATGCCTTTTCTTTTGCATCCCATAACTAGGGGACTAGGAGGATAAGAGTAAAGCTTTGTGATCCTTGCTGACTGCACTGTGACTGCAGTGCACTACAGTGCACTGCACTGTAATCACAGCCATTAATAACATTAATAATAGCAGTACTAATATTGATATTAATAGTAATAATAATAATAACAACAACCACAACAATAAGGAGTTGAACCACAATGAAAGCCTGCCTGACTTCACTGAAGAGGGAAAGCCAGGAGAGCTTGGGCTATGGGGTGTATAACAAATGTAATAAATAAATAAATAAACACAGGAGGGGTGGAATTAAGAGCAGCAGTGTTGCTGAATCAAAACAACAAGAATTTTTTTTAAAGGCTATGTCTGTCTTTTACCAGTAAGAGGAAAGTGCACGTGCCCAGGGGGAGGGGGAACTGTGCCAATTTGACTGGCCCTGTCTAAGTACCAGTCTTTCAGAAGCTACCTTACACTTCAACTCATGACAGGCATTGGTAGCTTCCACTGGTTAACCTTTGGAGGGTTCTGATGACCCTCCAAGGGCAGGAGTGTGCACTGGGCATGTCCACATGCCCTAGGGGACCTCATCCCCTTTCACTGCATCTATTCATTTGTTCACCAAGGTTAGAGTGGGTAGCAGTGCTGTGTTTCCTATCTCTTATTTATTTATTTAGTATATGATTTAAGGTTGTGTTTGTGCATTTGGTGGGGCTACTGCTTAAAAAAACACTGGGAAAAGTCCGTTCAGAGGCTAAGAAAGAAAAGTTTCCCAGTATCCCAAGTTACTAAGTATCCCATTTTGCTTATCCCCCCCTCCAACTTTGGGATTGGAGGATGCTTCATCAGGTGATCATGATTGGGAGTTGAATCTGCCTCTCATCACTTCAAAAAAAGGTACCCCTTCCCGCTTTTTTTACCCTATTATTTAAAAAATTATAGCAAGCAAACTGCAGCATACAAACTGCTGAAAATAGGCACAAATGACCCCCAACCATGACTCTCTAAGCACATTCAGTTTCAAGAAGGTAGCTTGAAAAACAAAAAAGTTATACACTAATCTTTTCCACAATCAAATCCTATGAGGGAAAATATCCAAAATGGCGGGCGGAGCGCTCCACATAATAGTGAATTATTTGCTTTTGGTTGCTTCTCTTCGCCATGCTTCGCTATCCACCCGATCCACTTCTCCGCCTGTAATGGAGGCGAAGCCCCCCACTTTGCTATTGCTTCTCCGAATCGAAGAGAAGCAGATCACAGCCCTAAAAAAGACGCATGACAGTATTCCAAATCCTTAATCATTTGGACAAGCTGCATTGTTTCTGTTTCATTTACAGCTCTTGAAAGAGATCATTTGGAAGCATCTTACATTTTAAATGTATCACAACATTTTTTTTCTTTTCATTTCACAATGCTCCCATGATTCCCTAGTGTTTCCCTGGACACCATTTGACCATTGCTGTATTTAACAAGATGATCTCAACATTTGAACTTCTAAAACAAGAACCATTAACATGCACAGCCATGTATATTTGTCTTATGTTTTGTCGATATCAGCTGTTATTACTTTTCCTCTTTAATTACATTTGTAGTTGGCTAATTGATGTCAGGGGACTGTTATGAAAATTCTCTCTCCCACAGCATGTTTGTATTTAAAGTAGGAGATAAAGGTGTGAGTACACATCTTAATGTATCAACAGCAAACAATGATTCATTGGAAAGTTGCCAGTTAGGTTCCTTAATTGCAGTCCTAGCCAATTAAACTTTGCATATTAGGAGGAAAAGTTTAAATTGCAAAGCAAGAAATGTTATTTTTAACAATGACTCAAATATTGCATATGCTTATGGATAGTTAAAATGACCAATATATCACAAATACATGTTCTATGTTTTATGACTGCATATACATTTTCATGTTTTGTGACTTGCAGGCTGCAATCCTTTACATACTTGTGTGGGAGTAACTCCCATTGAAATAAACGGGACTTACTTCTGAGTAGTCATTCTCATGATTATATTTACCCAGTGCAGCATTTATTTATTTATTTATTTGGTTTAAATACTGCCTCTCTGCCAAAAATGGCACTCAAAAATGACACTTTCCCATGGAGCAAGGATCTACTAACTGGGCAGGGTAATTGAATATAAGCTTTGTAATGTATAACATATAGCACAATGAAGTTTTCCCTCCTCTGTGGGAGTTGGGAACTAATCCATGAAGCACCCAAAGGGGGCAGTCAATGTTTTATGAGATCTCTACCTGGCTTGGGCTGGGACTTTGGGGGCTAGCATTTTATTTCCAATGTTTTTCCCCTATTGTGAGGAATCTGGCTTCTATGGCCCATGTTTCCTAAACATTGGATTGCTTGACCTTACTGTGACCTGTATCTTTAATTCAAAAGGGCAAACTTCATACTTGGAGTCAACTCTTGTGAAACAGCCAATCAATAAGTAGGCTGACCATATGAAAAGGAGGACGGGGCTCCTGTATCTTTAAGAGTTGTATTGAAAAGGGAATTTCAGCAGGTGTCATTTGTATATATGGGGAACCTGGGGAAATTCCCTCTTCCTCACAACAGTTAAAGCTGCAGGTGTCCTGCCCTCTTTTAAATCTGGTCACTCTAGTATAGCTCCTGCAGCTTTAACTGTTTGATGAAGAGGGAATTTCACCAGGTTCTCCATATATACAAACGATACCTGCTGAAATTCCCTTTTCTATGCAACTGTTAAAAATACAGGAGCCCTGTCCTCCTTTTCATATGGTCAGCCTACAATAAGTGTACATTTATTTTCTATTGCACATTTATTTTCCTTCATTTCATCCTGTTTGTTACCTATCACAACATGTTTGTGTGTTCTGTCTGTCTTCCTGGCCTGCTAGGATTCTGAAAGCACATGTTAAAAAGCTTGTTACCTACCAAAAGGGTGGCTACTCAATTCTTGTGTATGACATCATTTATGACAACGTTATTGGCCTGGGGGTCTGGATGTGTGAAAGTAGACCACTCCTCAATCTGATTGGATGCCAACATGGGAGTGTCTTGCTACAACTAGGGATGGGAGAAACAGCAAGTTTCAAACTCAACTGAATTCTCTGAAAAATGAAGTTCATTTTGACTCACTCCCATTTTCTTTTCTGACCTGTTTGTTTGTTCGTTTGAACAAAGTACGTACCTTGAATGGGAAAAGTGTGCATTTCTGTTCATAATTTTCAAAAGTGTGCACATTCTTCATTGACTAAAGCGTATATGGTGTGTGCATTTTATATATGCATTGTTTGAATGTGATTGCAAATGTGAGAATTTGTAAAGGTTTCTTGAAAAAAAATGTTCTTGTTTACATTGGCCATAGCTAGACCAGGCCTATTTCCCGGGATCATCCCAGGATCATCCCTGTGCATCCAAATGACACACAGGGGATCCCGGGAGCAGGCAGGGACGACCCCTGCATTTGCCTGGGATAATCCTTAGGCCTACCTAAGGCCATTCAGGATTGAAAATGGACCATGTTCATATGTTTTGTGAACAGAAACAATCCATAGCTTACATCTGCTCAGGAAATTGAGGTGAATGTGGACTTTGCCATTTTGGATTTTGTGAAGGTCACTTCTAAAATTTCCTGTGTTTGGCCAGAGGCTTGTCAAGCAACTTCTGGAAGGAGAGGATTCAGAAATGCTACTGAGTGCTTCCTGGCTGCTCTTTGGAACAAGAGTTGTATCTTTTTCAATTCCTCTCTAATAATTTTGAAAATAATTTTCACTGTGGTGATATTTAAAATATCAAAGACAGCCTCGATCAATAAAGCACTTAAAGTGGAGCGCTCGGATTTAAGTTGAGATACCAAGAACAGTTTCTGAAATCAATGTGACTTATTTCTTGGGGAAAAAGTGTTCAGGGCATATGTTGTGTAAGGTTTGCTTCTATACAAAATTACAAAGCATAACATTGTTAGTTCCTTTGGGTAATTTAGATTTGTATCAGCATGGCAGAGTTTATATGCATGCAACATTTATTAAAAGCAACATTTGTTGCTTGGAGATGTGACGCTCTCCCTTCTGTCCATGTGAAGGTTAATTAGCTGTTGCTTTCTTAAGTAAGCAGACAACTTTCCACTTGATAAATGTTGTCTGTTGCTGAGATTATGAATCACCATAATTTAGAATCCCAGCGTATCTTCTACCAGTGAATCTGTATGGACTGAGCCTATTAAGGTGGCAAGGTTGGTAGTAAAGATAATGATGATCAAGCCTACAGTTTTGATGGTATTCAACTACAAGCTGTGAACTGTTTTACTGTGTATCTTTTTAATTGGCTGCAAAGATTATAGAAGGCAAAGGGGTATCAGAACAACATTTATTCCAAATCCTAAGTGTTGCTTTCTGAGAAAACAGCAGTCAGCATGCAGTGCAACTGAGGAACATCACAAAATGTTGTGAAACTTAAGTATCTCCTGATTTGGGAGTTTGTGCTGAGAAAGAGAGAAAACTTCAGATGATTCCTGAGGTCATTGGAGAACATGATTTCTGGAAACTTACCACTGCAGAGAAAATTCCTGATGACAGTCAGATGTTTTTGTTGGCTTAATTTCATTATATGGCTATTTATTTATTTAGTTATTGCACTTCCTTTATAATCAATGTAATTGGCCCTAAGCTTCCACTCCCATCACTTTTTCAGCACAGCTTCTCCTCATTTACAGAGGACTTGCAGGAAAATGAAGCAAGTAAGTAGGCAGATAAGGCCAAACTACTCATGACATTAAGTTCAGGATAGATGTTTTCATTTTTCCAGTCCTAAGTTTGGTTCATCTCAAGCTTTAAGCCTTTTTCCAATTTTAAATTTAGTTAAGAATTTAAGATTTGCAGCTTTTTTTCTTTTTTTAAAAAAAGTTTGCATGAATTTTAGATTTTTTGTGCACATTTCTTTTAATACATTTTTTAGGCATTCTTGCCTTATACACACACTTTTTGCAAGCAGTTTTTCCTAATATAATTCATTGTCAAAGATTACTTTCCTGAATATACACATTTTAATGCATTTTTTTATTGGAGAACTCCATTGGAGTACAAATTTTGAAGGTGCTGCATTTCAGTTGCCATAATGGTTTGAAAGTGCGAAATTAGGTAAAATCACATTAATTTCTCCTCCATTCCACTAGTAAGTGTACCATTGGATTTAATGTTGTGGGTTTCTTAAAATGCAAATTGCATCAGTAGTGTGTATGCCTGCTGATAATTACCAGGGTCATGACCAGGATAGAGGGAATAGAATATTTTCCTCCCCTGTTGTGACAATGGAGATTCCACAGGCGTATTCCGGTCTGGTTCAAAAGTGAGGTTTCTGCCAATGCTGAAACATTCCACACTATCTCCTCCATTTGTGAAGATATGTTTTGTGAAAGTGGAAGTCAACAAGGGGGAAGGAAGTGGATTAGCTCCCATAGACTTGGGCCCTTTCTACACCTAAGGGCCTTTGGGGAGGGAGGGGGGAGGGTCCCGGACTTACCTGCTTCCAGGATCATCTCTGGGTGTCTAAACAGAAGCATGACATCCTGGAAGGGAGGAGGGATGTTGTGTTCATTGCGCCCACAATTTTTCTTAAAAAAAGACAGCACTGGAGCACATTTGTGTTCGAGCAAAAAAGTACATAAAAAAGAAAAGAGAAAAAAAGCCAGACTCTACTATTCACCCCACCCCCGATTTCCCTGGGCTCCCCCTGGCCCGGCTCCTTCTCTCTGCTGACCCCTTCTACTTGCGGGGAGGAGGGAAGAAGCCAGGATGGGCACCCACACTGCCCGCTGTCCTTGGGATCATCCTGGTATCACAGGAAAATCTGGGATAACTGAGGTCTCAGTTATCCCAGGGAAATGGAGGGATCATCCCTCTCTGCTCCTGAGATCCCCTGTGCGTCATCTGGGTGCACAGGGATGATCCCGGGATGATCCCAAGAAAAAAAGCTGGTGTAGAAAGGGAAACTTCCCCAGACACACCAAGCTTTTTCGGAAAAAGCTTAGAATTACAAAATGACTTGAAGCAAGACTGGAGGGAGGTCATCTATCACTCACTACCATGTTTACCTCAAAGTCATAGTTTGTAATCAATGTTAGACCTACTTAGAGTAAACCCATGGAAATGAATGGGACTTAAATTAAACTCACATTGGACAACTGATGGCTTCTCCTCCCCCCCCCCCGGATGTGTGATAGGTAACCATTCACACATGGGAGGAAGTTAAGGGGTGCACTCATGTGCATTATTGGTGCATGAGGGAATAAATGGGGCTCTGTCCCCAATGACCCAGTGAGGAAGCAGCAGTTCCCTGCCTCAAGCTGCATTCCAGATTGCAGCTTGTTTACGTTTCCTCACAGGATTCATTGAGAGCCACGGGCAGTCTGAGGCTGATTTGGAGCTTCCAAATCTGCCCCAATTTGGCTCGCAACACCTCAGTACCCATCCCAGCCCACTTTGGATTCAGTTCCAAATCTGAAGGAGGCCAGGTGTTGTGATTTTCTAGGTGCCCACAGATGCCCAGGAAAACCAGGTGTGAGGCTGTCTGGGGATCCATAGGGCTCCCCTTAGCCACTGTAGTTTACAACACTAGACCTACAGTATGACAGGCCAGAGCACCTTGCATGGGAGACAGGTGGGTTGCTGGCATGTGTGGAGGATTCAGGTAAGTTCTGTAGGTGGGCAGGGGGTGCAGGGGCAAGTGAGACTTACCTGAAGACTCCACTCATGCCAGCAAGCTGCCCGTCCTCCTTGAGGGCTGCTCTGGACTGCCTTTGATCTACTATTGTTAACTACAACACTAAATCTATGGCAGGTCAGAACAGCTCTCGTGGAGGATAGGTGGTTCACCAGCACATGTGTAGGCTTTAGGTAAGTCCCATGGATGGGGAAAGGGGGCAGCAGGTGTCTATTAGACTGAATCAGCTTGAAGTGCTTTGTTTGCTTCGGGCCGAGGTGGCCCAATATGGTCCCGAACTGGATTCTGTCTGAGTCGGGCTGAATCAGCCTTCTTTGACTCAGATTCAGGGTTTAGGACTGAGGTGAAGCACATCCTATTTATCATCACAGCTCAACCATGTATAATATTCCATTTCTTGTTGTGACACTGCAGTTTGATGGAACTGTAGCAGCTGGAATGCAATGTGCCCCTACAAGAATTTGTTTTTGATGGGGCATCTTTTAACAACATCAAGTGAAACATACATTAGCTTGTTTGCTTGATTGTATTCAATTGAGATTAATTTGAAAAGGCCCTACATCTGTTCAATTTTCAGTTTACCAACATGAAAATAAATAAAGGCATCTTTCCATTGAAAATCCAAAGGGAAAAAAAGTATTCAGCATGATATTCTTGAATCTTTCATTCATCATTTATGTGACTTGGGTTAGGGGTGCATTGAATGTTCATCCAATTCATTTTTCAGTGCTTCAAAGGAGTAGACATATTTTCTGAAAACTCTGCGTCCCTGCTGAAACGATCCAAATATTCATCTTATTCACAGTCTCTTTGCTCCCATTATTTTGTTAAGCCAGGTATGCTTTTCTTGGTAATTGTCACATGGGCAATACCTGCCAGTAAGGAGTCATGTACAACATTCTTCATCTAGGGAAAAAAAAAATCGAATGCACAAGTATAAAATGGGGGTATACCTGCTGTGGCAATAGTATGGGTAAAAAGAGTCTTGGGGATTGTAGTCAATCACAAGCTGAATATCATTCAGCAACATGATGTGGCTGCAAAAAAGTATATGGAAGTATAGTTTCAAAATCATGGGAAATAATAGTTATACTCTACTCTGTGCTGGTCAGACTTCCCCTCAAATACTGTGTCCAGTTCAGAAAAGGGCAACTAAGCAGAATAACTACATAGTATGGAACAGGGCTGTGCACAGCACTCACCCCGACTCACCTCGGAGGCATTTTGGAGCCTCCAAAATTTCCCCTATTTGACTCAGGATGCTTCGGAGGGTACCCACATTGCCTCAGTGCTAAAGCAGAAGCAAGATTCAGCCCACCTGAAGCAACTTGGCCTTGCAACTCGGATTCAGCCTAAGGTGGTGCACAGGCCTACTACAGAACTATAGCTCCAGTGGCAGGGCTGTGGTTCAATTAAGCATATCTTTGAAGGACTTGGCATGGAGAAGGGATGATTAAGAAGTGATATGATAGCCATCTTTAAATATCTGAAATGCTGTCATATAAATGATGCAGCAGATTTGTTTTCTGTTGGTGCAGAGATTAAAACCTGAATGAATGGGCTGATTTTTTTAAAAAACAAAAACAAATCGCTAAACATTAGGACAAACTTCCTGATTGTATGAACTGTTTAACAGCATGGACTCCTCTTCATTAGAGGTTTTTAAGCAGAGGCTATATGGACACCTATTAGGAATGCTGAAATAGTAGATTTTCTGCATCAGTAGGAAGTTGGACTAGATGATGTTTTAGTTCCCTTCCAATTCTTTGACACCACTCTGCACATCCTCAAAAGCACTCTTTTCCTTGTTGGTGACTATCAGCACAAGCAATTAAATCCTATGGCAGCTATGCCAGGAACTGACACTAAAAGAAGATGAACATCTCTGGTATCTTCACTAAATGCACAACAAGGCATTAATGCCACCTATATGTGTGCAAGCATACCTGTACATAGAAAGAACAAATTTGGGAAATATCCCCTTCAATGATGCTATTGAAACATCCTCTAAATTGCTCAATTATATTTTCTTGAAGAGCTCCCAGAGTGACTGAACCACCCTACAGTGCTTTCATTTGGCCATCTGGAACACACAGCATGAGAAGGAATCCCTAAACTGAGAAGATTCATAGGGATAATATCAGTGATGCATTATGAAAGGTTCTAAGTTCACAAATATGCTTGTGGGAAAGATCAGACCAGGATGAGCCAATCTTTCTGGCTGCTCATGCTGGAAATGGAGGCCCACTGGAGGAATAAAATGCAATATCATATGCCGATGAAGGGCAAGCTGTTGTTTGCTCAATAGTTATTGTGTCTTTGACTCCCTGTCTTTAAAATCTGTCAATCCCCCCTCTCAAATCTTTGAAAAAACATTGTCCTTGAACTTTATTCCCTGTTTGGATATAGGAATTTCGTTTTTGCTTGCAAAACGTGTGAGCATGCCCTGTTCGAAGCCCCGAATGTGAGCATGAGCATGTGTCCACCCAAACTGTCTGTAGATTGTCATTCCAATTCCCAAGTTCGATTTGCACAAATATCCTAATTTGTGCAAATTCCCTCAATAGACTAAATCAAGCCCTGCTTCAGTCTATGGTGGACGCTTTAGTCAAGCCCTACTTTAGTCTCTGAGAATGTGCAATTTCAGGAATTTGGCCAAATTTTGGAAGATTTGTGCAAATCTCTTGATCGATCACTGCTCAAGTTGTGCAAATCTCCTTTTTGCACAAATCAAGCAGCAATCACAAACATGAACAAGAACTGAGCATGAGACAAGCAGCAAGACAATGTCTGGAGAATTCTAGTGTTGTTGGACATTGCTTGTTCACCCATCCCTAGTTTTCTAGCTTCTTCCTCAGTGATTTGGCTGGGGGCCAGGGGTGCTTATCTCACCAGTAGACAGCAGTGTGACAGCTCCTCTTCTTTCTTTTTTTCATTTCTTTTTTAAAATAATTTTTTTTGATGTGGTTCCATTAAATCCAGGGTCTAAAATTTGTTTTAAATGGCCATCTGTATTACTTCAGTTATGAAGCACACAACCCACATTTTTCTTCCCCCAATCTGAATGACATCCCATACTTTAAAAACTGCTTCTACATCACCGATATGCTAGAATAACAATGACAAAACTATTTGCCAACACTGTTTGTTTACTTTTTTAAAAAATGTGCAGTTCTGCATTTTTAAACTCACTTCCATCATAGCACCTTCATGACTACAGGAATAAAATGGAGTTCCAGCCCTAGCTATACCACTGCTTGGATGGCCTTAAGTAGGATACACCTTGACTTGTTTCCAGGACACCATTTGATTCTCAATTCAGGAAGCAAAATGTCTTGAACCAGCCTTGTGTTGCTGCTTTAATTAAAAGTTCAAGAATGAATGTGGGGAGAGAGAAAAGAGCAGAGGAAGCCCATTGCTGCTACCTTCTTCAGTAGTAACATTCGGAAGTTTTTTTTTAAAATAAAATAAAATGAAATGGGAGCTGTCATGCTACTGCCTGCTAGTCAGGTAAACAGCCATGCCCCCCCCCCCAAATCAGTGAACAGGGCCTACTGAAATGTACGCCTCCTTTTGGGGATGGGTAGGGTAGGGTGGGGAAACAGAGTCAAACTTTAGGGTGAGATTTTGCTACCCTCTAAATGAGGCTAAAGGTTCATCAAATCCAAATTTCCACAGTGCCCTATCAGGTCCCCCTCCCCATAAAAAAATGAAGATGGGCTGTTCTCTCAGTGTAAATTCAGCAAGATGCTTCAGTCCTAACTGTTGAAATTTTAGAAATGTCTTAGACTTTTCTCTTCATCACCAGCCACAGGGAAAATGTTCAGTATGTACCAAGTTTGACCCAGCTCCCCCTATGCTGAAGGGTGTCATTTGGCCGCTGCTACCAAGGGCCAAATTTAGGGCTGATCACCTTTTGCCACCTTGCCTCAAACACAACTTTTCAAGTGTTTACTGTAGCATGCCAAAAGCTGCCCCAAGCCAAATTCATTGTGCAGTGAGGGCATGCAGTGCATACATATTCCTTACACAGAGAGATGGGAGTGAGATTTGCTATGCTTTGACTTTCTCCCTCAGCAGCCATCAACTGTGGATGTTCTGAGAACAGGCCCTGAATCAACAGAGAAGGCCTGGAGAGACATCCATGAAAGACTGGAGTACTTGAACATACTCCAGAAAAATGGGAACCGCTAAGGGGCTTTTAAATCATGGCAGTTCACATCAGTGCCTTATTTTAAATCAATAGAATGCCTTCTATAAATGTAATTTGGAGAGGATTTATACATGACAATATTTCAGGGAAATAACCATCAGGGCAATCAGACTGAAAAGAGAAGAAAGGTCTTGTACCTTTAATAGTTGTGCTTGTGAGGGGATTTCAGAGAGAGCAGCTTTTCATATCCCTGTATGACGTGGCAGAATTAAGCACTTTCAAGTTCCATTGTTCTCAGTTAGTGAATCGAGCATGTGCTTGAATGCCCCACATTAAAATCAAATGGGCTGTCCGCTCAGCCCTAACATTAGGCAGAGTGAGGTGAGCACCTCCAGCAGAAGATGCTGAGTAGAAGGAGCAGCTCAATGGCTGTCCTTCATGAGCCCCTGGGTATTCCTTCTGTAAGAGGACCAACCTGTGTGTGCCATGTGGATGGCCCTGTGCCCCCTATACCAGCCTGCTGCTCCTAGACATCACGGTTCTGTCCCACATCACTAGTATATAAATAAGAGTCAACTGCCAATCCAGTTGGCTTGTGGGTTAATAAAATGAACTTCACCTTCTTGAAAAAGTATTCACTGTTCTACTTTTAAAGTAAACAAACCAAGAGCTTTTCTACCCAAGGCTATTAATCAGATATTAATCCGCTGTTCTTACTTTCGGTTTTTCCACAGAATTGAAATCTGAGCACTACATGAGAAGAGTTTCCTTTCCTGCTTTTCTGCTACGGGTACACTGAGGTATAGCAGAACAGTGCAAATACATAAGGGGACATCACACTTTCTTTCACTTTCGGAATCAAATGCCACATTTCCCCTTATCTAAAAAAAAAAAAAACTCAACAAAAGTGCTGGTTAGACACAGAAGTAAAATTGGACAGTCATGATGTTGTCTAAAGAACCCATAAAAACACGAATAAGGAATAATGAGTACACAAAAATGCCTCCTGTTGAAAAGCTGCAAGTGTTCCTGTATTTTATTTCCTAACAGACAGAAAGGTTAATGTCTTAATACAGAAAGAAGCATGTCCACATAAAGACTTAAAATAAGTGCAGAATAAAAGCAGAACATCCAAACCAATGCTAAAACATTTGAAAAGTCATTCTTTTAAGATTTCCCTTTTTAATATTGAACAAACAGTATCCATGATTATCTTTAAAAGAATGTTTGTGGCCTTTGTTCTTGGAACCTGACAATCTCAGATAATTATTATAAACAGTGTTCCATATTCTTCTAAGCAAGTTGTCAATAATCAGATAATCCAACTTTCTCCATGTTATTCTTGTAGTAATGATTAAATGTAATACAAATATCAATGTTAAGGATTCCTCCTTCCCTGTTGGGAAGACAGTTGTAGGAAAAGCAAGTTGTTTTTTTGTTTTTGTTTTTTTGAAGTGGGTAATAATCAGGATTTTAATGTTTAATCTTATGCATATTTACTTGGACATAACATCCATTTTCTTCACTGGGACCAATTTCTAAGAAACTGTGCTCAGGATTACAGCTTCTGACTTAATAGCCAAGATTCATCGAAGCAATGGCATATGTATAAAATAGCTACACACAAAGGGATTTGATGATTTCCCCTTCCATCATGAGCGCCTTGCAATTTATGGAATGTTTATGTATTTGTTACATTTATATCCTGCCTTTTTTTCTCCAGGGAACCCAAGGCTGTGTACATAAACCTCCTCTTCTTCATTTTATCCTCATAACAACAACCCTGTGAGGTAAGTTGGGCTGAGAGGCTGTGACTGGACCAAAGTCACCTCATGAGCTTCCATGGCCAAGGCAGAATCTACACTACTGCTTTGAAATGGTTTATAACAGTAGTGACAACTGTTGGGGCCCAGGTCACACCCCATAGACAGTTCTCAAACCATTTTCAAAGTGTCATATCCTGCTTTGTGTAGATCTGGCCCAAGTGGGGACTAGATCTCCCAACTCCCAGTCCAACACTCCAGCTACTATACCACACTGAATCTTCCACTACACCACACTGGCTCTGTAATGTCGATTACTTATTTGCTGCACTTCTATTTCACCCACTAGCTGAACCTTTCTAGGCAATTCACAAAACATAGATTAAAACCATAAAACACATAAATAGAATAAATCAATGTAAAATCTAAAGCAAAATGTAATAACCACACAATAAAACCAACAGCAGGGGACAGCAGCAGTGCACAGATCTAATAACTAACTAACACATTTTTAAAACTGAAACACTAAAAAACTAAAGCCATAGACACCAGGTAAATCTCTCTGGGGATGGCATTTCATAACCAGTGTGCCACCATTGAAAAGGCCCTCTCCATAGTAGCACCCACCTCACCTCATCCAGTGGGGGCACCCAGAGAAAGCCTTTAGGGTCTGGGGAGGAGATTTTCTTTCACTTAACCTTACCCCAAGCCATTTGGGGCTTTAAAGTTAATACAAGGACTTTAAAATTGGGCCTGCAATCAGATGAGAAGCCAGCGTAGATCACAAACTACTGGGGTCATTTGATCATGTTATCCGGTCCCAGTTGACAAACAATGCTCTTGATAAAGAAATCTGAAAAGCCCACCTGAAGCCCCTTACTCAAATGTGAATAAAAGTACAAAAGCATGCACACTTCTGGCCCCCATCTTCATGCCTCCTCATGGAAAATAATAAAGTTCCAGTCTTCACTTGAGGCTCCAAGGTTATCCCAAACCCTTTGCCCCACACCCGATAGCAGAATATATCAGAGAAAGAAGGCCTTGGAGCCAGAAGCAAATCCCATCTCTTCTTGACATAGAGGCACCTCCAAGCCTTATCAAAAAGACCCCCACCCCAATGGGCCCTGAGAAGTAGGCATGTGCTCCGCTCCGATTAGAAGGGCAGAAGCAGGAGCGAATTGGCCTGCTCCGCCTTGCCCAGAGGCGGAGTAGAAGCGGACCGTGGACCCCTAGAAGCAAGGTGAAGAGAAGCGCCCATTTTCGGAGCACTCCGGTTTCCGCGGTCCGCTTCTATCGCCATCTTGAAACATTTCGCCCATAGGATTGCATTGCGGAAAAGAAAGGGGGATAACTGTGTTGTTTTTGAAGCTATCTTTCTGAAAATTCTTGTGCTTGGAGAGTCGTGGATGGGGGTCATTTTGAGACTACTCTCAGCTCTCTGCGTGGTGCGGGTCGCGCACTAGAATTTTTTTAAAAAAACGGCGGGAAATACCTTTTTTGAAGGGCTGAGGGGCAGAGTCAACTCCCGGTCATGATCACATGAGCCCAAAGTTGGAGGAGGGGATAGGCAAAATGGGTAACTAGGGATTCTGGGAACTTCTCTTTCTACTACTTTTCCCAGTTTTTTAAAAAACAGTAGCCCCACCAAATGCACAAACACAACCTGTGAAATCATATACTAAGCCAATAATAAGAGATAGAAACACAGCACTGCTACCCACCCTAACTTTGGGGAACAACTGAAAAGATGTGGTGCAAGGGGATGAGCTCCCCTAGGGCATCCTATGTGGACGTGCCCTCACTCTCTCCTGTACTTGGGGGGCCATCAGAGCCTTCCAAAGAGAGTAACCTGGTGGAGCAATGCCTATCATGAGTTGAAGTGAGAGTTCTATTTCTCAGAGCTCTCATGGTGGAGCAATGGCTTTCATGAGTTGAACTGACAGCCTTGCTTCTTAAAAGACTGGTTACTAGGACCAGTCAAATTGGCAGCTGCTTCCCCCTCCCCTGGGCACGTCCCCCTATTGCTGGTAAAAGACAGATATAGCCTTTTTAAGAAAGTTCTTCTTGTTGTTTATTCAGCAACACTGATGCTTTTAATTCCACCCCTCCTTCGTTTATTTATTTATTTATTTATTTATTTATTCCATTTTATATGCATTACTGGCTTATTCTTGGCTCACTTCCTTATGCCCCCAGAAATGTCTGCTGCCTGCCTGCCTTCCCTCTCTCCTCCCCTGCCCGCCTCTCAGGGATGTTGTGTGTGTCTGGCTTTGACTCAGGGGAGAAGTCCTTCCTGCGCTCACTTGGAGTTTTGGAAGTTCCAAATCCATTTTTCAAGTGTGGAAGAAGATTCATATTAGGTTGATGGTCTCTACTCCCCAATTCATGGCATGTTGGGATTTCCTTTGAAATGGCCCCATTGAGATGTCTGCAGGTTTAAGCCCCGCCAAAAAACAGGGGATGATGGGACTACCTTGAGTCTGGGCATGTGTGTGTGTCCCTGGATAAGCTATCATGGTGGCGAGTTTGAGGTTTCTAACGTGCAAATTGACAGAGCTATCGAAAGGGGTGTGAATAGGGTGTTGGATTTTCATAAATTCCCAAAAAATCAGGGGATGATGGGATTGCCTTGAAACTTGGCGTCCATGTGGACACGTGGATAAGCTATCATGGTGCCAAGTTTGAGGTTTCTAACATGCAAATTGACATAGTTGTAGAATGGGACAATTTGGGATGAGTTAGGCCGCGCCAAAAATCAGGGGATGATGGGATTGCCTTGAGTCTTTGCATGCATCTGTATCCCTGGATAAGCTATCATGGTGGTGAGTTTGAGATTTTTAACGTGCAAATTGACGGAGCTATCGAAAGGGGTGTGAATGGGGTGCCCGATTTTCACAAATTCCCCAAAAATCAGGGGATGATGGGATTGGCTTGAAACTTGGCGTGCTTGTGTATACCTCCATGAGGTGTCATGGTGCCAAACTTGAGGTTTCTAACTTTCACAGAAAAAAAGTTGTATACTTTTTTAGCTTAATGCAAGCCTATGGGGGGGAAACGGAGCTCCGATCCGGATCCGGAGCTCCGCAGTGGAGCGGAGCGGACATGGGCGGAGCGGGGGCGGAGCGAAGCGGGCCGATCTGAAAATCACTGATCTGGAAGTGAAGTGGAGCGGGGGGTCCGTGCACACCCCTACTGAGAAGTGTCTTACAGCTGGCTGGAGACATCCTTGGTCAACCTCAGCAGGGGTCTTATCAAAAGCACAAGAAGTTAGATACGAGGGACACAGTTGCCATAACATGAAACATTGTTTTTCGTAGAAAGGTTAGTTTATAGAAAATGTAGAAAATATGTAATCAATCAGAAGGTGGGAGGAGGGACTCTTGTATAACACATGGAGGGGCTTGGAAGGTTATAAATGTATGTGGCTGGGGATGATGGTTAGAGAGTCTCTGCCGTCAGTTTGTACGAGGTAAGGGGCTTTTTTTCTGTGTACACAGAAAATAAAGACTCTCTGTTTCTGGACCGGTTGTGAAGTCTTCCCTTCCCTACCAGGTTAGGGGAATTTCCCTAACACTCTAGTTTGGACATGCTGGCATTTCTCGGTGGTTTGTAAAGGCAGCCTCACATGCAACACATTGCAGTAATTCAACTGGAAAGTTATCAGACCATGGATAAATGAGGCAAGCCTATTTCTGTCCACATAGGGTTGGTGCATCATCCTCAAGCTAATAAAAGTGCATTTAGCCATGGAGGATGCTGGGGCCTCCAGTGACAATGCTGGATTCACAAACACTCCCAGCTGTGAACCTGATCATTTAAGGGGATGGCAACCCCCTTTGAAGCTGCTTGAACACCACCAAGCCAGGAAGATGAGCAGCCTGTTAAGAGTACCTCTGCCTTGTCTTAATGGAGTATCAGCTTATTGCCTCTCATCCAATCCGTTAAAACATCCAGCCACTGCTTGAGAATAGCCACTGCCTCAGGTAGATTAGATGAAAAAGAAAGCTAGAACTGGATACCATCCACGTATTGATGATATCTCATTCCACATCCCTGGATGACCTCTCCTAGAGGTTTCATGTATATGTTAAACAGCATGGGAGATCAAACAGAGCCCAGTGGAACTCCCTAGCATAATTGCCAAGGGGCAATCATCTGCCAGCACTACCTTCTGGAATTGATCGTTCAAGTAGGAGCAGAACCACTGAAATACAGGACCTACAAGCTCAAACCCAGACAGCCCATCCAGAAAGTAGGGGAAGGAAAGACATGTCAGCCTGGAATGATTTGAATGGGGAAGAACCAGATTTTTAGATTTGTGAGAGCATTTGTGGGTGGGGAAAATAGAGCAAATTCTGGGGTTTAAGAATAAAGTAGACAGTGAGGCTTACAAGAGAAACAGGGCGCTCTAGAGAAAGGTCTTTTGAAGCAGCTAATGGGAGGAATATTAGGAAAAGTAGAGAGGGGGAAAAGGCTAATTGGCATACGGACCAATTAGAAGGAAGAAAAAGGAGTTAGTGCAAAGATTGATCTTTTCTGTATCTACTGAATTGGGAGTGGTGGAATCTCTGTTGAGAACTGTCTGGAATGAGGAGGGAAGATAGAGAGGGAAATGTGAGGGACTTTACTGGATTGAAAGAATCCTGAAATCTAGAGAGTTAGGCTAGGCTTTTTATCCCTCCTTTCAAGATTCAGTAATTAAAAGAGAAGAAAAGAAAACTTTCTCACTTCAAGATGGCTCATTGGATTTGGGAGATGGGTTTCAAGGTGCCAATCAGAGAGAGAAGAAAGATGAAAATGTTGTTGTTGTTGTTTTTCTTGTTTTTCTTTCTGGATGTGAGATGAGGGAAAAGGAGATGGCTCTTTTGTATTAACATTTCTTGTCCTCACAGGTCCAGGTGAGAAACAAACCAGAGAATCTTGGTGATTGCCTTAAACAAAGGCCTCACTGAGGTAACAAAAGCACTCACATAGGTTTGGCAGACATTTTATGTTCTCTCTCTCGCTCTTTCTCTCCACAAAAGTTCCCCCTTCCATTCCGTTTAAATCAGAATGCTAGAAATCAACATAAGATATATCTTGGTGGGTGTTTCTGATTGTTGCCTTAAGGCAAGATCTGAAAATTGCAAGTGTTAATGAGGATGGGTAAAGGAAATTAGGACATAATGGACTCACCAGAAAGATGTTCGCAAAGAGGCACAGACATAGTTTCACTTGGGACTTGCAGGACCTGCATTGTCCTATTCTGCCCTTCTCCAAGGCCAAAATACAGTCTCTTTCCAGATAACAGATGTGTCTTCCCAAAGCAGCAGAATTTAGGGGTGCTTTGTAACAGACAGGAAATAAACCAGTTCACCCCTCCATATGTCCCTGACAGTCGATTTAAAGCATTCTGAAATGTTTGATTCCATTTGCAGTTGTGCTCGACTGGTGGGTACCAAAAGCAGTTTTTTTTTCTCATTGCAGCTGGTCTAGTTTGGGGCTATTAACTTTATTGAAGAGATGCCCCAGCTGCGTAAAATAAAACCAGAATTACTTTTTCTCTCCCTCTCTGCTCTGACAGTGGGATGAACTCTTTCAGATGCTTCCCCCCGGTCTATCACACAAGGCAAAATAAGCTAATGAGTCTCAGGAAATTTGATATGATAATTTTTTTTCTGTGTTTGAAAGGAATAAGGTAGAAGACTGAGACACCGGAGCTATGCAAAGGCAGAGTGGAATAGCTGGATTCACACAAGCCCATTGCCGGCATTCTCTCGCTTTCAAATGAAGCTTTGTACGTTATGCGGAAATCAAATAGAAATCAATTGGTCTTGTATTCCCTATTTCCCTATTAAGCAAGAAGGGGTGGAAATGTGCATTACAAGGGAGTTTGTAATTCAGAATGAATAATATTACCAACAAATTTCTAGCTTCTGCCCTACCTCAGCATAGGATAAGGGCTACAGTTCTTTGTTTGTGCTCCCATCATATAAGCTAGCGAGCTGTCCTGAGAAATAAAACCTGAAGCACAGAACAATTGTCAGTTCCCAGCTATCATTCTAGACAATAATATCTTATGCAGTGCTGAAAATTTCTCCCACATCTTTTTTGACCATTCTCATTCAATTTGATAAAAAAAGAGAGGAAGAAATGGCTTTAGATCATACCAGAGTGCAGGACGTGGAATAACAGGCTCAAGTTACAGGAAGCCAGATTCTGGCTGGACATCAGGAAAAACTTCCTGACTGTTAGAGCAGTATGACAATGGAACCAGTTACCTAGGGAGGTTGTGGGCTCTCCCACACTACAGGCCTTCAAGAGGCAGCTGGACAACCATCTGTCAGGGATGCTTTAAGGTGGATTCCCACTTTGAGCAGGGGGTTGGACTTGATGGCCTTGTAGGCCCCTTGCAACTCTACTATTCTATGATTCTATGAAAGAAATTTAAAGGAGAAGAAATTTCAGAGAAATCCTCATCGGTTGGGTTCAGGGTTCTTGTGCTTATCTTACTTATGAAGTGGCTGAGGAGTGTGTATGAGTGTCCTCTCTTTCACTGTACCATCATCTTCCTGCATCTGCATGAGAGACAAGATATGTCCACAATCATCCCTCGGAAATGTTATTCATTTGAAAAATCCAGTAGAGCTGAATCAAAATTTCACAGAATATATTTTCCTCAGAAATATCCTGATTTCTTTTCTTACTCAATATAAATAAATGACCCCTTTGCAGAATTTCCCAAAATTTTCTTCCTCATTTCCTTGACAAAAGAGAAAGAAAGAAGTTGTGCTACAACCTTTGCCAAGGGTGAGCACTACCTGTGAGAAATTACTAGAGGACATTCCTTGCCACTGGAGAAATTCAGTGAAATTGTCTCCCTACTTTCTCTGCCCACAAATAGGATGGAGAATTTCAGGAGATCATTTGCACACAACTCTAATAATATCATCATACTTGATTGGTCTGTATTAATTGTTGCCAATGTTAGGTATTTTCTGTATAAAGAATTATTAGGGCAGCAGATGGAAGATTGTATAAAAATTATTGTCAGTGGTGGGGAGTTTCCATTATAGTTTGCAATCCAGATGGTTCTGTGACAGCGAAAGATAAAAGCAAAACTTAAAAGACTACGAAAATGACACCAACTATGTTTACTCTTGATTTTGTGTGATATGTCTATCTTACGGCTAAAACAGATGATATAAATTTAAGAAAGGTAAGCAGTTGATTTTCTGTTGCACAAGGAGAAGGACTTGACAGCCTTTTTAGTTTCTGCATACTCTGTGATTCTCAACAGTGGTGAAAGGAAAGGAGATTTCCATATGTTTTGGATTTCAATCCCCTGGATTTCTGATGATTGGCCATTCTGGGAAGGGGTTCTGGGTGTTGAAGTCCAAAACAACGGGAGATCTACCTTCTGCCCACTCGTAATCTACAAGGGCCTTGCTTAGATTTCATTAGACATACTCTAGTTCCTTCTAAGCTTCTTGTTTGGAGCCTGATTGGATGAGATGTATTCCCCCCATATTGTTCCTTTATTATTCCTCTGGTTTGCTCAGCATTCTACTCCTCCTGAATTCCAGGTTAACTAGGAGAATTGCTACAATTCTGGAAATGGAGCATTGCCTCAGCTTTCAGTTCCTTCAGCTCATTACATTCTTTTCTCCCTTTCTGTTTTACCAATGTGCATTGGAAAAACTGAGGCCTTAGGTAGACCTAAGGTTTATCCCGGGATCGTCCCGGGGTCATCCCTGTCTGCTCCTAGGGTCCCCTGTGTGACATTTACATGAACAGGGATGACCCTGGGACAATCCCGGGATAAACCGAATGCCTTACACACAGCGAAGGCCTTACACACAGGAATCTTGATCTGATCATACACATGATTGTACTGACTTTGCAAGCTCTGAACATAACAATCTTTCTGATCACATGATGCAACATAGTTATTTATGCTGATTTTTACCATAGGAGTCATGCATATATATCATGCCATGTTTTCTTTGTGTGCGTATGTGAGTGTGCATGCACAATGTTCATGAATGAGAAATTCTTCAACTTAAACCAGAATTCAGAATGAGTGGAATGGAGGTCATAGTGAAATGAAATAAAGAATGGAATGGGGGGAAATTCTCCTATATCATGTCCTACAGAATAGGGATCAAAAGGAAATGCAAGGATGTCATTATGCCAACCCCCAGTTTTGGCTACATGATAATATTACAAAATCAATTTGGAGTGACAGCAGTCATTCCTCCTTCACTCTGAATGGGCAACTCTGCCCCACTCACAGCCTCCTCTAGAAAAGTATCCAGAGGGGTACATTTTGTGAATAACCAGGGGGTGATCACAAAACGTGCCCCCCTCAGTTCAGCTCAACACTACTGTTGATTCAAACGTCTGTTTTATGTTTCCCTGCCTCTGTTCTCACTTCACCTGCTTCTTACCTAGTGCTATTCCCTTCTTCCTAAACCCATTTTCTGTTATCTTGGGCAGAATCCTTGGGCAGAATCCTTACTTTCAAGTGGCTCTGGCAGCTGCTATGATTTTATTTTATTTTCGATATGTACATAACACCCCTCATAGGATAAATCTCAGTGTGAACAACAACAACAATAACAACAACAACAGCAACAGGGTATTATACAATAGAATATATTATTTTAGGATATAATGAAATGAAATAGACAGAGAAACAAATTCAAAATATGGTGACTTCTCATTGTAGCCTCCCTACTGGCTATCCGGCATGGCATCACAATTTTGATCCTGCCAAGCCTCCCAAAGAACTTGTACCAGAAACTTTTGTCTGAGGCTCCATGTATATAGGAATATGGTAGTGTAAGATTTATTACTAGAGATCTACCAGACCAATTTTGCTGATTTCTGATTTAAACTGAAATGTGGGTAGTGAGGACATGCAGAAAATTTGTAAAACTTCTAAAAAGTTCAAAGCTCTAGCTTTAATAGCAATATATAGTATGTTTCTTAGCTCTGTTCCAAACAGTCTCCTATTCCACTATGGTTTTGTGGCAGATCATTTGCTCCACCCAAAACCTGGCCTGATCTGACCATACAGCAAGGCAATTCTTCTGTAAGAGTGACTTACACCCCGTTGTAAACTCAGTTATTCGAAAGGAAGCCCCATAGAATTTTTTTTAAAAATCCCCAGCCACGAAGATTGTGTGCTTATAGTCAGGAATGCTGAGACCCATGTTCAAAATTCTTCTCAGCCAACAACTTGTACTTGCTCCAATTCCTGTCAGCCCAACTCAGGTCACAGGCCAGTACCATGAAAGGGAATAAATAGGCCTTAGGTAGACCTACCTCTTAGTCCGCGATGGAGGGGTGAAGATCTCACAATGGTTTTATCGAAGATCCCCCCTCTGTTTACATGTGGTGCGCGATGACCTCAGATGGAGAGGTGTCGCGCCAGCCATTTTTTTTACAGTTAAAGGGCCAGCAGCACACAAACGCTCATGTGCAAAAGGTAAGCTATTTTTTAAAAAATAATTACTTCCCTTGGCTCACCCCACCCCAGCCCCGATGGGTGCAGTGCTCCTGAGGAGCGCTGCACCCCATGCGCAGGTCCTGGCTCCTTGCGAGGAATTGCGAGGAGCTGGGACAAACCGCGGCACCTGGCCACATGTTCTGCGGTCTCGAGCTTAGCCTAAGATCGCGTAAAAACTGGGCCTAAAGGGGAGGGTGAGACCCCGGGGCAAGGGAGACATCATCCCTCCCTTATCCCGGGATCCCCTGTGCGTCATCTGAATGCACAGGGATGATCCCAGGGATTGCCCCAGGATAAAGCCCCATCTAGTTATGACCATAGTCATTACTGCCACAATAATAGAACACAGGGCAGCATCTTATGCTTTCATATTTTTTTAAAAAGGTGGTTACAGTGGGGGGTGGGGGGTGTTTAAAGCTCTCCAGGTGAGGCAACATCTGATTGTAACTTTTAGCCAAGGGAGCGAAGCCAGTTGGGTCTGGATGTCACTCCAGCATTAGTTGTTGCTGCTCTAAAGTTCCTTTGCTATTTGTGATATGACAGGATTACTCTAGCCTATAGCATCTTGTCCCCAATGTTATTTAACATCTATATGAAACCATTGGGAGCGGTCATTAGGGGATTTGGAGGTAAATGCCATCAATACGCTGATGACACGCAGCTCTATCTCCCTGTGACAACTGAATCAGGTGAGGCTGTGCAGGTCTTAGACCAGTGCCTAGACTCAGTAAAGGGCTGGATGAGGGCCAATAAACTGAGACTGAATCCTGGCAAGACAGAAGCCCTGTGGGTGAGTGGTTCCTGAGTCCGGGAGACAGGCTCATTGCCTGTTCTGGATGGGGTTGCTCTGCCTCTGAAAGAACAGGTTCGTAGTTTGGGGGTACTCTTAGACCCATTTCTGTCGTTGGAGGCTCAAGTAGCCGCCATGGCTCGGAGTGCCTTTTACCATCTTCGGTTGGTTCGCCAACTACGGCCTCTCCTGGACAGGGATAGCTTGACCACGGTGGTACAGGCATTGGTAACCTCAAGATTGGATTACTGCAACACGCTCTATGTGGGGCTGCCCTTAAAGCTGCTCCGGAAGCTGGAGCTAGTGCAGAATGCTGCAGCTTGGCTGTTGTCTGGAGCTGCCCCTTTCTAGCATGTAACTCCTCTGCTGAGGGAACTGCACTGGCTGCCTATTCGCTACCGGGCCAGGTTTAAGGTTCTTGCATTTGTGTACAAAGCCCTAAACAACTTGGGACCAGGATACCTGAGAGAGTGCCTTCTCCCTTACCAACCTGCCCGGTCACTGAGGTCATCCGAGGGCCTGCTCCTGGTGGTTCCACATAGATCCATCCTCCGATTGGAATCCACCAGGGGAAGAGCCTTCAGCGTGGTGGCGCCCCTCCTGTGGAATTCCCTGCCTCTGGAGGTCAGGCAGGCTCCAACCTTGTACTCCTTTCGGCGCCTCCTGAAAACATCTTTATTCCAAGAAGCCTTTCTTTAACATGCAGCCTTGGATTTCTGTTTTTGCTTCTTTTAAATTTCGTTTTAACTGTTTTATTCTGTTTTTATTTTCATTTTACCTTGTACACCGCTCTGAAATTTTTCAATGGGGAGCAGTATATGAATATTCTAAATAAATAAATAAATGCCTAGAAAGGAACATGCCCAGCACCACTGGCTGAAGCTACATTGCCCTAATTTTGCCCTTTCTTGCTGACTTAGGATCTGATTGCCAGCAGTAGAAAGCAATCAGGGAGGGAGGCAACTCTCATGGTCTCAAATGTTTTCGACCTCAAACTTAAAGACGTGTTAAATGAACTTTTAAAAAAAGGACATCTCCCCCCCCTTTTCTCAGTTTATTTGTAGTAGAATTACTTTAAAAGTCTGAAGTTGTTCCAGTCATAAGGCAAAAGGTCAAACATATTTTTACTCAATGATTCTCAGTTTTTATATTGTATTTTATATTATGCTTTTATACTGGTTCTTTTATATTTTGAATGGTTTTTGTGGTTTTAATTTTTGTAAATTGCCCAGAGAGCTTTGGCTATTGGGTGATATAAAAATGCAATAAATGAATAAATAAAAATAAATACTAGCCCCCATGGCAACATAGGGTTTACACTAGTAAATTCATATGTTTCTCTCTCTCCTCTCTCTCTCACACATTTTGAGTTCTGCACTAGTAAATGCTGCAGTATGACAGGCTTTAGCTTTCTCCATTGAAACCAAATAGAGCGCCAGCTGAAATATCCTGAGTGGTGTTTCATCAAGCAGCTGCTATGCATCGTTACCACTTAAATGATAGACCACAGCACCGGATCTCCCAGAGGCCTTCGAATTGCACTGGCCTTGAACTCTGTGTTTCTTCCTGCTCTTAATGTATTTTGCCTTAAGTGCAAATTATTGTCTGGGTAGCCAGCTCTGGAGAGTCTTGTTTTTCCTATGTATAATAGTCTTTGGGACTTGGGTAATCGCCTACATACTCTCAGCTCTTCTTTTGCTATGAGGTGGATTTTCACTAATCTTCTCAGAGAATGCAAGGCTGGATTCATGCTTGGAGACTGCTCTGAGGGTAGTTATTCCAGTGGCCACATACAGCCTCTGATCTTATACCTGCCATTCTCTGGAAAGCACACAGTGGAGTGATTTTGAGCAGAAAGCTGTGTCACTACCCCCCTCCCCAATTGTCCTGTACTTGAGGCTTCGTGGGGAGAGAACAGACTGAGTTCCTTTTTGGTAGCTCCAGTCAGGCAGCATCGTCCCGTCAAATCAAGGCAGACAAAGTCAAAATCAAGGCCAGTCTCTCTAAGGAGAACTCAGGACCCTGGAACGCTCCCATTGGACTGTGTTGCCTGAACTATGAAAGATGTTGTTTCAATAGGGAGTGGAGACCCAGGGCCGGGCAAAGCTGGTAGTAGGCCCAGGCCAGATGGGAAATGTAGGCCCCATTTCAAACTGCTCATTAAGTATTTTTCATCAGTTCTAAATACATATGAACTAGAACAATTTATAAAAAAGGTAATGGCAAGCATTTTTATTCAAGATGTATATAAGACATCCCTTCTTCACATTCAGAAATGCTTTACGTGCTTTTCTTTGGGCAAATTCATCATCAACAACAGAAATATCAAGCAACTTTGCCCAGGGGGACTCGGAGTAGGCCCCCTCAAAATCGTAGGCCCATGCCAACTGGCCCCACTGCGTCCCTCCTCTGCCCAGCGCTGCGGAGATCTTATAAAGACTGGCAAGGCCCGAAATGAATTGGGGCCCACCTCCTTGAAGGAGCCAGCTGTGTTCTGAGAGAGCCCTTGCCTGATTTTGTATTTTTTGGTTTCTGTGAAGTATAAGAGATGGAGGATCTGTTGGCGACTTGCCCCTCTGAGTCCAAGGTAGAGAAATGGCCAAGTCCTCTGGACAGAAGGGCACAGAAACAAAGTGCTGGAAGTTCTCCCCTGGGAGAGATGCCTGAAATTCATCCTCCACTGAGTCCTCCTCAAAACACGGTGGGTTTCAGAGTCAGGAGCCAGGACAAACAAAGATATTTCTGTCTGCACAAGGTGTGCTCTTTCTTGGAATTTCACTTCAGTTCATCTTTTATTAGGATTTACCCAATTATTACAGATACATAGGTTTTGTTTTGTTGCGGCTTATGGAAAATGTGGATTTTGATGGGGGATTTGCAGGAAGAGAGATGGCACAACCAAAATGGGAGTTCTAATCCGAAGGGGGAACAAGGGAAAACGGATATTTAAGGGAGCAAAAGGTTTAGGACAGGGGTGGGCAACTTGTGACCCTCCAGATATTGTTGGACTGCAGCTCACATCATCGCTCTCCATTGGCTATGCTGGCTGTGGTTGATGGGAGTTTCAGTCCAACAACATCTGGAAGGCCAACCATGATTTAGGGGGTGGAAGGGAGAAGATGAGCAAGGCCATGGAGAGCTCTTATTTTAATGGCTTAATTGCTTAGAAGACAGATGCTGCATTATTTGTTAATCATATTTAATTTTGCATCTGCTTCTATCACCTTTTTCTAAGTCCCGTAAAGGAGGACTATGTCAGGAGCTACTCTATTTATAGTAGAGTTTGGGAGTTTTATTTTTCTCTCACCCCCCACAGCCAACACAAAAAGGAGGGAGGGAAGGAGAGAGACTCCTACTTCTGTGTGGAATAGATTTGGAAAGTGATAAAATGGACCCTGTCAGCTGCCAAAAGTCATATTCCTGTTCCACATTCTCACTTTACAAACAAGGGTACTTTTAACCACATACTTGGGCAGGTTTATTCCTCTCTGGAGCTTCCCTCCACTGGGTTTTTTCTCGGGAGCCCAGCCCTTCCATCACTTCTGTAACCATCTAAAGGAAGAAGCTACATTGAATATGACAAAATGTTTTCCACAAGACACCTAGAGGGAACCATCCCACTGTTCAAGAGGTCATATGCCACGTTGTATAAATAACAAAAAATGACTCACTTTGAATAATTAACTTGTAAACCTGTTTTCTGGCTGGCATGGAAAGCCCCCCCCCACCCCCAGTATGTTTCTATCCCAGCCAAATAAGTGCAGTCAATTGTGCAGGGATGAGAATTCTATGTTGTTTACTTAGGCCTGGTTCACACATGCATGCCCAAATGCATGATTTTTCTTCACATGAATAGTGCACACTTGATAACTGCAGCTAGTTGTGTGAACTGAATCGACAGCAAACTGTCGATTTGAAGTGATATGAGAATTTCCCGTTCAGAACTGATGGCCTATTCAAATATAAACCACCTTTCAAGAGGTGAAGTATCCCAGTTTAAGTAGGTTGCAGCACCCTTTGTAGCATTCAAACTGAAGGGACTGACGGTCAAATGTGGCTGGAGGAGACTTATTTGAGAATGTGGCATCTCATGAAGTGAGCTCTAGTCCGCAAAAGCTTAGGTCACAACAAGACTTGTTAGTGTTTAAGGTGCCACAAGATGTTGTGTTTGCTGCAACAGACTAATACAGCTACCCCTCTGGAAATTATTTTAAAATGTGGAAGAAAATCCCAGCTTTTTTAATTTATGATATGATGCAGAACGTAATGGGAAAGGGTGGCTCAGTCAGTCCACTTACCCATTTTGAATGGTTTGGTTCCTGCTTCAGGGTCTAGGATTTGTTACAATAAATTTACTATGGTGGCCATGTGTCCTACTTTACAGAAGGCAGTCCTCTATTTGAAGGGCAATCAGAGGACAGTCTTATATTTTAATGCATCTTCTAATTGAAGGGTTGTCCAGCCTGATATAGAAGTAAAGAATCCTAAGAAGAGGGAAGAGAAGTCTTGAAGTTGCCCATCAACAGTTAGCAGTACCTGGACAGCAGACTGATCAGGCAGGCACACAGGTCACCTGGTTGCCATTTTGATGTGCAAATGGACAACCTATTCAGAACTGATCTCCATATTATACTATATGCTGAAAGAGGCTCACTGGCTGCCTGTTTGTTATGGAGCTATCTTCAAGGTGTTATTATTGACATACAAAGTCCTAAACAACTTAGGCAGGTTACCTGAAGGACCATCTCCCCCTATCTGTACCCTTTAGACCAGTATGATTTTCAGGGGAGGCCTTGTTGCCCATGCTATACACTACAAGGGTCACATTTGGCAGCAACATGGCAACAGGCCTTCTCTGTGGTGGCACCCTCCTCTGAAATGAACTCTCCTCTGCAATACATCAGGCCCTGATATCCATGTGCTTTTGACAATTATAAACTGATTAAACTGGCTTTTCCCAACCATTAACTTGTTGCGTTTTTATGTTGACGTCTGGTTTTATAGTTTGTTGTAAACCACTTCAGGATTTGTAAAATGGGGAGCAGTATATAAATCTTTTAAAGTAAATAACATGAATCAATACCTCCAAGTTCAGCGGCAGTAGGCAGTATGCTTCTGAACTGGGGAGAAACAGTGGGATAGGGCTGTTTCCTCAAGTCTTATTTGTGGGTTTCCCAGGGGAATTGTCTGGTTGGCCACCATGGGAAGCAGAGTGCTGGAGCTGATAGGCCTTTATTCTGATCCACGTATAGAATGCGTATAGAATGAGGTGATAAGAATTCTGTCCCTCAGCCTGATTGTACTACTTTAGACACCAGGTTGGAGGAGAGTAACCTTTTTAATAGCACTCCATATTAAAACAAATCAAAGCCTCCTTCAGCCTCTTCCTGGAAATGGGGAAGGGTAGGCTTTACTTTTATTGAGATTCACATAACAGCACAGTGTGGGAATTACAATAGTACTTCTTTTCAAAGCGGAGTCTGCATCCAGCTCCCCGCCCCACCCTCCACACACACTTTGCTTTAACTTTCCCCTCAGGATTTCCCCATCCAAAATGGCTGCTATGTGGCAGAGGCCATTTTAAATTCCCTTCCCCTGGTAGTTGTTTTACATGGCTAGCTGGCCGTGTGCAGCAAATTGCTCCATGGATCAGCTGTCACTTTGCTGACAAGAACATTTTGCAGCACTATGGAGAGGCACCACATGGGAAGCCCCAATTCACATGATGAGCTGCTTGCGCATGAAGAGGTCAGTGAGCAAAGTCTCTGCTGAATGCATGCAAATTCAGTTTGCCATCAAATGGAGGTGATCTCGAATAAAACTGACCCCAGGAATGTTTACTGGTGTTACTGATTTTTTTAATATATATTTTTATCTATTTATCTATCTATCTGGCATGTGCTCCGCTCTGATTAGAAGCGCAGAAGCAGGAGCGAATTGGCCTGCTCCGCCTTGCCCAGAAGCGGAGTAGAAGCGGACCGCGGACGCCTAGAAGCAAGGCGAAGAGAAGCGCCCATTTTCGGAGCGCTCTGGTTTCCGCAGTCTGATCCGATCGCCATTTTGAAACATTTCGCCCATAGGATTGCATTGCGGAAAAGAAAGGGGGATAACTGTGTTGTTTTTGAAGCTATCTTTCTGAAAATTCTTGTGCACAGAGAGTCGTGGATGGGGGTCATTTTGAGACTACTCTCAGCTCTCTGCGTGCTGCGTTTCATGTGCTAGAATTTTTTTAAAAAACGGCGGGAAAATACCTTTTCCGAAGGGCTGAGGGGCACAGTCAACTCCCGGTCGTGATCACATGATCCCAAAGATGGAGGAGGGGATAGGCAAAATGGGTAACTTGGGATTCTGGGAACTTCTCTTTCTTAGTCTGAATGGACTTTTCCCAGTGTTTTTTAAAATAGTAGCCCCACCAAATGCACAAATACAACCTGAAATCATATACTAAGCCAATAATAAGAGATAGAAACACAGCACTGCTACCCACCCTAACTTTGGGGAATAACTGAAAAGATGTGGTGCAAAGGGATGAGCTTCCCTAGGGCATCCCATGTGGATGTGCCCCCACTCTCTCCTGTACTTGGAGGGCAATTAGAGCCCTCCAAAGAGAGTAACCCGGTGGAGCAATGCCTATCATGAGTTGAAGTGAGAGCTCTACTCCTCAGCTCTCGTGGTGAAGCAATGGCTTTCATGAGTTGAACTGGCCGATGATTCCCCCTCCCCTGGGCACGTCCCCCTATTGCTGGTAAAAGACAGATATAGCCTTTTTTAAAAAGTTCTTCTTGTTGTTTATTCAGCAACACTGCTGCTTTTAATTCCACCCCTCCTTTGTTTATTTATTTATTTATTCCATTTTATATGCATTACTGGCTTATCCTTGGCTCACTTCCTTATGCCCCCAGAAATGTCTGCTGCCTTCCCTCTCTCCTCCCCTGCCCGCCTCGCAGGGATGTTGTGTGTGTCTGGCTTTGACTCAGGGGAGAAGTCCTTCCTGCGCTCACTTGGAGTTTTGGAAGTTCCAAATCCATTTTTCAAGTGTGGAAGAAGATTCATATAGGTTTATCTCTACTCCCCAATTCATGGCATGTTGGGATTTCCTTTGAAATGGCCCCATTGAGATGTCTGCAGGTTTAAGCCCCGCCAAAAATCAGGGGATGATGGGACTGCCTTGAGTCTGGGCATGCGTGTGTGTCCCTGGATAAGCTATCATGGTGGTGAGTTTGAGGTTTTTAACGTGCAAATTGACGGAGCTATCGAAAGGGGTGTGAATGGGGTGTTGGATTTTCATAAATTCCCCAAAAATCAGGGGATGATGGGACTGCCTTGAGTCTGGGCATGCATGTGTGTCCCTGGATAAGCTATCATGGTGGCGAGTTTGAGGTTTTTAACGTGCAAATTGACGGAGCTATCGAAAGGGGTGTGAATGGGGTGCCCGATTTTCATAAATTCCCCAAAAGTCAGGGGATGATGGGATTGCCTTGAGTCTTGGTGTGCGTGTGTATACCTCCATGAGGTGTCATGGTGCCAAACTTGAGGTTTCTAACTTTCACAGAAAAAAAGTTGTATACTTTTTTAGCTTAATGCAAGCCTATGGGGGGGAAACGGAGCTCCAATCCGGATCCGGAGCTCCGCAGCGGAGCGGAGTGGGCATGGGCGGAGCGGGGGCGGAGCGAAGCGGCCCGATCCACAAATCGCAGATCTGGAAGTGAAGCGGAGCGGGGGGGTCCGTGCACACCCCTACTATGGTGTTACTTCTAAAGAGGGAACATTTTATTTGCTTTGAATTCTTTTTTCAGGCAAAACATCAATAGCAACTCAATTTAAGATGAATAGTTATGTAGTTAGATTTTCAAAGGATTTACTCTATACAATGGGAACGTGGTCAATACAGGATTGTCACAAATGTGTTAAATCGGAATGGTTCTATCTCAGATCTTCCAGGATTAAATTCCTCTCTTAACTTCAGTTAGGAAAGTACATTCTCTTCTTTTAAGGCCATGTTTGAGTCTGATCTGTTTTCTATGGCCTATCCTGTCTATTATTCGATTTGCTTGTCAAGGTCTCTACAGTTATGTGTATTCCTGTGAATGCACCAGCTACTTCACGTAGTAGAATCTGTCAGAAATGCTCAAGTGTTCACTGCTTTGGAAGTGTTTCACTTCCAACTGCTGACAAAACCATTTTCATTTTTTTAAAAAATAAATAAATGCCAGGTTTGTCTTTTGGATCCACAATCACAAGACTCCAAATAATTCTTTCCTTGCATGTCCACAGCAGAGCCAGCTTCAGACGGTGAGGATGTCAGGCATTTGCTGTGGTATGAGGGAGGCAGTAGAGTGGATGGGTGGGCAAAGCTGCTTCCATAAAACCAGTACAGTACAAAATAAGATTATTTCTTTATTTCTTTATTACATTTCGATACCATCCAATAGCCAAAGCTCTCTGAGCACTTCACAAAAAACCAAAACCCTAAAACACAACATGATAAAACATAATATAATACCTTTAAATGTTTAAAGCAGAAAAAGACCAGTGTAAAAACCACCAGCAGGGAAAGATCTAAAAACACAGCAATGCACATTGAAAAACAAACCGAAGTAGTAAAAAGTTCTCCAAATTCCATTTTGAAGCTCCTTTGGATTTGAGTCTGTATCAGATTGCAAGCTTTGTTGTCTCCTTTTTGCATGAAAATCCATGTGCATTTACACATGCATTTCCCCCCTTATGTATGCCTCATTTGAGCACATTTTTGAGACATACTCATTTTGAAATATACGCATGCTGTCGAACACTTTTTTCTTTTTCTTTTTTGGTCCTCAAAACATATTGCAAGCTCAGAAATGTACGGACTTCAGCTGCAGAATTGCATCAGGGCATGGTCTGTCCTGAACTGGATAAAATCTTGATCAAACACAAACTGGAATGAATTTCTCATACATCCCTAGGATTTTGTCACCCCTACCCCCTATTTTCTTTGGTTTTGTCCCCACCCAACATCCCTGATCACTTTGTGGGACGGACGCAAGAAATAAGAGACGACACAAGTGCTGGAATTAAACTAGGCCATGTTTATTCAAGATCTGCAAAGGGGGTTCCCACCGGACATCCAGCCAGGCCTGTGTCAGGCCTTCCTAAGTGAAGGGGCGAGCTTTCCAGGCCCAGCGGGTGGCGCTCCGTTTCACCGCCCTGCTGTCCATCCCCTATGTGGGGTAGGTAGACCTTCCCTTGTCACTCCCAACCCATGCCCCCAGGCTCAAGGTGGATGAGAGAGGTCGGCCTCAAAGGTGGTCCTTATCCCCCAGCCTGGCCACAAGGCTCAACACTGGGAGCCCTCGGGAGTCACCAATCACTGTAACAGTGCCTTGGAAGCTCACCATTATATTCCCTCTGGATGCCCTTCCCTACCTGCCACAGGGGGCGGCAAGCCACTTGCTTAGTCGCTCCCCCCCCCCATCTACCTAGAACGCCTTGGAGGCCCCTTTGCAGATCGTGTAAAAATAAGTCATTTCCAATATCAGACAGGTGTACGCTGTCCTGTCGGTATAGCTCCCTCCGGGTCAGTGTAATTGCGGGGTGCATGATGCTAAAGTCCCCTGCTTGCTTAGCTCACGAAGATTTCGCCGTTGACACGCCACCGAGCCCTCTCCATTGGCTTGATATCGCCAGAACGCCATGCAAACCTGGGTAGTATGCAGGACCAGATTATTATTACTCCGGGCCAACGCCGCCGAATGATGTTGAAATCTGCAATAGCTTGCAATATTAGTGCCTTGCCCTTGAGTAACCCCAGGTCATTTCCTCCGAGGTGGATGATGAGAACCTGGGGTGGCGCGGCCGCAGATGTGTCATGAAATAAAGTGGGGAGCAAGCGTTCCCACCGCATTCTGCGTCGACCCAGCCACTGAACGTTAGCGAACTGGCTGAAGCCCAGCTGGGTTCCAAATGAAGAGGTAGCTGCTCTTCTGCCAGCCCAGAAGACCATGCTGTGGCTGCATATGACAACGCGAACAGGCGCCCTTCTTCCCCCATGATCTAAAATAGACAGGGTAGTTAGGCATTTGAAATATTGTTAGCGTTATGGCATTTTCCTAATGTACGACCGGAACGCTACCGATTTCCATCGGCCTAAGCTTTGAATAGTTTGCGGGGGTAGCTGTAAACTAGCCGCCATAGATGCTGCCCCAATTCTGAACGAGTGTGTGCCATAGGATGCCTCTTGCAGGCCTAATGCTTGCAATGCTATTTTGGTAATAGTCCAGAATTGGTACTTTGTTAATGAACTACTTTTAAAAAGTGGATATCAAGTAAAAGTAAACATTTTCTCTCTCTATTTATCCAAATGGGAAGGGAAATCTACATACAACTCACCCCTGTTCTCTTTTGCTGCCTTTGATTTATAATTAATCAAACAGAAACACAATCTCCAATTCCATCTATGATATTTGTGTTACTCTCAGTACTTAATTAATCTGAATGCAGCCTACACAGCAAACAAGGAAATAGCAAAGGTCAAATTGACTTTAACAGATCAGGACGGCATATATTCAAGGCAGGGCGGGGGAATCAAATGTGAGTGGCTTTTCACTTAAAATAACATTTAAGAAATCTCACAATGTCTTGCGGCAACCTGGAAGTGGGTCTTCTCTGTGGTGGCACCTTATGGAATGCCTTCCCCAGTGGAACTTGGGCAGTGCCAACAGTGCTGTTCTGTAAGAGACCATTAAAGACCCATATTTTTGCCTAGGCTTTCCCTGACTCATTGTGCTGCCCAGTTTACTTGCTAAATATGACAGTGTGAGTATTTGGTTTTTATAAATGTTTTATTTTAATGTGTTTTGGGGAGAAACCCTATGGCCCCTAGACAACATCTGCAGGGTCATAGGATATTTTGGATTCCTGCATCTGAGATCGGAGTCAGCACTCTGACCTCAGACAGGAGTCTGAGCTCCCCTCCCCAAGGCAGGCTGCCTCTCCAAGGTCACAACGGTGACTTTGGGGAATAGCTAAGAGGGTGTTCCCATGGGTGGGGTGGGAAGGGGAGGGGCCTGGGGAGGCTGACTTACAAGGAATACTCTGGCCTCCTAGACTCCATCCTTCCCCCTCCCTGATGCCTCAGCTAGATGGGCTTTTTGCCCATGTAGCTGAAATGCAGAGCGGGAAGAGCATGGAGGCAACAATCATAGAATCATTAGCAGAGTTGGAAGGGGCCTACAAGGCCATCGAGTCCAACCCCCTGCTCAATGCAGGAATCCACCCTAAAGCATCCCTGACAGATGGTTGTCCAGCTGCCTCTTGAAGACCTCTAGTGTGGGAGAGGCCACAACCTCACCAGGCAACTGATTCCATTGTCGTACTGCTTTAACAGTCAGGAAGTTTTTCCTGATGTCCATCTGGAATCTGGCTTCCTTTAACTTGAGCCCGTTATTCCGTGCCACCCTTCCCACTCTACTTTGGATGACTGTAAGCCTCTGAGTTCAGAGGCTTATGGCCATCCCCATAGGACTAAGCACTTAATGTATTTTTAAAAACATGTTGGGATGTTTTTAAAATCTATTAAATTAAAAGTGAAAAAATAGCAAAAGAAAAGCTTTTGAATCACCATTGTTAATTACTAGTGAGATTCCTACCAAAAGCCAAGAAAGTGTATAAAATTGTGACTCTGAGACTGGGTGAGACATTGCATAATGTGCAAGATTTCCCCCCCCCTCAAACTTTGGAACCCCCTCCCCCAAGTCCTGTAAAAAGTCACTCAGTTGTGTTTCTAGAAAGTAACAGTGTTGTTTGTTGCTTTCCTCTAGCACACCATTAATCCCTGACCTTTTGCTTCTAAGCTTATTATGCATGGTAATCTTTCTTTATCTCCTTAATAAATAAAACAAGCAAAAGTGTGTTGGTTGCTAAGCAAGCTAATAGGTCTGAGATGAGAGTGGGAATTGGTGCACTAGCTGCTGATGTCATTCAAAGGTACTGATAGTCCCCCAAAAGAAGAGAGAACAGTGAAGCTGTGTTATGCGGTCACTGAGAGGCAGAGGGATTTCGGGGATGGCTCCCTCCCAGGTAAAAGCTGCAGGGTCTCCAAATACAGCCAATTTATTTCCTCCATCCCAGTTTTCCAGCACTACCCCACTCATTTGAGGAAGGCCATTTGGGAAGACAGAAGCAAATGTGGATCATCAACGTTGAGTTTTTCAGTACCTACAATGATATACACTTTTTATCTTCCAAAACATGTTTGGAACCAAGCTGAAATTTCTATTACCTGTTTGTTGTCTGTCTGTTCCAGCCACCCACACAGGTAGTGTGCTATGTATTGTTCTCATGAGACAATGTGAAACCCAAAGTGCCAAATGTTCTCTGAAAAAGAAAGGAATGACCACTGAAATAAGGGGGAAAAAACAACTTCTGTTGGCTAAGAAGGAGGGTGTGTGAGTGAATGGACCCACGAGGGAATGGGTCATGGAAACACACAAGAATTAAATGTCTTAAGTTAAAAACTGGCAAGCAGGGCACAAAACATCTTGCACTCATCTATGTCCATCTACGGACCATGATATAGTTTTCAGATCACCTTGCTAAGGACTTGGAGTGGATTCATTCCAATCTTAACTTCATTCTCATAGCAAAAGCAAGACTTCAAGCAAACACAGCATCAGGGGTTGACATAGGCAGGCAGGATGCCAATGGCTCAGAAGGGCCTATCCCTGCTCCTTGGCCTGCTTCTGCTGCCATCTTCTTCTTCCTCCTCCTCGCCCACCTGGCCAAAAGGTGTACACCATAGCTTAGCCTCCAGGAGCCATGATGTCCTATTCTAAAAGAATTATGTTGTCACTTTGAGAAACATCCAAGAAAAGCTGCCACCACCCGTACTGGTAGAAAAAAAAGGGAAGGTGGGATTTTGGGGTGCCCAGGCTGCAGGAGGTCTCTAGGCCCATTGTTCAGTGACATCTGGAGCGCGATGGAGCCTAAAGGCCTCACCAATTCAAACTGGAATTCAATTTGGATGGCCAGTGGCTCCTATTTAATCTTCTTTAAACTGATCATTCCTAGTTTGATGCTGCAAGATGGGTGCTTAGCTCTTTCTCATTTATACCACCATATTGAATTGGCCAGGAAACAAACTGGGCATCTTCCAAATTGCTGGTTATCTGTGGTTGGTACTTGTAAAGCATTGGAATGCTGCATTCTGGACCAGATGAAGAATCCAGGCAGGCAGACTTGAAAAGTTAGCAAAAAGCAGAGCTTTTGCTTCAATTTTATGATGATTTGAACCTTTGCCTCCTATTTTCATACTCAGAAAATAAACCACTGTACCTTCCATTCAGGGTTCATTATTATTATTATTATTATTATTATTATTATTATTATTATTATTATTAATACTACTACTACTACATTTATATCCTGCCTTTTTTCCTCCAAGGAACCCAAGGTGGCATACATAATCCTCCTCCTCCTCCTCCTCTCCATTTTATCCTCTCAACAACAACCCTATGAGGTAGGTTGGGCTGAGAGTCTGTGACTTGCCCAAAGTCACCCAGTGAGCTTCCATGGCTAAGTGAGACTAGAACTCAGCTCTCCTGACTCCCAGTCCAACACTTTAGCCAGTACACCTATCTGGCTTCCTGGTTGCTTTTATGTGTGTTTTTTATAATACACTTCTCCTTTCCTGTAGTCTCAGCCTTTATTTATTTGTTTGTTTATTAAAAACAGTTTTGTTTCCCACATTGTTGAGATTCTCCCAGGGCTAAGTTTGTACTTGCAGGAAAGTGGCAGCTCCATAGACGGAGCTTGACGTTTTTTTGTTTTTTAAAAATTATTTTACATAGTGTGCCAAGAAGCCAAGAAGCTTGACGGCAGATTGATGACTCAGCCGCAAGCGCTCCTGTTTGTTCGTTTTGTACTCACATGTGACTTTGACACTGATCTTGAATGACCTGGCCCATTATGGGACTTGCATACGGCATACCTGGGATGGAACCAGGATAAGCTGTCGGAGAAGTCCCTGGGCACAGGGATCTTGGGGATCAACCTTTACACACCACTGATTCGATATCTACCACTCCATTGCTTTTTGCCTCTACAACCCTTTGCACTGACATTGCTAGGGGTATATTGAAGATGTTTTAAGGGTAGAACTGCATGTTACCTGACTAGGGAAGGGATTTGTGATTTCCCTGGATGTTGTACCCCAGAGTCAGGGGCAGGATCTACACTATTGCTTTAAAACAGTTTATAATAGTTTTGACAACTGTTGGGACCCAGGACACACTTCATATTCAGTTTTCAAAATGTTTTCAAAGTGTTTTATCCTGCTGGCCAGGGTTATTTCTTGTCTCAAAGCTTGACAGAAGGACAGAGAAGCTATGTAAAAAAAAAACCAGCTTGGTGAAAGGATTTGAAGAGGACTATCAACAGGTAAGGGAAAAAAAATAGATAAATTGGGTTGAGGGCTTTTAATGGTTTGAGGGTGAGGGTTTTAATAGAATTGTTTTATATGTTATTGTAAAGCGCCTTGATGCCAGAAATGGTGAGGCGGTGCTACAAAAACGCTTTAAATAAAATGAATAAATAAATAAATAATGCAACCCTCCCTTGTCCATTAACTCATCACTGTAAATGCCTACTCCGTGGGGTAAATGCCAAATGGAGCAAAATTATGCACCTCTGCCTCACTCATCATGTAAACACATTGATGACTTCTTCTTCTCTATTATTATTATTATTATTATTATTATTATTATTATTATTATTATTCGCTGTTTCCCTTTGCCTGTCAACGGAGATCCATATTTGCTGCTGCTGTGAGTGAGTGAGTGAGTGAGTGCATTCAGATGCTTATCTGCATTCCACTGAATGTGAAGCAGACATGGATTTTGCATCCTTGCCCAAGGACAGCAAAAATGGCAGCATACCTAGACACTTGGCTCTGCCCAGAACATTTTTGGCAGAATTAGGTATAGTTTCATTCTGCTCGGCCAAAATCCAGGGTGGATTGTGGATATTGGAATGACACAGACCCTGAGGCCTTTGATATCGCCTACTCATCCCATCATGCCAGCAGCTATAAGGCAGACAAAATGGCCCTAGGCTGTGCTAAACCTGAGTGATATCCATTTTCCGGAGCAGGCCTTGGAATTCACTGCAATATGCAGTGTTAGTGTCCATTCACTTCCCCCCTTTGGAAGGCAGGATTCCAGCTGGGATTTCAGTTGGAGCCAGAACCCCACCCCATCCTTAAATTAGAGCTGGTTTGGGGCTAGGGTGTGCAGGCATGGTACCACATTCTCAAGATAACATAGAAGCAACTTCTTCATCATTTTACTGTGAAAGTTTAATCAACTGTCCTCCTGACAGATGATCTTGTTTCATGTGAAGGAACTAAACAGACTTCTTGAGCATCTGCTCTGAGTTTTAGAGCTGCACAAAGCATAGCTTTAGTTTGCTTTGTAGTTTCCAAGGTACCAAATGTCCTCTCCTCTGACAGCACGATGCCTGAAAACAACTGGATCTCGTCAAAAATGCACAGCTTTTTCAATCTCTCTGTATTCTTGTCCCATGATGGACAATTACTTAGACATCTGGTTCTCTACAGAACCCAATACAAACTGTTTTATAGCTCTATTGTATACCAGCATGTTCGTGTGAGGTAGGGAGTGGGAGAAAGGAAATAATGAGAGGTGAAAAGCAAAGAATAAAGCAGAAGAAGATGGGAAATGTTCTTGTCAAACTCCTAGACTTTGCCCCCTTACCTGATTCATAACTATATATTTAAAAGAAATCACAAAAATAGTAGCTATGACCTTTCACCATCCGAAAGGGCACTTAACAAGTAATAATTTATTTATTTGTTTCATTTATTTATTCGTTACACTTATATACCGCCCCCATAGCCAGAGCTCTCTGGGCGGTTTACAGAAATTCTAAAATTGAGATAAAAATGAATAATGAATAATGAATACCTTGCTTTCTGCTCTCCGGGCATTTGAGGTGCCTCAATAAAAACAAGATATCCATTTACCAGCTGTGTGCAGCAAAAATAGTGTTTAAAGTAAAGTAGCCATTGATGAATCTTCAAAACGAAATGCATCATCCAAAAACAGAGCTAAAGAGAGTTATGATTTACATAAAATTTGCCTATGTAAAATTATATACTTAGATGCAACTTTAGGCTAGGAATGGGCTGAATCAGTTCTGTGGCTGTTTTGGAGCCAAATTAGGAGAGATTGTGTATATGTGGTGGAGAAAATCTTCCAAAATGTTGGGGAACATTTACTATCTTTCTCTCCCCTTAAAAAAAAGAAGTTTTTAAAGCTCTCTCACTCTGTCTTTGCAGCAAGAAAAGAAAGCTCCTTGAAGTGGCTAGCTGCTGCTCATCATTATTCTCCCTCTAGCAGCCACTGTGGTGCTGCTGCTGCTATGTCTTGATGCAAGAGACAAGATGTAGCACCAGTCCAGTGCTTTCTGGAAGGTGAATAATGGTGGCTGGCAGCCAGTCAGTGGAAGAGCACTGTTCTCTCTCTCTCTCTCTCTCTCTCTCTCTCTCTCTCTCTGTGTGTGTGTGTGTGTGTGTGTGTAAGGAGAGAAGGAGACCTTTTTAAAGTGCAAAAGTGTGAACCGCCTAGAGAGCTCCGGCTATTGGGCGGTATAGAAATGTAATAAATAAATAAATAAATAAATAAATAAATAAATAAATAAAAGAAAAAGAAAAAAGGAAGGGAGATTGTGAAATGTAAGCACCACCACCCAAAATTATATGAGGTAGTTGGCAAAGTGGCCAACTCATTTCACCGCTCCTGAATAGGGCAGTGAAAGATGAAGCGTCATCACACAGGGGAAATCGTGTTTCCTTACCTTCGCTTCTCTGCCCATGATTTTGTCCCTCGTTGTTGTTGTTTATTATTTATTTATTTATTTATTTATTTATTTATTGCATTTTTATACCACCCAATAGCTGAAGCTCTCTGGGCGGTTCACAAAAATACTTCTCAATTATCTAACTCAGATTCCAGAGCAGTGAATTCAGGTATAAACAGTAAAAGAAAGAAGATTTAAAAAGCAAATTAAAATGGTTCAATTTAAAAACAAAGGAATCAGAAAAAAACAGTGGCTCGTCAGCTGAGGAAGGCATCTCAAAACAGAGTTGTTTTCAGGAGGCACCAGAAGTAGCCTAGTGACCTCCAGAGGCAGGCAGTTCCACAGAGAAGGGGCCACTACACCAAAGGCTTTTCTCCTGGTGGATTCCAATGGGGCCAAAGGTTCATGTGGAACCACCAGGAGCATGCCATCCAATGACTTCAGTGATTGAGCAGGTTGGTAAGGGAGAAGGCGCTATTAGCACTAAGAGCATCATCACATGGGGAAAATCACATTTCCTTACTGTTGCTTCTCCACCTCCACTTTTGTCTCTCATTACTTCCTCTTTCTTCCCAGAGGGGAAAGAGGAAGTAAACAAAGACCATGTGGCCCATTTAGGGGCCATTTTTATTGCACTGCTTTCCCTTCACACAGCAGGAGATTGCAGGACATTCCATTACTACTACTACTACTATTATTTAAAAAGTCAGATTAAAAGGGGACTGTTTTGTGATGGAAAAATGAATGGAAGGAGCGGGAGGCATGTGGGAGGTGGACGTTGTTGTCTAAGGATGCAAGCTGATCCAGAAGTGGGCAGTAGTGAGCATGTGATAAAACACTCGTTTGATGAACCGTATGAAGGGCTATTTTGACTCAGCCTTGGAGACCCAAAGGCTCAAATACAAATGTGCATTAAGGGGGCAATCCTATGCATCTTTGGGGGGGGGGGTAGGAAGTCCTACAAGTCTCAGTATTTCCCAGCCAGCACATCTGTTGGACATTTTTCTGTCTAAACATGCATGTTCTAAAGCAGTTAATAAACCACATTAGATTTATTTTTAGTGGATCTGTAAGAAAGTATCAAATTGAGAATTCTAAACCCAAAAGGGATAGTGCATAGATCTCTCTAAAGAGCAAAGCTACAGTGTTCCATGACAAACCCATGAAGGCTTTAGTCATCCAGTTCCCCTGTCTAAGCCATTTCAAAGAGTCAGATGAACACCAAGTGGAATATAACACTTCGAAAGCGGTTTGAAAATGGTATATGGGCCCCAACAGTTGCCAGTGAACTTCAATACAAAGCAATAGTGTAGATCCTGCCTACGATCATAGAATCATAGAATAGTAGAGTTGGAAGGGGCCTATAAGGCCATTGAGTCCAACCCCCTGCTTAATGCAGGAATCCACCCTAAAGCAGCCTCAGCTCCCAAGATGTGTGTTTTATATGGACACGAGGAAGAACGCATAGAAAGAGAGACAGTTTTCCTAGCTTTGTCCCAACACCTCCCCATCAAACCTAAACACACCATGGTTGGGAAGTAGGGTAGCTGAGTGTCCTACTTTATTTGAGACAGTCCTCTATTTGAACTACTGTCGGTAATATGGTCCAGTATGTCTCATCATCCAGCAAAACCAGGTGCCAAACACTCCCCTTGGGCTTTACTGCTCACTCTCATGGGAGCAAGAACTTGGTGAAGCAGTCTCTTCCCATGTGGTGACCTCATCTTGAACAAGAATGATCTCTCTCTCTCTCTCTCTCTCTCTCTCTCTCTCTCTCTCACACACACACACACACACACACACACACTATCTCTCTCTCTCTCTCTCTCACACACACACACACACCAAATATGCGAACTTCTTTAAAAAAAAGTTTGGAGGGTACCAATTTTCTCTGCCCCCCCAAAATATGTCATCCTTTTCTCCAGCTTAAATTTAAGAGATGATTTGGGTAGAGTTAATGAAGAATGGGACCAATTAGCAGAAGGGGGATTGATTTGGAGCAGGATGTAGGTGGGAAATTAATGTGAGGGGGAGTTAATTGAAGAAGAGCAAATTGGAGTATATCTAGGTGGGATAGCTTGGCCACAGTTGCACGGGCATTAGTAACCTGAAGACTGGATTACTGCAATATGCTCTATGTGGGGCTGCCCTTAAAGCTGCTCCAGAAGCTGGAACTAGTGCAGAACGCAGCTGCTCTATTTGATTCCTCGCTCTCCTTTATTCCTCATATCGAGGCAGTAGTTAAATCCTGTCATTTCTTCCTGTATAATATTGCCAGGATTTGACCATTTTTGTCTGTCTCTTCTGCCAAGACTCTCGTTCAGACACTGGTTATCTCTCGGTTGGACTACTGCAACCTTCTTCTCTCTGGCCTTCCTTCGTCTCACATCAGTCCACTGGTCTCTGTCCACCACTCTGCCGCTAAGATCATCTTCTTGGCCCGCCGCTCTGACCATGTCACTCCACTTCTGAAATCTCTTCATTGGCTTCCAATTCACTCCAGAATCCAATATAAACTTCTCCTGTTGACCTTCAAAGCTTTTCACGGTCTAGCTCCTGCCTATCTCTCCTCTCTCATCTCACACTATTGCCCCGCTCATGCTCTCCGCTCCTCTGATGCCATGCTTCTCGCCTGCCCAAGGACCTCCACTTCCCTTACTCGGCTTCGTCCTTTTTCTTCTGCTGCCCTTTACGCCTGGAACGCTCTTCCAGAACACTTGAGAACTACAAACTCAATCACAGCTTTTAAAACTCAGCTAAAAACTTTTCTTTTCCCTATAGCTTTTAAATATTGAGTTTGTTCTGACTCTATACTGTTAGCTTCACCCTACCCGGTGCCTGTTTACCCTACCCTGTGCCTGTTTGCATTCTCTTTCCCTCCTTATTGTTTACTACAACTTTATTAGATTGTAAGCCTATGTGGCAGGGTCTTGCTATTTACTGTGTAATCTGTACAGCATCATGTACATTGATGGTGCTATATAAATAAATAAATAATAATAATAATAATAATTGTCAGGAGCTGCCTCTTTTCAGCATATAACTCCATTGCTAAGGGAATTGCACTGGCTACCTATTGGCTACTGGGCCAGGTTTAAGGTTTTGGTCCTAGTGTACAAAGTCCTAAACAACTTGGGACCAGGATACCTGCGAGAGCGCCTTCTCCCTTAACCGACCTGCCCGATCACTGAAGTCGTCAGAGGGCCTGCTCCTGGTGGTTCCATGTGGACCTGTGGCCTGCTTGGAATCCACCAGGAGAAGAACCTTTAGCGTAGTGGCCCCTTCTCTGTGGAATTCTCTGCCCCTGGAGGTCAGGCAGGTGCCAACACTAGGCTGCTTCTGGCGCCTCCTGAAAACAACTGTTTCGAGAAGCCTTCCCCAACTGACTACCCACTGTTTTTCTGGCTCCTTTGTTTTTAACTGTACAATTTTAATTTGCTTTTTAAATCTTTTTTCTTTTACTTTTTATACCTATGTTCACCACTCTGGAATCTGTGATAATTGAGCGGTATATAAATATTGTTAATAATAATAATAATAATAATAATAATAATAATAATAATAATTTGGAGTTAGGTAGAAATTATTTGAACAGTGTATTTGGTGTTATCTGTTCGGGTAATTCATGGGAAATAACATTATTGAAGGGAAATTGATTTGGCTGGGGAATTAAGTGGCTTGCCTGCTGGGAAATTTAAAATTCTAATACTTCTTTCTAACTTTTCATCAATACATATAAATTATCAAATGCAAATTTGTACTATCTTTTGAGATTTTTTTTAATTGATGCGCTTTCTCTTCTTTGTTGATTCCGCCCTGTTGGAAAGCATGTTCACTATTTCCTGTAGTGGCATCTATCAATTTCTTACAAAACAGACCAGGTCTGCTAGATGTAGGGGAGAGGTACGAATGATGTCAGGAAAAGAAGGTAGACAGGCAGAAATAGAGGAGAGAGAAGGCAGTAGACAGAGGCCTTTGCTAGACCTAAGGTTTATCCCAGAATCATCCCGGGGTCATCCCTGTTCATGTAAATGACACACAGGATATCCTGGGAGCAGGCAGGGATGACCCTGGGATAAACCTTAGGTCTAGCTAAGGCCATTAGAAGCATGGAAGGTAGCAAGTAAAATAAAAACTTATGCGATAGCCTACAAGTTGTAGAACCATACTATTGACTTAGAAATAGTCAGTAATGTTGCACCACAAAAATCATTGGCCAGAAGAAATACAATACTTGGTGCATAATCCTACGTTCACTCAGAAGAAACCCTCGTTAAATTAAAATAGGGCTTATTCTCAGTCAAGTAAGTTTGTATAGGCTTACCTGAGAGTAAGCCCCATTGACTATCATGGTGCTAGGATTGTATTGTGGTCTCCACATAAAGTTGGATGCAGTCAGCAGGATACAGTTCTGCAGCAGGTAACTTTAAATGTGCAGAGCCTTGTTTCAAAAGAATTATGAAAATGGCACAATAATAGCATGAAATCGGAATAGGACACACATAAATTGGCATACAATCAGACCCTGGGATTTTGGGTTTCATCCAGCACCATGGAAGCAAAAGGGACATTTGATAGCAACTTTAGTGGAACTTTTCGTGTGGCCCTGGCTGCCATCGGATAATATCAAGGCTAATAGTTCAGCATAGATAGTAATAAAGGATAAGAAATCCATTTAAATAGGAATGCCATCTGATTAGCACAAAAGTCGTCTTGTTCTTTGTTCTTAGTTTCATAAGTCCCTTATCCTTTTGCAAATCTCTACCAAGCTTGTGTGCCTTCACAATGCCTTGAAGCCAAGAACTCCATATGCTAAGCATGTGGCATTAAAAATGATCCAATTTGACTATGCCTTTTTTTCTAATTTAAGTATTGCTTCCATTATTGTGACCCAAGCTGTATCAGGATTATTACGCTGGGCCAACTCTTTCTTTTCCAGCCTACTAAATTAGATTCTACTTAACTCTCTTTTCTTTCTTTTTCTTTTGCCTTGTTAATAAAACCATTGATTTTTAGGAACCAAAGTTACCAGTAGTATCAAGGTTTTCTGGTGTATCCCCCCCCACCCCAGGCATAATAGAGGTCATAACATTCCTTTCTTCATCTATCTCAGCGATCTGTTGGGGAACTACAAAGAAATATCCAATCTTGGAGGAGAGACTGCTGGAGAATTTGCCACATTTCCGTGGCAACTTGTTTCAGTGATTAATTATTCCAACAAGAAGAAGAAGAAGAAGAAGAAGAAGAAGAAGAAGAAGAAGAAGAAGAAGAAGAAGAAGAAGAAGAAGAAGAGCCTTCACCACCACGTCCTGCTTGCATGGGCGTGGGCTGGTAATTGTGCGGGAGGTGAACGGGACCGTGGCACTTGATCATTGGCCCACTGGCTGGTGGTGCCACTGATGTGGGGAGGGGCAAGTTGCATTATTTAAGGCTTCACCTCACCCCTCTGCTCTGCTTTCGTTTTTGCGGCTCCCTCCCTGTAGACAGTGTGGGTTCACTGGTTGCCCTTTGGGGGGCCAAGTAGGAATTTTTTACTCTCAAATTCCTTTTATTTGGGAGATTTTTTTAGCCTACTTCACACTGTAAGACAGTGAGGGTGTATTAATAGGTTAATTTGTTTCTATTTGGTCACATTTGAATAGGCAGGCATCCTGGCATCGGGAGCAAGAATAAGGTTGGTGAGCATTCATAAGGCACCGGTGACGTGATTGGTAACACCTGAGCCCCTCACCTGGGAGTCCTGTGGCACCAGGTGACGGGATAAGGTTTACCTCTTAGGCCAACCTTACTCATTCACTCAGAGTTTTGTAACATGAGGGGGAGTGACATCAGAAGGCCTACCTACCCCAAAAGAGGAATCCTGATGTGTGGCAAAGAACACGCGTCACCTGTCAGGATAAGAATGGATCGCCCTATCCCAATTATGGCCAAGACGTTGGCCAAGATAGGATGCCTACCTTGGCCTCCATCTTTCCTCACTGAATCCTCATAAATAAATGTGGCCCTATTTAACTCCAACCTTGTTGTCTGTCTCGTGATTTCACCTTCCTCACGCAAGAAATCTCCACAAGATTTTACACTTTGGGGTGGGTGGGAGGTGGTAAAGGTGGATCTACATAGTCTGGTCTTCCTTTCAAGGTGACGTTTGGTAGGTTCCCCCCACCCTTTTATTTCTTTTCTTTTTCTGAAGATCTATGCAAAATTGAGACATCCAGTTGGGTTCAGCTGCAACTTTCCCCAGCTCACCCTTCTTTTTATGAGAGCAGATGGGATAGGGCTATAGCTCAGTGGTAGAGCACATGCTTTGCATGCGGAAGATTCCAGGTTCAACTTCTGCCATCTCCAGGTAGAACCGGGAAAGACTCCTACCTGAAAAACAGAGAACCACTGCTGTTTAGCGTAGATAATGTCTTTGCTGACCTAGATAAGCCAAAGATCTGACTCAGGCAGGATCTACACTACTGCTTTATAGTGGTTTAATGGTATTGAACACTATTGGGGCCCAGGGCACACTCCATATATCATTTTCAAACCATTTAAGTGTTATATCCTGCTTGGTGTAAATCTGGCCTCAGTATAAGGAAGCTTCTTATGTTCCTCAAGGAGGGCAGTTACCCATGACTAAATAACTTATAGGATGCCTCCCAGCCTACCTTGAAAGAAAGGTGGGAGTGCATGTCCATTTGTTATAGCATCCCAGTATTATTCAACTGCAGTAGATTCAGTGATGACACAATGTTCGCTAATCTGTGCGAAGTGGTCAAGTTCCTTTGCATTCATTGGCCAGAGCACTGGAAGGCAGGAGAAGTTTTCCTTCTTACTCAGCAGTTAGGCAGAATATACCCTATGTCTGCATGTCCTTATGTCTTTTTAAATTAAAATTCTAGAAAATCTCTCTCTCTCTCTCTCTCTCTCTTTATATGTGTGGACATGCGTGCATGTGAGTACAATAGAATCAGAAAGTAAGGGTAGGGATTTGAAATACGGCCACCTCTGCCATATATTATCATCTAAAAACCTAGGAGTCTAGTCCATCCATAATTCATAATGAACAACCCATGCAACACTGGTACTCTGATCCAAAAGATGAACTTCTGGATCCCAGCAAACCACTGAGGAACAGCCCTCTTCTACCTCCTTACTTTGAAATAGGTAATATGTGTTCTCTCTCTCTCTCTCTCTCTCTCTCTCACACACACACACACACACACACACACACTTCATCTCCCTCTCAGAGGCTGCCTTCATGGCACTGGGTTGCCAACACTTTAGAGACAACCCCACGCTTTCACTGCTGCAGGGTGGTGGCAACTAATCCTGATGCAAAAAAGCAGTGTGGGCTTTCTGGCAGACATTCCGCTCACCATTCCCACCCCCTGCCCCCTACCTGGGCTTCCAGCAACCAATCAGGGCTTGGCTTCTGCCCAGGAACACCTCTGTCTCAATGTCGGAGTGAGGTCAGATGGCAGAGGGGCCATGTTCACCTCACCTTAGCATAAAAAGTCAGGGTAAATTCCTGATTTTTTTAATCCACAACTTTGTGGGAAGCCCTGTGGTGGCTTTGAGGTGGCTGCTGTGTTGTATAACCAATGCAGTGCCAGTGTGAAGCCACCACAGGGCTTTTAAAACATACCCATATAGACAGCCCCTCAGTCTCTTTCTTTGATTTTGTTCCTCAAGCAGCTACCCTTGTCTCCGTGGGTCAGGTTATTTGCTTTCCAGTCTGTACCTCAATCCCACTTTGGTCTTCCACATGTCTATCTGACTCCTATTGCCATCCTATCTCCTTATTCGCTTACAGCCTCCCCACCTCTGTTCCTCCAAAACACTTGTATGTTGTTTCATTCCTCTTTCTCTCTCTTTTCCCCACTCCCATTTCTCTATAGATAATTGCCAAATAATTAACTAGATAATTGCCAGTCTTGTTTGAATGTTAATCACGTACTTATTCTTCATATCTTTGCAATAAACCACACATTTGAATTTTCTTAACTCTGGCCTGCTGTCTTCTTCTTTTCTCCCATCTGGATACCTGTGCCCTTTGGCTAAGATCCTAATATGTACAGACTTTGACCACAGATTGCATCCAAGTCTGTGTTCAGTCCAGAAGGTGCGTACTGAGTGTCTCACTCTGTCCAATAGTAGGCCCATCCCTAAAAGGTGCCCAAGAGTACATGTACATTGATGGTGCTATATAAATAAATAAATAAATAAATAAATAAATAATAATAATAATAATAATAATAATACAAAAGTATATCTGAGCCACTGTGGTGAGAACCAATGCTGTGATACAGAGGTGCCCAACCTGTGACCCTTATATTACGCCCCCAAGTATGACCTGAAACTTCTCTGATGCCAAATCTCCCCACCAATTTCTGTACTGCATGTAGTCTCCACTCCATCCATCCCCCAGAGATCCTCATGGAGATATAAAAGCCCAGGGCTCTTTCCTTACCACTGCTAGAGCAATTTGTATCAGGATCACTGATGAGCGTGTACATGTCTCTGTGTATCTCTCCTTCTCTCCCCCTCTAACCATCTGTGAATGTGTGTGTGTGTGTGTGTGTGTGTGTGTCTGTGTCTGTGTGTGTGTACATGGATGTACATGTGCATGCAGTCCTGGCTCCTGAGCCAGCATCACATGCTGCTCTAATGCATTAGGCTGCCACAGGGCACTGGGAATTATTCCCATGGTAGAACAACCTGTTTTGAGCTAAAAACACAAATTCTTATCTGGTTTCTAGTTGAACACATGTATCTTGCAGCTGACACAATATGCTGTTAAAACTTTAGTCTTAAAGACAGCATTTCCCACCCACCCCTAAAAACTAAACACATAATAAAACTGCAGCACATGGGCAACAGTACAGAGAGAGAGAGAGAGAGAGAGAGAGAGAGATGGGACAGGTGTATGAAGAAAGGAGCAAGTACTGAAACCTATTTGTTTGGAACAAAGCACATCCTGCATGTATTCTAGATAGTGGACAGCTTCTTGAAATATATAGCAGGTGGTCTGCCTACACAGATAAAATTAGCTGGAAATAAAAGAAAATTTTATCTCTGGATGTCATAAAGTCTCAAGAGTCCTCTACATGAGGAATTGTGGTTATCCTCTCCACCTGTTAAAACCTTTAGATAGTTGTTGTTGTTGATAATAATCTATCTATATAAATAAAAATGTAAATGTTCGTTTGTTCCTAATCTAAAATCTCCGAAAGTTCTTCACCGATTGCTTTGAAATTTTGACACAACGTTGCATTCGAATACGCGCGTGTTTTTATGTAACTATATTATAGATGGGGACAAAAGTGTGTCTTAGAATTGAAGAAATAGGGTATATAAAAGCCCAGAGGCCTCCTCCAAGCCACTTATGTAAATAAGAGAGAAGTCATTGTGACATCACCAACCAGTAGGCCAATCCACTGCCTCTGCCTTCTCTCCTATTTCCATGTCCTCTCCTATTTGGCGCCATCTAGCGATGTTTCTCGGAACTGCGGCCTTCTATGGAAGTTCCAAGTTCTGAAGAAAGGTAACTGCCAGGAGATTCCGGCCTAGCAGAGGGGCCAAAACACACTAACCTCCTCACCACACCTGTGACAGGAAAAAAACATGCTTTTTTTGAAAAACAGCATCATCTGTTGGATGTAAAAGGAACACATGCTGGTCAGGCTGGAAGATACATAAGCAGCAATGAAGCCGTATGGCGAATTCTTTCATTTCCCATACATGAATGAAGTCCAGCTATTGTTCACTTAGCAGTACATCTAGAAAATGGACAACACGTTTATTTCACAGCTGCAAATGTGCAACAAATAGCCCTGAATCCACTGGCTACAACGTTAACTGCTTTCTTCACGTTATGTCAAAATGACGCGTGCTTCGTTCCATGTAGAATTGCATCGTGAACAAAATTACAACACGAGTGATCTTTTGTCGTATGTGCAATCAAATATTCCTAAGCTAACGCTTGAGCAAAATGGCATTTACGATCAAATAATGCAAACTGTCAATAACGGGGTTGGAGAAATCTTCTTCTTAGATGCACCAGGAGGAACTGGTAAAATGTTCCTAATTACATTGATTGTGGCAGCAATTCGATCCCAAAATGACATAGCCTTAGCTCTTGCGTCATCCGGAATAGCTGCGACATTGCTACCAGGTGGAAGAACTGCTCATTCCACTTTGAAATTGCCATTGAACATGAAATTCATTGAAACTCCCACATGCAACATTTCCAAAGCATCCGGCATGGGAAAAGTATTGCAAAAATGCAAACTTATTGTTTGGCATGAATGCACAATGGCACACAAAAAATCGCTCGAGGCTCTTGATCGATCATTGTAAGATTTGCGTGGAAACATCAGACCATTTGGGAACGCATTAATATTGCTTGCAGGAGATTTCAGGCAAACATTATGCTTTCCTGAAATACTCTACTTTGTGGCGACACGTAAAGACGTTAAAATTAACTACAAATATGCGTGTCCAGCTGCAAAATGATCGATCAGCTGAGATATTCTCACGTCAATTGCTGGAAATTGGGAAAGGAAAGGTGCCGGTTGATCTGACCTCAGGACGAATTTCATTACCTCATAACTTCTGCAATTTAGTGACGTCAAAAGAATTGGTTGAAAAAGTATTTCCCAATATTCAAACCCATTATAAGAATCACGATTGGCTGAGTGAACGAGCTATTCTTGCGGCCAAGAACAAAGCTGTCTACGAACTTAACAATATTATTCAGTCTAACATTCAAAGTGAGGCAGTCACATACAAATCCGTCGACACTGTTGAGGAAGCAGATGAAGCGGTTAATTATCCAACAGAATTTTTGAATTCACTCGATCTGCCAGGGATGCCACCGCACGTACTGCAATTGAAAATCGGTGTGCCAATTATCATGTTGCGAAATATCAACCAGCCAAAACTTTGCAACGGCACGTGGCTTGCAGTAAAAAAATTTACTGAGCAACGTCGTAGAAGCAACAATCTTGACAGGACCTTTCAAAGGTGAAGATGTCCTCATTCCTCGCATTCCTATGATTCCAACGGTTATGCCATTTCAATTTAAGAGATTGCAATTCCCAATTCGATTGGCGTTTGCAATCACCATCAACAAAGCTTAGAATTGTGCAGTTTAGATCTACACACGGATTGCTTCTCACATGGACAATTATATGTTGCATGTTCTAGAGTCGGCAAACCAGACAATCTCTATATCTTCACAGACAATGGAACAACAAAAAATATTGTATACCCACAAGCATTGTGGAATTAAACATATTAGAAACGTGCGCTTTCTCTTTTCTTTCTTTTCCATTTAACCAGACTGAGCCACAGCAACGCGTGGCCGGGTACAGCTAATAATAATAATAATAATAATAATAATAATAATAATAATAATCTGAAACTGCTGGGGACAGCCTGAGATATCCATTAAGATTACCTGGACTTTTTGCAAAGTTGTTGTTGTTGTTGTTCTTATTATTATTCAAGCACGTAGTTTATTCAGCTTTGTCTCTTTATAGGCAGGAGACCCCAGGTTGTTACCCTTACCACAATGCCTTCTACTGAAACACTGCCAGCAAGTAGCCAATCTTAATTATTACTATCAACCAACCTCTGAAACACAGACCAGCTGTCAATAGAAATGTGTGAACACCCTAACCCACCCCCTGCCCAAACTTCACTGAACTTATTGCAATATTTACACATGCTTTGCTTCATCTATCTCAAATGACACATTAGGGCAGGGATGGGCAACTTCAGGGGGTCACTTTCTACCCCCTCCCCATGGGCCTCACTCCTGCAGCTGCACCACTGAAATTTCACACATGGTGCCGACAGCTAAAAAAGAAAAGAAAAGAAAATCAAGGGTTTACCACTGAAGTTCAGCAGCAATCGGCTATGGAGCCTTAAAAAGCAAAATGTTTAGCAGGTAAACAATCTACATTTGTCCTTTTAAAGCCTCTGTAGCAGCTTGCTGTCAACATTTAGAAGCAAACCAGGGGCTGCAGAACCGGATGGGGGCAGCATGAGGACAATGGGCCTTATATTATCCATCCCTGCTTCAGATGAAGCTTATTTCGATACCATCTCTTCATAGACAGAAGTGTGCCATTAATAGCTGCGTAGCGGCTGGATAAACTTTTCCCAGTAAAATGTTTCCTGCTAATAAAAAATCATGGCCATTTCCTACGAAATTTCCTTTATCTTATCATTCTTCAAAGTTATCTTGTTTGTGCTTGATCAAAACCTTCTAGATTCAGCTTGAGTTGCATTTTAAGTAAAATTCAGCAGCTAACTCTAGTCAGCAATCTTCAGTTGCCCCTGAAATGGTCCCTTCTTTACCCCTTCTTTACTTTCCACTCTCCTCAGCATGTTTTAATTGAAAGTGTAAAAAAGAACCCTGTCAGTGCAAGGTTTGCAAGTAGTGGCCTGCAACTGAATGACTCCTTAATCTCAGTCCTTTGCTTGGATATTATTTCCTTGATGACCATCAGAAACTATGAAGACTGAAGCTCCACATCTCGTGTAAGAGCATTTCTACACCAGGGGAAGTCCTGCAACTTACCGCAGCTTTCTGCTTGTTTTCGTCCCATGATCATGACATGCTCTCTTTACCCACAGTTCCCTCCCCATCCCCCTTTCCCCTTTAACCAGGAGTTCTATATATTTCATTTATATAGCCACAAGATGGTGCTGTAGTCTGCCTCTTCTTCAAGCGTGATTTCTTCCGTTCATGCTGAAATGGAAAGGAGATCTTTTTGTAACTAGTTTCTTTCCATTTCAAATTAAACTGCGGAAATCCTTCCAAAGTGCAAGAGAGGCACTTCAGGTTGACAGCGTCATGTAATTGACCTGGAAACTTCTGTGAGTGGCCAGTCACGAGTGTGTTCTAAATTGCTCATTTAGAGAAGTTCTCTATGTCCCATGAAAAGCAATGGGGCTACATAGGAAGCTGCTTTATAGGGAATCATATAGTGACTCAGAATATTGAGCCAGATGTACATCTTGCGTCAAATCGTTACAATGCCATCATGGTAATGCTGTGTCCCTCTTGGCATTTATATCTCATAGGACACACAGTGACATTTGTTCCAGTATTTTGGGTAACATGGAATAAAAAGCAGGAAATAGCACTATGAAAGTGGTGTACGGAATGTGTATCATGCACATAAAGTAAGTAGTGTAGATCTAGCCCTGGCCCACCTAGCTCAGTATTTTGTACACAGATTGGCAGTGGCTCTCTAGAGTTTCCTATAGAAGTCTTTCCCTGCTGTACTAGGATAAAACCAGGGATTGAACCTGGGATCTTTGGCATGCAAAGCAAGTCCTCTTCCGCTAAACAGTAGCTCCACTCTCCTTTTCTCCTGTATTAGTACAGTGTGTGAAGTTCTCAAGTCCTTGCCTCTGTGACATTTTCTTGCAGAAACTGTAGGTGACAAAAATGGAGCCTCATTTGTCTTCCCCCCCTTGCTCCTTCCTCCTTTGCTGCAGAATAAAATGTGGAGAATGCATTTTCCTTATTTTTTCCCCCTCCTACTTTGAAGTATTCTGAAGATGCTCCCTTTTTTTTGTCCTAGCCCAAAATGTCAGCAGCTTTAACAGCAGTGATTGATTTCGTTGTCTTTTCAAGTTGGCAAAATGGAACTTGATTTTTTCCCCAGTTGTCATAGACCTTCACTTTCCATACCTGGAACTCTCTTCTATGAGCCAGCTGAACAATTCTCAGGAAGGTTTGAATCCCAGTTACAAGTCATGTTCTATTTCAAATGGGATATTGGTTCAATTTTTTCCCATCTTATCACACTTACTTGTGTTCCCAACCTTCTTTTCTTCCATGTTCCAAAATAGTAATGCCAACTAGGGACCCACTGACTCTCCCATTCTAGAAATGTCACTAATCTTTTTGAAATACTGCCTTTCAAATTTCGCTAACACTTTGCTTGGTGAGGAATCCCCAAATTTGTTTAAAAATCCACTCTATAAAATATTCAGTGATAACCAAGGGAAGTGCAATGCCACCCTCAGGAATTCCATGAGTGTAATTGAAACTCCTTTGGCTTCCCATGAAATTCCTCAGATGTTTCTCCTGAGGAGAAGAACCCATATTTGTTTCAAATTTCATTTTAGGAAAAAGTTGGTGGCAACTTTCATACCAATATTTATTTAGTGTTCTCCCCCCATAGCTGGGGTTGTACCATTTCAGGTCATAGGTCCTGCCAAGTAGAGGGATTAACCCAGTTGAGGGTATTGCTGCACAATCATCAACTATCCACCAAGCAAGATCAGGCTTGGCAAAGGTCATGCTCCAGGATGATCAACACAATGAAGCTTCCACGAGCAAGGTCAAATACCAGTTTTTTGTTTATTTGTTTTTAAAAAGGAAGGAGCACCACAGAGTCCCAAGTTGCACTATCCTAGAAGCTAGACAAGCTCAGCCTGTATATTGCTCCAACAACTGGCAGACTCAGACTGAGCCTTAAGAAGTGACTAGCTCCTAGTGACTAGCTCCTCCCATGTATGACATAAGACTTCCTCCCTTAAAGGGGCCATTCTTTCTTTTGAAGCCTTTGGATGCAATGGCATGGAGGCAACAAGAATGTGATGGTAGCAGCTTTGGAACCTCAATCCTCAGAATCTGAGAATGTGGATGGGACCTTCTCCGCAACCAAGGGTGCTGATGCCAGGGGCTGTTATTGGGCAAAGGGTCCTGAGAAGAGAGGAATATTGAAGGGTGCTTCCATTGCCATATCCTCTTCTGGTTTTGAGAGGACTATATGACAGGCTTCTCCTTCTGAGGTGGGGACATCAGAACTCTTGGGCCTTAGCTAGACCTCAGGTTTATCCTGGGATTGTCCCGGGGTCATCCCTGCCTGCTCCCGGGATATGCTGTGTGTCATTTACATGAACAGGGATGATCCCGGGACTATCCCGGGATAAACTTTAGGTCTAGCTAAGGCCATGGTCATGACATTTTGTTACAGCAGAGGGAGAGATGGGTCTGACTCTTCCTCTCCTTGAACCCTTTCCATTCCAGCTGTTCAATATATATATTAAAAAACCCCACTGGTGCAAAAGGCTGGTAAGCATTTAAAGTTGATCCACAAAAGGAGAGAAACATCTCAGGATACAAAGATTTTATTTTTGGCTTTCCAAAAATAACATCTTTCTATCTTAACCCCCACCCTTTTTTGGGTATTACAAAAACCCTGTAACTAAGAACTAGTACCTGAGTTTGGTTTTTATTTTCTCCCTCCCATTCTTTTTTTCCTTTTTTGTCATATATATTAGAAAGGTGCTGTCTAATTACTGAACTTCATAAGCTGCCCTTTTTTGTTATTTGGCTGAGGAGCAGGGGAATAATAATAATAATAATAATAATAATAATATCACTTTCAGAAACTGAGCCTACCAAACTACATCCACACCAACATTGAGAAAGCAGTCATAATTAAAACATGCTCAATTGTCAGGAAATTCCTGAATCTGTAAAAGACAGCATGACTTGGCAAAGCCTGTCATGTCCATCTTGAAAAAAATGCCATGAGCAAGAAAGAGACAATAATAATAACATGACGACCATGGTAACAATAGCAGTGAGAAGGTACAGTCACTGAAAGAGGGGGGCATTGAGGGCATCTGGCCGAAGGGACCCCAAAATCCTTGAGCCAGCACTGGGCATGATCCACCCTCAAGTTGGCTCAGAGCAGGAGTAAACTGTTGTGATGGCCCTGAGGAAAAGGGTGACAGCTGTATAGCATTATATGTAGGAGGCATGCACCAGCTTTCTGTTTCTACGTGGGGATAGTTCATGACCTCAATAAGAACAGAAAATTTCAATACCCACAATAAAATAACCCATAATTGTAATGATCTCAGCTGTTATTTAGAGGAACACATGCTCCCCAGTCTGTACATTCATGTTGTAACAAGGAATTTCTTCCATCTACTGCTGCAGAAAAAGTGTTGCCCACTGCAAAGTGCCATCTGACATCAATGGTGGTGGCACTGTCTGGTGTTTCAGGACAAGCCCTGGTAAGAAGAGAAAGTCATGGATTTGTATTTGCTGAATGGCTTGCTGTTATTCATTAATCTTCATATGAACAAAACAGCATTCCCTTTGACATATCTATATCTCTATATATGAGCAAATTAAGTGTGGAATTTACCTGCTGATGAAATTAAAATCTTGTTCCTGAAGCAGCTGAGTGTGTATGGATTTACACTGTGTGATCTTTCACACAAAAATAAGATATTGATTTTATTTAGCATGAGTCTGAAAAAGGGCACACAGGAGAAGCAAAGAAAGAGATGAAATTAATAATGTAAGTTAATCCAACCATGATGCATGGATATTTACAGCAGGACAAAACCAGCCTAGCCCTGCCGTTCCCTCCTACAGAAGGATATAAAACTCTGAAATTAAATAATACTTTCAGTAAAGAATGAAATGGTAAGTGCCTTCACCAGTCATTTGAATTGACTGGCCGAGTAGAACCTCTTCATTGAAAAAGCCACTGGATCCAGGAGAGATATTTAAATTTGGTCTTGGTTGATTGCAAAAGTAATACAGGAAGATTCTGTTTAAATTTTGTTTTGCTTGATTGAAGCAGGGATGCATAAGAAGCATGTCATTTGAAAATATAAGAGTTTTTTCTTGATGGGTATGAACAGTATGATAGTATTCATAATACAACTCCAGTGGAATGTATAATCTAGGTATATTTTACATCAAAGGGGGGGAAAGCCCTTTCTTTCAAGAATATTTTTGGCTCCAACTACAATCACGTTAAATCACATGAATGCCAGCCACAATGGCTTTGTGGAGATTGCCATCTGCCCTCCAACCAGCATTTTTTCTGCTGAAAACCACCTACTCCCCAATTGTTTTTTCTTTTCCTCCTGGGGGAAATAATATGGGATACAGCCACTATATCTGGCTTAGACCTGACATCAGTATCTGACATCTTTGCTGCTGGCCTTGAGAGACCTGACAGGGCCCACTGGTGCTGGCACATTGCCTTCCCCCTCCCTCCATCAGATGGCTGCAAGCCACCATTTTAAATTTCCCACAATTCATAGAATATACGATTGGAAGGAAGCTTTAAGAACTTCCAGTCCAGGGGTGCACAACCTTTTGGACATTTGAGGACTGCATGTGATGTTGGGTTGGGGGGCCACACATGCAGATGCAATCAATGCACACAGGGCCGGCCCTATCATTAAGTAAAATTAGGCAATTGCCTCAGCTGGGAGATCCTGGGAGGTGACAACATGGCATTGGAGGGGAGAGCTGTGTGCCAAACAGCCTGTCCTGTCTCCCCCAAGCAAGCTTGCTACCCTCCAGTGTGGTGGAAGATGCTGACCCATTGCCAGTATTGAAGAAATAATCAACTCAGTCCACTTAGCTTTCGTACATAGAATGGAAGGGTGCACCATCTTATACTTTCACCCTAGGCAGCAAACTGTCTTGGGCCAGCACTACATGCATGCACAGCACACACAACACAGTGCTCCTCTTTCCTTGCTGGGAGGGAGTGGAATGACGCTCCCCCAGCACTCCTGATAGACATCACTTGTTCCTCACTGCTAGCAGCAATGGGGTCTGTATGAAATCGCTGATCTGTATGAAATCAGTGGAGGGGGATTTAGTAACAGTGGCAGGAGGTCTGGGTAGCCCTTGTGGATGTAGTTAAGGCCTTCGGGGTGGGGGGTCACATAGTCCCAGGCTGCAGGTTGCATAGTACTTATTTGGCGCAAAGCTTTGCTGAATGCAGGATCTGCAATGTGATATACAACTTTACCATCCACGAGAGATAGCCATCTAGCACCAGGTTAAAACCCCTCCATTTAAGGAGAGGACACCACCATTCCAGAGGGTGAAGAACTGCTGACCATTGCTCCATGTGATGAGCCACATCACTGTGGCTTCCCACTGAAGTGTCAGAAACTGCTCCATGTGGTGAGCCATGCCATCCCAGAATTGACCGTTGGGTTCTTCTAGTTCTGGAATTTGACTGCTGATTTAATTCCACAAATCTACCATTAAAGAAATGAAACATGTTCCTTCTTCACAACCATTACAGTTCTTTTGATGATTGCTGATGACCTTGTGGAAGAGAAGGTGGAAAGGTAGGAAACTTGATGTTCAAAAGAAAAGAAAAGAAAAAGGAAGGAAGGAAAGTCAATTATTTAGATTACTGTGCTAAAATATGACCACCAAGAAACTTATTCAAATGTGAATGTTTCTAATGTTCCCCCAAGAGGCTACTCCCAAAAACCTAAACAAGTGGCTCATTGTGGAACAATGAATTTAGCCTGCAAATCAGACATGGAAACCCTGGAGGTGCTGAGAAAACAATGGATGCATTGGATGGGAGGATTTGGTGTAATTAGTTCTACTCAATTTCCTTCCAAATCCAATGTGGGGTTCAGTTTTTCCAATTCACCTTTAAAATGAAAGAGATAATGGGCAGTATTTAAGTCTCATTGAAAGCTTCTGGAGATGACAGGGAAGATTTGGTACAGGTCCTCAATTGCCTCGTGCGTAAATTTATCTTTATCACTGAAATACCTTTTCTAGCTTTATGCGAGCCTAATGCAAGTGCACTTAATTTATAATTTTGTATAATTATAGATCTTAATGAGCTCATATAAATGTGAATTCCCTGACACCTCACAGGATCATCACTTTTCACATCACCCATTTCTCAATTAACTCTAAATGTTTGACTTCAGGAGATTTATTCTTAGCCACTTAACTTCTGATATCTGAGAAATATTTGAGCAGAGAGACAAGTCAATGATGTGTACGAAGGTGAACTGGATTTGACAAAATCAATACCAGGTGCCTTATTGAGAGGAATCATCTTATGTTGTGAACGTTAGAGGCTGGTGCAAGAAAATGTCAGAGCCCTGGAATATCTTCAGCAAAATCACATACTACAGCTCTTGGTGGACCATACCTCTTTAGAGGAAAGAAAATGATGTAGGCAAACAAATGCGCAGAAATATGACATTTTGTGTGAAAAGGAAAAAAAAGGGAGCTTGCTATCTAATAGGGATGTGCTCCGCTCCGATTAGGAGCGTAGAAGCAGTAGCGGATTGGCCTGCTCCGCCTTACCCAGAGGCGGAGTAGGAGCGGACCGTGGACCCCCTAGAAGCAAGGCGAAGAGAAGCGACCATTTTTCGGAGCTCCGAGTTCAGGCGGAGCGCTCCGGTCGCCATCTTGAAAACATTTCGCCATAGGATTGCATTGCGGCAAATAATCGCGCATAACTATGTTGTTTTTGAAGCTATCGCTCTGGAAATTCTTGTGCTCAGAGAGTCGTGGATGGGGGTCATTTTGAGACCACTCTCACCTCTCTGCGTTGTCCGTGTCGCGTGCTATATTTTTTTGAAAATCGGGTCAACCGCGCGGCTCAAACTGCGTTTCGGCTTTTCGCCCATAGGATTGCATTGAGGGAAAGAATCGGGGATAACTGGGGGGGGGTTTAAGCTATCGTTCTGAAAATTCTTGTGCACAGAGAGTCGTGGATGGGGGTCATTTTGAGACTACTCTCAACTTTCTGCGTGCTGTGGTTCACGTGCAATGTTTTTGTGAAAATCGGGTCAACCGCACGGCTCAAACTGCGTTTTCGGCTTTTCGCCCATAGGATTGCATTGAGGGAAAGAATCGGGGATAACTGGGGGGGGGTTAAGCTATCATTGTGAAAATTCTTGTGCACAGAGAGTCGTGGATGGGGGTCATTTTGAGACCACTCTCAACTTTCTGCATCGTACGGGTCGCGGGCTAGAAGTTTTTAAAAAATCGGCGGGAAAAATACCTTTTTCAAAGGGCTGAGGGGCAGAGTCAGCTCCCGGTCATGATGATCCCAAAGTTGGAGGAGGGCATAGGCAAAACAGGTAACTTGGGATTCTGGGAAACTTCTCTTTCTTCATCTGAACGGGCTTTTCCCCGTGTTTTTTAACACAGTAGCCCCACCAAATGTACAAACACAACCTGAAATCATATACTAAGCCAAGAATAAGAGATAGAAACACAGCACTGCTCCCCACCCTAACCTTGGTGAACAACTGAATCGATGTGGTGCAAGGGGATGAGCTCCCCTAGGGCATCTCATCGTGGACGTGCCCCCACTCTCTCCTGCACTGGAAGGCCATAGAGCCTTCCAAAGAGAGTAAAACGGTGGAGCAATGCCTATCATGAGTTGAAGTGAATGGTCACTTTTCAGTGGTAGAGCAATGCCTGTTATGAGTTGAAGTGAGCGTTTTACTTCTTCTCAGAGCTGTTGGTGGCTGTCATTGTCTTGAACTGGCAGCTACTTCCCCCTCCCCCGGGCACGTCCCCCTATTGCTGGTAAAAGACAGATATAGCCTTTTTTAAAAAATTCTTCTTGCTGTTTATTGAGCAACACTGCTTCTTTTAATTCCACCCCTCCTTTGTTTATTGATTGATTTATTCCATTTTATATGCATTACTGGCTTATCCTTGGCTCACTTCCTTATGCCCCCAGAAATGCCAGCTGCATGCCTGCCTGCCTTCCCTCCCTCCTCCCCTGCCCACCTCGCAGGGATGTTGTGTGTGGGGTGCCCGATTTTCAAAAATTCGCCAAAAATCAGGGGATGATGGGATTGCTTTGAAACTTGGCATGCGTGTGTATATCCCCATGAGGTGTCATGGTGCCAAACATGAGGTTTCTAACTTGAACAGAAAAAAAGTTGTATAATTTTTTAGCTTTCAATGCAAGCCTATGGGGGGGGGGAAACGGAGCTCCGGATCCGGATCCGGAGCTCCGGGCGGAGCGGAGCGGAAGTGGGCGGAGCGGGGGCGGGGCGGAGCGGCCCGATCCGAAAAATGGCGGATCTGCAAGTGAAGCGGAGCGGGGGGTCCGTGCACACCCCTACTATCTAACATGGAACGAGCTTGAAGGAGGAATTTGGAGAACGTTGAGCAGCTTGAGTTTGCTAATTGGCCCATCCCTAGTAATTGACTGTATGGCACTCCTATTCCCTATTTTGAAGCACAGAAAGCAGTATAAATTAATCCGGACTGCAACCACTGTTGCACGTTCAGACCCAAGGGATGCTCTGAAGGTGGCAACAAGGCAGAGGACCTTCTCAGTGGTGCCCCCCAACTATGGAATGAGCTCCGCACTGGGGCTTCCCTGCTGCCAACATGTTGTGGCACAAGATAAAAACCACCCTCTAATCCCAGGTATTTAATGGTATATGATAAGGCATGCATGTATGCTGTTGTAGAACAGGTCTATTAGGGAAAATACATTGTCTATTTAAATTGTTTTTAGCTGTTTATATTAATTTTTATGTTAATTTTTTAGACTAAGTAGTATTCTTTATTTTTGTGAATTGTCAACTGGCCAGAAAACTTTGGCTGTGGGACGGTATCGAAATGAAATAAACCACCACCATCATCGGCTTAATTACACTAACCACTCCCCCTTTTTTCCAATTGATTCAGTGGTTGCATTCACAAAACTGTAGCCTATTCAGAATGTTTATCCACACTGCAGCAAAGATACAGTTCTCTTTTTGCAGAGTGGGTCAATAATAGATGGTCACTGTATCTTAACCAAGTTGTAATTCAATTTTTCCTGGAGGAAAGATCTCCACTCCTATATAAGCCAGAATATTTTCTAAAGCATAAGTGCTTATCATCCCTTAAAAACAACACGTATTTTGTCTAGTGCTACATCATGTACAGAATTATTTACACATTGTTAGCAAGGCTTCCATTTTACATGTTTGCCAAGGACAGTATTGCTGCAGCTCTGTTAAAGCATTTCTCTACAGAGAGCCTTCTTGGTGCTTCAGAGATTATAATACCCAAGTTCCCTTGTTTCGTCTGAAAAATCCAATATTTGATGTGATTCCCATGTATTGCAACGCAGCCTGTTCTTCATGCCTGATTACAAAGATATTTGTAAATAGGGAATGCTCATTTTAAAGTTTAATGAGGTTTTATGATACACATGAATAAAGGGGAAAAGCTATCTCAAGGAAAACTCTGATACCTTCCCGCAGAGATGAACAGGTGAAAAATTATAAATTTTAGAAGAAGCAATAGAACATGTCAGGTAGACTCCAGATTAGAGCTGTGCACAAATTCTCCATCCTATTTGTGGGCAGAAAAGTTGGAGGGATAATTTTACTGAATTTCTCCAGGGGGAGTAAACACTTTTGAACATTTTCTCAGGGGCGGGGCTTGTTATTAGCCACCAGAGTAGAACAGTTTCTTTCTTTTTTCCTAAGGATTTGTGGTTGGGTTTGTTGTTGTCATTGTTGCTGCTGCCACTGAAAGTGTGATAGCGACAACTGTGTTGGCAGCCTGGCCACCATTTTCCAGCTCAGATGTCAGGATTTTGAGGAGAACTTAAAGATTCACACGCAAGCCCTATTCAGGCATTTGCTGAGAATGTGTGGAGGGAGAAGCAGGGCCATGTGCACTGGCCATACTGCACCACCTTGGTCCCCATTGGCTGCAGCCTCAGAACTTCTCGCATTGACAGGGTTGCAGAAGGTCAGGTCTGTGTGCCAATCTGGCCCTCTGGCATTCGTGAGAGGCACACTTCTTCTCCAGGCCCTTTACCAGCTTTATGCCATTTCCACACACACACACCCATTCTAAGAGGTGGAAAGACCCCTCCCAAGGCTTCGTTATGGCATTAAGCTGAAATATGCTGGTATTTTGGGCCCTGCCCCTTTGGCCCCACCCACCACTGGGACGCAGCCCTCAAGAGTTTCTTTGAAATGGAATGTGGCCTCAGGCTAAAGGAGGAGCAGAAACATCTTGTGAACCTCGATCACATTGGGGTGAAAATGCTGGGGGCAGGGCTAGTGTGCATGATCCCTGCTTGCTTTTCACATGTCTTGAGAATGTGGGGAGGCAAATGTATGGACATGGCTGAAGATTCACACCACATTTTGGAGGACAGCAGTAGCTAGGGGAGAGAGGGAAAAGTTCTAAAAGGAAAACAGTGATAGGGAAGGTTTAAGTTCCTTCTTCACTGCCAACTACTTCTCCCTTCTCTTGTGTTAAGGAGGCCTTTACAGCTACTATTGACACAGTGGGGCAGAACACACAATTTCTGGAGCCTCCAGAAATTGTGCACTCACCCTGCTGCATTAATGCTGGCTGCCACTAACGCACGCAGTGGTGGTGGGGGAGTACACAATTTCGGTAGCCAGGGCAGGTGGATACCAAGGGCTTGCTGGGCCTCAGAAAATGCTTGTGTGGCCCGGAGAGGGCTTGTGGGCAGCAGCAGCAATGGGACGAGTGTCCCCTGAGCCTGGTGCTGGTGACTTCACACACTCTTACAGTCCCTTGCAATTCACACCTCTCCCCTGACCCTTTGTGGCTGATCTCTGGAGACCAGAGTACTTAAACACCTTTGTGCTGCTGCATGTCTAGATCAGTCCTTAGAAACACAGCCAAGACGTTAGTAAACATCCAGCATTTTAGGGGTTGCATCAGTTGCCAATTTATTATTGGGCTCAGAGATATGACAGTAACATGGCTAGGCCGACCTCAGTATAAATGGAATCCCGAACCACTTTACATGCCAGGTCAAGACCAGGGGGCAGACCTAGGCCCAAGATTGCAATTCAATGGCCGTAATATTGCACACACACACACCTGTGCAATTGTCTTCCTGCCAACAGTTATGAAAATGAGTCAAAGATGCTTCTTCTTAGACAAGCGCAACATAGAAAACTCATTTCAGGAGCTGAGATTACAGTGTGATTCTCCCTTTAAATGAAAAATCTATCTCAAGCGGGGTGGTTCTTCTGATATTCAAAATATCTGTATGCCCCTGGAACACATTGAGCATCTTCACTGACCAAAAGCTGTTGGTGAGCTCCATGGGGTAATCTTTGTAGTATAGTGAGAGATTTTTGCCAATTTTTTATTGTGCTCTTCCAGATGCTTTGTTAAGATCTGTGTTGGTATCACACTGTAGAATCCAGTAATTTTGCATAGTTTTGTGTTTCAGTATAGCTGATACTAAGGCACGCCACAGAGGTTCTCAGCAGGAAACATTAGCTTTTTTTTTTCTCCTTTCCCATCCCAACTATAGACTTTCTTTCTCCACATGCTTTATTTCTCTTTCAAAGTTGATGTCCAGCTGCCCTCAGCAATAAGAGAACTTCCTTTCAATTTCCAACCCACCAATCTGTTTTCCTTTGTAATGTGTTAGATTGCTTTTCCTCCATCTTCTTACATTTGAGAGGTGTTTTCAAAGTAACAATTTATTCGTTTGTTATATTTGTATTCACACTTTGCCACATTGAGAAATGGATGTACTTCAGTGGTAGATAAGAAGACATGGTTTGCTGAGGGTTTGCGTACAAAAGTAGGGATGGGCGAAATTGCCAAGCACTCGCCTCATGGGTCCTCACCCTGCCACTGCCCACCCCCATGATCTGGGCTGTGCCAGCCTCCAATGAGCACTCACAATGCTCACGAGGCCTCAGCAAATGTGCGGCAGGTGCTCGCAGCCACTGCCACAATTTCTCGTTTCTCCTTCTATGTTAATGGCAGCTGCCATAGGCGCAAAAGGGGGGAACGTGCAGTTTCTGGAGCCTTGGAGAATTGCACATTTCCTCCCCAACCCTGCACCAATGGGGGGTGGGCCTTAAAGGCCTAATTGACACAAGGATAAAACTTTACCCTATTAACCCAAGGCTAAAGGCCCCTATTGGCATGGAGGGGGAGCACACCATTTCCCAAGCTTCTGGAAATTGTACATTAGCCTCTTCACGCCAATGGTGGCCACCGTTAACATGGAGGGGAGAAGTGCACACTTGTGGCAGTAGCTTCAGGCAGTTGCTTGTTGAGGCCTCATGAGCACTTGGCAGTGGTCCTCGCTCCCAGGTGGGAGCCCAATTGGATCAGTGAGGGCCGGATGCAGTCAGGTGCTTATAGCAAAAAGGGGCCCAGTTCAATGCCTGGTAGCTCCTTGGTAAAGCAGGAAAATACTTTTGCCTGGAAAGCCACAGCCGCTTAGTGCAGATGAAGGATAGTGAAGCTGTGACTCTCCATATATTGTAGGACTGCAACTTTTACCGTCCAACCATTGCTTATGCTGTTTGGGGCAGATTGGAGTTTGTCCAAGAATATTCTGGAGAGCCACCAGTCCCCCCGTCATGGACTAGGAGGTTCTCCAAATTACTTAGTTGCAGAATATAGTCCTTTATTCACCTTCTTCTCCAAAACTGCTTCAAACACAAGGAAGCAGGAAGTTAAGCTACACTAGGGAGACCATATGAAAAGGAGGACAGGGCTCCTGTATCTTTAACAGTTTATTTATTTATTTATTTATTTCATTTCATTTCTATACCACCCAATAGCCAAAGCTCTCTGGGTGGTTCACAAAAAATAAAACCATGAAGAACATAATAAAACAACCAACAATTTAAAAACACAAATACAAAATACAATATAAAAAGCACGACCAGGATAAAACCACACAGCAAAAATTGATATAGGTTAAAATATGAGATTAAAACAGTAGAGTTTAAATTTAAGTTAAATTAGGTGTTAAAATACTGAGAAAATAAAAAAGGTCTTCAACTGTAAAGCTGAGAGTTGTGGCCCAAAAGATTTAGAGGATACAGAGTGGAGGAAAGCCTAATCTAGAGGGTGCGCTTTTTGTGTGTAGCTTAGGATGACCATATGAAAAGGAGTTCAGGGCTCCTGTATCTTTAACAGTTGTATAGAAAAGGGGATTTCAGCAGGTGTCATTTGTATACATGTTGCACCAGGTGAATTTCCCTCTTCATCACAACAGTTAAAGCTGCAAGAGCTATACTACAGTCACTAGATACAAAAGAGGGCAGGGCACCTGTAGCTTTAATTGTTGTGATGAAGAGGAAATTTCACCAGGTTCTCCATATATACAAATGACACCTGCTGAACTTCCCTTTTCAATACAACTGTTAAAGATACAGGAGCCCTGGCCTCCTTTTCATAGGGTCATCCTAAGCTACCCCGTATCCTCTAAATGTTTTGGGCCACAACTCTCAGCTTTCCTGACCATTGGTCATGCTGGATGGGGATGATGAGAGCTGAGATCCAAAACATCTGGTTGGGGAGGCTGCAAAGGTGGTCTCCACCTGTTTGAAACTTTCTGTGGGACTGAAAACCCCAGGCCAGGGCCAGCCCTACTATGAGGCAGAGTGAGGCAATCACTTCAGGCAGCAAATTTAAGGTGTCACAAAAGGGCAGCAAACTCTTAGTTAATTACTTTGTCATTATTGTATTTCTACTGCCAGGGATGGGGAGATGCTTATGGGATGTTCTGCCTCATGTACCAAAACAACATGGCTTGCTCTGCCTCAGTCAACAAAATGTCTTGGGCCAGCTTTGCTCCTGACATTAGGTTGAGAAGTGGTTTGACCAGTGGTTTCATCACTGATGGCAAATACAGTTAAAAGGAGCTAATCATAGAAGTGAATGCAAATGTAGGAGTTACCTCATCATATACTAATGGGAAAGGCATTTCCTCACCTGCATCACACCAGGCAAGTCATACTTGGGTGTGAGACTGTATATATATATACAGAGAGCGAGAGAGCAATGCTAATCTCAAGTGTGGATAGAGGTTTTAGGCCTTAGTGATGAGGGAGCTGGTCACGTTTATAGTTTAGCAGTTGTAGAAACCCAACCAATTTCCTTCACATTGGTCAAGAAAAAGAGAGGGTGAATATGTACAAATACAGCTTCATGTGCCTAGGCCTGTTTTCACTGTAGAGAGAGAGGCAGGGGAAACTTGAGTTTTGAGTATGGATTTGAAGGAAGGTTCTGGTAGTTCCAGGTATAAAAGACAAGAGAGAGCAGGGAAGTTTGGGGGAAGCTGAGGATGGTAAAGTTGAAGTAGTGAAGGTCATGGGCAGGGATAATTCAATGAATGAGGAAAGATGGGGTGGCAGAAAGCCATGGGGACCTGGACCCTAAGCCCATAAACTCTAATAACAAGAAGCAGCAAGCCAAGTTTGTAATAGGTGGTATGAACTGTACAAAGATCTTTTCTATACATTCTGAGATATTATTCCAATCAGAAATCAACAAGCACGTTTCCCCTAAGAACAACACATTGATTCTTTTAGCTTAGATGCATCTATAGCAGAGCCTCCATTGTGATTTTCTACTGTAGCAGAGAATGCAGCAACTGAACATTTTGCGTTTTGAAAAGATCACTCAGTCATCTGTTTTAGCTTCCTCATTCTCTGTGACCAAAGCTGTAATAATCGTTGATTCCAAACTCCGTCACATCACCTGCTCACACCTAAACACTAATTGCAGGGTATGTGAGCCAGCTAATTAAACCATTGGCAAAGTTAATTAGTATATTAGTAGTTTGCAAAGCTGTTGTACCCTTGTCCACACCAAAGACCCTGATGTGTGTTTGAACGTGGCCAGGTCATATAAATGCACTGCTGAATATATTTAAAGATATGCACTCCGTAGCATGCCATCTGCAGAGAGAGCTACAGAATCATTGAGGAAGTATGAATCAACATATTCCATGCTAGCAGAGCAAATAAAGTAAAAAATAAAATAAAATAAGAACGTAAGAGCTGTGCTGAATCAGAACAAAGGCTTATCTAGTCCAGCATTCTGTTTACATAGTGGCCAACCTAATACCTACTGGAAATTCACAACAGGACAGCAATGCAATAGCACCCACCTACTCTTGCTCCCCCAGTAACTGGTGTTGAGAGAGATACTGCCTCTAATACTGGAGGTAAAATATATCCATGTCATTAGTAGTAGCCATCCATTGATAGCTGTCTCCATGAAATTATCTGCCAAGTATTTTATAAATAGGATCTATGTTCCGAGTGTAGTTATTTATTCATTTATTTATTTACAATATTTATATACCTGATTGAAATCCCCATTGAAAATTTCAGAGCAGTGTACAAGATAAAATGAAAATAAAAACAGAATAAAACACTTAAAACAGATCTTAAAAGAAGAAAATACAGTGACTCCCGGCTGGACATTAAGGAAAGGCTTTCTGGAATAATGATGTTTTCATGAGGCGCCGAAAGGAGGACAAGGTTGGCGCCTGCCTGACCTCCAGAGGCAGGGAATTCCACAGGAGGGGCACCACCATGCTGAAGGTTCTTCCCCTGGTGGACTCCAAATGAAGGATGGATCTAGGTGGAACCACCAGGAGCAGGCCCTCGGACGACCTCAGTGACTGGGCAGGTTGGTAGGGGAGAAGGCGCTCTCTCAGGTATCCTGGTCCCAAGTTGTTTAGGGTTTGTACACAAGTATGGGCAACTAATCATACATAATGACTGCTGGCCCAAGATATATGCCTGCACCTATTTTGTATCAAAAGACATATCCAGCTAGTTGAGAAAGGATTGGCTGAACATCACAATGCAAATGTGGATCATACAACAACTGGAAAGACAACACTTCTTTCTTCCAGTGTTCAGTTTGACTGTGTAAAAGGGCAAGCAAATGCAATGGGGGATAGCTCCATCCACCCTCTCAACAACACATATGCTGGCTTCCTCTGCATCATACCCTTCTGTGCTGGCTCCACTCCCAAACTTTGCCTATTGAGTGGGAAGTTCTGAAGTGGGCAATCTTTCTGCATTTGGTGAACATGCTTAGACTCCTCCACATGGTCAGGAACTATACATGTTTGGGCTTTACAATTGTGGGGAGGATTCTAACAGTGCTTAGTCTAACCTGCATAGATTCCCTTACAGACCTTCCTGCTCAACATGCAAGGCTCAGGGAGGAGCCTTTGGGGAGCCCATGGAGTCCCACCTCCTTTCAAAGAAAGTGTGGGGGAATAACTTCTGGAGGTAGTTTGCTGATGTAAATATGGTCTCTATTGCTAGATGGGGATTACTGATTTATAGTAATGTTCATTTCCCTTTTAAGTTATGAATGTAATCTTCCAAGTTTTGCATAAAACTGGTGCCTTTCAGTATGCCATCCAAACTAGGGATGTGTGAATTGCCTGAGTCCTGTTCGGGCACCCATTGGTGGACTCCCTCTACTTGCCCAACCCTAGCGGGTGCATGGACCAATCCACCAGACAGTCCCTGGATACACGGAGAGAGCTTGCTGTTTTCCGGACCTGGGCAGGATCTACACTACTGCTTTATAATGGGGTTTATATTATTATTATTATTATTATTATTATTATTATTATTATTATTATTATTATTATTATTATCCCACCTTTTGCCCAATGCTGGGCCTCAAGGCGGCCTTACAAAGTCAGGCCCAGCACACATTCCATATACCATTTTCAAAGTGTTAGATCCTGTTCGGTGTAGATCTGGCCCCAGGCATATTGCAGAAAAGTTTCCTTCTCCCTGAATGAGCCCCTTCTGGGAGAAAGAAACACTTGCACCAAATGGATGGTGCTCAACTGGCTGTGATAGAAGGGACAGGTGGGGAGAAAGGACTGGAGTTCCCATCTTGCTCTCCCAACCCTGCTACTGCAGCATAAGTCTCTGATACTTACGTGAAACAATCAGCCTGCCCCTGTCACCACTGCCACAGTAATGGGGTTGAAAGGAGGGCAAGGGAGGCGCTCCCTTCTCCCACTCCCATTGCTGCTACTGCGGCAGTGGTAGCAGCAATAAGGAGAAGTTGGTTGTTTTACGTGAGTCTCTGACACTCACATAAAATGACAGGGGCCTGTCCCTGCTGCCATCACGGTTCCATGGATGGCAGAAGGAGACGGGGAGCAATGCTCCCCTCTCCTCTTCCTGTATCTGTCCCTGGGGTGGCAGCATGACAGCAAAGGCAGGAGGAAGCATGAGAGGAGCTCCCCTCTACACTCCTGCCTTCGCTGTCGCACTGCCGGAAAATCTGCCAACTGGCCCGACTTGGCAAGAGCCGAGTCAAGCCGGCTGGTGGATGGTCAGGTTGAAGTCCGGCGGGATCAAAGCTCCCTGAGCTCCACCCACAACCAGATTCTTCTGACATCCTTATTCAAAACATCACTGCTTACATAATGCTTCCAGTACCTTTGTCTTCCTGCGCTTAGGTAATATACAGTGGATTCAGAAACAAACTATAAACTGCAGCAACAACATATAATGAAGGAATGATGAAACTTGTTTATACTCCCATGCCTTCTGGGAAATTGACTGAAGCCAATGGCTATTAGATCATCCAGAGAAAACCAAATTAGTTTCATATTGAGTCTCTTCCACTGGGCAACATTTTCTCCCTCTTCCAACTTTCGCAGTTTGGCATTGCACTCTGCGTTGGAGATTTCATGACCTATACTGGCAGCGCCTAATGAAGTTAGAAGCCATTAGGATTAGAACAGTTAAGTAATGCCTCCTGTTTTATCAATTCCCTCAATTATTTCAGCAAGAGGTATTGATCCAGTCCCTGTTCAAAATACAAAGGTGAAGGGAGACTTAAGGCAATTGAGTTTAACAAAAAATCTACAGAGATCTATCTGTACAAGAGCATAATTGCTCAGTTTTAGATCCATGGTCCTAGTTCTACACACGCAGAGAGAGAGAAAGCGAGAGTTAAATGGGTATGTGGAAATCCCATGAGAATCCTTGTATATTTAAACACCTTTTGCATCCTTTTGATTATCTTTGGTAGGTCTGCCCCACGTCCCTGCAACAAGTTATTTTAATATGAAAAGAAGGTAGGAATTCAAATTGTGAAACACCTGCATTGCACGTAGTTTGCACTTTTGCATTATCATGATTCATGCTGCAATCATAGATTTGGAGAGGGAGGAAATTTGATACTAGGGATGGATGAATCTGACATTTTCATTTTCTCTAGAATATTTTTTCCACTATCAAGTTCAGCTCATTTTAAAAAAAAATTACAGGGGAGGGGAGGTCAACTTTTAAGTTCAGTTAGTACTAGACACGGAGAATGTTTTGAAAACACTTGTTTGAAAAAAAAAAGTATGGATTTCGTGCACATTTCTCCTAATGATTGTATTTTAGCCTAATATACACATTTTCTGAAAACAACTTTGCTCATACAATACAATTGTTTTGAAAGTTATTTTCATTAATAGAGACATTTTTCTGTGCACTTTTTAAATGAACCTGGACAGGCATTTTACAAATCTGATACTAAGCAGAATTGATTGTGAGTTTCTGAGGATGTACTGTCTGTATCTAAATGTGCTGAGTTGGTTATATTAACCCTTTAACTTATGGTAAACTGTGAAGATGTCACATCTCTCTCTGGTCATAACTAGACGGGATGATATCCCAGGGGTCGCCCCGGGATCGTCCCTGTGTGTCCACATGACACACAGGGGATCCCGGGAGTAGGGAGGGATGATCCCTCTCTTTCCCTGGGATAAAGCCCTACAGTTGTAGCCTGCTTTTTCCGTGGTCTCAGGATGATCCCATGACCACAGAATGTGTGGGCGGGCATTGCGATTTGTCCCAGCTCCTTACGGTTACTCGTGAGGAGCTGGGAACCGCACATGGGGCACTGAGCTCCTCAGGAGCTCTGCACCCATCGGGGTGGGGTGGGAGGGAGCAGGAAAAATTGTTTTAAATTAAAAAACCACTAACCTTTTTCATACGAGTGCTCCTGCCCTCATCTCTTTTAAGAAAAAACAAACAAACAAACAAAATGGTGGGATCAATGTCCTGTTCCTCCAAGATCATCACACGTCACTTGTAAACAGAGGGGGAGATCTCGTGATAACAGTATCATGAGATCCTCACCCCTCTGTCATGCTAGACCTATAGGTCTAGCTGAGGCCTCTCTCTCTCTCTTATTTATTTATTTATTTATTTATTTATTACATTTTTATACCGCCCAATAGCCGAAGCTCTCTGGGCGGTTCACAAAAATTAAAATCATCATAAAACAACCAACAAGTTAAAAATACAAATACAAAATACAATATAAAAAGCACAACCAGGATAAAACCATGCAGCAAAATTGATATAAGGTTAAAATACAGAGTTAAAACAGTATAATTTAAATTTAAGTTAAAATTAAGTGTTAAAATACTGAGTGAATAAAAAGGTCTTCAGCTGGCGACGAAAGGAGTACAGTGTAGGCGCCAGGCGGACCTCTCTGGGGAGCTCATTCCACAACCGGGGTGCCACAGCGGAGAAAGCCCTCCTCCTAGTAGCCACCTGCCTCACTTCCTTTGGCAGGGGCTCACGGAGAAGGGCCCCTGTAGATGATCTTAAGGTCCGGGTAGGTACATATGGGAGGAGGCGTTCCTTCAAATAACCTGGCCCCAAACCGTTTAGGGCTTTAAATGTCAATACCAGCACTTTGAATCGGGCCCGGACCTGGACTGGCAGCCAATGAAGTTGTAAAAGGACTGGCGTAATGTGATCTCGCCAGCCAGTCCCTGTTAGTAAACGGGCTGCCCTGTTTTGTACCAGCTGAAGCTTCCGGACCGTTTTCAAAGGCAGCCCCACGTATAACGCATTGCAGTAATCCAAACGAGAGGTTATCAGAGCATGGATAACTGTAGCTAGGCTATCACTGTCCAGATAAGGGCGCAGTTGGTATATCAGCCTAAGCTGATAAAAGGTGCTCTTTGCCACTGAGTTCACCTGTGCCTCAAGTGACAGTTCTGGATCGAAGAGCACCCCCAAACTACTGACCCGATCCTTTAGGGAGAGTGCAACCCCGTCCAGGACAGGGCAAACATCACCTCGCCGGACAAATGAACCACCCGCTAACAGTACCTCCGTCTTGTGTGGATTGAGTCTCAGTTTGTTAGCCCTCATCCAGTCCATTACCGTGCCCAGGCACTGGTTCAGAACAGTCACTGCCTCACCTGGGTTTGATGAAAAGGAAAGGTAGAGCTGGGTGTCATCCGCATATTGATGACACCTCAGTCCACATCTCCGGATAACCTCCCCCAGCGGCTTCATGTATATGTTAAACAGCATAGGGGATAAAATAGAGCCCTGCGGAACCCCATGGCTTAGGAGCCACGGCACAGAGCAATAATCCCCCAGCACCACCTTCTGGAATCGGCCATCCAAGTAGGAGCGGAACCACTGCAACGCAGTACCTCCAACTCCCAGTTCAGACAACCTATCCAGAAGGATACCATGGTCGATGGTATCGAAGGCCGCTGAGAGGTCCAGGAGAACCAACAGGGTCGCACTCCCCCTGTCTCTCTCCCGACAGAGGTCATCCCACAGGGCGACCAAGGCAGTTTCTGTTCCAAAACCAGGCCTGAAACCCGATTGAAATGGATCTAGATAATCCGTTTCATTCAAGAGTGCCTGGAGTTGTCCTGCAACCACCCGCTCAAGCACCTTGCCCAGGAAAGGGATATTAGCCACCGGCCTGTAGTTGTTTACATCTTCCGGGTCCAGATTAGGCTTCTTCAGGAGTGGTCTAATTACCGCCTCTTTTAAAGAGGCCGGCACCACTCCCTCTCTCAAGGAGGCATTTACAACCTCCTGGACCCAGCCGGCGATCCCCTCCTTATTTGATGTAATGAGCCACGAGGGGCAAGGGTCAAGCACACAGGTGGTCGACCGGACTTGGCCAAGCACCTTGTCCACATCCTCGGGCCTCAATAACTGAAACTCATCCAATAAAACTGAGCCGGACGGCGCTCTGAACGCCTCTACTAGTGGTGCTGCATTAAGTGTGGTGTCTCTCTTACTCTTATTGGGTCAGATTTTGGTCATAGTTGTTCATATAGGACTTTTATTCTGTTCAGTAAGTAAACATGGACTTTTATTCCTGTTGCTGGTGGGTGGCGTGTTTCTGGGAGTTTGTTTTAAAGGAGTGCTCTCATCCAAGCTTACGTGGGTGATTTCATTATTATCTGAAGAAATAACAAATTCACCCAGGGAAAGTTCATTCATCACTAATTGAAATGCAAATTGAACCAATTTCTCTGCCATCCCTAGGCAACCCTGTCTTCACCTTTTCCATATGTATTCAGAGTCAACCTGGCCCTAAACATGAATAAGCCACTGATTGTAAATAACATCTGCACTCCCTTAGACAAGGTTTTGGTTTCAAGCCTGGGATGCCTGAAAGTGCACCTGCGCTTTATCGATCAATTATGTTGTAAAGAGAAACGGAAGGAGGAGGAGGAGGAGGAAAAGTTCAGGTCTTCAGGGCAAACACTTTTATAGCATAGGGAACAGCAATTGTCTTTTTCTTTTGCTATGATATCATATTCTGTAAATGCCTTTGAACCTATTTGTGTACCTGAAGGCTTCTAAAGAGACACAGAACACAACAGCCTTTCAGCAATGAAGAAGGACAAAACAGTCTGAAGCTAAATAAAGCCCTTTCTGAATTCAGATTGCACTCTGCATATCCTGGGGGAATTAAGTTGCCTCTGCTCTTGTCTGTCTTGATTCCCTTTCTGCCTGCCTACGACTCCTTTGAATAGGATTTTTTTAAAAAAACTTTTAAAACACACACATGTTAGCTGGCCTGCAGTAGTCTGATGAGACCTTCTAAGGCTAAGAGTGAGGAGGCTAAATCTCCTTCTTGTTTGCAGCAAAACAGGCTAAATTCTGGAGGGAAGGCAACTGGGTATGTGTGTCATAAATGAGTGTGCTATCTAATCAGTAAATAAATTGATGTGCTTTTTTAAAAAAAAACAGGATAGAGTCAACATTCTTCCGCATTCTGTTGCATATAATAGGGTTAGGGTGCCATGTTTGCTCAGAAGTAAGTCCCACTGAAATCAGTGGGACTTAATCCCTAGTAGAAGTGTATAGGATTGCATTCTAAATCACTGTGGCATATATTCCATGCCAGAATATATCTTCTTGTATATATATATATGACTGTTCTTTTGTGTACTTATTTTGGGGGTGCTGAGCATAATGAAGGGCACAATGCTATGCATGTTTAGAGGAGAAAAATCCTACAATTCCCAGCATTGTGAATCCAAGCCAGCATTGCTAGGTAGGGAATGCTGAGAATTGCAGGACTTTTCTCTTTCTAAACATGCATACGATTGCAACCAAAATATGATGTTGCAATTCACCTTATTTAGTGAAATTTGGTCTGGTGTGTAAGATTCTGATGGATGGGTTAAAGGCAGGTTGTTTTGTATCTACTAGGCATGTACAGATTGTGTAAATTTAATTCCCTCTGTGTTTTGTGGTTTGCCAGGTGCCTTTTGTTCCATCATCCACCCATCAATGGAATTTGATTTTTTCCTATTTCCAAATTTGCACAAATTCGCAGGTGCAAAAATGTGCAAATTCCCTCAAAATGTGCATTTTTATGCTATAGCCTGTGGAGAAAATATACATTTTGGCTGGATTGTGTGTGTGCATGTGGGGGGTAGGTGAGTTATTTTTCTATGATGAAATTTGCTTAAAATTCCTGAAGGTTAAAAAATATCCCACAAGTCTGCACAATCTGCCCAGTGGGGGGAGAAGCCTGTCTGCTGGGGAATCTGTGAGTCACATTCATAAAAATCCAAATTCATTTGGTTCCATTGTGGATTTCTCCAACATCCCTAGTTTCAACACCACTCTGTCCTTCAAATATCTTGGTCAGATTCAAAATTAAATAAAGTATAGATCTATATCTATACCTGCACCACTATTTGCTAGATGACCTCAACTGCATAATTCTAGAGTGGTTGGGTAACATAGTAAAGTTGAGGTCATGTAGAAGGATGTGATTCAAGGTCATGAAGTACATGTAGTAGGTGGACACAGCATTACATACCAACAGTCGTGTAGTAGTAAATTTTGAAGTGCAGGTTTTGCTCATGATAGCCTCCTTAGGCATGCTAATAAGGAGAGTTGAAAAAGGCAGGTAGCTGTGTTGATCTATAGCAATACCTACCCACTCACCAGCCACCAAAAGAGCCGCAATACCCAATTTATACCAAATTAAGGATCAGCTAACTGTCATAGAATAGTGAGCTGGCCAAGGACAGTGTAGTGGCTAGCATAATGGACATTGGCTAAAGAGATTCCATGAGAAAGGTAATGAGGGAGACATGACATGTACCCCCAAAAGATTGAACACCCCCTGTCAAGATTTTCCAGCACAGGAAGAAATGCTTTATTTCTAGGTCAACAATCCAATTCTAAGAGTTTTCATCTCCATTAGAAGCAGATCTTTGCAAAGCTAACAACTGCCCATTCAAGACCAATCCAGATCAAAAATACTTTGGCCCTGTTCAGAAGACACCTTAAACCACAGCTTTAACCACAGTAAATGAGGCAAAAAGCTTTATTCACTGGGGTTCAAGACATGGCTTAAGGTTTCTTCAGAAAGGGGTCTTTATGTTAGAACTGGGATAGTTGCCAACAATACATTGGGCTGGTCCACATGACTAGGGGTTTATGGATGCTTCCCACATCCAGCCCATGAGTGCTCATCTCTCCCCACTTACACTGTCCACCCCAACGAGTCAGACCACGTGAGCCTCTGCCAAGTTTTGGGAGGCTTGTGAGCCCCTGCAAGCCCTGGGGAAGCACCCACTCATTTCCCACCTGCATGCTAGTGGTGGCAACTGCCTACCATTAGCATCGTGGGAGAGAATGTGCAATTTCCAGACCCCCTAGAATTCATGCCTTTCCCTCTGCCCTGCACCAATGGGGCCCTTATATGCCCTATTAATGCAAAGGTACCCTTGCATTAAGAGGGCCTTTAAGTCCCCCATTGGCACAGGGGGGCACACGCTTTCCAAAGCCTCCAAAAACTGTGCATTTTCCAGAGATTCCAGAAAGCACACTTTCCTGTCCCCACTGCTCCAATCAGAGAAAGTGAGCATTCCCAAGCCTCCAGAAATCCAACCCATAGCTGCCAGGAAAATCCATTTCTACCCAACAACTGTGAGAATTGTAGCTAGGCTCTGAAAGAATAGGGAATTCTGAGGGGGTGGGGTGCTAAATGATGTCATTGACACGGCTAATCAAAAAGTTTCAGTTCTTTGGCCCTGTGAGCCCTGACACTACTACACCACTGCATACAAGTACGTGCATGTATATACCTACGTGTTACAGAAAGAGAGATGTTGTGTGCAAAGCTTGAACATCACAAGCTGAATATGAGCTAACAGTGCAATATGGCTGCAAGAAAGGCAAATGCTATTTTGGGCTGCATTAATAGAAGTATAGCTTCCAAATGTGAGGTACTGGTTCCTCTCTATTCGGCCCTGGTTAAGACTCATCTAGAGTATTGCATCCAGTTCTGGGCTCCACAATTCAAGAAGGGCACAGACAAGCTGGAGCATGTTCAGTGGAGGGCAACCAGGATGATCAGGGGTCTGGAAACAAAGCCCTATGAAGAGAGACTGAAAGAACTGGGCATGTTTAGCCTGGAGAAAAGAAGATTGAGGAGAGACATGATAGCAGTCTTCAAATAGTTAAAAGGTTGTCACACAGAGGAGGGCCAGGATCTCTTCTTGATCCTCCCAGAGTGCAGGACATGGACTAACGGGCTCAAGTTACAGGAAGCCAGATTCCGGCTGGACATCAGCAAAAACTTCCTGATTGTTAGAGCAGTACAACAATGGAAGCAGTTCAAGCGGAAGCTGGACAAGCATCTGTCAGGGATGCTTTAGGGTGGATTCCTGCATTGAGCAGGGGGTTGGACTCGATGGCCTTGTAGGCCCCTTCCAACTCTGCTATTCTATGATTCTATGATCTTATATTGTATAGTTTGAAAACATGTTTCTATTCCTTAAAAGTGACAATGTGGGCAGATGTTTTGTGATACCATGATGAAAATCTGGTAGGGCCACTGGGGAGCCAACAGAATTTGCTGTGGGGCTGAGCTGCCAATAGGCCAGGCATTTCTCCTACACAGTTTTGTTGATGAAAAACACACACACCAAGGTTACACTTTTTCCTATTGGTGAGAGGGAGCCCGGTGTTCCAGCATAAACCATGCTCCCTCCTTAAATAAAGCAATCTCTCCCTTGTCATTTCCTCGGGAAAGAAAAAGACATTTGCCTCTCTGTCCATTTACGTACAGGATGTCCTCTGCAAAGCTTTGGCCATTAAGAAGAAAATGCCCAGAATGCCGCAGGAGGCATTTGATTTCACGCTTCACAGTGGCTTTTTATCCAGGGTAATTTACAACTGTTTCCCTATGACAAGTAACTGTCTTGTGTCTAAAGGTGAGGCTCTTATCAGGACTTTGGATTGGTGATGTGCTAAATATTCCCCTATAATAAACTTTTTAAAAATAAGTTTATAACTGGGCAGTAAATCTCAAGGCAGAGAAAATCTCCCATACATTACCCTGGGTGTTTTTTTGCTACTATCACTTCCATTATTTTTAATGCAATTCCTGTCAAGGAAAGAAAAGATGAACGATGTGGCTCACCTACGCACATTCCTCCTTGTCAGCAGTACAAAGGGGATAAATAGGGCACAGCCTCCACTCCAAATGGGCTTCATTATGCTAATTGACACATAAGGAAAGGCAAGACCTTGACTGAATCCTTCACTACTCATGGGGAAGCCTATTCACAGCATAGTAAATCCCCTTGCCCCAAGGAGTCTCCAGTTTATTCCAGCTTGATTCAATTGGTTTCCAAGAAGATGACTTGGCTAAAATTGGTTGTATTCCCTTTTATGGACATTCATGTTCCTCTGCTGGTGTAGTTAACAGCATACATCTTTTTAAAACTCTAAATCCAGATTAGGACCCTATCATGGATCACTGTTTGACAAAGAAGGTTGCAGGCACGGGATGCCCAATCCAGATTGGGAGCTTGGAGAAAGGCAAAGGGTTAAAGCCCTCTACACCCTTGGTACCCAATCCACTTCAATCCCCCTGTGCTTTCTTTAGAACAGGGGTGTGGAACCTCTTTCAGCATGTGGGCCAAATTTCAATTTGGAGAAGCTTTTGGAGGACACATTCCTGTGGTGGGCAAGAGCAAAGTAAAAAAGGACAAGGCCAACAGTGATGGTGGGACGAAATCCCCCAAATACCAGCATGTTTTAGCTTAAAGCTTTTATTGGAAGGAACTATACCTTAGGAGAGGCGTTTCAACCCTTTTGGAATGGGGAAAAATGGCACCAGAGCCCAGAACTACCCAATGATCAGTGGTCAGGAGAAGAGGTGTGGGCCAGGGGAAAAGGTTGTGGCAATCTGGGGAGACCTGGAGGGCCAGTTTCTGACTCTAGACTGGCTGGATTTGGTTCCTGATTCTGAAGCTCAGCATCCCTGCTAAGAAAGAAAGATGTAGCTGCTAGCTACATATTCAAAGTAACACATGGCTGGGTCCAGGAAATGAACATGTAGGGCATATTACCTTGAGCACCTATCAAATTCAGCTCCACATTCCTTGGATGAAAGAGGGGAGTAGAAAAGACAGGGGAAACAGGATCTCTTCCAAGCTGGCTCTTGGAAAATCTGTTTGGCTCTTGTCTCTTGTTTTCAAAATTTTGAAAACAAAACAAAACCCAAAACTCTTTGGTACTTCCACCTGTTTGCTCCACCCATAATTGCAGTGCAGATTTTTCTTGTGTATGTTTCTCATGAATCTCACTGCAGTTAATTCCCACCCACTCCAAACGGCTACTAATCCATGATCCCGGTGTCCCAAGTAAGAGTGGGGATGTTTATGAAATGAGCCTTATTACCTTAGACTTGATCTGGAAGTTACAGTGGTCAGTTTTCTTATAACAAAAAGACAGAAAAATGCAAGCTCAGAGCCAAAGTGAGTGTTGTGTCTAGCACACACATGTGTTAGATTTATTTGCTACAGATTGACGTTGTAGCACTCTAGGAGAGGAAGCCTTAAACTTCTCCATATTTTTGTTCAGAAATCCCACCCCCCATTTGGAGGGGAGTTTAAAATAGGATGACCATATTAAAAGGAGGACAGGGCTCCTGTATCTTTAAAGTTGTATAGAAAAGGGAATTTCAGCAAGTGTCATTTGAATGCATGTAGCACCTGGTGAAATTTTGTTGTCATCATAACAGTTAAAGCTGCAGGAGCCCTGCCCTCTTGTCCAGATACAAAAGAGAGGAGGGCTCCTGCAGCTTTAACTATTGTGATGAAGAGGGAATTTCACCAGATGTGGCATCTATACAAATGACACCTGCTGAAAATCCCTTTTCTCTACAACTAGTCACCCTAGTTAAAAGGAAGAAGAAATGGCTCCATTGGAATTATTTTTAAATCACCCCTCATTTCTGAACAAAAATGTGCAGAAGTTTAAGGCTTCCTCCCCTGGAGCTTTGTGGAGGAATTTAAAGAAACTCATGTTTTGCTGACTCATGCATCCCTAAAATTCTTAGCCTAGTAATTACACAAGAAATCCTCCTTATTATTATATATTTTGACTGAAGAACCTTCTCCTTCTCTTTGCCAATTTGATGTCGGTTAAACAAGCCAATCTTCCTTCGGATCTTCTTGTATATTTTATGTGATGAACTGGTTCAAAGAAAATCCTGTTTGAACTAGGGGGATTTTTCAAATTATTATTTTTTTGAGACCGAACCCTTACATAAATAATGACATCAGTTTGTGATTCATCCTTGAATATTTTATGTTTTTCACCCCTTCCCCTACTCCCTGCTATTCCCCCCTTTTTTTCAAAGTCTGCTCTGTTTGTTTTGCTAAATTGACATCCTGACAAATCAATCTATCTGGTCCTGCAGGTGTCTCTGCCTGTGGAGCTGGCTCTCTTCAACCTAAAGAGCACACAGAGAGAAAGCGCCTGATTTAATTAATGTTATTTGATTCTTTTTTTCCCCTGACAATGCAATTAAAACCCAAGGAAATGTTCAGCGGTGGCAGTTGCTCCGAAAGGGGTGAAGAAATGTCAGACTTAAATGGCTACCTGCACTGTTAAGGCACAAGCAGAGACACAGCAATCTAGGGTATTCTGGGAGACAGCACGTAGGATGCACCCAGACAGCAGCTGCGCCTTGGTGGCTTACTGTGTTCCTAGGTTCCATTAAATTGGAAGTGTGGGTTTGAACAAAGCACATTGAAAAGTGCACGCTTTTGCCATGAGTGGAATGTGTGATAAGCCACAGCTGGGGAGTTTGGAAGGGAGATTTAAGGGAGATTCTACTCTTAGCAGGCGGTGGCAGATGTGGCAATAGTAGAACTCCTTTCAGTGGCTGGCAACCGGTGGCCACCATTTTCTTTCCTCAAAATGCTTCAGATGAAGCAGCAGGACTTTCTGGGAGAACAAAACGGTTGCTTCAAAAGTTGATATCTGCCACTGGGACCCACTTTTTTTCTTTCTTTCTTTCTTTCTTTCTTTGTAGCAGCTGCTCATTCCCTAAAGGATTCCTCAAAATGATGCTACCTCTACGGGCATTGGGGGAAAATGGTTGCTGCAAGATGATAAATATAGCTCTACCACTGTACATGGTGGGGTCCCTTCCCTGTAGAAAGTCATTCTCTATGTGGGAGGCCAGCAGGAGGGAACACGTGATACATGTGACATCAGGGGTGGGGTACATGGTACACTGGCATGACTCTGCTCCAGGTTCACACATTCATATACATAGTAACTTGAAGGTCCAAATAGTACAAGTGGCATCAATGTTTTGTTCTAGATGGTTCTGACAGGAAAGGTCAGAACATTCCTAAGTTGCCACTGAATTTCACCAAAGGAAATTTCCAGGCAAATCTAGAGGTTCTTGCTTGGATAGAACGTCTAAGGCATTTGAAGGGATGTAAACATGACTTTTGACAAGACCAGTGAAATGTCTTGGGCCAGGATTAGGACATCTTTAAGATACTGCTGAATTTCACCACAGGTGGCATTTTGAGGCAATTTTTGCATGTTCTGCTTGAACAGAATGTGGAAGGAACCCCAAGGGTAAAATAGAACAATACTTCTCAGGGGGCCATGCACAGCCTGAATTTTTTAAGCAAAATTTCTCTCAGGAATTCTTTACAGCCCTACTTTTCAGAGGGCCAATTCTTCCTAAAAATCCTGTTTAAATTTTCACTTTCACTTAAAGGAAAGAGGCCTTTCCCACTCTGAAAACTTCACAGACTCACACTGAGCAAATAATGGAGAGCTTATTGCATAAGGATTGCCTGCCTGTCAGTTATTGTAGCATAAGTAGTTGTTACCATGGATGTATTTCATACCATAACACAAAACGAGGACCATTGGATGTCTCATTTAGGTTTAGCATGGATTAGGGATGTGTAAAATCCTCCTTAGAAATGCTACCAGTCTTACTAAAAGTCTTCAAAATTCCTCAGATGTCTCCCCTAAGGAAGAAGCCTCAAGTTTGCTCTGAAATTTTTTAGGTGGAATCCAGTGATTCTTGTGGAATTTACTCTCATCTCCACCCTCCAAGGAGGGCCCCTTACCTTCAATGCAGAATTCTGTTTAGGAGAATCTGGTGCTTTCAACTCAAGAACTGCTTAAGAGACAAGGCATGAAACTTCAACCATGCTTGAGGTGAAGCTGCATTTCTGTTATCCCCCTCTATCCTTTTTATCTTGCACAAACCATCTCCTCATGTTGCTTTACCAACATGAAACCTCTCTGATTAACATAATGTGTAAATAAATTCCTTTTGATTTCTTTAGATCTTTAGAAATAGCTACTTTGTGACAGAAATACCATACTGAGGTCTTCAGAGCAACATCAAACTTCAGAACTATTATCCAGCTGATGTTGAGATTATATGTGTGTGTGTGTGTGTGTGTGTGTGTGTGTGTGTGAAATGAAATGATCCTGCTAGTTAAAATTGGTTTAACACAAATAAAACCCAGTCAAAGGAGATAGAAACTTAGGTAATACTTATTGGCTTGGATCCTAACAGGTTTTCCATGAATGGAAGGGCTCCTTCTGTTCATTGATAGGTTCCAGGGAAGGATCCCACTGGCAGAAATGGGGAGACAACTTTGGCCAATTTCTCCTTCCCCTGAAGTCCTGCAGTGATCCAGAGGGTTCCCCAGCCCTCCAGAGTACTTTGGGTGGAGTGGTATGACCAGGAGGAAGGGAGAATAGGTGAATGTTGCTCCCCCTTCTGCTGGTGGGAGCATTGCATGAACAGACTTCTGCTCAGGGGATGCTCCCCCCAGTAGAAGTAAACTCAGGCATACTGATGCAAATCACTGATGTCACAAATTCTTTGAGTAAATATCAACATGATGCTGACATAGAATTGTGGTTGGTGAGGTTGTGCTGGTGCAGCTCTTGGTATAACTACCCGGAACATTACCGATCAATGGGAGCTCTTCCACAACACATAGTGTGCATGCTGAGGGGAGCAGTGTGCTATGGAGATCCCATCTCATTGCATGCATGAGAGGTGATGGATTGTGCTGCCAATGTTTGGATTAGGCTGGGTGTCTTATAAAACAGCTTCTGACTATAGTCATTATTTCTGAAAATCACCATGAGTTGATAAATGAATCTATCTTATACAGTTATATTTAGCCTATCACGTGCACTGATGTTCTATTCAAGGCATGCATTTAAAATAGTGCAGTTCGAGCACTGGAATATTAGCATGAAATATATGCTCTCTTTGCCCTATTATTATTTCATATGATGGCGTTTTTTCACTCCTTTTTTAGGCTTGTGTTACTTTTGGTAAGGTAGGTATTTGAACCAGTTAACCTGAGCCTGCACTTCTTCAAAAATTCACATTATTTATATCATGTCATCGTCTCATGGAGAAAAGATTCTTCTTCCAATTCTAGTTATGTAGAATATGTGACCCTAATCCATGTGAGGTTTCAATGTTCTAGGATATTATTGGTGAACAACTGTAAGACTAGGAGTTTAGAAAACTCAAGTCTAAGAATCATTTGTTAACTTGTAATCTCCTACACTACACCTATAAATATGCACATATTAAAATATTTATGTTTTAATGTGCCATCCCCAACCTGATGCCCTCCAGATGTTTTGGATTACAATTTCCAGTATTCCTGACGATTGTTCCAGTTGTCAAGCACAAATGGGAGTTGAAATCCAAAGCATCTAGAGAGCAGAAAACTGAAGAAGGATACTTTAAGGCAATAGGTCTACTACTACACCTACACAACAAAATTAAAGTCTAGCCAACATAGATAAGATCAATAGCCAAAATTTGATCTGGTCGCAGATTTTGTAATCTATTTTTAACACAATGGCTTAATGAACTAAATGAACTGTTCCTTGTGAAATGACCCACATTCCAATTGATTAATATTATACTGTGATTATATTCCTATCTCCTAGGAAATGAGACCAAGCAAGGAATACAAAAAAGGGATGATGCAAACAATTTTATAAAAGAATGCAGTGGTGTAAGGCTTATTACTTGGGATCTACTAGACCGATTTGCTCATTTAAAACCGAAGCTTAAGCAGTGTAGACGTTCAGAAAACTGTGAAACTTTGAAGAAGTTCACAACTTGTGCTTTGGGCAGCTCAGGAAGGGAGAGGGATGAGGCAAAGGGGATGTTAATGCATATCCCCCAGCACTGTGCATGTAAAGTCAAGATGTGACACAGTGTGCATATGCACGTGTCATAATGCTTCCTCCTGTGAGCTCATAGAGTGCTGGGCCAATGAATGGACAGGCACAGAATGTTGGGGAAGCGGCTGAAGAAAAAAACAACAGCTGTTGATAACTAGAGGAGGAGGAAGAGAAGGTGATGAGGAAACGCTGAAAGGACACCAGATGGGAAAGAGAGAAAACCCTACATCACACGGCTTCAACTTCAAGCTTCAAGAAATGGTAAACAATCTTTTTTAAAAGAACATTTATTGTTAACATGGAATTTGCATTAGTGGTGTTTTTTTTTAATGATTTAGCTTCCTTGCAAAATTCAAATTATCCCAATGAGTGTCACTTATCCAAGAGACTCATGGCTACAACATCTGGACTGATACGTCTATTTTCTTTCATCATCATCCTCCCCTGTCAAGCACTACATCATCTTTTTTAGCCTTTATCCTGATGAAGGCTGCTCCAGAACCCAAAAGCTTGCATGCTGGTTTTGGGCATCTTGGTTGGCCCATTTAATGGTACTGCCTAACTGTCAGCTGTTTATTTATTTCCTCATAGTCCAGTGTCACTGTTTGTTTGTTTGTTTTTCATTCAAGTGAGAGTAGTTAGAAAGAGATGAAAGAAACATGCTACATTTTAGCTTCAAAAAATGAAAGCCCCATCCTGAATACATACACTCCACTCACAATCTGCAAGAAACCCAAGCCCTAACTACTGCACTGGGCTCCAGATCTTCGAAGGAGGCAAGTTCTGAAGGTATCTATCTCACCAAGACAATGTCGGCTTCTGTTCCTGGGAATGGAGTTCTACCTGTGATCTCACCAGGGATCTGCGAAGATTCTGTTTTTTCTCACAAAACATATGAGCATGCCCAGCTCGCAACTCTGACACGATCACAAAATGTTAGGAATTTGCTCAACATGTGCTCATGTCCTATTTGCTCAACTTCCCCAGTTCAATATGTGCAAATTCCCTGATTTGATAACTAGGAAATTCGCACAAATTTGGGGAAATGTGCATAAATGTCAGGTATGACCCCTGATCTATTTGTGCATTTTTTTTCCATTCACACGGAGTGAGAAGTGATCACAAATGCGAATGGGAATTGGGCATGAGACAAGATGCGAGCCAATCTTTGGAGAATCATGCCAATTTTGAACAACACTGATTCACCCATCCTTTCATCTTGCCAGCCCCACCTCCCAGGATTGGTGGATGGGGACAGCATGCATTTGGAGATAGCACACCATGCTTCGCATGCGGCATCACTCCTGATATCTGGACTGATTGCAATGAAGAGATGCCTGTGTGTGCCCTGGGATGTGGCATCTAACAGTCTTACCAAATAAGAATGCTTACCATTCCTAAGCCATAATTTGAGGTGTTCAAAATGGCTTCACATGCATTGGCTCAGTAATCATTGCAGCATCCTTGTAAGGTAAGCTAACACTGTGACCTCCATCTATGAGATGGAAAGATGAGGCTAAGATGCAGTGGTTGTCTAATGACACCTTAGTACATTTGCAGATGGGCTGTGATTTGAACTGGTGGTTTCCTGGCTCACCACTCACACTGTTAGCTGCTACATTACAACAGTTTTAGCACAAAAGTCTCAAGAGACCAAAAGTTCAGTTTCACAGCATCTCTGAGAGAAGCTCAAAAAAATAAAAAAATAAAATAAAATAAATCAACTGACAAAATACAGTGTATTTTTTTTAACAAAATATGTCATCCTTGACAAATCTATAAACATTTCCAAAATACAAATATTACCCATGAGCTGGGAAACCATCACGCATTTGAGCACTAGTTGGACCATTCTGATGTGTGAAAATTACAGTAAAGCACTGCAAGGAATCTAACAGGAGTCATCAGAATTACATTTAAAACTATGCTACAATATGGCCTAAAACTGACAATTTCAGGTTGATCCCTCTCTGTGAAACAAGCAGCTGCACTATACTGGTCCATCATTGCCTTTCACAAATCTATGTGTGCCAGAACTGCACATCAGTACCTCTCTCTCTCCCTCCCTCCCTCCCTCCCTCCTTACCCCTGTAATTTTTCCTAAGAACGGGCTTCAAGTAGGGATTGGCAAACATACCACAGCTCTAGATCTGTGCCACTCGCTAGTCACCCACTGACCGCCTGATCCAAGCCAGCAGGTGGTCCATGGGCACCCAGTCTGTGTACTCCTGCTTCCTCGCACCCAGTGTGTGGACTCCTGCATAAAAATGGCAGCTCAGCCCTTTTTGGAAAGAGACATTTGTATAAATGGTGCATTGCAAAAATGCCCAATCCAACATTTTTATGCAAAATGGCAGCTTGATGAAGGAGCAGGATGCCTGTGCTTGCCTGACTCACTGCGCACCAAGTTGGGTAAGAGTGAGGATCCATGGACTGGCATCCAGAAGGCCATGTCGGCAAGAAATTGCTGGGCCATGAGCTCAAGCTGGATGCCTGTGGCATTGCTAGCTCCAAGCGGAACACAATCCAAGACAGACAGGGAAGGCAGAGACAGATGGAGAGAAAAGGAGGGAGAAGGGGAAAATCATCAGACGAATAACATAGTAAGTTAAAATTGTTAGGTCTCTGCTGAGATTTCACATTGATGCAAAATGCTGAAAGGTTGTAGGTGTTACATTTTGGCCTCTAGAACAACCTTCTCCAAGTTGGTATCCTCCAGAAGTTTTGGAGTACAACTCCTAAGATTCTCGGACCAGATCTATACCAAGCAGGATATAACACTTTGCAAATGGTATATATAATGTGTCCTGGGCCCGAACAGTTGTCAAAACCATTAGAAACTATTATAAAGCAGTAGTGTAGATCCTGCCCTGACCACCTTGGGATGGTCCTGAGATGGCGGGGGAAAAGGGACAAAAGCAGTCCCAGTTATCCCAGGAGAACTGAGTGCTCATCCCAGGATCAGCTGTGCATCATTTAGATGTGCAGGGATGACTTCGTGGCCACCTCAGGATAAATGGCAGGTGTAGACAAGCCCATTGAATGTGTATCCAATGGTATTTACTTTGTATTGAATGGTGGGCTAAATTACAGCTGAATATTTCTAGCTAGCAGAATATTTGCATAGCTCTCTTACCTTTATATCAATGCAGTGGCCTTAGCAATCAGTTAATGTGATGGGAACACAACAGAGCCACCCATTTTCGCACTGCCAGATGTGACTGAATCCCTTCTTTGAAAATGCTGACCCTAATTCCTAAAGGTGGCATCCCCCTCCTATCTCAATATGCTCTCTGTATTCTTCTCTACTTGACATCCCACTGTTTTTCACAGCTTTCTAATATCCAAAAGTTTTGTGCATCGCAGGAGCCATTTTTGATTTAAAAACAAAAAAAACAAAAACTATTGCCATTGAGGGTGGCGATGTTATTTCAGCTCCCAGCTTAGATCTATCTCTCCAGGAAGAAAAGCACATGTTCATCAAGAGCATTTCACTGTATATGGCCCTTAACAGCCTCAGTTAATGAACAACTCTCTGCAGGCAACAGCTTTGGATTTTCTTGGCCTGCTGTAAGGATGGTGCCTTTGACCTTTTGTCTTTCTGTGTTGCATTACAGGCCTTACTCAGCAGGGTATTAGAGTAGCAAAAGAAGAAGGCTGCCTCATGCCCCATATTGTTTTCTAACTGTTTCCAATTTGGCCAGTAGCAAAATGGTGCATATGCCCCTCTGACTGGCCTCTGGAGGCACATTAGCTTAGAATTTAATGTGTTTATTTTTAAGCCCACACATTGCTTCAGCCTTCTGATGGTTTTTTTTTTTAAAAAAGCACAGGACGTATGGGGAGTCACATTAAAAGCTTCACTTAAGCGAAAAGGTCTTTGTGGGTTTTGACCAGCTCTTCTCCCTCCTGTATTTTCTGGATATTTTTTCTTCTGACTGGAAAAAAAAAATCACACCCTTATACAGAGTAAAGACATCATTAGGAAAGTAGTCTGAGCAGAAAATTGACTGCATGTTTTAAAGAAGTGCTGATGTATACATTCTGGAGGCATTATCTTGCCACCAAATATATAATGGTCCTACTCCAACTTCCTTTGCTTTGCAAACAGGTGCTTAGTTAAGCAAGAATCCTAACCTCTTCCCCCTCTACATGCATCACCTGTCACCAAACAACAGTGCAAGAGAATGAGCACCATCCCTGTTTTCTCTAAGCGTGCCTGCCCATACCAGCCTGCAAGCAAATGTGACCAAATTAACCTGACACCAAAACATAATCAATTTTCCTAAAGACACTGGCCATAGCTAGACCGGGCGAAATCCTGGGGAGACCCCTGGGATCATCCCTGTGGATCCACATAATGCACAAGGGGATCTCAGGGATCAGGGAGGGATCTCACCCTCCCCTTGAGGCCTGGTTTTTCTGCGGTCTCAGACTGAGCCTGAGACCACGGAACGTGTGGCCAGGCACCGTGGTTTGTCCCGGCACCACACAGTTCCTCGCAAGGAGCTGGGATCTGCACATTGCCGGTGGAGTGGGGGAGCAGGGGTGCCAGATGCCGGAGAAGGACATTTCTTGTGGACAGCTAGTCAGCAACTATGTGTACAGAATGCTGGACTAGATGGAGCCTTGGCGTGATCCAGCATGGCTCTTCTTAGGTTCTTATGAATGTCAGGTCTTGAAGTTGCCTATTGACAGTTAGGACCTGGACAGCAGACTGAGCGGGTAGACAGGCCAGCTGGTTCATCTTCCCCATTATGGCGAGATGTCTTGCATTTCTATTTAAATTATACTATTTTTTCTACATTTACATCTTAGCTTAAAATTAGCATATGCATCATTGCACCCACGCTTATCCCCCCCCTTTAGCAATGCGTAAGTGGTTATCCTTTTGCCATGGTCTCCGGGGGGTGCAAAACTGGCTCGGATAGGGGATGCCGGACTGCCTGGTATTTTGAGGGCCACCTGGGAAAGTGTCAGAATTCCATCTGCTCAGTACGAGACCCAAATGAATGTGGCTGCTTGTCTTTTTTTTAAAACAATGGCACCCAAAGGCAAGGTGCCGCAGCTGCAGTAGCTGAGTTGCCTGGCATGTGGCATGACTTGAAATTCAAAATGCCTCTGGGTACTGGAAGGGAAGGGAAATGACATTGTTTCTATTTCCTTTCCAGCACCAATTGAATAATAAAAAGAAAAAGAGAGAGAAATTGCTGCCCCTATGGGCAGGCTATGGACATAGCCAATCCTTTTTCTGTACAATTACCCTGGAAAGGAAATCAAAATGATGTCATCTCCTTCCTACCCAGAGACATTTGAAGTTTCAGTTTGTGCCATGTAGCAGGCAGCTGAGATGAGCTCCTGCAATGCCTTGGCTTTGAATGTCTTAATTATTTACATTAAAAGGAAGATGGATCAGCCAGCCACCCACCTCATGTCCTCATCTCTATGTAAGCATCCTTCAAAGGAATTGTAGTGCAGACCCTACTGAACATGAAATGTATTTGATTTAGGAGGAATAATGATGTGAACTGAAAAGGGTGATCTTTTTTTTTAAAAAAAAGATAAATTCATTTTGGAGCAGAATCTGGATAATCTGGGGATTAATTAATTGAAGAAGAGAACTGATTTAGGTGACCTGGGCGAGGTACAAATTAATGTAAGATTTTTTGAGGGGTGGGGGGGAGTTAATGCAGATTATCTTCTGTGATATTTAAATTCTAGCAATTCATTCCAAATTTGCATATGCACATATAAATTAGCATATGCAAATTATATGTAGGATTTTTCAGCCCTCCTTTTCACTGGGACATTCCCTCTTTATTTGGTAATGTGTGCCTGGCCATCCCACATTCCGGCTTCCATTGCAGGACAAGGAAGGAAGGAAGATGTCCTTCACCTCTCCTCACATGCAACAGCCACTGATCAGCTGCTTTCCTGTCGAAATAAGTGGCAGTGTGAGGCACAGTTTGTGAACAGCCGGCTGGACATAACGTACTGCTTCACCCCAGCCAAAACATATAGGTGCACAGAAGAGGATCTCATTAGGCTCAATGTGTGTTGAATTAGGATCTTCAGCAGTGGCTGTGTTAAATGCAACCGATCCAAATCTTTAGTTTCCAGCTGAAAAGTTGCTTGCAGTGACTTTCTAATGCAGCCACTGGGGTCTAAAGATTAACATTGGTTGTACTCACGAGTGGCCCTGGAGAAGATCCTAATTTAAAACATGTGGGATTTGAAATAATGAGCCTAATCGTCAGCGGCAAGTCTTTTGTTTAATTAGAATTCCGCTCAATGGTTGTCCTTGTAAACTGTTGCCCTTTGACAATTTCTCTCTCCCCCTCTTTTGCAAGGAAAGGTTTAGAAATTGAACAAACTATACCAAAGACGTTAGAAAAATATTGGGAGATATTTTCTGAGCCTGACACTGAGAGTCCTAATGAAGCCAGAAATAGGATTTGGGACTAGGTATATCTTAAGACCAGAGAGAGAGACAGAGAGAGATCTACAGCCTGTAATTTGTCATAATTAAGGAAGTGGCAGCAGATTTATGCTGGGAATGCTGACATTATATCAGACTTCATAAGCTAGGGTGACCATATGGAAAGGAGGACAGGGCTCCTGTATCTTTAACAGTTGTATTGAAAAGGGAATTTCAGCAGGTGTCATTTGTATATATGGAGAACCTGGTGAAATTTCCTCTTCATCACAACAGTTAAAGCTGCAGGTGCCCTGCCCTCTTTTAAATCTGGTCACTCTAGTATAGCTTCTGCAGCTTTAACTGTGGTGATGAAGAGGGAACTTCACCAGGTTCTCCATATATACAAATGACACCTGCTGAAATTTCCTTTTCTATTCCTCTGTTAAAGATATAGGAGCCCTGTCCTCCTTTTCATATGGACACCCTACATAAGCAACGGTGTTGGCTATGTGTCAGCTTCTTGCTGAGGGGGAAGAAAGGCCTAGGAGAACACTCCTCATCTCTAAAAGGACAAAGGAGGGCCATGACCACCAGCTTCCAACTGGCCAAATGAATTGGAAGTAGGTCTCAGTTCTCCTTTGCACAATGTCTTCGCTCTCAGCTGACAGCTCAGACTTGCTGGACACTAGCATTTGCCTTTTAATGCATGGATACATCAGAGGAATGGAGTTTGTTTGCATGAGCCTTGCTAAATTCTCAGGCCTGGTACTTCTCAATGAGGTAGTAAATGTGTGCCCAGCACTTCAGACCTTTGCTGATGGAGGGGGTTCTGGGGATGAGGAGACTCACATGACTGAACGATTCTTCATATAGACAAAGTAAATCTAGAGTGGCTGTTTATGAATAGGGATATTGGAGGAAATCAGCTTTCATCCTCCGCTTCCAGACTCCTTTTCATCTTCTACCAGCTGGCCTGAATCAGGGTGCAACAGGTTGGGCCAGCTGGTGGAATTTCTGTAAATTATTTTGTGTGCATGTGTTAAAAAGAAATTGCACTAATTATGGCCACAAATTGCACAAAGGTGCATCATTTGTACAATTTACAGCCAATATTTGCGCACATTATGACTGCCATTTGCACAAATGGAACCTGCGGGTACCATATTGAGGATCCTGGGGAAATGGGAATTTTAAAGGGGGGGGGGGAACCCGACATCAGCAATAGTCTGTAAAGACGCAAACCCAGTGAGATGTTTATCATAGAATCATAGAAGAGTAGAGTTGGAAGGGGCCTATAAGTCCATCGAGTCCAATCTCCTGCTCAATGCAGGAATCCATCTTAAAGCATCCCTGACAGATGGCTGTCCAGCTGCCTCTTGAATGAATCTCACTTTTCCATCAAGGAGGTCTGGTGGGGTAGCCGTGCATCCTCTTTTACAGAAGACAGTCTTATATTTGAAGATATGCCCAAGGACTTTCTTCTATTTGAATTTGCAAGCCTGATCTGGCTCATGCTTTTGCACTGTGAAGATCTCTGAGAAAAAAACAGAGGGCAGTGGGCTTCCCTGGAAAGTCCTGCCACCCCACTCTCTTGCTGTGGCATTTGCTACAGTAGGAGGGTTGGACCAGTGAGGCCCTCTGGGATCACCTGCTCTCATTGCTGAGTGTGAGGCTACTCTAGAGAACCCCACTGGCCCTGCTCTCCTACCACAACCTCAGCAGTGGGAGGAGCAAGCAGTGTAATTCTCTGCTCTGCCACACGAGGCAGGGCCTTCACTGTACCTCACAGAAACACTGTTCCTGCATTGTCTTCATTATTTTCTCACATGATTTGCCCTTTAAACTGTGAAATGAAATTGACTGGGAATAGGTCAGGGGTGGGGAACCTGTGTCCAGGGATGTTGGAGAAATCCACAATGGAACCAAAAAAGTTTGGATTTTTATGGGTTTGACCCATGGATCCTGCAATAGACCAGGTTCTTCCCTGTTGGGGGAATCCTGTGGACTTCCAGAATGTTTGCTTTACCTTTGGGAATATTGTGCAAATTCCACCATAGAAAAATACACCCAAAAAATACAGAAACCCCAGCCCAAAATGTGCATTTCCGCCATAGGTGAAAAAGTAAAAATGAGAATGGGGGGATTTGCGCATTTTTGCAGGTGCAAATTTATGCAAATTCAGGGGGGGGGAAACCAATTCTGTTGACAGGTGGACGATGGAACGAAAGCTGCTTGACAATCCACAAAACACAGATGGAATGGATTTTACACAATCCAGGCATCCCTGTCTCTCTCCAGATGTTACTGGACAACTCCCATAAACCCCAGCTACCACTACCAGTAGTTAAGGTTGATGGTAGCCATAGCCCAGAGACATCTGGTGTGCCATGGGTACTGTAACCCTGCTGTGAGTACTGAACAAAGAGCATGAAGTAGATCCTTCAGTGCATAATGTGGATTTAATTGCCACATGGTGCTGTTGGCTGTCAGTAGCATGAATGGCTCTTAAGAAAAGAATTAGATAACCCTGTTTTATCCTCACAACAACTTTGTGAGATAAACTACTAGGCTGGAAGATGAGCTTCATGGGTAAGTAGGATTGTAATGATGGTGGATAATAGTTCTTAAGCATGATAAGTGTAGGAAAGGGATACTAAAATGATCAAGAGGCTGGAGCATTTCCCCCATGAGGGAAGACTACAACAGCTGAGATTGTTTAGCTTGGGGAAAAAGAGAGGCTAAAAACAGACATAATAGAATCATAGAATCATACTTCCTATGCCAGTAGCTTCAATGGCTTCACCTGCCAGTACCTCATCTGCTAGTAGCTTCAATGGCTTCACCTGCCGCTACCTGATCTACGAGTAGCTTCAATGGCTTGACCTACCAGTACTTCCTCTGCCCGTAGCTTCAACTGCTTCACCTGCAAGTACTGGATCTGCCAGTAGTTTCAACAGCTTCACCTGCCAGTACTTCCTCTGCCCGTAGCTTCAAGGCTTTACCTACCAGTACTTTCTCTACCAGTAGCTTCAACGGCTTCACCTGCCGGTACTGGATCTGCCAGTAGCTTCTGCAACATTGCCAACCAGTACTTCCACCACCAGTAGCTTCAACGACTTCACCTGCCAGTACCTCATCTGCTAGTAGCTTCACCTACCTTTACTTCCTCTGCCCGTAGCTTCAAAGGCTTCACCTGCCAGTACCTCATCTGCTAGTAGATTCAACAGCTTCACCTGCCAGTACCTGATCTGCCAGTAGCTTGAGCTGCTTCACCTGCCAGTACTTCCTCTGCCAGTAGCTTCAACGGCTTCACCTGCCAGTACCTCATCTGCTAGTAGATTCAACAGCTTCACCTGCCAGTACCTGATCTGCCAGTAGCTTGAGCTGCTTCACCTGCCAGTACTTCCTCTGCCAGTAGCTTCTAAGGCTACACCTGCCAGTACCTGTTCTGCCAGTAGCTTTAACAGCTTCACCTGCCACTACTGGACCTGCCAGTAGCTTCAACAGCTTCACCTGCCACTACTGGATCTGCCAGTACCTTCAACGGCTTCACCTGCCAGTACTTCCTCTACCAGTAGCTTGAGCGGCTTCACCTGCCAGTACTTCCTCTGCCAGTACCTTCAATTCACCTGCCATTACCTGTTCTGCCAGTAGCTTCAACAGCTTCACCAGCCAGTACTGGATCTGCTAGTAGCTTCTGCAACGTCGCCTAGCAGTACTTCTACCACAAGTAGCTTCAAAAGCCACTATTTCCCATGCTAGTAGCTTCAACGGCTTCACGTGCCAGTACTTCCTCTGCCAGGAGCTTCAATGGCTTCACCTACCTGTACTTCCTCTGCCAGTAGCTTCAACGGCTTCACCTGCCAGTACTGGATCTACCAGTAGCTTCAACAGCTTCACCTGCCAGTACCTCATCTGCCAGTAGCTTCAATGGCTTCACCTGCCAGTACCTGATCTGCCAGTAGCTTCAACAGCTTCACCTGACAGTACTTCCTCTGCCAGTACCTTCAATTCACCTGCCAGTACCTGATCTGCCAGTAGCTTCAACGGCTTCACCTGCCAGTACTGGATCTTCCAGTAGCTTCTGCAACGTCGCCTAGCAGTACTTCTATCACAAGTACCTTCAACTGCCACTATTTCCAATGCCAGTAGCTTCAATAGCTTCACTTGCCAGTACTTCCACAGCCATTAGCTTCAACGGCTTCACGTGCCAGTACTTCCTCTGCCAGTAGCTTCAATGGCTTCACCTGTCAGTACCTCATCTGCCAGTAGCTTCAACGGCTTCACCTACCAGTACCTGATCTGCTAGTAGCTTCAACGGCTTCACCTGCCAGTACCTGATCTGCTAGTAGCTTCAACTGCTTCACCTGCCAGTACCTGATCTGCTAGTAGCTTCAACGGCTTCACCTGCCAGTACTTCCTCTGCCCGTAGCTTCAACGGCTTCACCTACCAGTACTTCCTCTACCAGTAGCTTCAACAGCTTCACCTGCCACTAGGGGATCTGCCAGTAGCTTCTCCAACGTTGCCTAGCAGTACTTCCACCAACAGTAGCTTCAATGGCTTCACCTGCCAGTACTTGATCTGCCAGTAGCTTCAACGGCTTCACCTGCCAGTACCTGTTCTGCCAGTAGCTTCAACAGCTTCACCTGCCACTACTGGATCTGCCAGTAGCTTCAATGGCTCAACCCGCCAGTACCTGACCTACCAGTAGCTTCAATAGCTTCACTTGCCAGTACTTCCACAGCCATTAGCTTCAACGGCTTCACGTGCCAGTACCTCATCTGCCAGTAGCTTCAATGGCTTTACCTGCAAGTACCTGATCTGCCAGTAGCTTCAACAGCTTCACCTGCCAGTACTTCCTCTGCCAGTACCTTCAATTCACCTTCCAGTACATGATCTGCCAGTAGCTTCAACAGCTTCACCTGCCAGTACTGGATCTTCCAGTAGCTTCTGCAACGTCGCCTAGCAGTACTTCTACCACAAGTACCTTCAACTGTCACTATTTCCAATGCCAGTAGCTTCAATAGCTTCACTTGCCAGTACTTCCACAGCCATTAGCTTCAACGGCTTCACGTGCCAGTACTTCCTCTGCCAGTAGCTTCAATGGCTTCACCTGCCAGTACCTCATCTGCCCGTAGCTTCAACGGCTTCACCTGCCGGTACTGGATCTGCCAGTAGCTTCAACAGCTTCACCTGCCACTACTGGATCTGCCAGTAGCTTCTGCAACGTTGCCTACCAGTACTTCCACCAACAGTAGCTTCAATGGCTTCACCTGCCAGTACCTGATCTGCCAGTAGCTTCAACGGCTTCATCTACCAGTACTTCCTCTACCAGTAGCTTCAACGGCTTCACCTGCCAGTACCTGCTCTGCCAGAAGCTTCAACAGCTTCACCTGCCAGTACTTCCTCTGCCCGTAGCTGCAAGGCTTTACCTACCAGTACTTTCTCTACCAGTAGCTTCAACGGCTTCACCTGCCGGTACTGGATCTGCCAGTAGCTTCTGCAACATTGCCAACCAGTATTTCCACCACCAGTAGCTTCAACGACTACACCTGCCAGTACCTCATCTGCTAGTAGCTTCAACTACCTTTACTTCCTCTGCCCATAGCTTCAACGGCTTCACCTGCCAGTACCTCATCTGCTAGTAGATTCAACGGCTTCACCTGCCGGTACCTGATCTGCCAGTAGCTTGAGCTGCTTCACCTGCCAGTACTTCCTCTGCCAGTAGCTTCTAAGGCTACACCTGCCAGTACCTGATCTGCCAGTAGCTTCTGCAAAGTCGCCCAGCATTACTTCCTCTAACAGTAGCTTCGACGGCTTCACCTGCCAGTACCTGTTCTGCCAGTAGCTTCAACAGCTTCACCTGCCACTACTGGACCACCCAGTAGCTTCAACAGCTTCACCTGCCACTACTGGATCTGCCAGTACCTTCAACGGCTTCACCTGCCAGTACTTCCTCTACCAGTAGCTTGAGCGGCTTCACCTGCCAGTACTTCCTCTGCCAGTACCTTCAATTCACCTGCCATTACCTGTTCTGCCAGTAGCTTCAACAGCTTCACCTGCCACTACTGGACCTGCCAGTAGCTTCAACAGCTTCACCTGCCACTACTGGATCTGCCAGTACCTTCAACGGCTTCACGTGCCAGTACTTCCTCTACCAGTAGCTTGAGCGGCTTCACCTGCCGGTACCTGTTCTGCCAGTAGCTTCAACGGCTTCATCTACCGGTACTTCCTCTGCCCGTAGCTTCAACGGCTTCACCTGCCAGTACTTCCTCTGCCCGTAGCTTCAACGGCTTCACCTGCTGGTACCTGTTCTGCCAGTAACTTCAACGGCTTCATCTACCAGTACTTCCTCTACCAGTAGCTTCAACGGCTTCACCTGCCGGTACTGGATCTGCCAGTAGCTTCGATGGCTTCACCTGCCAGTACCTGATCTGCCAGTAGCTTCAACAGCTTCACCTGACAGTACTTCCTCTGCCAGTACCTTCAATTCACCTGCCAGTACCTGATCTGCCAGTAGCTCCAACGGCTTCACCTGCCAGTACTGGATCTTCCAGTAGCTTCTGCAACGTCGCCTAGCAGTATTTCTACCACAAGTAGCTTCAACTGCCACTATTTCCAATGCCAGTAGCTTCAACGGCTTCACTTGCCAGTACTTCCACAGCCATTAGCTTCAACGGCTTCATGTGCCAGTACTTCCTCTGCTAGTAGCTTCAATGGCTTCACCTACCTGTACTTCCTCTGCCAGTAGCTTCAATGGCTTCACCTGCCAGTACCTGATCTGCCAGTAGCTTCAACGGCTTCACCTGCTGTACCTGATCTGCTAGTAGCTTCAACGGCTTCACCTGCCAGTACCTGATCTGCCAGTAGCTTCAACGGCTTCACCTGCCAGTACCTGATCTGCCAGTAGCTTCAACGGCTTCACCTGCCAGTACTTCCTCTGCCCGTAGCTTCAACGGCTTCACCTACCTGTACTTCCTCTACCAGTAGCTTCAACAGCTCCACCTGCCACTACTGGATCTGCCAGTAGCTTCTGCAACGTTGCCTACCACTACTTCCACCAACAGTAGCTTCAATGGCTTCACCTGCCAGTACCTGATCTGCCAGTAGCTTCAACGGCTTCACCTGCCAGTACCTGATCTGCCAGTAGCTTCAACGGCTTCACCTGCCAGTACTTCCTCTGCCCGTAGCTTCAACGGCTTCACCTACCTGTACTTCCTCTACCAGTAGCTTCAACAGCTCCACCTGCCACTACTGGATCTGCCAGTAGCTTCTGCAACGTTGCCTACCACTACTTCCACCAACAGTAGCTTCAATGGCTTCACCTGCCAGTACCTGATCTGCCAGTAGCTTCAACGGCTTCATATACAAGTACTTCCTCTACGAGTAGCTTCAATGGCTTCACCTGCCGGTACTGGATCTGCCAGTAGCTTCAACAGCTTCACCTGCCACTACTGGATCTGCCAGTAGCTTCTGCAACGTTGCCTACCAGTACTTCCACCAACAGTAGCTTCAATGGCTTCACCTGCCAGTACCTGATCTGCCCGTAGCTTCAACGGCTTCACCTGCCAGTACCTCATCTGGTAGTAGATTCAACGGTTTCACCTGCCGGTACCTGATCTGCCAGTAGCTTCAACAGCTTCACCTGCCAGTATTTCCTCTGCCAGTAGCTTCTAAGGCTACACCTGCCTGTACCTGATCTGCCAGTAGCTTCTGCAATGTCACCTAGCAGTACTTCCACCACCAGTAGCTTCAAAGGCTTCACCTGCCACTATTTCCCATGCCAGTAGCTTCAATGGCTTCACCTGCCAGTACCTCATCTGCTAGTAGCTTCAACGGCTTCACCTGCCGCTACCTGATCTGCCAGTAGCTTCAATGGCTTCACCTGCCAGTACTTCCTCTGCCCGTAGCTTCAACGGCTTCACCTACCAGTACTTCCTCTCCTAGTACCGTCAGTGGCTTCATGTGCCGCTACCTGATCTGCCAGTAGCTTCAACGGCTTCACCTACCAGTACTTTCTCTACCAGTAGCTTCAACTGCCAGTATTGGATCTGCCAGTAGCTTCAACAGCTTCACCTGCCACTACTGGATCTGCCAGTAGCTTCTGCAACGTTGCCTACCAGTACTTCCACCAACAGTAGCTTCAATGGCTTCAACTGCCAGTACCTGATCTACCAGTAGCTTCAACGGCTTCATCTACCAGTACTTCCTCTACCAGTAGCTCTGACAGCTTCACCTGCTAGTACCTGTTCTGCCAGTAGCTTCAACGGCTTCACCTGCCAGTACTGGATCTTCCAGTAGCTTCTGCAACGTCGCCTAGCAGTACTTCTACCACAAGTACCTTCAACTGCCACTATTTCCAATGCCAGTAGCTTCAATAGCTTCACTTGCCAGTACTTCCACAGCCATTAGCTTCAACGGCTTAACGTGCCAGTACTTCCTCTGCCAGTAGCTTCAATGGCTTCACCTGCCAGTACCTCATCTGCCCGTAGCTTCAACGGCTTCACCTGCCGGTACTGGATCTGCCAGTAGCTTCAACAGCTTCACCTGCCACTACTGGATCTGCCAGTAGCTTCTGCAACGTTGCCTAGCAGTATTTCTACCACAAGTAGCTTCAACTGCCACTATTTCCAATGCCAGTAGCTTCAATAGCTTCACTTGCCAGTACTTCCACAGCCATTAGCTTCAACGGCTTCATGTGCCAGTACTTCCTCTGCTAGTAGCTTCAATGGCTTCACCTACCTGTACTTCCTCTGCCAGTAGCTTCAATGGCTTCACCTGCCAGTACCTGATCTGCCAGTAGCTTCAACGGCTTCACCTGCTGTACCTGATCTGCTAGTAGCTTCAACGGCTTCACCTGCCAGTACCTGATCTGCCAGTAGCTTCAACGGCTTCACCTGCCAGTACCTGATCTGCCAGTAGCTTCAACGGCTTCACCTGCCAGTACTTCCTCTGCCCGTAGCTTCAACGGCTTCACCTACCTGTACTTCCTCTACCAGTAGCTTCAACAGCTCCACCTGCCACTACTGGATCTGCCAGTAGCTTCTGCAACGTTGCCTACCACTACTTCCACCAACAGTAGCTTCAATGGCTTCACCTGCCAGTACCTGATCTGCCAGTAGCTTCAACGGCTTCACCTGCCAGTACCTGATCTGCCAGTAGCTTCAACGGCTTCACCTGCCAGTACTTCCTCTGCCCGTAGCTTCAACGGCTTCACCTACCTGTACTTCCTCTACCAGTAGCTTCAACAGCTCCACCTGCCACTACTGGATCTGCCAGTAGCTTCTGCAACGTTGCCTACCAGTACTTCCACCAACAGTAGCTTCAATGGCTTCAACTGCCAGTACCTGATCTGCCCGTAGCTTCAACGGCTTCACCTGCCAGTACCTCATCTGGTAGTAGATTCAACGGTTTCACCTGCCGGTACCTGATCTGCCAGTAGCTTCAACAGCTTCACCTGCCAGTATTTCCTCTGCCAGTAGCTTCTAAGGCTACACCTGCCAGTACCTGATCTGCCAGTAGCTTCTGCAATGTCACCTAGCAGTACTTCCACCACCAGTAGCTTCAAAGGCTTCACCTGCCACTATTTCCCATGCCAGTAGCTTCAATGGCTTCACCTGCCAGTACCTCATCTGCTAGTAGCTTCAACGGCTTCACCTGCCGCTACCTGATCTGCCAGTAGCTTCAATGGCTTCACCTGCCAGTACTTCCTCTGCCCGTAGCTTCAACGGCTTCACCTACCAGTACTTCCTCTCCTAGTACCGTCAATGGCTTCATGTGCCGCTACCTGATCTGCCAGTAGCTTCAACGGCTTCACCTACCAGTACTTTCTCTACCAGTAGCTTCAACTGCCAGTATTGGATCTGCCAGTAGCTTCAACAGCTTCACCTGCCACTACTGGATCTGCCAGTAGCTTCTGCAACGTTGCCTACCAGTACTTCCACCAACAGTAGCTTCAATGGCTTCAACTGCCAGTACCTGATCTACCAGTAGCTTCAACGGCTTCATCTACCAGTACTTCCTCTACCAGTAGCTCTGACAGCTTCACCTGCTAGTACCTGTTCTGCCAGTAGCTTCAACGGCTTCACCTGCCAGTACTGGATCTTCCAGTAGCTTCTGCAACGTCGCCTAGCAGTACTTCTACCACAAGTACCTTCAACTGCCACTATTTCCAATGCCAGTAGCTTCAATAGCTTCACTTGCCAGTACTTCCACAGCCATTAGCTTCAACGGCTTAACGTGCCAGTACTTCCTCTGCCAGTAGCTTCAATGGCTTCACCTGCCAGTACCTCATCTGCCCGTAGCTTCAACGGCTTCACCTGCCGGTACTGGATCTGCCAGTAGCTTCAACAGCTTCACCTGCCACTACTGGATCTGCCAGTAGCTTCTGCAACGTTGCCTACCAGTACTTCCACCAACAATAGCTTCAATGGCTTCACCTGCCAGTACCTGATCTGCCAGTAGCTTCAACGGCTTCATCTACCAGTACTTCCTCTACCAGTAGCTTCAACGGCTTCACCTGCCAGTACCTGCTCTGCCAGAAGCTTCAACAGCTTCACCTGCCACTACTGGACCTACCAGTAGCTTCAACAGCTTCACCTGCCACTACTGGATCTGCCAGTAGCTTCAATGGCTTCACCCGCCAGTACCTGACCTACCAGTAGCTTCAATAGCTTCACTTGCCAGTACTTCCACAGCCATTAGCTTCAACGGCTTCACGTGCCAGTACCTCATCTGCCAGTAGCTTCAATGGCTTCACCTGCCAGTACCTGATCTGCCAGTAGCTTCAACAGCTTCACCTGACAGTACTTCCTCTGGCAGTACCTTCAATTCACCTGCCAGTACCTGATCTGCCAGTAGCTTCAACGGCTTCACCTGCCAGTACTGGATCTTCCAGTAGCTTCTGCAACGTCGCCTAGCAGTACTTCTACCACAAGTACCTTCAACTGCCACTATTTCCAATGCCAGTAGCTCCAATAGCTTCACTTGCCAGTACTTCCACAGCCATTAGCTTCAACGGCTTCACGTGCCAGTACTTCCTCTGCCAGTAGCTTCAATGGCTTCACCTGCCAGTACCTCATCTGCTAGTAGCTTCAATGGCTTCACCTGCCGCTACCTGATCTACGAGTAGCTTCAACTGCTTCACCTGCCAGTACTGGATCTGCCAGTAGTTTCAACAGCTTCACCTGCCAGTACTTGATCTGCCCGTAGCTTCAAGGCTTTACCTACCAGTACTTTCTCTACCAGTAGCTTCAACGGCTTCACCTGCCGGTACTGGATCTGCCAGTAGCTTCTGCAACATTGCCAACCAGTACTTCCACCACCAGTAGCTTCAACGACTTCACCTGCCAGTACCTCATCTGCTAGTAGCTTCACCTACCTTTACTTCCTCTGCCCATAGCTTCAACGGCTTCACCTGCCAGTACCTCATCTGCTAGTAGATTCAACGGCTTCACCTGCCGGTACCTGATCTGCCAGTAGCTTGAGCTGCTTCACCTGCCAGTACTTCCTCTGCCAGTAGTTTCTAAGGCTACACCTGCCAGTACCTGATCTGCCAGTAGCTTCTGCAAAGTCGCCCAGCATTACTTCCTCTAACAGTAGCTTCGACGGCTTCACCTGCCAGTACCTGTTCTGCCAGTAGCTTCAACAGCTTCACCTGCCACTACTGGACCACGCAGTAGCTTCAACAGCTTCACCTGCCACTAATGGATCTGCCAGTACCTTCAACGTCTTCACCTGCCAGTACTTCCTCTACCAGTAGCTTGAGCGGCTTCACCTGCCAGTACTTCCTCTGCCAGTACCTTCAATTCACCTGCCATTACCTGTTCTGCCAGTAGCTTCAACAGCTTCACCTGCCACTACTGGACCTGCCAGTAGCTTCAACAGCTTCACCTGCCACTACTGGATCTGCCAGTACCTTCAACGGCTTCACGTGCCAGTACTTCCTCTACCAGTAGCTTGAGCGGCTTCACCTGCCGGTACCTGTTCTGCCAGTAGCTTCAACGGCTTCATCTACCGGTACTTCCTCTGCCCGTAGCTTCAACGGCTTCACCTGCCAGTACTTCCTCTGCCCGTAGCTTCAACGGCTTCACCTGCTGGTACCTGTTCTGCCAGTAACTTCAACGGCTTCATCTACCAGTACTTCCTCTACCAGTAGCTTCAACGGCTTCACCTGCCGGTACTGGATCTGCCAGTAGCTTCAATGGCTTCACCTGCCAGTACCTGATCTGCCAGTAGCTTCAACAGCTTCACCTGACAGTACTTCCTCTGCCAGTACCTTCAATTCACCTGCCAGTACCTGATCTGCCAGTAGCTCCAACGGCTTCACCTGCCAGTACTGGATCTTCCAGTAGCTTCTGCAACGTCGCCTAGCAGTATTTCTACCACAAGTAGCTTCAACTGCCACTATTTCCAATGCCAGTAGCTTCAATAGCTTCACTTGCCAGTACTTCCACAGCCATTAGCTTCAACGGCTTCATGTGCCAGTACTTCCTCTGCTAGTAGCTTCAATGGCTTCACCTACCTGTACTTCCTCTGCCAGTAGCTTCAATGGCTTCACCTGCCAGTACCTGATCTGCCAGTAGCTTCAACGGCTTCACCTGCCAGTACTGGATCTTCCAGTAGCTTCTGCAACGTCGCCTAGCAGTACTTCTACCACAAGTACCTTCAACTGCCACTATTTCCAATGCCAGTAGCTTCAATAGCTTCACTTGCCAGTACTTCCACAGCCATTAGCTTCAACGGCTTAACGTGCCAGTACTTCCTCTGCCAGTAGCTTCAATGGCTTCACCTGCCAGTACCTCATCTGCCCGTAGCTTCAACGGCTTCACCTGCCGGTACTGGATCTGCCAGTAGCTTCAACAGCTTCACCTGCCACTACTGGATCTGCCAGTAGCTTCTGCAACGTTGCCTACCAGTACTTCCACCAACAGTAGCTTCAATGGCTTCACCTGCCAGTACCTGATCTGCCAGTAGCTTCAACGGCTTCATCTACCAGTACTTCCTCTACCAGTAGCTTCAACGGCTTCACCTGCCAGTACCTGCTCTGCCAGAAGCTTCAACAGCTTCACCTGCCACTACTGGACCTACCAGTAGCTTCAACAGCTTCACCTGCCACTACTGGATCTGCCAGTAGCTTCAATGGCTTCACCCGCCAGTACCTGACCTACCAGTAGCTTCAATAGCTTCACTTGCCAGTACTTCCACAGCCATTAGCTTCAACGGCTTCACGTGCCAGTACCTCATCTGCCAGTAGCTTCAATGGCTTCACCTGCCAGTACCTGATCTGCCAGTAGCTTCAACAGCTTCACCTGACAGTACTTCCTCTGGCAGTACCTTCAATTCACCTGCCAGTACCTGATCTGCCAGTAGCTTCAACGGCTTCACCTGCCAGTACTGGATCTTCCAGTAGCTTCTGCAACGTCGCCTAGCAGTACTTCTACCACAAGTACCTTCAACTGCCACTATTTCCAATGCCAGTAGCTCCAATAGCTTCACTTGCCAGTACTTCCACAGCCATTAGCTTCAACGGCTTCACGTGCCAGTACTTCCTCTGCCAGTAGCTTCAATGGCTTCACCTGCCAGTACCTCATCTGCTAGTAGCTTCAATGGCTTCACCTGCCGCTACCTGATCTACGAGTAGCTTCAACTGCTTCACCTGCCAGTACTGGATCTGCCAGTAGTTTCAACAGCTTCACCTGCCAGTACTTGATCTGCCCGTAGCTTCAAGGCTTTACCTACCAGTACTTTCTCTACCAGTAGCTTCAACGGCTTCACCTGCCGGTACTGGATCTGCCAGTAGCTTCTGCAACATTGCCAACCAGTACTTCCACCACCAGTAGCTTCAACGACTTCACCTGCCAGTACCTCATCTGCTAGTAGCTTCACCTACCTTTACTTCCTCTGCCCATAGCTTCAACGGCTTCACCTGCCAGTACCTCATCTGCTAGTAGATTCAACGGCTTCACCTGCCGGTACCTGATCTGCCAGTAGCTTGAGCTGCTTCACCTGCCAGTACTTCCTCTGCCAGTAGTTTCTAAGGCTACACCTGCCAGTACCTGATCTGCCAGTAGCTTCTGCAAAGTCGCCCAGCATTACTTCCTCTAACAGTAGCTTCGACGGCTTCACCTGCCAGTACCTGTTCTGCCAGTAGCTTCAACAGCTTCACCTGCCACTACTGGACCACGCAGTAGCTTCAACAGCTTCACCTGCCACTACTGGATCTGCCAGTACCTTCAACGGCTTCACCTGCCAGTACTTCCTCTACCAGTAGCTTGAGCGGCTTCACCTGCCAGTACTTCCTCTGCCAGTACCTTCAATTCACCTGCCATTACCTGTTCTGCCAGTAGCTTCAACAGCTTCACCTGCCACTACTGGACCTGCCAGTAGCTTCAACAGCTTCACCTGCCACTACTGGATCTGCCAGTACCTTCAACGGCTTCACGTGCCAGTACTTCCTCTACCAGTAGCTTGAGCGGCTTCACCTGCCGGTACCTGTTCTGCCAGTAGCTTCAACGGCTTCATCTACCGGTACTTCCTCTGCCCGTAGCTTCAACGGCTTCACCTGCCAGTACTTCCTCTGCCCGTAGCTTCAACGGCTTCACCTGCCGGTACCTGTTCTGCCAGTAGCTTCAACGGCTTCATCTACCGGTACTTCCTCTGCCCGTAGCTTCAACGGCTTCACCTGCCAGTACTTCCTCTACCAGTAGCTTCAACGGCTTCACCTGCCGGTACTGGATCTGCCAGTAGCTTCAATGGCTTCACCTGCCAGTACCTGATCTGCCAGTAGCTTCAACAGCTTCACCTGACAGTACTTCCTCTGCCAGTACCTTCAATTCACCTGCCAGTACCTGATCTGCCAGTAGCTCCAACGGCTTCACCTGCCAGTACTGGATCTTCCAGTAGCTTCTGCAACGTCGCCTAGCAGTATTTCTACCACAAGTAGCTTCAACTGCCACTATTTCCAATGCCAGTAGCTTCAATAGCTTCACTTGCCAGTACTTCCACAGCCATTAGCTTCAACGGCTTCATCTGCCAGTACTTCCTCTGCTAGTAGCTTCAATGGCTTCACCTACCTGTACTTCCTCTGCCAGTAGCTTCAATGGCTTCACCTGCCAGTACCTGATCTGCCAGTAGCTTCAACGGCTTCACCTGCTGTACCTGATCTGCTAGTAGCTTCAACGGCTTCACCTGCCAGTACCTGATCTGCCAGTAGCTTCAACGGCTTCACCTGCCAGTACCTGATCTGCCAGTAGCTTCAACGGCTTCACCTGCCAGTACTTCCTCTGCCCGTAGCTTCAACGGCTTCACCTACCTGTACTTCCTCTACCAGTAGCTTCAACAGCTCCACCTGCCACTACTGGATCTGCCAGTAGCTTCTGCAACGTTGCCTACCACTACTTCCACCAACAGTAGCTTCAATGGCTTCACCTGCCAGTACCTGATCTGCCAGTAGCTTCAACGGCTTCATATACCAGTACTTCCTCTACCAGTAGCTTCAATGGCTTCACCTGCCGGTACTGGATCTGCCAGTAGCTTCAACAGCTTCACCTGCCACTACTGGATCTGCCAGTAGCTTCTGCAACGTTGCCTACCAGTACTTCCACCAACAGTAGCTTCAATGGCTTCACCTGCCAGTACCTGATCTGCCCGTAGCTTCAACGGCTTCACCTGCCAGTACCTCATCTGGTAGTAGATTCAACGGTTTCACCTGCCGGTACCTGAACTGCCAGTAGCTTCAACAGCTTCACCTGCCAGTATTTCCTCTGCCAGTAGCTTCTAAGGCTACACCTGCCAGTACTTGATCTGCCAGTAGCTTCTGCAATGTCACCTAGCAGTACTTCCACCACCAGTAGCTTCAAAGGCTTCACCTGCCACTATTTCCCATGCCAGTAGCTTCAATGGCTTCACCTGCCAGTACCTCATCTGCTAGTAGCTTCAACGGCTTCACCTGCCGCTACCTGATCTGCCAGTAGCTTCAATGGCTTCACCTGCCAGTACTTCCTCTGCCCGTAGCTTCAACGGCTTCACCTACCAGTACTTCCTCTCCTAGTACCGTCAATGGCTTCATGTGCCGCTACCTGATCTGCCAGTAGCTTCAACGGCTTCACCTACCAGTACTTTCTCTACCAGTAGCTTCAACTGCCAGTATTGGATCTGCCAGTAGCTTCAACAGCTTCACCTGCCACTACTGGATCTGCCAGTAGCTTCTGCAACGTTGCCTAAAAGTACTTCCACCAACAGTAGCTTCAATGGCTTCAACTGCCAGTACCTGATCTACCAGTAGCTTCAACGGCTTCATCTACCAGTACTTCCTCTACCAGTAGCTCTGACAGCTTCACCTGCTAGTACCTGTTCTGCCAGTAGCTTCAACGGCTTCACCTGCCAGTACTGGATCTTTGAGTAGCTTCTGCAACGTCGCCAAGCAGTACTTCTACCACAAGTAGCTTCAACTGCCACTATTTCCAATGCCAGTAGCTTCAATAGCTTCACTTGCCAGTACTTCCACAGCCATTAGCTTCAACGGCTTCACGTGCCAGTACTTCCTCTGCCAGTAGCTTCAATGGCTTCACCTACCTGTACTTCCTCTGCCAGTAGCTTCAATGGCTTCACCTGCCAGTACCTGATCTGCCAGTAGCTTCAACGGCTTCACCTGCCAGTACCTGATCTGCTAGTAGCTTCAACGGCTTCACCTGCCAGTACCTGATCTGCCAGTAGCTTCAACGGCTTCACCTTCCAGTACCTGATCTGCCAGTAGCTTCAACGGCTTCACCTGCCAGTACTTCCTCTGCCCGTAGCTTCAACGGCTTCACCTACCAGTACTTCCTCTACCAGTAGCTTCAACGGCTTCACCTGCCGGTACCTGTTCTGCCAGTAGCATCAACGGCTTCACCTGCCAGTACCTGATCTGCCAGTAGCTTCAACGGCTTCACCTGCCAGTACCAGATCTGCCAGTAGCTTCAACGGCTTCACCTGCCAGTACTTCCTCTGCCCGTAGCTTCAACGGCTTCACCTACCAGTACTTCCTCTACCATTAGCTTCAACGGCTTCACCTACCGGTACTAGATCTTCCAGTAGCTTCAACAGCTTCACCTGCCACTACTGGATCTGCCAGTACCTTCAACGGCTTAACCTGCCAGTACCTGATCTGCCAGTAGCTTCTGCAATGTCGCCTAGCAGTACTTACAACACCAGTAGCTTCAACTGCCTCTATTTCCAATGCCAGTAGCTTCAATAGCTTCACTTGCCAGCACTTCCACAGCCAGTAGCTTCAACGGCTTCACCTGCCAGTACTTCCTCTGCCCGAAGCTTCTACGGCTTCACCTACCAGTACTTCCTCTACCAGTAGCTTCATTTTTTTTTTTTAATAATTTTTATTCATTTTCAACACTATATGAACATAGATAAACATTACCAAAATATAACTGAAAGAAAACACAATAAGAAAAAAAAAACATCAAATATCTGCTGCATACATATTGAGTGATTGTTGAGTACAAATATCAAAAACTATTACATATACCTTATCATACTACAACGTCTTCGTTCTTAACATAAAAGTGCACCCCCCACCTCGGGATCATTTTTGAGTCCAAAATCTAATCGTTTCTTCTGCTGGTGGTTTCCCACTTCCCTTAGTAAACACAAACACTAGGAACTGTTTCCAGATTCCTTCGAACTCATTTATTTTAGTTACGCCTTTTCTCCACTTAATATTACATGTCAGTTTATCATTAATGGCTATATCCCAGACTTCTTTATACCATTCCTCAATAGAATATTCCCCTTGGATCTTCCAGTTCCTAGCTACCATCAGTCATGCTGCAACCAACAAACTCGATATCAGCTCTATAGTTCCTTTTCCACACTTTATATCTTCAAATAGTGACAGCAATGCTATTTTTGGTGTTTGTTCTATTTTCATTCCCACTATTTCTTCAATTTCTGAGAACACCATCTTCCATAATCTTTGTACATATTTGCATTGCCACCACATATGTAAATACGTTCCTTTTTCCCCACAACCTCTCCAACAATTTGCTGAATGTTGATCACTTATCTTATTCAATCTAACCGGGGTTAGGTACCACCTCCATAGAATTTTAAAATAATTCTCCTTTATTCTTACTGATAAACTTCTCAACATTCTTTGTTTCCATAGTCCCTCCCAGCTCTGTCGCCCTATTTGTATCTTCAAATCTGATTCCCAAACCATTTTCTCTGTATTCTCTCTAAACTCCTTCTCTAACAATATTTTATATATTTCACTCATTAATCCTTTTGAAACTATACTACCTCCTTTCCCTTCCTCCTTACTTACTACTAATTCTTCAAACCTCGTCATCTTTCTGCACAGTAGCTTCAACGGCTTCACCTGCTGGTACCTGTTTTGCCAGTAGCTTCAACGGCTTCACCTGCCAGTACCTGATCTGCCAGTAGCTTCAACGGCTTTACCTGCCTGTACTTGATCTGCTAGTAGCTTCAACGGCTTCACCTGCCTGTACTTCCTCTACCAGTAACTTCAACGGCTTCACCTACCAGTACTTTCTCTACCAGTAGCTTCAACTGCCAGTACTGGATCTGCCAGTACCTTCTGCAACGTTGCCTACCAGTACTTCCACCACCAGTAGCTTCAACGGCTTCACCTGCCAGTAACTGATCAGCCAGTAGCTTCAAGGGCTTCAACTGCCAGTACTGGATTTTCCACTAGCTTCTGAAACGTCGCCTAGCAGTACTTCTACCACAAGTAGCTTCAACTGCCACTATTTCCAATGCCAGTAGCTTCAATAGCTTCACTTGCCAGTACTTCCACAGCCATTAGCTTCAACGACTTCACGTGCCAGTACTTCCTCTGCCAGTAGCTTCAATGGCTTCACCTACCTGTACTTCCTCTGCCAGGAGCTTCAATGGCTTCACCTGCGAGTACCTGATCTGTCAATAGCTTCAACGGCTTCACCTGCCAGTACCTGATCTGCTAGTAGCTTCAACGGCTTCACCTGCCAGTACCTGATCTGCCAGTAGCTTCAACGGCTTCACCTGCCAGTACCTGATCTGCCAGTAGCTTCAACGGCTTCACCTGCCAGTACTTCCTCTGCCCGTAGCTTCAACGGCTTCACCTACCAGTACTTCCTCTACCAGTAGCTTCAACGGCTTCACCTGCCAGTAACTGATCCGCCAGTAGCTTCAAGGGCTTCAACTGCCAGTACTTCCTCTTCCAGTAGCTTCAACGGCTTCACGTGCCAGTACTTCCTCTGCCAGTAGCTTCAATGGCTTCACCTACCTGTACTTCCTCTGCCAGTAGCTTCAACGGCTTTACCTGACAGTAGCTGATCTGCCAGTAGCTTCAACAGCTTCACCTGCCAGTACTGGATCTGCTAGTAACTTCTGCAACGTCGCCTAGCAGTACTTCTACCACAAGTAGCTTCAACAGCCACTATTTCCCATGCTAGTAGCTTCAACGGCTTCACGTGCCAGTACTTCTTCTGCCAGGAGCTTCAATGGCTTCACCTACCTGTACTTCCTCTGCCAGTAGCTTCAACGGCTTCACCTGCCAGTACTGGATCTACCAGTAGCTTCAACAATTTCACCTGCCAGTTCCTCATCTGCCAGTAGCTTCAATGGCTTCACCTGCCAGTACCTGATCTACCAGTAGCTTCAACAGCTTCACCTGACACTACTTCCTCTGCCAGTACCTTCAATTCATCTGCCAGTACCTGATCTGCCAGTAGCTTCAACGGCTTCACCTGCCAGTACTGGATCTTCCAGTAGCTTCTGCAACGTCGCCTAGCAGTACTTCTAACACAACTAGCTTCAACTGCCAATATTTCCAATGCCAGTAGCTTCAAAAGCTTCACTTGCCAGTACTTCAACAGCCATTAGCTTCAACGGCTTCACGTACCAGTACTTCCTCTGCCAGTAGCTTCAATGGCTTCACCTGCCAGTACTGGATCTTCCAGTAGCTTCTGCAACGTTGCCTAGCAGTACTTCTACCACAAGTAGCTTCAACTGCCACTATTTCCAATGCCAGTAGCTTCAATAGCTTCACTTGCCAGTACTTCCACAGCTATTAGCTTCAACGGCTTCACGTACCAGTACTTCCTCTGCCAGTAGCTTCAATGGCTTCACCTACCTGTACTTCCTCTGCCAGTAGCTTCAATGGCTTCACCTGCCAGTACCTGATCTGCCAATAGCTTCAACGGCTTCACCTGCCAGTACCTGATCTGCTAGTAGCTTCAACGGCTTCACCTGCCAGTACCTGATCTGCCAGTAGCTTCAACGGCTTCACCTGCCAGTACCTGATCTGCCAGTAGCTTCAACGGCTTCACCTGCTGTACCTGATCTGCTAGTAGCTTCAACGGCTTCACCTGCCAGTACCTGATCTGCCAGTAGCTTCAACGGCTTCACCTGCCAGTACCTGATCTGCCAGTAACTTCAACGGCTTCACCTGCCAGTACTTCCTCTACCATTAGCTTCAACGGCTTCACCTACCGGTACTAGATCTGCCAGTAGCTTCAACAGCTTCACCCGCCACTACTGGATCTGCCAGTACCTTCAACGGCTTATCCTGCCAGTACCTGATCTGCCAGTAGCTTCTGCAATGTCGCCTAGCAGTACTTCCAACACCAGTAGCTTCAACTGCCTCTATTTCCAATGCCAGTAGCTTCAATAGCTTCACTTGCCAGCACTTCCACAGCCAGTAGCTTCAACGGCTTCACCGGCCAGTACTTCCTCTGCCCGAAGCTTCTAGGGCTTCACCTACCAGTACTTCCTCTACCAGTAGCTTCAACGGCTTCACCTGCTGGTACCTGTAGTGCCAGTAGCTTCAACGGCTTCACCTGCCAGTACCTGATCTGCCAGTAGCTTCAACGGTTTCACCTGCCTGTACTTCCTCTACCAGTAACTTCAACGGCTTCACCTACCAGTACTTTCTCTACCAGTAGCTTCAACTGCCAGTACTGGATCTGCCAGTAGCTTCTGCAACGTTGCCTACCAGTACTTCCACCACCAGTAGCTTCAACGGCTTCACCTGCCAGTAACTGATCAGCCAGTAGCTTCAAGGGCTTCAACTGCCAGTACTGGATCTTCCAGTAGCTTCTGCAACGTTGCCTAGCAGTACTTCTACCACAAGTAGCTTCAACTGCCACTATTTCCAATGCCAGTAGCTTCAATGGCTTCACCTGCCAGTACCTGATCTGCTAGTAGCTTCAACGGCTTCACCTGCCAGTACCTGATCTGCCAGTAGCTTCAACGGCTTCACCTGCCAGTACCTGATCTGCCAGTAGCTTCAACGGCTTCACCTGCCAGTACTTCCTCTGCCCGTAGCTTCAACGGCTTCACCTACTAGTACTTCCTCTACCAGTAGCTTCAACGGCTTCACCTGCCAATACCTGTTCTGCCAGTAGCATCAACGGCTTCACCTGCCAGTACCTGATCTGCCAGTAGCTTCAACGGCTTCACCTGCCAGTACCCGATCTGCCAGTAGCTTCAACGGCTTCACCTCCCAGTACTTCCTCTGCCCGTAAATTCAACGGCTTCACTTACCAGTACTTCCTCTACCATTAGCTTCAACGGCTTCACCTACCGGTACTAGATCTGCCAGTAGCTTCAACAGCTTCACCTGCCACTACTGGATCTGCCAGTACCTTCAACGGCTTAACCTGCCAGTACCTGATCTGCCAGTAGCTTCTGCAATGTCTCCTAGCAGTACTTCCAACACCAGTAGCTTCAACTGCCTCTATTTCCAATGCCAGTAGCTTAAATAGCTTCACTTGCCAGCACTTCCAAAGCCAGCAGCTTCAACGGCTTCACCTGCCAGTACTTCCTCTGCCCGAAGCTTCTACGGCTTCACCTACCAGTACTTCCTCTACCAGTAGCTTCAACGGCTTCACCTGCTGGTACCTGTTCTGCAAGTAGCTTCAACGGCTTCACCTGCCAGTACTTCCTCTGCCCGTAGCTTCAACGGCTTTACCTGCCAGTACCTGATCTGCCAGTAGCTTCAACGGCTTCACCTGCCTGTACTTCCTCTACCAGTAACTTCAACGGCTTTACCTGCCAGTACTGGATCTGCCAGTAGCTTCTGCAACGTTGCCTACCAGTACTTCCACCACCAGTAGCTTCAACGGCTTCACCTGCCAGTAACTGATCAGCCAGTAGCTTCAAGGGCTTCAACTGCCAGTACTGGATCTTCCAGTAGCTTCTGCAACGTCGCCTAGCAGTACTTCTACCACAAGTAGCTTCAACTGCCACTATTTCCAATGGCAGTAGCTTCAATAGCTTCACTTGCCAGTACTTCCACAGCCATTAGCTTCAACGGCTTCACGTGCCAGTACTTCCTCTGCCAGTAGCTTCAATGGCTTCACCTACCTGTACTTCCTCTGCCAGTAGCTTCAATGGCTTCACCTGCCAGTACCTGATCTGCCAATAGCTTCAACGGCTTCACCTGCCAGTACCTGATCTGCTAGTAGCTTCAACGGCTTCACCTGCCAGTACCTGATCTGCCAGTAGCTTCAACGGCTTCACCTGCCAGTACTTCCTCTGCCAGTAGCTTCAATGGCTTCACCTACCTGTACTTCCTCTGCCAGTAGCTTCAATGGCTTCACCTGCCAGTACCTGATCTGCCAATAGCTTCAACGGCTTCACCTGCAAGTACCTGATCTGCTAGTAGCTTCAACGGCTTCACCTGCCAGTACCTGATCTGCCAGTAGCTTCAACGGCTTCACCTGCCAGTACTTCCTCTGCCCGTAGCTTCAACGGCTTCACCTACCAGTACTTCCTCTACCAGTAGCTTCAACGGCTTCACCTGCCGATACCTGTTCTGCCAGTAGCTTCAACGGCTTCACCTGCCAGTACCCGATCTGCCAGTAGCTTCAACGGCTTCACCTGCCAGTACTTCCTCTGCCCGTAAATTCAACGGCTTCACTTACCAGTACTTCCTCTACCATTAGCTTCAACGGCTTCACCTACCGGTACTAGATCTGCCAGTAGCTTCAACAGCTTCACCTGCCACTACTGGAACTGCCAGTACCTTCAACGGCTTAACCTACCAGTACCTGATCTGCCAGTAGCTTCTGCAATGTCTCCTAGCAGTACTTCCAACACCAGTAGCTTCAACTGCCTCTATTTCCAATGCCAGTAGCTTCAATAGCTTCACTTCCCAGCACTTCCAAAGCCAGCAGCTTCAACGGCTTCACCTGCCAGTACTTCCTCTGCCCGAAACTTCTACGGCTTCACCTACCAGTACTTCCTCTACCAGTAGCTTCAACGGCTTCACCTGCTGGTACCTGTTCTGCAAGTAGCTTCAACGGCTTTACCTGCCAGTACCTGATCTGCCAGTAGCTTCAACGGCTTCACCTGCCTGTACTTCCTCTACCAGTAACTTCAACGGCTTCACCTACCAGTACTTTCTCTACCAGTAGCTTCAACTGCCAGTACTGGATCTGCCAGTAGCTTCTGCAACGTTGCCTACCAGTACTTCCACCACCAGTAGCTTCAACGGCTTCACCTGCCAGTAACTGATCAGCCAGAAGCTTCAAGGGCTTCAACTGCCAGTACTGGATCTTCCAGTAGCTTCTGCAACGTCGCCTAGCAGTAACAAGTAGCTTCAACTGCCACTATTTCCAATGCCAGTAGCTTCAATAGCTTCACTTGCCAGTACTTCCACAGCCATTAGCTTCAACGGCTTCACGTGCCAGTACTTCCTCTGCCAGTAGCTTCAATGGCTTCACCTACCTGTACTTCCTCTGCCAGTAGCTTCAATGGCTTCACCTGCCAGTACCTGATCTGCCAATAGCTTCAACGGCTTCACCTGCCAGTACCTGATCTGCTAGTAGCTTCAACGGCTTCACCTGCCAGTACCTGATCTGCCAGTAGCTTCAACGGCTTCACCTGCCAGTACCTGATCTGCCAGTAGCTTCAACTGCCAGTACTTCCTCTGCCCGTAGCTTCAACGGCTTCACCTGCCAGTACTTCCTCTACCAGTAGCTTCAACGGCTTCACCTGCCAGTAACTGATCCACCAGTAGCTTCAAGGGCTTCAACTGCCAGTACTTCCTCTTCCAGTAGCTTCAACGGCTTCACGTGCCAGTACTTCCTCTGCCAGTAGCTTCAATGGCTTCACCTACCTCTACTTCCTCTGCCAGTAGCTTCAACGGCTTTACCTGACAGTAGCTGATCTGCCAGTAGCTTCAACAGCTTCACCTGCCAGTACTGGATCTGCTAGTAACTTCTGCAACGTCGCCTAGCAGTACTTCTACCACAAGTAGCTTCAACAGCCACTATTTCCCATGCTAGTAGTTTCAACGGCTTCACGTGCCAGTACTTCTTCTGCCAGGAGCTTCAATGGCTTCACCTACCTGTACTTCCTCTGCCAGTAGCTTCAACGGCTTCACCTGCCAGTACTGGATCTATCAGTAGCTTCAACAGCTTCACCTGCCAGTACTTCCTCTGCCAGTACCGTCAATTCACCTGCCAGTACCTGATCTGCCAGTAGCTTCAACGGCTTCACCTGCCAGTACTGGATCTTCCAGTAGCTTCTGCAACGTCGCCAAGCAGTACTTCTACCACAAGTAGCTTCAATTGCCACTATTTCCAATGCCAGTAGCTTCAAGGGCTTCACTTCCCAGTACTTCCACAGCCATTAGCTTCAACGGCTTCACGTGCCAGTACTTCCTCTGCCAGTAGCTTCAATGGCTTCACCTACCTGTACTTCCTCTACCAGTAGCTTCAATGGCTTCACCTGCCAGTACCTGATCTGCCAGTAGCTTCAACGGCTTCACCTGCCAGTACCTGATCTGCCAGTAGCTTCAACGGCTTCACCTGCCAGTACTTCCTCTGCCCGTAGCTTCAACGGCTTCACCTGCCGGTACCTGTTCTGCCAGTAGCATCAACGGCTTCACCTGCCAGTACCTGATCTGCCAGTAGCTTCAACGGCTTCACCTGCCAGTACCTGATCTGCCAGTAGCTTCAACGGCTTCACCTGCCAGTACTTCCTCTGCCCGTAGCTTCAACGGCTTCACCTACCAGTTCTTCCTCTACCATTAGCTTCAACGGCTTCACCTACCGGTACTAGATCTGCCAGTAGTTTCAACAGCTTCACCTGCCACTACTGGATCTGCCAGTACCTTCAACGGCTTAACCTGCCAGTACCTGATCTGCCAGTAGCTTCTGCAATGTCTCCTAGCAGTACTTCCAACACCAGTAGCTTCAACTGCCTCTATTTCCAATGCCAGTAGCTTCAATAGCTTCACTTGCCGGTACCTGTTCTGCCAGTAGCATCAACGGCTTCACCTGCCGGTACCTGTTCTGCCAGTAGCATCAACGGCTTCACCTGCCAGTACCTGATCTGCCAGTAGCTTCAATGGCTTCACCTGCCAGTACCTGATCTGCCAGTAGCTTCAACGGCTTCACCTGCCAGTACTTCCTCTACCAGTAGCTTCAACGGCTTCACCTGCCGGTACCTGTTCTGCCAGTAGCATCAACGGCTTCACCTGCCAGTACCTGATCTGCCAGTAGCTTCAACGGCTTCACCTGCCGGTACCTGATCTGCCAGTAGCTTCAACGGCTTCACCTGCCAGTACTTCCTCTGCCAGTAGCTTCAACGGCTTCACCTGCCGGTAACTGTTCTGCCAGTAGCGTCAACGGCTTCACCTGCCAGTACCTGATCTGCCAGTAGCTTCAACGGCTTCACCTGCCAGTTCTTCCTCTACCAGTAGCTTCAACGGCTTCACCTGCCGGTACCTGTTCTGCCAGTAGCATCAACGGCTTCACCTGCCAGTACCTGATCTGCCAGTAGCTTCAACGGCTTCACCTGCCAGTACCTGATCTGCCAGTAGCTTCAACGGCTTCACCTGCCAGTACTTCCTCTGCCCGTAGCTTCAACGGCTTCACCTACCAGTTCTTCCTCTACCATTAGCTTCAACGGCTTCACCTACCGGTACTAGATCTGCCAGTAGTTTCAACAGCTTCACCTGCCACTACTGGATCTGTCAGTACCTTCAACGGCTTAACCTGCCAGTACCTGATCTGCCAGTAGCTTCTGCAATGTCTCCTAGCAGTACTTCCAACACCAGTAGCTTCAACTGCCTCTATTTCCAATGCCAGTAGCTTCAATAGCTTCACTTGCCAGCACTTCCACAGCCAGTAGCTTCAACGGCTTCACCTGCCAGTACTTCCTCTGCCCGAAGCTTCTACGGCTTCACCTACCGGTACTTCCTCTACCAGTAGCTTCAACGGCTTCACCTGCTGGTACCTGTTCTGCCAGTAGCTTCAACGGCTTCACCTGCCAGTACCTGATCTGCCAGTAGCTTCAACGGCTTCACCTGCCTGTACTTCCTCTACCAGTAACTTCAACGGCTTCACCTACCAGTACTTTCTCTACCAGTAGCTTCAACTGCCAGTACTGGATCTGCCAGTAGCTTCTGCAACGTTGCCTACCAGTACTTCCACCACCAGTAGCTTCAACGGCTTCACCTACCAGTACTTCCTCTACCAGTAGCTTCAACGGCTTCACCTGCCAGTAACTGATCCGCCAGTAGCTTCAAGGGCTTCAACTGCCAGTACTTCCTCTTCCAGTAGCTTCAACGGCTTCACGTGCCAGTACTTCCTCTGCCAGTAGCTTCAATGGCTTCACCTACCTGTACTTCCTCTGCCAGTAGCTTCAACGGCTTTACCTGACAGTAGCTGATCTGCCAGTAGCTTCAACAGCTTCACCTGCCAGTACTGGATCTGCTAGTAACTTCTGCAACGTCGCCTAGCAGTACTTCTACCACAAGTAGCTTCAACAGCCACTATTTCCCATGCTAGTAGCTTCAACGGCTTCACGTGCCAGTACTTCTTCTGCCAGGAGCTTCAATGGCTTCACCTACCTGTACTTCCTCTGCCAGTAGCTTCAACGGCTTCACCTGCCAGTACTGGATCTACCAGTAGCTTCAACAATTTCACCTGCCAGTACCTCATCTGCCAGTAGCTTCAATGGCTTCACCTGCCAGTACCTGATCTACCAGTAGCTTCAACAGCTTCACCTGACACTACTTCCTCTGCCAGTACCTTCAATTCATCTGCCAGTACCTGATCTGCCAGTAGCTTCAACGGCTTCACCTGCCAGTACTGGATCTTCCAGTAGCTTCTGCAACGTCGCCTAGCAGTACTTCTAACACAACTAGCTTCAACTGCCAATATTTCCAATGCCAGTAGCTTCAAAAGCTTCACTTGCCAGTACTTCAACAGCCATTAGCTTCAACGGCTTCACGTACCAGTACTTCCTCTGCCAGTAGCTTCAATGGCTTCACCTGCCAGTACTGGATCTTCCAGTAGCTTCTGCAACGTTGCCTAGCAGTACTTCTACCACAAGTAGCTTCAACTGCCACTATTTCCAATGCCAGTAGCTTCAATAGCTTCACTTGCCAGTACTTCCACAGCTATTAGCTTCAACGGCTTCACGTACCAGTACTTCCTCTGCCAGTAGCTTCAACGGCTTCACCTGCCAGTACCTGATCTGCTAGTAGCTTCAACGGCTTCACCTGCCAGTACCTGATCTGCCAGTAGCTTCAACGGCTTCACCTGCCAGTACTTCCTCTACCATTAGCTTCAACGGCTTCACCTACCGGTACTAGATCTGCCAGTAGCTTCAACAGCTTCACCCGCCACTACTGGATCTGCCAGTACCTTCAACGGCTTATCCTGCCAGTACCTGATCTGCCAGTAGCTTCTGCAATGTCGCCTAGCAGTACTTCCAACACTAGTAGCTTCAACTGCCTCTATTTCCAATGCCAGTAGCTTCAATAGCTTCACTTGCCAGCACTTCCACAGCCAGTAGCTTCAACGGCTTCACCGGCCAGTACTTCCTCTGCCCGAAGCTTCTAGGGCTTCACCTACCAGTACTTCCTCTACCAGTAGCTTCAACGGCTTCACCTGCTGGTACCTGATCTGCCAGTAGCTTCAACGGCTTCACCTGCCAGTACCTGATCTGCCAGTAGCTTCAACGGTTTCACCTGCCTGTACTTCCTCTACCAGTAACTTCAACGGCTTCACCTACCAGTACTTTCTCTACCAGTAGCTTCAACTGCCAGTACTGGATCTGCCAGTAGCTTCTGCAACGTTGCCTACCAGTACTTCCACCACCAGTAGCTTCAACGGCTTCACCTGCCAGTAACTGATCAGCCAGTAGCTTCAAGGGCTTCAACTGCCAGTACTGGATCTTCCAGTAGCTTCTGCAACGTTGCCTAGCAGTACTTCTACCACAAGTAGCTTCAACTGCCACTATTTCCAATGCCAGTAGCTTCAATAGCTTCACTTGCCAGTACTTCCACAGCCATTAGCTTCAACGGCTTCACATGTCAGTACTTCCTCTGCCAGTAGCTTCAGCGGCTTCACCTACCAGTACTTCCTCTACCAGTAGCTTCAACGGCTTCACCTGCCAGTAACTGATCCACCAGTAGCTTCAAGGGCTTCAACTGCCAGTACTTCCTCTTCCAGTAGCTTCAACGGCTTTACGTGCCAGTACTTCCTCTGCCAGTAGCTTCAATGGCTTCACCTACCTCTACTTCCTCTGCCAGTAGCTTCAACGGCTTTACCTGACAGTAGCTGATCTGCCAGTAGCTTCAACAGCTTCACCTGCCAGTACTGGATCTGGTAGTAACTTCTGCAACGTCGCCTAGCAGTACTTCTACCACAAGTAGCTTCAACAGCCACTATTTCCCATGCTAGTAGCTTCAACGGCTTCACGTGCCAGTACTTCTTCTGCCAGGAGCTTCAATGGCTTCACCTACCTGTACTTCCTCTGCCAGTAGCTTCAACGGCTTCACCTGCCAGTACTGGATCTACCAGTAGCTTCAACAGCTTCACCTGCCAGTACCTCATCTGCCAGTAGCTTCAACGGCTTCACCTGCCGGTACCTGATCTGCCAGTAGCTTCAACGGCTTCACCTGCCAGTACTTCCTTTGCCAGTAGCTTCAACGGCTTCACCTGCCGGTAACTGTTCTGCCAGTAGCATCAACGGCTTCACCTGCCAGTACTTCCTCTGCCCGTAGCTTCAACGGCTTCACCTACCAGTTCTTCCTCTACCATTAGCTTCAACGGCTTCACCTACCGGTACTAGATCTGCCTGTAGTTTCAACAGCTTCACCTGCCACTACTGGATCTGCCAGTAGCTTCAACGGCTTCACCTGCCAGTACTTCCTCTGCCAGTAGCTTCAACGGCTTCACCTGCCGGTAACTGTTCTGCCAGTAGCGTCAACGGCTTCACCTGCTGGTACCTGTTCTGCCAGTAGCTTCAACGGCTTCACCTGCCAGTACCTGATCTGCCAGTAGCGTCAACGGCTTCACCTGCCAGTACCTGATCTGCCAGTAGCTTCAACGGCTTCACCTGCCAGTTCTTCCTCTACCAGTAGCTTCAACGGCTTCACCTGCCGGTACCTGTTCTGCCAGTAGCATCAACGGCTTCACCTGCCAGTACCTGATCTGCCAGTAGCTTCAACGGCTTCACCTGCCAGTACCTGATCTGCCAGTAGCTTCAACGGCTTCACCTGCCAGTACTTCCTCTGCCCGTAGCTTCAACGGCTTCACCTACCAGTTCTTCCTCTACCATTAGCTTCAACGGCTTCACCTACCGGTACTAGATCTGCCAGTAGTTTCAACAGCTTCACCTGCCACTACTGGATCTGTCAGTACCTTCAACGGCTTAACCTGCCAGTACCTGATCTGCCAGTAGATCAGTAGAGCTTCGGCTATTGGGCGGTATAAAAATGTAATAAATAAATAAATAAATAAATACGGCTTCACCTACCAGTACTTCCTCTACCAGTAGCTTCAACGGCTTCACCTGCTGGTACCTGTTCTGCCAGTAGCTTCAACGGCTTCACCTGCCAGTACCTGATCTGCCAGTAGCTTCAACGGCTTCACCTGCCTGTACTTCCTCTACCAGTAACTTCAACGGCTTCACCTACCAGTACTTTCTCTACCAGTAGCTTCAACTGCCAGTACTGGATCTGCCAGTAGCTTCTGCAACGTTGCCTACCAGTACTTCCACCACCAGTAGCTTCAACGGCTTCACCTACCAGTACTTCCTCTACCAGTAGCTTCAACGGCTTCACCTGCCAGTAACTGATCCGCCAGTAGCTTCAAGGGCTTCAACTGCCAGTACTTCCTCTTCCAGTAGCTTCAACGGCTTCACGTGCCAGTACTTCCTCTGCCAGTAGCTTCAATGGCTTCACCTACCTGTACTTCCTCTGCCAGTAGCTTCAACGGCTTTACCTGACAGTAGCTGATCTGCCAGTAGCTTCAACAGCTTCACCTGCCAGTACTGGATCTGCTAGTAACTTCTGCAACGTCGCCTAGCAGTACTTCTACCACAAGTAGCTTCAACAGCCACTATTTCCCATGCTAGTAGCTTCAACGGCTTCACGTGCCAGTACTTCTTCTGCCAGGAGCTTCAATGGCTTCACCTACCTGTACTTCCTCTGCCAGTAGCTTCAACGGCTTCACCTGCCAGTACTGGATCTACCAGTAGCTTCAACAATTTCACCTGCCAGTACCTCATCTGCCAGTAGCTTCAATGGCTTCACCTGCCAGTACCTGATCTACCAGTAGCTTCAACAGCTTCACCTGACACTACTTCCTCTGCCAGTACCTTCAATTCATCTGCCAGTACCTGATCTGCCAGTAGCTTCAACGGCTTCACCTGCCAGTACTGGATCTTCCAGTAGCTTCTGCAACGTCGCCTAGCAGTACTTCTAACACAACTAGCTTCAACTGCCAATATTTCCAATGCCAGTAGCTTCAAAAGCTTCACTTGCCAGTACTTCAACAGCCATTAGCTTCAACGGCTTCACATACCAGTACTTCCTCTGCCAGTAGCTTCAATGGCTTCACCTGCCAGTACTGGATCTTCCAGTAGCTTCTGCAACGTTGCCTAGCAGTACTTCTACCACAAGTAGCTTCAACTGCCACTATTTCCAATGCCAGTAGCTTCAATAGCTTCACTTGCCAGTACTTCCACAGCTATTAGCTTCAACGGCTTCATGTACCAGTACTTCCTCTGCCAGTAGCTTCAACGGCTTCACCTGCCAGTACCTGATCTGCTAGTAGCTTCAACGGCTTCACCTGCCAGTACCTGATCTGCCAGTAGCTTCAACGGCTTCACCTGCCAGTACTTCCTCTACCATTAGCTTCAACGGCTTCACCTACCGGTACTAGATCTGCCAGTAGCTTCAACAGCTTCACCCGCCACTACTGGATCTGCCAGTACCTTCAACGGCTTATCCTGCCAGTACCTGATCTGCCAGTAGCTTCTGCAATGTCGCCTAGCAGTACTTCCAAAACCAGTAGCTTCAACTGCCTCTATTTCCAATGCCAGTAGCTTCAATAGCTTCACTTGCCAGCACTTCCACAGCCAGTAGCTTCAACGGCTTCACCGGCCAGTACTTCCTCTGCCCGAAGCTTCTAGGGCTTCACCTACCAGTACTTCCTCTACCAGTAGCTTCAACGGCTTCACCTGCTGGTACCTGATCTGCCAGTAGCTTCAACGGCTTCACCTGCCAGTACCTGATCTGCCAGTAGCTTCAACGGTTTCACCTGCCTGTACTTCCTCTACCAGTAACTTCAACGGCTTCACCTACCAGTACTTTCTCTACCAGTAGCTTCAACTGCCAGTACTGGATCTGCCAGTAGCTTCTGCAACGTTGCCTACCAGTACTTCCACCACCAGTAGCTTCAACGGCTTCACCTGCCAGTAACTGATCAGCCAGTAGCTTCAAGGGCTTCAACTGCCAGTACTGGATCTTCCAGTAGCTTCTGCAACGTTGCCTAGCAGTACTTCTACCACAAGTAGCTTCAACTGCCACTATTTCCAATGCCAGTAGCTTCAATAGCTTCACTTGCCAGTACTTCCACAGCCATTAGCTTCAACGGCTTCACATGTCAGTACTTCCTCTGCCAGTAGCTTCAGCGGCTTCACCTACCAGTACTTCCTCTACCAGTAGCTTCAACGGCTTCACCTGCCAGTAACTGATCCACCAGTAGCTTCAAGGGCTTCAACTGCCAGTACTTCCTCTTCCAGTAGCTTCAACGGCTTTACGTGCCAGTACTTCCTCTGCCAGTAGCTTCAATGGCTTCACCTACCTCTACTTCCTCTGCCAGTAGCTTCAACGGCTTTACCTGACAGTAGCTGATCTGCCAGTAGCTTCAACAGCTTCACCTGCCAGTACTGGATCTGCTAGTAACTTCTGCAACGTCGCCTAGCAGTACTTCTACCACAAGTAGCTTCAACAGCCACTATTTCCCATGCTAGTAGCTTCAACGGCTTCACGTGCCAGTACTTCTTCTGCCAGGAGCTTCAATGGCTTCACCTACCTGTACTTCCTCTGCCAGTAGCTTCAACGGCTTCACCTGCCAGTACTGGATCTACCAGTAGCTTCAACAGCTTCACCTGCCAGTACCTCATCTGCCAGTAGCTTCAACGGCTTCACCTGCCGGTACCTGATCTGCCAGTAGCTTCAACGGCTTCACCTGCCAGTACTTCCTTTGCCAGTAGCTTCAACGGCTTCACCTGCCGGTAACTGTTCTGCCAGTAGCATCAACGGCTTCACCTGCCAGTACTTCCTCTGCCCGTAGCTTCAACGGCTTCACCTACCAGTTCTTCCTCTACCATTAGCTTCAACGGCTTCACCTACCGGTACTATATCTGCCAGTAGTTTCAACAGCTTCACCTGCCACTACTGGATCTGTCAGTACCTTCAACGGCTTCACCTGCCAGTACCTGATCTGCCAGTAGCTTCTGCAATGTCTCCTAGCAGTACTTCCAACACCAGTAGCTTCAACTGCCTCTATTTCCAATGCCAGTAGCTTCAATAGCTTCACTTGCCAGCACTTCCACAGCCAGTAGCTTCAACGGCTTCACCTGCCAGTACTTCCTCTGCCCGAAGCTTCTACGGCTTCACCTACCAGTACTTCCTCTACCAGTAGCTTCAACGGCTTCACCTGCTGGTACCTGTTCTGCCAGTAGCTTCAACGGCTTCACCTGCCAGTACCTGATCTGCCAGTAGCTTCAAAGGCTTTACCTGCCAGTGCCTGATCTGCCAGTAGCTTCAACGGCTTCACCTGCCTGTACTTCCTCTACCAGTAACTTCAACGGCTTCACCTACCAGTACTTTCTCTACCAGTAGCTTCAACTGCCAGTACTGGATCTGCCAGTAGCTTCTGCAACGTTGCCTACCAGTACTTCCACCACCAGTAGCTTCAACGGCTTCACCTACCAGTACTTCCTCTACCAGTAGCTTCAACGGCTTCACCTGCCAGTAACTGATCCGCCAGTAGCTTCAAGGGCTTCAACTGCCAGTACTTCCTCTTCCAGTAGCTTCAACGGCTTCACGTGCCAGTACTTCCTCTGCCAGTAGCTTCAATGGCTTCACCTACCTGTACTTCCTCTGCCAGTATCTTCAACGGCTTTACCTGGCAGTAGCTGATCTGCCAGTAGCTTCAACAGCTTCACCTGCCAGTACTGGATCTGCTAGTAACTTCTGCAACGTCGCCTACCTGTACTTCCTCTGCCAGTAGCTTCAACGGCTTCACCTGCCAGTACTGGATCTACCAGTAGCTTCAACAATTTCACCTGCCAGTACCTCATCTGCCAGTAGCTTCAATGGCTTCACCTGCCAGTACCTGATCTACCAGTAGCTTCAACAGCTTCACCTGACACTACTTCCTCTGCCAGTACCTTCAATTCATCTGCCAGTACCTGATCTGCCAGTAGCTTCAACGGCTTCACCTGCCAGTACTGGATCTTCCAGTAGCTTCTGCAACGTCGCCTAGCAGTACTTCTAACACAACTAGCTTCAACTGCCAATATTTCCAATGCCAGTAGCTTCAAAAGCTTCACTTGCCAGTACTTCAACAGCCATTAGCTTCAACGGCTTCATGTACCAGTACTTCCTCTGCCAGTAGCTTCAATGGCTTCACCTGCCAGTACTGGATCTTCCAGTAGCTTCTGCAACGTTGCCTAGCAGTACTTCTACCACAAGTAGCTTCAACTGCCACTATTTCCAATGCCAGTAGCTTCAATAGCTTCACTTGCCAGTACTTCCACAGCTATTAGCTTCAACGGCTTCACGTACCAGTACTTCCTCTGCCAGTAGCTTCAATGGCTTCACCTACCTGTACTTCCTCTGCCAGTAGCTTCAATGGCTTCACCTGCCAGTACCTGATCTGCCAATAGCTTCAACGGCTTCACCTGCCAGTACCTGATCTGCTAGTAGCTTCAACGGCTTCACCTGCCAGTACCTGATCTGCCAGTAGCTTCAACGGCTTCACCTGCCAGTACCTGATCTGCCAGTAGCTTCAACGGCTTCACCTGCTGTACCTGATCTGCTAGTAGCTTCAACGGCTTCACCTGCCAGTACCTGATCTGCCAGTAGCTTCAACGGCTTCACCTGCCAGTACCTGATCTGCCAGTAGCTTCAACGGCTTCACCTGCCAGTACTTCCTCTGCCCGTAGCTTCAACGGCTTCACCTGCCAGTACTTCCTCTACCAGTAGCTTCAACGGCTTCACCTGCCAGTAACTGATCCACCAGTAGCTTCAAGGGCTTCAACTGCCAGTACTTCCTCTTCCAGTAGCTTCAACGGCTTCACGTGCCAGTACTTCCTCTGCCAGTAGCTTCAATGGCTTCACCTACCTCTACTTCCTCTGCCAGTAGCTTCAACGGCTTTACCTGACAGTAGCTGATCTGCCAGTAGCTTCAACAGCTTCACCTGCCAGTACTGGATCTGCTAGTAACTTCTGCAACGTCGCCTAGCAGTACTTCTACCACAAGTAGCTTCAACAGCCACTATTTCCCATGCTAGTAGTTTCAACGGCTTCACGTGCCAGTACTTCTTCTGCCAGGAGCTTCAATGGCTTCACCTACCTGTACTTCCTCTGCCAGTAGCTTCAACAGCTTCACCTGCCAGTACTGGATCTATCAGTAGCTTCAACAGCTTCACCTGCCAGTACTTCCTCTGCCAGTACCTTCAATTCACCTGCCAGTACCTGATCTGCCAGTAGCTTCAACGGCTTCACCTGCCAGTACTGGATCTTCCAGTAGCTTCTGCAACATCGCCAAGCAGTACTTCTACCACAAGTAGCTTCAATTGCCACTATTTCCAATGCCAGTAGCTTCAAGGGCTTCACTTCCCAGTACTTCCACAGCCATTAGCTTCAACGGCTTCACGTGCCAGTACTTCCTCTGCCAGTAGCTTCAATGGCTTCACCTACCTGTACTTCCTCTGCCAGTAGCTTCAATGGCTTCACCTGCCAGTACCTGATCTGCCAGTAGCTTCAACGGCTTCACCTGCCAGTACTTCCTCTACCATTAGCTTCAACGGCTTCACCTACCGGTACTAGATCTGCCAGTAGCTTCAACAGCTTCACCCGCCACTACTGGATCTGCCAGTACCTTCAACGGCTTAACCTGCCAGTACCTGATCTGCCAGTAGCTTCTGCAATGTCTCCTAGCAGTACTTCCAACACCAGTAGCTTCAACTGCCTCTATTTCCAATGCCAGTAGCTTCAATAGCTTCACTTGCCGGTACCTGTTCTGCCAGTAGCATCAACGGCTTCACCTGCCGGTACCTGTTCTGCCAGTAGCATCAACGGCTTCACCTGCCAGTACCTGATCTGCCAGTAGCTTCAATGGCTTCACCTGCCAGTACCTGATCTGCCAGTAGCTTCAACGGCTTCACCTGCCAGTACTTCCTCTACCAGTAGCTTCAACGGCTTCACCTGCCGGTACCTGTTCTGCCAGTAGCATCAACGGCTTCACCTGCCAGTACCTGATCTGCCAGTAGCTTCAACGGCTTCACCTGCCGGTACCTGATCTGCCAGTAGCTTCAACGGCTTCACCTGCCAGTACTTCCTCTGCAAGTAGCTTCAACGGCTTCACCTGCCGGTAACTGTTCTGCCAGTAGCATCAACGGCTTCACCTGCCAGTACTTCCTCTGCCCGTAGCTTCAACGGCTTCACCTACCAGTTCTTCCTCTACCATTAGCTTCAACGGCTTCACCTACCGGTACTAGATCTGCCAGTAGTTTCAACAGCTTCACCTGCCACTACTGGATCTGTCAGTACCTTCAACGGCTTAACCTGCCATTACCTGATCTGCCAGTAGCTTCTGCAATGTCTCCTAGCAGTACTTCCAACACCAGTAGCTTCAACTGCCTCTATTTCCAATGCCAGTAGCTTCAATAGCTTCACTTGCCAGCACTTCCACAGCCAGTAGCTTCAACGGCTTCACCTGCCAGTACTTCCTCTGCCCGAAGCTTCTACGGCTTCACCTACCAGTACTTCCTCTACCAGTAGCTTCAACGGCTTCAACTGCTGGTACCTGTTCTGCCAGTAGCTTCAACGGCTTCACCTGCCAGTACCTGATCTGCCAGTAGCTTCAAAGGCTTTACCTGCCAGTGCCTGATCTGCCAGTAGCTTCAACGGCTTCACCTGCCTGTACTTCCTCTACCAGTAACTTCAACGGCTTCACCTACCAGTACTTTCTCTACCAGTAGCTTCAACTGCCAGTACTGGATCTGCCAGTAGCTTCTGCAACGTTGCCTACCAGTACTTCCACCACCAGTAGCTTCAAGGGCTTCAACTGCCAGTACTGGATCTTCCAGTAGCTTCTGCAACGTCGCCTAGCAGTACTTCTACCACAAGTAGCTTCAACTGCCACTATTTCCAATGCCAGTAGCTTCAATAGCTTCACTTGCCAGTACTTCCACAGCCATTAGCTTCAACGGCTTCACGTGCCAGTACTTCCTCTGCCAGTAGCTTCAATGGCTTCACCTACCTGTACTTCCTCTGCCAGTAGCTTCAATGGCTTCACCTGCCAGTACCTGATCTGCCAATAGCTTCAACGGCTTCACCTGCCAGTACCTGATCTGCTAGTAGCTTCAACGGCTTCACCTGCCAGTACCTGATCTGCCAGTAGCTTCAACGGCTTCAACTGCCAATACTTCCTCTGCCCGTAGCTTCAACGGCTTCACCTACCAGTACTTCCTCTACCAGTAGCTTCAACGGCTTCACCTGCCAGTAACTGATCCACCAGTAGCTTCAAGGGCTTCAACTGCCAGTACTTCCTCTTCCAGTAGCTTCAACGGCTTCACGTGCCAGTACTTCCTCTGCCAGTAGCTTCAATGGCTTCACCTACCTCTACTTCCTCTGCCAGTAGCTTCAACGGCTTTACCTGACAGTAGCTGATCTGCCAGTAGCTTCAACAGCTTCACCTGCCAGTACTGGATCTGCTAGTAACTTCTGCAACATCGCCTAGCAGTACTTCTACCACAAGTAGCTTCAACAGCCACTATTTCCCTTGCTAGTAGCTTCAACGGCTTCACGTGCCAGTACTTCTTCTGCCAGGAGCTTCAATGGCTTCACCTACCTGTACTTCCTCTGCCAGTAGCTTCAACGGCTTCACCTGCCAGTACTGGATCTATCAGTAGCTTCAACAGCTTCACCTGCCAGTACCTCATCTGCCAGTAGCTTCAATGGCTTCACCTGCCAGTACCTGATCTGCCAGTAGCTTCAACAGCTTCACCTGACAGTACTTCCTCTGCCAGTACCTTCAATTCACCTGCCAGTACCTGATCTGCCAGTAGCTTCAACGGGTTCACCTGCCAGTACTGGATCTGCCAGTAGCTTCAACGGCTTTACCTAATGTAAGTCTGATCTTTTGTTACCCTGTACAGATCTAGCCTCAAACTCCATTGTTACATTGCTGGTTACATCAACGGCTTCACCTGCCAGTACCTGATCTGCCAGTAGCTTCAACGGCTTCACCTGCCGGTACCTGATCTGCCAGTAGCATCAACGGCTTCACCTGCCAGTGCCTGATCTGCCAGTAGCTTCAACGGCTTCACCTGCCAGTACCTCATTTGCCAGTAGCTTCAACGGCTTCACCTGCCAGTACTTCCTCTGCCCGTAGCTTCAACGGCTTCACCTACCAGTTCTTCCTCTACCATTAGCTTCAACGGCTTCACCTACCGGTACTAGATCTGCCAGTAGTTTCAACAGCTTCACCTGCCACTACTGGATCTGCCAGTAGCTTCAACGGCTTCACCTGCCAGTACCTGATCTGCCAGTAGCTTCAACGGCTTCACCTGCCAGTACTTCCTCTACCAGTAGCTTCAACGGCTTTACCTGACAGTAGCTGATCTGCCAGTAGCTTCAACGGCTTCACCTGCCAGTACCTGATCTGCCAGTAGCTTCAACGGCTTTACCTGCCAGTACCTGATCTGCCAGTAGCTTCAACGGCTTCACCTGCCTGTACTTCCTCTACCAGTAACTTCAACGGCTTCACCTACCAGTACTTTCTCTACCAGTAGCTTCAACTGCCAGTACTGGATCTGCCAGTAGCTTCTGCAACGTTGCCTACCAGTACTTCCACCACCAGTAGCTTCAACGGCTTCACCTGCCAGTAACTGATCAGCCAGTAGCTTCAAGGGCTTCAACTGCCAGTACTGGATCTTCCAGTAGCTTCTGAAACGTCATCTAGCAGTACTTCTACCACAAGTAGCTTCAACTGCCACTATTTCCAATGCCAGTAGCTTCAATAGCTTCACGTGCCAGTACTTCCTCTGCCAGTAGCTTCAATGGCTTCACCTACCTGTACTTCCTCTGCCAGTAGCTTCAATGGCTTCACCTGCCAGTACCTGATCTGCCAGTAGCTTCAACGGCTTCACCTGCCAGTACCTGATCTGCCAGTAGCTTCAACGGCTTCACCTGCCAGTACTTCCTCTGCCCGTAAATTCAACGGCTTCACTTACCAGTACTTCCTCTACCATTAGCTTCAACGGCTTCACCTACCGGTACTAGATCTGCCAGTAGCTTCAACAGCTTCACCTGCCACTACTGGAACTGCCAGTACCTTCAACGGCTTAACCTGCCAGTACCTGATCTGCCAGTAGCTTCTGCAATGTCTCCTAGCAGTACTTCCAACACCAGTAGCTTCAACTGCCTCTATTTCCAATGCCAGTAGCTTCAATAGCTTCACTTGCCAGCACTTCCAAAGCCAGCAGCTTCAACGGCTTCACCTGCCAGTACTTCCTCTGCCCGAAGCTTCTACGGCTTCACCTACCAGTACTTCCTCTACCAGTAGCTTCAACGGCTTCACCTGCTGGTACCTGTTCTGCAAGTAGCTTCAACGGCTTCACCTGCCAGTACTTCCTCTGCCCGTAGCTTCAACGGCTTTACCTGCCAGTACCTGATCTGCCAGTAGCTTCAACGGCTTCACCTGCCTGTACTTCCTCTACCAGTAACTTCAACGGCTTCACCTACCAGTACTTTCTCTACCAGTAGCTTCAACTGCCAGTACTGGATCTGCCAGTAGCTTCTGCAACGTTGCCTACCAGTACTTCCACCACCAGTAGCTTCAACGGCTTCACCTGCCAGTAACTGATCAGCCAGTAGCTTCAAGGGCTTCAACTGCCAGTACTGGATCTTCCAGTAGCTTCTGCAACGTCGCCTAGCAGTACTTCTACCACAAGTAGCTTCAACTGCCACTATTTCCAATGCCAGTAGCTTCAATAGCTTCACTTGCCAGTACTTCCACAGCCATTAGCTTCAACGGCTTCACGTGCCAGTACTTCCTCTGCCAGTAGCTTCAATGGCTTCACCTACCTGTACTTCCTCTGCCAGTAGCTTCAATGGCTTCACCTGCCAGTACCTGATCTGCCAATAGCTTCAACGGCTTCACCTGCCAGTACCTGATCTGCTAGTAGCTTCAACGGCTTCACCTGCCAGTACCTGATCTGCCAGTAGCTTCAACGGCTTCACCTGCCAGTACCTGATCTGCCAGTAGCTTCAACGGCTTCAACTGCCAGTACTTCCTCTGCCCGTAGCTTCAACGGCTTCACCTACCAGTACTTCCTCTACCAGTAGCTTCAACGGCTTCACCTGCCAGTAACTGATCCACCAGTAGCTTCAAGGGCTTCAACTGCCAGTACTTCCTCTTCCAGTAGCTTCAACGGCTTCACGTGCCAGTACTTCCTCTGCCAGTAGCTTCAATGGCTTCACCTACCTCTACTTCCTCTGCCAGTAGCTTCAACGGCTTTACCTGACAGTAGCTGATCTGCCAGTAGCTTCAACAGCTTCACCTGCCAGTACTGGATCTGCTAGTAACTTCTGCAACGTCGCCTAGCAGTACTTCTACCACAAGTAGCTTCAACAGCCACTATTTCCCTTGCTAGTAGCTTCAACGGCTTCACGTGCCAGTACTTCTTCTGCCAGGAGCTTCAATGGCTTCACCTACCTGTACTTCCTCTGCCAGTAGCTTCAACGGCTTCACCTGCCAGTACTGGATCTATCAGTAGCTTCAACAGCTTCACCTGCCAGTACCTCATCTGCCAGTAGCTTCAATGGCTTCACCTGCCAGTACCTGATCTGCCAGTAGCTTCAACAGCTTCACCTGACAGTACTTCCTCTGCCAGTACCTTCAATTCACCTGCCAGTACCTGATCTGCCAGTAGCTTCAACGGCTTCACCTGCCAGTACTGGATCTGCCAGTAGCTTCAACGGCTTTACCTAATGTAAGTCTGATCTTTTGTTACCCTGTACAGATCTAGCCTCAAACTCCATTGTTACATTGCTGGTTACATCAACAGCTTCACCTGCCAGTACCTGATCTGCCAGTAGCTTCAACGGCTTCACCTGCCGGTACCTGATCTGCCAGTAGCATCAACGGCTTCACCTGCCAGTACCTGATCTGCCAGTAGCTTCAACGGCTTCACCTGCCAGTACCTCATTTGCCAGTAGCTTCAACGGCTTCACCTGCCAGTACTTCCTCTGCCCGTAGCTTCAACGGCTTCACCTACCAGTTCTTCCTCTACCAGTAGCTTCAACGGCTTCACCTGCCAGTAACTGATCCACCAGTAGCTTCAAGGGCTTCAACTGCCAGTACTTCCTCTTCCAGTAGCTTCAACGGCTTCACGTGCCAGTACTTCCTCTGCCAGTAGCTTCAATGGCTTCACCTACCTCTACTTCCTCTGCCAGTAGCTTCAACGGCTTTACCTGACAGTAGCTGATCTGCCAGTAGCTTCAACAGCTTCACCTGCCAGTACTGGATCTGCTAGTAACTTCTGCAACGTCGCCTAGCAGTACTTCTACCACAAGTAGCTTCAACAGCCACTATTTCCCTTGCTAGTAGCTTCAACGGCTTCACGTGCCAGTACTTCTTCTGCCAGGAGCTTCAATGGCTTCACCTACCTGTACTTCCTCTGCCAGTAGCTTCAACGGCTTCACCTGCCAGTACTGGATCTATCAGTAGCTTCAACAGCTTCACCTGCCAGTACCTCATCTGCCAGTAGCTTCAATGGCTTCACCTGCCAGTACCTGATCTGCCAGTAGCTTCAACAGCTTCACCTGACAGTACTTCCTCTGCCAGTACCTTCAATTCACCTGCCAGTACCTGATCTGCCAGTAGCTTCAACGGCTTCACCTGCCAGTACTGGATCTGCCAGTAGCTTCAACGGCTTTACCTAATGTAAGTCTGATCTTTTGTTACCCTGTACAGATCTAGCCTCAAACTCCATTGTTACATTGCTGGTTACATCAACGGCTTCACCTGCCAGTACCTGATCTGCCAGTAGCTTCAACGGCTTCACCTGCCGGTACCTCATTTGCCAGTAGCATCAACGGCTTCACCTGCCAGTACCTGATCTGCCAGTAGCTTCAACGGCTTCACCTGCCAGTACCTCATTTGCCAGTAGCTTCAACGGCTTCACCTGCCAGTACTTCCTCTGCCCGTAGCTTCAACGGCTTCACCTACCAGTTCTTCCTCTACCATTAGCTTCAACGGCTTCACCTACCGGTACTAGATCTGCCAGTAGTTTCAACAGCTTCACCTGCCACTACTGGATCTGCCAGTAGCTTCAACGGCTTCACCTGCCAGTACCTGATCTGCCAGTAGCTTCAACGGCTTCACCTGCCAGTACTTCCTCTACCAGTAGCTTCAACGTCTTTACCTGACAGTAGCTGATCTGCCAGTAGCTTCAACGGCTTCACCTGCCAGTACCTGATCTGCCAGTAGCTTCAACGGCTTTACCTGCCAGTACCTGATCTGCCAGTAGCTTCAACGGCTTCACCTGCCTGTACTTCCTCTACCAGTAACTTCAACGGCTTCACCTACCAGTACTTTCTCTACCAGTAGCTTCAACTGCCAGTACTGGATCTGCCAGTAGCTTCTGCAACGTTGCCTACCAGTACTTCCACCACCAGTAGCTTCAACGGCTTCACCTGCCAGTAACTGATCAGCCAGTAGCTTCAAGGGCTTCAACTGCCAGTACTGGATCTTCCAGTAGCTTCTGAAACGTCGTCTAGCAGTACTTCTACCACAAGTAGCTTCAACTGCCACTATTTCCAATGCCAGTAGCTTCAATAGCTTCACGTGCCAGTACTTCCTCTGCCAGTAGCTTCAATGGCTTCACCTACCTGTACTTCCTCTGCCAGTAGCTTCAATGGCTTCACCTGCCAGTACCTGATCTGCCAGTAGCTTCAACGGCTTCACCTGCCAGTACCTGATCTGCCAGTAGCTTCAACGGCTTCACCTGCCAGTACTTCCTCTGCCCGTAGCTTCAACGGCTTCACCTGCCGGTACCTGTTCTGCCAGTAGCATCAACGGCTTCACCTGCCAGTACCTGATCTGCCAGTAGCTTCAACGGCTTCACCTGCCAGTACGTGATCTGCCAGTAGCTTCAACAGCTTCACCTGCCAGTACTTCCTCTGCCCGTAGCTTCAACGGCTTCACCTACCAGTTCTTCCTCTACCATTAGCTTCAACGGCTTCACCTACCGGTACTAGATCTGCCAGTAGTTTCAACAGCTTCACCTGCCACTACTGGATCTGCCAGTACCTTCAACGGCTTAACCTGCCAGTACCTGATCTGCCAGTAGCTTCTGCAATGTCTCCTAGCAGTACTTCCAACACCAGTAGCTTCAACTGCCTCTATTTCCAATGCCAGTAGCTTCAATAGCTTCACTTGCCGGTATCTGTTCTGCCAGTAGCATCAACGGCTTCACCTGCCGGTACCTGTTCTGCCAGTAGCATCAACGGCTTCACCTGCCAGTACCTGATCTGCCAGTAGCTTCAATGGCTTCACCTGCCAGTACCTGATCTGCCAGTAGCTTCAACGGCTTCACCTGCCAGTACTTCCTCTACCAGTAGCTTCAACGGCTTCACCTGCCGGTACCTGTTCTGCCAGTAGCATCAACGGCTTCACCTGCCAGTACCTGATCTGCCAGTAGCTTCAACGGCTTCACCTGCCGGTACCTGATCTGCCAGTAGCTTCAACGGCTTCACCTGCCAGTACTTCCACTGCCAGTAGCTTCAACGGCTTCACCTGCCAGTACCTGATCTGCCAGTAGCTTCAACGGCTTCAACTGCCAGTACTTCCTCTGCCCGTAGCTTCTGCAACGTCGCCTAGCAGTACTTCTACCACAAGTAGCTTCAACTGCCACTATTTCCAATGCCAGTAGCTTCAATAGCTTCACTTGCCAGTACTTCCACAGCCATTAGCTTCAACGGCTTCACGTGCCAGTACTTCCTCTGCCAGTAGCTTCAATGGCTTCACCTACCTGTACTTCCTCTGCCAGTAGCTTCAATGGCTTCACCTGCCAGTACCTGATCTGCCAATAGCTTCAACGGCTTCACCTGCCAGTACCTGATCTGCTAGTAGCTTCAACGGCTTCACCTGCCAGTACCTGATCTGCCAGTAGCTTCAACGGCTTCACCTGCCAGTACCTGATCTGCCAGTAGCTTCAACGGCTTCAACTGCCAGTACTTCCTCTGCCCGTAGCTTCAACGGCTTCACCTACCAGTACTTCCTCTACCAGTAGCTTCAACGGCTTCACCTGCCAGTAACTGATCCACCAGTAGCTTCAAGGGCTTCAACTGCCAGTACTTCCTCTTCCAGTAGCTTCAACGGCTTCACGTGCCAGTACTTCCTCTGCCAGTAGCTTCAATGGCTTCACCTACCTCTACTTCCTCTGCCAGTAGCTTCAACGGCTTTACCTGACAGTAGCTGATCTGCCAGTAGCTTCAACAGCTTCACCTGCCAGTACTGGATCTGCTAGTAACTTCTGCAACGTCGCCTAGCAGTACTTCTACCACAAGTAGCTTCAACAGCCACTATTTCCCTTGCTAGTAGCTTCAACGGCTTCACGTGCCAGTACTTCTTCTGCCAGGAGCTTCAATGGCTTCACCTACCTGTACTTCCTCTGCCAGTAGCTTCAACGGCTTCACCTGCCAGTACTGGATCTATCAGTAGCTTCAACAGCTTCACCTGCCAGTACCTCATCTGCCAGTAGCTTCAATGGCTTCACCTGCCAGTACCTGATCTGCCAGTAGCTTCAACAGCTTCACCTGACAGTACTTCCTCTGCCAGTACCTTCAATTCACCTGCCAGTACCTGATCTGCCAGTAGCTTCAGCGGCTTCACCTGCCAGTACTGGATCTGCCAGTAGCTTCAACGGCTTTACCTAATGTAAGTCTGATCTTTTGTTACCCTGTACAGATCTAGCCTCAAACTCCATTGTTACATTGCTGGTTACATCAACAGCTTCACCTGCCAGTACCTGATCTGCCAGTAGCTTCAACGGCTTCACCTGCCGGTACCTGATCTGCAAGTAGCATCAACGGCTTCACCTGCCAGTACCTGATCTGCCAGTAGCTTCAACGGCTTCACCTGCCAGTACCTCATTTGCCAGTAGCTTCAACGGCTTCACCTGCCAGTACTTCCTCTGCCCGTAGCTTCAACGGCTTCACCTACCAGTTCTTCCTCTACCAGTAGCTTCAACGGCTTCACCTGCCAGTAACTGATCCACCAGTAGCTTCAAGGGCTTCAACTGCCAGTACTTCCTCTTCCAGTAGCTTCAACGGCTTCACGTGCCAGTACTTCCTCTGCCAGTAGCTTCAATGGCTTCACCTACCTCTACTTCCTCTGCCAGTAGCTTCAACGGCTTTACCTGACAGTAGCTGATCTGCCAGTAGCTTCAACAGCTTCACCTGCCAGTACTGGATCTGCTAGTAACTTCTGCAACGTCGCCTAGCAGTACTTCTACCACAAGTAGCTTCAACAGCCACTATTTCCCTTGCTAGTAGCTTCAACGGCTTCACGTGTCAGTACTTCTTCTGCCAGGAGCTTCAATGGCTTCACCTACCTGTACTTCCTCTGCCAGTAGCTTCAACGGCTTCACCTGCCAGTACTGGATCTATCAGTAGCTTCAACAGCTTCACCTGCCAGTACCTCATCTGCCAGTAGCTTCAATGGCTTCACCTGCCAGTACCTGATCTGCCAGTAGCTTCAACAGCTTCACCTGACAGTACTTCCTCTGCCAGTACCTTCAATTCACCTGCCAGTACCTGATCTGCCAGTAGCTTCAACGGCTTCACCTGCCAGTACTGGATCTGCCAGTAGCTTCAACGGCTTTACCTAATGTAAGTCTGATCTTTTGTTACCCTGTACAGATCTAGCCTCAAACTCCATTGTTACATTGCTGGTTACATCAACGGCTTCACCTGCCAGTACCTGATCTGCCAGTAGCTTCAACGGCTTCACCTGCCGGTACCTCATTTGCCAGTAGCATCAACGGCTTCACCTGCCAGTACCTGATCTGCCAGTAGCTTCAACGGCTTCACCTGCCAGTACCTCATTTGCCAGTAGCTTCAACGGCTTCACCTGCCAGTACTTCCTCTGCCCGTAGCTTCAACGGCTTCACCTACCAGTTCTTCCTCTACCATTAGCTTCAACGGCTTCACCTACCGGTACTAGATCTGCCAGTAGTTTCAACAGCTTCACCTGCCACTACTGGATCTGCCAGTAGCTTCAACGGCTTCACCTGCCAGTACCTGATCTGCCAGTAGCTTCAACGGCTTCACCTGCCAGTACTTCCTCTACCAGTAGCTTCAACGTCTTTACCTGACAGTAGCTGATCTGCCAGTAGCTTCAACGGCTTCACCTGCCAGTACCTGATCTGCCAGTAGCTTCAACGGCTTTACCTGCGAGTACCTGATCTGCCAGTAGCTTCAACGGCTTCACCTGCCTGTACTTCCTCTACCAGTAACTTCAACGGCTTCACCTACCAGTACTTTCTCTACCAGTAGCTTCAACTGCCAGTACTGGATCTGCCAGTAGCTTCTGCAACGTTGCCTACCAGTACTTCCACCACCAGTAGCTTCAACGGCTTCACCTGCCAGTAACTGATCAGCCAGTAGCTTCAAGGGCTTCACCTGCAGTACTGGATCTTCCAGTAGCTTCTGAAACGTCGTCTAGCAGTACTTCTACCACAAGTAGCTTCAACTGCCACTATTTCCAATGCCAGTAGCTTCAATAGCTTCACGTGCCAGTACTTCCTCTGCCAGTAGCTTCAATGGCTTCACCTACCTGTACTTCCTCTGCCAGTAGCTTCAATGGCTTCACCTGCCAGTACCTGATCTGCCAGTAGCTTCAACGGCTTCACCTGCCAGTACCTGATCTGCCAGTAGCTTCAACGGCTTCACCTGCCAGTACTTCCTCTGCCCGTAGCTTCAACGGCTTCACCTGCCGGTACCTGTTCTGCCAGTAGCATCAACGGCTTCACCTGCCAGTACCTGATCTGCCAGTAGCTTCAACGGCTTCACCTGCCAGTACGTGATCTGCCAGTAGCTTCAACAGCTTCACCTGCCAGTACTTCCTCTGCCCGTAGCTTCAACGGCTTCACCTACCAGTTCTTCCTCTACCATTAGCTTCAACGGCTTCACCTACCGGTACTAGATCTGCCAGTAGTTTCAACAGCTTCACCTGCCACTACTGGATCTGCCAGTACCTTCAACGGCTTAACCTGCCAGTACCTGATCTGCCAGTAGCTTCTGCAATGTCTCCTAGCAGTACTTCCAACACCAGTAGCTTCAACTGCCTCTATTTCCAATGCCAGTAGCTTCAATAGCTTCACTTGCCGGTATCTGTTCTGCCAGTAGCATCAACGGCTTCACCTGCCGGTACCTGTTCTGCCAGTAGCATCAACGGCTTCACCTGCCAGTACCTGATCTGCCAGTAGCTTCAATGGCTTCACCTGCCAGTACCTGATCTGCCAGTAGCTTCAACGGCTTCACCTGCCAGTACTTCCTCTACCAGTAGCTTCAACGGCTTCACCTGCCGGTACCTGTTCTGCCAGTAGCATCAACGGCTTCACCTGCCAGTACCTGATCTGCCAGTAGCTTCAACGGCTTCACCTGCCGGTACCTGATCTGCCAGTAGCTTCAACGGCTTCACCTGCCAGTACTTCCACTGCCAGTAGCTTCAACGGCTTCACCTGCCGGTACCTGTTCTGCCAGTAGCATCAACGGCTTCACCTGCCAGTACCTGATCTGCCAGTAGCTTAAACGGCTTCACCTGCCAGTACCTGATCTGCCAGTAGCTTCAACGGCTTCACCTGCCAGTACTTCCTCTACCAGTAGCTTCAACGGCTTCACCTGCCGGTACCTGTTCTGCCAGTAGCATCAACGGCTTCACCTGCCAGTACCTGATCTGCCAGTAGCTTCAACGGCTTCTCCTGCCAGTACTTCCTCTGCCCGTAGCTTCAACGGCTTCACCTACCAGTTCTTCCTCTACCATTAGCTTCAACGGCTTCACCTACCGGTACTAGATCTGCCAGTAGTTTCAACAGCTTCACCTGCCACTACTGGATCTGCCAGTACCTTCAACGGCTTAACCTGCCAGTACCTGATCTGCCAGTAGCTTCTGCAATGTCTCCTAGCAGTACTTCCAACACCAGTAGCTTCAACTGCCTCTATTTCCAATGCCAGTAGCTTCAATAGCTTCACTTGCCAGCACTTCCACAGCCAGTAGCTTCAACGGCTTCACCTGCCAGTACTTCCTCTGCCCGAAGCTTCTACGGCTTCACCTACCAGTACTTCCTCTACCAGTAGCTTCAACGGCTTCACCTGCTGGTACCTGTTCTGCCAGTAGCTTCAACGGCTTCACCTGCCAGTACCTGATCTGCCAGTAGCTTCAACGGCTTTACCTGCCAGTGCCTGATCTGCCAGTAGCTTCAACGGCTTCACCTGCCTGTACTTCCTCTACCAGTAACTTCAACGGCTTCACCTACCAGTACTTTCTCTACCAGTAGCTTCAACTGCCAGTACTGGATCTTCCAGTAGCTTCTGCAACGTTGCCTACCAGTACTTCCACCACCAGTAGCTTCAACGGCTTCACCTGCCAGTAACTGATCAGCTAGTAGCTTCAAGGGCTTCAACTGCCAGTACTGGATCTTCCAGTAGCTTCTGCAACGTCGTCTAGCAGTACTTCTACCACAAGTAGCTTCAACTGCCTCTATTTCCAATGCCAGTAGCTTCAATAGCTTCACTTGCCAGCACTTCCACAGCCAGTAGCTTCAACGGCTTCACCTGCCAGTACTTCCTCTGCCCGAAGCTTCTACGGCTTCACCTACCAGTACTTCCTCTACCAGTAGCTTCAACGGCTTCACCTGCTGGTACCTGTTCTGCCAGTAGCTTCAACGGCTTCACCTGCCAGTACCTGATCTGCCAGTAGCTTCAACGGCTTTACCTGCCAGTGCCTGATCTGCCAGTAGCTTCAACGGCTTCACCTGCCTGTACTTCCTCTACCAGTAACTTCAACGGCTTCACCTACCAGTACTTTCTCTACCAGTAGCTTCAACTGCCAGTACTGGATCTGCCAGTAGCTTCTGCAACGTTGCCTACCAGTACTTCCACCACCAGTAGCTTCAACGGCTTCACCTGCCAGTAACTGATCAGCTAGTAGCTTCAAGGGCTTCAACTGCCAGTACTGGATCTTCCAGTAGCTTCTGCAACGTCGTCTAGCAGTACTTCTACCACAAGTAGCTTCAACTGCCACTATTTCCAATGCCAGTAGCTTCAATAGCTTCACTTGCCAGTACTTCCACAGCCATTAGCTTCAACGGCTTCACGTGCCAGTACTTCCTCTGCCAGTAGCTTCAATGGCTTCACCTACCTGTACTTCCTCTGCCAGTAGCTTCAAAGGCTTCACCTGCCAGTACCTGATCTGCCAATAGCTTCAACGGCTTCACCTGCCAGTACCTGATCTGCTAGTAGCTTCAACGGCTTCACCTGCCAGTACCTGATCTGCCAGTAGCTTCAACGGCTTCACCTGCCAGTACCTGATCTGCCAGTAGCTTCAACGGCTTCACCTGCCAGTACTTCCTCTGCCCGTAGCTTCAACGGCTTCACCTAACAGTACTTCCTCTACCAGTAGCTTCAACGGCTTCACCTGCCAGTAACTGATCCACCAGTAGCTTCAAGGGCTTCAACTGCCAGTACTTCCTCTTCCAGTAGCTTCATCGGCTTCACGTGCCAGTACTTCCTCTGCCAGTAGCTTCAATGGCTTCACCTACCTCTACTTCCTCTGCCAGTAGCTTCAACGGCTTTACCTGACAGTAGCTGATCTGCCAGTAGCTTCAACGGCTTCACCTGCCAGTACCTGATCTGCCAGTAGCTTCAACGGCTTTACCTGCCAGTACCTGATCTGCCAGTAGCTTCAACGGCTTCACCTGCCTGTACTTCCTCTACCAGTAACTTCAATGGCTTCACCTACCTCTACTTCCTCTGCCAGTAGCTTCAACGGCTTCACCTGCCGGTACCTGTTCTGCCAGTAGCATCAACGGCTTCACCTGCCAGTACCTTATCTGCCAGTAGCTTCAATGTCTTCACCTGCCAGTACCTGATCTGCCAGTAGCTTCAACAGCTTCACCTGACAGTACTTCCTCTGCCAGTACCTTCAATTCACCTGCCAGTACCTGATCTGCCAGTAGCTTCAACGGCTTCACCTGCCAGTACTTGATCTTCCAGTAGCTTCTGCAACGTCGCCTAGGAGTACTTCCAACACAACTAGCTTCAACTGCCAATATTTCCAATGCCAGTAGCTTCAAAAGATTCACTTGCCAGTACTTCCACAGCCATTAGCTTCAACGGCTTCACGTACCAGTATTTCCTCTGCCAGTAGCTTCAATGGCTTCACCTACCTGTACTTCCTCTACCAGTAGCTTCAATGGCTTTACCTGCCAGTACCTGATCTGCCAGTAGCTTTAACGGCTTTACCTGACAGTAGCTGATCTGCCAGTAGCTTCAACAGCTTCACCTGCCAGTACTGGATCTGCTAGTAACTTCTGCAACGTCGCCTAGCAGTACTTCTACCACAAGTAGCTTCAACAGCCACTATTTCCCATGCCAGTAGCTTCAATAGCTTCACTTGCCAGCACTTCCACAGCCAGTAGCTTCAACGGCTTCACCTGCCAGTACTTCCTCTGCACGAAGCTTCTACGGCTTCACCTACCAGTACTTCCACTACCAGTAGCTTCAACGGCTTCACCTGCTGGTACCTGTTCTGCCAGTAGCTTCAACGGCTTCACCTGCCAGTACCTGATCTGCCAGTAGCTTCAACGGCTTCACCTGCCAGTACCTGATCTGCCAGTAGCTTCAATGGCTTTACCTGCCAGTACCTGATCTGCCAGTAGCTTCAACGGCTTCACCTGCCTGTACTTCCTCTACCAGTGACTTCAACGGCTTCACCTACCAGTACTTTCTCTACCAGTAGCTTCAACTGCCAGTACTGGATCTGCCAGTAGCTTCTGCAACGTTGCCTACCAGTACTTCCACCACCAGTAGCTTCAACGGCTTCACCTGCCAGTAACTGATCAGCTAGTAGCTTCAAGGGCTTCAACTGCCAGTACTGGATCTTCCAGTAGCTTCTGCAACGTCGTCTAGCAGTACTTCTACCACAAGTAGCTTCAACTGCCACTATTTCCAATGCCAGTAGCTTCAATGGCTTCACCTGCCAGTACCTGATCTGCCAGTAGCTTTAACGGCTTCACCTGCCAGTACTGGATCTTCCAGTAGCTTCTGCAACGTTGCCTAGCAGTACTTCCTCTGCCAGTAGCTTCAACGGCTTTACCTGCCGGTACTGGATCTGCCAGTAGCTTCAACAGCTTCACCTGACACTACTGGATCTGCCAGTAGCTTCTGCAATGTTGCCTACCAGTAGTTCCACCAACAGTAGCTTCAATGGCTTCACCTGCCAGTACCTGATCTGCCAGTAGCTTCAACGGCTTCATCTACCAGGACTTCATCTATCAGTAGCTTCGACGGCTTCACCTGCCAGTACCTGTTCTGCCAGAAGCTTCAACAGCTTCACCTGCCACTACTGGACCTGCCAGAACCTTCAACAGCTTCACCTGCCACTACTGGATCTGCCAGTAGCTTCAATGGCTTCACCTGCCAGTACCTGACCTACCAGTAGCTTCAATAGCTTCACTTGCCAGTACTTCCACAGCCATTAGCTTCAACGGCTTCACGTGCCAGTACTTCCTCTGCCAGTAGCTTCAATGGCTTCACCTACCTGTACTTCCTCTGCCAGTAGCTTCAACGGCTTCACCTGACAGTACCTGATCTGCCAGTAGCTTCAACAGCTTCACCTGCCAGTACTGGATCTGCTAGTAGCTTCTGCAACGTCGCCTAGCAGTACTTCTACCACAAGTAGCTTCAACAGCCACTATTTCCCATGCTAGTAGCTTCAACGGCTTCACGTGCCAGTACTTCCTCTGCCAGGAGCTTCAATGGCTTCACCTACCTGTACTTCCTCTGCCAGTAGCTTCAACGGCTTCACCTGCCAGTACTGGATCTACCAGTAGCTTCAACAGCTTCACCTGCCAGTACCTCATCTGCCAGTAGCTTCAATGGCTTCACCTGCCAGTACCTGATCTGCCAGTAGCTTCAACAGCTTCACCTGCCAGTACTTCCTCTGCCAGTACCTTCAATTCACCTTCCAGTACCTGATCTGCCAGTAGCTTCAACGGCTTCACCTGCCAGTACTGGATCTTCCAGTAGCTTCTGCAACGTCGCCTAGCAGTACTTCTACCACAAGTACCTTCAACTGCCACTATTTCCAATGCCAGTAGCTTCAATAGCTTCACTTGCCAGTACTTCCACAGCCATTATCTTCAACGGCTTCACGTGCCAGTACTTCCTCTGCCAGTAGCTTCAATGGCTTCACCTACCTGTACTTCCTCTGCCAGTAGCTTCAATGGCTTCACCTGCCAGTACCTGATCTGCCAGTAGCTTCAACGGCTTCACCTGCCAGTACCTGATCTGCCAGTAGCTTCAACGGCTTCACCTGCCAGTACCTGATCTGCCAGTAGCTTCAACGGCTTCACCTGCCAGTACTTCCTCTGCCCGTAGCTTCAACGGCTTCACCTACCAGTACTTCCTCTACCAGTAGCTTCAACAGCTTCACCTGCCACTAGTGGATCTGCCAGTAGCTTCTGCAACGTTGCCTAGCAGTACTTCCACTAACAATAGCTTCAATGGCTTCACCTGCCAGTCCCTGATCTGCCATTAGCTTCAACGGCTTCACCTGCCAGTACCTGTTCTGCCAGTAGCTTCAACAGCTTCACCTGCCACTACTGGACCTGCCAGTAGCTTCAACAGCTTCACCTGCCACTACTGGATCTGCCAGTACCTTCAACGGCTTCACCTGCCAGTACTTCCTCTACCAGTATCTTGAGCGGCTTCACCTGCCAGTACTTATTATTATTATTATTATTATTATTTATTTATTTATTTATATAGCACCATCAATGTACATGGTGCTGTACAGAGTAAAACAGTAAATAGCAAGACCCTGCCGCATAGGCTTACAGTCTTATAAAATCATAGTAAAACAATAAGGAGGGGAAGAGAATGCAAACAGGTACAGGGTAGGGTAAGCAGGCACAGGGTAGGGAAAAACTAACAGTCATACTGCTCTAACAGTCAGGAAGTTTTTCCTGATGTCCAGCTGGAATCTGGCTTCCTTTAACTTGAGTACAGAATTATGCATGGTGCGGAGAATGTGGATAGGGAGACGTTTTTCTCTTTCTCCCATAATATCAGAACCCGGGGTCATTCCATGAAGTAGTGATGGCCACCAATTCCATAAGGCTATGTGCTACCTCCAGACACAATAAGCCTATACAAGCAAGTGGCTGGGGAACACGGGCAGAAGGATGCTTTTTCAGTATGTCCTACTTGTGGGTCCCTGGTCGACAGCTTGTTGGTCACTGTGTGAACAGAATGCTGGACTAGATGGGATCTTGGTGATCCAGCATGGCCCTTCCTGTCTTCTTATCTTCTTATAACATCATGAGATGCTCATTAGCTGTGCTGAGTGTGGATTATGGGTGTTGTTATAGTCCAGCACATCTAGAGGATGGCAAATTTGGGAAGACTGGTCTGTAGTAAGGATCTGTAAAGCCTGTGATTTTATAGACATGGGCAGTTCTTCTGCCTTTCAGATTGGCACTGCGCACGTGGGATGCTTGTCTGCCAGATGTGATTTCCACAACGCAAATCTGAATCATCATTGTGTACTACATGTACATATTATTATCCACAGCAGGTTTCATTGTGTCTCCCCATTCACAAGGACAGATAGCTCCCTAAGCAGTATATTCCATACCTTAAATCATTACTGAGCCCCACATACCTAACTGGCTCAACTGAGCACCAATGTCCCCACTATTTCATGGAACTAATCAAAATACCCTCAGACCTGTGGTCTGTTCAGAACACATCTACAGCAGCGCATGTGCAGGTTTGCGCATTAGGCATGGAAAGTCACAGTTATTATTCATGGCATCCCTTCTATCAGCTTCATGTCGCTTACATTCTTTGTGATTGCACATGGGGCATGTCTACATCAGCCCTGTATCCCAGGATCATCCAGGGATCATTCCTGTGCATCCAGATGGCACACAGGGGATCCTGGGAGCAGGCAAGGTCAATCACTCCATTTTCATGGGATAACCCTTAGGTGTAGAAAGGGCCATGGTGAAAGTCAAATTCTGCTCTAGGAAGCGACTAATACTTGCTTCAGCATTACTCCTGCTCTTCGTGTTTCCCTTTTTGTTTCTGTTCCTTCTCTTCAGGCTGCTCATTTCATGACTCCCTCCTGTTTATGTTCAACCAATGTCAAGGAGAACACAAGTGACATGTGTCAGGAAATGACAGTGTGCCCTTAGGAAGTGAAGGGTCAATGGGGCAGATTTTACAACAGGGGCAAGTTGCCAATGGAGGGAAATGTGAAGTGGCCTCCTCTTATATCTTCTTGGGTGTCTGTCATCAATTTGTTAATTTCGTTTTCATTTCCGTGGATCTGAGCAAGCAGCTTGCTTGCTTCATTCTCCTCAGATTCACTCAGCCATAGAGCTATCGTTTTGTTCTAACACTGTTTTAATATTAAAATGTAATGTGGACATGCAGCACCAAACCACCATTTAGCAAGTTCAGATCATGCAGATATGCTGGGTGGGGAGAGGGAGAAATAGTGTGGGGCTGGGGAGAGAGATTTGCTCATTTATTATTTCTATTACTATCCCAGTCCTAAAAATGTACTGTTAGAATGCTTATGCATAAAATCACTTTAACGTAATGTCTTGCCTTTGGTTAGAATGTCAGAGGATAGCTTGTTGGGGTGACTGCCCAATGAGCCACCAACTTATGGAAGACCACAGGTCTTCTTCCATAAACCTCCATTTTGTGCAACCATGGCCATAAATAGGACCAGTTATACAAAATCGCAGGTATTACACTGACGTTTTTTGTGTAAATGACCCTATCTACAGCTGCCATTTTGCGTAAAATGGGGATTTACATAAAAACCTAGCCGCTATTTCCTACAAAATGGTGCTTGCAGGCAGGAAGGGATGCTGTGCGCCTCTCGGTGGGCACCTGCAGGCCATCGCCCCATGCCCTCACTGGGGGTGGGGAAGTGATGGGGGTCTGGTGTGTAGCACATGGGGTGGACTCAGGAGAATTTGCCCATCTCTAGTTGTTGTATGGTCTTAAGATCTGACGTTGCCACCAGCTATTCCCATACGTAGAAGCTATTCCCTGTAAGATCATCTACAGGGGCCCTTCTCCGTGAGCCCCTGCCAAAGGAAGTGAGGCAGGTGGCTACTAGAAGGAGGGCTTTCTCCGCTGTGGCACCCTGGTTGTGGAATGAGCTCCCCAGAGAGGTCGGCCTGGCGCCTACACTGTACTCTTTTCGTCTCCAGCTGAAGACCTTTTTATTAGGGGTGTGATCCGCTCCGATTAGGAGCGTAGAAGCAGTAGCGGATTGGCCTGCTCCGCCTTACCCAGAGGCGGAGTAGGAGCGGACCGCGGACCCCCTAGAAGCAAGGCGAAGAGAAGCGGCCATTTTTCGGAGCTCCTAGTTCAGGCGGAGCGCTCCGGTCGCCATCTTGAAAACATTTCACCATAGGATTGCATTGCGGCAAATAATCGCGCATAACTACGTTCTTTTTAAAGCTATCGTTCTAGAAATTCTTGTGCTCAGAGAGTCGTGGATGGGGGTCATTTTGAGACCACTCTCACCTCTCTGCGTTGTCTGGGTCGCGTGCTATATTTTTGTGAAAATCGGGTCAACCGCGCGGCTCAAACGGCGTTTTCGGCTTTTCGCCCATAGGATTGCATTGAGGGAAAGACTCGGGCATAACTGGGTTGGTTTTTAAGCTATCGTTCTGAAAATTCTTGTGCACAGAGAGTCGTGGATGGGGGTCATTTTGAGACCACTCTCACCTCTCTGCGTTGTCTGGGTCGCGTGCTATATTTTTGTGAAAATCGGGTCAACCGCGCGGCTCAAACGGCGTTTTCGGCTTTTCGCCCATAGGATTGCATTGAGGGAAAGACTCGGGCATAACTGGGTTGGTTTTTAAGCTATCGTTCTGAAAATTCTTGTGCACAGAGAGTCGTAGATGCGGGTCATTTTGAGACTACTCTCCACTTTCTGCGTTGTCCGGGTCGCGCGCTAGAAGTTTTTTTAAAAATCAGCGGGAAAAATACCTTTTTCAAAGGGCTGAGGGGCAGAGTCAGCTCCTGGTCATGATCACATGATCCCAAAGTTAGAGGAGGGGATAGGCAAAACGGGTAACTTGGGATTCTGGGAAACTTCTCTTTCTTCATCTGAACGGGCTTTTCCCAGTGTTTTTTAAAACAGTAGCCCTACCAAATGCACAAACACAACCTGAAATCATATACTAAGCCAAGAATAAGAGATAGAAACACAGCACTGCTCCCCACCCTAACCTTGGTGAACAACTGAATAGATGTGGTGCAAGGGGATGAGCTCCCCTAGGGCATCTCATCGTGGACGTGCCCCCACTCTCTCCTGCACTTGGAAGGCCATTAGAGCCTTCCAAAGAGAGTAAAACGGTGGAGCAATGCCTATCATGAGTTGAAGTGAGCGTTTACTTCTCAGTGGTGGAGCAATGCCTGTTATGAGTTGAAGTGAGCGTTTTACTTCTTCTCAGAGCTGTCGGTGGCTGTCTTGAACTGGCAGCTACTTCCCCCTCCCCCGGGCACGTCCCCCTATTGCTGGTAAAAGACAGATATAGCCTTTTTAAAAAAATTCTTCTTGCTGTTTATTGAGCAACACTGCTGCTTTTAATTCCACCCCTCCTTTGTTTATTTATTGATTTATTCCATTTTATATGCATTACTGGCTTATCCTTGGCTCACTTCCTTATGCCCCCAGAAATGCCAGCTGCATGCCTGCCTGCCTTCCCTCCCTCCTCCCCTGCCCACCTCGCAGGGATGTTGTGTGTGGGGTGCCCGATTTTCAAAAATTCGCCAAAAATCAGGGGATGATGGGATTGCTTTGAAACTTGGCGTGCGTGTGTATATCCCCATGAGGTGTCATGGTGCCAAACATGAGGTTTCTAACTTGAACAGAAAAAAAGTTGTATAATTTTTTAGCTTTCAATGCAAGCCTATGGGGGGCAAAAACGGAGCTCCGGATCCGGATCCGGAGCTCCGGGCGGAGCGGAGCGGAAGTGGGCGGAGCGGGGGCGGGGCGAAGCGGCCCGATCCGGAAAATGGCGGATCTGCAAGTGAAGCGGAGCGGGGGGTCCGTGCACACCCCTACTTTTTATTATCTCAGTATTTTAACACTTAATTTTAACTTAAATTTAAATTTTACTGTTCTATCTCTGTATTTTAATCTTATATCAGTTTTGTTGCATTGTTTTATCCTTGTTGTGCTTTTTATACTGTATTTTGTAATTGTGCTTTTAACATGTTGGTTGTTTTATTATGGTTTTAACTTTTGTGAACCGCCCAGAGAGCTTCGGCTATTGGGCGGTATAAAAATGTAATAAATTAATAAAATAAATAAATACTTCTATTGGGTTTTTATGGGATTAAGCATGGCATTAAATTTGTGCTTGGCTTTGCTTGCCAGAGCAAAAAGATAAAACTGCCAGTTAATAGAAAGCATCTTATAAACGACTGTTACATCTCTATCTTTTATTTATTTTAAATTAATTTCCATCTTAGCTAGGGATGTCCATGGTATTTATTGTTTTGTTTCACAGGTATTTCTAGCTTCCAACAGACTGGTCTGAAATGTCTGGGATGTATCTTTGCAAATGTGGATCCAGCTAATGGTTGTACATCGCCTGCAAGCTATTTATTCACTGTAATCATGCATTTATATTCCCCAACTAAGAGCACATCCAGTGGTACAGATATTTTCTTTGCAAAGTTACCTAATTAATTTTGCAGTGACAGCCCATGGGGTTCAAAAGCTTGAGAAAACCTTGGAAGTAGTGTCCAATGAAAAGATAATTTCACCGTTCCCATAACCTCAAATTACATTAATATTCCTATCACCAAGGAAGCAGTTGAAGAACGTGGCTTGGGTTCTATAATAGGATTGATGAGGTTAAACCAGACAGGGTAGAGTGTTGTTGGTCAGTAGAAAGCCTGACTAACTCAGAAATTGGGATTCAACTTGTTCTGGAAAGACTTCCACTCTCCCTTTAGGATCAGGTTCATAGCTTTGGAGTGTCCCTTGATAATACACTGTCCCTGGATCTTCATGTGGCTGTGGTGGTGAACAGGAATGTATTTACACAACAACAACAACAACAACAATAACAAGTACTTCTGGGAGACACTAGCATTCAGAGTGGGGAGAAGAAACCATAAACAATCTGACCCTTGATATCCTCTGGGGCTGCTTGAGGAATCTGATATTAATTTAATTCAAATATTTATACGGCAGCTTTCAGGGCAAACACTGCCCGAGGCAGCTCACATAAACAAATAAGGCCATATGATGCACGAAAAACAATTCCTTACCATTACAAAATTACCAGAGCAATTCCTAACCCCAGACAAAGGCTGGTTTATGGCACTTACTCCAAATATGTGTGTTGATCTCTGTGTTGAAAAATGCAATGAAAACTCATGTATGCCCCAAACATAAATTTTTACATGTTCTTTATTCATCTTATGGCCAAAATTGTGAGTGTGTCAGAGAATGTTAAAATTAAGTATATACTAGCCAGCTGGTGAGAGCCAGTCCCCAAATACAACAGATGGCATCCAGTCAAGTAGGCAGAGCTGACAGATAAGCTACAATATTAGAGACAAATTTAATTTCACACTAGAAAACATTTAATTCAAACACATATCAGTTCACAAAGCAATATAAGTTGCAACATATACATTAAAAACTCTTGCCAAATAAAATACAAGTTACCAGGCAAAAAACATGTTAAGCTGCAGCAACCAAACTCCCCATAATAGTCATAAATCAAGTCCTAATACATTGGTCCTACAGGATCAGTTTGTATTTGATGAAACTTTAATTGCAATTAATGGTAAAGAATGTATATTTTTAAATCCATGAAAAAATACCAGACATAGGTGTGTGCAGGATCTGGATCAAAAGGTATATATAGATATAGATATACATAGATATAGATATATCACACCCAGAGATTAATACAAAGAGCCCCCTTTAATCAACCAAGTTGATTTCTGCATTAAAACAAACAAACCAAAACCACTTATGAACATGTATCACTTTGCTGGCACTAATATTGCGAGCACAAAAAATGCAAATAACTTAGTATCCAGGACCTTTGGCTGCACACAGCCTTTTGCTGGATTTCGGGCATGTCTACACCATGCATATATCCCGGAGGCATCTCAAGGTCATCCCTGTGCATCCAAATGATACACAGGGGTTGTTGGGGTCAACCAGGGATGACCAGAGACTTTCCATGAGATAACTACAACCATGGATTACCCAGTTTTTCTGTGGTTCCAGAACAACCCCGAGGACCATGGCCAGTGTGGCGTGGGCTCCTGGGTCCTCAAATAGGCACAGAGCTGTGTGGGGTGACTCTGTGCCCTTCGGGGATGGGAGCAGCAATTTTGCCATTCCTGGGATGGTGGGGTTGGGGGGGGGCGTTCGGCGCAAAGGTGTATTTTTTAAAACTTATCTATTTCCCCAGATTGGGGCTGCATGGCTCCTCTTCTAAAATTTTTTTAGAAAATGGCGCCCGTGACATCCCTCTTCTCTTCCAGGATGTCACGCAGCCCTATAGAAGGTGGGAGAGGATTGCAGAAGCAGGTAAGTCCCCGATCCTCCCCCTGTCCCTGCCGCAACACCCTTAGGTGTAGATGAGCCCTTGGTCTGTAGATGCATCAACAACAACAACAGTTTATTGCGGTCAATAGACCATTCCAAGTAGATGCATCCTCTAGCATGGTTATGCAGCACTGTCCACCTGTTTGGGGACGATTGGAAAATAGAATTAAGTCCCCTCTCCTCCTAAGCAGGTAACGCTCACTATGCAAGCAAATCACATGGCACATCCAGCAAGATTGTTGTATGTGAGGCTTTTTGGATCTGGAGCCATGGAAAAAAGATAGATATAATTGGAATGTGCATCACATTGTTGTTGTTGGTTTTTGTGTGTGTGTTCATGTACACAATTTGAAAGCAATGCCCACCATGGTTGACCATGAGCTAGTTACATAGAGGGCAGGATTATAATTTTGGTGGAAATGGAAAGTAACCAAATTTCAGCTAAACTTTAGAAAAAAACTTCCTAATGGCACAAGCTGTTCAAAAGTGAATAGAGATGGATGAATCTGTCCATTTGTTTTCTCCAGCATTCAAAGTTTTTATATTTTAAGTTCTTTCCATCATCAAATATGAAGGCCCTTGAATCTCAGGGTAAATTCTTATCAAAAATGAAAGAAACATAAATTCTCACCCACCTGCACTAGCCAATTAGAACAACTAGGTAACTTTTTGTAACTTGACAAACTGGTACCTCAGTGTGTTTGTTTCCCTCTTCATTTTCCACCATCTTTTTGTTTCATATCATGTGTATTAGATTGCAAGCCTGTAGGCAAAGGCTGCACCCGAATATTTTATGTGCCGCTACATTCACGGTAAAAACTCAGTGGCAAATCAAGGAGTTCAGAACTCCCCTGAGAAATTCTGCTAGTAGTAGTAGTAGAAGAAAAATTCTTCTTCTTCTTCTTCTTCTTCTTCTTCTTCTTCTTCTTCTTCTTCTTCTTCTTCTTCTTCTTCTTCTTCTTCTTCTTCTTCCCCTGCCCCCAAACTCCTTCTTTTGTCTCTGCAAAACCCCTCCAAATTAGCTTCAGAGTGAGTCAGCTATACAATCCTATCATGCCACAAGCTCCATTTACCATCAGCTGTGCCCCACTCCATTGACATTTCCCATGGGATGATGGTGCTTCATAGGAAAAAGATTCCCCATCCCCGCATTAGTTAGATAATTGAGACTAAAAATGCTCATAGCATAGGGTGTTTTTTTCTTGATTCAGTGGCAGAGGTAAAATAAAAATTAGGCAGGAAGGATGTATTTGCCACACCAAAGCGATTCCTTTAGGGTTGCTTTTGTGAGATGGCGTTGAATTATGGCACCAGCTGATAGAAGGAAAAGAAGAGGCTGTTGAGTCACAGTTACCTTAACATGGCAGTGTCTTTCATTTTCCCTGTGGGTTCCCCCCACCTTTGATGTACCAGAATAATAGCCAGGGAGAGATGAATCCCACAAATTATAGATCCATCTCTGCAGCTTAGCGCTGCCATTGAACTGCTCCAGATTCCCCAGAGCCATTTTATTCAGCTATGCTGTTCCATTTGATAGATGCATCGTGTTGAAGGCAATCTCTCCCCCTCCAAAGCTGAGCTCGCATCCTGACTTGATGCAGCGTCTGCATGCCAGCTGCTGTTTTCCTGCCCATTAAAAAAGTGTTATATACTGTATCAAGGGGATTGACACACTATGGTGTGTAGATGGTAGATAGTGACACACATCATACCACCACCAGGGCTATGCTAGGATAAGAAAAAGCTATCTCTGTCTTGGGGAGAGTTCAGAGAGATAGTGTGTGTGCGCGCTATTTACATTAGGGGTGTGCACGGACCGCCCGCTCCGCTTCACTTGCAGATCCGTGATTTTTGGAGCGGGCTGCTTCACCCCGCCCCCGCTCCGCCCACTTCCGCTCCGCTCCGCTCGGAGCTCCGGATCCGGATCGGAGCTCCGTTTTCCCCCCCATAGGGTTGCATTGAAAGCTAAAAAAATTATACAACTTTTTTTCTGTTCAAGTTAGAAACCTCACATTTGGCACCATGACACCTCATGGGGGTATACACACGCACGCCAAGTTTCAAGGCAATCCCATCATCCCCTGATTTTTGGGGAATTTATGAAAATCGGGCACCCCATTCACACCCCTTTCCATAGCTCCGTCAATTTTGCACGTTAAAAAAACCCTCAAACTCGCCACCATGAAAGCTTATCCAGGGATACATATGCACGCCGAGACTCAAGGCAGTCCCATCATCCCCTGTTTTTTGGCGGGGCTTAAACCTGCAAAATTTGGAACTTCCAAAACTCCAAGTGAGCGCAGGAAGGACTTCTCCCCTGAGTCAAAGCCACACACACACAACATCCCTACGAGGTGGGCAGGGGAGGAGGGAGGGAAGGCAGGCAGGCATGCAGCTGGCATTTCTGGGGGCATAAGGAAGTGAGCCAAGGATAAGCCAGTAATGCATATAAAATGGAATAAACAAATAAATAAATGAAGGAGGGGTGGAATTAAAAGCAGCAGTGTTGCTCAATAAACAACAAGAAGAACTTTTTTTAAAAGGCTATATCTGTCTTTTACCAGCAATAGGGGGACGTGCCCGGGGGAGGGGGAAGCAGCTGCCAGTTCAACTCATGAAAACCATTGCTTCACCACGAGAGCTCTAAGAAGTAAACGCTCACTTCAACTCATAATAGGCATCGCTCCACCACTAAGAAGTAAACGCTCACTTCGACTCAATATAGGCATTGCTCCACCATTTTACTCTCTTTGGAAGGCTCTGATGGCCTTCCAGTACAGGAGAGAGTGGGGGCACGTCCACAATGAGATGCCCTAGGGGAGCTCATCCCCTTGCACCACATCTTTTCAGTTGTTCCCCAAAGTTAGGGTGGGGAGCAGTGCTGTGTTTCTATCTCTTATTCTTGGCTTAGTATATGATTTCAGGTTGTGTTTGTGCATTTGGTGGGGCTACTGTGTTAAAAAAACACTGGGAAAATCCGTTCAGATGAAGAAAGAGAAGTTTCCCAGAATCCCAGGTTACCTGTTTTGCCTATGCCCTCCTCCAACTTTGGGATCATCATGACCGGGAGCTGACTCTGCCCCTCAGCCCTTTGAAAAAGGTATTTTTCCCGCCGATTTTTCCAAAAATTCTAGCGCGCGACCCGCACCACGCAGAGAGGTGAGAGTAGTCTCAAAATGACCCCCATCCACAACTCTCTGTGCACAAGAATTTTCAGAACGATAGCTTAAAAATCAACCCAGTTATCCCCGATTGTTTTCCTCAATGCAATCCTATGGGCGAAAACCGCCGTTTGACCCGCGCTGTCCGTTTCTTTACCCGGTTTTTAAAAAATTCTAGCACGCGACCCGCACGACGCAGAGAGGTGAAAGTAGTCTCAAAATGACCCCCATCCACGACTCTCTGAGCACAAGAATTTTCAGAACGATAGCTTCAAAAACAACCCAGTTATCAGCGATTATTTCTCGCAATGCAATCCTATGGGCGAAATGTTTTCAAGATGGCGATCGGAGCGGTCCGCCTGAAATAGGAGCTCCGAAAAATGGCCGCTTCTCTTCGCCTTGCTTCTAGGGGTCCGTGGTCCGCTTCTACTCCGCCTCTGGGTAAGGCGGAGCAGGCCAATTCGCTATTGCTTCTCCGCTCCTAATCGGAGTGGAGCACATGCCTAATTTACATCATATTTGTATAACATAGGCATGGATGACATTTTTGTTTGTTTGTTCAGCATCAGAAATTCCTCCATTCACACCTCTGAATGCAAACATAGGCACTTTTTTTGTGTGTGTGTGTGTGGGGGGGGACAACAACCAAAGCTCACAAATTCCAGAGCTTGTTGTCATGTTCGTAAATATGCATTGTCAGTAAAATTTACGTTTTGAAACACATGTGCATTTTCATGCTTTAGTCAATGGGGGAAAGAGTATGCATTTCATTACACACTTCAAAAAAGATGTGCACCTAAATGTGCCCCTTGCCCCCCACATCAGAACCATCATGTCTGAACCCCCTGTAGCAAGATCTGACATAATAATATAAATATTATCATACTGACTCTACTCGGTGCCACACTCTTGTAGCATGAACAAGAAATTCAACTTTGGGTGGGGATATGCAGATAGGAGTGGGCTCAATGACTCCCCCTCAGGACTAAAGGCTGCAATAATCCAGACTGGAAGGGGTGAAAAAGCACAGGACATGGTAGATTTAGCTCAGGCTCCCTGGGTGCACAATCTTATCTTTTCCCCTGAATAAGTGAATGGCTGCCATTGGGCCATACAAGAAAAGAGCATAGGCCTTTGTGATGGGGACAAAACATCGCACCACACCTTGAGCTAAGAAAGACTGAGTTGGGTGCAAAGGGCATGGGGAGATACATTCGTCCTTCCTAGCTCTATTGCAGAAATATGAACCCCTTCTCATTTCAGAATGGGGGGAGAAATAGATTTGGGGCATGGCTAGATGGGACAATATCCCGGGGATCACCCTGGGATCATCCCTGTGTGTCCACATGACGCACAGGGGATCCCAGGGGCAGAGAGGGATGATCCCTCTCTTGCCCCGGGATATCGTCCTACAGTTTAATTCTGTTTTTTTTCTGCTGTCCTGGGCTCATCCTGAGACTGCAGGGACATGTGGCCAGTCTTCACAGTTTGTCCCAGCTCCTCATGAGTAACCGTGAGGAGCCAGGAGCCAGGCATGGGGTGCAGAGCTCCTCAGGAGCTCTGTGCCCATCGAGGGTGGGGTGGGGGAGCGGGAGTGGATTTTTTTTAAAATCACTTACATTTTTGTAGGCGCGCTCCTGCGCTCTTTTTCAATTAAAAACAAAAACAAAATGGTGGGTGTGACGTCCTCTTCCTTCCTGGATGTCATGTGCCTGTGTAGACGGGGGGGGGGGAAATCTCGTGATCATCATATTGCAAGGTTCTCCCCCTCCACCCCTCTCGTCTAGCCATGCTCTTGGTTGTTTTTAATGTGAATTTTCCAAATTTTGTACTTTTCAATTAACATGAACCAAAATTCAGTCATTCATCAAAATTCTCACTTCTCCGTATTTTGCAATGGAATTCCTCCTTCAAAAAAAATGCGTACAAGAAATGTGCATGTTAGTGAAAAGAGGGTTAAAATGCAATATATTAAGAACTGCATGTGGAACTGAACAAAAATGCATCCATTCAGAGAAATGCATACAAAAATGTGTACAATTTCTTGAGCAAACTTCAGGAAAATTTTCAAAGTTCAGGTCAAACTAAACGTAAGACCCAAAAACTGAAAAAATGGAGGAAACTGAAATTGTCAGTTTCATTCATTGCGATTCACACTTTGGCATCTCATAATGTTGTGCGTTTTCTGATCCATGGCCCTTCCCTTAACACAAGCACTGGTTGTGTGTCCTATTTCTAGCTGAGATTGTGAGTTCTGAAGGATAGTTCTGAGTACTGCCTTGACTATAGTTGGTGCAAAGCTGACTCCATCATGGCTAATGCTTCTTCTCAAATAGATCTAATTGTTAGGAATGCAAAGGGAAATAAAAATAAAAATAAAAATGGAATCTAGTCCAAAATTGGGCATCCAAACTTCAGTAAACAACTGGATGTTTTGGGACCAAAATTCCCACAGTGATACTCCAAAAGCAGTGTGCCTACTAGTGCGGCAAGGCACATGGAATAATATCACTGCTTTATTATTGGTGGTAGATGGTGGGTTATTATTTTCAGGTGGATCTCATCCTACCAGGCAGCTTCTGAAACATCCCTAGTAGAAATTATGCACCTAGCATGCAACCGAACCAGAGACAGATTGCTGTAAGCATTGCCGCCCTGCCACCACCATCCTTCCTCGAACTCAAATAAAGCTGATCTATGAGCCTCACAGCTCAGAGAGTTTTACAACGCAGTCAGCATTTTTCTTGTTTCCTTGATAGAGAAGTCCTATATTTAAAAATGAGAGGGTTTTTTTAATTGGACAGTGTAGGAAGGGGGATATAAAACAGATCATTTAGGTCTATGGTGTTGGGTTATCAATGTATTAAGGCAGGGCGAGCTATATGAAGGTGGGATCTGCCCCCTGGAGAAAAAGGGCAGAGTGCATTTCTCTTAACATAAAAGAAATGGGGGGATGCCCCCCCCCCCAAAAAAAATGTCTGTAGATCAGGAGTGGGAAGAAGGTCAGTTGGGATTTACTGGTAGATATCTGGGTGATTTGCAGTAGATTGGACTCCAAGCAAGTTTAACAACAGTGACAACAAAAATCTCCCACCCTCTTAAAATCTGCTGCTAAAATTAAGTAAGTGCAGAGGGAAGCAGGAGTAGATTTATGTGTGAGCTCCAGCTCTGGTCCTGAAAAGTAATTCCTGGTCTCAATATGTGTTCCGAGGCACCGTGATACTCAATTCTATGTCTTCTGTTATGAGCTGTCTTGCACCTGGCTCTGTTCAGTAGACGTCATGGATTTAGTGAAAAACAAAGTAGATCCTGCAAGCCTGAAGTCTGCCCACCCCTGCTGTAGATAATCTCAGTGGGCATGTCTACACCAGTCTTTTCCCCGGGGTTGGCCTGAGGTCATCCCTGTGTATCTAAATGATGCACAGGGGTTCCCCGGGGCAAGCAGGGATGACCCCTCCATTTTCCTGGGATATCTGAGACCTCGGTTTTCCCATTTTTGCCTGTGGTCTTGGGACCATACCAAGGACCACGGGTGGTGTGTGGCCTGCTCCTGACTTCTCCCTTCCTCCCCACAAGTAGCAGGGCCGGACACAGAGCTGTGTGGGGAGGATACTGCCCATAAAGTTGGGGAGCAGCAATTTTGCCATGGTGGGTTGGGCACATTTGTGGTTTTTTTCACCTTTTCGCCACATGACCAGACTCCTCTTAAAAAAAAAAAAATGTGGCTGCAATGTCCCTCCTCCTTTCTGGGACATCGCACTGCTGTCAAGATGCTTGAGGAGGATCGCAGAAGCAGCTAAGTCTGCAGTCCTCTCCACCATCTTCCTCTCCACCCTTTGGTTTAGTGTCTTAAAACACACACTTCAAGTCTAAAAACAGTTGCTACAGTCCAGCAAGGGGAGTGCAGATATGTTGAATCAGCCTTCCATTCATGTAGCCAATGCAGATGTGGGTACCTATCCGAATGTGAATCCTCACTCACATTTCAAAGGTCTCTTAGGCCCCATGGAACTGGCTGGAACTGGCTGAATTCTTTCCCCCATATATGGTGGGATTATAAAAGGGTCTCAGGTTTTGGGGCCCAGATCTTTTTGGAAATTTCAAACATAACGGGAATAACCAAATCTCCAGAATTGACATTTTAAGACTTATTCCATGGACAGTATAAAGACCTACTTACATAAGAAATTGGTGGGGTATCTTTTAATAGCAGCATGAATGCTTAGTGTCAGATATTGGAAAGATTTACAAGGATTTCAATAAGTAAGTGGTATTACAAGGTATGGGAAGTAGGGCTAATAAAAAAAAATCACTCAAAAGTTACATATAGCGAAATGACAAAGGAAAACATATAATTTTGCTGCCAAGTGGGGAACTTTTATCGCATACATAAATAACGATAGTAACACACATTTAGTCCCCAAAGCCATCAGTAATATCTGGCTTACTTAAGATATAAACCTCCTTTAAATATAATGTCTATGTTTATATCTGCATTTGTAATATCCCCTTAAGACTTTTATTCACCTTTCATGATTATGTTTTGTACTAAATCTTCATATATATTTTGAATTACTGTGGAATTCATTTTTTCCCCCTCTTTTTCTTTTCTTCATTTCTCTTCCCCTGTTTATTAGTTTTATTCTATAGGATAGATTTGTTTGTGGCTTTTATTGTATTTGATGTATATTGTTAAAAATAAGTAAAAAGAATTTTAAAAGAATTCAGATGAGACTGTGCAATGTGTTGAGTGCAGCTGGGCAGGAACATCTTTGTTTACTGCAATTCATGATACGAATAAAAGGATTACAAAACATTGTAAGAAAAATGTACATACATATATCTACACCAATGTACCAATATAGACTAGGTTTCCTCACTCTCCCAAGTGAATGGATTTTCAAATGAAAATAAAATTAATGTAATATTCGTGTTTCAGTGCTCATTCTCTTTTGTTTCTAGGTAAACTGAAAAGATAAAAAATAATATGTTCTAATATATTTAACACATGAAAATGAAACATTAACACAGAGCTTTCTAAGACACCACAAGCCTTGTCCAAGATACTCTACCCACACCATGCCGGCACTGTAATCTTTCATTTATTTTAATTAAGGGAGAGGGAAGGAATCATAGAATCATAGAATAGTAGAGTTGGAAGGGGCCTATAAGGCCATCGAGTACAAACACTTGCTCAATGCAGGGATCCACCTTAAAGCATACCTGACAGATGGTTGTCCAGCTGCCTCTTGGATGCCTCTTCTGTGAGACAGCCCACAAGCAACCTAGGCAATTAATTCCATTGTCATACTGCTCTAACAGTCAGGAAGTTTTTCCTGATGTCCAGCCGGAATCTGGCTTCTTATATCTTGAGCCCATTATTCCATGTCCTGCAGTCTGGGAGGATCAAGAAGAGATCCTGGCCCTCCTCTGTGTGACAACCTTTCAAGTATTTGAAGAGTGCTATCATCTCTCCCCTCCAGACTAAACATGCCCAGTTCTTTCAGTCTCTCCTCATAGGGCTTTGTTTCCAAAGGAGAGCTAAGAAGGACATTCAGGGAAACCAGCAGTGTGGTGAAGAAAAGAAAGAAAGAGATAAAGCAGCCTTCAGGTAAAAGAATAGTGAACCTCCGCAAGAGAGACTGGCAATAAAAGGCTAAAGGAAGTGGGACAAGGAACTGTTGACGGTCTAGCAAGAGTAGCACTGCACTAAAATGTGAGAATTGGCAATATATTAGAATAGGGACAGTGAGCATTTTGGCATCTTTTGGTGAATGGAAATATCTGCTCCTAGCGAGCTGTGAAGCTCACGCGTCAGGATATGGTTTGCCTTTGGAGACTCTCCTGCCTCACCTACTCTGAACTGTGAGGCTTCTGGTGGGGGTGATGTGGGCTGGTCTCCCCACACTTGCAGAGTGTCATATAAGACAGGGGCTAAGTTTTCCGGGCTCCTGGCTTTGGAGAATGCTCGCCCATAAAGCCAGGCAAGTGGCCTGAGGAGGGACCCATTAATTCCCACACTTTCACATGCAGATCCAAGGAGCGGTGAACTACCCATATTATTCAAATAAAGAGGCCCTTAGTTTAACCCAAGTTCTTGTGTTTGTGTCTTTATTCTATGCTTCCTTCTCCACTTGCAACTGGGACAAGGAACTGTTGCCAGTTTAGCAAGAGTGGCACTGCACTAAAGTGAACAGTGAACTGTGGCCAAAGTTAGAGTTCTTGGTTCATTGTTTCCTTCATATTGCTATTTACTAGGGGTGTGCACGGACCCCCCGCTCCGCTTCACTTGCAGATCCGCCATTTTCCGGATCGGGCCGCTCCGCCCCGCCCCCGCTCCGCCCACTTCCGCTCCGCTCCGCCCGGAGCTCCGGATCCGGATCCGGAGCTCCGTTTCCCCCCCCATAGGCTTGCATTGAAAGCTAAAAAATTATACAACTTTTTTTCTGTTCAAGTTAGAAACCTCATGTTTGGCACCATGACACCTCATGGGGATATACACACGCACGCCAAGTTTCAAAGCAATCCCATCATCCCCTGATTTTTGGCGAATTTTTGAAAATCGGGCACCCCACACACAACATCCCTGCGAGGTGGGCAGGGGAGGAGGGAGGGAAGGCAGGCAGGCATGCAGCTGGCATTTCTGGGGGCATAAAGAAGTGAGCCAAGGATAAGCCAGTAATGCATATAAAATGGAATAAATCAATAAATAAACAAAGGAGGGGTGGAATTAAAAGCAGCAGTGTTGCTGAATAAACAGCAAGAAGAATTTTTTTTAAAAAGGCTATATCTGTCTTTTACCAGCAATAGGGGGACGTGCCCGGGGGAGGGGGAAGTAGCTGCCAGTTCAAGACACTGACAGCCACCAACAGCTCTGAGAAGAAGTAAAAAGCTCACTTCGACTCATAACAGGCATTGCTCCACCACTGAAAAGTGACCATTCACTTCAACTCATGATAGGCATTGCTCCACTGTTTTACTCTCTTTGGAAGGCTCTAATGGCCTTCCAGTGCAGGAGAGAGTGGGGGCACGTCCACGATGAGATGCCCTAGGGGAGCTCATCCCCTTGCACCACATCGATTCAGTTGTTCACCAAGGTTAGGGTGGGGAGCAGTGCTGTGTTTCTATCTCTTATTCTTGGCTTAGTATATGATTTCAGGTTGTGTTTGTGCATTTGGTGGGGCTACTGTGTTAAAAAACACGGGGAAAAGCCTGTTCAGATGAAGAAAGAGAAGTTTCCCAGAATCCCAAGTTACCTGTTTTGCCTATGCCCTCCTCCAACTTTGGGATCATCATGACCGGGAGCTGACTCTGCCCCTCAGCCCTTTGAAAAAGGTATTTTTCCCGCCGATTTTTTAAAAACTTCTAGCCCGCGACCCGTACGATGCAGAAAGTTGAGAGTGGTCTCAAAATGACCCCCATCCACGACTCTCTGTGCACAAGAATTTTCAGAATGATAGCTTAACCCCCCCCCCAGTTATCCCCAATTCTTTCCCTCAATGCAATCCTATGGGCGAAAAGCCGAAAACGCCGTTTGAGCCGCGCGGTTGACCCGATTTTCACAAAAATATAGCCCGCGACCCGTACGATGCAAAAAGTTGAGAGTGGTCTCAAAATGACCCCCATCCATGACTCTCTGTGCACAAGAATTTTCAGAATGATAGCTTCAAAAACAACGTAGTTATGCGCGATTATTTGCCGCAATGCAATCCTATGGCGAAATGTTTTCAAGATTGCGACCGGAGCGCTCCGCCTGAACTCGGAGCTCCGAAAAATGGCCGCTTCTCTTCGCCTTGCTTCTAGGGGGTCCGCGGTCCGCTCCTACTCCGCCTCTGGGTAAGGCGGAGCAGGCCAATCCACTACTGCTTCTACGCTCCTAATCAGAGCGGAGCACATCCCTACTATTTACCAAACGTTCTAAACTTAAGTAAATTCTGTAAAATATCTATTTTGCTTGACTCTGGAGTGATTGCAATCTGCCCCTCCTCATCCTAGTTACAGAAACCTGAAACACATCACACATACCCCCACCCTTCAATAAAATTCCCAGGTGGCTTGGCACCAACATGGAAGCTTGCTGGAGAGAAGGAAGAAGAGGCTGTTGGCCTGCTCTCTGCTATGGCGTGTAACACTATCTCTACAGGTGGCAAGGAGGTGGTATTGCAAGTGAGTCTTCAGCAGGGATCAGATGACAGAAAGGGTCAATAGGGTTCCATCAGATCCTATAAAAAAATACTGCCTGGCACAGCACAGTTAATCAGTCTGAGCAACTCATTCCTCAGGCTCAGACTAAGTGGATCTGGATTGCCTTTCTCTGCTTGCCTCCGAACCACCAGCCCTGACAGGGCAGCTCAGATACTCAGTGGTGCTCCGCCATGCTTGAAAACGTGTCTTCACCATCACGGGAGTGTGTTGGTAGTGGTTCCATGTCAGTCTGGCCATTTGCATTCCCCACATGCTCTTGAGTTGCTCATATGGGTCAGGTAGCATGTTTGAACTGCCCACAGTGTTCAGGAATTAAGGGCCAACCTAGATATGGTATTAAATGAACCCCTAGGTAGCTTACCACTGTGTGTTTGTGTGTTTACTGAAAGCCTGGGCCCAAAAGGAGCATTTTAAAGGGCTAATAGCAGTGTATACGTGTGTGTGTGTGTGTGTGTGTGTGTGTGTGTGTGTGTGTGTGTGTAGGGGGTTCCATTAGAATTGGATTTGGGAGGGAAGGATTAAACCTTACCTTCCCATCTCCTGTGGTCCCACTAAAAAACACGCAGTATGCATGCAAATACACACACACACAAACTGTGAAAACTGACCATTTATTTCTACTCTCTGTTTGCTATTCTTGAACCCTCTACTGATCAGTAAAAGGATCTCTCCTCTTATTCCATGACTGCGAAGTTTACTCAGCAGTCTTTGGTGTGGATCAAAAGCCTTTTGAAAGCCCAATTGTCTACTAGGTTATCCCTATCCCATGCTTGTAGATACTCTCAAAGACTTTAAAAGGTTCGTGAAACAAGAAGCCATGTTGATTCTTCCTCAGCAAGACTTGTCCTTCTATATGCCTGATAACTTTATCTTTAATGATTTCCAGCAACTTACCCAGAACAGACGCTAAACTAACCAAAGTATATTTTGTTGCACAAACTAAAATCCTTGCACATGTTACGGCTCTCTAAAAAAGTTGGCTCCATTTTGAAATAAAAGCTCACAGTTATGGAAAGCATGCACTCAAGCACAGCATTAGCTTTTATTATTCAAGAGGCAGCTGGACAACCATCTGTCAGGTATGCTTTACGGTGGATTCTTGCATTGAGCAGGGGGTTGGAGTCAATGGCCTTATAGGCCCTTTCCAACTCTACTATTCTATGAGTCTATGATATTAAAACTACTGTGCCAAATATTTCCATTCTTCATTTTCAACACTTCAAAGGGAGGTGGGGTTGAAACAAAAACTCTAGTGAAAGAGACTAAGGCCTTAGACCTAAGGTTTATACCAGGATTTTCCCAGGTCATCCCTGGGCGTTACTAGACGAGGCTCTAGCGCGCGTTACCTTCCGCAGCCACGTCGAGGCTTCCAGATGACGTTCACGAGGATCCGCCGTTATCCCGCGGTGAAGCCTCTTTCTCCCGACTTTAAAAAAGTGAGTTGTAGTGCGCCTTTTCCTGCTGTCCCGCGGTAATTCGGAGTACGTGTGGGAGGATGTGAGGTCACTGCGGTCGGCACTGGTCAGGAAAAGGCGTGCTAAGGGGGAGTGGTCAGCGGCTTCGGTCAAGCCGCCTCCGCCATTTGCGCGCAGTCCGCCAGCTGGGGCAGCGCGGCGGAGCGGCTTTTTTTTTTTATTTCCCCAGTGACAGTTTGCGCAGGAACGGAGGACCGCAAAAGTGGCTGGTGACTCCTTGCGGTGGGCAGCTACCGTGGCCGCATAATGGCGGTGCTGTACGCTGCCTGTTAGTGTGGGTACCAGGCTGGCAGAGGGCAGAGCTGTTTGTGGGCTGCTGCCATGGCTACGGCCAGATGTGGGTTGGCTCCTTGGGATGGGGCAGAGGGCACAGAGGCGGTCATCGCCGCCGACACCTCAGAGGCATGATGGGAGATGTAGGCACAGAGTGGCCATGCAGAGTGCCCATGCAGATGTAGGGTCAGGAAAAGGCGTGCTTAGGGGAGTGGCCAGCGGCTTCGGTCAAGCCGCCTCCACCATTTGCGCGCAGTCCGCCAGCTGGGGCAGCGCGGCGGAGCGGCTATTTTATTCCCATAACTACATTTCGCGCAGGACCGGAGGACCGGAAAAGTGGCTGGTGAGCTACTGTGGGTGTGGGTGGGCAGCCAGCTGGAGGGAACCGGCTGCCAGAGGGCAGCAAGCGAGGGTGGGCGGTCATCTTCCAGCGGCCACCCGGCAGCAGGTGAGGGAAGCCCCTTTAAAATGGTTCACTGCACTCCCCTGCCCTTCCGATGCGGAAAGTAACGAGCCCCGTTCTCTCTGCTTAGCCCCTGAATAGGTATCAGGCATGGGGCCAAAAGGGCGGGGCGTGACATGGAGACACCATGAGATCCTAGATGTGCTGGACATTTGGGGAGAAGAAAGGATTCAGCAGCAGCTGAGGGCTAGCCACCGCAACTTTAATGTGTTTGAAGAAGTGGCACGGGAGATGGCCAGGAGAGGCCATAACCGAACCGCCAAAGAGTGTCGCACTAAAACCAAGAGCTTGCGGTCAGAGTACCGGCGTGTAAGGAACCATAATGAGAGGTCAGGCAACAATGCCACCACGTGCCCCTACTATGAGAAATTACATTCCATTCTCCGTGGGGATACCACGACGCGCCCCAAACGCGTGGCAGGCAGTCTGACAATTACTCGGACACAGTCCACACGTGTAACTTCCCGAGCCACTCAGCCACCACCCTCTCTTCCTGTGGGCTCCCAGGACATGTGTGAGGACGCCAGCGAAACCACCTCACTCAGCAGGGATGTGGACGAAGACACATCAGCTGGTGAGTGTGCCCGTCTGCCTCCCCAAGCCCACCCCTACACCTCCCCACCAACTTCGGCAATGGGACTGCAGAGCCACCCCAAAGGCTTGCTGGTAGGGGGCGGGAGGTGGGGGCACCAGCACAGCATCCCATGCCAGTGGGAATCCTCTCTTCTCCACGCAAAATGCCTGGAGGAGGGGGGCCTGGAAGGGCTGTATTTGAGGCCCCTGCATCTCTGGGGAGGGGAAGCTGCCCTTCCCCCTACCTCCAATGCTTTCTCCTACATGCCACCAGATGATGAAGAATCCGGTAATGTAGCTGCAGACTCTGACAGCGAAGCAGGTGAAGGCACCAGCAGGCAGACTGGACTGAACTGTGAGTATGTGCCCACCATACAGCATCCCCACAACCATGGGCATTGATCCTTGGTAGAGGGTGGACTGGCAAATGGTGAGGTATGAGTGTGACATAGGCCTGACTTTGCCTTGACAGGCCCCCCACAACCCACTGAAGGTGGCTCCAGGGACAGCCCAGATAGAGGACGTGCTCCTGGTGAGTACTCTGCACTCCTCAGGTGTGCATGTGTGCTCCTGCAACCACTCAGACATGCTGGGGACATGGCAGCACTAACACACAGGTGTGTGGCCAGATGTAGGTAGGCAAGGATCTACACGGCACCCTGGCAGGTGCCCTGTGCTGAATGCCCTGAATGGGGGAAGGTGCAGTTAGTGTGGTGGGTGGGTGTGATTGAACTGCCTTCAGTCCATCACACCAACAGGAGGGGAGCAGTGGGGGAAGATCTTGGGAAGGAGCCTGCAATTCCCCAGATGCACCAAGGTCGATGCTGTGGGAGTGGGAGTGGGAGTCAGCATTCCTCAGCCATGGGAACGGCTCTCACAGATAACAGAACAGCAGAAGTCTGGGGCTGGAATGCAATGTTGTGAGTTAGCCACCCACCAGCACCACTGCCAGCTGCTTAGTTGCTAAGGGCAGTTCTAGGCGCACAACCACACCCTTTCGCTGCCAGGCAGGAAGGGGCACTTCACCTGCTGTGCCCTCTTGTGCAATTGGGCGGCTAGATGTGCAGCAGTGTGCTTGCCTAAGGTGGTGGTGTATCTGTATGGCACTGCACACTCCACCTGATCCTCACCTCCCCTGTTCAGTGCTGCCGCATGTGTCTGAATAGCCAACCTTCTCCACACAGATCCAGGGGTGGCAAACCCCAGGGCCACCCTGTCACCTGCCTCTCGCCTTGCAGAGATTCGCAACCGTCGCTCCCAGAGGAGAGGAGGAGATGCTGCTCTGGAGATCATGCGCCAGGCAGCAGCAGACAACGCCCGCATCCTCCAAATCCTTGAGCGTGACTCTGACAACTTCAGCGAATATCTGGACATCGCAAGGCAGCAACTCCAAGTAGATGCTGAAAATGCGGCAGCAATGGTGCGCTGTGTGGATAGGGTAGCCACCTGTCTGGAGGAGCTGGTCGGTGGCATGCGTGGTCTGAGGACTGGCCCCCCTAGGCATAGGGATCGCCCTGTGAGGGCACTGCCTCTTACTGGCCCACAAACTGGTGGAGTGAGAGGCAGGGACCCAGCGGAACACTTACTCCCTGGCCCACTCTGGGAGGAGGCTCCCGAACCCCCACCCCAGAGGGAGGAGACCCCATCCCCACCCCAGAGAGAGGAGACCCCATCCCCACCCCAGAGGGAGGATACCCCATCCCCACCCCAGAGGGAGGACACCCCATCCCCACCCCAGAGGGAGGACACCCCATCCCCACCCCAGAGGGAGGACACCCCATCCCCACCCCAGGAGCAACCTCTTTGTGCCCCATCCCAGGGGGGGAAAGGCAGGGCAAAAGGCAAGGCAGCCCCACCGGCTGGGGGGCCTGAGACCAGGGCCAAGGCAGCCCCACCGGCTGGGGGGGCTCAGACCAGGGCCAAGGCAGCCCCACCGGCTGTGGGGCCTGAGACCAGGGCCAAGGCAGCCCCACCGGCTGGGGGGCCTCACGGCAAGGGTAAGGCAGCCCCACCGGCTGGGGGGGCTCAGACCAGGGCCAAGGCAGCCCCACCGGCTGGGGGGGCTCAGACCAGGGCCAAGGCAGCCCCACCGGCTGTGGGGCCTGAGACCAGGGCCAAGGCAGCCCCACCGGCTGGGGGGACTCACGGCAAGGGTAAGGCAGCCCCACCGGCTGTGGGGCCTGAGACCAGGGCCAAGGCAGCCCCAGCAGCGGTGGGGGGGAATGGAAAGGCCAGGAGCAGGCACCTGGAGCCTGCAGCACCTCCCCCTGCAGTGCGTGGGGAACCACACAGCCCACCTGCCAAGCAGCAGCGCAGGGAGTGGCCGAAGCGTAATCCCAAGGAGCGCCAGCCCTACTCCCCATGAAGGGGGGAAGGTAGTATTGAGTGTGGGGTGGAGTGGGGTGGGGTGGCTCACCATTCCTCCTACTCCTGCCAGGGACCCTGGCCAAGCACTGCATAGAAGCGCACACACACCTTTAAGCAAAATATATTAGATTTATTTTTTTTTATAAACATTAGAAAATTTTTAATTTTTTATAACAACAACAAAGGAAAGCTTTATTTTAATGAAAACCATTATTTTCAAACACAGTAATAAAAAAATAAAAACGCCACAGTCAGGGGCCTTGCTGGTCGTGAGCATCCTGCCTGCAGGATGTCTTTATGGCCCGGACGTCCCGCTCCAGGCGGGTGACCCTCCGTTCCAAGGAGCGCACTGCGAAAGGAAAGATGGTATTAGTGATGTATGCTGCAGCACCCCCCCATGAGCACACCAAACACTAGAGTCACTACTTACTTGTTCTGCGCACCGCCCCCTCTAAGCGGCTGAAGGACCGCATGAGATCTGGCGTCACAGCCACAGCAGCTCCATCACCTGTCACAGAAAAGAAGGGGTGTTGAGGAGGTGAGGGATGGGAGTGGGGAGTGCACAACCAGAACTGTAGTGAGGGAGTGGGTGGGCAGGTGGAATGGTGCACAACCTGGCAGGGAGGAGGCCACATACGTGTTCATTTGGATGCCACTAGACTGATGTGCACCACTCCCTCTCCAATGAATGCAGCCTCTTCCCCAAGCCCCCAAACAGAAGGTGCGTGGAACCAGCACCAACCCCTGCTTGTGGTAGGGCTGTGGACTTACCAGGTGGTGCGGTGGGTGGGCTGCAGGGAGGTTGCTCTGGGGGGGCCGCCTCAGGAGGGGGGCCTCCCTCCCCACTGCCCTCCTCTGCTGGGTGCTGCTCCTCCTCAGCTGCAACAGGCTCCTCCTGGCACACAGCCCGGAGGCGGGCACGTTGAAGCCCTGTGAAGGTAATAGGCAGGTATGCATCAGTTAGTGGGCCAGGACATTCATTGCGCAATGAGATGCCACATTGGAACCCACATTACATGGGCATGGTAAGCAGTTCTAGGGGCCACTGCCTACATGGAACCAGGATGGGGGATGGGCTTTGCACCTGGCTGCCAACATGCATTATACATGGGCTGGGATGGAGAAATGACAAGTTGGCCAAGGCACTGGCATGAGGCTGAGTGCAACCACCACACAGAGGGGCAGGCAATGATTATAGCAGGTGGTGCAGGGCAGCTTCAGCATGGCTGCAGTGTTGGGGGATGGGGCACAGTGATACAAAGGGTACTTACTTGTTGGCCGGCGCTCCTCCCACGAGGGTCGCCCAGCCCGATCCCACAACTCGTGCAGGAGGGTGTAGAAGGGGGGCTGGGCTCTCCTAGGAGGGCTACCCCGGTAGCACTCCAGAGCCTCAAAGAAGGCCGCCTTTAGGCCTTTAAACTTGCTCCGGCACTGCTCAGCAGTGCGGGAGTAGCCCGCGATGGAGAGGCTCCTTGCAGCCCTCCTGAAAATATCAATAGTCTGGAGGCTGGAGCTCCTCATGAGGCGCTCCGACCTTCCAGACTGCAGGAGGAGCTCAAGGAGCATCTCCATCTCGGGCTCCTGCCAGTAGGCGACCCTCCGAGGCTCCATCTTGACCGGGGTAGGCCTGACGTACGCGCCCCCTGTTGACGTTTTTCGGAACTGCGTACATGCGCAAAGAAGCGGCCGATGCCAATAAGCACGGTTTGCCCTTCGGAGACATACGCTCCCCCTGTTGACGTTTTCCGAGATTGCGGACGTCCGCAAATAAGCGGACGATGGTGATAAGCACGGTTTGCCCTTCGGGCTACATTTAGGATGATTTCACGTTGCGCAGTTTGACTGGAGTTTATTATTATTACTAATTTATATAGCACCATCACTGTAGATGGTGCTGTACAGAGTAAACAGTAAATAACATGCATGTGGGCGTACATAGCATATATATTATTGCATACATGTGGGCGTACATAGCATATATATTATTGCATACATGTGGGCGTACATAGCCTAGAGTTGATTGCACACAAGTGGGCATACGGCTGTTACTCTGGGGTAAAGGACTGGAAGGACTGCACAGGGGAAGAAGCACAGTCCAATTTTATGAGGCAGGCTGTCAGCGGCGGTTAGCCCACAGGAACTCTCTGACAGCATCCCGCACCTTGTGCCCTTCCCGGGTGTGGCGATTGGCCTCATTGACGTAGGGCTCGCCCAGAGTAGCCAGCTCAACAGAATTGTGCTCCGCCGCCTCCACGAGCATGGCGTGCCCCTTGGTTTCGCAGATGTTGTGCAGGATGACGCAAGCACTGATGACCGAAGGGATGTTTTCTTCGGCCAGCTCCAGGCGCACGCCTATGCTCCGCCACCTCCCCTTGAGGCGGCCGAACGCCTGCTCCACCACAAGGCGTGCTCGCCTAAGACAGCGGTTGAAGTGGGCTTGCTGTGGAGTGAGTGCCCCACCATAGGGTTTCATCAACCACTCACGCAAAGGGTACGCGCCATCCGCAATAATGAGGGGTGGAATCTGCTGGCCGTGCAATCTGATTGTTGGATGGGTAGGCACGAAGACACCTGCATCCATCGTCTCACAGAGGCCTGAGTTGGCAAAGACATAGGCATCATGGTTCTTGCCGCTCCATCCTATTTCCACATTGATGAACCGCCCCTTGTGGTCGCAGGTCCCCTGCAGAATCATGGAGTACTCATCCTTCCTGTTTATGTATTCTGAGGCTTGGTGTATCGGAGCTTGGAGAGGAATATGGCTGCCATCCACCGCGCCCACACAATGAGGGAACCCCAGCTCCCCAAAACCATGCATGATCTGTGGGGCAGAAAACACAAAGGGCATATTAGTGACAGCGCCATTGTTCCGAAGTTGCGGACCTCCGCAAAAGTGAGTGCCTGTTCCCAGCGCATTCCCCCACCCCATCCCCCATCCCCCACTCACCTCTGCCACGTTCCCAATCTTGACTGTACGAGATAGGAGGGTCACTTCCATGGCAAAGCACACCTCCAGGACTATTTGTGCCGCCGTAGAGCAGCCTACCCCGAACTGCTCTGCTGTGGTCCTGTAGACGCAAGGGGTAGCCAGCCTCCATAGGGTGATGGCTAGGCGTTTCTCCACTGGGATAGGTCTACGCATGACAGTCAACCTCCTGTCCAGATGCGGCCGCAACTCCTCCACGATTTCAAAAAAGGTGCCCCTGCTCATGCGGAAATGGCTCATCGTCCCACTCCTTCAGGACAAAGTTCTCCCACCAGTCCTTGCTCCTCGGCCGGACCCAGAAGCGGCGGCGTGTCTCGCGGACGTAGTCGCCATACGCGGCCAGCATGGCTAGCCTCGTTCGGCAGAGGGCGGCCCGCAGCTTGCTGCGGCGGAGTAGCCACCTCCCCAGTTGTTCCCGCAACTGCCGCCGCCTGGCAGCCACCTGTGCACGGAGGCGCTGATACTCCGACAGAAGCAAGATCAGCATGGCTATGGCCGCGCAAAGATCGTCACGGTCCTCGTCAGGGAGCATAGTTGCCCTCTCTTGGCTATCGTTTCCCGCACAGACGCGCACACACAGCCACCTCTGCTGCCCTGATATGCTGCATCCGGACAATGCGCTTCCGCTGGCGCAGCTGTTTCTGCCAGATGTGGGTTGGCTCCTTGGGATGGGGCACAGGGCACAGAGGCGGTCATCGCCGCCGACACCTCAGAGGCATGATGGGAGATGTAGGCACAGAGTGGCCATGCAGACGATTGACCTCGGGTCATATGACACCCGCCACAACCCCCATCAGGAAGTGAGCGCATCAATGTTGACCCTCAACAGCACCAGCAGCACTTCAGCTGGCACTGGCACTGCCGCCGCTGCCGCCGCCAGGGCCGGCGGCGGCATCGCTGACGGCTGCGCAAGTTTGCGGTCTTTCGGACGTGCGCAAACCGTGCAGCGAGCGAAAAAAAAAGCCGCGGCAATCAGGCCGGTGTGGCTGTGCAACCGTGCTCGCGGCGGCAGCAGCACAACCGGCGCAAACTTCCGCCATAAATCGAAGGCAGGTGTGGATCATGAGGCGTCACGGCTGAACGGGAAAAGCCGCTTTCACCGCTCCTCAACGACGGAACACCCGGTAGGTCTAGCAACGCCCCCTGTTTATGTAAATGACACACAGGATATCCCGGGAGCAGGCAGGGATGACCCTGGGACAATCCTGGGATAAACCTTAGGTCTAGCTAAGGCCTAGGAGAGGTGAGACAATTTTCAAATTATTTTATCCTTGGAGAGGAGGACAGGATTTCTACTTACCTTTTGAAGTGTAGGTGGTGGCTAAGGTGGTCTTCCTTTTTTTTATATAGAGTGTCATCAGACGGGGTGGGGAGAGATCACATTTCCTTACTGTCGCTTTGCCTCCTGCTTCTGTCCCACAATAGGGATGAATAGCTTCCTCTTTCTTCATACGGGAAAGAAAGAGGAAGAAAGCAACGACCATGTGACCCATTCAGTGGGCATTTTTATCCCACTGCTTTTCCTGCACACAGCAGGAAATGGTGGCAAGTTTCATTACAGCCGCCAAAATGGGATTTTCCAGGACTTTTTTGTGACAGAGAAATGCGCGAGTAGTGGATGGTGTAATGAAAAGGATTCACAGAAATTAAGTTGCAGGACAACTCCAGGCACTCTTGAATGAAACGGATTATCTAGATCCATTTCAATAGGGTTTCAGGCCTGGTTTTGGAATGGAAACTGCCTTGGTCGCCCTGTGGGATGACCTCTGTCGGGAGAAAGACAGGGGGAGTGTGACCCTGTTGGTTCTCCTGGACCTCTCAGCGGCCTTCGATACCATCGACCATGGCATCCTTCTGGATAGGTTGTCTGAGCTGGGAGTTGGAGGTACTGCGTTGCAGTGGTTCCACTCCTACTTGGATGGCCGATTCCAGAAGGTGATGCTGGGGGATTATTATTCTGTGCCATGGCTCCTAAGACATGGGGTTCCACAGGGCTCTATCTTATCCCATTTGCTGTTTAACATATACATGAAGCCGCTGGGGGAGGTTATCCGGAGATGTGGACTGAGGTGTCATCAATATGTGGATGATACCCAGCTCTACCTTTCCTTTTCATCAAACCCAGGTGAGGCAGTGCCTGTTCTGAACCAGTGCCTGGGGACGGTAATGGACTGGATGACAGCTAACAAACTGAGACTCAATCCAGACAAGACGGAGGTACTGTTAGCGGGTGGTTCATTTGTCCGGCAAGGTGATGTTTGCCCTGTCCTGGACGGGGTTGCACTCTCCCTAAAGGATCGGGTCCATAGTTTGGGAGTGCTCTTGGATCACTGTCACTTGAGGCACAGGTGAACTCAGTGGCAAAGAGCACCTTTTATCAGCTTAAGTTGATATACCAACTACGCCCTTATATGGACAGAGATAGCCTAGCTACAGTTATCCATGCTCTGATAACCTCTTGTTTGGATTACTGCAATGCGTTATGCATGGGGCTGCCTTTGAAAACGGAAGCTTCAGGTGGTACAAAACAGGGCAGCTCATTTACTAACAGGGACTGGCCAGAGAGATCACATTACGCCAGTCCTTTTACAACTTCATTGGCTGCCAGTCCAGGTCAAAGTGCTGGTATTGACATTTAGAGCCCTAAATGGTTTGGGGCCAGGTTATTTGAAGGAACGCCTCCTCCCATATGTACCTGCTCGGACCTTAAGATCATCCACAGGGGCCCTTCTCCATGAGCCCCTGCCAAAGGAAGTGAGGCAGGTGGCTACTAGGAGGAGGGCTTTCTCCACTGTGGCACCCCGGTTGTGGAATGAGCTCCCCAGAGAGGTCCGTTTGGCGCCTACACTGTACTCCTTTCGTCGCCAGCTGAAGTATTTTAACACTTAATTTTAACTGAAATTTAAATTTTACTGTTTTAACTCTGTATTTTAATTTTATATCAATTTTGCTGCATGGTTTTATCCTGGTTGTGCTTTTTATACTGTATTTTGTATTTCTGCTTTTAACCTGTTGGTTGTTTTATTATGGTTTTAATTTTTGTGAACTGCCCAGAGAGCTTTGGCTATTGGGCAGTATAAAAATGTAATAAATAAATAAGTAAATAAATAAAATAAGAAATCCGTGAGTGGCCAGTAATGAGCCTGCTATAAAACACTCCTCTGATGATGCTCTAAAACACCTCTGCACTTACCACAGCCCAGGTTCCCCAATTCTGATTTATGGCCTAGAAAAATGAATAAAGCTGTTCTTGTAGATATAAGAAAACAAACTCTTCTAACAGTACCAGAGCCATCCTTTCCCTCATCAGTATTACAGTTTAAGTCTGTGTGAGTGTGTGTGTTTCCAGCCCTTGTATTTATTAATCTGAACCTGTCATGCATTATAGCTTCTTGATATAACTTACTGTGAATGCCCTCTTCCTAGCTCATTCCTCATAAATGTATCCCAGACTTTTCTGATACATTAGATGCCAGCCACATAAAGTGCATTAATGTCCTTGCCAGTTTCTCAAAGATACACAAATCATAGGGTGAGCCAGCGCTTAAAAAAAAAATGTTTGGGGAGTTCTTTGGTATTCTGCCTTTTGCTAGTACAAGCCGGGAGATCTCAAGTCACATCCACAAGTTTAATTCTACACTTTTTGAAGTATTTCCAATGAAACCCAGAGGAAATTTGGGGTGGCATAATCCTGTTAAGGATGCATCACCACAGGCTGTGAGTTCTTCATTTTAACGGTCTCTTTTGTCTGACTAGATATTTTGGGCATGCAGTAGATATGAGATCACTGTGTCCCTATATCCACTGACTTAGGGGTAAGTAGCATTGAACTCAATGGGACTTACTTCCAAGTAATCATGCATTGGTTTATGCTGTTTATCAGTGCTATCATTCCACAGAAGCATTGCAGGGGGGATTCATGGAGTATATTATTGGACATAGAATCATGCTTCCTGGAATTTTCAGTTTTCTTTTTGTACTTTTAAAGCAAGTTTCTAGTCCTTATGACTATGAAGATAAGATTGAAAGTGAATGGGCAAAGCCTACTAAAGCTGAAGGATGGCGGAATAAGATTTCCAGTGGCCGGGGGTGGGAGTGTGAATTCAGTGTCCCATAAAACCCATTGCCTTGCCTTATACTAGCAAACCAGAGGACATGAGGACATGTCCTCATAAGGACGTAAGGACTTCAGTGTTCTTTTTGCAGGTTGTAGAATGCAGCTTTCTATAGTGCAAGACGTGGATTGGAACATACTTTATTTTGGCAGGGAGTGTTTGCATTTGTGGAGGAAACTGCTATGGGGTGGGGGACACTGCTAAAATAACCTATTCTGAACCCGTAGGATAGATATGAATCTAATAAATAAATAAATAAATAAATAAATAAATAAATAAATTCAAGCTACATTAGGAGCAATGAGAGAACATTTCAGCTAGTGCACAAGCATCTTTCCAGAGATTTGGAGGTGGCAGTGTTGCAGGACTGGCATGTGGTGTAGCCAGTGTGGTGTAGTGGCTAAAGTGTTGCACTGGGAGTTGGGAGTTCCGGGTTCTAGTCCCCACTCAGCCATGGAAACCCACTGGGTGACTTTGGGCCAGTCACAAACTCTCAGCCCAACCTACCTCACAGGGTTGTTGTTGTGAGGATAAAATGGAGAGGAGGAGGATTATGTATGCTACATTGGGTTCACTGGAGGGGAAAAAAGGTGGGATATAAATACAATAATAAATAAATAAATAAAAACATTTCCTGGCATACATACATTGAGTTTCTGTATCCCCGAATGGTCTTCAGCTTCCCAGATTTGCAGATTTTGCAGATCTCAACCTGTGGGCCTGTGAACACACAATGGGCTACCAACTGGGTCCAGGGGAGCAGATGCTGGGGAATCCATCAGATTCCTGGACCCAGTGAGGCAACCACAACATCCATAATTTCCCTAGCCCTCATTGTTGTGCACAATGGAGGCTCAGACGAGGGCGGACAGCTGCCAGGCACGTGTCTGATGTTCACGAGCTGCATAAGAAGCTCATGAGGTGCTACTATTGGGGGTGAACGGTGGTGGTGGCAGGTCAAGCATCTGACAAAATGGACCTAGGTCAGCCCATTGATATTGGTGCTTCTTGACAGCGTGGCGATGTGGGCCGTTCTTTCCCAGTGCATTGCTGAAAGCACCATTGCTAAACTTGATGGATAGACCTCAGAACCTCACATCTCTACCTGAGAAAGACCAACACAAATTACATCAAGGTGACTCTACTGGGCTGATATTTTCCACCTTCATTGCTCCAGGTGGCTTGCCTGGACATTCTGTTCCATCGGGAGTTGTAAGTAGGACAGTGGGAGACTTGACTATGGGAAATATTTTGGATTATTGGACTTGCTTGGCCAAAAAATATCTGAGGAATTTCCATTAAAGATTTTTTTTTTTTTAAAAAAAGAAATTCAGCTATCAACATTTATCAGTGGTGTTTTGTACATCTGTCATTTTAAATTTAATCTTGACTCTAAAAGTTGCAAGAGAGTAACAAATTTGTTAGAGCAGCAGTCTTTTTTTTTTTTTTTTACATTAGTCTGATCTCCTGGTAAACACACTTTTATCAATCTCTCTCTCTCTCTTTCTCTCTCTCCTCTGTCTCATGTATGAAAAAGAGGGAAATTAGGAACTGGATTATTAATGAGTAATTAAAGAGAGATTAAAGATCTATTCACCCACAGCTTGGTCATAGAGATTTTATTTTAGCTGTCAGCCAAAGTCAGGAGTGTCTCTTTGGAAAGGATCTGATAAATGCAGGTTCATGTGAGGTTGTCAGTATGATGGAACAAGCTGAGCTGGACTTAATAGATTTATCCATTTCTGCTTGGCAGACTATAATAGGGTGTGGACTCAACCTGCTGATCACTGGAAAGCTCATTATACAAAGGCTGATGTTGGGGTAGAAACAGTAGAAACGGAATATACAAGATATGATTAAAAATTAATCCAGACAACCGCATTTAGGGGCACAGTGCGAAATAGTTGTCTGCAAAGAGGAATGATGACAAATGGAGCAGATGCCAGAGGCAGAGCTGCGCTGATGCTTGAGGGGTGTACCTCCCCCCAGTGTCCATTGTATGTCTAAGGATATCTGGTGGGATGAGCCAGACACCTTGAGCCAGGATTGTCTGTCAAGATCCACCAACCCAATTCCACCAGACCTGGAGATGGAGGTTGAATTCTATGGGAAGAACTACAGCTCATTGGTAGAACATGTGCTTTGCATGGAGACGGTCCCAGGTGAAATCACAGGCTTCTCTGGGTAGGGCTAAGAAGGAATCCTGGCTGAATCCCTGGAGAGCCTCTGCCAGGCAGGCCTTAGCTAGACCTAAGGAGTATCCCAGGCAAATGGAGGGCTCATCCCTGCCTGCTTCCGGTATCCCCTGTGTGTCATTTGGATGTACAGGGATGATCCCGGGACGATCCTGGGATATAGGCCTGGTCTAACCATAGCCTCAGTGTCACTAATATTTGGGTAGATGGACTAATGGTATGACTCTATTAGGGTTCCCGAATTCAACACCAAGAGGTTTCATGATGCCTCATGGGGACTTCCAATGGTGTCCACAAAGTTCTCCCCTTTCTGCCTCCTTAAAAAATGTTTTACCGTATTTCTTCGATTCTAAGACACACTTTTCCCCCATATAAACATCTCTAAAAACAGGGTACATCTTAGAATCGATGGCATCTTAGAATCACCTGCAAAGTGTGCTGTTATCCCTCCACCCTGCTCTTGATGCCCAGGTGGCTCAAGGGCTTGTTGAGCACGCCTAAGCAGCTCTGCACTCACGATGTAGGCTGGGGAATGCGCATGGCCTGATTGGGGGCCTCAGCGACAATCTGCAGCTGCCCTGGGCCTATTTGTGCTCCCCGGAGCTAACCGGGCTCACACGCGCACCAACAGAGCTCTGAGCCCTAAGCGGGCCCCGCCAGCCGCACCACAAGCACAGCCAATCGGGTTGAGCCCAGTGGGCACAGCTACGCGGCTCCAGCCAGGTCGGTCCTGGCACGCACCTCACCTCGTGCATGGGGCGGGCGGGCGGGCGGACGCTGCTGGGCTCGTGGAGGGTTGTGCGAGGCAGGTGGGTGCTGCCAGCTTCTATGCCACAGCTGCGTCTGCTGGTTCTGCGCGGAGGTGGAGGTGCAGCAGCGCCGGCCTGGAAGACGGAGGCGATGCCCAGGAGGTGAGTTGCTGGGCCAGGGTGCGTGTGGGACGCGCTCCGGGACTCGCAGCTGCGCCTTTCTCACGTGACACATGTGGGAGAGGAGCCCGGGGCGCCTGCAGGGCAGGGGGGTTCTCTCCACCGCTGCTGCGGGGCTTCCGCTGGGCCAGGAGCAGTAGTGCATGTGTGGCCTGCTCCTTCGCACCTCAGGGAGTTTCCATGGCCCATCTAGCCATGCCTGGAAGAGGCCCCTCAGCACTGGCAGCTAGAGCTGGCCCGAAGGTGGGCGCCTCACGAATGACCCCCTCCCAGACCCCACAAGAAGTGGTGGCAGCTGGTGAAGCCTCTGGGCCCTTGCAAGTGCTCCCTGGTTGGCCCCCGCCCCCGGCAGGTACCCTTCACCTGGTAGGGCCCACCCCCACCAGGCAACGTGGGCCTGCGACGCTAGGGGTAAGTGCCTTGTTTTTGGCTTACTTGTAACCTGTCCCAGCCCTGTGGCGCCCAAACCATTGGCCCAATAAGAATTGGCCACATCTCTTTCCTTACCTGCCTGCAATCCCCTCCCCATGCCCAGGCTATGCCAGGCATGGCAGAATACTTTTTCCCCCATATAAACATCTCTAAAAATGTGGTGCTTCTTAGAATCGATGGCATCTTAGAATCGAAGAAATACGGTAAGTAAAACCTTGGAAATGTTACAGCAGTCTTCTTTCTCTCTTTTTCTATCCTCTAGCTTTTCTCTTTCTCTCTTCGTTACCCAGTTGCCCTTGATATATCCCCCTCCCTTCCAGCCTCTGGTCCCCTCCCATCCTCCTTGTTTCTTGCCATCCAACCTCTACCCTTGCTCTTTCTCTCTGCTCTACCTCTTCGCCTTGCTATTTCCCCCTCCATCTCAGCCTCTGGTCTCACTTTTGATTAGCCAGGCACCCACAGCAGCCATTCACCCTGTTCAGAAGACACCTTAAACCATGGTGGTTAAGGCTTTAACCACAGTGGTTAAGGCTTTTTTTGTTAACAAAAAAAAAAAGCCTTAACCACCATAGTTTAAGGTGTCTTCTGAATAGGGCCACTATGTGATTAGTCACATCCTCCATGGGAACCATTTTGTGGGGAAATTATTATTATTATTATTATTATTATTATTATTATTATTATTATTATTATTAAACTACAATAAAAATAGAAGTAAAACCCAAACTAAAATCTAGGTGCAAGCAAAGTTTTCAAATATGGTAACAGTTTCGAAACAACAAAAACCAAAAAGACTAAAATGCCTGGGAAAATAAGAAGGTGCTCCCTTGGTGAAGGAAATACTACAACTTTGGTGCCAGGTGAGCTTCTCTGGGAAGCTCATTCCACAACCATGCTGACACAAGAGAAAAGGTCCTCTTCTTAGTAGTTGCGCACCTCGCTTCCTTTGGTGGGGGCTCCCAAAAAGGACTGCTGAGGATGATCTTCTCCACTACTGGAGCCCCTCCCACAAAGAGAGAGATTCAAATACTCCTGAATGTCTCAACGAAAAAGAGACAGAGCCCACATGCTTCAATGTGTCTCAGTATTTGTTCTGTGTGCATGAGGGGGACGTTGTGCTCAAATGCCATTGCCACCTGGTTCACAGAGAGGAAGGTTGGCCATTGTGAACTCATGCTGATAATGACCCCATGAAGGAGGTGGACTGCCCATTGTGACTTTGTGTTGATGCTGCCTGCTTAAAGGAGAGGGACTGGCCATTGGCTTTCCTTTCCTTTTCTTTTTATAAAGATTTTATTAGTTTTCCAAAACAAAATCAAGAGAGAGAAAAAGAATAAAAAGAAAGGAAATACATAAATAAATATACATTGAATTTAAATCAAATTATTGAGGGTAGCATACATAAATGCCTTTCATATTTTTTCCGCTTTACTTTGAAGTCCAAGACATTCATGGAATCCATGGGCTGCTCAGAAGTTTTCTTTATCATTATTCTTTATGTCAAACTTATATTTAGTCTCTTTTCCATAATCTGATGAAAGGCTTTGACAAATACTGCTATGTTTTCCCCTGATCACCGCATAGAATAAAATGCTGCCATGTTTTATAGAAGTCAGATGTTTTGCTTTCGCCTTTAGCTAGTTTCAGTTGCTGTGTCAATTTTTCTGCCATAGCTATTTGCCATAATTCCATATATCATGAAATGTTAGAAGTTCTGCAGTTTCCCACCTTTTGGCTATGCCTCTTCGGGCAGCCATCAGCATGAACTCATTTATGTCCTTAATGTCACTTTTGCATTTCTGTTCTTCCCATATAGTTAATAAGGCCAGACCTGGTGTCACATGTATATATTTTCCATTTCTAGAATTTAAATGTTCCCAAACTGTGACACAATAGGACATGTCCATCCACATATGAATACATCACCCTTGCTGGTTAAAGGTTCTTCAACATTTTGTGTTGTTTGTGTTGGCCAAACCTACTGTTGTGATATAGCATCTGTGTAACAATTTCAGTGTATTCTCCCAGAGAGTTATTAATACATTTTATTATTTATTTATTTATTTATTACATTTATATACCACCATTTTTCCTCCAAGGAACCCAAGGTGGTTCCTTCTCCTCTCCATGTTATCCTCACAACAACAACCCTGTGAGGTAGGTTGGGCTGAGAGTCTGTGATGGGCCCAAAGTCACCCAGTGGGTTTCCATGGCCAAGTGGGGACTAGAACCCAGATCTCCCGACTCCCAGTCTGACACTCTAGCCACTACACCACATCGGCTCTCACACCACATGTGTCCCTTAGTTGTATCACCCATACTTTATCCAGTACCTTTAGCTCTGTTGGAATCCCAATACCAGCTTTCCATAATATTTTCAGCCCATTTGACATATTCGTATCTATTTCAATATTTTGTGAATAATATACCTTCAAACTTCGCCATGTTTCTGATCGCACTTTGTTTTACCAAATGATTTGTAATAAAGTATTGTATTCGATGAACAACCATCCAATTCATTTGCATTCCTTGACACTTTTCTTCTAATTTTGCTACAATGAGGGGAATTTTATTTTCATTGAAATCACTCATTCTGTAAAACCCCTTTTGTTTCCATTTTGCATATTGCTCTTGTTTATCTACATAAGGGAAATTTGGATGAAACAAGACTGGAAGCAAAGGGGATATTTCTGAACTTAATTTATTTTTCATTTTACCCCAATTTTTAAAGTAACATATAAAAAAGAGTTATCTACCCATTTCAAATTGTGTATATTTTCCCTTATTTTATTTATTTATTTACAACATTAATATACTTCTTCCCTTTCAAGGATTTCAGAGTGGCAGACAAATAGAATAAAAGAAAAAAAAACCCAGAATAAAAACAGATTAAAAAACTTATTTTTTAAAAAAGAAGCAAAATTCAAATAAAGCCACACAAAGTGCAAATAAAACCTTCCAAACAATATTTGTTCAACCAATAATGAATCTTTCCCCATTACTTCCGTGCCCACCTACAATTTCTTTGATGTTCCCTCTAAAAGAAACATAACACTGTTCTTAATTGATTTCTTTCATAATATTTGTGAATGCTTGGATCTCTCCATCCCACTTGGTTGAGTCACTTTTCCCAAAGTTTTTTTTTTTTGGGGGGGGGCAAGTCTGGGACTTTATTCCTTAATGGATACAATTTAGAAATTTATTTTGCCGTTGTGCTGAATCTCTTGGGTCAGTTATTATGAGGAACATTAAGAAAGAGATAATTAAATACTGGCATTGCTACCATTTTTATGGCACTAATCCTAACCATAATTGTTCAGTATACCTGGGACCATTTTTAATATCCATTTTTTTATTTTATGAAAAATTAAAATAGGGACTGGGCATTGTGTGGATCCATCTTGTGTGGATGCTGCCAGCTTGAGAGAGAGAGAGAGGGATTGGTTATTGTGACCTTGAGGGGATCTACACTAGTATTTGAAACATTGTTTTTACAGTCATTGAATGTTTTGTTTTTGAACGATTTAGAACGTAGCATTTTTTAAAATGTTTATTTACTTTTCTCTTTCCATGGGAATGCATTCCTTTTGGCCACACTAAGAAAAGAAATCTGTTTGTTCTTTTTCCCTGTCTGCCAATTTCCCCTCCCACTTCCTCTTCTCTCCGAGAATCCTCCACTTACAAATGATCCAGCCAGCAGCCTCCCAAAAGTGAAACTAAAAGTGTCTGTAAAAAAGAGGCTTGAAAGAAAAAAACAGCTCCAACTTTGGGTGCAGAAATTACATAAACATGCCCCCCAGGAATGTGATTGGCTAATTAAGAACTACAGGAAACCCATTTACTACGATGAAATCGACCACATCATACCAAATAGAATGACTTATTTCAGAGAAGTTCAAAATAAAAACTGGAGAACAGACAACAATAAAATGTCACAAACTGAACGTCATGTGGCAAAATACTACCAAACTTAAAACCAGTAAGACACGTTAACTTGACTAGTGTAGATCCCCTCCTTGTGCTTCCTTAGGGCAGAGATACTCTGTCCCCTGTGTCTACACATTTTCAACTACTTACTGGATAAATGTGACCTTTGCACCTTGAACTAGATGGGCGTGCCTTTAGTTCTTATTTTCCCACCAAAATTTTCAGGCAAAGTAGAACATTTTTAAAAAACAAAAACGAAACTTATCTTTACAATACAAGAATAAATGTATTTCTGCTTTTTCATACTCCAGTACTATAACGTAATGGAATATATGGGGACAATAATATTGATCAGTCTTGCAGGGCTGTTGTAAGGATTACTGATATAAGGCATAAAGACTATGTAAATGTTTCTCGTTCTGTTTCCCCCACTTTCCTGCTGTTTTTCCATTTAAGCTATCACTTGTGAATTTACTCAGGTTGTTTTTTATGGATTGTTAAGTTTCTACAGTCCCCTTGTTGTTAAATTATTGAATATCCATCACTCAGTTATGAGTACATTTCTTTAGGAATTTTTTAATTTTTGTTTCATAATTTGATTGACAGTCAATCCACAGATGTTTATTAAACACCTTGGATTATTGTGCTCACTTAATGTTTGCGCGTAGTGACCTTTGGTTTCAACAAATAAAGTTTTGACTCACTGTTAAATTATTTAAATTGTGTAAATAGAAAACTAGAGGTTTTTCTCTTGTCTTATACTCTCATGGCCCATTTGTTTAAAAATATATGGACCTAGGCTGCCTTTTGTTCTCCGTTTTACTTTTTGGATCATGATATTCTCCTTCAATAATATTAACCAAGTGTCATTGTATATATGCCAGATTTGAAGAATTTCCAAAGTTAATTCCACATGCATATGCTTAACACATGGATCAACAGCATGAGTGAATACGGAGTTACTGGAAAGGAAGGCCTTTAGCACTCCAATTGGCATGAGCTACTTGTGTATTGAGCCCTAGCATCTGTTCTTTGAAAATTGAGCCCTATCAGTCAGATGAGACAAGATTTGGCAAGTTGGACCCATTGGCTGACTCCATATCATATGTTCTTTACTTCTAATTACCTACTATTAACAACTAGCTGGAATGTTTAACAAAGAAACAGAAACAGCCATTTTCATTTCTTTGTTGGTTTCTATTTCCCCCATGGTGGTAATAATCTTGTGTGAATGAAATGAAATGTCGCTTCATTTTCAGCAGGTGAAGCTGAATTTCTTGCGTGTTCCTTTCTGTTTCATTTCTGAATAAGGACAGAATAGACCAAATTGAAATGCAGTGTGTTGCGGAGTTGAAGGTGCTGGCCATTGGCTCGGAGTGGGAGAAATAAGTGGCGCCTGATTTTTATTTTATTTTTTAAAAAAAGTAATTTTAAGGCAGACAATTATGGTGTGCTTACTTTTGAAAAGGACGGAATCAAAAACTCAGAAGACAGGAGAAAGATACGCCTTCATTTAAAAGAAGAATAGGATGCAATATTCACAAGACAGGTTGTTGCTAATGTGAGTGGCTTGGTTATAGATAAAGACCTTTCTTTTTTCAAGACATGAACTTCCAAAGCAAAAGGGCCTTATGTATATTAACCCCTACACGATGCTTTTCAATGGAGACAGCCTGCACATTCAGCTACTGATCATCAACGTTTTGTTCAAACATGCACATACATAACCTCATTTAGCTACACTTAATTACTGCACAAATTGATCACTAGCAGCTCAATACATTTAGAAACAGTTGAGAAATGTAGCATTGGTGCTGATGGGAGACAATATGAAAGTGGTGTTATAATTGTGATGGCCCAAGTCAACAGATACCAAGTCAACACTTGGTGTTTTGGTCATCAAGTCATAAACATACTTGTGTGAATAAGCTCCAAGTGTACAACAATCAGGTATAGACAATCAAGGCCATAGCTAGATGGGGCGATATCCCAGAGTGATCCCCGGGATCGTCCCTGTGCATCCACATGATGCACAGGGGTTCTCGGGAGCAGGGAGGGATCATCCCTCCCTTGCCCTGGGATCTCATCCTACACTTTAGGCCTGCCTTTTCCGTGGTCTCGGGCTGATCCCGAGACTGCGGAACGTGTGTGTGGGTGTCGCGGTTTGTTCCAGCTCCTCGTGGTTACTTGAGCCAGTTCCTGCGCATGGGGTGCAGAGCTCCTCAGGAGCTCTGCGCCCATTGGGGGTGGGATGGGGGGAGAGGGACACATTATTTTAAATAAAAAACTTACCTTTTGCGCACGAGCATTTGTGCGCTCTTCTCCTTTAACAAAAACAAAACAAAATGCCAGGTGCGACATCTTCTCCCTCCGAGGTCATCGTGTGTCATGTGTAAACAGGGGGGAGATCTCGCAATAAAAATATAGTGAGATCCTCACCCCTCTGCCACGCTAGATCCAGTAAGTCTAGCTGAGGCCCCATTGATCTACATGCATGTGTAAACAAGGTCTTAATTTAAACAAATGAGATGAATTAAAGTAAATATTGCTCATGGGGGTAGAATCCTAACTAGATACTGGATTATTTATTTCCACCCCTGGATCCAAAAAGGATTGAGCTCAGACCTCTCTAGAGTTGAATCTTAATGATATGCATCTCTCTCTCTCTCTCTCTCTCTCTCTCTCTCTCTCTCTCTCTCTCTCTCGCTGGGCATGTCTACACCAGCCCTATATCCTGGGGTTGCCCCTTGATTGTCCCTGTGCATCCAGGATCAGGGAGAGATGATCCCTCCATTTCTCCGCAAGGAGGTGGTAACTGGGCATGGGACACAGAGCACTTCAGGCGCTCCATGCCCAGCGGGGTGGGTGGGGGATGGGATCAGTTTTTTTTTTTTACGTACAGTTCTGTTGGAGCACAAGTGTGCTCATCTCTGTTAAAAAAGAAAGAAAGAAAATGGTGGGTGAAACATCTCTCCTTCCTCCCGGGATGTCATGCACACATGTGGACAAAGGGGAGGATCTCGTGAGCAGAATATTGTGAGATCCTCCCGTCTCCCTCCCGTGGTGTAGACATGCCCCCATCTCTCTCACACACACAGGCCATGTCTAGATCTCCCAGCATTCCGAGACGGAGGAGAGAGGATCTCATGATTTTACAATTATGAGATCCTACCCCTCAGTCCACATGTGGCTGCGCAACATCCTGGGCATTGCGGCCATCATGACAGCCATTTTTTTAAAAGAAAGAAAAGATGGAGTGCATGAGCACTCAAGCAAAAATTATAAGTTTTTTTAAAAACCCTCCCGTTCCCCCCTCCCACCCCTGATAGGCATGAAACTCCTGAAGAGTACCGTGCTCCATGCCCAGTTCCCGGCTCCTCATGTTTACTCATGGCTACCCTTCTGAGAATATTTTCTTTTCCGTTAGTCCACATCTCTGACTTCTCAGGAATTGAGTCCAGGAGGGGCGCCAGCTGTCCTAGGAGCTTGTGGATTTCCCATTCAGAGATGCAAAAATTCAAATGTGAGGGGGAGAGAAGCGAAAGGCATTAATAGTAGAAAAGGTATAGAAAAAATGATCGTGATCTGATACAAACTCAAATTGGAACAAGCTTCAAGATTGACATCAGAGAAGTTAGTCGAGCTTCCGTTTTGCTCATACACACATCCCTAGAATTTGTTCAAGACTCACTGCAACTCCTTTAATGCCTCTTGAAATTCTTTAGGCAATTTTCCAGAATGGGTCCTTTCAAATTATTCTCAATTTTTGCTTCAGGTGAAATCTGGTGGTAAATAGTAGGTGTGTGCATTGATCCCCCGATCCGCTTCTCTTCCAGATCCGCAAATTGTGGATCGGTCCACTCCGCACCGCTCCGATCCGCCTATAGTCCGCTGCGCTCCGCTGCAAAGCTCCGGATCCGGATCAGAGCTCCGCTTTCTCCCCCATAGGCTTGCATTGAAATCCAAAAAACCCTACAACTTTTTTTCTGTTAAAGTTAGAAACCTCAAGTTTGGCATCATGACACCTCATGGACAGATACACGCATGGCAAGACTCAAGCAAATCCAAGCATCCCCTGATTTTCGAGGAATTTTTGAAAATCGGACACCCCATTTTCAAACATGGGATTTGCTCTGACATTTTGACAGATAAAAAAATTGAAGTGGGCACCCTCACAGATGCCATCTAGATCCACATCCATGACAAGTTTCAAGCAAATCCCATTATCCCCTGATTTTTGGCGGGGCTTTAACCTTTTAACTCACCCCAAATCAAGTCCCATGCTAGAATTACGTCAATTTTCACGCTAGAAATGTCAAATTAGGCACCATGACACCTCATGTATGTATACACATGCATGCCAAGACTCAAGCAAATCCCATCATCCCCTGATTTTTGGGGAATATTTGAAAATCAGACACCCCAGTATCTCAGGGATTTAAAGCTGCAGACAGCTCAATGGGGCCATTTCAAAGGAAATCCCAACATGCCATGAATTGGGGAGTAGAGATAAACCTATATGAATCTTCTTCCACACTTGAGAAATTGATTTGGAACTTCAAAAAGTCTAAGTGAGCGCAGGAAGGACTTATCCCCTGAGTCAAAGCAAGACACACACAAACCATCCCTTTGAGGTGGGCAGGGGAGGAGGGAGGGAAGGCAGGCAGGCAGCAGACATTTCTGGGGGCATAAGGAAGTGTGGCAAGGATGGTTTGTTTCAAAGCCAGCAGTAAAGTCATGCATTGCAAAGTGCAAACCATCCCTGCGAGGCAGTCACAGAGGAGGAGGAGGACAGGGGGGCAGAGAGCCCGGCAGAGATATGCCATAGATCTAGTATGGGGGAGTCAGTCCCGGCAGATGCCCCACCACAGTAGCACCCTGGGTGGGGGAAGGCAGGCAGGCAGGCATGGAGCAGACATTTCTTGGGGCACAAGGAAGTGAGTCAAGGATAGTTTCAAAGCCAGTAATGCAAACCATCCCTGTGAGGCGGGAGCAGCACAGAGAGACGCCTTTGCTTTTGCATCCCATAACTACTAGGAGGCTAGGAGGATAAGAGTAAAGCTTTGTGATCCTTGCTTCAGAGTTGATTGACTGCACTGTGATCACAGCCATTACTAAACAACAAAATAATAATGTTAATAGCAGTACTAATTAATATTAATAGCAACAACAACAACAAGGAGTTGAACCACAATGAAAGCCTGCCTGACCTCACTGAAGAGGAAAAGCCAGGAGAGCTTGGGCTATGGGGTGTAAATATAAAATGGAATAAATAAATAAATAAATAAATAAATAAATAAATAAACAAGACGGGTAGAATTAAAAGCAGCAGTGTTGCTGAATAAACAACAGGAAGATTTTTTTTTAAAAAGGCTATATCTGTCTTTTACCAGTAAGAGGAAAGTGGACGTGCCCAGGGGGAGGGGGATATGCCAATTTGACTGGCCCTGTCTAGGGACCAGTCTTTAAGAAGCAAACTAACACTTCAACTCATGATAGGCATTAGTCTCTCTCCACTGGTTACTCTTTGGAGGGCTTTGAGATGACCCTCCAAGGGCAGGAGAGTGTGTGCACTGGGCACATCCACATGCCCTAGGGGACCTCATCCCCTTGCACCACATCTATTCAGTTGTTCACCAAGGTTATGGTGGGTAGCAGTGCTGTGTTTCCTATCTGTTATTTATTTGCTTAGTATATGATTTCAGGTTGTGTTTGTGCATTTGGGAAACACTGGGAAAAGTCCGTTCAGACTAAGAAATAGAAGTTTCCCAGTATCCCAAGTTACTAGTATCCCATTTTGCCTATCCCTTCCTCCAACTGTGGGATCATGTGATCATGACTCTGCCTTTCAGCACTTCAAAAAGGTACCTCTCCCGCTTTTTTTACCCGATTTTTTTAAAAAATATAGCAAGCGAACCGCACCACACAGAGAGCTGAGAGTAGGCTCAAAATGACCCCCAGCCACGACTCTCTAAGCACACGAAATTTCAGAAAGATAGCTTAAAAAACAACACAGTTATCCCCTTTTCTTTTCCACAATGCAATCCTATGGGCGAAATTTTCCAAAATGGCGGTCGGAGCGCTCCGCAAAAAGAGAAGCGCTCCGCCTATGGCCGCTTCTCTTCGCCGTGCTTCTGGGCAAGGCGGAGCAGGCCAATTCACTTCTGATTCTCCGATTCTAATTGGAGAGGAGCGCATCCCTAGTAAATAGTAGGCATGTGCACTCCACCCCGGAATTATCTGTTAACTGCAAACATCCACGGAGCATTCGATCTTCCAGAGCAGAGATTGGCCGCTTCCAAACCCATCGATTAATATCAGAGTGGAGACATGCCTATTCAGTCCCCGGAATTCTCCCGCTGTGTGTGTATCTCCATATTTGGAAGATGCTGAGTGGTGTGACATTGACTTGATATTGATTTCTATGGCTAACCAATAGGAATAGCTACAGTGGTGTTATCCTCCAATCACAGTGTTCAGCGAAGTGGGAAACACTAACTGACTGCTGATTCTGGGGGGAGAGGGGAGGGAGAGAGGGAGTGTGTTTCTGCTGAGACACATAGAAGTCAATCATCCACATTTCCACAATGTGAAAGTGCTGCCGGGCAAGCTGGTGAGTGAGAAAACTTGGCAGGCTCTTTATTTTAGTGGCAGTGTGGGGTGGGTGGGTGGGGTGGGGTTCCATCTAATAAATCTGGAGGGCATCAGGTTAGAGAAGGCTGGAATGGGGATTTTAAAAAGGAAATTCCTCAAAAGTCAAGGCATAAACTGATCTAATTCAAACTTGGTGGAGCTAAAGCCCTTCTTAAGAGCTATTACCTTGCCATGTTTCTTTAGCTATAAAAATATGCAGATGTAAGCATTTTGTTAATTTCCATTTAAAAATTCCTTTAAAAAATCAGTGCATGAACCTATCTGATTCAGTCTTGGTGGGGCTAAAGTCATCCTTAAGAGCTATCATTGGGCCATGTTTTACCTCTTTATCTTTAAAAACGAGGGAGCTGTAAGCATTTCTGTTAATACCAGTTTACCCAAATACTGAACGGTTCTTCAAGGGTAATTTGATGCGGTGGAGGGCGGGAGGGGCTCCAAAATTGAGGCAGAGAATCACCTCCATGGAGCTCCAGATTGGATTTTGAGGCAGAGAAGACCCACTTTTCACACCCCTACTAAATATATGACAAAATACACTTCTTGTAAATGTTTAACATTTGGATTTTTACACTGGTATGTGCTGATGGAGATGATACCTATCAGGGTTAAGGAACCTGATACCCTCAAGATATTTAAGATGGTAACTCTCATCAGCCCCAGCTAGCATGGCCAATGGGCAGAGATTATGGGAGTTGTGGTCCAAAACAGGGCACCAAGTGGCTTACCCATGCTAATTATACTAAAAGTGCAATCTTATGCATGCTTAGACAAAACAAAAAGCAAAACAAAAACAGGCCTAAATGGCTGGGAGTTGTATAGCTTCATCCCACATACCTGTTTCCCTCAAATTATCCCCTACAGTGCTTAGCGGGCCAATGTTGTTGTTGCTAAATCACACCTGGGGCGGCAGCGCTCCTAAGATCCTTTGCAAAGGGTTTAAGGGGGGAAATGTAAAAAAAAAATCATAAAAAATCAACGGATGACCCAATCTGATTCAAATTTGGTATGCTTAAAGCTCTCCTTAATATCTATTACTGTGCCAATTTTGAAGTCTTTATCTTTAAAGCTTACGCAGACGTAAGCATTTGTTTAATTCAAATCAAATCCTGGTCCTGTGCCCCAGTGGCTGCTCGGAAAACACGCTCAGAAACTAGTAGCAAAATAGGGCATGTCTTTTCCCTTTATAGCACAATTAAAGCAGGATGCATGGGAGTACTTCACAGTCAAGGCAGATAATAAACTGGAAAACTTCGGAGTCCTTTGCACGCAATTCGCAGTGATTGCACAGTATAACGCTGATGTGATAAAGCTCGTAGTCCTTTTTTCTGTCTAAATATGCATAGGAGTGCTCTCTAATTGTACTATTTACAACCCTGGATCTTTACAATTGCAGTTTGACAGCATTTGTGGAGAAATGGTCTGGCTATTGGTAAACAAACTGTAAAATTGCCATGCTTGGGACCATATTACTCTTTTCCTTTGCTAAAGAACTTGCACTAAAGACAGCCATATAAAACTAAATTCCATCTAATTTAATTCTACATTTATTTTGCAATTAACAAACTCTTAATACAAATTCACTGAATGGCAAGCCTTAGATAGTTGCTTTGATAGTATTTTACTTGGGGTCCTCATGGGAGAAGTTATTGCTGACACACTGGGTTTTTCCCTTCCTCTAAGTTACCATTAACGCTAATTAATTTAATAGTGGACTATGTTTACAATGTTCCCTGTCCCTTGTTTCAATCTTGGTATAACTCTAAAGTGTAATTAGAAATTGCTATTGTAAATTCCCCACTTCCCCTTCCAATGAATCTAATGAAGTGGTGATTAATATTACACAGGACTGGAACGAAATACACTTCAGGGTAATTTTAAAATAGTTGTAAGTGGAGAATATGGTTGCATCAGTCAATTGCTGATCTTCATGCGATTAACTTAAATTGTGCATAGCAAAGTCATGAAGTACACAGATCATGAATGTTTTCTCAATTCCTGTGTGGTGTAGTGGTTAGAGTGTTGGACTGGGAGTTGGGAGATCAGGGTTCTAGTCCCCACTCAGCCATGGAAACCCACTGGGTGACTTTGGGCCAGTCACAGCCTCTCAGCCCAACCTACCCCACAGGGTTGTTGTTGTGAGGATAAAATGGAGAGGAGGATTATTATGTACACCGCCTTGGGTTCCTTGGAGGAAAAAAGGTGGGATATAAATGTAATAATAAAAATAAATAAATAAAACTCCAAGGCACTTTGGGCCAGTGTGTCTTTACCCTGTTCAGGAAGGAAGGGCAAAAGGTAGATATCCAGATGTTTTGGACTTCAACTCCCAGGAGTCCCTGCCAGCATGGTCAATGGTCAGGAATGCTGGGAGTTGAAGTCTGAAACATCTGGTGATGTACTTCCTGCCCACCTCTGCTGTACAGGAATCACTTAGTTGAAGAAAGATCCATGGATACAATAGAGGGATGAACAAATCTGTCAATGTTGGTATCTCTCCACTTTCTCATTTTACCAGTCATTCATTTCATTCCATTTCTGCATCAGTTTGCAACTTAAAGAAACAACAGTTCCCATGGAAAAACTGCATGCATTTTTGTGTCCATCTCTCCCTAATATACACATTTTTGCCCAGTATACCTATTTTTCCAAGTAAATTCCCCTTACGTTTTCCCATTAATATGTGTGTGTTATCTGCACCTTCCCCTAATATACAAAATTTGTACAGTTCTTGGTGCTTTTGAGGGGATTCCACTGAAAAATTCTGAGCAGTGTGAATTCTGGAGGGTAATTGGGTCAGTTCATATCAAAATGCAGATTGAGTGAAATTCTCCCCTTCCCTAGGCTGCAGTTTCCCACAAATGTAGATTGTTTAAATCAAAATGATGAGGATGAGGAAGCACATGATGGACAAAACAGGCTATTTTCTAGGGGTGTGCACGGACCCCCCGCTCTGCTTCACTTGCAGATCCGCGATTTTCGGAGCGGGCCGCTTCGCCCCGCCCCCGCTCCGCCCACTTTCGCTCCGCTCGGAGCTTCGGATCCAGATCGGAGCTCCGTTTCCCCCCCCCATAGGCTTGCATTGAAAGCTAAAAAATTATACAACTTTTTTTCTGTGAAAGTTAGAAACCTCATGTTTGGCACCATGACACCTCATGGAGGTATACACACGCACGCCAAGTTTCAAAGCAATCCCATCATCCCCTGATTTTTGGGGAATTTTTGAAAATCGGGCACCCCATTCACACCCCTTTCCATAGCTCCGTCAATTTGCACGTTAGAAACCTCAAACTCACCACCATGAAAGCTTATCCAGGGATACATAAGCATGCCAAGTCTCAAACAAATCCCATCATCCCCTGATTTTTGGGGAATTTATGAAAATCCAACACCCCTTTCCATAGCTCCGTCAATTTTGCACGTTAAAAAAAAACCTCAAACTCACCACCATGACAGCTTATCCAGGGATACATATGCACGCCAAGACTCAAGGCAGTCCCATCATCCCCTGTTTTTTGGCGGGGCTTAAACCTGCAAAATTTGGAACTTCCAAAACTCCAAGTGAGCGCAGGAAGGACTTCTCCCCTGAGTCAAAGCCACACACACACAACATCCCTGCGAGGTGGGCAGGGGAGGAGGGAGGGAAGGCAGGCAGGCATGCAGCTGGCATTTCTGGGGGCATAAGGAAGTGAGCCAAGGATAAGCCAGTAATGCATATAAAATGGAATAAATAAACAAATAAACAAAGGAGGGGTGGAATTAAAAGCAGCAGTGTTGCTCAATAAACAGCAAGAAGGCTATATCTGTCTTTTACCAGCAATAGGGGGACGTGCCCGGGGGAGGGGGAAGCAGCTGCCAGTTCAGCTCAAGAAAGCCATTGCTTCACCAACAGCTCTGAGCTTGAGAAGTAAACGCTCACTTCGACTCATGATAGGCATTGCTCCACCGTTTTACTCTCTTTGGAAGGCTCTAATGGCCTTCCAGTGCAGGAGAGAGTGGGGGCACGTCCACGATGAGATGCCCTAGGGGAGCTCATCCCCTTGCACCACATCTTTTCAGTTGTTCCCCAAAGTTAGGGTGGGTAGCAGTGCTGTGTTTCTATCTCTTATTCTTGGCTTAGTATATGATTTCAGGTTGTGTTTGTGCATTTGGTGGGGCTACTGTGTTAAAAAACACTGGGAAGTCCGTTCAGATGAAGAAAGAGAAGTTTCCCAGAATCCCAAGTTACCCGTTTTGTCTATGCCCTCCTCCAACTTTGGGATCATGTGATCATGACCGGGAGCTGACTCTGCCCCTCAGCCCTTTGAAAAAGGTATTTTTCCTGCTGATTTTCCCAAAAATTCTAGCCCGCGACCCGCACCATGCAGAGAGGTGAGAGTAGTCTCAAAATGACCCCCATCCACGACTCTCTGTGCACAAGAATTTTCAGAACGATAACTTAAAAATCAACCCAGTTATCCCCGATTGTTTTCCGCAATGCAATCCTATGGGCGAAAACCTCCGTTTGACCCGTGCTGTCCCTGTTTGTAATGTTTGTTTACCCGATTTTTAAAAAGATATAGCACGCGAACCACATGACACAGAGAGGTGAGAGTAGTCTCAAAATGACCCCCATCCACGACTCTCTGTGCACAAGAATTTTCAGAACGATAGCTTAAAAATCAACCCAGTTATCCCCGATTGTTTTCCGCAATGCAATCCTATGGGCGAAATGTTTCAAGATGGTGATCGGAGCGCTCCGCCTGAACTAGGAGCTCCGAAAAATGGCCGCTTCTCTTCGCCTTGCTTCTAGGGGTCTGCGGTCCGCTTCTACTCCGCCTCTGGGTAAGGCGGAGCAGGCCAATCCGCTACTGCTTCTCCGCTCCTAATCGGAGCGGAGCACATGCCTACTATTTTCAGTCCATGTCTCTTTGACAAGTCTTTACCCATAAATCCATTCTGCCTAGCTCTTACATTAAATCTCCATAAAAAGTCCCCAAATCTACATGAAAATTCATGTCTTTTAAATGTGTTTTTAAAAACACCTTTTCTCACAAAATTTGCATTTCTAAAAAGGTTTTCTTTCAAAATATGTATTGCTAAACATATACTTATTTTTCTTTGTATATTTACCTTGCCTTTCAGACAAATATTGTCGTCTTTATTGGAGAACAGCAATAGAAAAGAGAGAGAGAGACGCTTCCAGCAGGTTTACAAACCAAAAAGGCAAGATACACAACCATTGGTTTGGGGATTGGAGGGACATTTTCTCTCAGAATATCCATTTTTAAAATACAATGTTTAATAAATGTTTTGAGCTGAGCACTGCCACAGGACAATCAGGACGAGCAACATCCAGTGGCAGCATAGGTCTGGTCAGTTCTTATGAGATGTTCAAGCATCTCTAATGCTGTATGCATAGTTCATGTAGCTCTGCTAAAGCTGTGTGCACAAAAACCCTCTTTTGTGCCCATCTGCCGTTCAGGCAAAGAATGTAGGCCAGATTTACTATGGGCATGGCTAGATGGGCCATGCTATGGGCATGGCATACTATGGACATACTATGGGCATGGCATGATGCACAGGGGATCCCTGGAGCAGGGAGGGTTGATCCCTCCCTTTCTCCAGGATATCACCCTACCCTTCTATCCTGACTTTTCCCACACTCTTGGGAGGATCCCAAGACCGCGGGACGTTTGGCCGGCTGTCCCAGTTTTGTCCTGGCTCCTCGTGAGTAACTGAGAGGAGTTGGAAACCAGGCACAGGCCATGGACCTCCTCAGGAGCTTTGTGCCCATTGGGGTTGGGGGAGTGGGAGGGTTTTGGGGGTGTTAAAAAAACAAACCTTACCTTTTGCACATGAGCACTCCTGCAATCATTTCCAAAAAAAAAAAAAAACCAACAGTGGGCCCGACATCCTCTTCCTCCCGGGACATTGTGCACTGCGTGCAGACTGAGGGGGAGGAGAGATCTTCCCCTCCACCCCCCTCATCTAGCCATGCCCTATATGCTTTCTTTTGTTTAATCAGCATCTTTATTTCAAGGCTTTAGGATCCTATGTGGTCCCCTCCCCCTTTCTCTTCATTTGCATCCTCACCTCAGGTCAAAGGAAGCTGCCACCATGCTTTTCATGGTGCTTGTGGGGACTGGGAGGTTGTTCAAAATACACAACCACCCCAAGGTCATAGCATTGCCTTCGGCCTGTGTGTAGGGGGCGGGGGACTCCACAATATTTGGTCACTCTCCCAGGATTACTCTCGAAATAATTTTAACTGATGAATTTGGTTTCGACTCAGTCGTTTATTAATGAATTGGTTTCAGGAGAAGAGGGGGAGGAAGAGATATTTTCTTTCCCGCCCCACCGTCTTTCCCAGCTGTGGTAAAAAGGGAGCCCACCCCTACACCTCCAGGTGACTTTCACACCTCTCTATTAGAAGCATGCGTGTACAAGCTGTATTCTACAAAGCAAAGCTGACTTTCTGCTGTGCTTTTTACACAAGACATTCCAGATGAGTGAAGGCGCTTGCTAGGGCAAGCCTTTGCCTGCATTTCAAGAACCACTGTTTCTATTAAGGCGTGGGCACTTCTTCTGTTTCTTGAGGCATTCACTGGTGCCATCTTACAGAAATCAGAAGAAGAAGCACTGGTGCAGAACTGAAGAGAAGCAGACACTGGCAAGGACAGACCTGTGATGTCTGCTTCTGTTCATTTCTGTCTCACTTGAACTCCCACAAGTGGATTCGCTGCAAGTAACAGAATTATGGAAACGTAAGAGAAGCTTGTTCTTTTCCACAAGGTTAGTTTTACAGCTGTAGATATATCTTTGATAGGACTATACGAAATATTCATTTAGTTTTGGGGCTGAAATCAGAGCTACTTTGGAGTGGGGATATCACCTCCCCCAATCCTTAATAATGGGAATATTCATAAGTACATAAGATGTGCCGTGCTGGATCAGACCAAGGGTCCATCTAGTCCAGCACTCTGTTCATACAGTGGCCAACCAGCCATCAGCCAGGGACCAAAAAAGCAATTTGTATAAATTGCTGAGAATTTTGTGCAAATTGTGGAACCTTCCAAACAAACAAATGTGCAAACAAAAGTCCCAGGGTTTGGGGAACAGCCCACAGCTCAGTTCACAGATGTAAAGTGAGTCATATGGAACAAAAAAGAATTGGATTCCCCAGTGACAGACATCCTTAATGGAATCTGGGATATATCAAATGGATACTTAGATGGATTGTTAGGCAAGTGCACTTCACAGACAAATGGCCATCACTACGGACATCGTGGGAGTCTGAGAGGGGGGTTGAGTCCAGAGGACTCCCTGCCGCTTGGCCTCCTGCACCGCATTCACTGAGCTGCCACACGATTACCAGACCCGTTTGCTGAGTGCTGCTCAATCTGCAAGCACCTGGCAGCACCCTGACCATTCAGCGAGCTGCCATTTTGTGTAAAAATGGCAGCTCAGGTTTTCTGGAAATGTAATGTTATGGGGCCATTTATGCAACATTAAAGGCATAAATGGTTTGTGCAAAATGGCAGCTTCCTAAGGAGATAGGTGACCCTGCAGTGCTCACCAGATGCTTTCTGGTAGGGGTGTGCACGGACCCCCCACTCCGCTTCACTTTAAGATCCGCCATTTTCGGATCGGCCCGCTCCGCCCCGCCCCCACTCCGCCTGTGCCCACTCCGCTCCGCTCGGAGCTCCGGATCCGGATCGGAGCTCCGGTCCCCCCCCATAGGGGGGGTTACCGGGCCCTGCCGCCATCGCCGCCCATGCAGCGACGGCGGCAGAGCCCGGTAAGGAGGAGGGGGGCCTTACCTGCCTCCGTCCGTGGTCCGCCGCCATCTTCAATTGAGCCCGTGGTTCCACCAGGAAGTCTGGGCCGCGGCCCAGACTTCCTGCTGGAACCACGGGCTCAATTGGAGATGCTGATGGACCGCGGACGGAGGCAGGTAAGGGAGAGGAGGGCGGGGGGTGTTACCGGGTCCTGCCGCTGTCGCCGCATGGGCGACTGCGACAGCGGCAGGGCCCAGTAAACCCCACTTACCTTTCCGGCGGAGCTCCAGATCGAGGCGAAGGATCCGCCTTCACCTCGATCCTCTTCGCCATGCTCCGCTGGCCCCCCAATCCTCTTCGCCTCCGCCTTAAGGGCAGGCGAAGCCCCCCGCTCCGCTACTGCTTCTCCGGTCCGATTAGAAGCGGAGCACATCCCTACTTTCTGGGCTATTCAGCAGCTTGCACAACCACTTGGCGAGTAACTTATACTACCACAATGGAAAAACAAATCACCTTAATGCAATGGATCGAGGACCTAATAACATTATCAACATTATCAACTCTCTCTTTTTTCTTTTTTGGGAATGGTTCATACAATGGAAAACGATGATAATTTTATTTACACAATGTATGGTTTTCTTTCTATTTTCATGATGTGTTTTCTGTTCTATTTGTTGATATTCACAATAAAGTGAGGGGGGAATGGCAGGTGGCAATTTGGTGAGCATCCAGCAAGCATGGACAGAAGTGAGTCCATCCATCCTTAGAACTAAAATGAATCCCTGAGATGATTCACGTATTAGCATCCCAGTAACTTCTGTAAAGAAAACCTCTGTGGTTCAAATGGAGCTCTGTCGCTTATCCAGGCAGAGTTCTGGCACAAATGAAGCCCTGCAGGTTTGACTGTATGAAGTCATCCTAAGAATCATCAATTAGGCTGAAAATGCTGGGCTTCTAGAGGCCAATGATATATATATATAAAATGAGTTAAGGTCCAAAGGATCATGTTCATAATTACTAGCATGGCTAACATTAGCTTTCAAGCTCTATGTGAACCACCCAGAGAGCTTCGGCTGTGGGGTGGTATACAAATGCAATAAAATAAATAAAATCTCCAACATTCGATCTGTGTCTTTTTTATAAAAAAAAAAGAAAAGAATTACAGTCGTAGCCCAAGGCTTTTTAGTGTCATTGCTGCAGCAGTATTACACCACAGTGGCCTGATACGCTGGAATCAAACAACCGAACGCTGCATTATTGGACCATTAGCAGAGAAAGCTGTGTTTTCTTTGCAAAATTGTACAAGAGGTGAAAATGGGTGACTAGCTCCTTTAAATGATGCAGCACCATGAAGTTGTTTTATTATAGGGCGAAGTGTCTCTAATATTTTCCCAGCGGCTGGTGTCGACTGTGATTTAGAAAGCTGTTGGACCACGAGAGGTGTTGCCAAGTTTAATTTTTAGAGTGCTGTGCTTGTTAACTAGGTAAAAAAGAAGTATACCACTGTGGCAGTGTGGTGGGACGGGCATGAAGTTTAAGTGTCACCTGGGAACATAAAAATGAACATTGATGCAAGAGGGGTGGTGGATCAGAGGCAGAAAGAGTGTGAACGATAATGTAGCATGAACAGATTAGAGTCAACAGTGAAAATGAAAGGGGCAAGACTATGAAAAAGTCATAGGGAGGTTACCATGGGATTTATGGGTTATTTATGATGAAAACCTGTGTGATTTCATTTTCCCCCTTCTTTCTCTTGTTATTATTTTAACAGATATTGTAGGTTATTAGTTTTTCAAGAAGCAACTAATGTGTATGTATTTGATCTGCTTATAATATTGGGAGGGGGAAGAGGGAGGTAGCAGGAAGAACCGGGTGTTCAGTAAAAACTAAAGTTGACACAAAAGCTTAGACAATAATAAATCTGTTCTAAGGTGCTTCAAGGCCTTTTTGGGTTGTTGGGTTTGCAGCTTCAGACCAACAGGGCTATTCCCTCAGGAAGGTGTGCATTCAGTATGCACCAAACCCAAAATAATGTGAGAAAACTGTACTTAAACTATGAGGTACGCACTGTAATGAAAGGCATTTCCACAGCTCTCCTTTTGATCAGGTTTATTATGGGCAAACCAAAGAAGTCCTTCACGGTGAAGTTGTGGTTTCCTTCTCCACAGCATGTCCCTAGGCCCCGTTTCCACAGGCCCCAGTCAGCTCATTGGTTTCTCCTAACCTGGCCAGGTTGCAAGTACTTCCCTTTGGATTTTCCTGGATAGCAGTCAAATTCTCATCTTGAGGCAGCTACTCACTTTCACTCAAGGGTTCTCTGCCCATCAGGTTGTCCGTTCCTCTTGTATTCTCCTGTCTTCTTTTCTCTATGCTGCAGCTCCTCTGGCCAAGCCTTTGGGTTGGACTTCCGAACTGATGCTGGCCATTTCCCCTCTTTTACATAGTACAGTCCTCTACTTGAAAAGCTGCCAGAGGAGCATCCTCTATTTTGAAGGAATCCCTCTGTTTGAATCACACTCCAGTCCAAGATGGGTTTAAATAAAAATGAACCACCAGAAGGAAAGCTGGACCTTAAAGTTGCCCATCAACAGCACCTGGGCAACAGACAGAGTAAAGCAGGGATACAGATCACCTGGCCAGTCTTCCCAACTATGGTGAGATGTACTGTATTTCTATTAAAATTATAATAATTATTTCTAAATTTGCATCTATACGTATAAATTCAGATACACAAAGTGTATGCAAATCAGGGTCCTTTTTGCTCTCTTTTTTGGTAGTTCATAAATGGCTGCCCTATTTTCCATTGATTTAACCCAGTTCTTGTCCAACTCTGGTCCCTCCCAATCCTGCCAGGATTCAGTTGCCTGTAGCTCAGCTGCCCCTGGCACAGCGCTGCCAGACAACCATGAAGAATAGATAGTAAACAACATAGCATAGATTTTTGTCTAATTTTGGAGAAAAGTGCTGAAGTACTTTATTTAGGCTTCTTGGGGAAGGCAGTCCTTCAATGGTTTGGTGAAGTTCTCAACAGTGGTTCAAACGTTACTTGGGATTTTCTGTTGCATTAAAGCCTATGGCTGCAAGTACTGGCAAAGTCATGCTGGGAGCGCTCAGTTTCATTCTGAAGCTAGAATGTCTATCTACTCCAGAATTTTGTTAACACAATAGCTAACCAGCTGCCCATGGGAAATCCATAACCGTGACATGAGTGCAACAGCATCTTCCTGCCCATGTTCCCCAGCAACTGGTGTACGAAGGAATACTGCCTCTGACACTGGAGGTTGCATATAGCCATCAGTACTCATAGCCTTTTGAACAACTTAGGATAGTAGTAGAGTTGGAAGGGCCGAGGTGATGTTTGCCCTGTCCTGGAAGGGGTTTCACTCTCCCTAAAGGATTGGGTCCATAGTTTGGGGGTGCTCTTGGATCCAGAACTGTCACTTGAGGCACAGGTGAACTCAGTGGCAAAGAGCACCTTTTATCAGCTAAGGCTGATACACCAACTGCGCCCTTATCTGGACAGAGATAACCTAGCTACAGTTATCCATGCTTTGATAAGCTCTCGTTTGGATTACTGCAATGCGTTATATGTGGGGCTGCCTTTGAAAATGGTCCAGAAACTTCAACTGGTACAAAACAGGGCAGCACGGTTACTAACAGGGACTGGCTGATGAGACCACATCATGCCAGTCCTTTTCCAGCTTCATTGACTGCCAGTCCAGGTCTGGGCCTGATTCTAAGTGCTGGTATTAACATTTAAAGCCCTAAACGGCTTGGGGCCAGGCTATCTGAAGGAACGCCTCCTCCCGTATGTACCTGCCCAGACCCTAAGGTCATCCTCAAGGGTCCTTCTCTGCGAGTCCCTGTCAAAGGAAGTCAGGCAGGTGGCTACCAGGAGGAGGGCCTTCTCTGCTGTGGCACCCCGGCTGTGGAATGAGCTCCCTAAGGAGGTTCGCTTGGCACCTACGTTATATGCTTTTAGATGCCAGGTGAAGACCTTTTTATTCTCCTAGCATTTTAACAGCCTATAAATAAATTTTAACTTGGTGTTTTAAATTTGTAATTTTGCATTGCTGCTGTTTTTATCTGGTTGAGCTTTTATATTGTATTTTATATTATGGTTTTATACTGTTGTTTTATACTTTGAATGTTTTTAATTTTTGTGAACCGCCCAGAGAGCTCCAGCTATTGGGCGGTATAGAAATGTAATAAATAAATAAATAAATAAATAAATAAATATAACACCGAGTCCAACCCTCTGCTCAGTGCAGGAATCCACCTTAAAGCACACCTGACAGATGGTTGTCCAGCTGCCTCTTGAATGCCTCTAGTGTGGGAGAGCCCACAACCTCCCTAGGTAACTGATTCCATTGTCGTACTGCTCTAACTGGCAGGAAGTTTTTCCTGATTTCAGCCAGAATCTGGCTTCCTGTAACTTGAGCCCATTATTCCATGTCCTGCACTTTGGTATGATTGAGAAGAGATCGTGGCCCTCCTCTGTGTGACAACCTTTCAAGCACTTAAAGAGTGCTATTATGTCTCCCCTCAAACTTTTCTTCTGCAGAACTTCACAGAACTTCACCAAATTCTTCTGAAATATGTACACACAGACACACAGAGTAAGACAGACAGACAGGCCATTCATTAGTGTTTTATTTTGTTTCCAAAGTTTCATAGTAGTGTTTTTGGTAGGTAGGTAGATTATTATTATTTTTTTAAAAAAAGACTATACAAAAATACTACTTATATTATTAATGGTTTAGGTAGAAGAACAATCCTATGCAAGCCACACTGAAATAAATTAAATACACTAGGACTTATTTCTGTGTAGATTAATAGCAGTGCTTTTATGAGCATTTGCTTGAATTTAAAAAGTAACCTATTTACTCAAGTTCCAAACATTCCATATTTCTAGTTTAATCTTGAATAAAGCAGCCACGCAAGGGTTACAGTATTCTGTCCTATGGTCTGTGGCTGCCCAACCCCTCAGCAAGCCTCCATTTTCTGCAAAAATAGAGGTTTGGGTTTTTCCATAAATGCCCAATTACGCAAAGGCAGCCGTAAAACGGCCTTTTATGCAAGATTACAGGCGTGAATGAATAATTCATGCTGGTAATGTTGCATAAATGGCCACTTTATGGCTGCCATTTGCTTAAATGGGCATCTATGAAAAACAATGAGGCTCTATTGGGTGGCTCTGCGTCACTCGACGGCACCTGAGGACTGCTTAGTGGTTCATACAGGGTGCTGAACAGGGGTGGGCAGCACTGGTGGGGGTTCGATGAATGGCGCACGGTGTGGACCGAGCTGAGTCCATCCCTCCCTGTGATTGTTGGGGGTGCCAGTCATGAGAAATGCCAAAGCAAGTTTTGAAAATAATGCATTTTGATGATTTTTAGGAGGCACCAAGAAGCAGAACATCTTGGCAGTGTGGGGTTGGGAATTGTACTGATTTTGGACACTACTGGGTTGCTTAATTATTTATATTTCAGTGAATTTGTAGGCCAGTGCTTGTTCGCTTCAAAAAGGTGCTCACAGGGACTGACAGGGAATAAAGTTAGGCAACTGAACTCACATACCACAGCTCACACATGTTTTCTCTTGGGAAGTGGAGTTGGGAAGTTTGGATTGGAAGCAAATTAGTTAGGCTGGCCATATAAAAAGGAGGACAGGGCTCCTGTATCTTTAACAGTTGCATAGAAAAGGGAATTTCAGCAGGTGTCATTTGTATATATGGGGAACCTGGTGAAATTCCCTCTTCATCACAATAGTTAAAGCTGCAGGAGCTATAGTAGAGTGACCAGACTTAAAAGAGGACAGGGCACCTGCACCTTTAACTGTTGTGATGAAGAGGAAATTTCACCAGGTTCTCCATATATACAAATGACACCTGCAGAAATTCCCTTTTCAATACAACTGTTAAAGATACAGGAGCCCTTTCCTCCTTTTCATATGGTCACCCTAAATTAGTAGCGTACTGGAAGAATGTGCTTAACTCTTTCACTTGTTGTTTTGTTTCAAGTGCAAGCAATACCATACCACCCAGCCCGTTTTATCTCCACCAGGCATCTCAGGCACTAAAGCAAGAGGTCTTGCAGCATACCAGCTGACGGAAAAGTGGTGGTGAATGAATATTTGTCTCTTATTCGTCATGTTCCAGTTCCAAATCCAAAATAAGAAACTGAAGGATCTGAAGGAGCATCTCCTCCCAGGTGTACCTGCTTGGATCTTTAGGTCATCTTCTGAGGCCCTCCTCTGGCTACCCCCACTGAAGGAAGCTAGGTGGGTGGCTACAAGAGAGAGGGCCTTCTCAGCTGTGGCACCCTGCTAATGAAATGCCTCCTGCGAAGAGGTTCACCTGGCACTTACATTGTTATATTATGGCACCAGGCAAATCCCTTTTCTCTCTCTCTTTCTCTCTCTCTCTCTCTCTCTCTCTCTCTCTCTCAGGCATTTTAAAGACTTAGGCCTTAGCTAGACCTACCTTTTAATCCAGGATGGAGGAGGGAAGATCCCGCAATGTGATTATCGCAAGATCCCTCCTCCGTTTACACGTGAGGCGTGACGACCTCAGGAGGAGAGGCATCGTGCCCGCCATTTTTATTTGTTTTTAAAGTGACAGGAGCGCTCGAGCACCAAAAGGTAAGTGTTTTTTTAAAAAAATACTTTAATTTCCCCACTCCCCACCCCCACCCTACCCCCAATGGGCGCAGCACTCCTGAGGAGCCCGCGGAGCCAGGTCAACCCACGGCAATGGGCCACATGTTCTGTGGCCTTGGGCTCAGCCCGAGACTGCAGAAAAAATGGGCCCAAAGTGTAGGGCTCTATCCCGGGGCAAGGGAGGGATGATCCCTCCAATGGGCGCAGCACTCCTGAGGAGCCCGCGGAGCCAGGTCAACCCACGGCAATGGGCCACACGTTCCGTGGCCTTGGGCTCAGCCCGAGACTGCAGAAAAAACGGGCCCAAAGTGTAGGGCTCTATCCTGGGGCAAGGGAGGGATGATCTCTCCCTGATCCCAGGATTCCCTGTGCGTTATGTGGGCACACAGAGACAATCCCAGTAAGAAAGCCCTGTCTAGCTAAGGCCAGTGTTCTAAATTTTGTAGCTGTTCTGATATATCTTGATCTATTTCTGTGCTGTTTATTATTTTGTATTATAGTTTATTCTTTTAAATATCTGTATTGTATTCTATATTTTAACTGTTTGTATGTCATATTAGTGTTTTAAGGGTCCAGAGAACCTTGATTATTATTCATCATCATCATCTTCTTCTTCTTCTTCATCATCATCATCATCCAATGTCATTCAGTCATAGTAACACACAACAAACCTCTCTGTATTGAGCCAGCATTAGGATAGTGAAGGGTAATAGAAGAAGGTCCCTTCTCGCTGTTTAACGCATTCTGCTAGCTACTGATGGAAATAAGTAACAAGCCTGGGTCACCTTGCAGAAAGATTCCTCTGGCAATACAGTAAGATGCTTCATAAGGCAATACAGAACCAGGACAACTTGAGCCACCTTTGCTGGCTCCAAGCGCTCCATCCTCCTCATCTGGATTTGGCTCGTAATGACCAAGGAAAAGTGTGGGTGCATGGAGGGGAAGTTGTAAGCAAGCATGATTTGTGACATTTCACGACATCGTCCCTGATCATGTGGCACGGCACTTGAGGTATCAGCCTTAGCTTCCCATTCCCTAGCTTTGTGGAATTTGAGTCAACGTGAGATAGCCTTAACTCTGGTTTTAAACTGGAAGTTTCTTGATCATTGAGTTTTAAGAGCATTTGTTGTATTTGCTAACCAGAAGCATAGGTGTTTCAAGAGAAATCCTTTCTCTTGTTTCTCACCCCATTTGCAGGTGATAAAAGAAAATAGGGTGGGGAGTGGACATTTAATCAATTTTGTGGCAGCAGAGAAAATTTTCAAAACATTTTAGGGGAACTTATTGTCGTTGATGATAGTGGTTTCTGTTTTCTTTTTTACTGGTGTTTTTGCTTCTGCCTGTAGCAGTGGTAGCAGAGTTCATCTTTCCACATCATGATTTAGCATCATTACTGGGGAGCTTCTGGCTGTAAAATAAATGGTGGCCACTAGTGATGGGCAAACTTAATTCATTAGTGACTTAGAAAGTAACAAATTTTGCCCATGTGAGCTCAGGCATGAGTTCCCTTTTAAAATTAAATCTCGTTCTATACCTAGGAGTTTTTGCACACGTGGAATATCAAGGTACATTTTGGGATCTGTAGTCGGGAATCACATAGTGTGACATGACATCACGTGTCACCATATTATGCCCCCTTTCTGATTGGGGCAAGGTGGTAGGATAGCTGAACAAGTAATGGGGAGGGAATCTGTGCATTACTTTACCGTGTCTGTTCTGAAGTTCGCAATCAATTCCAAACTTAATAGCAAATTCCTAATACATCGATCCAGGCTGGCTATAAACGGACGTGTTTTGACCAACAAGCCAGATAATTATGACATTTGGTGGCATCACTAGTGGCCACCAGCAATTTATTTATTTATTTAATTTATTTATGACATTTTTATACCGCCCAATAGCAAGGGCTACCATTCTTCAGAATGATGTTAGGTTAGGATGTAGTGTCTTTCAAGAGGCATGGGGTGGGTCTTGGCCACATATCAGCAAATGCATTTTTTAAATATACACTAAGGTGGCTGCAAATTGTGGGGTTCCTGATGTTCCCTGTGCATTGCAAGAATCAACTCTCTCTAGCTGGCAGGTAAGCCATTAAAATGGATGAGATTCTAAGATATTCAAACGTTTGGTTTTTTTGGGTGAAATAATTAGTCACTGCATGTTAATTGCAAATAAAGAGGGCTAAATAGCCTTCTTGCACAGATTCTACATCGGTCTGCCAGGTGTCATATTTAATGATACTAGCAAACCAGCACATGCTAAGATGACTTCCTTTTCAAATATGTTGATGCTCTTTGGCAGGACAGTCATTTTCAATCAGAGAACAGCAAATGATGGAAGCAAAAGGAAAGTGCAAATTATCGATGGGCAGTTAAGCCCATAAATAAATAAATAACCCAGTAGACAAGTTACTAGGGAATAATGGGCACTCAATAAATAATTTTGTGCAGGAAAGCTCTAAGACTCTGGACCCCTAGGAGGTGGCTACTAGGAAGAGGGCCTTCTCCGCTGTGGCACCCCAGCTGTGGAATGAGCTCCCCAGAGAGATCCACCTGGCACCTACACTGTACTCTTTTCGTCTCCAGCTGAAGACCTTTTTATTCTCTCAGTATTTTAACACTTAATTTTAACTTAAATTTAAATTTTACTGTTCTAACTCTTTATTTTAATCTTATATTAATTTTGCTGCATGGTTTTATCCTGGTTGTGTTTTTTATATTGTATTTTGTATTTGTGTTTTTAACCTGTTGGTTGTTTTATTATGGTTTTAATTTTTGTGAACCGCCCAGAGAGCTTTGGCTATTGGGCTGCATAAAAATGTAATAAACAAACAAATAAATAAATAAAGTCATTTATTTGGTATTGGTTTATAAACAATGTGCATTAGGGATTTCTCAGAAGGGGGAGATCTTTAAAAATAATAATCTCAAATTCACATAAGCACCCCTAATAATTCAACGAAGATATCTACCCATACACAGAAACAGGTTTTTGGGTGTGCAGCTGATCTGGATGCACATATGTATTTCAGCGTTCACCCAGGAATATTTAATGCTTTTAAATAACCCACTTACAATTTTCCCAGAGCTATTGAAAGTTAAACTAAACTTTGCTTAAATGGACAAGTTGACTTCCATCCATTGCTACTGGGAAAAGCCCAGGCACAGGTTTGGTGTAGTGTAGTGATCTGCAAACACTGCTATCCCTCTCTTGATATATTCTGCTCAACTTATCAAAGCTCTTTTTGCTTCCCTTGAAATATGCCCAAGCAGTAACATCCAAAGCACATCCAATTTTGCTTTAGGCAAGATTCAGGGGCAACTGTAATGGAGGGGAGCAGCCATTAAGAAGGCTTCTCGCCATGCTCAATTCTCTCATTAGAATTAAGCAAAACTTTAGAAATGGTCTTTAAAAAGGGCGAGCAGGTGGTCATTGATGCCTTGCAGACTGCAGCATCTTTTAAAGCAATGCACAGATAAATACTGTTAGTGTGTGGCTAGAAATGGACCTTCATATGGTGGGGCTGTGAGGGAATCATCAAAGATTTGTTACAGGGAATTATTCTGCATTGGATCAACAGCGCCATAGGCTATCCAAATCCTTAGTACTCGATGCCAATTCAAGGGAACTGTTTGGAAGACCTTTCGATTCCAGTGAGCTAAAGGACACTCATCACATGTCTGCTAATAGCAGCTAGAGTTCTCCTTGCCACTAAATGATATTCTTTTACATTCATGAAAGAGTGTCAAGTGGTTAGCAAAAGTGGGAGATCTTTTTTAGGGAGGAACCAACTCACCAACGGTTGGCTGTAAAATAGTCTTGTAGTTGGTTTCCATTTCTAAAATGTGTGGATGAGGGGGCAATCAGATGTTGACAGACCAATGAGCTTAGGAGATGGGAGAATGAGTGATGTTTGAGCTTGTTCAAACTTCTCCGTTTCCACCTCAATGCTCCTCTCACCTTGCTCTTGCTCCTGAACTGTCTTCTTTTTTCCTAATAGGATGTGCACATTTTCAAACATGAAAAATACATACTTTTCCAAGCATGAACTCCCAAATGTGCACTCACCACCCCCACCGCCCCAGTAGGCTAACATGTGAAAATGCAGTGGTGTGTGTTTGTGGGGGTCACACACACATTTTTTTAAAGTGTGCATTAGCACACCTGCACACTTTTGAACATGGACACAAGCTCTGGAAATTGTCAAAAAGTTCCTGAGAATTACACTCCTGCTCACATTCGTGTTTGGGGTTGAGTTCATGTTTGGGATATGATTTGTGAACCGGGACACAAATCTCATACATCCCTAAAGGAGATTTTATTCTGATTATACTGATTGGATTATAATTAGTGAAGGGCAAAGTCTTCCTGGCTCACTTCAGAATGCATTGGGCTTTTTAGGAGAATGTTGTTGTTGTTTTTAAAGTGTGAGTCTTTCTGAGTCTTCTCCGAGAAACCATGAAAAACCCAAACAGGGCAAAAGCCCAAACAGGGCAAAAGCCAATTCCTAGACCAGCAATCCTTCCATTGGAAGGGGTGGAGGGAACCAACCTTAGGGAGAGCTATCTGGAGTTAGAAGAGGTCTGGTTTGTAGTGCCTGGGGATTTCCAGACTGGGGGTGGGGGGTTGTATTCTGAATCCTCCACTTCCAAACTATTGTTTCTGTCAAGTTGTAATCTGATTGTGGAGGCCATTCCATGCCTTAAGTGAGCCCTCACAGCTTATGCGCAGGAACATAGGAAGATGCTCAGGTCAGACTAGTTTGTCCATCTAGTCCAGTGTTGCCTACTCCAGTGGTAGGCAACATGATTCCCTCCAAATGTTTTGGACCACAACCCCCTTAAACCCAAGCCAGCATGGTCAGTGTCTGAGGTTTATGGGAATTATCATTCAAAACACCCATGCCATCTACTTAGGCTGGAAGTGGCTCTCCAGAGTCTTAGAGCTTTCCTGCACAAAATTATTTATTGTGTGCTCATTATTCCCTAGTCAGTTGTCTACTGGATTCTTTAGAAGATGTTGTTAACCCTCCAGGTTTGCGTCTGGGTTTTTTTTTTCAAGAGAATTTTCCTGGGTTTATTTAGAGCAGAGAAGATGCAGTATTATTTATGAAAGCAAAAGAAAATGCTCTTTCCACTTTTGTGGCTGCACTGTTCTGCTATACTGCAGTGACATCTAGAGGTTATATAATGGAAAAGCAGGAAAGGAAATGCTCTTCATGTAGCATTCAGGTCTCAAATCAGCAACAAAACCAAAAGTAGATAAAGCGCATTAACAGCCTTGTGTCAAAAAGTTCTCAGGGTCTGGTAGTAACAACAGCCCATATAGGGAGACTAGAATTAAGGAGAGATTTGTTTCTCCCAGTGAACATAGAAACTGATCGCCCTTCAAGGCATTCTGTCCCAAATATTAGCTTTCAATCAATTAGTGTCCTGCCCAGCTCAAAGACACTTTCTGTTAACTTATATGAAGGTGAGGCACCAGTCCCACTCAACTGTTGTAGCAGCCCTACAATTTTCACAGGTGGGACCAGCAAATGCTACAGTCTCTATGGCCATGGGATGTGTGTGTGTAAAAATTAGGGGTGTGCACGGACCCCCCGCTCCGCTTCACTTGCAGATCTGCCATTTTCCAGATTGGGCCGCTCCGCCCCGCCCCCGCTCCGCCCACTTCCGCTCCGCTCCGCTCGGAGCTCCGGATCCGGATCTCCGTTTCCCCCCCCATAGGCTTGCATTGAAAGCTAAAAAATTATACAACTTTTTTTCTGTTCAAGTTAGAAAACTCATGTTTGGCACCATGACACCTCATGGGGGTATACACACGCACGCCAAGTTTCAAAGCAATCCCATCATCCCCTGATTTTTGGGGAATTTTTGAAAATCGGGCACCCCATTCACACCCCTTTCCATAGCTCCGTCAATTTGCACGTTAGAAACCTCAAACTCGCCACCGTGAAAGCTTATCCAGGGATACATACGCATGCCGAGACTCAAGGCAGTCCCATCATCCCCTGATTTTTGGGGAATTTATGAAAATTCAATACCCCTTTCCATAGCTCCGTCAATTTTGCACGTTAAAAAAACCCCTCAAACTCACCACCATGACAGCTTATCCAGGGATACATACGCACGCCGAGACTCAAGGCAGTCCCATCATCCCCTGTTTTTTGGCGGGGCTTAAACCTGCAAAATTTGGAACTTCCAAAACTCCAAGTGAGCGCAGGAAGGACTTCTCCCGAGTCAAAGCCACACACACACAACATCCCTGCGAGGTGGGCAGGGAAGGAGGGAGGGAAGGCAGGCAGGCATGCAGCTGGCATTTCTGGGGGCATAAGGAAGTGAGCCAAGGATAAGCCAGTAATGCATATAAAATGGAATAAATCAATAAATAAACAAAGGAGGGGTGGAATTAAAAGCAGCAGTGTTGCTCAATAAACAGCAAGAAGATTTTTTTAAAAAAGGCTATATCTGTCTTTTACCAGCAATACGGGGACGTGCCCGGGGGAGGGGGAAGCAGCTGCCAGTTCAACTCAAGACAGCCACCAACAGCTCTGAAATTAAGAATAACAGGCATCGCTCCACCACTAAGAAGTAAACGCTCACTTCGACTCATAATAGGCATTGCTCCACCGTTTTACTCTCTTTGGAAGGCTCTAATGGCCTTCCAGTGCAGGAGAGAGTGGGGGCACGTCCACGATGAGATGCCCTAGGGGAGCTCATCCCCTTGCACCACATCTTTTCAGTTGTTCCCCAAAGTTAGGGTGGGTAGCAGTGCTCTCTTATTCTTGGCTTAGTATATGATTTCAGGTTGTGTTTGTGCATTTGGTGGGGCTACTGTTTTAAAAAAACACTGGGAAAAGCCCGTTCAGATGAAGAAAGAGAAGTTTCCCAGAATCCCAAGTTACCCGTTTTGCCTATGCCCTCCTCTAACTTTGGGATCATGTGATCATGACCGGGAGCTGACTCTGCCCCTCAGCCCTTTGAAAAAGGTATTTTTCCCGCCGATTTTTTAAAAACTTCTAGCGCGCGACCCGCATGACACAGAAAGTTGAGAGTAGTCTCAAAATGACCCCCATCCACGACTCTCTGTGCACAAGAATTTCCAGAACGATAGCTTCAAAAAGAACGTAGTTATCCGTGATTATTTGCCGCAATGCAATCCTATGGCGAAATGTTTTCAAGATGGCGACCGGAGCGCTCCGCCTGAACTAGGAGCTCCAAAAAATGGTCGCTTCTCTTCGCCTTGCTTCTAGGGTTCCGCGGTCCGCTCCTACTCCGCCTCTGGGTAAGGCGGAGCAGGCCAATCCGCTACTGCTTCTACGCTCCTAATCGGAGCGGATCACACCCCTAGTAAAAATGCCCTAGGCCCAAAAGAATCTTGAGAAAATGGTAGAAAGGGATTGACAGAATCTTGAGGAAAACAGTGCCAATGATGCCCTTTACTTTCTTCTTCTTCTTCTTCTTCTTCTTCTTCTTCTTCTTCTTCTTCTTCTCCTCCTCCTCCTCCTCCTCCTCCTCCTCCTCCTCCAACATGTCAAGGTCTTTCAGATTTCATCTCTCCCAGAGAGGAAATATCAACCCAGAACTTTTACAGTATCTGAGTGTTATAAATTCTCCCCTTGCTGAGGTCATTGTATAATCACATGACATAAATCTCTTGCACCTTCAATATAAAGTTATGGAAATTGCTGAGTCATCATTTTTATGTTTTACTTCATTTTATGTTGCTTTCTCTTTTTTCTTTTCCTTTTTTCTCTTTTGTGTATGTTGTTAAAAAAGTGATTTAAGAAAGTTTGAAAAATAAAGTGAGGAGTAAAAGAATTAAGCATGGTGTGTGTGTGGGGGGGAAAGAACTAGAAAAACTAAATGTTGAGGAAAAGAAAGGCAGGTCCAGCATTGACTCCAAATGAATTATTTCTACAATGGAGGCAATATTTTGAAGGACTGCTCAACAGGATGCTAGAGAATTACTCTAACGAAAGTATCCTTCCTACTTCAATTGATTTTTCTATCAATGGTTGCTCATTTGCTATGCATGAAGTCACCCAAGTGGACAAGTGAAGGAAAAGCACAGCTAAGAAAAAGCACCTGGTCTGAACTCTTTCATGACTGCTGAAGCACTTCATTGTGGCAGAAGGTGCTAGACAAATTGGCAAACATAATTTGCTTGGGTGGTTTCTTCATGGAGGGATGGAAAGGGCAGGGACTGAATTAGATTAATCCTGAATGAAATCCAGTGCAATCCTTGCAGGCAAGGATGATGATGATGATGATGATGATGATGATGATAATAATAATAATAATAATAATAATAATAATAATAATAATAGCCAGAGGATACTGTTGTGGGGATGTCCGGACTTTGTCAATTCTGTCCCACATGTGTTTCATGGATTGTGCAGTGTCATTTATTCCAATGTCCACTCACAGGTGGATTTGAGCTTTATCTCCGTTATGCGGAAAGATATGCAAACAATTCTCTAAGAAAGTTCACAATGATTTACATAATTTATGTTAGTACATAACATTTAGTGCATTGTCTCCCATTCCATTTGACTTTTCCCTGTGCATATGACTCAGCAGAAACGTGTGTATTTTCACGTGAATGACTTTGCATAAGTTTCAGGAAAGTTAAAAAACACAAAACCCCAAACCTTGAAGACCACGGACTTCACACAGCCTGGGGATTCCACAGGTCAGATTCTTAGAAACCTGAACTCATTTTAGTTTGTCTCAAATTTCTCCAGCAGTCTTTACTTGTATTTGTGTCCTGCTTGCAGGCTTCCCATTGAGGCATCTGGCTGCCTACTGTGGGAAACAGAACTTTGAACTAAGTAGGCTTTTTCAGAGAAAAGGGTTGAACTCTCTCCCCCACCTGGCAGGGATATATGAAAGAAAGAAAAAACTTTTCAGTTTGTTTTTGATCAGGATTTACCCAGTTCGGAAGATCAAACACTTCCGCATCAAAGTCCATACATTTCTAAGCTTGCAATGTGATTCGCGGACCAGAAAACATGTATTAGACAGCATGCGTACATTTGAAAAATGGGCACAGGTACATTTTAATCAACTGAAGAAGAGTGCATACATTTCAAAGATGGGTGCAATTGATGCATACATTTGGAAAAATATGGATATGTTCAGATTTTCACGTGAATATTAGAAAGCAGAGCTCGCAAACTGATACAGATGCGAGTTGCAACGAGCTTCAAAAAGGAATCTGGAGAACGTCGGTGAACTCAGTTTTTGCTGAGTCGCACATCCTTACCATATGGTGAATTCTCAATAATGATCAGCTCCTCTCAACAGCAGCTATTTGCATTTTTTTTTTTAAAAAATGTGCAAATTAAATGCAAAGACACAGCTAATGTCACATGGAATTTGTGCCTAATTGAGCAACCCTATCACAAGCTGGAGGAAGTGGCAGGAGCAAAGTAGGCCAACACTTTGTATTTGGTAATGAGAACAGAGGAATAAGTGGGGTATTAATTTTAAGATTACTTTGCTCATTTAGTAACTGTTTGATTTTGGGAGAAGAAATTTGGCAGCTGGCCCTCAAGTGTGATTATTTTACACTAACAGAGCATCATCCTTGATTAACACCCTGGTTTGCAATCTTTGGTACAGGCAGATTGACAGTCAAAACCAATTAGAGTTTGTCAAGAACAGCCTGTTCATGTTTTGTATGGTGGCACAGATAGATTGTCAGCTTTGTGATTAAAAGTCGTGAATTCAAGAAAGGAAGAACTGGGTTAAAAGAAGAAAATGATTTAGTGTCTCATCAACAACAGAAGTCTTTTCTCATCTTGTTTTCTGAAAGGAAAAGCAAGCTACAGCTGGGTACATCTGCCAATGCAAATAGGTGGAAGGAAGTGAGAAATGCGGGTGGTTTTTCTTCAATAATGGGAACATATACTAAACTATACACCGTAATGCAGGGGTGAGCAGAAGGTGGATTTCCAGATGTTGGGGCTTAACTCCCAGAGCCCCTTCCAGCATGGATGAAGGTAAAAGACCAAAACACCTGGAGCTCTAATTTCTGCCTCACCTCAATCCAGAAAGAGAGGCAGGTAAGAAATAAACATCTTCTTCTTCTTCTTCTTCTTCTTCTTCTTCTTCTTCTTCTTCTTCTTCTTCTTCTTCTTCTTCTTATTATTATTATTATTATTAATGGGCTCTTCATTTTGTTGCTTCTCACAAGAGCTGATTCTCACATGAATGCTCTTTGTCTCTAAGGGCAGGATATTCCACTATGAAAGTGGTATATTTGGCAGGAGCCACACTACTGCTTTATAGTGGTATTGGTGCACTGACAACAGTTGGAGCTCATGACACAAACCGTATACTGCTGTCATAGTGCTATATCCTGCTTGGTGTAGATGTGTCACGGGCCCCAACAGTTGTCAGTGCACTTCAGTACCACTATAAAGCAGTAGTGAAGATCCTGCAGTGCAGTTCAATGCCACTATAAAGCAGTAGTGTGGCTCCTGCCTTTTATGTACTGCTTTCATAGTGGAATATCCTGCTTGGTTTAGATGAGCCCTAAATGTCACATCAAGTGACTGATTATATGTGTAAAACAGAAATCACATCAGCTATGTTCAGCTGTTAATCCTGAACATGGTACACTAATGCCTGAATAGGTGCACAAGGCTGTCTATGCTGGCCTTGTCCCCCACCTCCCAGTGTGCACCAGCCCTGCCCTCCCCATTCTGATGTTGTTGCACTGAGTGGCAAAGTCTGAAGACAGGACTATTCACATGTGCTTAAATAGGTGACAGGCCATAGCTCAGTGCAATAGAGCATATGCTTTGAATGCAGAAGGTCCCAGGTTCCATTCCCGGCTTCTCCAAGTAGGGCGAGGGGGGAAATCCTGCCTGAAACTCTGGAGAGCTAATGCTGCCAGACAGTGTTGACAATACTGGGCTTGATGGACTAATGGTCTGACTCAGTATAAGGCAGCTTCACATGTTCCTATTTTCCTAAATTTCCACACAATTGAAAAACCCGAGAATGCAACCAAGCTAACTACTGATCAAGCAGTTTACTCTCTCTTTCATAATAATTTACATGAAAACAATGTTGAAAGACAATAGGTTCAGACAAGCACAGGAAAGCACATCCCAGGACACAGGGATGTACAAGAAGTTTGTTTATGCTCTTGAAACACGTGAATATGTCTTGTTCAAAGCAAGAACAAGAGTACAATCTCCGAAAATTCTCCCACATTACTAAACTTACATTTGCACTCAAAGAAATGCGCATTTTTAAAAATGTGCATTTTCACACTTTGCTCTATGGAGGAAAATCCACATTTTTAGTGTGCATTTTTTAAAATAAAATAAAATGGGGCATTCACGCCTTCACCTTTGCCCCAATGGGGCCTTTAAGGCCACCATTGACACAGGGAGGGGGAATGTGTCAAAACCGAGCACTTTTCCCCACCATTGAAACTGGAAGGGGGAAGTTCTCATTTCTGGGGCGCAGGCAGATAGCTGCTCACAAGTGCTCAGGGGGCATTTGTGCTTACAAGAGGAGGGCCAGACTGGGTCCGGGGGGGCCAGATGTAGTGGGGGGGAGCTACTAGGCCCCTGAGCCCAGTCGGGCACTTGTGACAACCCTAGTCTCAGGGACAGTAGGACAAAAGTCATGCTGGTAGGATTTACAGGCCCAAAAGAGAGATGAATAAATGTCTAATTCACAAACACCCACACCTTACTGCCATGTCTGGCTATAAATACAAAAAAGGCAACAAGAAACATAAGGAGGATGAACAAAGGGAAGTAAAAGCAAGTTAAAAGACAGTGATGAATCCTACAGGGTTTTGCTTTGTTTTTTTCTCAAAACAGACAAGGCCCTTCTGCAGCCTGACTCAGGCAATACTCTAAATAGGGAAGTAGAGGGATCAAAACAAGATGAAAATGGTTCCAGAATAGAGACTGTGTCCATGGCAACCGATGATGAAGAAGAGCTGCCAGATACATCATGCAACTCCAGACTAATGGTTTCAAAAGAGAAGTCGGTCAAGGGCAGATAAACTCTTTAGAGACTTTAGGCAGTACCCAATGGCCCCACTGTGCCTCCAGTGGTTCCGTTTCACTTGTGGGACCTACTGCTTGCACTTCAAAGCTTGTCTGCTTCTCAAAATAACCCCAGAAATGAGGAGAAACACTCATTTCTGGATCTAGACAGGTGAACGAAGCTCCATTCTGAGAGCTGATCTGAACTGTTCAATGAGTGTTTTCGCTTATTTTGGGCTATTTCTTGGGAAGCAGACATGCAGAATAGGATACTACCTGTAGTTCTATCAAGCAGTATATAAGTATTATTAATAAATAAATGAACAAACAAATAAAATCATAGTCACCATTAACACCACTACATTGCAATGAAGCGTTACAAAGAGCAGAGGAGAGGAGACTATATGGATGGGATAGGTTCGCCATATGTGTGTAAGAGTGGTTTCATGTTACAAATTTGTATTGGGCCCCACCAAAACGATGCTTGGTCCGTGCCTGCAAGGACGACGCGGGGGATGGCACTGGTCAGACCACCCAGGCTGCGATCTGATGTACACACACACATTGGGGGTGCATAATAGGGGAGTGACAAAATTAAGGCAGCAGTACAAGGGAGTTTCTGCATGTGACTCAAGGCTGTGAGGAGCAGTGTCACCACTACCTTCATCGTGACTGCGGGGAGGCAGCCCTTCTACCCACAAATAAGCCAGGGGGAGCCCATGAAGGGCAGTCTCCCAGGCCGGCATGGGTCAGGGCCTGAGCCGAGTTTTGCTAGCTGCTCAAAAAATACAAAAGGGGAGTGTGGCTGCTTTCATGACTTACTCATGAGCTTCCGGAAGGCAACTGTCTAGGTACACTTGGAAGGTCTAGGTGCACATGGAAGCAGAATACTGGAGTCCCCCCATTTTCCCAGTGCCTCCCCCATGCCCTCTTCCGCATTGTTTGGGGGAGGGGGTCTCCCAATCTCTGGATGGTAAACATTCTTTCTATGATCCTACTTTAAGTAATGTATCTTAGGATCCAGATCCTTGTTAGAAAAAGAGGAGAAGTTGGTGGGGGGAAGCAACCATCAAGCCATAGTAGATCCTTTCCCTAGAGGGCTCCATTTTGCAAATTGGCCTAGAGCTCTGGACATCTGGGCTCAGGATACAACTATGGTTGTGACGTGAAACTACCTTATACTGAGTCAGACTATTGGTGCATCTAGCCCAGTATTGTCTACACTGACTGGCAACAGCTCTCTAGGGTTTCAGGAGGAATTCTTTTCCTCACCCTGCTTGGAGAAGCTGGGGGGGTGAAACTGGAACCTTGGCCTAATCTACACCAAGCAGGATATTGCACTATGAAAGCAGTATATAAAAAGCAGGATCCACACCAAGCAGGATATAGTGGCATGAAAGTGTATGTGGTATGTGTCAATGGGCCCCAACAGTTGTCAATGCACTTCAATACCACTATAAAGCAGTAGTGTGGCTCCTGCCTTTTATATACCACTTTCATAGTGCAATATCCTGCTTGGTGTAGATTAGGCCCTTCTGCATGCAAAGCAGCTCCTCTATCACACTGAGCTATGGACTCTCCCAATTTCCTTCAGCTCCCAATCTTGTCTTGCATCATTGGTCAAATGGAATACAGTCCACTTGCCAAATTTAGGGGTGGGAAAACCACTGATTTTCAAGCTTGACAAATTTTCCCCCAAATGACTGCAATGCTCATTTTGGCTCACTTCCATTTTTGAGCTGATTTGGGGGCGGGGATTCAAAAAGGGGAAAGTGTGCATTTTGAATGGGGAAAATGTCAATTCATGTGCACATTTTTCAAAAATGTGCATTTTCTGAACATGACAGAAAGTTCAGAAATTTGCTAACCTTTTCAGGGCACATGCACTTCCATTTGCATTTGGGATGGCAAACAAAGCATGTTTGAGTGATTTGTGAACTGAAATGAATTTCTCCTTCATCCTTAGCCAAGTTCTTTTTTCTCTAGCAGAGGTGCCAACTGCCTGCCTTCTCCAGCAAAGTGGCCTGCAAGCCAAAGGAGAAACATGGATCATATCCCATACTCCTTTCCTGGAACACTGCAATCTGCATTTACAAGTTATTAAAAAAGAGTTGACTTTTTATTATTAGACATCCTTTCGGACAAGAATGGGGGCAGTTTCATCTAACCTTGATGTGTGGCAAAGCGATGTGCAATAAGTAGAAAAGGGAATTCTCCCCTGTTCTCCAGCTAGCTCACTTTACCTGTGCTGATTACTTATTAAGTATTCATGGAGAGCTTGGCACTTGAAAGGCCGAAAAAGCCAATGCTGTTCCTGCCTCCCATAATACAATTTCACGATCCAAACACACAAAACCCAGGCTACCCTAGCAGGCTTAGAGAAAAGACTGTAATGGCAGATTTGCATGCCTTTCCTTTCTTTTGATAGTTATGATGAACTATCGTGTGCCGTGTTCTCACCTGCCCCTCTGACCCCAGTGTGTTTCGTGTGTCCCTCTCCTCATCAGCTCTATGTCTATATTGACTTGGAAGAAACTTCAGCTGGCCTCTCAATGGCCCGGCCAAGGTCTCCCCCCTCACCATTTTAATGGCTTATTCTTTTACCTGTAAGGAAAAGAAATGACAACCCCGTGTAGATTTCATATACATTTCATTTTAATTAGTGTTAATATTGTACGTCATTAGTGATGATGAAACCTTGACATGTATCATGGATGTATCAGTGAGGGAATGTAGACCTGGGGCATGGCTAGACGGGGTGATATCCTGGGGATTGCCCTGGGATCATCCCTGTGAGTCCACATGACACACAGGGGATCCCAGGGACAGGGAGGGATGATCCCTCCCTTGCCCCGGGATATGGCCCTACACTTTCATCCCAGTTTTTCCCGTGGGAGATGCAGGCTGCCATCCCGGTTTCATCTTCAGGAGCTCCGTGCCCATCGGGGGTGGGGTGGGGGGAGCGGGAGTTTTTTGTTTTTTGTTTGGTTTTTAAACTTTTTTATAGGAGTGCTCCTGCTCATTTTGGATAAAAACAAAAAAATGAAATGGCAGGTGTGACATCCTCTTCCTCCCAGGACATCGTGCACTGCATGTAGACTGAGGGGGAGGATCTCGCGATCACCATATCACGAGATCTACCCCCTCCAGACCCTAGGTCTAGACATGACCCTAGAGATGAGTGAAAGAAGAGAGTAGTGGTGGATAGGAGAGAGCTATCCAAATGGTGATTGTCGGCCCTGTGGTTAGGAGGAGGAAAGAGTGGGCAGGACCACCGTCAACAGTAGGTATGGTTGAGCACCTGCTGAGGGCTCACATCCCAGCAGGGGACCACTGACAAGAGCCCCCTGGACTTGCTCCTCCTCCTCCAGCGGTGAGAAGGAGGAGCAGCCAATGCCACTGCCTCCTTGCTCACTAGTCCTCTGCCTGGCCAACAAGCAAGCGATAGCAAATAGCAGCTAGCGTCAATGGCGGTCACTGTGATAGAGGGACCATTGAGAGCTTCTTCCCAGTGACTCTCAGAAAATGGAGCCAGTCCTGAGAGTTGGGAATTAGGATAATTGGGGAGGGGGAGTGAGATCCAAGGGAGACAGGCAGGGACGGAGGAGTAAGGAAACAGTAAGGTTAGGTATTATGAATGTGGGGGAGTGGGATCTGGGGGTAGGAGGGGTCCTCTTACAAGTTCTTTGATCTATGCTACATAGTTTTAATTGAACTGTGCACTGACATTTATAGGCATTACAAAGAATGGTGTGCAACCCAATTACTGGCTACCCTCAGCGTTTCCCCCCCCCCCCCCCTATGGTTATGGTAGGCAAATGTATACTTCACCTCTGCATTTTATACAATCCCTGTAGGAGACTATGCTGTGCCAGTCAGACCGTACTGGGTATAGATTTGGCCTGGGCATTTCTAATCGAGCTCTAAGGGTTGCTTGTATTACTTGCCAAAGGGTATTGTAGTCAGAGCTTAAAATACTTTTTTCACACTCCCTTGAGCAGTGATATCTTCCAGGGTACCTTTACATGGTCAGTTTCCTTTTGGAGGAGAGAGCACTAAAGATTTGTGGGTATTCTGTAATATTCTATTTACAGATGTATAGAAGATGATGTCAAAAGCAGCACTCAGCAGGCAGTCCGAGAGTCACAGCAACATCAGCAATTGAATCCCTCTAGCTTCTGCGACACAGCTAAAAAGAAATAAAGAAGCAAGCAACCGAATGTCTTAGAACTCCTTTTCAATCTCTGGCCAAGTTCAAACTACTTCCTTTCATAGGAAGCAGAAATTACATCATATGACAGAGATAATTTTCTTTCCTTTCCTTTTTGCTCCTCCACTGTTATGATACCCCAATACTTTTGCCCAGATAAATCAATGGCTGTCATTCACTACAAGGGGAGTAAGAAAAGGGTGGGATTTTGGAATACCATTATGGAGCAGGCAATACCTGACACTAGAGAGCCTAAATGACATCGAAAGTAGAGTTGATGCATGATTCCAGGTGACAATTCAAGGTGAACGTGAAGATTCCTGCCCAAGTATAACTTCTGAGGAATTTTGAGGAAAGTCTATAAACACTGATCTCTTCCGGCAGGCCTACCAAGTAGAATTTTAAGATGTCTGGCTGTTATTTTAAGAATGTGTTTTATATGTTTTTAATCACTTTATGTATTTTATAGTATTTTGTATTTGATGTTGTTCCCTGACTCAATCCAGAGGGAGAGGCGGGTAATTAATAATAATAATAATAATAATAATAATAATAATAATAATAATTTCCAAAAGATCAGTGTAACTCCTCAGGGGGATTTATAGTTCCCCCATGCAGGGTTAAAGAATGCATGCAGCACCTGGTGAAATTCCTTCTTCATCGCAACAGTTAAAGCTCCAGGAGCTATACTAGAGTGACCAGATAAAAAAAAGGGCAGCTGCCAAGGCTTTAACTGTTGTGAAGTAGAGGGAAATTCACCAGGTGCTGCATGCATACAAATGACACCAGCTGAAATTCCCTTTACTACATAACTGTTAAAGATACAGAAGCCCTGCCCTCCTTTTCATATGGTCACTTTAAATTAGTTTCATTGGGGAATGATAATTAGAATTTTTAAAAGTGCCCAAGCTCAACTTTCTTTTGGAGAAATATGACAACTTTATTTCTAATATTAGGAATACCCTGAGTTAATTTTAAATGAGCAAGTCAAACTTGGGTATCAACATCACACATATACAACTGATTAAAAAGAAAGATGACATTTCTATAAATATTTCCAGGGATTAAATTCAAATGGGAGTATTCCTAAAAATGCTAATAATAATAAATATGCATGGGATTTGTGAATATGACTAGCCCCGTTATAGCTCCTGTTAGCTGGCATGAGTAGCAGTGTCTTCTCTAGAGAGGAAAAGAACTAGAACAGCAAAGTATTTTGTAAGCTATGTTTGAGATACATCCATAGATCTCAGAGGGAAAAAGCTTTCAAAATACCTGCTTGGATCCTGTCTAGCTTGAAGAGGTGCTATTACTCACTCCACTTGCGGTAGTTCAGCAAGGGCTGCAAAAGGATTGTCTCTACTTGACTGCATTTTATAAATGTCTTGGGAGAAAAAGTAGCTTAGTTCACTTTGCATAACTGGCAGAAGGCAACCCTCCTTTTAGGGGTCTGTTGGCATTGTGCGGAAAGCAATCCGAAATATATCAGAGGATAAATGGTTTTGTTTCCGAGATTATTTCAGTTCTGGCGACAATGGCATTGCCCTCCCAATAATATCATCAGGATCCCAACCCCCTGTCCCATTCTCAGCACATATTTCTGAGACTGGCAGCAAGGCAGGCTCACAACAGAAAGCTTTGCTATGGGGCCTTAGTTAAGCTTTCATTTTGGTAACATCGAATGCCTCAAAAATGTGGTTTCCAGGGTTTCTATGTCTTTACTAAGGACGTTGGGAGCCCTGGCAACTAAGAACGTAAGAAGATCCATGCTGGATCAGATCAAGGGTCTATTTAGTCCAGCACTCTGTTCACACAGTGGCCAACCAGCCATCGACCAGAGAATAGCACCCTCCCATCCATGTTTCCTAACAACTAGTGTATACAGACTTACTACCTCTGATAGTGGAGGTTGCACTTAGCCATCAGGAATAGTAGCCACTGATAGCCTTCTCCTCCAAATCCATTACCCAGGATTCCTGGTGCACAGGTCATTGCTGTACATGCTTGTCAAAATATGCCAATTGGCAGGAGCCTTGGGGAATATAGTTCCCAGGGCTCCCAAAATCCCTAGAAGCCCTGGAAAGCAGAGATTCCCAAATAACCTGACACAGAAGATGTTGCTGTAACATTGGTCTGTAGTTTAACGGAGGTCCCACAGGGAGGCCTCTCCATTGGTACAACAGCTGCTGCCTGGTAAGGTGACAACATGAAAGGATGGATGACGCTGGGTGAGCTCTTTCCAAAACTGGCCCAGCATTTGGTTCAGAATAAATTCAGTTAAAGGAAATGTATGCATGTGTGTTCCAATCTCCTCCCCCAGCAAATGCTGAACCTCTCCACAATCGCTACTTTGATGCCGTAAAATGTCTGCTGATTGTATTCCTTCAAGATTTGAAATATGTAGATAACTAGAGATTAGCCTAGCTTAGACTGCTCCTGTTGAAGAGATCCTCACCCCACCCCACCCCACCCCATGGAGGAGTATTCAGTCACAGAACAACCCACATGCAGACTGAAGTGATACAATCGAGACACAGGTTTCCTACCTCAGTGAGAATTAGGCCACACTCCTCTTTTCATGAGTTTCTTGAGCATACAGAATTTCAGAAGGAGAGAGAGAGAGAGTTCAAACACTGTGTGTTAAATTTGATTTTAATGTCTTGTTTGATGTCTTTAAGCCTCCAGATGTTGCGAGTTGTTGCTGAATCTTGTATAAGGGAAAATATTTCCCAGTGGAGTTTCATCAGTTCTCTCATAGTCTATGTTCTGCTCAGTGGGAGGAGGAAGGATGAATCCATCCAATCTTTTGTTATGAAAACCACTCTTTATTGAGTGCACTGGGCTTGTCAACCAAACAAGGGAAATTGGATAGGTGAGAGTTGAACAGAAATAATTATTTTGCATTAAAATTCTCTTTGTTATTGCACTGATAATATTAATTTCACCCTTATCTCCTATGTACAAAGACTAGCAAATCATTATATTCGTTTGGAAATGAAATCCCACCTCTTACTTTCTTGTTCTCCATTTTTTTAAAAAAGTGTTTGCTCTCCTCATGTTTTGTATTCTAGATTTTTATCTCCCAGATGCATGCGTTGTAAAGTAACGGTATTTTGATAAAAGGCTATGTTCCTGCCCCCTCTCTCTTCCTCTTATCTTATCTTGGGACCTAACTAGATGTGATGTTAAATGCAAGGCTCCCCCAGCATGGCAAAATAGCAGCTGTAGGTCCAGATGGGCAACATCTAGCAAAGCCTTTCCCAATATGGATCCCTACAGATATTTGGCACTAAAATTCCCATTAGTCCCAACCATGATGGCCAATGGTCAGTAGTCTAAAACATCTGGAGGGACCCAGGTTGGAGGAGGCCATGTGCTGATGTCATAATGGTCTGCATTTCTACACCCTCCTTTCCATACCATTGGTTCCCATTGGTAGGGGCAAAGAAGTGTAGGATGGGTAAGTTCACTAAGATATTATGAAGGAGAAGAAGGGAATTAAAGACACCATCTATGCTTCCTCATATTATTATAGTTCACATGATGAGGAATCTCTAGGAATTTTGAAAGTGTCTTTCTCGTCTTTAAGAAACAGAGTTTAAATCTGTGTATAAACAAAATATTTTTTTTTAAAAAAGAAACACATTGAGTTTTTCTACATGAGGCATTTATTGTGCACTTGTGATTCCTGACTCACAGGAGTTTGCGGGTGCTTTAGATGGTGTTGTCATCTGCCAGGGCTTCTCCTGTGCTTTCCAAGTATTTTCATGTTTTATTTTGTTAAAAAAAAAATCAAGGAAAGCATGGTATTTGAGGGATTGGTGAAATGAATTACAGATGTAGTTGTGCAATTGTAGTATAACACAGCACCACCTGGAGGTTATGAAGTGGAACATATAGAAAGGCAAAACAAGGGGGTGATGAGGAAAAATGTGTGTAGAGGAGTCAATTTTAATCTCACAAGGAATCTAGAAACAGAGCCATGCTAAAGTGGTGGGTTAAAAGCCTCATCTAGAAAAGCCAATTTTTAGGCTGAACTATGAAATGATAACTGTAGTTGATAACCTACTTCGGACCCTCGTCCAGGACTGAGCTGGTTCCTGAGCCAATTTTCACCTTAGATATACCACACTCTTTCTTCAACCCCATTGGTAATATGCAGATAATACTACTGAACTCCACTGCAGGGTTTTTGTAAGAATGACGAAGCTGGCGCCTATGAAGTGCTCTGAGCTCCTGTAAAAGCACTACACAAGAATTATTATGCACTAACAATGCCATCCTGTGCACATCTCCTGAGAGGTAAGTCCCACTGAGTTCAGCGGGGTTTACTCCTTGATAAGCGCATGCAGGACTGCACCTTAAACTTTTCAGCCAAGTAAAAGATCGTGGGATAACAAAACTTGGAATACCTACGGTGGGCATGATCTAAGGCAGGGATGGGGATTGTGTGTTACTCCAGATGCTGTTAGACTCAAACATCAGCCCTAGCCAGTATAGCCAATGGTGAGGGTTAAAGGGTGGTCAAAAGGAACAGGGAAGGACAGACAAAATTGAAGTAGGGTAGTTCTTGCTGATGATAGAAATCCTGAAAATAAAGGGAACTGCCGGCATGGCACATTGTGTGATATTAATTTGAAAGAAATAGTCCAAATAGTCCAGTGGTTCCTCCCCACCGTCTCTCCCATGCCCCCTCCACCTGCCAGCAGATCTGAATGCAGCATGAGTAGTGAATGTCTGAAATCTTCATGGGTGACAACTGTGGAATGACCAGGCCGGAATACAAATCAGACCATGTTCTTTCTAGCATGAACAGGCGTCACAATTGAAGCATCCGAATAACAGAGTCCATCATGCTGTTTGCTTTTAAGCCAGGGTTATTCAACTACTACATCAAGGCTGGAAAATAGTTCCTTTTTTGTGCCACAAGAGACTGTAAAAAAGCTTGTTTGTAGCAGCAGCAGCAGCTAAATTATATATTGCAAAGAATTGGAAATCAATGGACACCCCACCAATTTCATGTCGGATCCATAAGGAATGAGATATGACAGTCATGCAAAAACTAACTGAGCAAGTCCAAAAGAAAGGCAGCAATAGCAACTTTTGGCATCCTTGAGCATTCAGTGGGTAGAGCAGAACCATATATGCATATGCATGTCTATGCTGTGAACAAGTAATAGAAAGGGTGAGAACCGGAGACAGATGAAAACATCTTTGTCAAAATGTATAGACAGTTAATTTTATTTTTCTGAAGTTGAAAGTGAGGTGGAAGTTTTGGGTCACGGATTCCCATCCATCCATTTATTTGCTTGTTTCTAAAGTTTTTATATCCTACCATTCATTGTAAAATGATCCCAGGATGAATACAATATATTAGTATTATAAAATACAATAAAATATCATAAAATGCACAGTAGTCAATCAGTGTTAAATATTCTCTGCCATACAACTATCCTCAACTACTGATAACTAGGCTTAGCAGAAAAGAATTGTTTTCAGTAGCGCTATGCACGGTCCCCCCGATTCGCCTTGGAGGCCATTTCAGAGCCCCTGAAACAGCCCCAATTTGACTCGGGGTGCTTTGAAGATTGCCCGCTTCGCCTCAGTGCCGAAACTGAGGCAAGATTCACCCCACCCCCAAGGTGACTCGGTCTTGCGAGTCCCTGGGGGCCGGCTGCACAGCTGGTAGCAAGTCCGGCCATGGGTCCATTGGACACACCTCTCTCTCCCTGTTCTCCCTGCTCACCTGCTACTGCCTGCCACATTGCTGCCGCCACACCGCATCATCACCCGCTGCATAGAGGTACTAAACAGAGCCCACAAATTTGATGGTTTTAAATTTTGGATACTTTTTTTTTTTTTAATGTCCACTCTTTTTAACTTTTGTAAACTGCCCAGAGAGCTTCGGCTATGGGGCGGTATATAAATTTAATTAATAAATATAAATAAATTTAACAAAGCATAATTGTCCAACTGATAAAAGGAAGGAACAAGACGTTGATCGGATGGCAACTCATGTTAATTCAATACCCTGCAAACAATGGCAAAGACTACTCAACAGATCGCTGGGGTTCTTGCTGCGTTTGCATCTTGTGGATTTGGCCTCGTGTGGCGCAGAGCGGTAAAGCAGCAGTTTCTGCAGCTGAAACTCTCCCCATGGCCTGAGTTCAATCCCAGCGGAAGCTGGTTTCAGGCAGCCGGCTCGGGTCGACTCAGCCTTCCATCCTCCCGAGGTTGGTAAAATGAGTATCCAGCTAGCTGGGGAAAAGGTAATAATGGCCAGGGAAGGCAACGGCAAACCACCCCGCTATAAGGCCTGCCAAGAAAAGGTCATCAAAAGCTGGCGTCCCTCCAAGAGTCAGTAATGACTCAGTGCTTGCACAAGAGGTTCCTTTCCTTTCCTTTACATTTCCATCTCCATTAAGTGAGGAGCTTCCCCTGTCAGGTGCTTTTAAGTCTAAGAAACCATAATAATAATAATAATAATAATAATAATAATAATAATAATAGCAACAACAACAACAACAACAACAACAACAACAACAACCCTTTGATTCTCCATATTGGCTGGCTATGTTTTTGATTAAAATATAGCCAACCAACTTTGGCTATACCTCAACTTTCAATGTAAAAATCGAAAGATATACGAATTTGGCTCAGCTTCCAATTCATGTCCCGTCTTGGAATCTCAACACTCTGCCTCCCCTGTATTTTGGCTGTTCCGTTATTTTGATCATTTCCAGATATGAAGGCATCATTCTTCTCTCTTTCCCTCTTGTGCTTATGAATATGTTATAAGTTGGGGTGAAATGTAATTATGTAAATGGTAGTCATTTGTTTGCTGCACAGATTAATGTTCTGCTTCGTTGGGATCCCAACAGGAAGAGGGATACGTTTGAACCCCGCAGCTGCGCCTCTGTGTGGTGCTGCCTTTCAGCTACAATCTAAGAAGAATGAAATAAATTACTTTTCTTGTTTATTGTGATGGCTCCCCAACCCTGCTCAGCCAAAAGGTATGATATAACCAGTTATCTACAGGTCATATGAATTGCAAAATATTCACAAGGAACATTTAGATCTTCATCCAAAATAGTTTATACTTCCTGAATGTTGTTCCACAGTACTCACAATAAGGGAGTGCTTGCAGCCAGGGATGTCAGAGAAACCCGCAAAGGAATAAAATGCGTTTGGATTTTTATGAATCCAAGTTGTAGATTATGCAGCGAAGTGACTTTTCCACAGCTGGGCAGATTCTGCAGGTTTGCAGATCATTTCTCTAACTTTCCTAAACTTTCCACAAATTTTAAATAAAAAAAAATGCAAATGAATTGTATTTTATTTATTTATTATTGCATTTATATCCCACCTTTTTTTCCTCCAAGGAACCCAAGGTGGCATACATAATTCTCCCCCTCTCCTGTGAGGTGGGTTGGGCTGAGAGTCTGTGACTGGCCCAAAGTCACCCAGTGGGTTTTCATGACTGAGTGGGGACTAGAAGCCAGATCTCCCGACTCCTAGTCCAACACTTTAGCCACTACACCACACTGCACAAAGCACCCAAAATGTGCATTTTCCCCATAGGCTAAAGCATGAAAATGCACACCTTGGAGCAATTTGTGCATTTGGGGGGGATTTGTGCAAATGCAAATCTGCACAGATTCAGAAACTCAAAAATAATAAAAATAAAAATCTGATTCCATCAATGATGGAATGAAAAGTGCCTGACAATCCAAGAAGCACAGATGGAATGGATTTTACACAATCCATAACACCCCTACACACAACCCCACTCTCTTTTTCTTCCTAGGGGTTCTGTGCCTCACCCAGCACAGAGAAAAAGACTCAGGTTGTGTTGGGAGGAGCAACAGTTCTTCCTGGCACTGGCTGAGTCCTTGGCATTGCTCTATCCTCACCATCTTTATGAAGGTGCTGTGAGCTACAGGAAGCAATACAGCCAGCACCGGGTGAGTCCCCCATCACTCACGTCCCTGCTGTTGTCTCCAATCTGAGCCCAGAGGTAGCAGCAGGGATTTCCCCAGGGGGTGGGGTTTGGAGGCCAAACCCTGCCCCTGGTGGAACCCCACAAGGCTCAGGGGAGCAGATTTAAGAGCCCAGCAAGACAGATTAGACAAACGGGCTGGGGGTTCTGTACCCGTTGTAAATAATATCCAACATTTATACGGTATTCTACAGCAGAACAAGCCTGACGTAAGAAGATAGATTCCCCCATAGCAATGGCCAGCTGCTCCCATAAGCAGTCAATAGTTTGCCTCATACAGAAACATATTTAGCAGAAGACTTGTTATGGGACTACTGAATTGAGAAACTTGGTCTGACAAATGTTGCAGATGTGATCAGAATGATACTGAGTTCATCCATTTGCTCTGGAGCTGCCCAAATTCTCATGCTTTGGTCAGGGAGCCACAACAGATTCCCAACTTCTTTGGTCGAACCGTATGCAGTATGGAATTCTTTTTGCCCACACTATATATTGGAGATCTCTCCATGCATCAAACATACCATGGGACATCAGGGGGGCTGAATTATAAGCTGCAGCTGTAGTGCATATTCACAGTTGCCTCCGAGGATGTTAAGAACCATGGGACCAATAGTTCCCATAAATTTACCAAGATTAACAAAATCGGAGGGTGGGTGGGTTTTAGGCTATAGAATACACTGCTGCTGTTCTGTACTCAATCCAGAGTTCAGATTTATTTACAGATGTCCGGTAGTAGTCCAAAAAAAAAAACAATTTGTTCTGCCTCACTTGGCCAAAAGGTAGGGCCGGCCCTGTTAAGGAGCATGTAATGAGCGGCTCTGTGCAGCAGTTGTAACTAACTACTTGATACTAGGGATGTGCTCCGCTTCTAATCGGACCGGAGAAGCAGTAGCAGAGCAGGGGGCTTCGCCTGCCCTTAAGGCGGAGGCGAAGAGGATTGGGGGGCCGGCGGAGCGTGGCGAAGAGGATCGAGGTGAAGGCGGATCCTTCGCCTCGATCCGGAGCTCCGCAAGAAAGGTAAGTGGGGTTTATCGGGCCCTGCCGCTGTCGCCCATGCGGCGACGGCAGTAGGGCCCGGTAACGCCCCCCGCCCTCCTCTCCCTTACCTGCCTCCATCCGCGGTCCATCAGCGTCTCCAATTGAGCCCATGGTTCCAGCAGTAAGTCTGGGCCGCACGGCCCAGACTTCCTGGTGGAACCACGGGCTCAATTGAAGACGGTGACGGACTGCGGACGGAGGCAGGTAAGGCCCCCCCTCCCCCTTGGTCCCTTACCGGGCTCTGCCGCCATCGCCACATGGGGGGGGGGACCGGAGCTCCGATCCGGATCCGGAGCTCCGAGCGGAGCGGAGTGGGCACAGGCGGAGTGGGGGCGGGGCGGAGCGGGCCGATCCGAAAATGGCGGATCTTAAAGTGAAGCGGAGTGGGGGGTCCGTGCACACCCCTACTTGATACTCCAGCATTAAAACACATACACACTTCTTCCAGTGAACAATGGAGCCTTCACAGATGCCATTTACACAACAGGGGAAAATACATAATTTCAGGAGCCTTCATTGCTGTGCACAACGTTGGCTCCAGATGAAAGTGGATGGGCTCACGACATCGCCACCTGCTCACCAAGCCTCAAAAGAAGCTTGTTTATTTTCGCCCTTTTCCTGCATATGTATTGATTGACAGGTGGTCCAAATGATCTACTCTCCAATGTTCTCCATTGGCTGCCTGAGGCTATTAAAACAGGGAGGGTTTTGTGGAGAGATGGGTAAATCTTTCAGTTTCACTTTCTCCCACATTCATTTTGTTGTTGTTGTTGTTGTTGTTGTTAAATCTCAAGTTCTTTCTCTCCTGAATATGAAAAAAACATTGTATACTTTGGTAAATTCTGATAGAAAAATAAACGGAAATTAGATGTTCACCCATTTGCATCTGCCGAATTCAACTGGTACAGTGATTCCTCTGCCTGGGGAGGACCATGAGGTGCCTGCTTGCTATGTAGCTGTTAAAGATGAGGCGCTCACCAGGGAAGAAGTAGTGGCAACCCTGATTAAGCACTAATATGGCGGAGTACACAGGGATCGTTCTTTAAAGATCAAAGCACTCAAAGCCATGGGCCTGGATGGATGAATCTGTCAGCTGCACTTTCTCCTCCATCCGGATTTTTTAAAATCGCAAGTTCTTTTTGTTCTGAACATGGAGACCTTTGCAAATTTTGGTGAATTCTTAGCAAAACCAGACTGAAATGGAATTTTTATCCATCCCTAGTTGTCAAGCAGAACATTTGACTCATGGGCTGTATTTGGCAGGACGGGTCACAATTCGTGCCCACACCTGCTTTAGTTCAATATCATTTGTACATAGTTCTTCACTTTTTTCATGGAGAATATTTTGCAATTTGAGAAAGGTAGCAGGCAGGACGTTTCTGGGCCCCAGTTAATGGCTTGGAGTCCTTGCTCCAGACGCTAAAGCTGTGTGGTCAGTCCCTTGGGTGGGAGACTACTCCGAGACCCATGTAAAAGAGGCATATGAGTAAATATTTTACACAATGGACATACCTAAGCAAACAGAAATAATTTACCAGTTCAATTTAAAGCCAAAAACAAAACATTTAGCAGAAGAGATATACAGCTCTCTGCTTTTCCTTTTGGAGTTTAAACAAAGTAACAAGAGTGATGTATTTATTGAAAGTGATTCAACTCCTTCATTGATTAATAGCCGAAAAAATAAACATGACATTTAACAAATGCCTCATAAAGAACTTCACTCAGTAAATACTTTTAATGGATGCAATTAATATTGCAAAAGTGAAATTTGTTTAAAAAATTTACAAGTCATTTTTAATACCATCTCATTACAGAGTAAGAAATCGGCAGTAACTCATCACTCATTCACTTAGTAATTAATTGAATATGCGAGAGAGACAGGCGTTTTACTTGCAAAAGGTGCAGAAAAGTACCACCATTTTCTCAAAATTATCTCTTTATTCCCCACTCTAAAATTCCTGTACTGGTGATCTGAATTGCGGGAGAGCCTTTCGGTTTAGCAAAGCTATACTTCTATTTATACCTGCATATGCGTGCATACACACATACACACACACACACCAAGGGGACACTTACCTAGAGAAACCTGGGTGGAATGCATTAACAGCTCAATGAATATTTGAGATGGTTGTCCTCACGGAGCACCCTACTGGGTCAATTCAGCTGTCAGTATCACGAAGAGTGAAAAATGATGCTGTCATATGAGACAGGAGAGGCAATGAGAAATGGGCACCCAGATCCAGCAAAAGCAGCTGTTTGAAGCATTGCTGCCTGAGTATAACATTGCACTACGAGGACATAAAGAGGAAGGATAGCAATAACAGGCCCAATCTGGAAATCGCAATATATCTTGGCAACTCTCCATGAGTTCCTTTCCTTGGCATGAGGCAAGGTCACGATTAGGGATGTTGCGGGAGACCGAGAGGGAGATAGGAGGGCCTGCTTGGCCTCCCAGGCCCTGTTCACTGAGCCACCTTGCTTACTGGGCCCTGTTCGCCGAGCTGCAATGCAGTCCACGTGCACGTGGCAGCTGCCCGTTCCTTCAGAGAGCTGCCATTTTGTGAAAAAATGGCGGCTCAGTTCTCCCCCCGCATAAATGTAACATTATGTAAATGTCAGCTGTAAAAGGGACATTTATGTAACATTACATTTATGGAAAAACCCAAGTCAAGCACCCATGGTCCATGTGGCAGCCCATCCAGGGAGCAGAACATGGGTGGTCAGCTGGCAGGGTTTCGGCAAGTGCCCAGCGGTGTGGACAGAGGCGAGTCCATCCATTCCTAGTCAGGACTTACTAGATGGGTGACAAGCCTGTGGCATGGGTGGCACCAGTGGTACAGGCATTGGGAGTGGATATAGCATGCCTGGACATGTGTGGGAGAGCCTCCTTTCATGTTAGACTCTGTCTGCCCCTCCTGTGCCACCTTGCTGTCCAGAAGAAGTCCCAGGCACAGGGGAAGAATAAATCATATCCCCAAATAATACGTAGGTTTGACTGCTTCCGACATGACATCCAAATGTTGAGTGACATCAGGAATGTCTGGCAGATGTTGTAGAACTGGGAGGGAAAAACCCCTGCAGGAAAGGGCATCCAAAATGCTTAGCCAGGTGGGAACAAACTCCCATATGAAATAAGATCACAATGTTTGGGCTTTGAGGAGAGATAGATGTGAATAAAACTAAGCACAGTTTGGAGAAAGTAGGTAGGGATTGGGAGAAATGCTTCTCTCATAATACTATAACCATGGATCATCGGATGACGCTCAGTTGGAAGATTCAGGACAGATGAAAGGAAGAACTTTAAACATAATTAAAATATGGGCATTGCTTCCATAAGATGTGGCAAGGACCACCAGCTTAGATGGTTTTAAAAAGGGATTAGACAGATTCATGGAGGACAAGGCTAACAATGACTACTAGTCATGCTGGCTATATCAATGATCAGAGACACCATGCCTCAAAGTACCAGCTGCTAGGGAACAACAGTGGGAGAGAGCTATTGGCTTCCCATAGGCATCTGGTTGGCCCTTATGGGAAACCTGAAGTGGACTAGATTTGAGCTAGACCACATCTAAACGGGCTCTTTTTATTTTCTCATGCCTTTCTGATGCAAACACTCCTACCTTCCCTTCTGTTCTCTACTTGCACAATTCAACATCTAAGGCCCTTCTCTGGGCGCCAACTCCGAAGCAAGCTAGGAGGATGGCAACAAGGGAGAGGGCCTTCTCAGTGGTGCCCCCCCAATAATGGAATGATCTCCCTGACGAGGCCCACCTTGCGCCAACGTTGTTATCTTTTTGGTGCCAGGTCAAGACTTTCCTCTTTCCCCAGGCATTTAGCAATATGTGATGAGCTTCATCAATCCTGGATCTGTTTTTATAGTTTAGAGTTGTTTTTAGATATATGTTTCTGTGGTGTTGCATGTTTTTGTTGTTTTAAATTTTGTATATTGTTTTTAATTGTTTTTACTCTTATGTAAACTGCCCAGAGAGCTTTGGCAATGGGGCGGTTTATTATTATTATTATTTCTCACCCCCACTGGTTTGCATTAACCAAGGTTTGCTTTGATGCTCAACTCACACGGAATCTCTGACTCTAATTCTGGTGAAACTAGTTTTCCCATTCTGGTTTGGAGAATGGGCTATGAGTTGGTAGTCATCCAGGCATCATGGCAGCTAACTGTCACTGTCAACGAAGAAGTAAGGAAGGGAGGTGGAGGGGAAAGCATGTGCTCCAGAAACAACATCCTCAAAGCCAAGTCATGGTTTGGTTGTGACCTGTGAACTGGGCCTTCATGAATACTTGCTTTTTCTTTAATGCTGTTTGGTTCCTCTGGGTTTGGTGTTGATTTCGCCCATCTTTCCTTTCTGACTGCTTCTTCCTCTCCTCCTCTAGCAGTCCCAATCAGAGGTCACACAGTGAACCTGACATCACAGTGCTGTGTGAACCAATCAGAATGGGTTACACGATTGCATCAGCAAGGGCAACATAAAAGAACAAGCAGACATTTTTTTGCAAGCAATGCTGAAACATTACTGGAAGGGGAGAGGTTTTTCATTTTTCATTTGTTTTGTATAACTGAAATGTTTTTGGAAATCTCTGTATAGTTGTAGTTTAGCTTTATCTAAGAGATGCTGTTTCAATGGCCCTAGTCCAATGTTGTATCCTCACCACAAAACACATGAAAACTGGCTTCTGCTTGGAAAACCTCAGGCAATACAAATTATGGAAGGACTCAACACATGACATGTAAAGCTTGCCTGAATGGCAGTCCAAGGCAATTTGTGCTGGCAACTGATATACTGCAGCTACGATTTGGGCTGCAGTGTTACCTTTTGCTCTTTCTGTTTGGCTGTTCTGCTGAGAACACCAATTTGTTTCAATCAAGGGCTCATTTGGACCTAGCAAAACCAGAGACCTTGAGGCTTGAAGACCATAAGAACTGCCCTGCCACGAGGCTGGTGAGAGAAGAGAACTGGGGGAGAGGACTGCTGTGCCATCCACAGCAGCCTGCTGCTTGTGCCACTGCCCCGCCCACCTCCCAGTTCCATTGATTGCTGAGTGGAGCCAACTGCCAAGGTTCTCTCCAGCCAATTGGCAGAAGAGTGCTGTCTCCAAGCCTGTTGAGACCTTGAGTCTTGAAGACCATAAGAACTGCCCTGCCACGAGGCGGCAGGCTGCCCCGGTCAGGGCGTCCCCGAAGGGGGTGCGCCCCTTTGATTTGCCCGTTCGGGATGCCATGAGGGTGAGGGAGATTCTCTATTTCTCTCTCTTCCCTGGGCTGTCAACTCGCTGCTTCTTTTAACCATTACCTCGGTTGTGTGAGAAGCGTTTCCCTGAGTGAGAGCAGGGATCTCGTGGGAAGTGATATAATTACTTCTTGTGTCCTCCCCACCCTGAGGCAGAGGTTGGGGGCTTCACCTATTATAGCTGCTTCATCTGCCCAGAGTGAGAGGCTGTGGTACTTGAAGCAGGAGGCTCCCCTGTGTGAGAGCCAGGGGGAGGAGTGTGGCCACACATCAGGTGGTAGTAGAATTAGCAGTTACTAAGAGAGGGAGATTGTGGGGCGGGGGGAAAGTACTTTATTGCTTAGTTGGTAGTAGCCTGATGTCCACCTGTGACCAGTGGCTGGTTACCACAAGTGAGAAATGTGACTGTGTTGTTTGTATGACTGAGTGTGGGTTTGAATGGTAAGTGAGTGCATAGGTGGTGTAGGTAAAGATGTTTTTGGGAAGCCGTGATGCAGGGACACATGGAGGGGGAGCCACTATTCCAGTGATTTGGGGCAGAAGGAGATATGGCAGGAGGAAGGGGTTGCAACATCAGCGTAGAACGAGTTTCAGGTGTCTTCACACTGTTCTCCTTCTACCCTCCTCCTCTAGTTCTCATGTACCTGGTAGCTCATCCACTGAGCCCTCCTTCCTTGTGGTGCTACTCTTTAATGCCAGGTCGGTCTGCAATAAAACCTCTCTTATTCATGATTTAATCCTGGATGAGAGGGCTGACCTGGCGTGCATTACTGAGACTTGGGTGGGTGAGCTGGGTGGGGTTGATCTGACTCAGCTCTGCCCATCTGGGTACTCAGTGCAGCACCAACATAGATTGGAGGGACGGGGTGGGGGGGTCGCCGTGATTCATAGAACTTCCATCTCTATCACCAGGAAACCACTCCATCTTGGAGCAGGCCTTGAAGGTTTGCATGTGGTGTTGGGCCAGAGAGACAGATTGGGGATGCTGCTGGTATACCGCCCACCCTGCTGCCCGGCATCCTCCCTGACTGAGCTGGCGGAGGCAGTCTCGAGTGTGGTGTTGGAGGAACCCAGGACGGTGGTTCTGGGCGACTTCAACTTTCATGCTGAGGCTGTCTCTGCGGCTCCGGCTCGGGACTTTATGGCCTCCATGACAACCATTGGGCTGTCTCAGTTTGTCATTGGCCCAACACATAAAGCAGGGCATACCCTTGATTTGGTTTTTGCTCCAAGCTGTGAGATGGGTAGTCTGAAGATTGGCGGGTGTGGTCCAAGTAACCCCATTGTCATGGTCAGACCATTTCTTGGTGAGATTTGAACTCACGGCGTTACTACCCTCCTGCAAGGGTGAAGGACCCATTCGGATGGTCCGCCCTAGGAGACTGATGGAATCCAATGGATTTCTGAATGCTCTTGGGGATTTTCCAGTGGAGAGAGCTGGTGATCCAGCCGAGGCCCTAGCCTCACTGTGGAATGGTGAGATGTGGAGGGCCATCGACTTGATCGCACCTGAGTGCCCTCTCCAGTCCTGTAGAGCCCGCTCTGCTCCTTGGTATACTAAGGAGTTGCGGTCAATGAAACAGGCTGGACGTTGGCTGGAGTGCAAATGGCGCAAGACTCATAGCAAAGATGACCGAGCACGCTGTAGAGCGCATAATCGTGCCTATTGCGTTGCAGTGCGGGCAGCAAAGAAGGCTTATTTTGCTGCCTCCATTGCATCCTCGAGTTGCCGTCCAGCGGAGCTCTTCCGGGTGGTCCGGGGGCGGGTAACATCCTCCCCAGCAAATGGGGCCCTGGCTCTGTCAAGGACCCGCTGTGACCTTTTCACATCACACTTTGAGGACAAGATCGCTTCTCTCCGCAGCGAGCTTGACGTTGTTTTTAGTGCAGCTCCAGTTGAGGTGTCTGATGCCACCATCTGCCCAATTTTGTGGGATCAGTTCCAGTTATTGCGGCCTGATGATGTGGACAAGGTGCTTGCAGCAGTGCGACCGACCACTTGCCCTCTTGATCCCTGTCCCTCCTGGCTTAAAAAAGCAAGCCGGGGGGGTCTGACTGGGTGGGTCCAAGGGGTGATAAATGCTTCTCTCCAAGAAGGGGTGGTCCCTGCTGTCCTTAAGGAGGCAGTAGTGTGACCACTCCTGAAGAAGCCCACCCTGGACCCGACGGTATTAGGTAACTACTGCCCAGTTGCTAACACTCCTTTTTTAGGGAAGGTACTTGAGAGGGTTGTGGCGGAGCAACTGCAGGCACTCTTGGAGGATACTGATTATCTAGATCCATTCCAGTCTGGGTTCCGATCTGGTTACGGGACTGAATCAGCCTTGGTCGCCCTGATGGATGACCTTTATCGAGAGAGGGACAGGGGGAATGCAACCCTGTTAATCCTGCTCGATCTCTCGGCGGCTTTTGATACCATTGACCATGGTATCCTCCTGGATTGACTCTGTGGGATGGGCATCAGAGGCACTGTTTTACAGTGGTTCTGGTCCTACCTACAGGGTCGTTTTCAGAGAGTAGCATTGGGTGACCAGTCCTCGGCCTCCTGGCAATTGAGCTGTGGAGTGCCGCAGGACACCATCTTGTCCCCAATGTTATTTAACATTTATATGAAGCCGTTGGGAGCGATCATTAGGGGATTTGGAGCTAAATGCCATCAATACGCTGATGACATGCAGCTCTGTCTCCCTATGACAACTGAATCAGGTGAGGCTGTGCAGGTCCTGGACCAGTGCCTAGACTCAGTAATGGGCTGGATGAGGGCCAATAAACTGAGACTAAATCCTGGCAAGACGGAAGCCCTGTGGGTGAGTGGTTCCTGAGTCCGGGAGACAGGCTCATTGCCTGTTCTGGATGGGGTTGCTCTGCCTCTGAAAGAACAGGTTCGTAGTTTGGGGGTATTCTTAGACCCATTTCTGTCGTTGGAGGCTCAAGTAGCCGCCATGGTTCAGAGTGCCTTTTACCATCTTCGGTTGGTTCGCCAACTACGGCCTCTCTTGGACAGGGATAGCTTGACCACAGTGGTACAGGCATTGGTAACCTCAAGATTGGATTACTGCAACATGCTCTATGTGGGGCTGCCCTTGAAGCTGCTCCGGAAGCTGGAGCTAGTGCAGAATGCTGCAGCTCGGCTGTTGTCTGGAGCTGCCCCTTTCCAGCATGTAACTCCTCTGCTGAGGGAACTGCACTGGCTGCCTATTCGCTACCGGGCCAGGTTTAAGGTTCTTGTACTTGTGTACAAAGCCCTAAACCACTTGGGACCAGGATACCTGAGAGAGCGCCTTCTCCCTTACCAACCTGCCCGGTCACTGAGGTCATCCGAGGGCCTGCTCCTGGTGGTTCCACCTAGATCCATCCTCCGATTGGAATCCACCAGGGGAAGAGCCTTCAGCATGGTGGCGCCCCTCCTGTGGAATTCCCTGCCTCTGGAGGTCAGACAGGCTCCAACCTTGTACTCCTTTCGGCACCTCCTGAAAACATCTTTATTCCAAGAAGCCTTTCTTTAACATGCAGCCTTGGATTTCTGTGTTGTTGTTTTTTGCTTCTTTTTAAATTTTGTTTTAACTGTTTTATTCTGTTTTTATTTTCATTTTACCTTGTACACCGCTCCGAAATTTTTCAATGGGGAGCGGTATATAAATATTCTAAATAAATAAATAAATATCCTATTGTCTCAAAAGTCCAGGTTTAGCAATTGGTACATGGCAGCTTAGCACATCGTAGAAGAGCACAGCTGATAGCTGCTGGCTTAAATGTCACATTTGGCATGCAGGGACTCAGTTTTCGGTGACAAATGGCTAAACAGAGGGCTAGGGAGAAGTAGAGTGCAGGGCGGGGGAGTTAATCCCATACAGAAACAATTAGGCCTAAAAGGTGGTGGTGGGGAATGGCTTCTACAATCCAGGCTATAGAAGGATGCATTTTCAGTAATTTAGAAGCATTGGTTGATCTGGGCCCACAGGAGTGCAATGTTTGGCTTGCTTTGTAGTGATAAATAATTGCAACTTGTCCTTTGAATTAGTTTCATTTTTATCACCAACAACTATCATTTATATAGGCAAGCATTATTATTATTATTATTATTATTATTATTATTATTATTAGTATCCCGCCTTTTGCCCAATACTGGGCCTCAAGGCGGCCTTACAAAATTTAAAACATATACATTTTAAAACCTATGAAATATACAAAAATTAAAAATATATTACATATATTACAATATTAAAACATTAAACATTTAAAATACATGACACTTTTACACATTCTTAAAATAGGCAGAGGCCTAGTTTATTCGCCAAAGGCCCGCCGGAACAAAGAAGTTTTTGCCTGCTTCCGAAAGCACATCAAGGAGGGAGACAGACTAGCTTCCCTGGGAAGAGAGTTCTAAAATATTGGAGCAGCCACCAAGAAGGTCTTCTCCCATGTTCCCATCAGGCATGCCTGTGAAGATGGTGAGTCTTAGGGTGACCATATTTTGGAAACCAAAAAGGAGGACAATATGCCCAGCCCCCAAAGGGGGCATGCCCACCCAAACATGGCCTTGGTCACATGTCTAATTTCACAGCACACAATTAAGACAAACCTGTTATACATAACATCTTAATGTGAAGTTCATTGCACATGTGTTTTCACAGCATACTGCATTATATTTCATTCATTGGTTTTATGTATGATGTTCCAGAATATTTTTCACCTTTGATTTATACTTGATTTTGCCTAGAATAGTGTTTCTCGTGCTTCTTGAGCTTGACCCCATCTTTCTGAACTTCACTTTCTGGGCTCCCTGATCTAGCGCTGATGTGTGTGTATGCATAGATCCTTGCATAAAGTTGTTTGGATGCAGCTTCCTGCTGTGCACAGGGATCTGTGGCTTGGCAGGCACCAATCCAACACTGGCAGAAGAACAGAACAGGACGTTTCTGAACTTTACTAAACCCATACACAGGAAAACGTAATTAAAACAGAGCAGCAGCTCTTTCCCAAGGCTGGTGGGGATAACAGAGCAAGTGGTGAAAGCAAAGGGATGTGGGAAGGGAAGAAGCCCATTTCACAAACAGGCAAACTCAGGCAGCAGGCAAATAAGAGTCAATGATTGCAAGAGAGAATGTGTTTGGGTGACGTAGTTGCAGCATAGTATCTTCCCAGAACCAATAGAGAGCAGTGTCACAACACAGAGAAAGGCATTTATAGACAAGACCACTTCTCCGACATTTAAGTTAAAGTGAGATGGGAGACCAGGGAACTAGGGGTGTGCACGGACCCCCCGCTCTGCTTCACTTGCAGATCCACGATTTTTGGAGCGGCCCGCCCCGCCCCCCGCTCCGCCCACTTCCGCTCCGCTCCGCTTGGAGCTCCGGATCCGGATCGGAGCTCCGTTTCCCCCCCCATAGGGTTGCATTGAAAGCTAAAAAAGTAAACAACTTTTTTTCTGTTCAAGTTAGAAACCTCACGTTTGGCACCATGACACCTCATGGGGGTATACACACGCACGCCAAGTTTCAAGGCAATCCCATCATCCCCAGATTTTTGGGGAATTTATGAAAATCGGGCACCTCATTCACACCCCTTTCGATAGCTCCGTCAATTTGCACGTTAAAAACCTCAAACTTGCCACCATGATAGCTTATCCATATGTCCCCATGGACGCCAAGTTTCAAGGCAATCCCATCATCCCCTGATTTTTGGGGAATTTTTGAAAATCGGGCACCCCATTCAGACCCCTTTCCATAGCTCTGTCAATTTGCAAGTTAGAAACCTCAAGCTCAGCACCAGGACAGCTTATCCATGTGTCCACACACACACCAAGTTTCAAGCAAATCCCATCATCCCCTGATTTTTGGGGAATTTATGAAAATCCAACACCCCTTTCCATAGCTCCGTCAATTTTGCACGTTAAAAAAACCCCTCAAACTCACCACCATGAAAGCTTATCCAGGGATACATACGCACGCCCAGACTCAAGGCAGTCCCATCATCCCCTGTTTTTTGGCGGGGCTTAAACCTGCAAAATTTGGAACTTCCAAAACTCCAAGTGAGCGCAGGAAGGACTTCTCCCCTGAGTCAAAGCCACACACACACAACACCCCTGTGAGGTGGGCAGGGGAGGAGGGAGGGAAGGCAGGCAGGCATGGAGCTGGCATTTCTGGGGGCATAAGGAAATGAGCCAAGGATAAGCCAGTAATGCATATAAAATGGAATAAATAAATAAATAAACGAAGGAGGGGTGGAATTAAAAGCAGCAGTGTTGCTGAATAAACAGCAAGAAGAATTTTTTTAAAAAGGCTATATCTGTCTTTTATCAGCAATAGGGGGACGTGCCCGGGGGGAGGGAAGCAGCTGCCAGTTCAGCTCAAGAAAGCCATTGCTTCACCAACAGCTCTGAGTGAGAAGAGCTTGAGAAGTAAACGCTCACTTCAATTCATAATAGGCATCGCTCCACCACTAAGAAGTAAACACTCACTTCGACTCATGATAGGCATTGCTCCACCGTTTTACTCTCTTTGGAAGCCTCTGATGGCCTTCCAAGTGCAGGAGAGAGTGGGGGCACGTCCACAATGAGATGCCCTAGGGGAGCTCATCCCCTTGCACCACATCTTTTCAGTTGTTCCCCAAAGTTAGGGTGGGTAGCAGTGCTGTGTTTCTATCTCTTATTCTTGGCTTAGTATATGATTTCAGGTTGTGTTTGTGCATTTGGTGGGGCTACTGTGTTAAAAAACACTGGGAAAAGTCCGTTCAGATTAAGAAATAGAAGTTTCCCAGAATCCCAAGTTACCTGTTTTGCCTATGCCCTCCTCCAACTTGGGGATCATCATGACCGGGAGCTGACTCTGCCCCTCAGCCCTTTGAAAAAGGTATTTTTCCTGCCGATTTTTAAAAAATTCTAGCGCGCGACCCGCACCACGCAGAGAGGTGAGAGTAGTCTCAAAATGACCCCCATCCACGACTGTCTAAGCATAAGAATTTTCAGAACGATAGCTTTAAAAACAACCCAGTTATCCCCGATTCTTTCCCGCAATGCAATCCTATGGGCGAAAAGCCGAAAACCGCCGTTTGAGCCGCGCTGTCCCTGTTTGTTGACCCGATTTGTAAAAAATTCTAGCACGCGACCCGCACGACGCAGAGAGGTGAGAGTAGTCTCAAAATGACCCCCATCCACGACTCTCTGTGCACAAGAATTTCCAGAACGATAGCTTCAAAAACAACCTAGTTATTCGCGATTATTTCCTGCAATGCAATCCTATGGTGAAATGTTTTCAAGATGGCGACCGGAGCGGTCCGCCTGAAAGAGGAGCTCCGAAAAATGGCCGCTTCTCTTCGCCTTGCTTCTAGGGGTCCGCGGTCCGCTTCTACTCCGCCTCTGGGTAAGGCGGAGCAGGCCAATCCGCTACTGCTTCTCCGCTCCTAACCGGAGCGGAGCACATGCCTACAGGGAACCCATTTTACACATAGACAAAGTGAGGTAGCAGGCAAATAAGAGTCAATAACTGCAAGGGAGAGAGTTTGGGTTACGTAATCAAATGTTTAAAGGGAAAAAAGAAGTGGCCCATCAAACAGGAGGAATTTAGCCACGAATATGTGTTAACTTGCACCACGAAAAGGAAAGGAAGGATTTTTTAAAACCACATATTCACAATATAATTGAGATGCATTATACAGCAAAACAAAATGGATTCTAAGCCCAAACACACACACAAGAATTTCTTAATCTTTAAATCACACACACACACACACACACACACACACACACAAGCCCAACACAGCAGCAGAGACTTAAATGTATTGCCGATTTAGTCACAACCCTATGAAAAGATTTTTACATGAATCTATTGGGCTCTGATGGGAATAGGTTTTGAGGGAAATGATCCCCTACCTGCCCAGAAATGAACAAAGGAGATCAGCAACCGGCAGTGAGGCTGGTCTTTCTTGAGGAAGCCTCAGCCTAGCCTGCCCGGCACATGCTCGCTCTCCTCTTGGCTCTTGTGCATGTGCATGCGTGCACACACTCGTTCCTTCCTAACCTTCCCACCCTGCCCTAAAACAAGCCACATTAATCGCCATTACAATGAGGTGGGGGAGGGGAGAACTGGCTTTGAAAAAATTAACCCCTTGTCCCCACTGCCTTCTCAGCAGTCCCAGAATGCAAGCCCTTATAACAGGAGTATGCAACTGGGGTGGCAAGCTCCTTGTTTTTTTGGGGGGGGGGGCTTGCCCCCTCCACCACCCCTGGTGCTGCCACTGCAAGGGCGCCCGCGTGCGCTCCCACATCATATTTCCACTCCCCACCATGTCTTCCTCCTCTAAAGAGGCAAAATGCGTGAGATGATACAAGACAACTGAACATATAACAAAGTGATTTCAAAATATATTTAGAGCTAAACCTTTCCTCCCTCATCAGTGGCCGTGATGTTAAAGGACTACATTTATATCATCCTGGCTGCCCACACTCATTCGGGCCAAACAACACAGCCCACCCAGCCTCCCTCACTTACTCACATGGTGAACTGGCGGTAGCTCCAACATGTGCTCGTTTATCTTAAAGCAGCAGAACCCCGGACGGGCTGTGGGAGAGGATGGAAAGGCCCGTTTTTGTCACTTCCAGAAACAGGCTTCTCCAGCCTCACCCAGGCCCCATCCGGGTTCCTTCTGGGTCATCACCATGGCGATGACCCAGCAGGAGCCTGGATGTGCCATGGGCGGGGCTAGAAAGGCCGTTTCCGGAAGTGATGAAAACGGGCCTTTCTAGCCTCCCCAGAGCAGCGATCTGGGCTTCTGCTGCCCCGTCGCCACAGCAACAACACAGAGGAAGCCCAGATCACTGCTCTGGGGAGGCTGGAAAGGCCTGTTTTTGTCACTTCCAGAAACAGGCTTCTCCAGCCTCGCCCAGGCCCTATCCGGGTTCCTTCTGGGTCATCACCATGGTGACAACCCAGCAGGAGCCTGGATGTGCCATGGACGGGGCTAGAAAGGCCGTTTCTGGAAGTGACGAAAATGGGCCTTTCTAGCCTCCCCAGAGCAGCGATCTGGGCTTCTGCTGTGTTGTCACTGTTGCGACGAGGCAGCAGAACCCCAGATGCACTGTGGGAGAGGCTGGAAAGGCCCATTTCCATCACTTCCAGAAATGGGCCTCTCCAGCCTCGCCCAGGCCCCATCCGGGTTCCTTCTGTGTCGTCGCCATGGCGATGACCCAGCAAGAGCCCGGATGTGCCATGGGAGATTCTGGAAAAGCCTGTACCCAGAAGTGCTGAAAACGGGCCTTTCTAGCCTCCCAGGTAAGGGAATTTTTCCGGATTTTGGGGCAAATTCAAGGTTTTCACCCCCAGACCCGGTTTTTGCCCCCAATTCCCACACATGTCCGGGCAAATCCGGTCATTTGGTCACCCAAGTGAGTCTGAAAGAAGGGCTTCCCTTCAAAGTATGGGTAGGCTCATAAGGGAGAATACAATCTTTCAGGCAACCTGGACCCGAGCCATATATGGCTTTATAGGTCATAAACAGCACTTTGAATTGTGCCCAGAAACAGACTGGAAGCCAGTGGAGCTGTTTTAACAGGGGAGTTGTATGCTACCTGTAACCTGTCTCTGAAAAATGCCTTCCTATGCAGAAGGAACACCGGCCCTGGCAGTTCTTCAGCTAACATCTCACATAGGGAAGGACAAATCTCTCTAGCCCCATTCACATGAGCCCAGAGGGTGAGTGAGTGGGTAGGGAAACCACAGAGAGGGAAGCTAACAGAACCATGACGAAAGGGCCGAGCACACACAGGAACAGCACTGTGTCCACATGGTTCCACTACTACCACCCACCCCTCCATAGGTATATCACTTACTTCTGCATGTTTTAACCACATATCCCACCATTCTCCACACCAGCTCCATTAAAAAAAAATGAAAAAATGGCCCCCAACCACAGAGAAAGTCTGCGGTGGCATGAGCATTGCCAGAAGTGGCAGTTGCTCTTGCCAGCAGACTCTGTGGTCACTTTCATTTCCCTCCCTGCAAAAAAATGTTGAGAAAACCCCATGAAGTTCCAGCCAGACAGCACGGGAACTACATAGGCGGCCCGCTAACCCTCTTGCAGCAGGTGGGTAGTGGCCGTGGGTATTCTGCCCATCATGGAGAAGGGGGACACCCATCACATGGCATGCTAACCCACCACGGAGCACATTTTTCAACTATGCATGGTGCGTGTTAGCATAACATCTGAACAGGTGCTCTGTATATCAATGTACATCCAGCTTATCTGGTGTGATGGCATGGGATGCTGCAACCTTGATGAAGGTAAGTGGGTCTAGGCCTGGTCAGTTTCTGGAAGAGCGACTACCAGGGAACCCCATGTACATTGATTCCTGCTTTGAGCAGGGGGTTGGACTCGATGGCCTTGTAGGCCCCTTCCAACTCTATGTTTCTATGTCTTCATTGAACTGTATAAGTACACTCTCTGCATTCTAGAGAAACGTCTGGAGAAGGCCTCCCTGACCAGAATCTTGTTTGTTCTGCTCTAACACTGCTTCTGATTGGCTACAGCAAATTTCACAAGATCTAGACAATTGACACTAGGCCATGGGGGAGGCCCTGCCTGCCATCCCTCATCCCCTTCCCACTGCAAAATTTTGACAAGAATGGTTTTTGTCCCCCCAAAGAAGTGACATCTTTCCTCCCTCTGAAATCTGAAGTGGCACACACACACACACACACACACACACACACACACACACGTAAGAGGACTATACCACTTCAAGGAAGACCCAGCTGAACTGGCTTTCACTTTGACCAGGCTCCTACTTCCAACCTGGTTGACCATTCATCTTTCCCAGATGCTTTCAACGTCACACAGCCTGGAGTTTCTGTTTTCCTTTAGATCCAACAGTCAAGCTTGCCATAGTCAGCTGACAAATGTGAGCCTTGAAATCCTGGAAGAAAAGGAGTCTAGACACGAGAAGCTCCTGCTGTTTATTCTTTAAACACAGTTTTCTCCTTCTGGCTTCTTCTAACAGCTAAAACGATTAGAAAAGAAGTGCTGTATTTATTTATTTATTTATTTATTTAGCAGGCTTCATAAGCATAGATAATGCTTCATAAGCATAGAGAGCTTCGGCTATTGGGCGGTATAAAAATGTAATAAATAAATAAATAAATAAATAAAAATAGATAGAAGCCTGTGAGAGAGGGGAAGATGGGTATTGCTAATAACATTTGTCCATGGAGAAGCAACTAAATTTTCATTTTATCTCTCTGGCTATTGATACATATTCATAAGTCTATTAAGTCAATCCCTTGAGTTTGGGAATATCTGACTTTTCACAACTCAAGGTTCTTATCCCCTCTTCACCCCCCACATCATGAATCTATTCCTAATCAAGGCTCTGGATTTCCCAATCACCACCACTTAGAAACTATCATTACAGCCCAAATAAAACCACACAGACGCTGGCACATTTTTACAACTTGTGACTGGATTCCTCTCCTATAGGCTACAGTGCTCTCTCCCCCTCTCCCTCTCTCTCTCTCTCCCTTCCTTCCTTCCTTTTCCTTTTGTGATACAATATTTCAAGGATTACAAGTCTAATCTTTGCAATGCCACATGACTTAATTTGAAGTTGCTTTGGTTTCTTTTCAAGCCCTGAATTTAGTTTCTAGTTTATACAGACTTGCTCGCTGCCCCCTGCCTGGAATTCTTTCCAGCGCATCCGCGAACCGCGACGTCGATCACAGTTTTTAAATCTTATTTGAAAACATGTCTTTTCTCAAAAGCTTATAATCTGTAGTGTGACGATACTAGTTTTTATTATTTGTTTTATTGTCCCCCATGCTGGTTGGCCTTTCCCCTCCCTGTTTGTTTGTTACTGTGATTTTAGAATATAAGCCATATGGCAGGGTGTTTTGTACTTTGTTTTATTTTGTTCTCTACAGCACCATGAAAATTGATGGCGCTATATAAATAAATTATTATTATTATTATTATTATTATTATTATTATTATTATTATTATTATTGACCTGAAAGTGTGGAGGTGTTGTAAATATCTTCACATTGAACAGACTGTTGTTGTTCAGAGTCTGATCCTCAAAACGTAATGGCAAACATTTTACCAAAGTATTGGAATGAAGAATTTAGGGCTTTGGCCCTTGATCCTAGGTTTATTGCAAGAGGCTCATTGAAAATGCAAGACCTTGCTTTGGTGCTTCTGACATTTCGAGGCTTTTGTTTGTAGTCACAGTGGTCTAAACTTGCAGTGAAATGATAAAATCTCTGAACTATTTTGAACGTTTCCAGTGCTGTGGCTGCTCCAGTACTGTTTTGAAGACAGGGCCCCCAAATAGTAACTTGCAAGATCAGGAACATGCTCTCCTGGGGCCAGCAACATTGGCTCCTCCAGCAGTTCAGGAGGAACTTAAAAAAAAAACTGAAGAAAATGGTCAAACATCTGTCAGAAAATTCTGTTCTGAGAAATTTCAGTTCAGCTCTAAGAAGCCAGGTTGAGCTCACTCCTGGGTTGATGGACTATTTGACATGCTGCTGTGTGAGAGATTGTAGGGGCATAGAATGGACTTTCTCCATAGCACCCTATGCGTACTGTTGAAGTGTGAAGGTTTGCTGGGAGGGAGGGATTGCTGGCGGCAGAGCAATGCGGCACCTTGCTAGCAGAAGCTGTGGTGGTTGCTTTTCCATCTACTACTGTGTAAAGCTCCCCCGCCAATATAAACCAAGCACATGCTCAGCCCACCATATCTGCTAGCACCTGTTGTAGGAGGAAACCACCACCACCACAACAACAAGGTTTTCCTATTGGCTTTGCTCATGGCGGACTCCACCAGACTTCACTCCTTCAAAAATCCTTCTGAAGACCCTCCCAACTAACTGCACTTTTTTAACTGAAAAGGTGGCAACCTACAGATAAGATAAGGCTGTCAACTGCCTCTGGAGAGGCCACCAGTGAGGGAGGAAGCAGCAGCCAGGCACCTCTCCACCGTGCCTGGGTCCAGCTCCAGCTGAGAGCCCCCTCCCTCCTGCTACCAACTGTCACTGCAGAGGCCACCAGTGAGGGAGGAAGCAGCAGCCAGGCCCCTCTCCACCATGCCTGGGTCCAGCTCCAGCTGAGAGCCCCCTCCCTCCTGCTGTCAACTGTAACTGCTGAACTTTCCAACTAAGATTGTAGTGCCTGAGTTTGTTTTCCTTTCCCCCCTCCTCCTCCTCTTCCTCCCAATCCCCTTTCCTTTTGTGTCACGTCTTTTAGATTGTAAGCCTGTGGGCAGGGACTGTCAAGAAATACTTTTGTAAGCCGCCGTGAGAGCCTTTTTTGGCTGAATGGCGGCATAAAAATCCTTAAATAAATAAATAAATAAATAAGAGAGATAGGCGTTAGCTAGACATAAGGTTTATCCCAGGATCGTCCCGGGGTCGTCCCTGCCTGCTCCCGGGATATCATGTGTGTCATTTACATGAACAGGGATGACCCGGGATAAACCTTAGGTCTAGCTAAGGCCATAGTCATTGGCCCCATTCAGAAGACACCTTAAACCATGGCTTTAACCATGATGATTAAGCCAGAAAGCCAGGTCATGTTCAGAAGATACCTCAAGCCATGGCTTTAACCACGATGAAGAAGGCTTTTTGCCTTAGTTACCATGGTTAAAGCCTTAGTTTAAAATGTCTTCTCTCTGGTTGAAATCTGGAACTCTAACCCCAACACCACACTGGCTCTTAAGTGCATCACTCTTTACTCAGTTTTCCCATGTGTGTTGACAGCAATCCACTGTGGTGTAGCCCACAAAGTGTTCTGGACCTGGATTGCAGTTCAGGCATGAGGCTCACTCTGTGACCTTGGACAGGTCACCATGGCCTTTGCTAGACCTACCTTAAAATCAGGGCGAGAGGAGGGGAGAGCCCATGATGCAACTATCGCGGGCTGTCGCCCTAGTCTACATGTCAGGCGCGACAAGCTAAAGGAAAGACCTGTCGCGTCTGCCATTTTTTTTTAGATTTAAAGGGCCAGCTGAGCAGGAGTGCATGAATGACGAAAGGTAAGGTGTTGTTGTTGTTTAAAAAATAGATTTCCTTGCTCCCCTCACCCTGTGCCCCATGCGCGGCTTCTCCCGGCTCCGCACTAGTAATTGCGCGGAACTGGGAAAAGCAGCAGAATGGGCTACCTGCTCATAGTCTCAGGCTCAGCCCGAGACTGTGGGAAAAATCGAGCTTAAATTGGGTTGATCCCTCCCTGAGCCCGGCATCCCCTGTGTGTCATCTGGACGCACAGGGGCAATCCTGGGTATCAGCCCGGGATATAGCCTGGTATAGCAAAGGCCCATGTCTCAGTCTAGCCTACCTCACCAGGTGGCGAATCTTATGTGTGTCACCCTTAGCTCCTCAGAAGATGGGCAGCATACAAAATGAAATTAGCAATAACTATGCCATTTAACACTGTGTATTAGAATAGTTTTGTTGGTTGGGTTGCTTTAATTTACCTTGAGTATATCTAACATATTTGGGACCATGCAACTTTTCACACAAAGGCTAGATCTACACCAAGCAGGATACGACACTTTGAAAATAGTTTGAAACCTGTATATGCAGTGTGTCCTGGGCCCCAACAGTTGTCAAAACTGTTATAAAGCGCTTTAAAGCAGTAGTGTAGATCCCCCCCCCCGGAGTGTTTCTGGACCAAGCCCGCTTGCTAAAGAACTGATAAATGTGAGATCTTCCTCATAGAAATAAATGAGCCCTATTGATGTTAAGAGGGAATCTTTGGGGTTCAATTAGTGTGCTTGCCTAGGTGGATATGTATGGTAAGAACTAGGCTAGTAAAACCTTACAGGAAAAGACTTCAAAAGATAAAAAAACAAAAGAAAACCCAGACTTTCTTGTGTGAAAGCCCTGGGATAGTTTGAAGCAGAGAGATTCATTATGGCAAAATTTGCCTGCAAGTTCTCCAAAGTCATCTTCCTTTCTGCTTGCATTCTCCAGCTGCTGCCTGCCAACTAGTGCCAGGGAGTCTTCTAAAGAATTCTCTCTTTATGTAATTTCCCCCCTACATTCCATGTGAGCTTATTAAATAAAGGTTATCTCAAGTCTGAGGAATTAAAGCACTTCACAAGGAATTATCACACAGAGCAGCAAGCTGCATAAAAAGAGATGGTGCTTCCTTGTCGGAATTCATCTAAGTTGCATGCAGCATACAGAGGAAAAGGTTGAATTCAGAGAGAGATTGCTAATGGTCATCTTGTGTGCTGTAGCCAGTTCACTTAAGGCAGGATCTGAATTGCTACCTGGAGTGCTTTTACATATGGCAAGGGGATTCTGAGTTTTCCTATTTATTTATTTATTTATTACATTTATATGCCGCCCCCATAGCAAGAGCTCTCTGGGCGGTTTACAGAAATTCTAAAATGAGATAAAAACAAGTATACAAAATTTTAAAATTCTAAAACACAGAACATATATACATGAAGCATTAAAAACCATTAAATTAAGCATGTGGGTGATTAAGATGTGCTGCCATATGCCTAGGCAAAGAGGAAAGTGTTAACCTGGCAGTGGAAAGATAGCAGCGTTGGCACCAGGCGAGCCTCGTCAGGGAGATTGTTCCATAGTCTGGGGGCCACCTCCAAAAAGGCCCTGTCCCTCGTTGCCACACTCCAAGCCTCTCTTGGAGTAGGCACCTGGAGGAGGACCTTAAATGTTGAACATAGTGACCGGGTATATTCACGTCGGAAGAGGCATTCCGACAGGTATTGTGGTCCCAAGCTGTGTAAGGCTTTATAGGTCAAAACCAGGACCTTGAATTGGGCTCGGAAACACACACGCACACGCACACGCACACACACAAACACTGAGGTTGCTCTAAATGTACTCAAATAGCTTGGAAAACTTTGGGAGCAGCTTGAGGAACAGTTGCAGTCTGGAAGCAAAAGACTATGAGCCCTTGCACACATGAGAGTTACTTATTATTATTATTATTATTATTATTATTATTATTATTATTATTTACATTTATATACCGCCCCACAGCCAAAGCTCCCTGGGTGGCTTACAAAGATGACAATGGTTAGATTAAAAAGACTGAACATTAAAAATCAATATACAAAATTTTAAAAATAAAAACATAATAATGGCTAACATTTAAAACAATTTTTAAACACTCAGCCAGGCCAAAGCTCATTTTGGAGTCAGTTAAAACTCAACACATGCTGTTAAATGCCTGGGAGAAAAGGAAAGTCTTAACCTGACACTGAAAAGATAACAATGTTGGCGCCAGGCGAGCCTCATTGGGGAGATCGTTCCATAATTGGGGGAGGGGGACCACAGAAAAGGCCCTTTCCCTTGTTGCCATCCTCTGAGCTTCCCTTGGAGTAGGCACCTGAAGGAGGACCTTAGAAGTTGAGCATAGTGTATTGGTAGGTTCATGTCAGAAGAAGCGTTCCATCAAGTATTGTGGTCCCAAGCTGTGTAAAGCTTTATAGGTTAAAACCAACACCTTGAATCTGTCTCAGAGACGATAGCTAAAAAAAAAATGCTGCGGTGAATCTGGAGGTTGGAGCACAGTGCTTGTGGAATTCAGAGGGCAACTCAAAGGGTTTCAATAAGACCAGCAAAAAACCTTGATGACTGGGGAGGACGAGGAGTTCACACATGCCTTAAAGAGCTCCTTGGATTCCTTCCTGACAAATGACTTTCTTCTAACAAAAGTTTCTTCTAACAAAAGAGCTCCCCCAACTCACTTCTTGTCTTGTCTTTCTTTTTCTTTCTTTCTTTCTTGTTTGGAAGGGGGCATGATTTGGGATGCACAACTTTTTCAGCTCCACACTGGGTTGCTGGGATAATGGATGCCGCATATGTGCATGCATGTATATTCACACACATCACACATATCAATCACACATACCACTCCCCCCCACTCCACTCCCCATGCATGTATTCACTGCAGTAGCAACAAGTTTTTATCTTGGGGCAACAGCATCAGCTCTAATTGGCAAAAAAAGGGGTGCTCTAGGAACGGGCTCTATGGTTCCTGCCATAATAAGCCCATTCATACAGCATCCCTGGAACACCCTAGGAAGTAGACAGGAACTTTCAACCACTCCAGGGATGCTCTAGGAATGAGATTTTTGTGCCAGGAACCATAGAGCCTGCTCCTGTTCCTTTGGGCAATGGCAGATACTGGGGTGGGAGGTCTGAAAACATCAGACAGGGCTTGGGAGGATGCCTGCACCCCATGGGGCGCACATTTTTGCACCCCTGCCATAGAAGGATTGAGCCCAAGGCAGGCTGCCTTGCCATGGCGCTTGGCTAATCAGATGCAGGCATGGCTGTATCACGTTTTGAATGTCACACCTCTCTCAAGAGGCAGCTCCTGGGTGTGGCAGTGCCCACATCACCCACCTATCTTCTGGCAGTGCAGGATTAGCGAGTCATCAGAGTGGCTGGATGGGACATAAGAACAGAACAAGTGCTATGCTGGATCAGACCAAGGGTCCATCTAGTCTACCACTCTGTTCACACAGTCGCCAACCAGCCATCGGCCAGGGACCAACAAGCAGGACATGGTGTAACAGCACCCTCCCACCCATGTTCCCCAGCAACTGGTGCAAACAGGCTGACTGCCTCGAATACTGGAGATTCCAAAGATAGGGACTTTTCCATTCCCATTTCTAAACTGGCTGCATGAAGGAACCTTTTTCCACCTGCTGTGTACTTTGACATAGGTTGTGCTCAAGAGTGACTTAATTTGACAACATATAAACAAGTCACAACACTTGTTGTTCATTGTGGGTTCAAAGAGAGACATGTTGTATAAATAGTCCATAAAGGTAGATTATATTTAATTTTTTTTAAAAAAAAACATTGTAGGCATTGGTGAGCATTCTGAGGTATCTGGGAGGATTAACTGGAGGAAAGCTGGAGTAGGAACATACATACCCAGGCCCTAACATTCTCATTGGCCCTGAGGCTTTTCAGCTCATGGTGATGTAGAGGAAGTCAGGATCCACCTGACAACCCTGCGAGGTAGGCGCTTGGACCAAATGTCTTAAACTCCCAAACAACCCACCTCCCTGCCTTGTCCACAACCAGGATGAGCCAGATGTTCATGGGAATAACACACAGACACACATTCAGGGATCAAAGCAATTTTATTGCAATCACTAAAACCTAACACGTAAGGCCTTGGTCGATAAAACAGCCTCCTAAGACAAAGGAAGGGAAAGAATAGGGAAAGGGAAGGGAGGTTGTGGAAAAGGGGAGATTGAAGAAAGGAGGTGAGGGAAAGCTCTAATACTTAGCCATTACTTAGTCATACGTCCCCACACCCAGCCAAAACGACGGCTGGCCTTCTCCAGAGTACCCACACATGTTAAAACATAAAAAGCCTTTCTAACTCCGGGCAACCCCCTCCTGGTTGCCACGGACCTGATCTTCCCACTTGACATGCACACACATCTCCAAGAAAGATGAAGGCCCTTCTTCATAGAGCTTTTTATCTCTTTTTGGGACCCTCGCTCCCATGACGTTCGCAGACCAACCAGTGCCCTTCTCAGGGCCAAGCCACCTCTTGTTCCCACAGTTGAATCCTGTTAGTTTGTCCACCGCCCTGATAATCTCCAGGTGCCGGCAGGCGTCGGACTGACTCAAGGCAGAGATGACCTTGGCTGACAGCCACCAGAACCTGGCACAGCCCGTTTGAAACACTAAACCATAGATCAGGCGTAGGGGCAGATTTTGCAACCCTACAGCAAAAGCGAAGTTAAAGGCACAGATTTGCACCCCTGACCTTCACAGGTGGATGACACTGATGGAGCCTTATTTGCATACCTTTCAGGTGCATGGGCAGTGAAAGGAAAGATCAAGTATAACACTGATCTGATCCCTGGAGTTTCAGGTGTGTGTGTGTGTGTGTGTGTGTGTGTGTGTGTGTAGGATTATCCAATCAAAGTTGATTGATAGGAATGGTGATTTATGGCTCTCACCTTGATACCAAGTATATACTTGCACTGAGTTTGGGGAGGTGGGCTTTAGCTAATGTTGCAGGTTAGACATGTAAATTACCAAAGGTGTGCTTCATACTCCAACCCATTCACCCTTCTCATGTCTTTGATCTGGGAGTGTAGGAGCAACGATACAGAGATCTGCTGCAAATCATCCAAGAAGAATGGCTCCTGCATTTTCTTTGGCATGCGAATGAGGTCACACCTGTCCTGTAGACGTCCCCACAGTAGGGAAAAAAGCTGTTTCTTCTAGGGATAGTTCTTTTGCCTATGCACACTTCCAATTTAGACCATGTAACAATGGTGAACTGCTGTCACTGAGAGCCACCACCACCACCACCACCACCACCACCCCATTTAACCACATCCTAAGGCCATACCCCTGGGCAGAAGCATTTTGCCTCACTGTTTTATCACTAGCGTACCATCCACTTAACTACCACTTTGGGTGAACTTGCTACAAGACGCAACGAGCTAAATTTAAGATGCCTATTCATTATACACCAGCACTGCTGACTTGGGGCTGGACTCAGATTGTTTCTCAAAGCAACCGAGACTAGTTTGCATGGTGCCTTAGGGGCCTCCCAGTCTTGTTTGTCTGTCTTCTCTTTTGTGTGTGTGCGTGTGTGTGTGCATGTGCGTGTGTGTGTGTATGTGTCATTCGTTACCAGTCAAGCATCTCCTTCTACAGTTATCTTTGTAGGAGATGCAAAATCACTTTGTGCTGTACAAGTGTTTTACATCAGGCAACTCTCTGGGTTGGCTGGATTTCCATTACCCCACTCTCCTGAGAGTAGAGCACCGTCTCTCAGTCAAAGTTACAACTGCATCATGCGTAAAAACTCAGGCTCACTTAAGCTTGGGAAACTCTGACTTCCACACACCCAAAGGATTCAACAAAAGCTGGCAATGGCAAGGACGGGCTGGCCTCAAATACATCAACAACCCACAGGCGGAACATCAGAAACCACAGCAACCTCAATTAATGCCTTGCGGACGTGTTTGTCAAGGAGGGGTGCAGACTCTCAGACCCTCAGGCCAAACATGCTTTTGAGAATGGCCCTGCTCATTTCCCCTGGTCCCACCTCCTTTCCTCCCAACCACGGCTCACTTGGTGGTTTTGTGGAGTCCTCCCCCCCATTCTAAAAAGTTAAAACTTTTTTGGGTGGCCATATGGAAAGGAGGACAGGGCTCCTGTATCTTTCACAGTTGCATAGAAAAGGGAATTTCAGCAGGTGTCATTTGTATTCATGCAGCACATGGTGAAATTCCCTCTTCATCACAACAGTTAAAGCTGCATCTGGTCACTCTTGTACAGCTCCTGCAGCTTTAACTGTTGTGAGGGAATTTCACCAGGTGCTGCATGCGTACAAATGACACCTGCTGAAATTCCCTTTTCTATGCAACTGTGAAAGATGCAGGAGCCCTGTCCTCCTTTCCATATGGTCACCCTGTTGAAATGCTACTCTTACGGCTTAGTTATTTGCAGTAAAATATGCTAAAATAAGATAAATCATGCTGGTATTTTGGGCCACACCCCTTTCCCCTTTGGCTCCACCCACTACTGAAATGCTGCCCCCAAGAGCTTCACCAGAATTGAATTCAGACCACAGTCCGAAAGAGGCTTAACACCCCTGTGATAATGGCTATACGTTTTGAATTGGGAATCTTGCTGCTTCAGTCTAAGGCTAATGATGATGCCAAACTTCATAATGCCTGCATCAGGAAAGCAAATACCCTCAAAAGTCGATTTTTAAAACTCCAGGAAATTGCAAGCACATCTAGGGAAGCTCCCAAAACTCTCGGCAAAGAGTAGAACCATAGAACCCATCGGGTCATCAGATTCGGTATGCGAACCCAAGTACCCTATAATATAATTTACATGCAACCTTTTTATATACTCCATATTTTATGTGCTCCCCAGCCACTACATTCTCAACTTTCCATTGTTTATGGTGAAGCCAAGTACGGTCTACCCATAAGCCTTGTATTAAATGTAAATTACGCAATCTTACGCATGTTTATATAAGAAAAAAAGCCCCATTACTCCAAGTTTTCCCCAGCCAGACACGTTTCTGTCTAAACTTGCTTTTAGGATGCTTTTAGGATGTTGTTAGGAAGTTTTAACAATGTATACTGTGTTTTGATTAATATTTTATGTATTTTATACTTGCTGTTGTTCCCTGCCTCCATCATAACACAGACGCGAGTTAGAAATAAATTATTATTATTATTATTATTATTATTATTATTATTATTATAATATTGTGCCCATCATTGCTTTAAGTGGTAAGACCTTTAGGCAGATTTTCAACACACTTAAGGCAGTGTAGGATGGTTGAATAGAGCTGAATGGGTGGTTCTTCTTCTTCTTCTTCTTCTTCTTCTTCTTCTTCTCCTCCTCCTCCTCCTCCTCCTCCTCCTCCTCCTCCTCCTCCTCATTTAAACCTAAAATATGTTGTGATTTTTAAATGATATGAGCCCATGTACATCAAGCTGGAGATGGAGGGATGGCACTTCTGAACTTTTTGGTTCCTACCTTGAATTAGTATAATTATAGGGGATGTAGCAGCTGGGTGTGTCTACTGGTTTCTTTGTAGTGTATATGCATAGCAAATTTAGATTGTTCAGAAGGATAGTGTGATTTCATAAAGTTTTAAAAAATACTCTTTTAAAGAAAAGAGAAATCCGGGCATATAAGAGTTAAAAGTGCATTCAGTATTTAGGGAGGGGGGAACAGAAAAAAGCACACTGTTCTCTAATGGTTACAGGAACAGGGTAGAATTATACTAAAAAATAATAATTATGAAATGTAAAGAATTGTTCAATAATGATAATAATGTTAAATTATGAACCAAGCTGAAGCAAAATTATATTTGAGGAGGAGAAGAAAACAATGTGAGTCAATATTAAATTTGCAAAAAAAGAAAAAGAAAAAAGAACTCCAAAACAAAACCCTGCAGTGATGATTTGAACATGCTTCATTCCCTCTTGCTTTCACTTGTCTTGTTTACTGCAGGTGATCCTTACCACAAGCAGGAAAAAAATACAAATGAAAAAAGCACACCATACATTTTAGCAGCACAAAAGGAGATGTGGGTTTGCAGGTCTCTTGGATCTTATGAAATGAAAGGATGAAGGGCTAATTGGAATAACTAAAGCTCTACCTTTGATTCCAAGACGTTGGTGGTTGGCTCATAGCCCTGGCTAACAATTAACATATAACAAGGGCCATATTTTAAATCTTGCAAGGACTTGAAGGGTAACAACATTGGATCTGCCCAATGGACCCCTGGGCCACCAATTGCCTATGCCTGCATTATAGTGTCTTGAAAAGGTAGCACTTAAGAACCCATGAAAGTATTGTGCTAATGCAATGCATTGTGGGCTACAGAATTGGTCCCTAGGATGTGCTTCGGCATTCTCTTGGCAGCTTCATTGTCCTGCACAGTTTACAAGTTAGTCCCTAGGAGGGGAATGCTGGCATTGAGGAACTAATGGCTGCCACTGTGTCCCCATTAGAGTTGGGGTGGGTCTTGTATGCCATGGGGTGGGTGGGAATAGTTTCATTGCATTGGCACCAATCCCATCAGACACCATGTCACAACAGTGGCTCACTGTTGGATTGGACATTATTTCGCCCAGGGTGCATGAGCATGGCAGAAACAGAGGCATTTTCACATGATACAGCATTTTTTTTAACTGTGAGCTTTAATTAACATTGGAATGATTTCAGTCATTAGTAATGCCTTGGTGTTTTATATACAATATTTGCAACCATTTCTCTGTGGTAATGCAAAAATATATATCCTGGGATGCTATTGTGTTGTCTGTTGAAACATGATTGCTGAATTCAGATTCTACACAGTTGTTGGTAACTTAACTGGTTTATTAACAGGATACAATAGGAGCTCCATGGTAGGGCTCTTAACATAGGCCTGCAGCAGGATTTCTCCTAAATCAAGGGAAGAGAAGGAAGAAATGGAGCCTGGACTGGAATGAAGAGAATAACACAGTTAATTCACTGTGTCTTAAGTAGAACACAGCCACCGTATATTTTATTCTCCTGTTTGCTATAACTTAGTTCCATGTTTGTAACTTCCAAATGTGTCCTTTTCATTCTGTTGTAGGGAAAAGCAATATTCTGGCATGTTTAAGACTAGCTGATTTATTGTTGTGTAAGCTACCATGGACCAGAAGCCACTTTATCATAGGTTATATATTTCAATACAAAGCCAAAGTGGATGCAAAATCAGCACAGTGACCATTCACAACAGTAATACGTGCTGATAACACAGTCTTCCTAGCTTCCTTTTGGAGTGTGTGTGTGTGTGTGTGTGTGTGTGTGTACAGAATCTGCTTATAAGGCTCTATTTACACATTTACCTGGGAATATGTCTCACTGGACTCAGTGGGGCATACTTCTGGGTTGACATGTAGAGGGCTGTACTACCTGAAAGTACTTTTATCAGCAGTCACTGGGCTGAATCAACCATGAAGACATGTGATTGGTGACAATGGAGTTGTATCAATTGAATGAGTAAAATTGTTGGCTGGGTTAGGGATGGATGAGCCCATCTTTTCCCAGTCTTCCTCACTTTTGCATTTTTTGTCCCATATTCCATTCCATTCTGTTCCTGCATAACTCAATCAGTTTTTAAAACAACAAGATGGCCTCCCCAGCCCACAATTCCATGCACAGAAGCAGACAGGATTGGCCATTGAATCTTCTACCATGCCTGAAGGCAGCAGGCTAGCTTAGGGAGTGCAGGGCAGGCCATGTTAGACATACAGTTCCATCTTCTAATGCCTTGCTGCTGCTTCCCCACCCTGGCATCTTGGGTGACTGCTTCACTTTGCCTAATGGCATAAGTTTGCGCAGTTAGATATACCAATTGCCTTGAAGCTTAACATGACCTAGCCTCAATTAGAGTTGTGAAGGCCCGAAGGAAGGAAGGAAGAGAAAGGAAGGAGGGCCAGCCGCACAAAAATGGGAGAAACATATTTCTTCATATTTTCCAGGGAGTTTTAGAAAGAGGAGGAGGAGGAGGAGGAGGAGGAGGTTCCCCATACAAATAAATAAATAATCCTGTCCCCCACCTTCTCCAAGCCTTCCCATCTCTAGCCTTGCTCAGAAGAGCCTGCATGGTCCTACAACCAAAGGTCTAGAAAGTAGACTGTGAAGTTGGAATGCAGATGAGTTATTAGCTCACTCTGGCATTTATGCATGTTATTTTTTCAGGCTGTGCACAAGTAAACTCAGCTGGAGAAGCTGTGTGAAATAATAATTATACACTATTTCAGATAATAACCAGATGTTGCCTCTGATCAACTTCAGCTTTCCATGAGTAAATAAATTAATATCGGTGCTGTCTAATAAAATATGGACAGGAAGAAATGAAAATTGAGTGCATTGAAGGCACTGTGCTTAAAAATTAATTAGGGCTGCGCAGGTTGTAAATTACAGATCATTCTGCAGTGCATGAAAACGTAGCTCTGCTTACAAGGTTCTGTAATTTGATGAGGAATATACTTGCAGCCATAGAACACACAATGTTGGGGCCTATATGTTGGGATCTTGAAGAAAATTATTTTCTATTAAGAGCAAGCTTCTACCCCCAAAAGTTATGGAGGAGAATTCTGTGTCCTATTTCAAAGATGGGTACTTCGCAATAGAACTGAAATAAAAATTTGCAGTAATTTGAAATTTTAGCAAAAGGACAATTTGACTTATGAATTTTGAACACTTTTTAATCTGGGTGTTAAAATCTAATTTTACAAAACGAACTGGGGGTGATGGTGGCATATTTTTGCCCATACATTGTCCCTGGGAAGGAGTTGTGTTCATATAGTCTCTCAAACTTCTTCAACCTATTTGTGGGCAGAGAAAATTTGGGGTACCATTTCACTATATTTCTTCTGAGAGAGGAAACGTTCTTCAATGTTTTTACAAGGGTGGGGCTCTCCATTAGCCGTGGGTTGATTTGCTGTTGCTTGTACTGTTGCTGCCCACAGGACAAAAGGTGGCAGCAGCAGCAGTAACTCTGGTCAGCCTTGCCAACATTTTGCATCCTCTCCACTGCCTGAAATCTAGTGTTGCCCCAGGGAATTGTGGGTGGGTGGGTGGAACCGTGGCTACCCCAAAATAAATGGTGGATAATATTGTGAGGAAATTTTGCAAAAATGTATTTATTTATATTGAATTTTTTCCCACCTTTTTTCCTCCAAGGAACCCAAGGCAGCATATATAATCTTTCTCCTCTCCATTTTATCCTCACAACAACCCTGTGAGGTGGGTTGGGCTGAGAGTCTGTCACTGCCCCAAAGTTACTCAGTTTCCACGGCTGAGTGGGGACTAGAACTCGGAACACCCAACTCACAGTCCAACCCTTTAGCCACTACACCACACTGTCCTTCTTTTTCTAGACAGGAAGAGAGAGAAATATCTCATTAATTTTCTCAGAAAAAAATATTGTGGGAAATTTTGGTTCAGCTCTAGGAGAGACAGTTTGTGATCACATCCTGCCCCTTCCAGTGGCATTTGTAGCTCCATTTTGAACATGTGTACAGAAGTGGAGACTGGTGGCAGTGGGGCAGTGAATCTGCTCAGGGTTTCAGTCAGAACTCTAAAGGAACTATCTAAGGTGCTGAACTGTAGGTGTGCAGTGGACATGTTGTGGTGGTAGCTAGGCTTTCTGGCTGCTTGAAGCAGCTATTACCTTTGTAACACAACTGGATTTTTAAAGGTATTCCTTAGAACACCTTGCAAATTTGGAAAAGTGTGAAATCCGAATGGACTATTAGATTTTGATGGATGTATTAGTTCAGGCTGTGCAGATCAGGCAAGTTTATTTTTGAATACACATGGATCAAATTATATGAGAACCTAAACTTTCACTGGCATGTAGATACATGGCAGTGGTGGTGGTGGGACTTCAGATGCAACATTTCATGTGTCAGATTGTTGTTATAAGCAGAGGAGCAGTGTCAGAAAAAAGTCCTAGAAATGTGCAGGTTCTGACCTTTAAATTGATATCTCAAGGATGTTTCTCAGGTTTTGGGGGTCCTTTCTTAGGGTCTCAGAGCAGCACATTATGTGCCAGTGGCATCTGTTTCTTGATTTGTTTTTTCTGGATCTTCCTTCCCATTTTTCTGTGAACCGCCCAGAGAGCTTCGGCTATTGGGTGGTATAAAAATGTAATAAATAAATAAATAATTAATCTCTGTCGTATTTGCAAATACGGAGTTTTTATCAAGTCTGTCCGGGAAGCCGGCCAGCAGCAAAGCTCCTCTCTGCCAGGAGTAACAGGCAGAGATAAGCGAATCCCTGGCAGCAGAGATGCAGCGTCAAAGTCCAAAGAGCAGAGAGATTCAGGGGAGTTCCAAAGTCCAGTCCGGGGTCCAAGTCACCAAGATTCCAACACATGAGTCACGGAGCAAGCAGCAGAACCAGCAACTTCACAACGGTTGTTGCCAGTGACAGGCAGCTTCTTTCATTCTCTTTTTATCCTGCCTCCTGCCTGGCCCCACCTGTCTCCAGCAGTGGCTCATTACTGAGCCTTCCATCTCAGCCAGCTATTTAAATGCAGCGTTCACAGCGTTACGTTTCTGCAGACGCAGACTTCTTCTTTCTGGCCGGACATGCGCTGCACACCCCAATCTTCTTCGTTCTCGAGGGCTGGGTGGATGACTTACTTCAGGCTCAGAATCTGCTTCACTGGAGACAGGAGGTGGGGGAGTATGGCCTTCATGGAGCTCTTCCAAGGGCCCTGCATCCTCCTCGGCTGTACGGCCCCTTTCTCCCTGCAACGCTGCCTCTGGTATGTCCTCAGAGGAAGGAAAGTCTACAGCCTCTGGTAAGTCTGTTTCCTCCTCAGATGACGATTCCTCAGGAGGAACCATGACATTATCTTTAGTTTCCTTCCTTCACCACTGGGTTATATTTCTAGGCCCAATTCATACATAACATTGTTGAGTTTCAAGGGTTGGTCATCTTGTGACATCATCATGCCATGCCTTGTGACATCACCAGACCCTTCCTTGTGACATTGTCAAGCCCTATCTCCTGAGTCTCTTGCTTTGAAATGCCAGGGAGCCAACAACCCTACATCTATGTCCTAGAAACCGCTTAGGTTGTGTGGAGGCATTTTGTTGCCCATCGGTGTATCTGTGAAGTGCTGCTTAGACACCTGTCTCTTGAAAATTATGAGACAAACTTTAAGTCAATTCATGGCCCAGCTGGATAGCCTGGGGACTTCTCCGAGCTGATGGTTTTGCTCAGTATCTAATCTACATGCAGTGACAGAAACCTTAGGAGAATTAAAGGTATGATAGATGGACAAACCTGAGGGGACTGAAGGGGAATTTCAGAATGCTCACTTGGCATTTTAACAAGTTGGACAGAAGCAGAAATGAGCCAAACGTGAAAGAGAATGGGGTTTGGGTTCAGCATTGCTCAGCCTGTCAAAACAGTGACCTTGACAAGTCATATTTGTATAGCATGTTACTCTTTATTGTTTCTTCTCAAGATGAGACACCCATCTGTCAAGTTTAGTACAACAGTCGGAGAGGAAAATGTTTGCCAGGGCTTATTATTTGACATGGTGTTGACACAAAGCCATTTCTGACTGGAGGGAATTCCCTGATAGAAGGGAAACAGGATGAAATACAAAATAGTTAACAGAGACATCAATAAGCATCACATCCAGATGTGGACGAAGTCCTGGAAATCCCTGCTTCTGTTTCTGATTAGGCCTGATGTGAGGAGCCACACCCTTCCCCAGCTATTTCGCTAATCTTATTGATGTTTGGCAATTTATTTTCTTGATTTTGTTTTTCTTGACATTTCTGCCAAGAGGGAACCTCCGAAGCCACTTTTTTATTATTTATTTATTGCTTTAGGCAAAGTATGGTGGCAACCTAGGCAGGTGCAGAAGACAAAAATGTCATTCATCTTATCAAAAGACTTTATAGTTCCCCCAAGTGTTTTATGCAAGCAGGAACTTCCAAATTCACCTTTAACATTCCACTTGTGTCATTAGTGGTTTCCTAACCTTGCACATATTATTGTTATTAGTAAGTCGTATAAGACCGATGAGCATTCGAAAAGCTGAAGTGGTAGACCAAACTGTAGCTCTGTGCGAAAGCTTTGCTGCATTCTAGATTAAGAGAGAAATCCTATGGGCACTAGACAGAGGGCATGGCTAGATGGGGTGATATCCCAGCGATCACCCTGGGATCATCCCTGTGCATCCACATGATCCCTCCCTTGCCCTGGGATAGCCGGGATGGCTTTAATCCCAGCTTTTCCTGCAGTCCCGGGATCGTCCCGAGACTGCAAAACATGTGGGTGGCCATCCCGGTTTGTCCTGGCATCCCGGTTTGTCCTGGCTCCTCGCGAGTAAACTGGGCATGAGGCAGTTCCATGCCCATCAGGGGGGGGGGAGGGGGATTTTTTTTAAAAAAAAAATACCAATTTTTTTTGATGGAACGCTCCTGCGCTCATTTCTGATATTAAAAAAAATCCCCAAATGGAGGGCGCAACGTCCTCTTCCTCTCGGGACATCATGCACCATGTGTAGACTGAGGGGGAGGATCTCGCAATCAGCATATTGCGAGATCCTCTCCCTCCACCCCCCTGGTCTAGCCATGGCCAGACTCTGAGGGGCCATAGTACACTTTGGATTCCAGGATCTGAAGTCACAGACAGTGCTCTGACCTCGGACCCAGGAGTCCAAGTTCCTCTCTCCTTCCCTTCCCTGCTGGCAAGGAGAGAACCATTTGGCTGCCTCTCCAAGGTCACAAAGGTGACCTCAAAGGGAAGCAAAAGGGTGTGTGCCAGTGGGCAGGGAGGGGACAGCTTATGCCATATTCCCAGGGTTGCCCATTGCCCAGCCTCTTTCCCTTCCCCTCCCTGATGCCTCCGCTAAGGGGACAAAAATGTCCATCTATCTAAATTGCAGTGCACCTCCTACTCTGCTTTGGACACTCGTAGGCTTCCATGTTCGGAGGCTTGCAAGGATTAAAGGCAGACCCTAAGGCTGCAATTCTATACACACTTACCTGGGAGTAAATCCCACTGAACGTAATGGGGCTTACTTTTGAGTAGAAAGGCATAGATGATGATGATGATGATGATTATTATTATTATTATTATTTATTATTTATTTATATAGCACCATCAATGTACATGGTGCTGTACAGAGTAAAACAGTAAATAGCAAGACCCTGCCGCATAGGCTTACATTCTAATTGAACTGTCACACAAGACATACAGAAATTTTATTTATTTATTAGATTTGTATACCTCCCAACTGGAAAATATCCTCAGGTCAGTTTACAATCAACCAGTTTACCAAACAACTGATACAAAATAACTGACCAAACCAAAATAAAATAAAATAAAAATGCAATAGTAAAAGTTTCAGAATACTATATTAAGGAGCCAGCAGTAAAATCAATAAATGAAGCTTCAGTTTAAGATTACATACGTGATTGAAGTGGAAGGTCTTCACTAGGGCCTTAGCTAGACCTAAGGTTTATCCCGGAATCATCCCTGGGTCATCCCTGCCTGCTCCCTGGATATCCTGTGTGTCATTTACATGAACAGGGATGACCCCGGGATAAACCTTAGGTCTAGCTAAGGCCTTGGTGTCTAAATGTATACAGTGGAAATATCAAGCAGTTCTCCCTGGGAAGGGCATTCCACAGATGGTGGCCAGTACAGAGAAGTCTCTTTCCCTGGGTAGCATATAGGGTGGCACCCGGAGAAGAAAATACATTATCCAAATTATAAAAATGTACTTAGAAACTGGGGGTGGGGAAACCACTTCCTGGATGATGAATATTTGTCTTAGCCCTGCAGTGCTGTCTCTAACAGCAGAATTGTACACAGAAAATACATAGGAGAAGCTTTCCCTATTTTGTGGTGTTCAGTAGAAGCCAAAAATCTTAGCTATCTGTTCTACACCAACTGAAAGTTCTAAACACTTATTGAGTTCATATGCCACACATACAGTAATCTAGAGGCATTCAAGAGGCAGCTGGACAACCATCTGCCAGGGATGCTTTAAGGTGGATTCCTGCATTGAGCAGGGGGGTGGACTCGATGGCCTTATAGGCCCCTTCCAACTCTACTGTTCTGTGATTCTGTGATAAACTAGATAACAAAGGCTAGGACATCTTTCTCTAAGAAATGGCACAGGCTCAGTCAGCACAGCTACTGAAGTTGGTCGAAGGCACTATGGGCTACAGACACAACTTGTGTACATCCATCAGCAATGCAGGATTTAAAACCAAACCATGAACCTGATCTTTGAGGAAGGGGGAGTATGGTCAGAACAAGTGGACTGCAACTTTGATGGTGAAGCAGATTCTGAAGAAAAACCAAATGTTTACTATGAATAGGCCATGTGATAGGCAGTTGCAGGCAAAGCTGAGCAGGAAACTGAAAGCACAGTACATGGGAGCACATCCTGGTATGGCAAGCCACCAGAGCCAATGCACTAAACATAGGACTCATCTACACCAAGCAGGATATTCCACTATGAACAAGGTATATAAAAGGCAGGAGCCACACTACAGCTCTGTAGCGGTATTGAAGTGCACTGACAACTATTGGGTCCCATTGACACATACTTTATACCACTTTCATAGTATTATATCCTGCTTGGTGTAGATGTGTCATGGGCCCCAACAGTTGTCAGTGCACTTCAGTACCATTATAAAGCAGTGGCGTAAATCCTGCAGTGCACTTCAATATCACTATAAAGCAGTCGTGTGGCTCTTGCCTTTTATATACCGCTTTCATAGTGGCATATCCTGCTTGGTGTAGATGAGCCCATAGTTTGATAAGCCATTAATCGGCTGCACCTCCAACTAGTCTGGACTGAGTTTCAATTTATTAGCCCTTGTACAGGCCATTACTGACTACGTGGTTCATCAGTGAGTGAGGCTGCCTTAGAAGCTCTTGTGTTAAAACCCTGACCCATCTCTGCAGCTCCAGGGATCAACCATAGTGGCAGTAAGAGCACCAGCAATAGTCCTTCCATTGGTTCCTGCCATGTCCAAAGTCATACAAACCTATGCCTCACCTGCCAGAAGGAAAAATAAGGATGACACACAGAGCAGTCTGTGCTACTTGCTGCCTTGTAAATAGAGTACAGACTCATATTTATGGATTTCAACATGAAACAAACGAACTACTACTGCTTGCAGCTGACCTTTCCATAATATATGAAAGATATATTCTGTCCTTTGAGACACTTCTCTGGAAAAAGTGAACAATTCCTATTTGGGCCTTTGGGCTTCAGGACATCTTTATGTCTTTATCCTAGACACATGTGAAGGATCTGAAACAGATGATATCCTTTATTTCCTGATGATATAGTGCCCCTTCTCCCTTCACTATTTTTTTAAGCTGCACATAAATCTATTCTGGAGTGTATTTGTCATCTGAAAAGAAGGTTATCAAAATAATTCTAGTGTCCAGATTTTTTGTATGTTTTTACACACACAAAATAAATAGCCGTATTATGACATTAGAAAAAATCCCAGAGTCACAGATTGAAAACCCCCTAATTAGGACCAACCAAAATATCATCAAGTCATGAGCAATTTTTCAAATTCTCAAGAACTCTTCTTCAATACCAGCCTGAAGAAGGGTTCTGAATAGGGCTCTCCCAGTCCCCCCTGACTCGACTCGGAGGCCATGTCACAGCCTCCAAAATGGCCTTGATCTGACTTGGGGTGCTTTGGGGGGGGGTGTGCCTGCCTCACCTTGGCACTGAAGCCAAAGAGAGATTTGCCCCCACTGAAGCAGGGCGACCTTGCAGGTTCCTGGGTGCCAGCTACATGGCTGGCACCCAGGAAAGCCAAATGCAAGGCTGACTAGGAGTCCATGGGACTTCTGACTCCCCTCTCCTCACCCCCTGCTCACAGCCTCCTCACCCCCTTTCTCCCTCATCCCAAAGCTGCCATTAAGAACAGAGAGCCCCTGTGGTAACTTAAATCATGGCTCAGGTCTCGGGGGGAGGATGCAATTTAAGGTAAGTCACAGTGGTGGGACGTGACTGGGGAGGGCAGGCAGGGAGAGGTAGGTCAGTCCTGTGAGTTCAATGGACTCGCATGGACTGATGGCTGGCCTTGTTCTGGCTTTCCCAGGTGGGTGGGCAGTTGTGGGGACCAGCCCAATATGGCCCCAAATCAGCCCAATGCATCCCCAAGGCCTGGGAGCACAAAGAATAAGTTTCTGTTGTAAAAGCGTATTGGATTCCTCAGTAAAAAGCACAATGGTTTAAATAGGCACAAAGCAGAATGCTTTCAGTTCAATGCTTTTAAAACAGTTCCAAATAAAACTTTAATTGTTACCCTGCCTACTTTCCCTTCTCTAGTCTACTCTAGCACTCCTCCCTCTATCTACTCCACCACAATAATAAACCACGTTGTTACTTCCTCAAACTATCCTGACAGACCTAAACCCCAACACACCCTCTCACACTCGCAGCACTTCAGTATATCCCAACACCCTCAGCTAACTCCTCCCATTCCCTGCTATCTACCAATCTAGCGATTCCAACTACCAGCCAATCAGCACTCACTCTCACATCCTGGTCCCTGCAAGATAAATACAGTGATTACATTTATAATCATTTAACATTATTTTTTTAAAAAGCAGACATTCCTAAAACATTTCAAATAGTTACACTACATAGAGAGGCATAATACAGCAAAACATCACAAGGATCAGTCCTTCCAATATGTAATCCCCATTCCCATTTGCAGCCAGAAGAAGTCAGTTTCACTTGATTTGGCTAATTGTAGAAAATAGCTCTCTAAATCATGAGTAGATAGTTAAAGTGTTTGTTGTGTCCAAATTGCAGTTCTGTTCTTGCTGCTTTTCCCTTACAGCAAGTGAATGAGTTGTGTTTATTTGAAGTTCAGTAAATCCCCAAGAGGCAGCAAACTTGGTTCATTTTCAGCTCTGATGACCCATGTAGAAACTGAAAATACATATTTATGCAGTTTTGGAACCATAGAAGAGATTATCATCATCATCATCTTTATCGTTATACATAGAGAGAATACCCTTAACAAAGAAGAGAGAAAGAGTTCATATCAAAAGCAAATATTTTCTAAAATATCAACTCCTACCTGTAGGGGATAATAGCATCATTGGTTTCTTCCTCTGCACAAACAAGTTATGGCCAGCTTTTGCAGGAAAATATTATAATGGTTGCTTCTCTTTGACAGCATATGTCAATATAGTTTATCCTTTGCAAGACAACATTTTGAAATGAATGCGATTGAAGGGCTGCCACCCCAAGGGCTTGTGGCTGGAGAAACCCCCTTTGACTGTAAATTGAAATATCCAGATTAAGGCCTTCTAAGGGCCTTGCTAGATGATGGGGTAGGCCGGTACGAGCTACGGGCCGGCCCCTGTGCATCCAGATGACGCACAAGGGATCCTGGGCTCAGGCAGGGGTAACCCTCCCTTGGCCCAGGATAACCGGCACCACTTCTAGCCCGGTATTTCCCACAGTCTCGGGCTAAGCCCGAGACTGCAGGTGTGTAGCCTGTCCTGCTGCTTTTCCTGGCTACCGCATTTACTACTGCATTTACACAGCAGGAGCGCTGTGGCTATCAAGGCAGGGGGGAGATGGGGGGAACGGAGCCAGGGGGTTGGGGATCGGAGATCGTGGGCGAGCGGGGGATCGGAGATCGCGGGTGGGCAGGCGGGAGGATCAGAGACCACAGGCGGGCGGGTGGGGTATCGGAGATCGTTGGTGGGCAGGTGGGGGATCGCAGGTGGGGTAATTGGGGGCAGCGGGGAGTGAGGAACCCTTTTTTTTTTTTTAAAAAAAAAGAAGCCTACCTTTCTCGGTGTGCACCTGTGCACATGGCCCCTTTAAACTAAAAAAATTGACAGACACGACGGGTCCTTCCTGCAGCCCATCACGTCTTACGTGTAGACAGGGGCAACAGCCCACGCTACTTTTAGCATGGGCTGGCCCCTCCTCCCGTACAGATTTGCAGGTAGGTCTCGCAAGACATGTTTGCCCATCCCACATTGGGTCCTTGGAAGCATGAGCAATTATAGGTTCCCTGGTGCATTTGGAACTAATTCAATATCACTCTAATGGACTGAGCCATGGTTTGTGATCACCTTTGTCATTTTTAGAGAACCCAGAGTTGTAATGGCATCTGTGCACACCAAGAAATGGTGGTGATTTTCAAGAAAGGAGCCGGGAAGCATTTCTTGGAAGAAGGACTCACACACCTGAAGGAGTTCTGGCAAATGTCTGTTGGAACAACTCTGGGAAATTGGCAATTTTGTGCAGTGGCTTGAAGCTGCTGTTGGAAGGAGATTATGAAGAAACGAGGAAATGTTTACATGTCTTGCTCTTTTGCTACTGATGTAGATTGCCTCATCTTATAGCTTTCAGAGGCTTATCCACATGTTCACGGAACATGTGAGGGAGATTTGCAAGGTCTCGAGGACTAATCCTGATCTCCCATGTCAGGCTGAGTGGCCGCACACCAAACATGCAGTGTGTGTGCAAAGGGTCTCGTTGGACATGCCAATCCTACGCTGATTCGACCAGGATGCCCTCTTGAAATGAAGGATGTTTTTGTGAATACACATAAAGTCTCTTCACATGCTATCACTCACCAGATCCTTAACAGGAATGAATCTTCCCATTAGATCACACTTTGGGGAATGGGCAGGGGAGGGAGAACCCCAGAGTGGCTTCATTAGACGTCTCAGTTCTTGGTGTCTGCCTTTCCCCAGTTCGGCCTTTAAAATATGCTGGTGGAATGGACAGCTAGCACAACAGGAACTAGTGGCTCTGGAAACATAGGGCAGGTCATTGGAGCTCACAGAACAGTGCTCCTGTCCCATTTTGAAAACAAGTATTTCCGCTCATCTACAGGTTTATTTCAGCAACCACTACTTCCTGTTGCACTAACTGTCAATTCTCCTAGCACAACAGGACTAGCAAGAGTGCAGCAGCAATATAGGTTTAGAAGAAAGCTGTGAAGAGATGGTTTGTTGAAATCATGTGTCCCATTATGTGGCCAGAGAAAGTGTGTGAGGGAGGGCAGTTTCACCAAATTTCTCCAGCAGGAGGAGAAATTCTCAACAGTTTCTCACAGGTTGGGCACACTGTTGGCAGAGGTAGTAGCACAGCTTCTTTCTGTTTTTTTCAGCAGTATTTTTGATAGTATTTTTGTGTGCTCCCACTCAAAGTTGGAAAAGCATCGGCTGTGTTTGTAGCCTGGCTAAGATCTCCCCTCCTCCATCCCGGACTTTCAGGTAGGTCTAGCTAAGGCCTAGAATTCTCTTCACCACTGAATATGTTATGGAAAAGAATTTCTTTTGTATCAATTTGAGTGAGAAAGATCAACAATGTGGGGGAGGGAATTCTCAGCATGGCACTAATTTAGAATATGCATTCAGATATTCAGACTAATCGTATTAATTTACATTCATTTTTTATTAGCCTCATTAGTTTGTTTTTTGGTTTGTTGTGGCAGGCTTGTTGTTTTTAATCTAATGTGCTCTTTTTGCCCCTATCTGCATTTTTAAAATAAAAAATAAATAAAAAAATGTTGAGGCCAGTGCAAGGGACTTTATTTGCACTAGCTAAGCCTGCTTTTTTAGGGATGTGTGTAAAGCAGTAGAGAAATAAGTATACACCACCCAGTGGGGAGAGCAGGGAAAACATGCCCTAACATGAAGGAGCTCATTTGCATATAGTGTTGTGCATGCAACAGTCTCTTGCTGCAGAAAGAAGAGCTGAACTTTGATCTCATTAGTGTTGGAAGTGGTTCCTGGTTTGGAGCTGATGAATCAGCTCTCTTTGCAGTGCACCCCAGTTCCTGTTGCTGCCACCTACCATCCAACATATTGCATGCCTGGAGGATCCCTATTCATTCACTGTCTCCTGGGGTTGTGAGTAAGACTAAAGGACACAGGCTTCCATCGGCCTACCTAGACCTTGGGAGGGAGATGTGTTGATCAAAAGGTTGTTTTCTATGTTCTATTTTTGTTGCTTGTTGTCAAACTGAATAAATACCAGTACTTATACCTCAGGTGTGTGGGTGAGGTTGCTACTCAGACATCTCCAAATTGGTGTCCCAGGTTTCCTGGGTGGGGGCATGAGCCTGAGCTAACCTTAAGGGAAGAACAAGAACCGCCCAGAGCAAGAACAAGAACAAGAACTTAAGGGGTGAACCGCCCAGAGAGCTCCGGCTATTGGGCGGTATAGAAATGTAATAAATAAATAAATAAACAAACAAACAACCCCTAGACATAGAACCCAGCCCTTGGGGGTACCCAAGGGTTACATGCGTTTACTTTTTTTTTTTAATGTCATTTTACAAGGAACATTCTTTGATGTGTTGCCTTCTTCCTGTCAGTCTTCCTCCTCAACCTCTCTCTTTGGATCATTTCTTAAATTGGGCAGCCATCAGCTCATCAAAGTCAGTGTTCCCCTACTGCAGTTTTTCTGGCCTGGATTCCATGTTGAGTTTGTCATCACTCTCGGGAGAATCTGTGCACACACTTACTTCTTGCAGTGGGAAATACTTGAATTTATTTTGTTTTATTTCAGATGATTTCAATATCACCTTTCTTCTTCTTCTTCTTCTTCTTCTTCTTCTTCTTCTTCAAAAAAAAAAAAAAAAAAAAAAAAAAAGCTGTTTACAAGATAAAATCATGACAAAATATGATCAAGCTGATGATGAAAGCAATAAAACAATGACAGAAGCAATAACATATCAAAATAACCAGAAGGAACTGAATTCGCTAGCTGACAGGGAAATCTCTGCAAATGTGTGTGTCTAGCCCACTGATCTCATTAGGGAGACCATGCCAAGTGATGGGCACCACATCCTCCTCCACATTGGCCAAAGGAACCTCAGTAGGCCAAGACATGGTTAGCAAGCCCACCTCCTCAGAACGTAGAGGCTGGGGAGGCCTATACAGGAGAAGGTGGTATCCCACATAACCTGGTCTTGAGGTGTTAGGGCCTTATAAACAAACAACCCAAACCAAGCCAAAAACAAATGCTTTGAGATCATGTTAATGTAGCATTTGGGTTGTTTTCAGCATCCCTGCCCAAGCTAACTCTTATTGTTCAGAAGTGTTTTCTTAAGCCATAGCTAGATGGGGTGAAATCCCAGGGCCATCCCCGGGATTGTCCCTGTGCATTCACATGACACACAGGGGATCCCACGATCAGGGAGGGATGATCCCTTCTTTGCCCCGGGATCTCACCCTACCTTGTAAGCCTGTTTTTTCTGCAATCCCGGGCTGAGTCTGAGACTACGGAATGTGTGGCCAGGCGTCGTGGTTTGTCCCAGTTCCTCGTGGTTACTCGCGAGGAGCTGGGACCTGCGCACGGGGTGCAGCGCTCCTCAGGAGCACTGTGTCCATCGGGTGGGGTGGGGAAGTGGGGAAAATATTTTTTAAAAAAATCCTTACCTTTTTCACACAAGCACTCATGCACATCTTCTTCTTTAAGAAAAACAAAATGGCGGGCACAATGCCTCTCCTTCTGAAGTCGTTGCATGCCATGTGTGAACAGAGGGGGAGATCTCATGATAAAAATATTTCAAGATCTTCACCCCTCTGTCCCACTAGACTGGTAGGTCTAGCTAAGGCCTAAGATTGTTGTTTTTATTTCTGATTTTTGTTTGATGGGGGTGAGTGGTTCTCAGGCAATGCAGCCATCTCCTCTCAGTCATGTCACTGGAGTTGTGGTTTTGGTATCATTTTTGATGCACCTCAGGGATGTGCACTTCCTCAATCTTTCCCTACTGTGAATCAGCAAAGGGGAAGTGTGGGGGGGGCATGTCTAGGGATATCTAACTGGGGCATGGACAACGGGATTTGAAGAGAATAAATTTAACACAAGATAGGTGTGAAAGTTAATCGCATAAGTACGAATATAAGAACTGCATTTATGGTTTTGTATTCTAATGAATCCTGGAGGATTCAGTGGAGGAGTAGCTATGAATGCATTTGCAGCAATTTCTCCTTTTCAAGCCCAGTATATAAATACAGGCTTTATAGCAGCTGTGTTTAGGTAGAGGGGATACAGAAGTGACACAAAAAATTAAATGCTGAGATGAAAATGGTGAAAGGGAAGGAAGTTTGGTCTCAGCTTGTCAATGCATTCATTGAAACCGATATCAAACAGAGATAAAACGCTTTCCAGCACTTTGGGGGGAAAACACAGATCATCTCAGGACAGAGTCATCAGGAGTGGGCCTTCAATCAGATCAAACGTGTATGTGCAAGCTATTATGCAGGAAGTATGGCTGAATGTGGTGGACTTCCTCAATGTAGAGATTACTTGATCTAGCTGTCTGCAGCTGTCCAGGCTGGCCGATGCCTTATAACCAAAGGGAAAACCTGGTCTCTGGAGAAAAGAAAGACCAATGCAATGATCTTGTGGTTTTCAAGCTGTATTCAGATCTTTCAAATGGAATTTACAATGACATTCCTCTCCTCCACCCACTTGCCTTTTTTCCTGTTTCTCTTTCATCTTTAGGTATGGAAAGAAATTGGATCATATGCCTAGTTTCTTTCTCTGTTCTCAATTCAGATTCAGATTGAGCAGCATTTGATGGTGTGCTCCTCGGATCTCCTTTTGGGATGCAATTCCTCAACTGATATGGATTATGGAAACTAGTGTTACATTTGTTCTGGGATTGTGTGTGTGTGTGTGTGTGTGTGTGTGTGTGTGTGTGTGTGTGTTAAGAATGGTTAAGCAAAAAGCAGACACAGTAGGAGACCTTAAATTATTTCTGTACCGTGTGCTGTTTTGATTGCCTTTCTGTTTGGCAGGCAGTCCCTATATTCTTCAATGATCTAGCAGACTGTTGCTCATAAAGGTTAAAACTGGGGGTGGGTTACAGCACCTCAGGCCCAGGGGGCAAATCCAGCGCTCCTGGAGTCTCAGTCTGGTGCTCTGGTGTTCCCATCCCCCCATCCACTGGTCTTATCCATGTTCCCAAGTAACAATTGTTCTGCAGGGAAACAGAGAGGTTGTGAAAGGACAGGTGGGATTTTGATACACAAAAACAGGGAGAGAAGTCTCAAGATGCTGTAGAAAAATGTTAATTGTACAAAAGGCAAACACACCACCATCTTTCGGGTCCTAGCACACATGCTCACACTCCATCTCCCCAGTGGGACGGGCGAGATGGGGCAGTGGTGTGCCCTCTGCTCGGCGGCCTCGGGATCCCACCTCGGGTGATGAGCGCCAGCTATCCTGAGGGAAACTTTGGAGGGAATATGGTACTAGATGGTTTGATTAGTCTTTTACCCCTATACCCAGGTCGGATGACCAATTTGCACGTCAAGACCACTACGGATCCCCACCAGAGTTTCCGCCAGCTTTGCCCTGCCCAGGCATAGTTCACCAGCGAACACATTCCAGCCTCTGGTTTTTCTAAGGCCTTTTTTAGGCGGTTGTTATAATGTCTGCAGAAATTATTATATTATTAACAGCAAATTGTTGCCAAGACAATTTGTTGTTAATAATTTCTGCAGAAATTATAGCACCTCCCTGAAGAAGGCCTTAAAAAAAGCAACAAGCAGCTGAAATGTGTTGGGCTTTTGTACAATAAATGTTTTTTACAGCAACCTGAGTCTTCTCTCCCCTTTTTGTGTACATCTTGATTGCTCACCTGCCTTGTGCCATTGGGGTTTTGACACAGCACTATCGAAAACCTTACTGAATATCTTATTGCTATACTCTGCACCACAATTGCCACTGAAATTAATCTAAAGAAAATGTGGAGCAAAATTTATTCATAGGGCTGACCTGGAAACGAAAAAACAACCACTCCCATAATATGTGTCTCATGTCTTAAGTCTGGTGTGTGTGTGTGTGTCTGTGTGTGTGTCTGTGTCTGTGTCTGTGTGTGTTATTTTAAAGAACATATTATCCCTTATGAGCCTGCCTGTGCTTTGAGATCTTCTGGAGAAGCCCTTCTTTCAGTCCCACCATCTACACAGGCGTGCTTGGTGGGAACACGGGAGAGGGCCTTCTCGGTGGCTGCTCTAGGGCTTTGGAACTCTCTTCCCGGGGAAGCTAGACTGGTTCCCTCCTTGATGGGCTTTCGAAAGCAGGCTAAAACTTGTTTGTTCCAGCAGGCCTTTGGAGAATAATCTGGCCCTCCATCTATGTTAATGATTTATAATTTTGTTGTGTATTTTAAACTTTTTTTTTAATGTATGTTTTAAACTTTGTAAGGCCGCCTTGAGGCCCAGTATTGGGCAAAAGGCGGGATAATAATAATAATAATAATAATAATAATAATAATAATAATAATAATAATGTGTGTACCAACATATTGGCCTTTTACCTAATGTCTACTTGCACAATGCTTTACAAATATTTACTTGCATAGAAATACGAAGGCACAATACCACATCTTCCATTTTTGTGAAAGGAATTCAGTTCAATGAGATATTACAAACATTAGTATCATTAATTACTAGCTCCATTACTCCAGTAGAGCTGTACTAGGAGTCTCCATGTGGAAAACCAACTCCAAATAGGTTTACTAGAATTGCAGTGATTTGTTTTAAAGCAAATTCAAAGCAAATTCTTATTATATAGAATGCAGAGTATACTACAGGACCATAGTATGTCCCATAATGTCACTGTGTATGAAATATTGATAATCAAGTTTAGGAAAGCAAAAATGTAAATAGAAGTTGATGCATGGCTGAATGGGAATGTGAAGAAAGAAAGAGAAAAGCAGAAGAGGTTGAATACAGAAGAAAGTATGTAAGATGGCTTATAGATTATACAAAAGCATAAGTAAAAATGCCATCCAGCATACCTGAATTTTGTTTTGTTCAATGTTCTTTCTTGTCTGGAGCATTTTGTGCTGGAACAAAACTCACAGGTTTTATAGAGAATATATCGCTGTGCTTAGAAAACAATCATAAGCATGACAGGAAATGTGGTTGAATTATTGTGGCAGGCTGTCCACCCAGCAAGGGAGTGTTTAGTGTACAGCTGAGGGCAGAAAGATGTCTTGGGCTGATTCCTTTCCCATCTATCTCCTCAGTGTATCTCTTTTACCCCCCATTGCCTTTTGGGGTACAGATGGCGAAGGATCCATTCACAAATAATTTCAGTGATTACTCCGGAGTCAGGCTTGTCGTGAAAGTTGGTAATCACAATCTTTTTCCGTGGCTTCTGAAGATTTTCAGCCCAGGTCTAACATTTCTCTTTCCTTACCCTCTGCTGTGACTTTTTAAGTGGAAGATATACCATCTTCAGCACTACCATCCAAGGTTGTTATTAGTGATTTATGCTCCGAGCACAACAATAAATGTTTTTTGGGGAAACACATGACAGCAACTTAGTATCAGGTTCTAACAGGACCAGTCCAAGTCATTTTGCTGCCTGAGTCTGATAAAATGGCATCCTTCCTATTCCACAGTGATAGTTGAATCTTACCTGAACACTGACAATGAGACAACATCCCATGAGGGCAACAAGGTAGCTTAGGGGCTGCAGATCTGGCTGCAGATCATCCATAGCTCTGTCCTCCAACTTCTCAATGCTGCTTCCCCAGTATCTACTGCCTGACGTGGTTGCCTCCCTTTGCCTCATGGTAGGGCTGGTCTTGCCCTCAAAGTCAGCGATAATGGAAAGCCAAACCCAACATTTCTGACAGAATATCTCTGTCTTGAGGTAAAGAACTCAGCAGGATCACATGCCAATTACGTATTTGATGGCTGCAAGATAATTCACTGGTGGTAATTTTTGAGATTTTAATGGGCACTTGAATTATTTAGCTAAATCTATATCTCTGGCCATATAACCTTTTCCAGCATCTATAAAGGTTTTCTTTGCCCTTAATTGTTTGGGAAGGAAGTCTGCTAACACTTCTCATTTCCTTCTTAATAAAATAAAATAAAATAGATCCTTTATTAAGTTTCAAGCTTGCTCCTTTCTACCCTACATCGTAGTTTTGTACAGCCCACCCCACTCACACTGCCTCTCAAGACTGCAGTAGATGAAAAATAAAGTCCCATAGCAGACAGGGTTGCAAAGGAAGCTGGCAGCTACCTTTTGAAGCATTGGGAAGTTTTGAGACCTGCAGATGCGTTTGAACATATGCTTGCCTTGAACGATAGTGGCCAACGTTGCAAAGTTTTTTCAATTCAGCTCAAGCTTCTCACTTCCCCCCATGTAATATTTGAGTAAATCTTTCATATTTTGCTAATGGCATTTTATTGTCCTACATATGATTAGGGATGTTGAATAAATCCATTTGGGGGCTCGGGGGTCAACCAATTTCCTTATGCTCATCCCCTGGCTTTTATTTTGGTTCCCACTAGGTCTGTGCTCCGCTTCGCTTCAGAGCGTAGAAGCAATAGCGAGGCGGCCTGATTTGCTTCCGACAAAGGCGGAGACGAAGTGGGTCGGGAGGGGCTGTGGATCGAGGTGAAGAGGATCAAGACCAAGTGGATCCTTCGCCTCAATCCAGAGCTCTGAAAAAAAAGGTAAGTGGGGGCTTACCTGGTGCTTAGTCCATCGCGTTCCGGCAGCAGCTTCACCTGAGCCCGAGGACTCAAACTGGAAAACCAGGCCGCAACTGCGGCCTGCCCTTCCGCTTTGAGCCTCGGCCTCAAGTGAAGCTGCTGCCGGAATGTGATGGACAAAGGTAAGGGGGGAGGAGGGAGGGGGCCTTAACTGGCGCCAGCGCCGCCACTTCAGTCTGTGCGGTGACAGTGGTGGAGCCAGGTAATGGGGCAGGTGGGAAGGGTCTTACCTGAGTCCATCGCGTTCTGGCTGTGGCTGCAACTGAGCCCAAGGACTGCATTTCCAGTGAGTCAGGCCAGTTTACACATTTCCTAAGAATTTTGCACATTTCTTAAAGTTTTGCAACACACAAATTTCTGAACGATTCACATAAATTGTGGCCAAATGTGCATAATTTGACTAAATTTGCACAAGTTGACCAAATCCATCTGTAATTTGAGCAAATTGCTCAGAAATTCATGCAAATTGCAGAACCTCACCCCTCCAAATGTGCAAAAAGTTCCTGATCATCCTTCACTTGGCTTACAGACAAAGCGAGCCATAAGTACCACCAATCTCCATTGAGCAAAAACAAAAAGAACTGGATTTCCTAGCAACGGACATCCCTACATATGACAGAACTTCCTTTTATAGCTAATGGTCATTGGCATTATATTGGAGTGCTAAGGTGAAGGAATGCATTAAATGGCTGTATAGAAAATAAACAATCATCCAGCTTCTCATTTGTAGGGATATGTGAATCAGCAAATCTTGAGTGTGTTGATGTCCTTAAATTCTATCTTGAAACTTGTTTTGACTCTTGTCCATGTTAGAGTGTGAGCTTTGATGCTTTCTTTTCATATGAAAACGTGTAGGCATTTTCATGCTTGTTTTTCCTAATGTACAGAAATGTACATGCCAGTTGTGTATATTTTTGAAATGTACACATGTTCCTATCATGCCATATGGTTGCTGGTGTACTTTTTCCAAAAGTACTTTTTCTTTTCATAAGCATTTTTCAAATGTAGCCATTTTGGACACTTTTTTTGTCTATGAATCATACCACAAGCTCAGAAATGTACAGTTTTTGATGACAGATTGCATCCAGGTCTGTATTCTGTCCAGGGAGATGAGAACTGGGTTGGTTGGAATTTGTTTGAAAATTTGTTGGAAAATTATTAGTTCTGGACATTCAGAGTGTTAATTCTGAACTCATTAACCTGTTTGGAACTTACAGGCTGAACCAATGAGTAGCAGTAGTAGCAGCGGCTCTCAGCTTAGAACGCAGCAAAAACCAATGAGGCAAAGGATTCCTTGTAAGTTAAAAGTAAATCCTTTACTGACAGATATAAATAATTTAGTAATGGCAGCACATATACAAATACTTACAGACGTTCAATTAACACAGCATACATCGAGTTGGGGTAAGATGAGAGAAGGAAATAACATACAAAACACAGCTACTTTTATAGGCAGACCTGTACACTGATGCAATCACTAATTGATTAATCACTGCAAATACATTCCCCACAATAATTCAATAATTCAATAAGTGTCCAGCTGCAAAGTTGACCTTTAAGTGATTCTGTTCTGCTGACTCCTCACTTCTTCCAGGTCCTCAGGCAATAGTAAAAACAGTGGAAAAAACAAAACAGGATCCAATAAAATTCTGGTTAAAACTGAACTGAAACAAGTTTCTTATGTAACCCTACCTACATGACTGAGGACCATTTCAAATTTCAGTAGGGTCATAAGTGGTGGGCAAGGTCCAAGCTAGGGATGGGAGAATGAGTGACATTCAAGATTGCTAGAATTTCCTCATTTGCGCACATTTCCTCCATACACTAAAGCAGGGCTGACTCAATCTACTGAGGAACTGAGCAGCAACTGAATTGCACAAATATCTCCAAATTTGTGCAAATTCCCTCATTTGCACGAATTTCCCCAACAGACTAAAGCAGGGTGATTCAGTCTTCTGAGGAAATTTGTGTACTGGGAATCAGGAATGAAATGATTGCAAGCTTGTGTACAACACTTTGTGAATACTTTCGGAAGAGATGTGCTCAGATTTGTGCTCACATTTGGAGCTTCAAACAGGGCATGTTCAAATGTTTTTTTAAGCAAAAACAAAATTTGTGTACCTCCCTAGCTCAAGCAAGATTTAAATGCCTCCCATTGAAGAAATTCAAGTTGAAGGCTGCAATTGTATACACACTGATGTTCCATTGAACTTAATGGGGGCTTGTCTCTGAGTAGTCATGTCTACCATAGCACGGCACATTGTAAAAATAACAACAACAACCTTCCCCTTTATTTTAACACCACTAGTCATTGGGACTGCCCTTGCTTCTGTATCTTTAACAGCAGATTGATTTGCTTATATTAGTAGGTGGAAACAGCTCCATCCTATGAAGTTTCACTTGCTGATTTCTGCAGATCAATCAGCTTATAAAGGCAGAGAGACAGGATAGGTTGTTTCTGTCTTCTGGTCAGACAATATATTCTTATTAATTATGATTTCACCTTTCCATCAAGAAGGTCTGGTAGGGTAGCCATGCATCCTCTTTTAAAGAGGACAGTCCTTTATTTGAAGATATGCCCAAGGACTATCCTCTATTTGAATTTGTTCAAGTCTGGTTTAAAGAGAAAGAACCATACTGGGCAGAGCTGGGCCTTGAAGTTGCCTGTGAAAAGCCTCTGGACAGTGGACTGAGCAAAGCCCACCATTCACCTGGTCACAATACGCTGAGATGTACAGTATTTCTATTTGAATTATGATAATGATTTCTTAATTTCCATATATATTCTGTTTTTTAATCTTCTTTCTTTTTATGTTTTAATCCTGTGTGCACCAATCTGGAATCTATTTTAGGTATGACAAGCTATATAAATATTGTAAATCATCCTCATATGCAAACTTTATACAAATATGTGTCCTCTTCCATCCTCTCAGTTATACATATTTTTTTTTTTTTGGTGGGGGGGCAATTCCTAAGTGGACAACTTGAGTTCAGGACGGTGTACATGCTTCTGCCTTCTGAAGGGTTACCGAAGCTCATAAAGCCCACGGACACATACCCCTTTCTTCTCATCCATGTGGGAACAAATGATGTCGCCAAGCAGAGCTACGAAGAAATCATTTCAGACTTTGAAGTTCTGGGAAGGAAACTGAAGAACTTTGGGGCCCAGGTAGTTTTCTCATCCATCCTCCCGGTTCTTGGAAGAGGATTAGAAAGGGAAAGAAAAATACTCCGGATGAACGACTGGCTTCGAAGGTGGTGCCGTCGTGAGAGTTTTGGATTCTGGGACCACGGGCTACGCTACTTGGAACATGGACTGCTGGCAAGGGATGGGTTGCACCTCACAAGGGCTGGAAAGAATGAGTTCGGCCACAGCATGAAGAACTTGATCAGGAGGGCTTTAAACTGAATCTTACGGGGGTGGGAGATGTAAATTTTGAGGCAACAATGGATGAAGGCCAATGCACCACAGTACAGAGAACAGCTCCAACAGTGTCCCAAAATAGTGTCCGCAACAATGTAGGAACAAAGCCAGACTATAAAACACATGGTCTTCGATGTCTATATACTAATGCCCAGAGCATGGGAAACAAACAGAATGAACTTGAACTCTTATTACATGAAAGCAAATACGACTTGATAGGTATAACTGAAACTTGGTGGGATGACTCCCATGACTGGAATATAGCAATTGAAGGATATAACTTGTTCAAAAAGAACAGAAGAAATAGAAAGGGAGGTGGAGTTGCACTATATGTTAAAAATACCTATCCCTGCACAGAAATACAGGCGGATGAGACTGGGAGCCCCGTCGAGAGCGTCTGGATTAAAATAAATGGAGCTAGGAATAAAAAGAATATGATAATCGGAGTCTACTACCGACCACCCATTCAAGGAGAAGACGAGGACGAAACTTTTGAGAAACAAATTGCCAGTGTTTCAAGGAAGTGTGATGTAGTAGTGATGGGGGACTTCAATTACCCTGATATCTGTTGGGAGACCATTACTGCCAAAAGCGGCCCTTCCAAGAAATTCCTGACATGTATGGGTGATAACTTTCTCCTACAGAAAGTGGTGGAAGGAACTAGAGGATCGGCAATCCTTGACTTGTTATTGACCAATAGGGATGACTTAGTAGATAAAGTGGCAGTTACGGGAACTCTGGGGGAAAGTGACCACGTCATACTTGAATTCTTGATTATGAAGGAGACAAAAGTCGAGCATAGCCATACACGTACTCTGGATTTTAGGAAAGCTGAAGGCACTAAGGGAGGATAAAGAATTAGAAGGAATTGGAGAGGTAAGGGAAATAAAGCTAAAAATGTTTGCGGATGATACTTTATTGACCATTAAGAATCCATTAAGAAAATTAGAAAGAATTAAATATCAGTTGAGGGAATTTGAGGAAATTACAGGGTTAAAAATAAATTGGTCTAAATCAGAGATGATGTTGTTTAACTATACTAAGAAGGAAGAAAAGGATTGGGAATTTAAGGGAATGGAATTGAAAGTTAAGAACGAGATTAAATATTTGGGAATTAAAATTACAAAAAATCTAGAGAATTTAGAAAGGGAAAATTTAACGAGGTTAAAGAAGGAGGTACTAGAGAAATTGGAAAAATATAAAAGATTAAATTTATCTTGGTTTGGGAGAATAGCTTTGATAAAAATGAAGATATTAGCTAAAATTAATTTTATATTTAGGATGTTACCTATAAAAATATCAGAAACCGAGATAAAAAGTTGGCAAAATATTATTAATAAATATTGTAATGGAGAAAAGAGAGCAAGAGTGAATAAAAATAATTGGTACCTAAGCCAAAAAAAGGGGGGAATGGGTCTCCCAAACATAAAATTATACTACGTAGCAAATAGATTAAGACATGTTGTAGAAGCAATTATGGGAGTAGGAGATTTATATTGGATGGAAGAAAAAATCATAAGTAAGGTAGAGATGAATCTGGAGAATGTTTTTTTTAAAGATGGAGGAAGAAAGTGGGTTGGAAGTATAGATAATCCACTCCTGAGGACTCAATGGGAAATTTGGAGTAAATTTAAAGGGAAGCTGCTTCCGAGCAACTCTCCCTTAGCACCGATAATAATGTTAAAGAATTTCCCAGAGGATCTAAAGGGTAGATTATGTAAAATATTAAAAGAGAAAAATAAAATAAAATTAAAGGATTGGGTAAGAGATATTAAAACAAGAGAAGATATGGAAAATTTGTTAAAGGAGAAGAAGCTATCTTGGCTAGAATATGGTCAATTAGAACAATGGAATAAAAAGTGGGTTAAAGAGTACTTATCAATGGAACCTTCTCAAACTGGGGAGAGGCAACCTGGGTCCAGTGCTCTTCAACATTTTTATTAATGATTTGGACGAGGAGGTGCAGGGAACACTGATCAAATTTGCAGATGACACAAAATTGGGTGGGATAGCTAATACCCTGGAAGACAAAATCGAACTTCAACGTGATCTTGATAAGCTGGAGTGCTGGGCTGAAAACAACAGAATGAAATAGGGATAAATGCCAAGTTCTACATTTAGGAAATAGAAACCAAAGGCACAGTTACAAGATGGGGGACACTTGGCTCAGCAATACTACAAACGAGAAAGATCTTGGAATTGTTGTAGATCACAAGCTGAACATGAGCCAACAGTGTGATATGGCTGCAAGAAAGGCAAATGCTATTTTGGGCTGCATTAATAGAAGTATAGCTTCCAAATCACGTGAGGTACTGGTTCCTCTCTATTCAGCCCTGGTTAGGCCTCATCTAGAGTATTGTGTCCAGTTCTGGGCTCCACAATTCAAGAAGGATGCAGACAAGCTGGAGCGTGTTCAGAAGAGGGCAACGAGGATGATCAGAGGTCTAGAAACAAAGCCCTATGAAGAGAGACTGAAAGAACTGGGCATGTTTAGCCTGGAGAAGAGAAGATTGAGGGGAGACATTATAGCACTCTTCAAATACTTAAAAGGTTGTCACACAGAGGAGGGCCAGTATCTCTTCTCAATCCTCCCAGAGTGCAGGACACGGAATAACGGGCTCAAGTTAAAGGAAGCCAGATTCCAGCTGGACATCAGGAAAAACTTCCTGACTGTTAGAGCAGTGTGACGGTGGAATCAGTTACCTAGGGAGGTTGTGGGCTCTCCCACACTAGAGGCCTTCAAGAGGCAGCTGGGCAACCATCTGTCAGGGATGCTTTAGGGTGGATTCCTGCATTGAGCAGGGGGACTCGATGGCCTTGTAGGCCCCTTCCAACTCTGCTATTCTATGATTCTATGATTCCTCCCTCTTTCTGTCTCTCCCTCCCACCCCTCAGAACAACACTGGTCCTGTTCAGACAACATGCTAAGCCATGATTAGACCTTTTGCAGCAAATATCAGTGCGTGTGTTTAAACCATGGTTGTGTAGCCACCATGGTTAGAAATGGTTCACACAACACACTTAGTCTTGGTTCACATGACACTCTAAGCCATAATGTTTAGCTCAAAATACTTAACTACCATGGCTTAGTATGTCATCTGAACAGGTTCACTATGAGCTTAGGTTGAGAGACAGTGACTGACATAATGTCACATAGTCTGCTTCATAGCTCAGTGGGGAATTTAATCTAGGTCTCCCTACTCTGACCATTGTGCTACACTGGATCCCTCTTTAAACTTAGAATAATTGGAGCAACGTTTTCAGTGTAGACCAATACTCACTGTACTGCCCTCAGCTTCTGAAACAGAGACACACAGTCTAGAACAGACAACAATACAAACATTGTTAATAATACAATAATATTGTTAATTATACATTTGCTAATAAGTAAGCACCATTACAAAATTTATTTGCATGGAATTCAGGGTAATTGAGGATGGCATGGGTACCTGAATTGGTCTGGGAATCCAATGGATTCCCCTGTGCCCAGACCCCCCAGACACTGCTTGCTAAGCCATGGGATGTATGTGCACACTTATTTAGGGTGACAATATGAAAAGGAGGACAGGGCTCCTGTATCTTTAACAGTTGCATAGAAAAGGGAATTTCAGCAGGTGTCATTTGTATATATGAAGAACCTGGTGAAATTCCCTCTTCATCACAACAGTTAAAGCTGCAGGAGCTATACTAGAGTGACCATTTTAAAAGAGGGCAGGACACCTGCAGCTTTAACTGTTGTGATGAAGAGGAAATTTCACCAGGTTCCCCATATATACAAATGACACCTGCTGAAATTTCCTTTTCAATACAACTGTTAAAGATACAGGAGCCCTGTCCTCCTTTTCATATGGTCACCCTACACTTATTGACCCCTGCACAGTCTTGAAGCGCCCTGTAGCTGCCCACTCCTCCCTGTGGGCTGGCATTTTTATAGAAGATTGCGGATCTGACATTTTTGTATATTGCCCTGGAGCAAAATGGCAGCTGTAAAAGGGCAATTTCTGTCACGTTAGAGGCGTAGTGGGGCCAGGCGGTGGTGGGGAGCTCCCAGACCACTTGGTCAGCCTCCCAAGGGCTTGTGCAACCCTGCGAGCAGGGGCAAGCAGCAGCAGCAATAGCTCAGTGAACCCCTGGCAAAACCAGATGGAGGTAGGTCCATCCATCCTTAACCATGAGTGGGAACTTTCCTGGAAGGGCTCCAACTCCAGCTCTCACTCTTTCAATGAGAGGCTCACATTCTGGCACATAAACTCCCTGCAATTCTTAACATAATGTAACAGCTTGTAGAGATCAAAATAAATACATAAATGGGGGCAGGGAAGGAAGGGAGGTAAAAAGTCCTCATAAGGGATCAGTCCCTTGGTCTGATCCACCAAGGCATTTACTGTTAAAGACACACACACATAGTAACTCCAGCCTCAAGTAGAAGTCTTGCTTGTACTTATTTCACTAATCAGGAAAAAGTCCTCTTTCTTGCAACCACTCATTTGCCTCATTTAGTGGGGACAGGGCTGGTCCAATACATTTTGCAGCTGAATTTGAAGAACAAGTTGGTGCCCCTTCCTGTTCGATGTACAAAAGCTGACTGGACTGGTAGATGAATCGATTTCCAACATGGAAAGATGGAACAACGTTCTCCACCAAACCTGAAGGTAGTTACTGCAGGCTGACTTTGGAGATGCAGTGCAGGGTGCATTGGACTCAGGTGTCTCCTCCAAGACCTTCCAGGTGACTGCTTCACACTGCTGAATGGGAGGGGCAACTGGAGGAGGGCTTCAGATGATGACCTTAGGATCCGGGTAAGTACATATAAATAACTTCCTTTGTTTCTAAAGAAAGTGGGTGTTGTTTTTTGTAGTTGGTAGCCTTCCAAGTGAACCAAAGGAGGGTCTGTGGCTCAGTGGTAGAGCTCCTGTTTTTCATGCAGAAGATCCCCAGTTCAATCCCCAGGTAGAGCTAAGAAGGAATCCTGCCTGAAACCCCGGAGAGCTGCTGCCAGCCAGTGTTGACAATACTGGGCAAGTTGGACCAATGGTCTGACTCGGTATAAGGCAGCTTCCTATGTTCCTTTACCTGGGATTTCATATATACAAAGAATATATTGTTCTAATGTAGGGTGACCATATGAAAAGGAGGACAGAGCTTCTGTATCTTTAACAGTTACATAGAAAAGGGAATTTCAGCAGGTATCATTTGTATATATGGAGAAACTGGTGAAATTCCCTCTTCATCACAACAGTTAAAACTGCAGGTGCTATACTAGTGACCAGATTTAAAAGAGGGCAGGGCACCTGCAACTTTAACTGCTGTGATGAAGAGGAAATTTCACCACATTTCCCATATATATCAATGACACCTGCTGAAATTTCCTTTTCAATACAACTGTTAAAGATACAGGAGTCCTGCCCTCCTTTTCATAGGGTCACCCTATCTAATGAGCTATGAAGCCCCTCCTCTATGCCGTTTTGCACCCTCCTTTTATCACCTTCATTTGCAATGTGTATAGGCATTCCTACCGGTTCAAGAGTGGGTTGTTTGTGCATGTTTAGCTTCTGACTTATTTGCATTGACTCACTGATGCTTACTGAAGACACCTTGTCCACAATTTGGTGCATTGGGTGTTACTTGAGGGCAAGAGCACCCCTTGAATCTTGGTTCCCATCTTAGTTCAAAAATGCGGAACATCCTGCACACCCATAAATTATTGTGTGTATGATGAAATTGCTATATTGATTGCTAAAGGTAAGCTCAGCTATTAAGAGCAATTTATTTAGCCTGCTTGGCACCTGGGATTCTGGAAGCCGATGACCTCATTAATTTTCCGGCTGTTCCTCTCAGCTCTATATAAACAGACAAAGCAGAATGTGAATTGATTTGCGGAGACAACAATTAAGGCTCTGGGGGCTGCTTCAGTCTTTTGTCAAAACACGTCCGACTTTCTGTAGTTCTTTATCAAATACCTGCTCCGCCAGCGTGATCCAGAGCAAACGTGCGTGGGTGTGTGAAACGGCCCCACATCTATCATTCATTGCAAAAGCATCTTTGGAACTAAATAAGCTTTTGCTGTAGGAACTCTGTGTGATAGGTTGCGAGCAGAGCTGCCAACTAACCACACACAAAAACAACCCAGCTTTCTGCTGTGCCTTTCACAGATCTGCAAATATCAGACCTGTTATGAGTTTGAGAGGCAACTGTGTCCTTGGCGGGGAGGGGGGAACTCTTCCCTTCTCTCCATCTTCATTTTCAACATTTTTTTCCTACTTTTTCATATGAATTTTTCATCTCTCACAATTCTCTTTGCCTCTATCCATAGCATCTGAAGTGCCATCATCTCTGAAGTTACACCCTCTGCGAGAGGGAGAGAATTTTTGGAATTCTATTGAGATTATAAACACCTATCTACTAAAGAGCACCAACTCCATCTTGCAGTTGTCCCAATAGACCACGAACACCTTCATCTACGCATCTCTGGGATTACCCATCTGGATCCAGGTGTGTCTGCACAGCTGCCCCTCCGAATCTGTAGCCATGCTACAAAATGATACCCCTTTTAGCCTTAGTCCTCCCATATGTCTCTCTTGCTGTAGCATTTCTCTTCCTCTTTTATCCTGGCAAGTCTTCTGTGCTTCACAGCTTGTACAGCTGCCTCCATCTGGGTAAGCAATTGGTGACTGAGAGCCAGCCAAAGGAGTTATAAGGGCAAAACACACAACTCCCAAACACTGGGATAGCAACAGCAGGCACAGGAGTCTGTGCACTCATACTAAAAGCATCCAAGCCAAGATGTGGCCGTTTGAAGGCTTGGTCTTAAATGGAGGACACAGATATAGTGGGCATGATGGAGCCTGTTGCAATGGGGCACAATTGCACTGGACCACTGGAATACAATGTTCATTAGATGCAAACTCTGTAGAAAGGACACAAAAATAAAAAAGGGCTACTGGGTCTTTTGTGTCTCCTCTTCTTCCTCCTCCTCCACAAAATCACTGTGAATATTAGGGATGTGCTCCACTTCTCCTCGGACCAGAGAAGCAGGAGCATATCGGGGGGCTTCGCCTCCCCTTAAGGCAGAGGCAAAGAGGATCAGGGGAGCTGTGGAGCATGGCGGAGCAGTTCGAGGTGAAGGCGGATCCTTCGCCTCGATCTGGAGCTCCGCAAAAAAGGTAAGTGGGGTTTACTTGGTCCTGCTGCTGTCGCTGCCGCCCATGCAGCGACGGCGGCAGGGCCAGGTAAACCCTCCTCCCTCTCCCTTACCTACGTCCATCTGCGGTCCCGCGGCTGTTTCAATTGAGCCCGAGGACTCAACCGGGCTCAGGTGAAACAGCTGTGAGACCACGGATGGACACAGGTAAGGGAGAGGAGGGAGGGGGGTTTACTTGGCCCTGCCGCCACCTGTGCGGCGACAGCGGCAGAGCCAGGTAAGGGGGAGGGGGGTCTTACCTGTGTCCATCATGGCCCGTCCCAGCTTCACTAGAGCCCGCTGCTCAACCAGGAAGTGTAGGCCGCAATCGGGGCCTACAGTTCCTGGTTGAGCCGTGGGCTCTAGTGAAGCCGGGATGGGCCGCGATGGACACAGGTAAGGGGGAGGAGGGAGGGGGGCCTTACCTGATGCCACTTCCCACCAATGCGGAGCTCCAATTCGGAGCCGGAGCTCCGCAGCGGAGCGGAGTGGCCCCCAGGCGGATCGAGGCGGGGCGGAGTAGGCCCGATCCGCAATTTGTGGATCGGGCGCGAAGAGGATCGGGGGGTCCGTGCACACCCCTAATGAATATACCTTGTCCACTTGAAAAAATTGTTCAAGTGATTTTTGCAATGGAGACTACATCTGCGAGCTTTTGTAAGGTGAAAATGTAGTCATGGGTGACTTCAACTACCTAAATGTAGAATGGGTACATTCATGCTCCAGTTGCAGTCCAGACATAAAAGTGTCCATATATACTCTACACAATTGTGCCCTCAAGTGGTAGGCAATAGAAACCAACTAGAGAGGAGGTAGCATAGAACATAAGCTGGGTGAGCTTTTATATTGTATTTTATATTATGGTTTTATACTGTTGTTTTATACTTTGAATGTTTTTAATTTTTGCAAACCGCCCAGAGAGCTCGGGCTATTGGGCGGTATAGAAATGTAATAAATAAATAAATAAATAAAAAGTCTAAGAGGAGCACAGGACCGAGAGATGACCAAGATGGTTGAGTAATGCAAAGGAAAAGACAAGAAGTTTTCCTGCAGCAAATTAAAATATTGTCTAAACAAGGAGAAAAAAAAAAATGCAAATAGAAGATATGCAAACAGAAAATAAGGGATGCAAAAAAAAAAATGGAATTTGAGGTGCACATCATTAATGATTAAGATCAACACTTAAATTTAAATGCATCAACATGGCTAGAGGACAGTTGGAGGATGATAAGGAAGTTAAAGGTGGATAAGGAGATGGCAAAGAAACTGAGGGCATGGCTAGACCAGGGGGGTGGAGGGTTATATGATGATTGTGAGATCTTCTTCCTCAGTCTACACATGGCGTGCGACATCCTGGGATGAAGAGGATGTTGCACCCGCCATTTTGTTTTTGTTTTTTAATCAGAAATGAGCTCAGGAGTGCTCCAGCACAAAAGGTGTGTGTGTGTGTAAAAAAACCTCCCACTCCACTCCCCCCACCCCACCCCAGATGGGCACGTTGCTCTGTGCCTGGTTCCTGACTCCTTGCGGTTAGTCGTGTGGAGATGGGATGAAAATGGGACACCTGGCCACACCTCCCACAGTCTCGGGATAATCCCAAGACCATGGGAAAAAATGGGATTAAAGTGTAGGGACATATCCTGGGGCAAGGGAGGGATCATCCCTCCCTGCCCTTGGGATGCCCTGTGTGTCATGTGGATGCACAGGGATGATCCCGGGACAATCCCAGGAATATCGCCCTGTTTAGCCATGCCCTGAGTTCCTTCTGTCTTCACTAGAGAAGATGTAGAGCAGATACCTGTGCACAAACTAGGGATGGCAGAGAAAGTCATTTGCTTTGCATTTTAATACATACTTCCCTAATGTTGCACTTTTTGAGTTAATATGTGAACTGAAACTCTGGCCATGGCTAGAGCAGGCCTATATCCCAGGATTATCCCTATGCATCCAAATGACACACAGGGGATCCTGGGAGCAGGCAGGGACGACCCCTCCATTTGCCTGGGATAATCCTTAGGTCTAGCTAAGGTCTCTGCTATCTTTTGAAATTGGCACTTCCCTGAGCTTGCAATGGAATTCTCCCAACAATGAAGGTGTAGGTGTAGGTGTAGGGGTGTGTGTCTGTGTGTGTGTGTGTGTGTGTGTGTTTAAATATACTAAAATGGTCAAGGGGCTGGAGGAACTCCCCTATGAGGAAAGGTTGCAACCTGTGGAGCTTTAATTTCAGAAAAAAGAAGTGAACAAAGGACGGCATGATACAGATGTGTAAAATTATACATAATGTGGTGATTGGGGGGATTTTTCCTCTCACATAATACTAGAACCTTGGGTCATCCGAAGCAGCTGAACGGTGGTAGATTCAGGACAGAGAAAAGGAAGTACTTCTTCATACAGTGCACATTTAAACTGTGGAATGCATGACTCCAAGGTGCAGTAATGACCACCAATTTGGATGGCTTTACAAGGGATTCAGAAAGTTTCTGGAGGAGAAAGTTTTAATGGCTACCAGTCCTGATGGCTACATGCCACCTCCAGCATCAGAGGCAATATGCCTATGTAAGTGCTGTGGAACATGGGTGGGAGGATGTTTTTGCACTCATATCCTGCTAGTGGGCTTTCTGTATGCATCTGCTTGGTCATTGTGGTGACAGAATATTGGATAGGTCTTTGGTCTGATCCAGTATGGCTGGTCTTATGTCCTTAAAAGCAGTGACAGTGGTAGAGATGTGAAGGCCTGGAAAAAAACTGGAAAAATTTGGGAAAACCCCCTTTTCCCCAGTTTTTTCTGAAGCCTTTTTGGGTTTTTTCCCCAAAAAATGGAAAAAATGAAAATAATTAAGAAAAATGGATTATGGGATGTTTTATTTTAGCATGATGAATAAAATGTTTAAGACAGGGTGTTCAGATATTTACATCTCCAAATGATTTGTAAAAACTATGTACAGTATTAGATTATTACAATTTCTGTGCAGTGAGGACAAACAAGTCCCTAGGTCACAAATTGAGGCTACAACTCTCAAATGCAAGAGCAGGATGCATTTCTGCCTCTAGGGGGCAGCACTGCCACTGAAGCAGAGACTGAAACTGATAGTGATGGCTATGGCTCAGGAAATGAGTCTGATTAAATTTCATGAACATTCATTTAATCTTGGTCCCTCCTTTTTCTCTAGGAATGGGTGCTTTATGTCCGCTTGACACTGTGGAGGACTAGTGGAGACATAAATATTTTTCTTTGTTTCTAATGTTGATGGTTTTCTCTGTTGTTTTTTGTAATTATTTTTTGCCTGCTCCTCATAAACTGGCAAAGCCAAAGAGGTTCCTTACAGTTCAGGTGTTCCTAACAGTTCAGGAGTTTGTAGCTCCATTTGTTACCAAAAAGGAAAAAAAAGTTTTAAAAAAATAAATTCAGTTTGTAATAATTGTTTGAATACACTTTACTTTTAATATACCAAATGTAATAATTTTATGCCAAACCAAGTTGGACATAATTACATTTTATTTTCCTAAAGTAACAAAGTGACTTTCAATCTGTAAAAAGTGCTAATATTGCATTATTTCAATTTTTCCAAAAAAATCCATTTTTTCCGAAACCCCACAGAAAAAAACTGGGGTTTTTTCCCCCATGTCTTCAAAATTTCCAGAAATTTTACATCTCTAGACAGTAGGGGTGCACAGATTGTGTAAAATACATTTTGTCTCTGTTTCTTGGATTGTCAGGTGCCTCCTGTTCCATCACCAGTAAGGGTGATGAGGCCACCAGTGAGGGAGGAAGCAGCAGCCACGCACCTCTCCACCGTGCCTGGGTCCAGCTCCAGCTGAGAGCCCCCTCCCTCCTGCTGCCAACTGTCACTGCAGAGGCCACCAGTGAGGGAGGAAGCAGCAGCCAGGCACCTCTCCATCCTGCCTGGGTCCAGCTCCAGCTGAGAGCCCCCTCCCTCCTGCTGCCAACTGTCACTGCAGAGGCCACCAGTGAGGGAGGAAGCAGCAGCCAGGCACCTCTCCATCCTGCCTGGGTCCAGCTCCAGCTGAGAGCCCCCTCCCTCCTGCTGCCAGCTGTCACTGCTGAACTTTGAAACTAAGAATGTGGTGCCTGAATTTGCATTCCTTTCCCCCCTCCTCCTCCCTCCCAATCCCCTTTCTTTTTGTGTCATGTCTTTTAGATTGTAAGCCTGTGGGCAGGGACTGTCAAGAAATATTTTGTAAGCCGCCATGAGAGCCTTTTTTGGCTGAATGGTGGCATAAAAATCCTTAAATAAATAAATAAATAAATCACCTGCTCATTGATGGAATCATTTTTTTCCCCATTTCAGAATTTGTGCGTTTGCACAAATATGCATTTAAATGCAAATCCACCCAAAGTGAATTTTTAGCTTTAATATTATTACTTTTATTATTTTGGTTGTTGTTAACATTTTGCATATTTTTCTGTTGCTACATTTGCACAAAAGTCGGGAAAGTTAGCAGAACAGCCCACAAGTCGGCAAAATCTGCCCTACTGAGAAAAAGGAGGTCTGCTGTGGAATCCACATGTCAAACTCACTTAGGGCTAATCTACACCAAGTAGGATATTCCACTATAAAAGTAGTATATAAAAGGCAGAAGCCACACTACTGCTTTATAGTGGTATTGAAGTGCACTGATACCTGTCGGGGACCATTGACACATACTATATACCACTTTCATACCACTTTCATAGTGCTATATCCTGCTTGGTGTAGTTGTGTCATGGGCCGAACAGTTGTAAGTGCACTTCAGTACCACTATAAAGCAGTAGTGTAGCTCCTGCCTTTTATATACCACTTTCATACCACTTTCATAGTGGAATTCTGGTTCCTGACTTGGAGCTGAGCAGAAGCAGGGAAAAGCAGCTGGCCCAGCTCAAGTAGGAGCTAGAAAAGTAAGCCAGATTTCCAGGGAGCGAGCGAACAGGGAGCGAGCTAACAGGAAGAGCAAACAGGAGTTTGACAGGGGGAGTTCGGCAGGGGAGGCCAAGGGGGAGGCCTCTAAAAAATAATAATAAAAAATAAATAAATAAAAAAAGAGGTGGGGGAAAAAAAGAAAAGCATAAAGAGAAAAAAACCCCACAAAACCACCACCAAACAAAAGCAAAAAAAAACCCAAAAGATCTTACTTTCCCTTAAGACATCCTCATATAGTTGTGTATCTTCAGAGAGGACACAACAAAGCAAAGGCAATTCTACTATAATCAAAAAGGAAAAAAACCAAAGCAGAAATCGACATTATGGATGGAAAGGAGTCCCTAGAGGTGGTGACCTGCAAAGGGTGTGCAATGTTCGTGTTTCTGCCTGAGCTCAACATGGCGTATACCTGCAACAAGTGCAAGCTGGTGGCACTTTTGGAAGAAAAAGTGAGAGGACTTGAGCAGCGAGTGTCCACACTCCAAGGAATAAGAGAAGTCGAGGAGTTCTTAGACCGAACGGTGGAACTGCAACAGCAACAAGAAGCACATGAGATTGAAGAACAACAGCCAGCTGAAGCCGAAGTGGAGTATGCTGAGGGGAGGAAAGCCAATGAAGAGGAAACTCCCTGGAAAAGAGTGACAGTTAGGAGAGGAGGAATTAGAGGGCGTTCTGCACTGGTGGAGCCATTGCAGTTAAGCAACCACTTTCAGCTTCTGGGGAATGAGACTGAAGGACAGTTTGCAGAGGAAGAAGTACAGGAGACACCATGCAACAGTGACCAAGAGACAGAAGGTAGGTCAACCAAGAAGAAGCGAAGAGTAGTCGTTGTGGGAGACTCCCTGCTGCGTGGGATTGAAACCCAAGTATTTCGTGAAGACCCATGGACTCGCCAGGTGTGCTGTCTCCCTGGAGCACAGATTAGAGATGTGACTGAAGGGTTACTGAAGCTCATAAAGCCCATGGACACATACCCCTTTCTTCTCATCCATGTGGGAACAAATGATGTCGCCAAGCAGAGCTACGAAGAAATCATTTCAGACTTTGAAGTTCTGGGAAGGAAACTGAAGAACTTTGGGGCCCAGGTAGTTTTCTCATCCATCCTCCCGGTTCTTGGAAGAGGATTAGAAAGGGAAAGAAAAATACTCCGGATGAACGACTGGCTTCGAAGGTGGTGCCGTCGTGAGAGTTTTGGATTCTGGGACCACGGGCTACGCTACTTGGAACATGGACTGCTGGCAAGGGATGGGTTGCACCTCACAAGGGCTGGAAAGAATGAGTTCGGCCACAGCATGAAGAACTTCATCAGGAGGGCTTTAAACTGAATCTTGCGGGGGTGGGAGACGTAAATTTTGAGGCAACAATGGATGAAGGCCAATGCACCACAGTACAGAGAACAGCTCCAACAGAGTCCCAAAATAGTGTCTGCAACAAGGTAGGAACAAAGCCAGACTATAAAACACATGGTCTTCGATGTCTATATACTAATGCCCAGAGCATGGGAAACAAACAGAATGAACTTGAACTCTTATTACATGAAGGCAAATACGACATGATAGGTATAACTGAAACCTGGTGGGATGACTCCCATGACTGGAATATAGCAATTGAAGGATATAACTTGTTCAAAAAGAACAGAAGAAATAGAAAGGGAGGTGGAGTTGCACTATATGTTAAAAATACCTATCCCTGCACAGAAATACAGGCGGATGAGACTGGGAGCCCCGTCGAGAGCGTCTGGATTAAAATAAATGGGGCTAGGAATAAAAAGAATATGATAATCAGAGTCTACTACCGACCACCCAATCAAGGAGAAGACTAGGACGAAACTTTTGAGAAACAAATTGCCAGTGTTTCAAGGAAGTGTGATGTAGTAGTGATGGGAGACTTCAATTACCCTGATATCTGTTGGGAGACCATTACTGCCAAAATCGGCCCTTCCAAGAAATTCCTGACATGTATGGGTGATAACTTTCTCCTACAGAAAGTGGAGGAAGGAACTAGAGGATCGGCAATCCTTGACTTGTTATTGACCAATAGGGATGACTTAGTGGATAAAGTGGCAGTTACGGGAACTCTGGGGGAAAGTGACCACGTCATACTTGAATTCTTGATTTTGAAGGAGACAAAAGTCGAGCGTAGCCATACACGTACTCTGGATTTTAGGAAAGCTGATTTTAATAAACTCAGAACTATAATAAGTAAGGTCCCGTGGCAAGGGAGCCTAAAAAGAAAAGGAGTGCAGGATGGGTGGGAGTATCTAAAAAATGAAATTTTAAAGGCACAGTTACAAACAATTCCAACAAGGAGAAAAGATAGAAGACAACAGAGGAAACCAATGTGGCTCCACAAAAAGCTTATTGATGAACTGAAAACAAAAAGGGATACATATAGGAAGTGGAAGGAAGGCCAGGCTACAAAAGAAGAGTACAGACAAGTGGCGCAGAAGTGCCGAAATGGCGTCAGGAAGGCTAAAGCTGTGAATGAGCTGAGATTAGCGAGGGATGCTAAAAGCAATAAAAAGGCTTTCTTCAGATACGTGAGTAGTAAAAGACAGAGGAAAGAAATGGTGGTTCAACTGCTTAATGAGGATGGCAAATTGATAACAGACGACAAACAAAAGGCTGAAGTGCTCAATTCCTACTTTGCCTCGGTCTTCTCCCAAAAGTGGGTCTATGACCCCCCTGGAAAAAGTGAAGCAGAAGTTGAGGGGGCAGGATTGCAGTTTGAGATTGATAAACAAATGGTCAAAGAACACCTAATTTCCTTGAATGAGTTCAAATCTCCAGGGCCCGATGAACTGCATCCAAGAGTAATGAAGGAGCTAGCGGAAGAACTCTCAGAACCTTTTTCTATTATCTTTGCAAAATCATGGAAGACGGGTGAGGTGCCGGACAACTGGAGGAGGGCTAACGTTGTCCCTATCTTCAAAAAGGGCAAAAAGGAGGAACCTGGGAACTACAGACCAGTCAGTCTGACATCCATCCCTGGGAAAATTCTGGAGCAGATTATAAAGAAGTCAATCTGTAAACACCTTGAAATCAATGCAGTGGTTACTAGAAGCCAACATGGATTTGTCAGGAACAAATCCTGTCAGACTAATTTGATCTCATTTTTTGATAGGATAACCTCCCTTGTGGACTGTGGGAATGCTGTGGATGTCATATATCTTGACTTCAGCAAAGCTTTTGACAAAGTACCACATGACATTCTGATTAACAAACTAGCTAAAAGTGGGCTAGATGGAACAACTATTAGGTGGATCCACAGTTGGCTACAGAATCGGACTCAAAGAGTACTTATCAATGGAACCTTCTCAAACTGGGGAGAGGCAACGAGTGGGGTGCCGCAGGGCTCAGTCCTGGGCCCAGTGCTCTTCAACATTTTTATTAATGATTTGGACGAGGAGGTGCAGGGAACGCTGATCAAATTTGCAGATGACACCAAATTGGGTGGGATAGCTAATACCCTGGAAGACAGAAACAAACTTCAACGTGATCTTGACAAACTGCAGTGCTGGGCTGAAAACAACAGAATGAAATTTAATAGGGATAAATGCCAAGTTCTACATTTAGGGAATAGAAACCAAATGCACAGTTACAAGATGGGGGACACTTGGCTCAGCAATACTACAAACGAGAAAGATCTTGGAATTGTTGTAGATCACAAGCTGAATATGAGCCAACAGTGTGATATGGCTGCAAGAAAGGCAAATGCTATTTTGGGCTGCATTAATAGAAGTATAGCTTCCAAATCACGTGAGGTACTGGTTCCTCTCTATTCGGCCCTGGTTAGGCCTCATCTAGAGTATTGCGTCCAGTTCTGGGCTCCACAATTCAAGAAGGACGTAGACAAGCTGGAGCGTGTTCAGAAGAGGGCAACCAGGATGATCAGAGGTCTAGAAACAAAGCCCTATGAAGAGAGACTGAAAGAACTGGGCATGTTTAGCCTGGAGAAGAGAAGATTGAGGGGAGACATGATAGCACTCTTCAAATACTTAAAAGGTTGTCACACAGAGGAGGGCCAGGATCTCTTCTCGATCCTCCCAGAGTGCAGGACACGGAATAATGGACTCAAGTTAAAGGAAGCCAGATTCGGGCTGGACATCAGGAAAAGCTTCCTGACTGTTAGAGCAGTGCGACGGTGGAATCAGCTACCTAGGGAGGTTGTGGGCTCTCCCACACTAGAGGCATTCAAGAGGCAGCTGGACAACCATCTGTCAGGGATGCTTTAGGGTGGATTCCTGCATTGAGCAGGGGGTTGGACTCGATGGCCTTGTAGGCCCCTTCCAACTCTGCTATTCTATGATTCTATGATTCTATGAATATCCTGCTAGGTGTAAATGAGCCCTGAGTTGCAGATTTTTCTGACATCCCCAGGTATGAGCATAAAATGATAGGAGCCAGCTAAGATAAAAGGTAACTTCAGCTACTATTTGCTGCTGTCTTTATTCTCCTGGCCAATTAATTTACAGCACTAAGTTCAATTACCACTAGAAGTGGAAGGGATGGATGTAAAGCTCCCAACTTCCCTTTCACATTTCCTCTCCTCAACCTGTAAGTTTAGCAAAGGTAATCTTGGGAGCAAAGATACAGCTTAAATGTGCTGTGTAAAAGTTAACGTTTGAAAGCAATTGCTCAGTGGGGAAGCCCAGCATTTCTGGTCTGCAGCTAAATTATGTTCCTGAAATGTAAATGATCATCGACTCAGCTAAATAATAAATAAAGGCACATTACAGAATAAGCTTCTCATTATATGTTAACCACAGAAAAGTAAACATCTTACTGATCTCACTCGTCCATCATTCATTCTCAGCGAGAGACTGAAGTGGAGAGAGCTGATGGTCCCGACTCCTGCAGTTTTCCATTTAATTTTATTTGTTTAACATTGTGGGGAGAAGGGGGGACGCAGATTGGCTGCATGGGTTGCATTTCAATTGGGGAGGAAGTATATTTTGGGAGGGCAGGTTTGGCAGCAAAGGTCAAAGACCAGCTCTTGACTATATCCCCGATTAAAGTAAAGACAAATTGTAGTGATGATTTAATTTTGTGGTTAATATCTTTTAACTCTCAGTACCCAGATATATAGGCGCTCCAGATTTTATTTTATTTTTTTAGTCGTATCCAGTTTGATACATGGAAAAGGGCATTCCTTAAATGGTGCCCTTGATTGCCTTCTTCTTTGATATATTTATGTTTTCTTCACCTTGCTTAAAAATAGCATTGAAGGCTTTGCTAAATGGATTCCAATGGTAGGTAAATAACATTTTAAAATCATATAAAAGCTTTTAAATATCACAGAAATCCTCATCAGGCAAAAATCTCCTTGTGACCAACACAACAGCCATTGTCTTGTGTTTCGTTTAGTTTCTCATCTTTGCAAGCTCAAGTTTATTCTGTTCTGTCTCTGCATCAATTTAAGTTTGTTTTTAAGAGTTGCATAAAAATCCATATGCCTTTTCATTCAATTTTCTCCTAATATACACATGTGGCCAGTAATCTCCTATAATGTAATACATTTTGTATGCTATTTTCACTAAGATTTTTTTTTTACATACCCTTTCTTCTAATAGATGGTTTTTTCACAAATTTCAGAGAAATGTGAATACTGAAGAACTGTGTTTCAGTTCGCATATTGGCTTGGGAAGTGCGAATTACTTAAGTACAGTTCAACATGGGCCCTTTCTACACCTAAGGATTATCCCAGGAAAATGGAGGGATTGTCCCTGCCTGCTCCCAAGATCCCCTGTGTGTCATTTGGATCCACAGGGATGATACGGGGTGTGGGGGGGGAGGCAGGTGTAGAAATGGCCAAGGGGAAATATCAGTTTCTTCCTGATTCATATAGAGAAGAATGTTCCACAGTCTGGTCTACAAAGTCCCGGATGGGGAGTCTTTGGTGGGAAGGTGAAAGGAGGCAGGGACAATGTGCCACATTGTAAAGGTGCACGCCTGCACCATTGCAGGGGTGGAGCTTGGGCTTATTTAAGCAAACTCCTCCCTTGGTTAGCACTCCTTTTCCTCTCTCCTTGTTACCTGTGCAGGATTATCTGGTCGCCCATTTTCCCTCTGTAGATTTATTTATTTAATTACATTTGTATACCACCCAATAGCCGAAGCTCCTTGGATGGTTCACAAAAACTTCTTATGAAGTTATGGACTCTGGCCCTAGTTCTCTCCTATCACCTGTCCATGCACATAGCTGGAACTGTAAGTTAGGATTTATGCCGTAGCAGAATTAAACAACCTGTTATAACTGTGGCATGTGTGGTAGCCATCTTAAAGCAAGCATGGGGAACTCATGGCCCTTTAGACGTTTTGGCCACAACTCTAATCACCCCTAGCCAGTTATAGGCCTCACATCTGGAGGGCCATATGTTGCCCACTCCTGCCTTAAAGCCTGAGCTGAGAAAGATGTGGAATTCCCATCCACGACAATAATGTATTTCTGTTTCCTGGGTGTGCCATCTGCTATTGCAAACACACTGTTCATTTCTGCCTCTCTTTTATCATTCCGCTGCTTCCCCTTTGCTACTCCCAATGTCTACAGCACGGTGAAGGCCACGTACAAATGTGTCTCTTAGTGGATCATTAAGTTGATCCTTAAAGGCATAAGGTTCTGACAATCTCTTTAATTTGGCAGCAAATGAGGTAATAGATTAACCTTCAAGCTGATTCTGTTCGTGGAGCCTGAAACCTTTCTTCTTATAAGCAAGGCTAAGGGAGATTTGAAGGTGGAGATGGCAACAGCGCAAACTGCTCAAGAGCATTCATCTGTTTAAAAGGCTGGCTGGCTTCTCTGCAGTGATGAGAGGGATACAAGTCTAGAGATGCATTTCCAGCTGCAAACCCAGCAGTACTCCTTTATGTTTCTTAAAAAGAAGATCATTAACTTCGAAATACTGTTCCAAAGCTTCTGTGTTTTCATGGAACAGTTTCACGATCTGTATAATTCTAGGGACTACAGCATGGGGACATCTGTCAGGTTTGCCTTCTTCCACTTGTTTTTTTTTTTAAATTGGGTTGGATCCAGATGTCCCTACCCATAGTTCCCATGCCAGCAGGACCAGTGCTACCATAGAGGCCACTCAGGTGGCCGCCTAGAGTGCCAAGCTAAGGGGGGTGCTGGGCGCAGCACAGCACTCACGCACGTTGGCTGTGAGCCGGCCCGGCCCAAGGATTCAGCTGGGTCTGAGCGGGCAAGATGGTGCCCTGCATCCACCCAGCCAAAGCGAAGCCAGGGATGCTGGGGTGAGGGTGGGGCGGCTCCACGTTCGGACTTCCGGAACCCACACGGAAGAGAGAGAGAGAGAATGTATGGGGGAATGGGGTGCATGGGGTCTTTGAGTGAATGCATGTGTTCATGCATGTGTTTGTTTGGAGTGAGTGATGCTGAGTGTGTGCGTGCGCGTGTGAGTTGGGGGGATGACTTGGAGGTGATATTCCTATTAAATAATGCATTTTAGACCCATAGATGTTCCTTTCCAATTTGTTTGCTATAATTGGCATGACGTATTTCTTGCACTTTAAAATAAATTTAGCAGTTTCAAGTTTTGTGCTTCTTATTTTTTCCAGGAAACATATGTTCTTAAAAATCAAAGTTGGCATTTTTTTGGGTGTGTGTGTGTGTGTGTTTGAACAGTAGCTCACCTTGCCTAGGGCGCAAAATAGTCTGGCACCGGCCCTGCATGCCAGCCCCCTGGAACTGCTACAGAAAGGGTCAAGAGATCCTACTGAATAGGGTGAGCCATGATACCAAAATTGAGGTAGGGGGAACCTTCCATTAGCAAAGCCCTTCCTTGTGCAGAAAGGCAGATCCTGGATCCAACCCCTCAAGTTCTTTCTTTCCCATTGATGAAGAAATTTGCAGATTTTAATAATGTCTTGTAAAATACAGAACAAAACCTGGAATGAAGTCCTCGCCCATTTGCACAACCTAATTCAACAGGACCATGTTGCATTGTTGCACTTGCCTGCTGTGTAGCGATTAGAGATGAGGAGCCCATCAAAAAGAGGAAGTGACAACCCTAAACCAATATCACAAATCTGGTTGAATATACAGGGATTCAAATGTAAACATAGCCCACTTCCCAGAATGGTTGAATTTGTGATTTTTGTTTTTATTTTCTAAACTAGATTTTTTTTAAATCAAGTTTTTTCCATCTTGTTTATGAAGAAATTTGTGGGGTTTGGTAAGGTTTTTTTTTAAAAAAAACCACTCTCAAATCCTCACTCATCCTTAACTGCAGCATACTCCAATCCCATGGTCATCATTGATTATGAATTTTGCAACTCATTCAATCAATTGTTACCAACTCTTGTTTGCAGTCTGCCACTCAACTTAGCCCATAAAACTGGCAAAAGCTGCATCTCATCCCATTTGCTACACCTGACTGACACTCTACATTCCATTTTATGTGTATATGAAATTTAGAAACTCAGTCAAACAGGTACTAACTTTCATGAGGTTAGTTTTGGACAAACTACAACTCTGTTGCTCTTCACAGATGTCCTGGGGAAAGTGGAAGATACATTTGTTAAATCACATTGATATGACAGAAGTTCTAGGTTAAGTTCACCCAGAGGAGGGGTGGCCCCGATATGGGAAAAATGAACAGAACACAACTTTCAAATATGGTCTCTGCATTTCAAACTTGATTAGAGCACTGTGGGGAATAGCCAAGGGGAAGGAGTGTACAGACCGTTAAGGGAAAATTACGGCCTTTCAGATGTTGGACTACAAATCCCAACATTCATTACCATTGGTTAGGGCTGATGGGAATTGCAGTCCAAGAATACCTGGAGGTCTGCAAGTTGCCCAACCAAGTAACCTTAGTTGGACCAAAGGCCTGATTCAACATCAGTCAGATGCATTTGTGGGGAGATTCTGTTATTGGCTTTGGTTGAGGACAAGAACTAGGGGTGGATGAACTCACCCACTTCTGACTCATCAGATGCTTGGCCCATTACTGCTGCCATCCACCCCTGATCATCAGGCCTCGTGAGCTTCTTTTGAGGCTTATCTTGGTCCAATGAGCACCCGGCAGCCATCCGCCTTCCCTACTGAAATTGCGTACCCTATACCGCTGCATTATCGGTGACCGTAAAGACCCCATTTACGCAAGGGTAAAAGTGAGAACGCTCTGTGCTTGTGCCACGTTTGCCTGACTGGGTCTGGGTGGGGTGGGGGCAGATGTGGGAGAGTCCATCAGATTTTTGGACTCAGTGGGGCACTTGAAACACCCCTACTGATAACCCCTAGAAAGAATTTAACAGCCAACTAGGGGAGAAAACCCAACTCATCATATTATCAGCTCGAATAATAATGATGATCAGCACCTGAACCAAAGGCGGTAAACATCCTTTTAAATTTCACTTGTTAAATAATTCTTTCTACAAAACAAGAGCTGGTGCTGCTGAATAATGGAACAGGGGCAATGGCGGCTTAAAGTGAGCGCTGTGTTTGTTCCATTATTAAGTCCTGCATCGTGGTACTACAGTGTAACATGACATGACACCGCTAAGTGAATGCAATGAAAGTTTAAAGCAAAATATACACAGTTGTGCACATACAATGATGGAACAAGGATCAGGTTCAAAACTGTTCTTGCAATCGGAAGAAGCAATCAAGCTCACTGCCTGGCTGGTAGTGGGGTAGCAATAAGTTCTGAAGTGCCAGGCCTTGTCATGGTTGCTCACACAGCTTATCCCCCACAAAGACACCCCCCTCCCAGCATCAAACCTAAGCTGCTGGCCAAAACAGGTTTGCCTACTTCCAAATAAAGATAGTCAATTCTGAACTGCAAAAGCAGTAGATGCAATAACACACTATCCGTTCCTTTCTTTAAACTGTGTGTGGCTTGGCTTATTTACTTGAGTCATCTGGGGCTATATTTTTTGCTCCACAGCCTCTTTTGCTGTAGTGCACCTGCTCTCTCCTTTGGCATGGAGTAAACAATTGCTTGATGGCTGGCCCTGGCCTTGGAAAAAGGAACAGACAAGCCAAACAGCTTTTGTATGCCTCTTTCTCCAGTTCTAGAGTTCTGTGTTTCTCAGAATTCAGCTAATCTAAAAGTAGCACTAGGCTGTACCTCTCAGGTGCATTTGCCTCCCCCCCTCCAAAGTTGGGTCTCAAAATGTCTGTCCATGGGGTTTGAAAAAGCCACTATGGACTTAGTTTAGTTTAAATCAGAATGATGAAACCATCTTTTTTTTTTCTTTTTTGGCATATCAGCTCCTTCATTTGGGGCCCTTAGAATGGGGATTTGTTTCCCCTCCAGCAACTTCCATGGCAAATGGATCTGATCCAATCAGGCTGTCATTAGCAGATACCACTTTGCTCTTAATGCCCAGTGAGAAAATACAGAAGTTGGCAAGATACAAAACCCGTTTACATTGATTATCAAAGTGTGTTGACACTTTGACAAGTCCAGAGAGAGGGAGAGGGTGTGTGTATGTGTATGTGTGTAGGTGTCTGTTTGAAAAAAGGAGGATGGGAGAAATTTGCTGCATTCTTCTTATAAAACACTGCCCAACTCTTTGTAGCTATATATTTGGATTCTAAGACTGCAATCCTATGTATACGTATTTGGGAATAAACTCCACTGAGCTCAGTTGTGCTTATGTCTGAACAGAGTTGCAAAGATTCAACTTGTAAAATGATATGCATTGACCCGCTCTGTACTCTGAGAGGAAGGACTGGATGCAAATGAAATACAAAACAAAAAAACATAAAAACCCACACAGTGTTCAATAAAGACTTTGCTCTTCAGCTAACTATCTGAAAGCTTTAGATGTCATTTAGAATTGGAAACAGTTTTACCATTTAAACTGCTAATTTATTTATTTATTTATTTATTACATTTATTATTACATTTATTTATTACATCATTTATTACTTGCAGAAAATGTGTATATTAGGTAAAAATGCACATCTGGGGCGCAATACACACAAACATGCATACAAATTTTCACACCAATGTTGTAGTTGTTTTTTTTTGTGTGTGTGTGTGTTTTAAAAAGCATTCTCAAAGTTGAGGACAAACTGCAGTTGAAGGTGAAAACTTTCTCAAAGTTTGGGGAGAACTGGAAAAATGAGAAAATGAAAGAGAAACAGAAAATGATCAATTCATCCATCACTACTTACCATGAGACAACAGCTGCTCTGGTGGTTATTCAGTAGCCACAGAATATTGAACGCTCTCGTACCAATGCAATGCATGCTTTTTAGAGAAAGCAGATTCGAAATGCTTTGTAATTGACTGATATTCCCTATCTACACATTCTACTTTTGCATATACTATTTTGTCTACAGTCCAACGCCCAGTCCAGACTGGAAATGGCTGTGGAATGGTTGGAAGGACAGCAGGGGGTCATTTCCATGATCTTATTCATGCATAGTGATGGAAGAACATACCCTAAATGAGTTTGGTATTTATTTGTAAAAGAAGGAACTCACCCCTGGAAGGTCCAATGAGAATTCCTCCTCAAAGCAAATTCTCCTTCTGTGTAAATGATCCTTTGTGCATGTGTGGCATCAAATTCCATCTTGAGAACCATCCTTCAGAATCACGTAGTATCCCCTTGAAGCCGGAGCTGTGCTGGCAGTGGTAACAATGAGAGAAGCTGTTAAAGAGAAGGTAGGATGACTAAAAATTAGGGGTGGGACTATTGCCAAGATTTCCTCCTTCTCATGGAACTAAATTGTTGCACACAGGACACCTACAAATTTAATGGGGTGATCATGATGCTCAATACTCCTCCTTGCAGAGCCAGATAGGTGGCAGCAGTGATGACAAGGGAAGAAACACCAGATTGGGCAAGGAAACTGATAACCCAACCAATGAAATGCATGCACAGAAATGGCATTGTTTAGATTCAGATCGTGCATGCTAAGAAGGTCATGTTCAATTCTGAACTTAATAGTGAAGTCATAAATCACTGCCCCAGTCTCAGTACAAAGGTGAGTGTTACGAACAGGTGAGGTTCAACCAGTGAGCTGATTTATTATGAAATTACAGCAGTACTATTCCTACATAATGCTCGGGCTGCTCATAACAACACAATGGAGGCTGGTGGGTCCAATTCCAGTGGGCCTGTGAATCTACTCGAGGTTTGAGTCAGAAGCAGCCAGAACTCTAAAGGAGCTAGTCAAAGTGCTGGACCTATTTTGAAGGATGGGGTTCAGCACCTTGGAAAAGGTCCTTTAGAGTTCTGACTGGTTCTGGATAAAACCCAGAATGGATTCACAGCCCCGCCAAAATTGGACCCACCAGCCTCCACTGCAACAACCTTATTGATTTCGGGAACCAGTTTGATTTTGGGAACCAGAAGGTTTGAACATATAACACCTGCTCTGGTCCACTTGTACTGGCTGCCTGTATGTTTCCAAGCCCAATTCAAGGTGCTGGTTTTAACCTATAAAGCCTTACATGGCTTAGGACCACAATACCTGATGGAACGCCTCTCCCGACGTGAATATACCCGGTCACTACGTTCAACATCTAAGGTCCTCCTCCGGGTGCCTACTCCTAGAGAGGCTCGGAGTGTGGCAACGAGGGACAGGGCCTTTTCGGTGGTGGCCCCCAGACTATGGAACGATCTTCCTGACGAGGCTCGCCTGGCACCAACCCTGCTATCTTTCCGGTGCCAAGTTAAGACTTTCCTCTTTGCCCAGGCATATGGCAGCACATCTTAATCACCCACATGTTTAGATTTTAACGGTTTTTAATGCTTTGTGTGTGTATGTTCTGTGTTTTAAATTTTTAAATTTTGTATACTTGTTTTTATTTCAATTTTAGAATTTCTGTAAACTGCCCAGAGAGCTCCGGTTATGGGGGTAAATATTTAAAGAAGCACAGAAAGCAAACAACACCAGTCCCAGATCCTTTGGGGGATTCCACTACTTACCTCCCTCCATTACGAGAACTGTTTACACTTCTCCTCTGCTTTGTGTTCTTTAAACACTCACCAATCCATTAGAGTACCTTCCACTTACTCTGTGTTTGCTCAGGAGCCTTTGATGAGGGACGTCGTGAAATACTGCCTGCTACTGCCTGCCAACCACCACACAACGTCAAGTGTTGGCTGCTACTGCAGGATCTTCAGATGTCAAGTAATGATGCTGAATAGCAAATCTTCACCAAATATTCACATATCCAGGGAATACCTGGGTAATATTTGGGATTATCCCACATTCATTCTTTCTCCTAGATTATGATGATGATGATGATGCAAGTTTTGGTAATTTCTTAAAAAATACATGAACCAAAAAATTTCCCCCCTAACCCTAGGTAAAATAATGTATATTCAATACTGAAATTCACAGCAGAGAAGAAGCTGGAGCCAACTTCATTTAGTTCTGTTATGAAGAGACTCATCCTTCTTGCCTAATATTTTCATAAGGCTGGGGTCTGGGGTCTAAATCTACCTCTCCTGCATTCCCCATGGAACCCTCCAGGGCTCCCTAAATGGCCACGCCCTCTTTCCCTGGGCCCATCCCATTTCCCCAGACTACCGATGGTCCAGTGCTTTCCCAGCTTTTCTGCTGTTCCCCCTCCCCATTCTAAAAGGTTGAAATGCCCCTTCTCAGGCTTAGTTCCTGACAATAAGAAGTTTAAGCTAAAATCTGTTGATATTTTGGGCCCAATCCATTTTACCTTTGGCCGCTCTTGCTTTTGCCCCGCCCACCACTGGAGTGCAGCCTCTGAAAGTTTGGCCTAACTCGAATGCAGCCCTCGGGCTGAAAAAGGTCCCACACTCCTGCCTGAAGGCAAACATGAGAGTAACTATTCGCCTATGGTGAATTGCCGGGAGGTGTGCAAGGCATTTTGTAAATTGGAGGAGCATGGGATTTCTTTTCCTTTTTTTCAGGCTGTCAAAGAGGCCCAGATCACGTCAGCTTGCACACGCAGGCTAGCAACATCTTTTGCGGGCTCATTTCTTTTGTAGTCTTTTCGGCAAGGTCGCTTTAACCATTTGGCAAAAACAAATCATATTCCCTGCCCTTGTTCAGGGACACTAGGGACTCCAAAACTCATAAGTGAGGGGATGAGAAAGGATCCTGCTGCAATTTTTGTATGATCAGCAAGCAAGATGGCATTCCATGTTTGCAACCATGAAAAGTATGTGGCTGTACAGATACACAGCCTCTTGACAAAGAGCTATCGCCCTCAGGGACTGCTGAATCCTGCTGAATGGCATTTGTGCTCTGGAGCAGAATATACAAAGAGCTTGGTAGGAGCTGTTGCTTTGGCGAGTGCTGAATTAGTTGCTAATGGTAATGGGGAGAATCCAACATCCTTTGTTTTTCTCGTGCAACATTACCCAGATTTACTTGGAGCAGACATTTGTATCGTTTATATATGGGCCACAGTTAAAAACAGACATTCGCTGCACTTCATTCTCAGTGAGCCTCGGCAACCGTCTAGACTTTCTCATCTGCAGCAATTTATGAGAGAGAGAAATTGTTTTCTTCTCTTCAGTTAACTCATTTGGAAGAGGCGGCCAAAGCCTCTTGATTTTCTCAATTGAAAATCATGATTTATTTTTCTTGGGGGAAAACACTTAAATAAAAAGAAAAGATCAAGTGCTTGCAACGTTTTCCCTTCAGAAAGACCTTGAGAAGAACCCTCCCCCTTTTCAGCAAATGGACTTGGTGGTTTTGAGCTTGTCCGTGCATGCTGGTTGTTCGAATGGGGAGGTATTCTCATTTGGGCTAGGGAGAACAGATACTGTAGATCAAGGGCAGGCAATGCACGGCTTTGAAGAAATGTAATGCTTTTGGCCTGAACAATGCTACTCCCAGCAAAAACATAGCTGGCTAATTCCAAAGCATCAGGCAAGAGCCATCTGACAAAGTCAGTGTGTGTGTCAGCACGCATAACTCTTGGAGAGCATTCCCATTTTGCATACCCATTCCACTCTCCACATGTCCAGAAACCATAGTTGTGAGTTAAAGAAGCCTGACAGTTCTTCCTGAATGCCTATTGGAGAACATGTGACCTCACCTTCTCCAATAGGCATTCAAGAAGAACCCCTGGACTCCTGCTAGTGCCGGGTTGTTTTTTAATACAAAAATTAGAAAGAAGACCCTTCAACAACTGCCTACACTTAAAGCAGTATGTGGAAACCCTGCCCCCCTCCCAAGCAGAAAATTATTCAAAATCCCCACATCTCCCAGCCTCTATCACCAGAGTTTTAATTGGGATGTTTTTGTTTTTTACTCTAGAAGAGTTCAACTGGAATCACCACCACCTGCTCAATGTACACTGCATGAATATGAATACTCAAGTACAAAGTACATCATCTTCATTTGTGCATGTTTCTAAAACATTTTCTCCTATTGAGCATGCTCACAAAGGGCCTTGCTAGACGAGGCCTTAGTGTGCTGTGAGGCCCGGTTTCCCTGCTGTGCAGATGACGCACAGGGGAATCCAGGCCCAGGCCGCACTGAAGCCTCCCCTAACGCACCATAAGCGAATTCGCTTATGGCACACCTTTTCCACAGCCCTGTCTAGCAGGGTCCGTGGCTTTTTGCGGCTACTCGTTTACTCGCGAGGACCCGGGAAAAGCCCACGGACTGGGCACAGCGCTCATATGAGCGCTGTGCCCATCGGCCCGGGGGGAATCCCGGGGGGGGGAGAGGGGCAGGGGGAAGGCCAGACCCGCCAGGAGAGAGGAGGGGAAGCTGGACATCAGCGATGGCAAGGGAGGGGGCAAAGATGGAGACGGGGCTGCCAAGGGAGGGGGCAAAGATGGGGACGGGGCTGCCAAGGGAGGGGGCAAAGATCAGGGATGGGGCTGCCAAGGGAGGGGGGAGAAGATTGGGGATGGGATCGGGGATGGCGGATGGGGGAGGACGAGCGAGCAGGCAGGGGGCCATGGGGAGAGATCAGCAGCGGGTGGGGGGCTTAAGTAAAAAAAAAACACTTACCTTCTCTGGAGTCTTCGGGCCGCACGTGGCCCCTTTAACAAACCAAAAAAAAATGGCCGACGCTACAGGGCTTCCGCAGTCCCTGCACGTCGGCTGTCTAGGAGGCGGGTCGGCGCATGCTAAATTTAGTGCGCCGTCGCCCCGCCTCCCTGCCGGCTTATCCGGCAGGGTCTAGCAAGGCCCTAAGTATGCCTTTCCTGGTCAATATTTCTGAAAAGTCAGGCTTGGGGGGGGGGAATTAATCCTTGACGAAGAGTGTGATTGATGTGTACATTCTTCTTGGTTATCAAAACATCTCAGGGAAAGTGTCCTCCCAGTCATTCTTCAGGTCTTTGTAAAACCAAATGAGAACAATGCTCACAAATGAAAACGCTTCAGATCAGAGATAACTGCTGAGAAGTTTCATGCATTTGATTCATGCCAAAATCATGTTTCTTTTCATTCCTGTCCAGGATCTGCAGATCATCAAGGCATAATAGTCAACATGAATCAAAGTTGCTTCCTCTTAGAAATCAGCACACTTGGCTAGATCATGTTGGAATCAGCACGGAAAATAATCCATCACTTCAGCATTTTATTAAAGCTCCCTGGGAATGGCTGGGACACATTTTCTAATGCCTTTTCATTTTCTATAGTTTCTTCCCAGCATTCTCTATATTATATTATGGCCTAGCACAAGCAGGGATGCATGAATGATCAATGTTTGAACTTGCCAAAGTTCTCTGAACATAAGCTCGTGGCTTGTCTTTCCTCCATTTGTGCTTGTGTTTGTGATCGCTGTTCATTTTGTGCGAACAGGACAAGTACCCCAAATGAACAACACATTGCACAAAAAATCTCTGAATTTGCATACATTTCTGAAATTGTGCAAATTCTCCCATTGATTAAAGCCTGGGTGATTTTAAAAATTGCACATTTTTGAAATTTGCACAAACTCGAATTTCCAAAAATGAATGTGAGCACACGTTTGAGAATTTGGGAACTTTTTCAGCAGTGGGGTTCTCCTGCTCACTGTTATGAACAGAGCATGCATGCAGAAATGAAATTCTTGTACAACCCTAGGCACAAACCCAATGCTTGTGTATGCTTCCTCCTCCTCTCCTCAAAGGTGAAGTTCACCCTACCTTTCCTCTGCTGTTACATCTGCACCAAGGTTAATATGAACAATGGTTATCTTCTAAATAGAGTTTGCAAACCAATTTCAAACGGTGGTGTAAAGCTGTGATTTGACGCAGACACAATGCTATACCACATTTAACTCTGAAAAGGAAAGAGGACACATTTGCATGGGAGCCTACCAAATGATTCCAATTCCTGAAAACATGATTAAAGGACTGGGAAGTGTTACATCTGCATCACGCCAATGTCAATGTTTTTGGTAAATCCATTTTTATAGCCAAGTAGCACCAGACTGTTTTCCCACACATTTCTCCATGACTGGGGTGTGCCTGCTGATGCACGAAACATCACAGCACATGCTAGCAGACTGGGGATGCCATTCTGTAAGGGTACAGGACAGGATGTTGTGAATATTATTCACCCTAGTCCCTCTAACGTTACATGTCTGTACATATTGAGTTTATCTTTATAACTGTGCATTCTTGTTATGGATCTATGGTTTCAAAAGTATCTCTAGGGTGAGAATGGTGGATTTGCAGAGAGAGAGAGAGAGAAGGAGGGGTGAAGAGGGTGTGATATATAAACTCTGTGGCAAGCCTGTGTGAAGTAGATAGGGAAATGGTCTGGTAGAGTTAGGGGGGAGAGAGAGAGAGAGAGAATTAAGGACACAGTGAAGGTCTGCGGTGGTGGTTTTTTTTAATCATTTGTTATTCTAAATTTGTAACAAAATAAAAAACATAAAAGAAAATAAAGAAATAAAAATAGAAAGACATATGCAACTACATACGTCAAAAGCCTCAGTTTCAAATATCAAACAATTGTGAGACGATTGAGAGTGTGAAATAGATTATTTGCCGGTGGAGATTACATATTGATAGAGCCATTAAGAGGGTTTGTTGTTTATTATTCAACAACATTATTGGAATTAATAAAGTTTTCTTTTGTTTATCAAATCCTAAGGCCTCCTGCTCATGGCTACATAAGGGGAAGGTAATAATGGGAGAATATAAGGTCAAAGCATAAAGTCTGTGTGTCCTCACAGAGAGTGAGTAAAGGTTGGGCTTGAGCTTTAAAAGTCCTGATGTGTGCGGGAGAGAAGGTACTTCCTGCTGGGGGTGAGGAAGGCCTTAGGAAAGGGGGATTCTCAGTAGGATGGGGGCAGGAATGCCATAGTCCCCCCTCTTCCCCCCTTTACATCTGTGGCTTTGGGCACATAGGCTACATCATCAACATAGGCCAGCTTGAGGAGTTGCATAGGTGCTTTCTCATGCACAAATGAATCTGCAGTTGGACATAGCCAGTACAGAGCTCAAAGATACTCAGCATTGTCAGTGGTAAACTGCGCTTCACTCTTTTGGCATCACATAGTTATGAACCTCATTAAAAGCTGCTTTCAGCTGGAAGTGTGAAGAAGAGTCACTGCATGCCCCAGAGACTGGTCTCAATTTGGAAGCCCTCCAACTGAGCACTGCTTTGCTTCCGTCTCCTGTTCACTTTCCCAATATCATTTCCCCTGCCATCGCCATGACATATTTGGCATGCTTTGCCCCATAGCTCTGCACAAAGTCTGTCAGCCTTCTCTCTAATTTCTTTCGAAGTAGGAACGCAAATATTTACAATTTCTGCTGCTCGGCCTAAATGTATCTCCTTGCTCTGTTGTGCTGAGTTGCCGGGAGCAAAAACAGACAGCACATCCTTCACTGGAAGAGCGATACCCACGAAGTCGAAGTTGGCACATTGCCTTTGTAAAAGCCACTGCCTCCATTCTGAAGTCTGCTGGCACTACAGATTGTCTTGGAGATTTTATAATTCAGAACTTCCTTTTTTCCCCCCAAAGTTCTGACAGTTAACAAGAGCAGCTGTGGCCAAATGGCCTGTCCACCTTAGCACCAAAAGGTGTACCAGGTCACTGCCTGAGTAAACATAGGGGGTGCATGTGCCCTGGGGAAACCCTGCAGATGGTTGAAACTTCTGATACACCACCTGAGCTATACATGTAGCTCAGTGTGGCTCATGGTAAGGCTATTCCAGATTCATGCCACGATAAAGGTGACTCCATTTTGTATGATTTAGGAGCAATGCATTGCATCGTCAGGGATAACTTCAGCTAAAGCTTTTCATTTTGGATCTTGCTCATTGGTTTAAAGGAATGTACACAACATCCACCCATTCCTTCATTACATTTCTACACCACCCAATAGCCAAAGCTCCCTGGGTGGTTTACATTGCGCAGAAAAAATACACAAATAATTTTGTAAGAAAGTTCGGAACAATTTACATAATTTATGTTAGTATGTAACATTAAGCATATTGTCCCCCCCCCCATTCCATTCAACTCTTTCCCACTTGTCTTTTTCATCCTGGCATATGTCTCAGCAGTAACCTGCGCATTTTCCTGTGAATGGATTTGTGTAAATTTTGGAGAAGTAAAAGTAATCCTCCAAATGCCTGGATCAGATTCTTAGAAATTTAATCTGATTTGAGTCTGTCTTGAATTTCTCCAGCACACATCCCAGAGATCCTGATATGGATCACTCTTTCCTCTCTATTATCAGCAACAAAGGAAGACTGATCTTTATAAGGATTGCTGGAGGAGGAGGAGGAGGAGGAGGTGGAAGGCCATTTCTCCAAACCCACCCCCAGCAATGCTGATTCAGACCATTCAGAAAGAGGCATCCATCACTGGGAGGAAATTCAGGGTGTGGGTTGGGCAAAGCATCCTTGGGGGGTCTCAATGAAGGCCTTAGGTGGTGCATGTGATACTCACAGGTTGTAAGCTCTGAGGCCTTAGTACAGACAAATCAGCAAGAACATTTTTAAAAGGTAAGGTAAGAGGATAAGATTTCTAGTAATACTAATGGCACCTGCTATCTCCCTCTCTTTTGTTTCTGACCTAGAAGTGTTTCCCATAGGTGCAGTGGGAGGGAGGGGGGCGACCCCAGACTTACCTCCTTCTGGGATCAGTGTCCAAATGGCCAGTGCGACGTCAAGGTTGGGAGGAGGGATGTCGCATGAGTGGAGGTGGCCATTTTTAAAAAAGTTACAGGAGCTGGAGCGCACTCATGCTCCCCTTGCTCCCGTCAAACCATTACCCCCCTTAAACACACACATAGTTAATCCACCCCTGTGCATTTATGGAGTCAGCTTTTATCCTTTACTTTGCTGATGCTGAGCTCCACTGCTACTGGTGGAAGTTTCTACTCCAGCTTTCTCCAACCTGGTGCCCTCCAGATCTATAGGATGGGCACTTCCTGCTCTGCACTGGAAGTCCAACCAGCCAATAGGAGTAATAATTTAACTGAAATAAAGACCCTGCCGGTGCCTGACTCAGGTGTAGAAGGTTTCTCACTCATGATGCCAGCCAGCCCACTAGCACTTTCACACTGTGGAAATGTGGATGATTGATTTCTACGAGTCCGAGCAGAAACGTGTTCCCTCTCCTTTCCCACAGCCAGAATCAGCAGCCAGTGTTTCCCACTCCCCCAAACACTGCAATTGGAGGAGAACATGGTCATGGACAGTGCCGTAGCAATTCTTAATTGGTTAGCCACAGATGTCAATATCAAAGCTACCCCTCACTCCACTCAGCATCTTCTAAATATGGAGATATTCTATTATTTATTTATTTATTTATTTATTTATTTATTTATTTATTTGTGTCCCACCTTTTGTCTAATACTGGGTCTCAAGGTGACCTACTGGGCCTCAAGGCGGCCACTTGAGACACACATGAACAAACAGCATTAATGCCTGAAAAACAGCTGGATAATTTCAGAGACTTTAGAAGCTCTGATTGGGCACGTCTCCGCTCTGATGTTAACTGATGAGTTTGGAAGCAGCCAATCTCTGCTCTAGAAGATTGAATGCTCCATGGATGTTTGCAGTTGCTATATAATTCCAGGGTGGAATGCACACCCCTAATGACCATCCCTGTGGCAAAATATTTCTCTTATCCATGGTGACATTGAATTCAGCAGCCCAATAATTCCCCTGGCCAATTATGCCAAAAAATATTAAATGTAGAGATGTTGTACTATTTGTTTCATCCATGTTGCAGAAAGTTTCTCCCACCCTGGGTGAAGTAGAGTTCAGGCAATCCAGTGATCCCCATGTGAGGAAAACAAACTCCAAATCTTTGCTGATTGGACCAGGAAAGAGCTACAGTGTATGCATGTATATATTATTTAAGGAACACCATGGAAAGGGGATAATTGTGTCCTTACAAAAGGCACCTGGGACCCTGTGGGACAAAACAATGTGTTTTATGGTCCTCAGTTTCTGAGTATTTTCTTTACATCAGCAAATCTGCTGCTTTGTTTCATCAAAGCAAACACAATGTCTGGAAGGAGTTCTGTCAGGGGACCCATCCCTCGAAACACCTCATGTCTTTTTTGTTCTGTTTTCCTGGATTCCTTAAATATTTTATACTGGCCGCAAATTAAAAGACAAGTAATAAGCAAAATAACACACTCGTGATGACAATCCTATCTTATCTGTATGCAATTTCTTGCGAAGAGGCATGAGAAAGAAAACTGGGCCACCACCAAGAAAAGCAACTCCATACTGAGGGCCTGTATACATCTGGATGGAACTAAGTATGGAGTGATGAAGAGCAGAGAGCCACAGGCCAGCTGAGCTCAAGATCAGTTGAGGTGGGGCACCTAAAAGGTCTAATTCTGAGGAGGAATCTATGGCCAGATCAGTTGAGGCGAGGCACCTAAAAGGTCTAATTCTGAGGAGGAATCTATGGCCAGATCAGTTGAGGCGAGGCACCTAAAAGGTCTAATTCTGAGGAGGAATCTATGGCCAGATCAGTTGAGGAGGGGCGCCTGAAAGGTCTAATTCTGAGGAGGAATCTATGGCCAAATCAGTTGAGGAAGGGCGCCTGAAAGGTCTAATTCTGAGGAGGAATCTATGGCCAGATCAGTTGAGGAAGGGCACCTGAAAGGTCTAATTCTGAGGAGGAATCTATGCCCAGAACAGTTGAGGTGGGGCACCTGAAAGGTCTAATTCTGAGGAGGAATCTATGGCCAGATCAGTTGAAGCGGGGCACCTGAAAGGTCTAATTCTGAGGAGGAATCTATGGCCAGATCAGTTGAAGCGGGGCACCTGAAAGGTCTAATTCTGAGGAGGAATCTATGGCCAGATCAGTTGAGGCGAGGCACCTGAAAGGTCTAATTCTGAGGAGGAATCTATGGCCAGATCAGTTGAGGAAGGGCACCTGAAAGGTCTAATTCTGAAGAGGAATCTATGGCCAGATCAGTTGAGGAAGGGCACCTGAAAGGTCTAATTCTGAAGAGGAATCTATGGCCAGATCAGTTGAGGAAGGGCACCTGAAAGGTCTAATTCTGAGGAGGAATCTCTAGCCAGATCTACACCAAGCAGGATATTGCACTATGAAAGCGGTATGGAAGCGGTATATAAAAGGCAGGAGCTACAGTACTGCTTTATAGCGATATTGAAGTGCACTGACAACTGTTGGGGCCCATTAACACATACCACTTTCATACCACTATATCCTTCTTGGTGTGGCTTCTGCCTCTTATATACCGCTTTCATATTGCTTTCATAATGTTTGGGGTAGATCTGGCCCAAGGAACCAGCAGAATGGCAGCAGGCTCAGAACCAGCAAGTCAGGACCAATGAGGCAGAAGATGCTAGTCTAGGATGGGGGTGCAGAACCTAAGGCCCAAGGGCTAAATCTGGCCTACCTGGGGATCCTAAATCCAGCCATCCAGGTTTCCCTAAAGGGCTCCACACTTTCCCCTTCACTAGCAGTCATTTCATGGTTTCTCCACTTTTGTACAGTTCCCCCCCCTACCCTAATTCTAAAAGGTTGGAATGCCTCTCCTAAGGTTTAGTTACCAGGAGGAAGAATGTCATACTAAAATATGCTGCTATTTTGGCCCCACCTCCTTTGGGCTCATCCCTTTTGCCATCTGTCCTGCCCATCACTGGAAAGTGGCCCCAGAGGGCTTCTCCAAAATGGAATTCGGCCCTCGGGATGAAAGAGGTTCAACACCCTTGCTCTAGAATTTGCCTACCCCACTACACCAAACTGGGTAGAGTCCAATGTTCCAACTTAAGTAAGGCTGACTCTATCAACTAGAGATCCTTTGGACACTAATGGTACACAATATCAGGGCTGGGCCTTCGCTGCTGTATGAAAATCAGGCGTCAAACACAGAAGAAAAGTACTGTTGCCAGGGAAAAGTGGAAGCCTGACCTGGAATGGAAGCCTTTATCATTCTTCCGTGGGACACACCAATGACTGCTCTTGTTACTAGAGCATGTCACAATCTAAGGAACACGTCACAGACTCAGGAACACTCCAGCCTGTTGCCCATGTGGCTTTCCCACATGGGGCATCAGTATGCAGATGTGTAGGTTCCCAGTTCTATCTTAGCAGTTGATAAGGAAGCATTCACACAATACCCCTGCATATGCCGAACAAACACATGAAGGAAGCAGCATCATGTCTGCTTCATGCTGCCAGTATGCGTACATGTCCCCCCACCATGGGGGAACAGATTTGCATCATGGCCCAGTGAAAATCAGGAAAAGACAACAGGAGATCCAATTGCGGATCTCCCACGTAATTTGGCTCTTAGTCATTTGCTGCACAGAAGACAAAGGAAGACAAAGCCATTTTCATGCGGGAGGCTGACATCTCCTTCCTTGCATTGTTTATGTGACTGCTAAGGTTACCATGTTAATGCAGAAGGAAAGCAGAACACTCTTTGTGCTGTGAAGGAACATGATCTTCTAGCCAATGGTAGTATTATTATTTTTTACATTCACATTACAAACTCATTGAGGCAAAGGGCCACTTGAAGTCTCGTGCAAAAACAGCTCCAATGAAATCATAGAATCATAGAATAGCAGAGTTGGAAGGGGCCTACAAGGCCATCAAATCCAACCCCCTGCTCAATGCAGGAATCCACCCTAAAGCATCCCTGACAGATGCTTGTCCAGCTGCCTCTTGAAGGCCTCTCGTGTAGGAAAGCCCACAACCTCCTTAAGTAATTGGTTCCATTGTCATACTGCTTTAACAATCAGGAAGTTTTTCCTGATGTCCAGCTGGAACCTGGCATCCTGTAACTTGAGCGCATTATTCCATGTCCTGCACTCTGGGATGATCAAGAAGAGATCTTGGCCCTCCTCTGTGTGACAACCTTTTAAGTATTTAAAGAATGCTATCATGTCTCCCCTCAATCTTCTCTTCTCCAGGCTAAGGTTAAGGGATCATGGTGATTCCACTGCACTTACCATTTCCATGCTGCCAGAGGCAGGACAGCCAGATATTGTTTGATCAGAGTGAGTTCTACCACCTGTGTACAGCTCTCTGGTTATACAAACACAGAAAGCTTCTTTTTTTTCTTTTTTTTTAAATAAGTCCAGTTTCTAGCACTTTAGGTATCCTTTAAGATGCCTCTTTTAATGGTGTGCTGCTGTAAATGATGAACTGGTTTTAAACATTTCAATTATTTGTATGTATTTTATGGTGTTTTTATTTGTGTTGTATCCCACCTCGATCCAGAGGGAGAGGTGGGTAACAAATAAAATTATTATTATTATTATTATCATTCCCTTTCGCATCTGGGTATTCTTTGCCTATATGTTGGACAATAAGAGCTCCTGTTGTTTTGTAAGGGAAAGAATGGTAGATGCTGTGGTACATTGCATCTCTTTTCACTGATCTCACTGAGAAGGACCACCCTTTGGATGGCCATATCCTCTCCCACAGGGTCCCTTTAAAACAACGACACTCCTCATTTTCACCTCTGTCTTGGTAAAGTTGACATTGTCTTGGGTATAGCCCTGTAAGGTCCTCTCAATATCTTTAACCTCCCCACTAGCACATTGTTGTTGCTCTTTTCTAGGCATTTCTCCTTGTTTGTGGGCCTTTCCCTCTTCAGTTTCCTCCATCCTGGTTTTTCTCTGTAGAAATGCTGGTGGTGCTTAACCTGCTCCACCTTTCTAACGTTTGATTCTCCTTTCCTCTCTCCATGGTTCTCAAGTTCCCATGAGCACCCCTCACACTCCTGAAAGGGCCACACCAGGTCCTTCAGCCACAATGGTCCCTGAAGCACCAATGGCTCTTAATGAACTTACCTCAACCATGGAATGAGAGGAGGAGGCTGCATGACCACCCAGCCCTAGAGGGCATTAGCAACAACAGGTGCAGTAGCAAGTGAACTCCTGTCAGCAAACACACTCTTGAGGGCCTCCCAAAAACCCTAACTCCTCTGAAGTAGGAGTGTTTATTAGTAGGAAGGCTCCTCAAGAGTAGAGGACTCCTCCTCAGGAGCTGGGAGTTTGGAGGACTCAGTTTTTACTGTTTGCAGCTCAGGATGGGGGAGACTCAGGAACAGTGACTTACACCTTCATTTCCAGTCCATTCACTGGTGGAACAGCACAGGCCCTGTGCAATATGAATCCCAGCTGCATTGCCCATACTTTTGACTGCTGACTTTGCCTCGATCCTGAGATCATTCTTGTCTCTTGGCTTTCTCCTTTCTCTTTAAACCTGGCTTTGCTCAATGACCCAACCACGGGCCAAACTCAAGCAGGGCAAAGCCTAGTTCACTCCAGACCTCCTTCCCCTTCGCTCCCTTGTTTGCCTCCTCCTTCCTACTGCCCTGCCACATCAGCCTCTTTTCATTCCAAACTTGTCACCCTGAACAGTTGTCAGTCAAGGTATAAATGCCTCCAGACCAGCAAATGATCATGCCCCCGTGTCTGTCTCTACTGTAGTTTCTTCCTGGTTCTGCAGTGGTCAGCAAATCCTCATTGCTTGGTTCACTGATGGCCACTGAGTTCTGACACTGCCCTGGCACAACTTTTGCATTGGAATGGCAACCTCCCCCAGCCTCTGCAAAAGGCTGACAAAGTACTACTGCTAATGAGAAGTAGTGATCATCCAAAATCTATGTTTCATAGCTCAAAAGTACAGACCTTGGCAGGATCATTATATTCACCTCAAAACAAAGCAAGCATTACCAAGTTCTTCTCTGGCCATAGCTAGACCTAAGGTTTATCCCTGGATCATCCAGGGGTCAAACCTGTTCATGACACACAGGGGATCCAGTGCTCAGGCAGGGGCGAACCCTGGATGATCCCAGGATAAACCTTAGGTCTAGCTGTGGCCTCTGACTCCGATTAAAATATGTGCCAGAAAGTAACTTATACAGAATCAGCCATGGGAAACCATTCAAATAGCCCTTGGGATTATGCAGATGCTTCTTCCATATAAGATGGCCATTTTCCTTGGTTCAGATTCTGATGTGACCGGTGTTCCCTCACAAGAACATAATTAGAGTCATGCTGGTTCAGATCAAAGACCTATCTCACCCTAATCCCTTTTTAAAGCCAACTTAAGTCGATAGGTATCATTTTGCAGTAATTCCATAATTTAACTATGTGGTGTGTGTGAAGAAGTATGTGGACTACAACTCAGCACATCTCAGAAGAAAACTGTGCTGAATCACAGCTTGCTGAGCTCAGGGAGATGGGTCCTTCACCATAGGCAAGCTAGGAACCAGGCTGGGGGCAGGGGGGGAGAGAATTGTCAGTCCAGATATAAATAAGCTGCTAGGCCCATAGGCCTGTGAGAAACAGGCTCCTTATGACTACAGACAGAGATATAAACAGCTTGGTTCTTATTCCTTGTACAACCCTCTGGAGCAGCCCAGGGGACATCAAGAAGATCAATTCCTTCACCAGCAAAATTACTGACAAACAACCTTTTCAAAGTATGTTGAACTGACTTGCAATGATATTGGGGAAAGGGAGGCAAAAGGGCAACTAAGGCTGCAATCCTGTGCCTATTTGCCACGAAGCAACCCTACTGAATACGGTGGGTTCTGGGTAAACATCTAAGGCGGTGCTGTAAAATGACTGAGGGGTCAGAGTATAGTCTGTACAAGGACAGGCTAAATTGTTTGGGCCTTGTGAGTGTACCCCCTTTCCTACCCCTCTCCAAATCTAATGAGGGGGACATGTTACCATGTTAAAGGATAGAAAATTATGAATAGTGTAGAGAAAATTAATAGAGAGAACTTTCCTAGCCTCTCATATAATATTAGAATGCAGATCCATCTAGGGATGTGCAAATCGGCAAACTTTAAGCTTGCTGAAGTTCTCCAAATTCCACCTCGAAACTTGTTCTGACTTGAGTCTGTATCACACTGTGAGCTCTTGGGTTTTTGGTTTGTTTGTTTTCATTTCACGTAAAATTTGTTTGCATTTTCATATGCATTTGTCCAAATGTATGCATCAATCCCAACCGTGTCTCACCTCTTTCATCCGCTACCTTCGCTCTTGTTCCCGGGCAGCTGAACGCCTTTGGCGCAGGACCAGGGACAGGGCGGACTTTGTCCATTACAAATTTGTACTCTCCTCTTTCTCTTCTGCCATTTCATTGGCCAAACAGCAGTATTACTCAACGTTGATCCAGTCAAATGCTAGGCATCCTCAGCGGCTCTTTGCGTCCTTCAATTCTCTTCTGAAGCCTAATCCACCATCTCTCCCCGCCTCTCTGTCTGCTAATAACTTTGCCTCTTTTTTCAATGCTAAAATCCAAACTATTCGCTCTGATCTGGCCAGCTCTGCTCCTCTTCCAGTTCCTGTTCCTCATCTGCCAGTTCCTCCTGCAAATCTCTCTGCGTTTCCTTCGGTCTCAGCTGATGAACTGTCTACAATACTGCGCTCTTCGAAGCCTTCCACTTGCTCTCGTGATCCGATTCCTTCTCGCGTCTTTATTAATCTTATCCCTGCTATCCTCCCTTCCTTGCTTCATATTATTAATTTTTCTCTGTCCTCTGGTTCATTTCCTTCTGCTTTTAAACACGCTACAGTCTCTCCTATTCTCAAGAAACCTACTCTTGATAGGCTATCTCTGTCTAACTACCAACCTGTCTCTTTGTTGCCGTTTGTTTCAAAGATCCTGGAGCGTGTGGTCTACTCTCGCTGTCTTGATTTTCTTTCTAGTAACTCTGCTCTGGATCCTTTTCAATCTGGATTCCGTCCTTTGCATTCCACTGAAACAGCCCTTACTAAGATGACCAATGATCTTCTTACTGCCAAGTCTAAAGGCCATTATTCCGTTCTTATTCTCCTTGATCTAACTGCAGCCTTTGACACGGTCGATCATGATCTTCTTTTAGATTCCCTTCATGACCTTGGATTTTGTGGCTCTGTCTATAACTGGATTGCCTCCTATCTAGTGGGTCGCTCTTTCAGCATGTTGGCTAATGGCAGCTCGTCTTCTTCTTTTCCCCTTTCAGTAGGGGTTCCGCAAGGCTCGGTGCTTGGCCTGTTGTTGTTTTCTTTATACATGTTGCCCTTGGGTAATCTTATTCAATCTCATGGCCTCCAATATCATCAGTATGCCGATGATACACAATTATATCTTTCATCTCCGGATCTTTCTCCTGATGTTCACGATCGTATCTCGGCATGTCTTTCAGATATCTCAGCTTGGTTGCTTCATCGTCATTTGAAACTTAATATGGCAAAGACTGAATTGCTTGTTTTTCCTCCTAAACCTTCTCCTCATCTCTCATTTTCTCTTACTGTCAATGATGTTACACTTACTCCAGTCAAGGAAGTTCGTAGTCTTGGCTTTATATTTGATTCCTCGCTCTCCTTTATTCCTCATATTGAGGCAGTAGTTAAATCCTGTCGTTTTTTCCTGTATAATACTGCCAGGATTCGAACATTTTTGTCTGTCCCTTCTGCCAAGACTCTTGTTCATGCATTGGTTATTTCTCGGTTGGACTACTGCAACCTTCTCACTGGCCTTCCTTCTTCTCACATCAGTCCGTTGGTTTCTGTTCACCACTCTGCTGCTAAGATCATCTTCTTGGCTTGCCGCTCTGACCATGTAACTCCACTTCTGAAATCTCTTCATTGGCTTCCAATTCACTTCAGAATCCAATATAAACTTCTCCTGTTGACCTTCAAAGCTTTTCACTGTCTAGCTCCTTCCTATCTCTCGTCTCTCATCTCACACTATTGCCCCGCTCATGCTCTTCGGTCCTCTGATGCCATGTTTCTCGCCTGCCCAAGGGTCTCTACTTCCCTTGCTCAGCTTCGTCCATTTTCTTCTGCTGCCCCTTACGCCTGGAACGCGCTTCCAGAACATTTGAGAACTACAAGTTCAACCACAGCTTTTAAAGCTCAGCTAAAAACTTTTCTTTTTTCTAAAGCTTTTAAAACTTGATTTTGTTCTGACTTTATACTGTTGGTTTTACCCTATCCAGTGCCTGTTTACCCTACCCTGTGCCTGTTTGCATTCTCTTCCCCTCCTTATTGTTTTTTTATGATTTAATTAGATTGTAAGCCTATGCGGCAGGGTCTTGCTATTTACTGTTTTACTCTGTACAGCACCATGTACATTGATGGTGCTATATAAATAAATAAATAAATAATAATAATAATAATAATAATAATAATAATAATAATCAATTGTACACACTTTAATGCACATTTTTCAGATGTACTCATGCTGTAGAACACATTTTCTCAGGGGGGGGGGGTGTCTGCGAGTCACATTATATGCTCAGAAATAGAGGGACATTGGCTGCAGTTTGTGTCCAAGTCTGTGTTCAGTCCAGAAGGTGCAAACTGGGTAGCACATGTGGAGGCCTCAGGTAAGTCTCGCAGGTTGGTGGGCTGGCCGGCCGGCCAGCAAGTAAGGAACAAAGGCTGGCCACTGGGCAGAATCATCCAGAAGTAGTTCAGCTGTTTGGCAATGATATGTTTCAATGACAGCTGTATCAGTGTTGCTTAGCAACCCAACACAAAGTTCTTCTCATAGCTCAGCACCTCCAGCAGGCCATGTATTACCATACTGTTTTATTTACAAATATTACTTTTTGTGTTTAGAAATACATGTCCCAAGCAAGAATGGTAACAGTATTTAGTGAAATGTGTTCCTAACGATAAACCAGCAGTGGTGGTGGGGAATCCTGTACCGCATGTCTCAAATGTTTTGGAAATATTGAAATAGGTGGATACACCACCAAAAAGAGAGGGATTCAGGAATAAAATAGCACACCGTTCCTTAAAAACACACACCACAGCATTTGATTTTGAAATAGAGGTGAAAATACAGGCAGCAAAAAGGGAGGACACCACCTTCAATATAGCAAAATGTTTAACAAAAAAAGGGGGATATGAAACTCACTAATTAGAGTCCTTAAAATAATTAATGGGATTGTGGGATAGCATAAAAACAACTTGATTTGTTTTAAATGTACTAGGGGTGTGCACGGACACCCCGCTCCGCTTCACTTCCAGATCCGTGATTTGCGGATCGGGCTGCTTCGCTCTGCCCCCGCTCTGCCCATGTCTACTCCACTCCGCTCGGAGCTCGGGATACGGATCGGAGCTCTGTTTTTCCCCCCCATAGGGTTGCATTGAAAGCTAAAAAAGTAAACAACTTTTTTTCTGTTCAAGTTAGAAACCTCACGTTTGGCACCATGACACCTCATGGACGTATACACACGCACGCCAAGTTTCAAGGGAATCCCATCATCCCCTGATTTTTGGGGAATTTATGAAAATCGGGCACCCCATTCACACCCCTTTCCATAGCTCCGTCAATTTGCACGCTAAAAATCTCAAACTCACCACCATGAGAGCTTATCCAGGGACACACACGCATGCCCAGACTCAAGGCAGTCCCATCATCCCCTGATTTTTGGCGAGGCTCTAACCTCTAACGCACCACCCATAACCCTAATTCACACCCCTTTCGATAGCTCCGTCAATTTGCATGTTAGAAACCTCAAGCTTGGCACCATGATAGCTTATCCATGTGTCCACATGGATGCCAAGTTTCAAGGCAATCCCATCATCCCCTGATTTTGGGGGAATTTTTGAAAATCGGGCATCCCATTCACACCCCTTTCCATAGCTCCGTCAATTTGCACGTTAGAAACGTCAAACTCGGCATCATGAAAGCTAATCCATGTGTCCACATGGATGCCCAGACTCAAGGCAATCCCATCATCCCCTGATTTTTGGCGCGGCTCTAACCTCTAACGCACCACCCATAACCCTAATTCACACCCCTTTCGATAGCTCTGTCAATTTGCATGTTAGAAACCTCAAGCTTGGCACCGTGATAGCTTATCCATGTGTCCACATGGATGCCAAGTTTCAAGGCAATCCCATCATCCCCTGATTTTGGGGGAATTTTTGAAAATCGGGCACCCCATTCACACCCCTTTCCATAGCTCCGTCAATTTGCACATTAGAAACCTCAAACTCGGCATCATGAAAGCTAATCCATGTGTCCACATGGATGCCCAGAATCAAGGCAATCCCATCATCCCCTGATTTTTGGCGCGGCTTAACTCACCCCAAATTGTCCCATTCTACAACTATGTCAATTTGCACGTTAGAAACCTCAAACTCAGCACCATGATAGCTTATCCACGTGTCCACATGGAAGCCAAGTTTCAAGGGAATTCCATCATCCCCTGATTTTTGGGGAATTTATGAAAATCGGGCACCCCATTCACACCCCTTTCCATAGCTCCGTCAATTTGCACGTTAGAAACCTCAAACTCGGCACCATGAAAGCTAATCCATGCATCCACATGGACGCCCAGACTCAAGGCAATCCCATCATCCCCTGATTTTTGGCGCGGCTGAAACTTTTTAACTCACCCCAAATCAAGTCCCATTCTACAACTACGTCAATTTGCACGTCAGAAACCTATCCTTTGGTCCCATGACAGGTTACTCATGTGTCCCCATGGACGCCAAGTTTCAAGCCAATCCCATCATCCCTTGATGTTAGGGGAAGTTTTGAAAATCCGACACTCCAGTATGTCAGGGATTTTAAAGTTGCAATGCAGACAGCTCAATGGGGCCAGCTGAAAGGAAATCCCAACATGCCATGAGATAACCCTACATCTTCTTGCACACTTGAAAAATGGATTTTTGAACTTGATAAAGTCTAAGTGAGCGCAGGAAGGACTTCTCCCCTGAGTCAAAGCAAGACACATACACCATCCCTGCGAGGCGGGAAGGGGAGAAGGGAGGGAAGGCAGGCAGGCAGGCAGGCAGCATGCATTGTAGTGCCGCAAGGATGGCTTGAGCACTAACGCATAGCAAACCAACCCGTAAGCGGGCGCAAGGAGGAAGTGAGGCAAAGATGGCTGGTTGTTTCTTTCTAAGCCAGCAGTTACGCATTGAGGGGCACAGAGGAGGACGACTGGGAGCAAGTGTGCCGGAGGATGCTGGGCACGAACCGCAAAGCCCATCTCCCAGGCACCAGGCGGGCAGGGAGGCAGGCAGAGCAGGCGAGGAGTCAGTCCTGGCAGATGCCCCACCACAGCAGCACCCCGGGGGAGGCGGGCAGACAGACAGGCAGGCAGGCAGGCAGGCAGGCAGCGGGCATTTCTGGGGGCACAAGGAAGTGAGGCCAGGATGGCTGGTTTCTAAGCCAGCACTGCAGTTAGTCACGCATTGCAAACGCAAACCATCCCAGCGAGTCGGTCACCGAGGAGGAGGACAGGCTAGCAGAGGGGCAGGCAAAGAGACATGTCATAGATCTAGTATTGGGGAGGAGTCAGTCCCGGCAGATGCCCCACCACAGTAGCACCCTGGGTGGGCGTTGGAAAACGCCATCTTGTGGGTCCATACTTCCCCCACCCCATGTCCTGCAGGGTTGCCTGCCTAACCCTCGTGGGGATGGGAGATGGAGAGCTTAGAGTGGCAGTGCCAGCAGCAGCCTTCGGCTTTCCCCTGGAACCAGTCGCCTTGCCCGCCTCTTTCCCCAGCAAGATTGCCTGGTGCTGCCTCTGAAGATGCATCTTCATGCTGCTGGTTCCATAATGCCCTGTAGATGAACCCCTGCTTAGGGTGAGTTTGCAGTGGCGACAGACAGCAAAGCGGGGATCCGCTCCCAACTCAAAGTGGTCCCACACTATGCTTGTCTTTCGCTTCCGTGGTGACACCACCAATTGCCCGCCTGAGCTCTCTGGTGTTGCCACAGAAACAGGGGTTGCAGCGGAAGAGGTGTGGGATGAGACTGGGGAGAGAGCCTCGGCCTGCTGCTACTCCTCCTCAGCCCCCACATCCTGGAGGACCACCGCCTCCCCCTCCCCCTCCACTGTGCTGAGGACCTCGTCTAGGAGGTCTGGAGACAGGTCCATCAGCGGGCTCGTGGGCTCAAAGGATAATGAAGGAGTTGGGGATACTCCTCCTCCTCCTCTAATGGCACTGCTGCTCCCACCCTCAAAAAGAGAACGCCGGGCACAAGTTGCAGAAGAGAGTGGCTCTGCCTGCTGTTTCTCCTGCTTCTGTTGCGGAGCAGCCAGCCAAGGAGTTGCCCGTTTGATTTTCACAGCAGGAGAGGCAGCCTGCTTACTGGTGCCAGCCTGACCCTTGCCTTGACCACTGCTTTCAACATGCCCCGCCACAGACATGCGCCTGCTCCCTCTTCTCATGACGACATTACTAATAATATCTATAAGAATATACTAATACTAATACTAATATGTATAAGAATAAAATATTAATACTAATAATAATATGTATAAGAATATATACTACTACTAATATGTTTAAGAATAAAATATTAATACTAATAATAGTATGTATAAGAATATATGTATAAGAATATAATAATATGTATAAGAAAATTACTGTATGTAGGGAAATGGGACAAGAAGTGTGTGTATGCTTTGCCCAAACAGGATTTGAAATGCTCAATCAGTGGCTGTTGCACTTCACAAACAGTGCACTGCACACACAGCATGCTCACACAATAACACAGTCACACACAGAGTCCAGAGAAGAAATAGAGAATTTTTTTTTTGGTATTTTTTTGTATTTTTTGGTATATAGAAGGAAAGAAGATGAAACACAGTCAGGCTTTAAGAGAGGGGAGGGGGGGACAACCAACCAACCAAACAAACACACACTCCAAAGTTTAAAAATAAAGTTTATATTAAATCAAAGTAAGGGAAAAACACAGAGCAAACTAAGCTAAAAGTCAGAAAGAAGCAAACAAACACACACACACGCGCCAAGCTAAATCCTATCTATCTCCAAAGTCCAAACACAGCAGCAGCACCTATAACTAACTCCTCTCTCCACGAACGCCAACCCACAAAGAGACACAAAGCAGAAAGGTCTCAGGGTGGCTCTGCCTTAGTCCCCCCTCCAACACTGGGATTGGAGGATGCTTCATGAGGTGATCAATTCTCATCAGGATTGGGAGTTGAATGTGCCTGTCATCGCTTCAAAAACAACAACAAAAACCCCAAACCGCCGGTTTACCGCGCTGTCCCTGTTTGTTGACCCGATTTTTAAAAAAAATATAGCACGTGAACTGCACCACGCAGAGAGCTCAGAGTAGTCTCAAAATGACCCCCATCCACGAGTCTCCAAGCACAAGAATTTCCAGAAAGATAGCTTCAAAAACAACACAGTTATCCCCCTTTCTTTTCTGCAATGCAATCCTATGGGCGAAATGTTTCAAGATGGCGATAGAAGCCACCCCGGAAACCGGAGTGCTCCGAAAATGGCCGCTTCTCTTCGCCTTGCTTCTAGGGGTCCGCGGTCCGCTTCTACTCCGCCTCTGGGCAAGGCAGAGCAGGGCAATTTGCTCCTGTTTCTGTGCTTCTAATCGGAGCGGAGCACATGCCTAAAATGTACATTAATTTGATGTACAGGAAACACACGCCCTAAAAAGAATCCCAAACTATAGAAGTTTCAGTTCCACTCTAGCAAGATCCACTTGACTTAGATAATTTACTCATTAGGTGAAGACCCACCAGGCATCCTGTTACTCCCCATTCAACCCCAGCAGTATGACCTGAGCTGTACTTCCTATACAGCTTCTAGCCTGACATTCACTACTTCCATAAATACCTCCTGATGGTTGATTCACAGAGCGGCGGTGACACCTGCCTCAGAAGTCATTGTGTTCCTCCAGGCTTGAGGAATAATGTGACAACCATAGATGTTGCAGAAGAAAGGGAGAAAGAGAGCAAATATGTTACAGTATAAAAGAGACGGGGCTACAAATAGAACTGCCGTGTGAGGAAGAAAAAGAATGTGTTATGGCAAAGTGGGAAGAAAATAAGTCTACTGGTTAAGCGTGGGTGAAGCTCAGGGAAAATCCTCATCTGATATGGCTTCTGTCATCTCCTGAATGGGTAGAAGAATAGCTCACAGTTGAAAATGGCTGAAAGGACCTATTCATTATGGGTAATTTTGGTATTCATAGGAATATTACGTGTGTGTGTGTATATTTACATCAGGGGTGCACAACCTTTTGGGCTTTGAGGGTCATATGTGTTGCTGGTCCAGGGGTTAGAGGCTGCACACATATGCATAAAGATGTGCATGCATGCATGTGCACATACCCACACCCACACCCACACACCCTTCTAATTGGTAGTGTTAGAAACTGTGCAATTATTAATCCACCTTCCTGCGTGGCTAACTATAGTTTAAAATAACTGAAATAAGTGCATTTAAAACTGCAATTCTGGTGCCAGCAAGGGATCATGGGTGGCTGCACATAAGACCTCAGGGGCCACATGTGGCCTGTGAGTTGTGCATGCCTGATCTGCATGATTACACAATTGTAGAAAAATAGTGAAGTCAGGCAACCTAGTTCTATGCTCCATTAGCAACAGCAGAAAACAGAATTTTGCAATGTGAACTGGTTCTGTTGTCTGAATTGGGATAGCATAGAGCGACCACACTGGACTGCCATCTGCTGGGCTCTTGGGGATGTGCGAATCAACAGAACCCAAGCTTGCAGAAGTTCCCCAAATCCCATCTCAAAGCTCAGTGTGACTCAAGTCTGTATCAGATTGCAAGCTGTCTTTTGTGTGTGTGTGTGTGTGTGTGTGTGTGTGCATGCGCACACACATCTTTGAAATGTACACACTATTCTCCCATTGATTAAAGCATATTTGTGCACATTTTTCAAAAGTAAGCATTTTGATGTGCATTTTCCAAATGTATGCACGTTGTTGAATGTGTGTGTAGGGATGCAAATCACACTGCAAGCTCGGAAATTTACATAATTTGACCTCAGGTGACCTCTAAGTCCATGTGCCATCTGGAAGGTGAGAACTAGGTAAATGCTGATCGAAAACAAATTGAAATGAATTTCTCATACATCCCTACCTGGGGATGCTCTAGCTCTGGATTTCCAGTATTAAGCAAGAAATTAGGCTAGCCTACAAAGGCCCATCTAATTCCCTGAATCTACCAGACCTTGCCTTTTGTGATGCTATATGTGTGTTGTGAGGAACTTTTGAAGATTTAGGAGTGAACACAGAGGAGCAGCAGATTCATCACTGGTACAAGATCCCATCCTAAATGCAGGTGGAATAGCACACATTCCTCTTACACAAGACAATTTTGCTCTGGCAAATTATTGCTGTTGTGCAAGAGGATAGAGTGGGTAAGTTTAAAATAGAAATGTCAGAGGAACCCGTTCATGAAGTGAAGTTTGCTGAGCTTTCATCAGCTCATCCCCCTGGACTTTGACTCATTTCCCTGCCAGATTATTATTATTATTATTATTATTATTATTATTATTAGTGTAATTAGCAGTTTGCACAAATTATGGCCACAATTTGAGTGATTTGTGCAATTTTGGTTGTAATTTGTGCAAATGATGCAAATTGTGAGGGCAATTTGCATAAATTGCTATTTACACTAATAATAATAATAATAATAATAATAATAATAATAATAATAATGATGGAGCCACTGGTTTTGGGGAAGAAATCCATGGCTCATCTCGCAAATGCAAGCTGAGTTGGGGGCACTGTACCAATCCAGTGAACCCCAAAATGGCCAGATTACCCAGTGATGGACGTTCCTAATTTAAAGACAAATGGGGCAGGGCTGATCCACCTGTCTGGGATTAGAAAAATGCAAAACTCACGGTGAAATATTTCACTGGTCATATCAAAATTGTTTTAGTTTAGTTGATGGTCCTTAAACATTCCATTTGAGGGAGAAATCTCAACTTCTCCTCAGATTAGGTTTTAGATGAAACATCTAAGGAATGCTGAGGGAAACTAAAAGAGTTTTGAGAAGAGTAGTTAAATGTTTCAGAATAGGTTTTTCATGCACACCCACACACAAACACCCATGATCTCTCTTTTGGCCTCCCTCAAAATCCTTCACATGGATTGCCTGAGAAGGAAACTCCACATTTATTTTGAATTTTGTTTTTGGCAAAATCCGGAGGCAATGCAGGGTTACAAAAAATGTCACACCTCCTGTTATCCAAGCTCTTGTGACATTTCTTCAAGGTTTTACTTGAGAAGAAGAACCTACTCTCCTCTAACACCCACCTCATATTAACTTGCTCTTTAGGCGGAAACTCTTAGCTGAGGTAGAATGATGCAATAGCAGGAGAGTTTCGTTGGGTTCATGTTTGAATGTGGACTTACCGTTTCACACTCTCTGGGCCAAATCGTGAACCAGTTTTCAGTCACAAGCCAATATCTGCTCTTTTCCAAATGCCATGTTTAAAGTTGAACAACTTTTTTTTTTAAAAAAAAATGGCACAAAAATTTGCATGTTAAGGAAAATACCTCACAATACCCTAGGAGAAAGAAATGTGTTTGTTTCAAAAATGCCTATGATAAATGCCCATATTTGGAAAAATGTACACAAAAATGCATTTTTGAGAGGAGGATTTCATTTTCAGTAATTCACAGCTTGAGGTGGAAATGGGACGGGATGATTTTAGCTATGGAAATCTGACAAGCTAGACAGAAATGGACTTGACAGAATTGCCCATTGCTAAGGAGAATTGAGCAGCAAAAACTGCAAGAAGTTGAGTTGCATGAACCCAGCTCAAGTTCAGTTCAGCAAACCTAACCTTGTGCCTTCTCTTCCTTTCTTTGTTATCATTCATATGAGACAGAGCTTAGCCAATACCTCCTAATTCTAAGAAAACCCATTGGCCTTTCAGTTTTGATCAGGAAATATGCCATATAGGTGCTCTTGCAGAGGTTCTGAATTTCTTGCTTTCTTTTTTTCTTTCTTCCTTTTTTTGTTGTTTTTGTTTTGTTTGTTTTTTGGTGCTTCCTTCCAACATCTTTTCCTGAGGTGGAATAACATCCTGTATGATGTTATTTTGTGTGATGTACCCCGACACTGTCATTTCAGATGTTGTAAAATCCTATAAACAAGAGAAGGGGTCAGGAAGGGGAGGGAGGAGGCAAGAGGTAAGAGAGAGAGACAGAGACAGAGACAGAGAGAGGAGGAGGAGGAGGAGGAGGAGGAGGAGGAGGAGGAGGAAGAAGAAGAAGAAGAAGAAGAAGAAGAAGAAGAAGAAGAAGAAGAAGAAGAAGAAGAAGAAGAAGAAGAAGAAGAAGAAGAAGAAGAAGAAGAGGGGGAATTTCATCAACCGCTAAAGAAGGTAGACATCCTTCTCTTGCTTTCCAGGTATCACAATTATTTTAGTGACTTGTCAGAAAAAAGGACATAGTCAATGCACATGTCTTCAGCACCTGTTGTACGATGTGGTTATACAGGCATGGAGGTATGTACACAACTTGTTTCTTACAACTAGATTATTCAACACTTGAGCTGCTTTCACATGTTTATTCATTGGGTGAATGTAAGTGTGGAGACAAGAGTGTGGAGACTCTACTTCCATGCATTGTGCATTCTTGACATGTGAAGAGGGCCCATGTGGGGGGTTCTCTTCACATATTATAATGAAGACACACAGGTCCAGAGTGGAGCCTGCCACCAGAATGCCATCCTCTGTGCACATTTGCTACCCCTCTAATGAATGCCTGAGAAGAGCTTTGAGGATGGCCACTTGAATGTGTAAACTACACTGAAAAGCATTAGATGCAATTGCTGGATCATCTCTGCATGGACTTCCTTGACATCTCTGTACTCAACTATCATACACGTGATGAATGAATATCTGAACTAACTCCATGGGAAAACTTTGTGATTTAAGGGATGGATGGTTATTTGAAAGTTCTGACTGTGGTGTTCAATCTATGATGGCCTGTTCACTCCTTCAAATCACATGAGCCTGTCAAAAGAGTCCTACCTGCTCAAAGTAGTTTGGATCCAATCTTGCTTGGATTGATCCAACTCTGGTCACAGTCTGATAGCTAATCTCATGCCTCAATAAGTGGTCCTGGCTGGGGTTAAGGAAGAGGAAGAAGACGAGGAAGAAGAGGAGGAGGAGCTTGTTATTGTTCTATCCACATTAAAACATGCAGCCAGTCAGTTTGGGGAGGTCTAGATGAGCACTGAAATATGAATGCAGTGTGCCTGTAGATCAGAGGTGCAGTACTGGCTCTTGAGGAGTCACATCTGGAGTCCTAATCTGCCCCTCCATGGTTCCCCATGATTTTTATCCCCAAAATTTTCATGATTGATGATGTCTTGTTCAAACAACAAACCAACAGGGATGGGCGAATGAAAGATGTTCAACTTTGTCAAGATTCTCTGAACATCAGCTCAGTGTTTCTCTTGCCTCGATTTGTGCTCACATTTGTGGTCACTGTTTATTTTGCATGAATGGGGAAATTGTGCAAAATAAACAGCTATTGAATATGAATGCTGCATGAACAATTACAAAATTTGCTTGGATTTACAAAATTCTGCAAATTGCCCACGTAGACTAAACTGTGGATGATTTAAAATCTGCACATTTTAAGGAAGTTGCGCATTTTGAGAAAGTTGTACATTTTTCAGGTACACATTTTGCAGATGTGAATCCAAGTTTGGGAATTTGCTAACATGTTTAAAGTGTTCACATTCAGGATTGTGAATAGTACACTTTCAAGTTATTTGCAAACTGAAATGGAATTCTAATACATCCCTACAAATCATACAATATTGGAAAAGTTTCATGTTTGCTTTGGTTGCTCCAAATCCTGGATATTAATTATAGCTCATAACCAGCAGCAGCAGCCCAAAAGGCTAATTTTTTAACACTCTACGAAGTTGTGCAGATCTGGAAGTTTCCAGGCCTTTGGAGCAAAGATGAGCAATCCCTCAAATGTTTTTGATAACCTTTGCACATTTCCATGTAGTGTCCAGAATTGGGATGAAAGATAAACAAAATTCTAAATGAGCAGTCAAAATCTTGGGCTTTTTATTATATTGGGCAAAACAGCCATCTATCTCTGCTAGGAACCTGCTTTTACTGATCTCAGGGCCTTGCTAGACCTGCCGGATAAGCTGGCAGGGAGGAGGGGCTACGACGCACTAGAGGTAGCGCATGCCGTCGCCGGCTTCCACACGAACGACGCAACGGGGCAACGGGAGCATCGGCCATTTTGTTGTTGTTGTTGTTAAAGGAGCCATGTGCGCTGGAGCCCCGCCGGAGAAGGTAAGTGGGTTTTTTTACAAAAATAAAGCCCCACCCCACTCTCCCTGCCCCTGATTCCCCCCCTGCCTGCTCACTCGTCCTCCCCCCATCTGCCAGGCCCGATCCCGTCCCCGATCTTCTCCCCCGATGTCTGGCTTCCCGCCCCCCGTGCCATTGCCGATGTCCAGCTTCCCCCTCGTGCCATCGCCGATGTCCGGCTTTCCCTCCCTCTCTCCTGGCGGGTCCGGCCTTCCCCCTTCCCCTCTCTCCCACCCCCGGCCCGATGGGCACAGCGCTCATATGAGCGCTGTGCCCAGTCCATGGCTTTTCCTGGCTACTCGCGAGTAAGCGAGTAGCCGCAAAAAGCCATGGACCCTGCTAGATGTTCCGCAGCCCCGGCCTCAGGCCGGGGCTGCGGAAAAGCCAGGCCATAAGTGAATTCGCTTATGCCGGCTTAAGGCAGGCTTCAGCGCGGCCTGACCCCGGATTCCCCTGTGCGTCACCTGGATGCACAGGAGGGAAACCGGGCCTCACACCACGCTAACGCCTGGTCTAGCAAGGCCCTCAGATTCCTGTAAATATATGAGACTTAGAAATCAGCCTCTGTCTGCCTGGTAACATCTATCAGGAGTCCAAGGACACATTTTCTCAGACCCTCATCTCTGCAAGGAACTCTACACATGATCTGAAACTCAAGATCCCACTCAAACAGAAAAGATGTGGTGGGTAGGTTAGATTGACTTCATTGATTTTAATTTAGAATTCTCTGTACGTGATCATTGCCTTCCCTTACTTTCCTCCTTTCCCATTTTTCTTTTATACATTTGGGCTGCATTGTTTTAAAAGGAAATTTCTAACTAAAAACGTACACTACAGTCTTTCATTGTACGGTTACTAAGGTATTCCTTGTAGCTACTCCTTAGGCGATTTCACAAGGTTTTGTTAAGTTCATTGTTCTTCTCAACCTCAGACAAGAAAGTCTGAAGCGCCTTCCTTTTCCTTTCATTCTAAAACTGTGCTGAAAGAAGGGGTTCTTGGCAAAAGGGCTTAGAATCTCCAGATATAGCTGGACCGCCTGGGGTCTGCAGGCAAGGGCCAGCCTGTGTTTGCAGTCTATCAGCAATTATTTGGAGATTGGGAAACCTTTGTAATGAAGGATATTCATCAGTAGAGAAAGTTATCTCTCCTTCCCAGTTCCAGAGCCAGCGGTGCAGCTAGTACTGACCTTGGGGCCAAAATCCAAGGCCCCACAGCCCAGGTGTCCATAAATAAGAACACAAGAACAACCGTGCTGGACCAGGGGTTCATCGTTCTGTAGTCAACCAGCTGTCCATAGGAAACCCATAAGTAGGACTTTATTGCAACAGCACCCTCCTGCCCACGTCCTTCAGCAAGTGCCCCACCTCCTAGCTGTGGGATGGGGCATTGCAGGGGAGAGACCGATGTGGTTTACCACCATTGGTCAGTGATAAGCTGGGTGTGGGTGGGGCTTATGAGGTGTTATTAGCCTCAGGATCCCACCCTTAAGCCTCTTTGGATCACAGCTCCCTCCATCCCTCCCTATATGCAGTGTGGGCTTTGCTTGTTTTCCTTTTGGGGGTGAGTAGGAATTTTTACCTCATAGTCTGATTACCTGGGGCTATTTTGCCTACTTCACACTGTAAGTGGGGGCGGGAGAGTCTTTAGGCAAATCAGGCTTTAATTTGCATTGGTTCAGGTTAATGGTCACAGTTCGTGGATAGACTGGTAGAGTTAGGGACACTTAGGGGCATCAGGGATGGAGAGCATTCGGAGGCACTGTTTCAGTCACAGGCGATGCCTGAGGCCTCTGGCTGAGGGTTTTGCAGCCCCAGTGAGGGAATATGGGTTAGGAGTGAGGCTGACTCACCTCAGCTACCTGGTGTCTTGCATCCCAGAAAGGGGTGACATGGGAAGGCCTCCCCTCACCGAATGGGACAGTCCTGGGGATGGCAATAGGAATGACGACACCTGGGAAATGTGGAATGTTTTTGCCCAAAATCATCTAGCTAGTTTTGTTAGCTGCCCACCCAGTTAGTCCTTTGCAGATTTAATTTGAATAAATGTGGCCCAATTTTATATCATACTTATGTGTCTCAGCTTTTTATTTCTCCTCATACACTCACAAGAGAATACTGCCTTACATTTCAAATGGCGCAAAGCTGATAAGTGAAGAGGGCCTTCCTTGTCCATCTTAGGCCCTTTCTACACCCCCAGCCTTCTGGGAGAGAGGCGGAGGATCTCACGATATTCTGCTCACAAGCTCCTCCCCCTGGATCCATATGCATGTGCAACATCCCAGGAGGAAGGAGGAATGATGCATCCACCATTTTATTTATTTATTTTAAATAGGGGAAATGAGCACAATTGTGCTCCCAACAAAAATGAAAGGTTTTTTAAAATAATAATAATCTGACCCTGCTCCCCCCACCCCCGATGGGCAAAGAGTGCCCGAAGAGCTCTGTGCCCTATACCCATTTCCCACCTCCTCATGTTTACTTGCAAGGAGGTGGGACAAAGCAGGGGCAGGCACCCACACATCTCCCACGGTCCCAGGATGGTCCCAGGACAAAAATAAAATAAAATAGGAAATCCTTATTTGGATGCACAGGGTCGATCCCTGGGTGAGCTGGGGTGTGGGGGGACATTGGTGTAGAAAGGGCCTTAAAGGTTGCAATGGAATAAGGAGATGGGGGATTCCTGGATAGGGTTGGTAGGGGCCATTTGGGTTAGAATTAGGGTGGCAACTTTTCAATCACCCAAAGAAAAAGAACTAAGGAGGGCAGTGATGTGCATAATATTTGCACATGCTAAATTTGTAAATTTTTCTATCATTATTTGACCTGTTCAGACAACATGCTAAGCCATGGTTAAGCCGCTAACCCTTTTGCAGCAAATGGTTAGTGAGTGTGGTTATGTAGCCACCATGGTTAGGAATGGTTCACAGAACACACTAAGTCATGGTTCACATCACACTCTTAGCCATAATGTTTAGCTCAAAATTCTTAACCACCATGGCTTAGCACGTCATCTGAACAGGGTCAAAGTAGTTTAAATAGAAATACTGTACAACTCACCATGCCATGGAAGAATGTAGCCAAGTGATCTTTGTGACTACCTATTCAATCTATTGTTCAGGTGTTAACTGTTAATAGAGGCCCTCAGGGATCACCTGACATGGTTCTGATGGTTCTTTGTCATTAAATAAGAATTAGACAGGACAGAGGATGCCTTCAAATAGAGGACTGTCCTCTGTAAAAGGGAACAAACACATCTCCACCATACTTTCTATTCCACGATTTCTCTAATTAGCCTAGACTTGTTGGCCAAAACACTGAATTCAGAAGATAGGAAAGTATAGTTCTTTGGTTGCCTCTCTGGGAGAGCAACAAAAAAAAAAGTAGTGAGGATGAGAAGCGCTTTGCAGAACACAATCCACGGCTGGTGGTCTGCTTGGTAGGTCACCAGTTGGGCAGCCCTCTAATACCACCACCACCACCACCAGAACAACAACAACAACAGAATCACATTGTTGGAGCCTTAATTCTCACCTGGGAGAGAGGTGATGGAGTTATTTCAGATAGAGTGATTTTTTGAAATGTGTGTGGTGTGTTAAAAATTCAGGCCTTTTCTATCGTTCTAATATGACTCTAAATACTCTAGGCCTACTGCGATCTTTCCCAGGTTGGAAACAGGCCGGGAGCAGCTATTATGTGCTGATGGTGGCATTATGCGCTGCATATTCTCACGCTCCTTGCCTGAGTGCATAATGTGGTGCTTGACTGTACATCTTTATCAAGGAAATGCTCCCAAACAGCAAGGCTCTTTATCAGTTCCTCACAATGTTTGTTGCTTTCAGCTGCAGGGGTGGGTGGTAAATGGCTCCCAGTTATAGCGTCATTAGAAAGCTATAAGGCTCTTAATTTATTTTCCTAATCGGTGAGCCAACTGATAAACCGGGACTATTCTTAAGGTTATTATTCTACCCATTCCCACACACACAGGATCTACCTTATCCCATGTGCTCGTTTCCCTGGAAACCAGTGTACCATGCCTGACAAAGACAAATCTGACTCTCAAACCAGGTTTGTATAGCTGAGGTGCTTCCAGGACCTGATGAGAGAGAAACATTGTTGTTGTTTTCTGCTCATTGAGGAGAAAATATGACTGAGGGCTGATTCACACGAACGCTTGGGGCTCAGTGACAACTGGAGGCCGCCTTGCCAAATCTGCTATAACCTCAGTTGCCAACTCCGAAGCAGCATCAGAGATGTGTGCAGAGCATGGTGGCTATGGCCAATGGGATGTTGGCAGTCCATTTTGGGTGCCTTCTGCTGCCATCTTCCATCTCCTCCCCAGTAAAACTAGTGGCTGTCTTGGCATATGGATGGCATTTTTCTTTTCTCCATAGTGTGTAATTAACAGTTTATTTATAGCAGGGCCAGACAACCTTTTTTGGGCTTTCAGGCACACTTGTCATTTCTTTTTCAGGCCTGTGGGTGCACTTGTCCCATGGTCGTTTGGCTCCACACGCACTTATTTTTGGGATTCTCTTGTCTTGCCCCACTTGCTGGGATTCTCTCTTTTCTTGACCCCTTTTCTTTCCCTGTGACCTGGGGCATGTCTACATGGGGCAATATCCCAGGGATCATCCCTGTGCATCCACATGATGCACAGAGCATCCCTGGAGCAGGGAGGGAAATCCCTCCCTTGCCCCAGAATATTGTCCTACCCTTTAATTCCAACTTTTCCCATGGTCTAGGGATGATCCTAAGACCGCAGGATGTGTGGGCGGCCATCCCGGTTTGTCCCGGCTCCTCATGAGTAACTGCGAGGAGCCGGGAACCACGTATGGGGCACAGAGCTCTTTAGGAGCTCCGTGCCCATCGGGGGTGGGGTGGGGGAGCGGGAGTAATTCTTTTTTTTTTAAAAAAAACCTTTTTGAAGGCGCCCTCGAGCGCTTATCTTAAGTAAAAAAAAAAAATCCAAAATGGCGGGCACAACATCCTCCATCCTCCCGGGACATCGCGTGCCACGTGTAGACTGAGGGGGAAGATCTTGCGATCATCATATCGTGAGATCATCCCCCACCACCCCCCTCGTCTAGCCATGCCCCTAGTTAAGCTATCACCTGGTTTAATGCCTACCTAGTTAGCATGCATCCCTGACTGGTAAGGCATGCTGCTCAATCACTATTGTAGTGCAAAGTTGATTAAAACACACATAACAATGCCAATGCAGGTTGAGGGGTGGTGGTGGTGGAGAAATCTTACTTGAGCTCCCTTGGCAAGAACTGATGCATTCCCAAATGGGAACATTGGGTAGGTAGGTGAATCCCGAACTGCCTGAAAGGTGTATCAGGGAGACAGCCTTTCTGCCTTTAAATCAGGGACATTGCATCTCAGACCATTGTGACTTCATACTGATGCTGTTTGCCTATGGGAGGCAGATTGCACATTGTGACCTCATTCATGATGCCCTACAGGATTGGCCATTATGGCTTCATGCTAATACTGCCTGTCTGAAGGACAGAAAGGGGCCATTATGGCTTCATGCTAATGCTGCCCACCAGAAGACTGACCCCTGTGTTACATCATGATCAAGCTGTCACCTCTTCCCCAGGTAGCCATGATGTCTGCCCACCCCACAAACGCTGAACATTTGGTGGTTTCTCAGGGTTAGCATGTTTTCCCCATTCTAAAAGATTGGAAAGCCTCTCCTAAGTCTTAGTTACTGGCCGTTACTGGCTTTAAGCTAAACCATGCTGGCATTCTTGATAATTTGGCCTCCCTTTTTTTGCCTTTAGCCTTGTCTACTTCTGTAAAGAAGCCCCCAAGAGCATCTCTGAAATTCAATTCAGCCGTTGGGCTTAAAGAGGTCCAACACCCCTGCTTTAAATATTGGACAGGTGCCCATCCCCTATTGGCCAGGCCACGTGAGGAAAGTGGAGTGGGCTACCAAGCCCCCTTGCCTTGCCACCTCCCCTATGTGATATGAGCTCCTTTTTTTCTCTCCCCCTTTTTTGGGAGGTGGTGGTGGCTGGGCTCTGCTGCAAAGGAAAGTGTTGGCTTGTGGCTGCCTGCCATTTTCATTTCTGAAGAAATGTCTCAGAGCGCCACGTGTGGCCCAGAGGTAAATGAAGATAGCAGTGGCTGGGGCCCCTCATTTTGTTTTGCAGTAATCCCAGCTGCCAGTAAGAAAATAAAATAAATATCTGCACCCAAGAAGGGTGTCTGCAGGTGCAGTGGTGTCCTTGGACACCATGTTGTGTACCCCTAAGATATAGGATTGCAGCTTCAGGCTGGATGTAAACCTTTTCGAACTGAGTAAACATTCTTAGGATTAAAGTGTATGCCTTGTGCTGTAAGTGTGCCCCTTTAGTTTAGTTTGCCATTCTGTCCCTGATTTCATTTTCTAGGTCAAGTCTAAGGCACAATTTTCTGTATTCTTTTCTTCAGCTGCTCCATCTCTACTGCATTGTTGTTGTTGTTGTTTTGTTGTTGTTGTTCCATTTTTGAAGTTGGGGGAGCATTAAAAGTCATCTTCAGAGGGATGCTGAAGTGAAAACTGCATTTGGTGGTGGTGAGATGGCTGCTGTAGATGTGCTATTGCTCGCGTGTGTGTTACTCACTCTTCTGGATCGCAGCCTATATGTACATTGAAAAAATGTCTTTTTCATTGCTTGCTTTAGTGAAAAAGTCACTGCACATCGCTGCTTCCAATTACTTAGCTTGACCTTGCTTTGGAACAAAGGTGAGAGAGTACCGTGTTGCAATATAAGGGAATGTTCCCACCTTGAAGGACCTTATGTTCTTCTGTGTGATTCTCAGACATTGCCCAGAGTGAATAATTTCCTGTGGAAACTGCCTCTTTATGGTCGAAGCAAATGAATGGCTATGGAAGGGGCTGGACGGACAGCTTGAGAAAATGGCCGTCATCCATCTCTCCATGTTAAATGGATAGGAACTGGAGGCTGCCTGCCTGCCTTTGTATCCTAGTCTGCTATTATACATCAGCCTTGACTCAGAGGGAAACTCTCTTGCATAGAATGATTATTTCTATCCCCAAACCCATTAGAGTCGATAACAGCACACAGGGGACTACAAGCGTATTTAAGTGCTCCACTGGAGGAGGCCCAAACACTCAGCAAATGCAGGAGGAGGCCTTTGTTTCTAGGCATCTAGGGGAACTGGCTTATGTGATAAGGTTAAATGTCCACTGGGGAATGTAGCGATCCACTGATTTTAACCATTTTCAGCAAATAAAGAGTTAGCAGCGAGATTGTTGCATCGCTACATTCCTGATCAGTTAGAATCCTCGATTCCACAGAGTGTTTGTTCCCTGCCTCAACATTTCTCTATAGGCATATCTACACCACCAGCCCTATATCCTGGGGTAGTTCCTGGATTGTCCCTGTGCATCCAAATGATGCACGGGGGATCCTGGGGGCAACCTGGGGCAATCAAGGACTTTCCCCGGGATGTAGGGAAACAGAAAAATCTGGGACCATCCCGTGGCCACTGCTCCCAGGTCCTTCTGTTGTACCCACATGTAGCAGGGACCATATAATGGGCACAGAGCTCCACGGGGGGCAGTCCGTGCCCATGGGGGTGGATGGGGAGCAGGTTTGGGTCGTTTGTTTTTTTGTTTTGTTTTTTTAACCTTTTTTGTGAAGGAGCGCAACTGTGCTCCTTCTCCCTCTTTGGAAAAAAAATGGCATCCGCAACATCCTTCCAGGACATTGCTCAACTGTCAAGAAACTGGCAGAGTGTCGTGGAAGCAGGTAAGTCCGCAATCCTCCCCCTCCCTCCCTCTACACCCTAAGGTGGAGACATGCCTTATGTGTTCTCTGTGTATCTTTGTTTCATTTTGTTAGAACAAGTAATACAGGTAATACCTTGAATTACCAAAGGAAGTGAGGCAGGTGGCTATCAGGAAACCGGCCTTCTCTGCTGTGGCACCCCTGCTTTGGAATAAGTTCCCTAGAGAGGTGTGTCCTGGGCCCCAACAGTTGTCAAAACTGTTATAAAGTGCTTTAAAGCCGTAGTGTAGATCCTGCCCAGGTGAAAAAAACTTTTTATTTTCCCATTATTTTAACATTTTATCATCTTAGTCTTTTAACATTTCTGTTTTAAATCTATATTTTAAATCTTTGTATTGCTGCTCGGTTTTATTCTGGTTGTACTTTTATATTGCATGTTTATATTGTGGTTTTGCATTATGGTTTACGTTTTGTATTTTAAATTGTTCTTACGGTTTTGATTTTGGTGAATTGCCCAGAGAGCTCCAGCTATTAGGTGTTATAGAAATGCAATAAATAAAATAAAATAAATAAATACTACAAATGTTGGTTTTCTTGTCCATGCATGATAGACACATTTAGGCTGTAATCCTATATTCACTTACCTAGGAATAAGCCCCAGTGAATGCAGTGGGACTTATTTCTGAATACACACTTATAGGATTGTGCCACAAATGATAGCCATGATATTTCAACTTCCAGTGCATATAACACATCTTCAGTGTTGTCGAAAAATATCCCAAACAGGCAGCAGGTTGAGAACATCAGTATCCAATCTACCCCACTCCCCCCAGCAAAAAGATGTACAAGTTATTGAGTAGTGAAGACAACTGTGGATAATAATATGCATGTGGTGTTTAATAGTTATTCTGATCTGCATAATATTGCTTTAAGGAGAAACACGATGTTCAATGAATAAAAATACATATACACAGCACTTATTTTGATCAGGAATGAGAAAAACACATCTGCTTTTACATACTTTTTTTTTTTTTACTCGCATAGGTATTTTTGTTCACAGAGCATGTGATGCCAGCATGTGGGAAGGTAGAAATATCTGCAGAAGTAAACAGACGGGTTTTCCCAGTGACAGGCACTAGATCACAGCTATTTACTATAGTGGAAGCCAAAATGTTTAGCTCAATATATATATCAAAATATTCTGTCGTTTGTCTTTCTATCATTCTTATATGTTTACCTTAAGACTGACGCCATCCACAGTGGATCCAGGCCCTTCTTGTTGTGCTGCTTCATACCTCCCGCCTCCCTCCCCCCCCTCTCCCTCTCCCTCTCCCTTTCTCCCTCGTGTGTGTGTGTGTGTGTGTGTGTGTGTGTGATATGCATGCTAGGCTGAATCTGTAACTTTCTCCTAAGAGTTCTGATGGGCTGCCAAATAGAAATTGTTTTAGATGTTATTAGATTTTAATATTTGCTTTAAGTTGTTATTTGAGTTTTATTTCTGGATCCTACAGGCTTTTTTATATTTTACTCTAAAGATTGTTAAAATAAATTTAAAATACAGAGGCTTGAAGGTGAGGAGAAAACTTGGGATTTCGGTTACAATTCATTTCTCCCCATTTCGCCTTTTAGGTATTTTATGTTTTGCATGTTCTTAACTTTTGAACACATTAAGATTCCATCTCTTCACAGGGAGACCTTTCCTTCTCCTCTAATGTGTGAATTACACTCAAAGCAAGATAATTAAGAATATAGTGGGTGTGGGAAGACGGTCTAGTAAATGTGATGGAAGCATCTGCTGCGGAAGCGTTGCTGAAGCGAAGCAGCTGTAGACCTGAACTTCTTGGATGGGAGACCACTACTTGCAGAAGTGAAGGGTGAGAAATAATGAGACGAGACACAGGAATGGGATTAAATATGGGCCACATTTATTAAAAGATCTGCAAAAAGGGGGAAGACCTAAGCGAGCATCATCTATTGGCCACTTATGAGGCCATTGTTGGGATTGGGCAAGGCAATCACTGCACGTCCAGTGGCGCTTGTTCATTCACCACCAGATGGGCTTCCCCCTCCTGGGGTAGGGAGCCCTTCTGTGTCAACCCCCCCCCCTCAGGTCGCAGGGTTCTAAGTGGTTTGAGCAGGGTTGGCCTCAAAGGTAACCCTTATCCCACCAGCTGGTGCTCCCAGTGGTTGGCCCTCAGGGATTACCTATCACCACAACGGTGCCTATGAATGCTCACCAATTTACACGTCACACCAGATGTTCACTCCTATCCACCTACCCAACAAATGTGACCAAATTGAGAACCAAATCAACCTAATTATACACCCTGCCTGTTTTACAGTGTGAAGTAGGTGAAAAAACCCTTAACCAAGTTAGATTATGAGCAAAAAAATCCTACTTGGCCTCCTAAAAGATGACCAGTGAAACCACACTGTCTACAGGGAAGGGAGGGAGGGAGCCGTGCAGCAAAAGAGGCAGTTGGGAGGGGTATGCTTTTATACTTGATAAATCCCCTCCCAATGTAAGTGGTGCTAAAAACAGAGGCAGCCAGTGGCTGGCCACACTCAGCCACAATTAGCCTTCCCATGCCAAAGCTTTGCTGGGCGTGGGTGTAAGGCATATCTCACAGGAAAGAACACTGGAGAGAAGTATAATGAATACGTTTTTTAAAAAAGCAAGCAAGCAAGAAAAGAATATAGGAATGGACAAAGGAGATCTAAATAATCTTGCCTTTCCTGGGATTTGTACAAATAGAAATTTATTTTCAAAGTAAGGCATCTTATGTTATGTCAGTGCTGAAAAATAAAATGTAATATCACCAAGCCCACAAAATGTGCCAAGCCATGGAAACAGCAGTAACAACAACATCTATTTTGCTTCCACTTCTCTTTGTATTGAGGCTCCGAGTTGACTTTGTGGAATCGCTGCAGCAGGCTGGGAATAATGATGTATAAGATAAGAAGACGCTCATGCCCAGAGCGCTGAGTAAGTGCAAAGAAAGGTGGCATTGCCTGTGTGATTAGGCCTGCCCTAGTCTGTTTGCTCTAGATGACATTCGCATGCACCCACACACAATGATGGTCAGGCAAAAAGATGCCTATCAACCCCAGTGAATTTCTGACTAAGGTAAAGACAGATCATGGAGGCATCTGGGCCATGGGAGAGAATCATTTTATCAGATTACCGGTTTATGACAGAGAAGGAGATGGCAGATGAGATATTTATGGAGTATAATGTTGGCTTTAAAATTCAACACTGAGAGGTTGATTTAAAGCTCAGCTCTATAAATCAGTTCTCCCTTATTGGAGCATACTTCAATTATGACTAAAGAACTCAACTATATAATTAGTCTTTTGTGTTAGCACCTGGCTTTCTTGCCCACAGTGGCATGGGGATATCATTGGGTATAGGGGAACCAACACATGAGGGTCAGAGTTGAGATATTGTGGAGCTCTGGATTGTGGGGAAGAATGGGGAGAAGTCAAGGGTCACCAATAGGTTAACCTTGTTATATCCAATGGTATCCTCCATTATAATAACAAACCTGTGGCAATCTTAGGCAATAGGACAGAAAGCTGGCAAAAATACACACAAGAACTGCCTTCCTGGTTTTCAGACCAAAGGTTCATCTAGTCCAGAATTGTGGTTCCAAGTGCACTGACCCCATTCTTTCTGGGAAGCTCATCCGCAGGACTATTGCCAGTTGACCTGATTCCACAGGGTTGTGCTGGGCATAGGAGCTCTGACGTCCCACAGAACTGGAATGACTCAGTTCAGTACAGCTCTGTGAAAGGAATGAGGGCTATATGCAATCAGACCAAATGAGGGCTATATGCAATCAGACCATAGTTAGAGCCCAGTATTGCAGCAAGAGATGTGATGCCCAAGGCAAGCGATTGAGTCAACGTTGAACCAAAATGTGGATCCAGGTCTCCCAGATCCAAGTCTGGTATTACAAGGGGGTTATGAGAAATTCTTTTAAGTTTGTTTTTAGATCAGAATTTACCCAGTTTGCACCTCCTGCACACAATCTATGGTGAAAGTTCATACATTTCTAAGGTTGTGAAATGATTGGTTACTAGAGGCAGTTAGCCTGGGTGCACCAGTTGCTGGGGAACATAGGTGGGAGGGTCCTGTTGCACCATGTCCTGCTTTGTTGTTCCCTGGCCGATGGCTGGTTGGCCACTGTGTGAACAGAGTGCTGGACTAGATGGACCCTTGGTCTGATCCAGCACGGCACTTCTTATGTTCTTATGATTCCAGTGAGGGAGGAAGCAGCAGCCAGGCACCTCTCCACCGTGCCTGGGTCCAGCTCCAGCTGAGAGCCCCCTCCCTCCTGCTACCAACTGTAACTGCTGAACTTTCCAACTAAGATTGTAGTGCCTGAGTTTGCTTTCCATTTCCCCCTCCTCCTCCTCCTTCCCAATCCCCTTTCCTTTTGTGTCATGTCTTTTAGATTGTAAGCCTGTGGGCAGGGACTGTCAAGAAATACTTTTGTAAGCCGCCGTGAGAGCCTTTTTTGGCTGAATGACGGCATAAAAATCCTTAAATAAATAAATAAAAAATAAAAAATGATTTGCAGAACAAAAAGAAATGCAAAATGTAAAGTTTTGAAAAAATGTGCATGGGAAAATATTCATAACACATTTTAATCAATGGGATGGGGGAAAGCATAAATGCTAATAGAAAAGGAAAATCAAAGCTTGCAATCTGATACAGATATAAGCTTCAGCTACAGGGTGTTATACAAATGTAAATAATAATAATAATAATAATAATAATAATAATAATAATAATAATAATTGAAATGAGCTTTGGGATGGAATGTGGAGAACATCAAGGAGCTTGAGTTCTGCTGATCTGAGCATCCCAAAGCATTACCTCACAGGCTGAAGCTGTGAAGGAACAACTCAAAAGACTGAAAGAGAAAGGCAACGAAGTATGGGTACTCATAGATTTATAAACCTGTGAGGGCAGTAAAGGGCATAGGTGAGACATGAAAGAAAGTAGTGTTCTTTCTTTCATGGTATTGTAGCGATGGGGTCTTTACATATAGCCATTTGCTTTCATGACAGCCTCAGTGTTCAGGTTCACTCCTGTCATAGAATTTCTCAGGGCTTGGGTCTTTATGTACAGACACTCCTTCTCAATTTTGTCTCCCCTCCTTTCACAAGCCATCACATCCCTCTCCTCAGCATACAGTACCTTTTTCTAAAGAGAACCAATGTGTTATTCTCTTTTAAAATATCCTCTTTTTTCATGTATTTTGGAGACGTTGATGAAGAAATCCAATGTAGCTAACTCAGGCCATCGCTAGACAAGGAGTTAGCCCGGTGTGAGGCCCGGGCTCCCTGCTATGCATCCAGATGATGCACAGGGGATCCCGGGGTCAGGCTGGGCTAAGTCCTCCCTTGACCCGGGATAACCGGATCCACTTATGGCCCAGCTTTTCCACAGCCCCGGGATGAGGCCAGGGCTGCGGAAGGTCTAGCTACTTCTGTGGCTTTTCCCGGCCGCTTGCTTACTCACGAGTAGCCGGGAGAAGCCACACACTGGGCACAGCATTCCATAGGAGTGCTGTGCCCATCGGGCCAGGGGGGGAATCATGGGAGGGAGATGGGGGCCGGGGGAAAGAGTGGACCCAGCAGGAGAGATGGGGGGGGGAAGAGCAGAGCCAGGGTGGGGAGATCACGGACAGGGGGGTGGGGAGGGGGCATCGGACATGACAGGTAGGTGAGCAGGTGGGCATGGCGAGTGGGCTGTCGAGCGGGCAGGGAGGGCATCAGACATGGCGGACGGGAGGGGGGAAGAAGAACGGGGCCAGGGCATGGTGAGCGGGGACAGGCATGGTGAGCAGGGGACGGGCATGGTGAGTAGGGGACGGGCATGGCGAGCGGGGGACGGGCATGGCAAGCGGGGGACAGGCATGGCGAGCAGGGACGGGCATGGCGAGCAGGGGGATGATGGGCAAGTGAGCGGGCAGAGGGGGCATCAGGCATTGTGTGTGGGGGAAATCAGGGGCAGGGGGAGCAGGGAACCCATTATTTTTTTTTAAAAAAAAAAACTTTTCCGTTGGTGCACTCCTGCGCACATGGCCCTTTAAGTAAAAAAAAAATGGAGGACGCCACGGGGCTTTCCCTTACCCCATCACGTGTTACGTGTAGAAAAGAGCGACGGCCCACGCTAGCTGTAGCGTGGCGGCGTCCCTACTCACCACCGGATTATCAGGTAGGTCTAAAAAGGCCCTGAGAAAACATATTCCTACATATCTATAGATCTGCATCTCTGTCTGTCTTAGGGCTGTTGGGAAATTAAATATATTTACTTGAATAATGAACTGATTTTTCACTGATTTATGGATTCATTGCATTTAAATATCTATATTTATTACTAAACGTTCAATATACCCTATTTCTTAAATTCTAAGACACACTTTTCCCCCCATATAAACATCTCTAAAAATGGGCTGTGCCTCAGAATTGCGGGTCTGTCTTTGGGGTTTTTTTCTGTTGGTGGTACTGAAATTAGTGTGTGTCTTACAATCGATGGTGTCTTACAATCGAAGAAATACGGTAGATGCCTTTTTGAGGATACTGTAGGAAGGGCAAAAGAGAGGATTTAAAAATTGCATTGGAAATTTTGTCTTTCCCTCCCCCTCTCACTCACATGCACAAAGCCCTGAAGAATTTCCAGAGAAGCCAAACGAGTTTCAACAAGATACATGAAATTTCTCAGGTTGTTCCTAGGTTGTTATTGGATTTTGCCTAAAGTGACATTCAGAGTGGATGTGAAGATTCCACCTTTGGAGAAACATCTGAGGAATTTCACAGGAAGCCAAAAGAATTTTGAATAAGATTAGTGAAGTTTCTCAAGAGTTTTGTACATCCATACTTGCAATTCAATATAAAAAGTAGCTATTGTTAGAATGAGAGGGTGTCTTTACTATATTGTAATCCCAAACTGATTTTGAAAAACAAGTTGCAATCCCATCAGATATGCTGGAGAAACTTTATCAATACTCATGTCAAACAATTACTGTCAATTTCAGTTATTTGTGGTTCTTATTGTCTGAAAAGGGTCACTATGTTCTGAAGGCTTCCTCCCCAATTGCTAGATTGGGTTGATTGGCATGAGGCAAGTCAACATCATTAACATAACTTTGGGTTGCATAATATAGTACTATAATATAATATAAATCATACACTAAACCATATATTGGATTTATACCAGTTTAATATAATGGCTTCCACCAAAGAACCTTGGGTGTTGTCATCTGGTATAGGTTCTGAGAATGGCAAGATGGAGATCCCTAAACTACAATTACAGTTGACAGAGCATCCTTGGGGAGTGGGATTGACTATTAAGGTTGAAATCCTACATACACACACTTTGGTAGGAGTAAGGCCCATTGAACAACTGAATGCCTGTTACATCTGAGTAGAAGTTTGTACTGTAAACCAATTTAAGTCTGTAGCGTAGAAATGCTCACTCAATCCATTTGTCAAGTATAAGGCCGGAGGCCTTGTTTAATGTAAGTAGATTTATTTGGAATAGTTTTAGAATCTCAATGTCTCTGCAAGCTTATCTCTGCCAGAGTTTCTCATGGATGTAGTTCTCGTACTCTTTGTTGCAGCCTTGAAGCTCTAAAGGTTCTCTGGGAACCCGGGAGTGTTTTGGAAAGGTGGGGGCCACTGTTTGAAAGTGTCACTCAGATCGTAGCATCATCTTAGTGGGTTGTCCAGTCCTGTTGTGTTGGCACATGGACATGGTTTACAGGTCAGAGGACCTGTCTGTCAAGTGGCTTTGAATAGGCTTATAAGCGGGGTAGCAAAGCTAAAAGCTTCGCTAGGTTCCATCTCTCAATGCAAGGCCTGAAATCCCTCCTGTTTGGATTCCATCTCTGATTGGGACTTTGAAAACACTCTGCACATGGACCCACACATATTTGGATTTCTAAGGACTGGGCCATGAAAAGTACTGTGAAGCTTTTCATAGACTTGAACTCACATTTGTGATGGAGTGTATGTGTGTGTGGCCTGACTCAGGTGACACACAGCTCCCCCGGAGGTAATGTTATGTGCAGAGGAGTTCCTGTGCCTGAGATATTTCCCTTCCCTGTGATCATGCCTACTGGGTCAGCTCAGCATACAGCAGGCTGGGATTAACTGGTGTGTGTTGTCTTTCTCTCTGCCAGACTCTGATGGCAGGGAGTTGCCAGTGCTAAGCAGAAAGCATGGGGCTTTCTGGGATTTTACCCTACCTGTGATCTTATTTAGGCTTTCACCACATTTCCTGAGTCCCTAGATGATTTTGATGATGATGATGATGATGATGATGATGGATGAATCTGTCCATATTGCTTTCCATAATGGTTACATTTTTTTCAGATACAAGTTCAAACTGCCCCATTTCAACAGCTTTTGAAAGCTTTTTTTTTTTTTAAAAAAAAAAACTATCCATGAAAATTCATACTTATTTTTGTGTGCATCAAAATGCATACACATTTTTGTATGCAATTTGTGTACTATCTTCCCCACAATGTATACATTTTTGTATGCATCCTTTCATTGGACAACTGCTTTGCATAATTCAGAGAACAAAAACCTAAGAATAATTATATTCCTGTTCACATATTTTTTTAAGACATACAGATTCATATTAAAATGCAAGCCAAAAAAAAAAAAAAATTCACCCCATCCTATAATATTTACATGTTAGGGTTCTTGTGGGGAATGTGGAGTGTGGGAAATAATGAGGTGGACACAAGATTGGGATTTAAACGGGGCCACATTTATTAATAGATCTGCAGAAAGGGAAAACCTAAACAGGGATCTTCTCTAATCTGGTGTAATGCCGTGGTTTTATCAGGTAAGACATTCACGGACTGAGAGTGGCGCCTCAACGTTCACCATCTCCCAGGCTTCCCCTTTTGGGGTAGGGAGGCCATCCGTGTCAACTGCACCTCAGGGCTCCAAGGCCGGATCTACACTACTGCTTTAAAGCGCTTTATAACAGTTTTATAGCGCTTTAAAGCAGTTAAAGCGCTTTATAACTGTTATAAAGCGTTTTAAAGCAGTAGTGTAGATCCGGCCTTAGTCGGTGAGGAAGGTTGGCCTCAAAGGTAACCCTTATCACTGCCAGCCAGAGGAGCCTCAGGAATTACCGATTTACCACAACGGTGCCTCTGAATGCTCACTGACCCTAACCCGCTCCAGATGCCCACACATACTGCCCTATCATCAAATGTGACCAAACTGTTAACAACGCCAAATCAACCTAATTATTTCTCCCCGCCTGTCTTACAGTGTGAAGTAGGTGAAAAAACTCATAACCCATGAAAGATTATGAGCAAAAAAATCCTACTCGCCCCACCCCCTTAAGGACAACCAGCAAGCCCACACTGCCTATGGGAGTCTGTACGCTGCCCTGAGATCTTATTGATATAGGGCAGGATATAAATGTTTTAAATAAATAAATACAGGGAGGGAGGGAGGGAGCTGTGTTTTGAAGATGAGGGAGAGGGGAGGGGCGAGAGCCAATTTATAGGCACAGATTCCCCCTCCCCTTTCTGTTGGCACCACAGGGAGCCCGTGAATGGCGTGCCTCAACACCGGGCATGGAAGTAAGGCACTTGTCTGTACACCACATAATAAAATTGAGAGGAATCCGAATAGCAGATCCCCCAATGCACTGTAATACAGAGACACTAGGTAGACTTGCCTATTCTCCATCTTCATTCATTTATTGCATCATCTCTTGGGGAAATTCTGGCAAGAGAGATGATTCCTTTTCCTACTGATAATGGTTGACAAATGACGGAGTCTAGAGATACTTGCTGCTCGCTTCCAATGGCCTATTTTCTGCCTGAGTGGACACTCACAGAAGTCTACAATTCCAGTCTAAAAAACAAGACAAATCATTATTCATAATTTCTAGGGCCCAATTTCTATTATTATGTGAATGCAAATCCTATCTAAAAGCAAAAGAACATTGCCAATGTTGATGAAGTGTTCATGCACATACATTGTTGCATTTCAAGTTCTGAATGGAAGTGATGCTTCAATGCAATTTCCCCAATCCCATTAGTCATGACATGAGCACAAACTTTTTTCTGCTTGTGGAGTTCCTCAATAGGGGCTTGCCATCATTCTGCAAGAGCACAGGGCAGAATATGATACTGGGCACAGATTTCAACTTCTTCTTCTTCTTTTTCTTCTTCTTCTTCTTCTTCTTCTTCTTCTTCTTCTTCTTCTTTTCTTTTTCTTTTTTTAAAAGCATATATTATTATTATTATTATTATTATTATTATTATTATTATTATTATTATTATTTACATTTATATACCGCCCCATAGCCGAAGCTTCTAGCCCTGATGGCTACAAAAATAGATTTGGAAGAGAATGGGCCACACCAGCCTAAATCTCAAAAGCCAGAGGGATGGCGGAATCATATTTTCCAGGGCTAGCATGGGAGGCTCCTAAGCATGACCACCAAAAGAGAGAGAGAGAGAGAGAGAGAGAGAGAGAGAGAGAGAGAGAGAGAGAGAGAGAGAGAGAGAGAGATCATGTAGGTTTGGGTCAAGTTGCATTATTTACACTGACCTTTCTTGGTGCAGAATTGCAATTGCCTAGGCATAGAATTTTAATATATTTAGTGCAGAATATATATAGCTGTCTATTGCGGGAGGCAGCTGTGCAGTGAGTACATGTGTTTGGGTAGTAATATGGCGTCCTATACCCAGGAGCATGCGGGGAATGCAGTACTGGAGAGGTGATCCAGAGGGAATAGGGCAGCAGTGGAGAGCCTTAGGCTCTGGGGCCAAATCCGGCCCACCTGGGATCTCTACATGGCCCTCCAGAGTATCCCAGATGGCCACAGCCCCTTCCCTTGGCCCCACACCATGCCCCCAACCACCAACCATTTTCTGGTTTCCCAGCTTTTGTGCAGTATTTTTCCCGATTGCAAAAGGTTGAAATACCTGTCCTTAGGCTTAGTTAATGGCAATAAGAATTAAAGCTAAAAGATGCTGGTATCTGTTGCATTTTGGCCCCACCTCATTGTGCCTTCTGCCCACCCACCCCTGAAATGCAGCCCTCTTGGGGTATGTCTAGACAATGGGACATCCTGAGGATCACCCTGGGATCATGCTTGTAAATCCACATGATGCACAGGGGATCCTGGGGCAGGGAGGGATGATCCCTTCCTTGTCCTTGGATAACCGGGGTGGCTTTAATCCCATTTTTCCCCATAGTCTCGGGATCATCCTGAGACCATGGGAGGTGTGGGCCGCTGTCCTGGTTTCATCCTGCCTCCTCGTGAGTAACTGCGAGGAGCCAGGAACCGGGCAATGGGCACAGAGCTCCTCAGGAGCTCTGTGCTCATTGGGGGTGGGGTGGGGGGAGCAGAGGGTTGTTGTTTTTTTAAAAAAACTTGATTGTTGGGGCACTCCTGCAGTCAGTTTTGATTTTAAAAATAGCAGGTGTGATGTCCTCTTCCTCTTGGGACATCATGTGTGGTGTGTAGACTGAGGGGGAGGATCTCGTGATCATCATATAGCGAGATCCTCCCCCCTCCATCAGTAGGTCTAGCCATGCCCTAGAGCTTCTCCTAAATGGAATTCAGTCCTTTGTGTTGAGGATGGATATAGTATATGAGAGGGTACACAATTTTCTCTTGTACTCAAAGAGATCTAGGTTAGATGGGAATATAAGCTAGTGTTGAGCCAAACCATTTGGCATGGTGACTGTCAACAAATTTGGTGTGAGTGAAAATGCTATCTAAAGATTGTATCAATGTTTGGGGATGGGCAAATTTCAAGAATTTTCATCTTACTTTCAGTATGAAGTGGTTGGGCCTTTTTCCCCAGACGTATTGTCATTCCTTGGGCATTCTGTCTTTGGAATGTGGCTGGAGCAGCCTTGAAGCACTGACAAACTCTGTTTCTTGTTAAAAGACGAAAAAAGAAAAGCTATCACTCAGCTTGCATTTAAAGTAAATTAGTTATGCTAAAACACCATATTTGTGTAAAATATCTCTCTGTACCATGTGAAGTCAGTGAAGCCTCTGGAACCAACCAAACCCACCAGATTCTGGTAAGTTTGGCCACGGAATTTGTACATCTGGAGCCCAAGATGGATTCTGGAAATAATTTTGGAAGTTTGGTGGAATCCAGATGAAGACAATCAGATCTGTCCATCTATTTCTAGAGTACAATCCAGAGGTCTTTCCTGCCTCCTGTGAGACTGGTCACTGTCAGAGTCATTTCTACAAATGGGGAACTGAAACTGAGAGTTAGGCCGGATTTACACCAAGCAGAACATAACACTTTGGAAACAGTTTGAAAACAGTATATGGAATGTGTCATGGGCCCCAACAGTTGTCAATACTGCTACAAACCATTATAAAGCAGCAGTGTAGATCCTGCCACGGTGACCTACCAAGAGTTACCAATTGAAGGCCAATCTACATTTTGTCACAGAAGGTGTGTAACAGCAGAGGGACTTGTGGAGCAAACATTATATCTGAAGAAGAGAAGACATGTGTATGCAAACATTTAGAAACTTCTGATGGACCCATACTGCTGAGTCATTTTGGCCATAAATCTTTGGCGTGTGTCTATTGTGCATTCAGAGAAGTGATGATCTCTTTCACACTTGATTTGTTCCTCACAATGAATGCTAGTGTAAATGCGGCACATACCAGAAACTGTGATTGAGCTCCCAGTACATTTGAACAGTGTTTTTGCACTTGGTAATATGTTAATCATATAATTGTATTTTACTTTAACATCTTATTGTAAACTCCCCTGGGATATATTTATAATATAAATATATTTCAAATGTATAAATATACATTTTATATGAAGTTTGGCATGCAAATACATTAAAACAAAGACATAAACAAACAAAGCCTGGAGAAGAGAAGATTGAGGGGAGACATGATAGCACTCCTCAAATACTTAAAAGGTTGTCACACAGAGAAGGGCCAGGATCTCTTCTCGATCCTCCCAGAGTGCAGGACACGGAATAACGGGCTCAAGTTACAGGAAGCCAGATTCCAGCTGGACATCAGGAAAAACTTCCTGACTGTTAGAGCAGTACGACAATGGAATCAGTTACCTAGGGAGGTTGTGGGCTCTCCCACACTAGAGGCATTCAAGAGGCAGCTGGACTACCATCTGTCAGGGATGCTTTAGGGTGGATTCTTGCATTGAGCAGGGGGTTGGACTCGATGGCCTTGTAGGCCCCTTCCAACTCTGCTATTCTATGAAATAAATACAATGTTTTATCAAGGATATGAGCCTAAATCTCCCAAGACTGGTCTAACAGTGTTCACTTTGTCCCATTGACTGTCACCAGAGTTGCTGTCCAAATTACCCACTAGGGTTGCTGTCCAAATTGCTCAATGGAGGTTTCCTCTTTAAACAGAACACCTCAAGAATTGTGAGGAAGTTCTAGACAGTTTTGGTAAGACAAGTAAAATTCCTCAGGGAGGGCCTCATACATCCCTAGTTGCCACAGGATTTCGCCTACACTGAAATTAAAAACAAATTGGAAGGTTCTTCCTCTGATGAAGTACCTTAAGGAATTTTGAAGGAAGACAGAAAAAAAAGCTCGCAAAATTTATCAGGGAGGTTTTCTGCAACTCCCTTCTTATTAGTGGGGATGGGGAGAAGGAATAAAGGAGAAGTGTTGTTTTTATGCTTTCTAACTAGGTCTCTGGAATCTGAAAAATGTGATTCAGTCTAGATATAGTTATCTGGTTGCTGGATCAATCAGTGTCTCTGTAGTTTAAATTTTAAATAGGCCCAGTGCCTAAAAAAGGGAGAGCCTGAATAATAAAGCAAAAGACTGAGGGCAATCTTTCTTTTTCCTCTACATGACACAAGCTGTCAGGCTGACAGAAGATTCAGTATGGCAAGGATGTAGCAGCTTTTTCATATATATATATATATATATATATATATATATAGTGTTATTTTCTCTCTCGCAAGTTAGACAGAAAATACAAATCACAATAAATCTAAGCCTTGTCCTGCACCCTCGATTTGCTGATGTAGAGTGCAGGAAGTGTACTTGGACAAGGCAATATCAATCGGAGGCACCATCTTGAGCCAGAACTGTGTGTGTTCTACACTTTTACCAGTGAACTGTGCAGTCATAGAAATTGCTATTGGATGAAGATTTCCACACATTCTGAGAATCTTTCCAGCATGCTGAGAATCTGAGCTTGATATTACACTCTCAAATCATCACATGAAAGGCATCCATGTTTAAGCTAGGCACTCTAATTTGTATGTTAGGGATTTAATTGTAAACTGCCCAGAGAGCCTTGGCTATTGGGCAGTATAAAATTGTAATAAATAAATAAATAAATAAATAAATAAATAAATATCTCAAGGGGCCCTGACAACCGGGAGAGAAAGCTGGCTGGATCTGTTGGCTACTGACTTAGGCTTTATCTCTCATTTATCAGATTCCACCCACCCAGCCAGCAATTTCCAGGATGGTAGTTCATTCCAGCAAAAATAGCAGGGATTCTTGTAGTACTTTAACGATTAACAAATTTATGGCATAAGCTTTCATGGATTGGAGTCAACTTCATCAAAAGCATGGAATGGTATCTTATCTGGGCAGATATGCATACACATAATCTGGAGGGAGAGTGCAAGCAGTGAGGTCAGAGAGAAATGAAATACAGAAAATGCATGACTGTGATGATTCACACACATGTATTATGCATGGCTTAGTTGTATGTACAATAACTGCAGGGACCAATTAGAAAGCAGTGTTGGTGATAGGGTGGCTATTTATGAATTGTTAAAAAGGGGGAAATGCATCACCAAAATAAGAGGACAAAGAAGAATAGTGATTTGCATAAAATTTGCATATGTTCATGTATATGTATAGATAGGGTGACCATATGAACAGGAGGGCAGGACTCCGGTATCTTTAACAGTTGAAATGAAGAGGGAATTTCAGCAGGTGTCATTTGTATGCATGCAGCACCTGGTGAAATTCCCTCTTTATCACAACAGTTAAAGCTGCAGGAGCTATGCTAGAGAGAACAGATACAAAAGAAGGCAGGGTTCCTGCAGTTTTAACTATGCCTAAAAAATTTAAAACAACAGATTTAGTTTCTACAAACGCTTAAAACAATGATGTACAATGATGTTAATACTTTAGAAGCCAAACATAAGGATAAGGCTTTAAAAAGGGCAAAGCCCAGGCCAATAGTGAAAATCCAGAGAGATAGTATTACAATCGGGATGTCGAAGGAATTCATCTGGGGGATGGAGCTCACCAACCTTTCATCAGCTCAGTCCCCTGGACTTCAGCTCATTTCACCATGAACTGGCTCGACTCAATGCAGATCATGGATTTTCTGCTCGTTTCTTTTTTAATGCCTAAATAGACATTTGTGCAAATTGCAGATCACAGTTTGCACAAATTGTGCACATTGCAATGGAAATTATGCATATTTCTATTTATGCCATCCCCCCCCCCCCCGCAAAAAAAGCTCCCAGTTTTTTGGGGAAATCCATGGCTTAGCTTGCAAATACAAGCTGAGCTGGGGTGGTGGGGATGGAAATCCAGCTAGCCCCAAAAGTGCAGGATTCCCAGCAGAGTATAGCCTATATTAAGATAGGAGTATAATGTTCCTCTCTTCCTTTTCTGTGTGAAGACTTCAACGTACATTATTTTAACACGATGCTTTTGTTCTGCTGTTCACCACTCTGAAATCTTTGGATGTGGATCAGTATACAAATACTAGGGATGTGCTCCGCTCCGATTAGGAGCGTAGAAGCAGTAGCGGATTGGCCTGCTCCGCCTTACCCAGAGGCGGAGTAGGAGCGGACCGCGGACCCCCTAGAAGCAAGGCGAAGAGAAGCGACCATTTTTCGGAGCTCCGAGTTCAGTCGGAGCGCTCCGGTCGCCATCTTGAAAACATTTCGCCATAGGATTGCATTGCGGCAAATAATCGCGCATAACTACGTTGTTTTTGAAGCTATCGTTCTGGAAATTCTTGTGCACAGAGAGTCGTGGATGGGGGTCATTTTGAGACCACTCTCACCTCTCTGCGTGCTGTGGTTCACGTGCAATATTTTTTTAAAAATCGGGTCAACCGCGGGGCTCAAACTGCGTTTCGGCTTTTCGCCCATAGGATTGCATTGAGGGAAAGAATCGGGGATAACTGGGGGGGGGGTTTAAGCTATCGTTCTGAAAATTCTTGTGCACAGAGAGTCGTGGATGGGGGTCATTTTGAGACCACTCTCAACTTTCTGCATCGTACGGGTCGCGGGCTAGAAGTTTTTTAAAAATAGGGTCAACCGCGGGGCTCCGTTTCGGCTTTTCGCCCATAGGATTGCATTGAGGGAAAGAATCGGGGATAACTGGGGGGGGGTTTAAGCTATCGTTCTGAAAATTCTTGTGCACAGAGAGTCGTGGATGGGGGTCATTTTGAGACCACTCTCAACTTTCTGCGTGCTGTGGTTCACGTGCAATATTTTTTTAAAAATCGGGGTTTGGGTTTTTTTTTTTTATTATTATTATTTTTTTGGAAGCGATGACAGGCACATTCAACTCCCAATCCTGATGAGAATTCATCTCCTCAGAAAGCATCCTCCTCCAATCCCAGCGTTGGAGGGGGGACTAAGGCAGACCCACCCTGAGAACTTTCTGTTTTGTGTCTCTTTGTGGGTTGGCGTTCGTGGAGGGAACACTTACTTAGCTAGTGCTCCTGCTTTGGAGATAGATTAATTTAATATAGGTTTAGTTTGGCGCGTGTGTGTGTTTGTTTGCTTCTTTCTGACTTGTAGCTTAGTTTGCCCTGTGTTTTCCCCTTACTTTGATTTAATATAAACTTTATTTTTGAATTTTGGAGTGTGTGGTTGGGTTGGTTGCCCCCCCCCTTCCCTGTATTAAAGCCTGACTGTTCTGCTTTTGTGAAAGCTTTCTTTTGAAAGCATACACACACTTTTTGTCCCATTTCCCTACATTTATATTCTTAAACATATTTTATTATATTCTTTCACATAGTCCATTAGTATATATTCTCATACATATTATATTAGTATTCATATTTTGTTCTTCTTATAGTAGTGGTTGGTTCTTTTTCCCCCTCCCCTCTCTTAAATCCTGATTGTGTTTCCTTCTATCTTCTATATACCAAATATACCAAAAAAATTGGATTCTCTTTTTCTTCTCTGTGTAACTTCGACGGAGTGGGCTGCTTTTGTCAAGTTCAACAGGCAGCCACAGATTGAGCATTTTGGGGAAAGCATACGCACACCATTTCCCTATTCTTAAACATATTATTATTATATTCTTTGACATAGTCTTAGTAGTCTATTAGTATACATTCTCATACATATTAGTAGTAGTATTCATATTTTGTTCTTCTTATAGTAGTGGTTGTCCCATTTCTTGTCCCATTTCCCTACATTTATTAGTAATATTCTAAAACATATTATTATATTCTTGTAGATATTCTTAGTAGTATATTCTCATACATATTAGTAGTAGTATATTTTATTGTTCTTGTCCCATTTCCCTACATTTAAACATATTATATTCTTCTTATACATATTCTTAGTAGTACCTTATACATAGTATTAGTAGTATTAATATTTTGTTAGTCATCATGAAAAGAGAAAGCAGGCGTGCTGAAAGCAGCAAGGCTCAGTCTGCCAGCAGGGCTTCCTCTCCTCCTGTGAAACTCAAACGGGCAACTCCTTGGCTGACTGCTCCAAAACAGAAGCAGGACAAGCAGCAGGCAGAGCCACTCTCTTCTGCAACTTGTGCCCGGCGTTCTCTTTTTGAGGGTGGGAATGGGAAAAGTGCCCGTTTGCAAGAGGCACGTGGCAGCAGTGCCATTAGAGGAGGAGGAGTATCCCCAACTCCTTCATTCTCCTTTCAGCCCACGAGCCCGCTGATGGACCTAGACGAGGTCCTCAGCACAGTGGAGGGGGGGGAGGAGGAGGAGGCGGTGGGCCTCCAGGATGTGGGGGCTGAGGAGGAGCAGCAGCAGGCCGAGGCTCTCTCCCCAGTCTCATCCCACACCCCTGTTTCTGTGGCAACACCAGAGAGCTCAGGCGGGCAATTGGTGGTGTCACCACAGAAACGAAAGACAAGCATCGTGTGGGACCACTTTGAGTTGGGAGCGGATCCCCGCTTTGCTGTCTGTCGCCACTGCAAACTCAGCCTAAGCAGGGGTTCATCGACAGGGCATTATGGAACCAGCAGCATGAAGATGCATCTTCATAGGCAGCACCAGGCGATCTTGCTGGGGAAAGAGGCGGGCAAGGCGACTGGTTCCAGGGGAAAGCCGAAGGCTGCTGCTGGCACTGCCACTCTAAGCTCTCCATCTCCCATCCCCACAAGGGTTAGGCAGGCAACCCTGCAGGACATGGGGTGGGGGAAGTATTGACCCACAAGATGGCGTTTTCCAATGCCCACCCAGGGTGCTACTGTGTTGGGGCATCTGCCGGGACTGACTCCTCCCCAATACTAGATCTATGACATGTCACTCTGCCTGCCCCTCTGCTAGCCTGTCCTCCTCGGTGACCGACTCGCTGGGATGGTTTGCGTTTGCAATGCGTGACTAACTGCAATGCTGGCTTAGAAACCAGCCATCACTTCCTTGTGCCCCCAGAAATGCCCGCAGCCTGCCTGCCTGCCTGCCCGCCTCCCCCGGGGTGCTGCTGTGGTGGGGCATCTGCCAGGACTGACTCCTCGCCTACTCTGCCTGCCTCTCTGCCCGCCTGGTGCCTGGTTTGCTCCCAATCGTCCTCCTCTGTGCCCCTCAAGGCGTAACTGCTGGCTTAGAAAGAAACAACCAGCCATCTTTGCCTCACTTTGCGCCCACTTATGGGTTGGTTTGCTATGCGTTAGTGCTCAAGCCATCCTTGCGGCACTACAATGCATGCTGCCTGCCTGCTTTCCATTGATGGTGCTATATAAATAAATAATAATAATAATAATAATTCTCCCCTTCCCGCCTTGCAGCGATGGTGTATGTGTCTTGCTTTGACTAAGGGGAGAAGTCCTTCCTGCGCTCACTTAGACTTTATCAAATTCAATAATCCCTTTTTCAAATGTGCCAGAAGATTTAGGGTTATCTCGTGGCATGTTGGGATTGCCTTGGAACTGGCCCCATTGAGCTGTCTGCAATTGCAACTTTAAATCCCTGACATACTGGAGTGTTCAAATTTCAAAAGTTCCCCTAACATCAGGGGATGATGGGATTGCCTTGAAACTTGGTGTCCATGGGGACACATGGGTAAGCTGTCATGGGACCAAAGGATAGGTTTCTAACGTGCAAATTGACGTAGTTGTAGAATGGGACTTGATTTGGGGTGAGTTAAAAAGTTTAAGCCGCGCCAAAAATCAGGGGATGATGGGATTTGCTTGCAACTTGGCATGCATGTGGACACATGGATAAGCTCTCCTGGTGCCGAGTTTGAGGTTTCTAACATGCAAATTGACGGAGCTATCCCAAGGGGTGTGAATGGGGTGCCCGATTTTCATAAATTCCCCAAAAATCAGGGGATGATGGGATTGCCTTGAAACTTGGCGTGCATGTGGACACGTGGATAAGCTATCATGGTGCTGAGTTTGAGGTTTCTAACGTGCAAATTGACGTAGTTGTAGAATGGGACAATTTGGGGTGAGTTAAGCCATGCCAAAAATCAGGGGATGATGGGATTTGCTTGCAACTTGGCGTGCATGTGGACACATGGATAAGCTCTCCTGGTGCCGAGTTTGAGGTTTCTAACATGCAAATTGACGGAGCTATCCCAAGGGGTGTGAATGGGGTGCCCGATTTTCATAAATTCCCCAAAAATCAGGGGATGATGGGATTGCCTTGAAACTTGGCGTGCATGTGGACACGTGGATAAGCTATCATGGTGCTGAGTTTGAGGTTTCTAACGTGCAAATTGACGGAGCTATCAAAAGGGGTGTGAATTAGGGTTATGGGAGGTGCGTTAGAGGGTAGAGCCGCGCCAAAAATCAGGGGATGATGGGATTTGCTTGCAACTTGGCGTGCATGTGGACACATGGATAAGCTGCCCTGGTGCCGAGTTTGAGGTTTGTAACATGCAAATTGACGGAGCTATCCCAAGGGGTGTGAATGGGGTGCCCGATTTTCAAAAATTCGCCAAAAATCAGGGGATGATGGGATTGCCTTGAAACTTGGCGTGTGTGTGTATACGCCCATGAGGTGTCATGGTGCCAAACGTGAGGTTTCTAACTTCAACGGAAAAAAAGTTGTTTACTTTTTTAGCTTTCAATGCAAGCCTATGGGGGGGCAAAAACGGAGCTCCGGATCCGATCCGGAGCTCCGGGCGGAGCGGAGCGGAAGTGGGCGGAGCGGGGGCGGGGCGGAGCGACCCGCTCCAAAAAATGGCGGATCTGCAAGTGAAGCGGAGCGGGGGGTCCGTGCACACCCCTAACAAATACTGTAAATAAATAAAGAAATTTGAGCACTTTTCATTAAATGGCACTCTGACCCCACCCCCAACCTGCTTGCTCTCCCAGAGGTGGAGATGGGAGCTAAGAGGCCACTGGATCCATGTCCTTTCCCCTACCTGCCAACTGGCCTGCCCCCAACACACCCAGTTTCTCTCTTGCCAAGCTTGGAGACCTAACCTTGGAAGAGGGAACCTCTGTGGACATTTCTACAGTGGTTGGGGGGAGTTTGGGAAAGGGGAGTTCTGTAGTTGGGTCTCCTCATCCAAGGTCAAGAGGGAGATCCTCAGACGAAGAGAAGTGTAGCATCCTATGGCTCCTGAGACACTGTCTAGGAGCCATGGAATTGCTCTCTTACTCTGATCCATTGGGATTCTTCCTATATTGTAACTCAGGCCTTAGCTAGACCTAAGGTTTATCCCAGGATCGTCCCGGGGTCATCCCTGCCTGCTCCCGGGATCTCCTGTGTGTCATCTACATGAACAGGGATGATCCCGGGATAAACCTTAGGTCTAGCTAAGGCCAAAAAATAACAATCTGTGATACGAGGCAAAATCTAATTGACTGTGTTAATTGTTTCCCCTCCTTCCCTGACCCTTGTGTATTGACCCTACAGGTATCAGAAGCAACAGGGCAGGAAGTGTGGAGATATGGAAAAGCTTCTGATGACAGGCCCAGGAAGAAATTCGTTCCACAAGAGTTGCTTCCTTCACTACATCCCTTGATCATGCTTGTCAGCCAAATTTCCCTCAGGCCTTCGATATTTCATTCAACACCGAGGAGCCTTCAGAAGGGTAGGGAAAAGAAGGGAGGAAGAAAAGAGACCTTTGTAAAGCTTTTTACATGACCGGTTTCCCAGCACAAGAATGGGAAGGAAGGTCGCCCGGTACCTTGTACGAGCTTTCCGGGTGAGCTCAGCATCAGGTGTGGCTGCAAGGGATGAAATGTAACCTTTCCAGAACATACGGGGAGGTGAAAAAGACGATCATAAAGCATTGTGTAATCCAAGACAAAGAGACAAGCTCCAGCTCCCTTGTGCCATAGCAGAAAGGCAGGAAGCAAAATTCAGAGATGAGTCTCGTGTATGCTTTCATTCTCTGCCGTCCTTTCACCAATGCTTTCTGTCCCAGCTCCTATCAACTTGGGGGGGGGGGAGAGGGAGTATAGTGGAGCACCAACTATCTGAACCCCAGCCTTCCCCAAGCTTGCGCCCTCCAGACATGTTGGATTGCAGTGCCCATAATCCAAGTCAGCATAGCCACAGTCTAACAAATTTGGAAGGCACCAGGTTGAGGAAAGCAGCTGCAGACACTTGACCAGCTCAAACAGCAGCAGTAGCAGCCTCCTAGTTACTCAGAAGAATGAACAAACTTTCTGTTTAAAAAAAAGGGGGAAAGGGCATGGCTAGACCTACTGACGGAAGCGGGAGGATCTCACAATATGATGATCGTGAGATCCTCCCTCTCAGTCTACATGCGGCGCGTGACAACCCTGGAGGACGTAGGACATTGCGCCCAACATTTTTTTTTTGAAGATGAGCACTCGAGCACTCCAGTGCAAAGGTAAGGATCACCCCGTCTAGACATGCCCAAAGAAAGAGGTGAACGTTATCGGTTCTCAAAAACCAAATGAAGGCTTGTTCGTTGCAAGCTTTGCTGGCCTTTCCAATCTAGTGTTGGACAAAATTGACAATTCTAGTTTTTCTCCATTTCTCATTTTCCCCAACTTAAATGTATCCCATTCCCTTTCTGTATATATATATATGTGTGTGTGTGTGTGTGTCTGCGTGTGTGTGTGTGTGCGCTCGAGCGCTGAGCTGAATCCTGCCCGTTTTGGGGAACTTTCTCTCTCCTTGCAGAAGAGGCATTGTTTTTTCTGCCTCTTTCACATAAGGTGGCTTGCTTAGTCACACCCGAAGAGGCCAAGTGAATTAGACATTTGTTTCATCAGGAGAATTCAAATCTGTAAAATCCCTTCTGATTCACAATTGCCAGCCAGCTATTCTGTCCTTGCTTTGACCTACTGTTCCATGTCCTTACCGACTTCTAATCATTATGAATTGAACTATGTGCTGCCCTTGGAATGGGATTCGAAAGCCTTCCCCAAAACCTAACTGAAGAACACAGCAGCTTCCTGCAGAGGGTACCACCTCAGCATCCACTGAAGGAGTTCAATCTTAATTGGACTGGGTCCCTTCTGGAGGGAGCTGTAGCCTGCCTCTGGGCTTGTGGCCACTCAATCAATCTTGGTCAGGACCAAACCATACACTGGTTCTGGGGCAGTTGGTAAAAGCATGTTGACCACTGCAAAATGTAACATTCATGGCGGTATCAGCATTGGGCTCTGGTACAAGAACCCCATGAGCTAAAAGCCCCACAAAGTAGTTGATATTGAATCCCCTGACCAGAGCTCAGCCTAGAACCATCAGCTGGGGTCTGTTGAGCAAGGATACGGCTTGCTCAACAAGCTCCAGCTCTTCTTGTTATTTGTTTTTTAATGGCCACTGTGACAGGCGCTATGCCAGGGATGTCGCACGGCCCATGTGGACTGAGAGGGAGGATCTCATGAGCAGAACACAGTGAGATCCTCCCCCCTCCCTCCGGGAATGCCAGGAGGTCTAGACATGCCCTCTGTCTTGATTGAAAAAAACAGCAGCAGCAAATATTCACACGTTTTGTTGTTTGCTGCAAACTGTAACTTTCGCTAAGGGTACTATAACACATACACACACACACACAATAATGTCAGCCATATGCCCCCATGAAAGAAGGCTGTGACTGCCCTTGTGGAAACTGGCTTTCCAGAGGAAAGGCTAACAAGAGCTGGTCAAATCAAGCAAAGGTGCCTTTCCAAACATGTCATAAAAGAGCCAGTCCAGGACAAGGGGCCTGACATATCCAGGCAAATAGCTCCTGTCATCTGTCAGAAGGGTTTTCACCTTGCACTCCTGAAACAGTAGACAGATCTAAATGTGATGCATATTCATCTTACGGGACTTGAGTAACGGGAGGAATTGCTGTTGAACAAACATAACTGATGGTTACAGTGTGTGTGTGTGTGTGTGTGTGTGTGTGTGTGTGTGTGTGTGTTTCAAAAGTAATTCTAGGGCCCCCATTTCAAGTCAAGGGTGTGCTAACTTCAGCTATTGGGGTCCCCTTCATGCATTAGTGGGGCTGCTCCATGGCCTTTGCCCAGTGGCTTTAACCTACTCTACACCAGTAACAACTGGATGATGGGATCACTGAATTCCCTATTCATGGCAATGCAACTCATGTAAGGGCCATGGGGCTGTGACGGCTGCTCCTACCCCAACAACCCTGCCCTTGACTGCTCAGTCCCTGATGGTCCTGTGTTGACTGGGGTGAAGGTCTGCAGAATGCTCACATTCACTTGAACGCAGGTAGAAGCCCCCCGACTTCTCAGGATTCCAAATTTTATTGAGGCTTCTACTCTCATTCAAGGGAACAAGGGGGGTGGGAGAACAAGTGAAGCTTGAGCTTGCCAAGATTCTTTGAACATCAGCTCACTGCTCATCTCACCTTGCTTTGCGATCACATTTGCGATCACCGTTCGTTTTGTGCAAATGGGAAAACTGGGCAAAGCGAACACCTATTGAACGTGGACGTTGTGCAGACAATTCCCAAATTTGCACAAATTTCCAAAATTGCACAGGCAACCCCCATAGAGAAAAGTACAAATGATTTCAAATGTGCACATTTTGAGAAAGTTGTGCATTTTGAAAAAGTTGCGCATTTTGCAAATGCAAAGGTAAATTCGGGGATTTATAAACATTTTCAAAGAAAATATACTCCCTTTTGTGTTGGCATTTGGGATTGCCAATGAGCATTTGAGTGATTTTGAAATTGAAACAAAATTCTCATTCATCCCTACATAGGAAGTTGCCTTATACTTAACCAGATGACCATTGACCCATCCAGTTGGCAGGGAAAGGAAGCACCACTGAACAGATAATGAATGAGAGACTAGCTCTGGTGCTGCTGAAAATGGTTAAAAGCTTTAATAGTTCTTATTCACGCAATTTTGCATATGAATAAGAACTATTAAAGATTTTAACCATTTTCAGCAGCACCAGAGCTAGTCTCTCATTCATTATCCGTTGACCCATCTAGCCCGGTATTGTCGGCACACTAACTGGCAGTGGCTCTCCAGGGTTTTAGGCAGGATTTTTCCAGCCCTTCCTGGAGATGACAGGGATTAAACTTGGCACTTTCTGCATGCAAAGCAGGTGAGCTACCACTGAGCTGCAAATTTTGGTAAATTCTGAATAAAAATGAACTTAATGAAATTCTCGCCCATCTGCACCAGCCAAATTCAACAGGCACAGCAATTCCTAGCATGGAAAGGATGCTGATGTACCTGCATGACATGAACAAGAATGCTGATTTTCCAGCATTCTGGCTCATGGAGAGAGCCTCCATGGTCAGAGGAGTCTTTCCTCTTCAGGTAGATCGCCCTCCACAAGTTGAGGGCAACATAAGCCGTGGAAAGAGAAGGGCAGGGCTGGTGCTCTTGTCATGCATTTTCCCTATTCACTTTCAGAACACCTGAATAGGGCTACAGTTGAATACACAGGGATTAAAATCCATACTTATAAGAGCTAAGCCCTGGTCCTGCATGGACAAATCTGTCAAGTTCAGTTTCTCCCACATTTGATTACTTTAAAATCTCAATTTCATTCTATCTCAGGTATGGAGAACTTTGTAGATCCCTAAAACTGCCGATCCCTAAAACTCTTCCAGCCTATGTGTTTTCACACAGTTTTACACATAATTCTGTTCCATTGCATTGCTGTTTTGAGTTTTGTAATTTGTTTGAAGCTGTTGATAAAAGTGTGTGTGTGTGTGATATAAAATAAACAAGCCACATATTCTCTTGTTAGGAAGGTAATGTATGAATCATCCCAGAGTCAGAGAAAGTTAATAAGAAGGCGTTAGCCTTAGACTCTCCATGGTCACAGATTGGGTTTAAATCAGCTATTAGCATCATTTGTCCAACTTTGTGTTTTGATTCCTAATACAATATGGGCACTGTGTGTTCTGAGAGTGAGCATTTGAACCATTCTGCCATTCTAAAGTTCACCTTCATTCACTGTGGCACATGCTCCTCCTGTGAAATTTGCTACCAAATAGAGTTATAATTAAGTGCTGCTGTTAGGAAAAGATTACATTGGAAACTGAAGAAATCTCATCTACGGAACCTGTACCTCCATTCCACTCCACTCCATTATTACTATTATTACATTTAATCAACGACCTTTCATGTCAGCGAAAGAAAAAGAAGCAAACAAACGGTTTCCAGTGTAGATATAAAAAGCATCTTAACTTAGGCATAGATATATATGTGTGCCAGTTTGGCAACAACAGAATTTCTGCTTTGAAAATAGGAATGAGATAAGGAAAGGAAAAGGGTAGGGGGAGGAATTGAAATGTACTTAAAGGTTTTTCCGTGATCATACAAGTGTGTGTGTGTGGGGAAACATTCTTTAAATAGAAGATCAATGTACCTCATGGTGCTTCAGGATAACCAATTTACACCCATCCAGAATGGTTTGGGGGGGGGGTCATCTGTTGCGACAGCGGAGCCAGGAAGGAAACAATTAGGCAGTCCAGGCGCCAGGCACATGGATTGCCTCGTGAGCCAGGGGCAGAGCAAAGGTATAAAGGCTTGCCCCTGGCATTCTTCAGGCCTCTTTCAATTTCGGCCCTCCCTCCCTCCCTATAGTTTAGTATGGGAAATAAAACCCAGTCACCTCCTTTTTTCAGAAGGGCTGAGTAGGATTTTTTCCCTGTCATCTAGTGATGCTCAGGTTTTTGCCTACTCCATACTGGATTAATTTCCTAGAAATGCAGGATAAATAAGTTAATCCTAAAAGCAGGGTTGTGCGGGAATTGGGGGAAGTAAGAGTAGGAATGGTGAGCACTCTGGCACCTTTATGGTGAAGGGCAAGTCAGAGGTCCTTCTCCTCAAGGGCTTTGCAGCTTTCGTGTCAGGATATGGTTTGCCTTTGGGGACCTTCTCGTCTCATCTACTCGACTATGCAGACAGAGAGGGGATGACGTGGGTCAGTCTCTCACCAAACACTCAAGTGGGCTGGAAAGGGGGCCAGGAAACCAGACCCCTGTTTCCAGCAGAGTGGCTCGCCCTGAGGGGGCAGGCTAGAGCCTGCAGCTAAACAAATTAGATTCCTGCACGTTCACACTCAGACCCATGGAGGGTAGCATATCCATGAATAAATAAGGAAAAGAACCTCTCGTGCAAGCACTTGAGTCATTGCTGACTCCTAGAGCAGTCTCTAGGAGACTGACATTTCGCTGACATTTTCTTGGCAGACTTTGAAGCGGGGTGGTTTGCCATTGCCTTCCCCAGTCGTGGCTACCTTTCCCCCAGCTAGCTGGGTACTCATTTTATCGACCTCAGAAGGATGGAAGGCTGAGTCGACCTGAGCCGGCTGCCTGAGAACCAGCTTCCGCTGGGATTGAACTCAGGCCATGGGGAGAGTTTTGGCTGCAGTAACTGCTGCTTACCACTCTGCACCACATGAGGCTCAATAAATAATGAGGCCTTAATTTTACCCAAATCTCTGGTGTCTGTGTTTTATTTCTGGTATTCCTCTCTCTGCTTGCAACACAAGCCACGCGGCTCAATCATGTGCATGAATACTGGGTTGCACAAGGGCACAACTGGATCTTGCCCAGTATTGCAACAGGTGATCTAGCAGCCACAGTATGAATATTTGAAAAGCAGATAGAGAGAATGCATCTAAGGGAGTTCACCAAAGGGATTAGCATTTGCCCAACTCATATTATCTCAGCAGGAGTAATCAGATCAGTAATCAAATACATGTGCAACTGACAATACCATCTCAGCTTCTGGAGAACCTTTTGCTATATGCGAAATATGTCACCTTCATCTGTCCTGGCAGACCAACTTTGGAGCCTTTGTTGCTTTGACCCATAATCACAGAAAGCCTAATGATATCCAAATGTGCAACAATAGATATTGGGTCTCTCCTTTCAGGAAAGACACAAAAGACAGAAGATGAATAAAAGATATATCGGTGTTGGCAACAGAAGTGGGGAAAGACTTGGAAACAGCAATCCAGTGGATATTAATTGTATTTCAGTTCTTGAAATACAACTGTGAGGAATTTGGATGCTGCTGCACCATGATGGTTTCAATTCAGCTTCTTTGCTGGCCTTTTGTGTGCCCTGTTTGGGCTCAATTTCAGGCCTGGCTGGGTCACAATGCCACTTCGTTTGATCTGTTGAGGTTGTGCAAAGCCCTGAAACAAAACTTTAGCCATAACGAAGAGAAGTGAGGCTAGCTTCTTTGAGAATTGGACTGGGGGTATTTTTTAAAAAGAAGGGCTGGAAAAGACTTACTCTTGCAATTGTTAAAGCTTTTACATTTGTTTTTGTTTTTTTAATTTGGGAAAACGGGTTAGAACTGAATGACATAAAACCCAGCCACCCCACCCCAGTCACACACAATTAATGGCCTGCAAGGAAGCTGCTGCTTTGATCTGGTTGAGCTTTTATATTGTCTTTTATATCATGGTTTTATACTGTTGTTTTATACTTCAAATGGTTTTAATTTTTGTGAACCGCCCAGAGAGCTCCGGCTATTGGGCAGTATAGAAATGTAATTAATAAATAAATAAACAAACCAATAATTGAGAAGAACAGGGATGTTAGGAGATAGATAGATAGATAGATAGATAGATAGATAGATAGATAGATAGATATTATGGGACAAAGCTCCACTACTCAAAATGCAGAAAATATGAGAAAATAGATTTTGGATTGATGTGAAATATACTGTTATTTCCCTTTCATAACTTTCCATGTGGGGGAAAAGCTCCTGCATTCAAAATGCATTTTGTCCTTTCTGTGTCCCCTCCCAGAATCTGTCCATTTAACTTTCTTCCACATTTGATTTTTTTTAAAAATAAATAAAACTCAAACTGTGGGAAAGATACATTGATTCTTGATGCAGTACCCTGTGGGAAGAGGATGACACTTAGCACTTGAGGACCCTCTCTTTTGTAGCCTTTTCCAATCCAGATAGCATGGGGCATGTCTAGACCTACTGGAGGAGGGGGAGGATCTCATGATATGGTGATTGTGAGATCCTCCCCCTCAGTCTACATGTGGTGCACGGTGTCCTGGGAGGAAGAGGACATTGCACCCACTATTTTGGTTTTTTAATTATCGAAAATGAGTGCAGGAGCACTTCAGCAAACAAGGTATTTTTTTTTTAAAAAAAAACACCTCCTGCTCCCCCCACCCCACCCCTGATGGGCACGGAGCTCCTGAGGAGCTCTGTGCCCTCTTCCCGGCTCCTCATGGTTACTTCCGAGGAGCCAGGACGAAATCGCGATGGCGACCCACACCTCCCGCGATCTCGGGATGATCCTGAGACCACAGGAACAACCAGGATTAAAGCCGTCCCAGTTATCCCGGGGCAAGGGAGGGATTATCCCTCCCTGCCCCCGGGATCCCCTGCGTGTCAAGTGGACGCACAGGAATGATCCTGGGGTAATCCCCGGGATATCCCATCATCTAGACATGCCCATGGTCAATGATCAGGAATGATAACTGTGTCTGGCTTGTGGGTTCCTAGTCAACAGCTGGTTGGCCACTGTGTGAACAGAGTGCTGGGCTAGATGGACCCTTGGTATGACCCAGCATGGCTCTTCTTATGTTCTTAGGATGGGAGCTGTAGTCCAGCACCAACTGAAAATCCAAGGTTGGGAAAGGTTGCTCTATCACCACTTCCTTGGAACTATGCAAACCCACCCAAAGCAGAGGATCTGAAAATCACGTTGTGGCTGGAAAAACGGGCTTGGGATCTCCTGTATACTAGCTTATGGGATTCCACCACCACCACCGCCCCTGCACCTGCTAGTACAAAAGAGTATAACTAAGCTTCAAATTATATCTAGTGTTTTCTTCTGAGCTTGAATTATTTTACATCTCTCAGCAAAGAAAATCCCACTGATCTCTAAGGGACATGATTTATTCAGAGAGAATGTTACAAACTTGATGACTGGAAAACAGCTTGAAAATGTGGCTACAGGACAAAAAAGGGGGGCAAGATTAAAAACAAGAAGAACATGAAATCAAAATTAAAGATTCAAATACAGTTACATGGAACTGGAGGTAATCTAATGGTGTGTGATATTTTGATGCAACATTCACCACATTAGGGTAATTCTGGGAGCTAGCTTAGTTCCCTGCTTTGTATAAAAACTGAAAACATCTCACATCAGTGGAATTTCTAGACTGAACACTGCGATGTCTAGAGGTCAGTCGAAATGTAACATCAAAATTCATGGGGAGAAGTTGTGAGGACTCCTAAACCACTTCTGAGTTCTTGCCTTACTTATAACTTCTTTTGGAGATTTATTTTAATAGCTTCTCTTGCCATAAATTCTTTCAGAAGGAAGAATGAAATACAACACTGCTGATATCCCCGCTTAGCCCTGAAGCTCTCTGACTGGCCTTGGGCAAGTCACTACTTCCCTACTTTAGAAGTGTTGTTCTGAGAATACAATTAAATAAAAATTGGAAGGGAGGGATGGATTGGTGTTGAAAGGAAGGAAGGGCTTTGCACTTTCAGCTACTAGTTAGCTTAGTGTGGCTAGGGTTAATATTATATCTTCTGGCTGAGAAAACTCAGCTCTGTTGAAACCCAGCTGGTACAGGAGTTTTACAGAACATGAATAAAAGGTGATGTGACAAAATCACAATGCTTGCCACGTTGAGTTTGTATTAATATTTATGTGTATTTGCTGTGTTAAATAGAGCCCAGGTAAGTTGGGGTTAATTGTAGGGTAGAGGGTGGATGAAAGGTAGGAGGAGCTGGTGTGTGTGTGTAAGAGAGAGAGGGGGGGGAGAGACTGAGGCCCTTTCTACACGTAAGGGAGGGAGGGGGTGATCCTGGGCTTACCTGCTTCCAGGATCATCCCTGTTTCTCTTAATGGAAGCATGATGTCCCAGATGGCCCTGGACTCCCCGTCCTGGCTCCTTTCCTCTGCTGACCCCCACTTTTCACAAGGAGAAGGGAAGAAGCTGGGACAGGCACCCACACTGCCTGTGGTCCTCGGAATTGTCCTGGGACCATGAGTAAAAGCAGGACAAATGAGGTCTCAGTTATCCTGGGGAAATGAAGGGATCATTTCGCCCCCTGCTCCCGGGATCCCCTGTGTGTCATTTGGATGCACAGGGATGATCCCGGGATGATCCCAGGGGGAAAGGCTGGTGTAGAAAGGGCCTGAATTTATATAAGGGGAAAGCAGACAATCAGTTTAGGAAGATAGGGATTGATGAAATGATATCTAGTTAATGGAAGTTAGAAGTGGTACATTAGGCAGGGTAAGTCCGAGATCTGAGTGATTAATTATAAGATATAACACCTCTTGTATTAAACAAATTTCAATTTGTTTGTTTTTAAAATATAAAATCCCACACATTGTGTATCTGTCTACCAATAGTTCACATATTTCCTGGGTACTTCTTCTGTTTGGGTAAAGGGAACCAATTGGGCATATTGGGCTGAAGCTTGTGGGTGAGTGAGGACAGCTGACCCAAACCACAGGCAAATGGGCCTGGGGGCAGGTCGTGGCACCTCTGACTTCCCTGATTACCATGTTTCTCTTCTCCCTCATTCTCAACCCCTCTTTATTGAGGCCTTTCTTTCCTTTCCCTTTTCAAACAGCCACTAATGCTCCAATATTTCTTCTCCCAAATTTAACTTAAAGGTGAGACTTTCTATTTTGTTTCTATGAAACATTTTGCTACCATCAGTATACGAAATATTAAATTAATCCAGTATTTCGTTTTGGAGAACTTGCAAAAATCCACAGTTTAATTGTTTAGGTTCCTCTAGAGTTGAATTGGGAGGGGGGATTCCTTTTATTCACATTTTAATGTGAACTTCCTTTTGCACTTTCAAAACAATTAATGAACCAAACCTTGGTTATATTTCAAAATTCATACATCTTCGAATTTTGCAGTGCAGTGCTCCATTTTTTTTAAAAAAAAATGTGTACAAAAATACATTATTATGGGAAAGTTTATTTATTTATTTATTTATTTATTTATTACATTTCTATACCGCCCAATAGCTGGAGTTCTCTGGGTGGTTCACAAAAATTAAAAACATTCAAAGTATAAAACAACAGTATAAAACCATAATATAAAATACAATATAAAAGCTCAAGCAGATAAAAACAGCAGCAATGCAAAATTACAAATTTAAAACACCAAGTTAAAATTTAATTATTTATTTATAAATAGTTTACACAGGAGTGTCTATTAGTGAAGAGAATGTTAAAATGTATTACATTAAAAAATGTTTCCAATATATATATATATATATATATATATATGGGGGTGCATGGACCCCCCGATCTGCTTCTCTTCCAGATCCGCAATTTGCGGATCAGGCCACTTCACTCCGCCCCGCCTATAGTCCGCTCCGCTCCGCTGCGGAGCTCCGGATCCGGATCGGAGCTCTGCTTTCCCCCCTCCATAGGCTTGCATTGAAATCCAAAAAAGTCTACAACTTTTTTTCTGTTAAAGTTAGAAACCTCAAGTTTGGCACCATGACACCTCATGGACGTATACACACTCATGCCAAGACTAAAGCCAATCCAAGCCTCCCCTGATTTTTGGGGAATTTATGAAAATCGGACACCCCATTTTCAGACCTGGACTGTTCTCCGACATTTTGACAGATAAAAAAAATTGAAGTGTGCACCCTCCCAGATGCCATCTAGATCCACAATCATGCCAAGTTTCAAGCAAATCCCATCATCCCCTGATTTTTGGCGGGGCTTTAACCTCTAATGCACCACCCATAACCCCAATTCACACCCCTTTCAATATCTCCGTGAATTTTCACATTAGAAACCTCAAACTTGGCACCATGATAGATTATCCATGGATACACATGCATGCCAAGACTCAAGCCAATCCCATCATCCCCTGATTTCTGGGGAATTTATGAAAATCGGACTACCCCATTTTCAGACATGGACTGTTCTCCAATATTTTGACAGATAAAAAAAAATAGAAGTGGTCACCCTCACAGATGCCCTCTAGATCCACATTCATGCCAAGTTTCAAGCAAATCCCACCATCCCCTGATTTTTGGCGGGGCTTAAACCTTTTAACTCACCCCAAATCAAGTCCCATGCTACAACTACGTCAATTTGCATGTCAGAAACCTCACATTCAGTCCCATGACAGCTTATCCATGTGTCCACATGGACGCCAAGTTTCAAGTAAGTCCCATCATTCCCTGATTTTTGGGGAATTTATAAAAATCAGACACCCCAGTATCTCAGGGATTTTAAAGCTGCAGACAGGGGCCATTTCAAAAGAAATCCCAACATGCCATGAATTGGGGAGTAGATAAACCTATATGAATCTTCTTCCACACTTGAAAAATTGATTTGGAACTTAGGGCCTTCCTAGACCTCCAGCTTACGCTGGCAGGGAGGTGGGGCCGAGGCGCGCTAACGTTAGCGCGCCTCCCCCACGCTTCCAGACGGCGGAGCCTCAGGGAGGATGCAAGCCCTGCGGCGTCCGCCATTTTTTTTTTTTTTAAAAAAAAGGGGCCGCGGGTGGCCCGAAGACTCCGGGAAGGTAAGTGGCTTTTTTATTTTTTATTTTAAAATGGGGGGGAGGGGCGAAAGTTGGGAGGGTGGGTGGCACGGGGGGAAGGCGGGTGCAATCGCGCTGCCACCACCCGAGCAAGCAGCCGAGGGGCGCTTGCCCGGGCAATGCCCGGGATGGGGCGATATTGCCCGGGCAAGTGCCGTTCGGCTGCTTGCTCGGGCGGCGAGCAGCGCGATCGCACCCGCCCTCCCCCCGTGCCACCCACCCTCCCATCCTTCGCCCTCCCCTCTCTTCCCCCCTGCCGATGGGCACAGCGCTCCTATGAGCGCTGTGCCTGGTCCGCGGCTTTTCGCAGCTCCTCGCGAGTAAGTGAGGAGCCGTGAAAAGCCGCGGAAGTCTCCACACTTCCCCCAGCCCTGGCCTGAGGCCGGAGCTGGGGAAAAAGCGTGCCATAAGCGACTTAGCTTATGGCGCGCTAGACCAGGCCTCACTGCGGCCTGCCGCCGGATTCCCCTGTGCGTCATCTGGACACACAGCAGGGAAACCGGGTTGGAAGGCGCGCTAAGGCCTGGTCTAGTAAGGCCCCAAGTCTAAGTGAATGCAGGAAGGACTTATCCCCTGAGTCAAAGCAAGACACACACAAACCATCCCTGTGAGGTGGGCAGGGGAGGAGGGAGGGAAGGCAGGCAGGCAGCAGACATTTCTGGGGGCACAAGGAAGTGAGCCAAGGATAGTTTCAAAGCCAGTAATGCAAACCATCCCTGTGAGGTGGGAGCAGCACAGAGAGATGCCTTTTCTTTTGCATCCCATAACTAACTAGGAGGCTAGGAGGATAAGAGTAAAGCTTTGTGATCCTTGCTTCAGAGTTGATTGACTGCACTGTGATCACAGTCATTATTAAACAACAACAACAATAATAGCAGTACTAATTAATATTAATAGCAATAATAACAACAACAACAAGGAGTTGAACCACAATGAAAGCCTGCCTGACTTCACTGAAGAAGAAAAGCCAGGAGAGCTTGGGCTATGGGGTGTAAAATGGAATAAATAAATAAATAAATAAAGGAGGGGTGGAATTAAAAGCAGCAGTGCTGCTGAATAAACAACAACAAGATTTTTTTTAAAAAGGCTATGTCTGTCTTTTACCAGTAAGAGGGAAGTGGACGTGCCCAAGGGGAGGGGGATTAAGAAGCAACCTTTCACTTCAACTCATGAAAGGCATTAGCTGCTTCTATGCCATTAAGAAGCTACCTGTTACTTCAACTCATGACAGGCATTAGCTTCAGCACAGGGCACGTCCACATGCCCTAGGGGACCTCATCCCCTTGCACCACATCTATTCAGTTGTTCACCAAGATTAGGGTGGGTAGCAGTGCTGTGTTTTCTATCTGTTATTTATTTGCTTAGTATATGATTTCAGGTTGTGTTTGTGCATTTGGTGGGGCTACTGTTTAAAAAAAAAACACTGGGAAAAGTCCGTTCAGACTAAGAAAGAGAAGTTCCCAGTATCCCAATAATCCTGTTTTGCCTATCCCCTCCTCCGACTTTGGGATCATGTGATCATGACCGGGATTTGACTCTGCCCCTCAGCACATCAAAAAGGTAAATCTCCCGCTGTTTTTTACCCGTTTTTTAAAAAAATTCTAGCAAGCGAACCGCACCACGCAGAGAGCTGAGAGTAGGCTCAAAATGACCCCCAGCCATGACTCTCTAAGCACAAGAAGTTTCAGAAAGATAGCTTCAAAAACAACACAGTTATCCCCTTTTCTTTTCCGCAATGCAATCCTATGGGTGAAATTATTCAAAATGGCGATCGGAGCGCTCTGCAAAAAGAGAAGCACTCCGCCTATGGGCGCTTCTCTTCGCCTTGCTTCTAAGTGTCCGCAGTTCGCTTCTACTCTGCCTCTGGGCAAGGCGGAGCAGGCCAATTCGCTTCTGATTCTCCGATTCTAATTGGAGCGGAGCACATCCCTAATATATATGGCAGATTTGCATACAGAATGCATGTTTTAGGATAAATAAGTATAATGCTTGCACATTTTCATGTGAACTTAAAAAAAATATCTCAGAGTTCAGGATGAACCAAGGTTAAGACTGGAAAAATGAGAAATGGAGAGAAACTAAAATTGACAAAAGCCATCCAACCCTAGTAAAATATCATTTATTTATTTGATCTTATCAACAATCTCTCCCCAATTATTCTGAATATCAGGACAATGTGTACTTAACCACCTCTATAATGTTCACATCTCCAGCAGTCTGCACTTTCCTGACTTTAAAAGAGTGTTCAGATCATAGAAATAGACTGCATTGAAGTTCATTTGCAAGTCCAATTCACACTGTACAGGAAGAGCATGGGGTCCCCCCAAATTGGGTAAATGTACCCCCAAGCCTGTAGATACGATTACTGCTACTAGTATGAATCATTCATTGGCAACTTGCCAGTGGAATCCCTCTGGGTCAAGAATATATACTTTATGTTCCCAGAACTCATCTCTCACACTGTGGGCACTAAATAATCCCTGAATAGTATAATTCTAAACTAAAACTCCATTTCTGCTTTATTTTTGTTGACAGATATCATTAGCATACACAGTGGCTAAATGCATGTTTTCATTTGACCCGCCGGCTGATAAAAAGGAAAGAAATTCACACAAAAAAGAAAAGAAAAAAGGAGAGAGGGGTGGTGGTGTTTGAATCCATTTCTTTCTGTTGAAATTGAACACAAATGAATAGCAAATTCATTCATCTTTAGAGACAGTGAGAAACATTATCACTGCCTTTAAATCTACCAGGCTGGTGTTTCAAGTACCCTAATTGTATTTGTGAACTAGTGTGCCACTTTCAAAGGATAAGATAGGGTGACCATATGAAAGGAAGACAGGGCTCTTGTATCGTTAGTAGTTGCACAGAAAAGGGAATTTCAGCAGGTGTCATTTGTATATATGGAGAACCTGGTGAAATTCCCTCTTCATCACAACAGTTAAAGCATCAGGAGCTATACTAGAGTAACCAGATTTAAAAGAGGGCAGGGCACCTGCAGCTTTAACTGTTGTGATGAAGAGGGAATTTCACCAGCTTCCCCATATATACAAATGACACCTGCTGAAATTTCCTTTTCAATACAACTGTTAAAGATACAGGAGCCCTGTCCTCCTTTTCATATGGTCAGCCTAGATAAGAGACATAGGGCAAGTCTACACCGTAGGGTGTAGAGGGAGGGAGGGAGGGAGGGAGGGAGGGAGGAGGATCACAGTCTTACTGGCTTCCGCTATCCTCCCCCAGCATCTTGATGGCCACCCAATGTCCCAGAAGGACGTTGAGGCCGCCATTTTTTCCCCAAGAGGGAGAAGGAGTGCAACTGCGCTCCTCCACAAAAAGGTTTTAAAACCCAAAAAATCCAAACCTGCTCCCCATCCCCACCCTGAATGGGCATGGACTTCCCCCCATGCATCCGTGCTCCACAGGATGGTCTCTAGACTGTGAAAATATCAGATTTTCTGTGGGTCCCTATATCCTGGGGAAAGGCCCAGGTCATCCCAAATTGCCGCTGGAATCCCCCATGTGTCACCTGGATGCACCGGGACAATCCAGGGCCTGCCCTGGGATATACAGCTGGTGTGGACATGCCCACTGATGCTATGATTTACTTCAAATAAGAAATCATTTTAAATACTTGTAATCAGGGAGAACTAAAATAAATATAATAAATATATTGAAAATTATCTCAGTCTGATGCAGAAATGGGATGGAACAAATTTAACGTGGAAAAAAAGAGAGCAGCAGAGCAAGATGCATGTTGCTTCTGAGACTGCTTCCCTGCCAGGAAACGTAGGTTGTAATAGAAGTGTAAAACAAATAGTTTTCGCTGTATTTTGTAAAGCAGCTGGTGAGACTTGACAAATCAAAAAGTAGCAGGTCCTCGCAGATGCAGAGCTGTAAATCCTCTAGATAAGACTTGTGCAGGCAAGAGAAGATCACATGAAGACAGTTTTCTGAAAATTTGATAGAAATTACCCATCAGACAAGAGCAGCAGACTAATATCTTTGCTAATACAAATCCCTGATGTGAATACTACTAGAGCTTAGGAAATTCAGCTATTTTACCCCCACCCCCACCCCACCCTACTCCCAGCTGCTTGACTGGAGCTTGAACTGGCTCCAGTCAAGCTTTGCTTCTTCTTGTTTACTCCAGGAATTCTAGAACATTTGGACATTTGAGTCTATTAGTAATGCAAGTGAATACAAGAAGAAAATGACAAGCTGACTTCCATCACTTTTCAAAGAACTGATTTACAACTAGGCAGCATCCAGGGCATGCTAGTAGTGCAATCTTCTTGCTTATCACAGAAGAAGTATTATACATGTCACTCACTTGCTGCTAGAAAAGAGGTATTACTGGAACTCCAGCCTGCCTAGTACCCGAACCACTCAAACAGGATATAGGGTCTGACTCCAAATTAGGTGCTTCCTTCCCACACCAACGTTATCCCTCCTTGGGTTGGGGACCATTTTATTTACTTATTTATTGGATTTATAGCCCTCCTTTTTCCTCCAAGGAACCCAAGGCAGAATATATAATCCTCCTCCTCTCTGTTTTTATCCTCACTACAACAACCCTGTGAGGTAGGTTGGACTGAAAGCCTATGACTGGCCCCAAAACACCCAGTGAGTTTCCATGGCCAAGTGGGGACTAGAACCCAGATCTCCTGACTCCCAAGTCCAACATTCTAACCACTATGCTACACTGGCTCTCAGTGCTGACATGGGGAGGGGTGTGCAAATCAGCAAAACTTGAGCTCTCCAGAGTTCTCCAAATTCCATCTCGAAGCTCCTTCCAACTTGTGTTTGTATCTTATTATGAGCTCTGTTTTGTTTCTGTTTCTGTTTTCCAACATGAAAATCCATGCACATTTCCCCAAATGTACATGTCAGTTGTGCACACATTTGAAACGTACCATTCTTTTCCCATTGGTTAAAGCATATGTGCGCACGTTTTTCAAAAGTACACATCTTTTCATGCACATTTTTCAAATGTTCATATGGTGTCAAACACTTTTTTTTGTTTTTGGTCTGCGAATCATGTTTCATGCTCGGAAAAGCGTAGACTTTGACCACCGGTTGCATCCGAGTCATGGCTTGCAAATGGCAGAGCTGGGCCCTGACACAGCAAATAATTGATGCAATGCTGCTGCGAATCTGGAGTGCACAACATTGCCCTCTCTCCTTGCATTCTGTTGTGATCACAGTAGCACATCATTAATCCTCATCCGGTCCATTCTCTCACATATATTGCAGTTCTAGATGTATCAACTCAGAGGCAAGACCCATTGAGTTTAGTGTGGCTTGCTCCTGGATAAGTGGGTATAATACTACAGCCTCAGTTTGCTAAAATGAAAGATGCTTTAAGATACTTTACCTGTGGCAGGGAGTTGGACTAGATGACCTTGAAGACTCCTTCCAACTCTATCATTCTCTGGGGATGTTATTGGTCACCACTTGGTAACTTAATAGTGGATGGCTAGGAAATGCTGGGAATAGTACACCTTTTTTTCTGTCTGTATAGGATTGGCCCTAAATTGCATGATAGCTTCAGTTGCATAGATGCCTTGTGTTTATTCCAGTGAACCGACAGATCTGGGACTTAGGTTCTCTACTCTGCCATGGACAGCCATCAAGTTCCAAGGCTGTCATGAAGCTACAAATAACCACAGCATAGAATATCATATCATATAAAAAGAGCCTAGATAACATGTCAGTTAAGAGTGTGGCCCTTAAGAGCTGTAATACCTGGTATTTGGGAGTTTGAGTGAACCTGCAAAGCCCTTAATGCAACACGTAAACCACTCAGAGTTAAATAAATAAATAAATAAATAAAATGTTAAATCAAAGGGGGATTTTGTTTGTTTGTTAATTAAATTCCAATATATCCAATTTACTAAATATAAGTTCCTTAGATTATATTGTACACACATTAAAAGATCAAGATATATGGGAATAACAACTTCTGCCTACCATCTGCTAGCCAAAATACAACATAATAGTTTGGGGCTAACATATACAGAGATGCTATTTTTATGTTCGGTGTGGTCTTACGACACAGAAATAGATTTATTCACTGCTGGGCATGTTCAAATGTCATCAAGAGTAGAGCGAACTCCAATAGTGTGTGGGAGGACTGGTTGGGGGACGTGGACTGACGGCCACATAAATGGTTTTATAAATGGGAAAAGTATTTCATCTGAATACAAATTCCATTTAGATTAGCGCTAGCTAGTGCTGTGCCAAAAGCCATCCTCTGATTTCCTGAAAGTTTACTTCCCCCCAAAAAAGGTTCCTCATTCTCAATGCACTTCTGAATTTATTCAGGGTTTCATTTTAGCTTATCGTTGCAAGGTAACAAGGGTTCTGTGCCTCTGCCCTTTCTATTATGCATATCTTTAACACTCTGCAGCCTTCCTGGCTGCTTGCACTTTCTGATCTGGAAAAAAAAATGTGGGAGGCGTTAGCTTAAGTCATCTTCTCCAGGGCTTTCACTAAAACTCAGGAAGCCAAGGGTGGTGCAGTCCACCAAAGATATAATTCTACAATGAAAAACACTCATACCCACCCCTCAGCTACTTGCAACTAATGTAGGTTAGGAGGTCTTGACCACATCTTTTTCGTTGTTGTTGCAAGGGCAGATAGAGTAAGCCCTTTGCCTTGCTGCCAGTTTAAATGCTTTAAGCCTGCTGGTGACTTACAGTACTGCAGAGTCCAGCCCATCAGGGATCACATATCACCATTCCTAATAGGGCCCAATCTGACTATATAAAAGCTGTGGACTCTGATTGGATCTTCAGCCTGAGGAAACTAATGTGCTACAGGCTGAGCTGCTGACCTATCTGACCCAACAGACTTGACATCACTCATGTATCTTGGCAGAATAAATGCCTAATATTCAAAGATCACGTTTATATTTGAGTTGATAATTCATCCACCATCTTTATAAAGTTTCTTAAGGGCAGAGTGGTGATAGTGGAGTGGAGAGCTAAACTATGTAGCCAGATGTCGAGGAAATGTGTGAATGGGCTGTTTTGTCTGTGCCCACCCTGTTTTGATGTAAGCCCTTTCTATTAGAAATTAAGTTCTATAGCAATTTGACCCAAACTGTAGCTGAAAATATATTGAGCAACACTTGCTCAACCAACAAGAAGTGTTGACACATTAGTCAGAGTGTGAGCCTCCCAGCGAGGACAGGAAGAGTAGTAACCACAAAGGAACAGATGTTCCAGGATTGCAATACCCATCTACATATTGTTTTTCTAGTCTTAGAATTATCTGCACTCTGCACATGCATAAATGCCTTGTCTATCATTGCTTATTGTATTGCAAAACTGTATTATGATTGGTTTATTATATGAGGAAGTTCTGTTGTTGCTTTTGAGGATGTTACCCTATAAGTATCTTAGCTTTGCCTGCAACTAGTGGGCAGTCCTTCAGATCCTCTAGGGTTTGCCACCTTGCAGCACTGCAGGCTGCTTGTAATACAACTTTTCCAAGAAATTGTGTCTTGAGAGTCTTTGACCGCCACTCATCAAACCAAGGGAACCTGCCCTTTCAGGTTCCTCCACACCAGACACAGGGGAAGAAACACCTGAGCAAAACACAAATTCAATCTAAATCACCATATTTCCCCCTCCACTACATTTATATGTTCCTTGACCTGAGAGAGAGAGAGAGAGAGAGAGAGAGAGAGAGAGAGAGACTATCCCACTGGGACTATAATGCAATGAGAACTGGATTATAAAGCCATGTGTGATAGAACTACCAACTCTCCCTTAATTATCTACATCTCCCAATTACTTGAAGTCTATGAACATATTATTATTATTATTATTATTATTATTATTATTATTATTATTATTTATTACATTTATATACCGCCCCATAGCCGAAGCTCTCTGGGCGGTTTACAGAGTAGTTCAAAGTAAAAAGGTTACAAAAACTGGCATATGCACAATTCTCTCCACCACTTGTGTGTCAACCATTCAGTTAACTTTTCCACTTGAAAAAATACTATAGAAAACCGGACACCATGTTCAACTACCTCAGTAATATTCACAATTACAGCTGCTACAACTCAAAAGTGCAGCATCAATGGCGCTGCCCAGAGCCAGTTTATATTGAAATTAAGTTCTTTACATCAAGTAGATGGTTGCCCACAACCACTGGCAAGTGTGTTTATGAACTAAAATTCCTAGGATTTGGGGAGTGATACATCCTGCTCCATTCTGCTTTGCTTCATCTGTTTTCTTCTTCATGCTCAAAAACCTTTGTCAAGGCAGTTTGCATGGACTGAACCTTGTTTCTGATTTTCACACAGTATGGTCATTGGTGCATGCTTTGTATATAAAAGTTCCCAGGGCCAGGCTCAATCCTCATCTCTAGGTAGGCCTAATGTGACAGGGCTAAACAATCAGATATATTTTAGCTTGCCTATGAATGGCCAAATCATCTCCATTTCTGATCCAAGTCACTTTTGCATGTTCCCCCACCCCATAATTCTGTTCCATTCCATTTCCAAATCAATGTAACTAAATTAAAAATCCCTCTCAAAATACGTATGTACATACTTAATATAAGTGTGTATTTCCTCTCAAAATGCATACTTAAATGTGTATTTGGATAATGTCCACACTGCAAAGGACTGTTTTGCAACATTCACAGAAGTGCAAGATTTGGTGGATATCTAAGTTCTGGTCTGCACATTAGCCCAAGAGATACAGATCAGGCCATTTCATATCGGAATTTACAAAGAATCCCTCAAGCATCCCTAAGTTTGGTGCATCAAGAGAAGATGATAATTTCTTGGTAACCAGTTGTCATAATGTTTGTCCATACAATAAGTTTACCCTAAGCTCATTGTATGTGTAACAATTAGCATTTTACTCAGATATCAAAGAGAAAGAGAGAGAGAGAGAGAGAGAGAGAGAAGGCTTCAGTATATAAGAAGATGATTTGTCCACCATATTTGGCATACTTCTTGACCTAAAAAGACATCCCCTAGAAATGTGGTTTTTGCTGCTGTGGACCATCCTGAACATGCTCTGTTTCATTATTACTCTGATAAAGACCGCCCCATTTGTCAAAAGACCTGATACCCCTCCCCAATTTCGATGTCTATCTGTCTCTGTGTGTGTGTGTGTGTGTGTGTGTTTGCAAAACAGCGACAAGGAATTCTGCCACTAAATTATCCATGGGACCAATGAGAAGACTCTCTGAATCGTCAGTAGCAGCCTATAACCTGTTCATAGATTTACATGGGCTACAAGCTGTCCACGCTACCCAATTTGCTTTAATTTTCTGCTTATCATGCAGGAAACCAGGGATGACTCAGGCCGTAGCTAGACCTAAGGTTTATCCCAGGATTGTCCCGGGGTCAAACCTGTTCATCTAAGTGCCACACAGGGCATCCAGCGCTCAGGCAGGGACGAACCCGGGATGATCCTGGGATAAACCTGAGGTCTAGCTACAGCCTCAGAGTGTCTTTAAGCCAGTTGAACTCTATGCAGTGCCCTTATTTTTATTGCCTGCACTAAAACCATTTTCAGAGGCAATAAAACCAGTGGCAACCTGAGAGAAAGCGACGCAATTCCTAGCAGCTGGCTCCCTTCATTTCTATGTGTTCCCTCTAACAAGGTCTTTAGTAGAAAAACAGCCAAGCGCTTCTGGAGCTGCTGGCTTCCTCGGTGCTCACCGTGATAATATGTGATTTCCACGTTCCTTAAAGTGCTGTTATTGACACAGACTGAACTGTTGTTTTCCTGCTGGTTAATTTATATGTTGGTGGTGATATGAGCCTTATTGCTTGTCTGTTCTTTTCTTTTTCTAGAGTTCTTGATCCATGACTCATGAGCAACTTCACTGAGGTGTGGAAGAACCTCCAGGGAGGACTATTTTGTAATCAATAACATACCAGAGGCACATGCATGAATAACCCAGCAAACAAATGTGTGCCCTCAGTTTGGACTTCATTATCTTGCTTGAAATTTCCATGCCGGTTGTTATGCTATCATTTGTAAAATAGCAATTATTAGAGCGTACAGCCACATGTTCTGACTCTGTGGGTGCAAAGCCCACAGATTTCAGTAGACATATATTATATTTTGTTTTGTTTTGTTTTTAAAATACAGTCCAATTTTGGATTCACAGGCATGTACTATTCAGATGATAGCTGCATTTCCACAGTGATTTTGCAGTAATCTCTGGCTTCAAGGAACCATTTCTACAACAGCATGACTGATGAGGAATCTCTGCACGTCTTGCCAAGGTATCTTTGTCTTTTGCAGAAGATTCTGGGTAGTGCTGTATGCTGCACACTCTGTTCACACAAGGTGCTAACCGGAGGAGCTGGCCCAAGACAATTTGCTGCCTGAGGCAAAGAACAAGATGGTGCCTCCAACCCATGCCACGTACAGATGCCAATCAGAGTAGCTGTTGAATCTTACTTCAAAACTGGTGATAGGGCAGCAGACTGGTTTAGGGTGTGTATGCCATGGGGGTTGGGTGGAGGCAACCATAGCAACCTTCCTTCACACACCCAGCCTCTGTCACCAGATATGGTCACCTCACTCGACCTGTCCGGCGAGGTGATGTTTGCCCTGTCCTGGACGGGGTTGCACTCCCCCTAAAGGATCGGGTCCGTAGTTTGGGGGTGCTCTTCGATCCAGAACTGTCACTTGAGGCACAGGTGAACTCAGTGGCAAAGAGCACCTTTTATCAGCTCAGGCTGATATACCAGCTGCGCCCTTATCTGGACAGAGATAGCTTAGCTACAGTTATCCATGCTCTGATAACCTCTCGTTTGGATTACTGCAATGCGTTATACGTGGGGCTGCCTTTGAAAACGGTCCGGAAACTTCAACTGGTGCAAAACAGGGCAGCAAGGTTATTAACAGGGACTGGTCGGCGAGATCACATTACGCCAGTCCTTTTACAACTTCATTGGCTGCCAGTCCAGGTCCGGGCCCAATTCAAAGTGCTGGTATTGACATTTAAAGCCCTAAACGGTTTGGGGCCAGGTTATCTGAAGGAACGCCTCCTCCCATATGTACCTACCCGGACCTTAAGATCATCTACAGGGGGCCTTCTCCGTGAGCCCCTGCCAAAGGAAGTGAGGCAGGTGGCTACTAGGAGGAGGGCTTTCTCCGCTGTGGCACCCCGGTTGTGGAACGAGCTCCCCAGAGAGGTCCGCTTGGTGCCTACACTATACTGCTTTCGTCGCCAGCTGAAGACCTTTTTATTCACTCAGTATTTTAACACTTAATTTTAACTTAAATTTAAATTTTACTGTTTTAACTCTGTATTTTAATCCTATATCAACTTTGCTGTGTGGTTTTATCCTGGTTGCGCTTTTTATACTGTATTTCGTAATTGTGTTTTAAACTGTTGGGTGTTTTACTGTGGTTTTAATTTTTGTGAACCGCCCAGAGAGCTTCGGCTATTGGGCGGTATAAAAATGTAATAAATAAATAAATAAATAAATAAATGGTAGGGCTGGTGCTACTAAGCAGGCCTGGAGGTCCTGAATATTACTCAGTAGAAAATATTATTATTATTATTATTATTATTATTATTATTATTATTATTAATTTATATAGCACCATCAATGTACATGGTGCTGTACAGATAACACAGTAAATAGCAAGACTCTGCCGCATAGGCTTACAATCTAATAAAGTTGTAGTAAACAATAAGGAGGGAAAGAGAATGCAAACAGGCACAGGGAAGTGTAAACAGGCACCGGGTGTGGTGAAGCTGCCAGTATAGGGTCAGAACAAACTCAATATTTGAAGGCTATAGGGAAAAGAAAAGTTTTTAGCTGAGTTTTAAAAGCAGTGATTGAGTTTGTAGTTCTCAAGTGTTCTGGAAGAGCGTTCCAGGCGTAAGGGGCAGCAGAAGAAAAAGGACGAAGCCGAGTAAGGGAAGTGGAGGTCCTTGGGCAGGCGAGAAGCATGGCATCAGAGGAGCGGAGAGCACGAGCGGGGCGATAGTGTGAGATGAGAGAGGAGAGATAGGCAGGAGCTAGACCGTGAAGAGCTTTGAAGGTCAGCAGGAGAAGTTTATATTGGATTCTGGAGTGAATTGGAAGCCAATGAAGAGATTTCAGAAGTGGAGTGACATGGTCAGAGCGGCGGGCCAAGAAGATGATCTTAGCGGCAGAGTGGTGGACAGAGACCAGCGGACTGAAGTGAGACGAAGGAAGGCCAGAGAGAAGAAGGTTGCAGTAGTCCAACCGAGAGATAACCAGTGCATGAACGAGAGTCTTGGCAGAAGAGACAGACAAAAATGGTTGAATCCTGGCAATATTATACAGGAAGAAACGACAGGATTTAGCTACTGCCTCGATGTGAGGAGTAAAGGAGAGCGAGGAGTCAAATATAAAGCCAAGACTACGAGCTTCCTTGACCGGAGTAAGCGTGACATCGTTGACAGTAAGAGAGAATGAGAGGTGAGGAGAAGGTTTAGGAGGAAAAACAAGCAATTCAGTCCTAATGGTAGGGCTGGTGCTACTAAGCAGGCCTGGAGGTCCTGAATATTACTCAGTAGAAAATAGGTGTATGCAGATTCCCTATGGAATGCAGGAAAGATAATGTGAAGAATAATGTGTTGTCCAAGACCACCAAATACGTTTGTGGCTAGAGTGAAATTTGAACCAGGGAATTCCCAGCTCATGACTCCTGAACTTTGTCATTTGATTTCACCAGTTTTCAGCCTAATGGTGAATTCTCTAAGGTTTTTCCCCCTCTGTTTAAATTATATTTCCACATATACTTTGCCTCGGCAATGATAAAATTGTTAGAGTTATACTTTTGATTGATATTCATGTTTCTGAACACCATAATTATTTTATTTTATTTTATTTTTATTTATTACATTTTTATACTGCCCAATAGCCGAAGCTCTCTGGGCCATTCACAAAAATTAAAACCATGAAGAGCATAAAAACAACCAACAAATTTGGTTGCTCTCTGGGGAGCTCGTTCCACAAACGGGGTGCCACAGCAGAGAAAGCTGTGAAAACAATTCTATAGGTGAACATATGTGAACAAAATTTAATGGGAAAATGTTAACAAATAGATAACAATTAATTCTTCAGAAATTCAGCTTAATTAATCATAAGGTAGTTGCCTCTACACCTAGGGATTCACCATAGACATTCCATACTTATTTCATAATACCAATCTGCTCCCTATCAGGGTTCACCCAAGACTTGAGAGATTCATATATGAGATTAATAATGTAACTGTAACAGTCTTGTTGTGTCCTTGAACTTCTGGACTCCTGGCTCAGAATGTGACTTTGATTGAGGACATGATGTGCTAAAGCCACACATGGCTCTCCAAGAAAATCACAACAGCAAGCGAATATCCATTCTCAGAGCTGATTTTGCTTTCTGAGGCGAGCAGCAAAAGGTGCACCATCGCCTTCCACTCACACATAGCACCCATGGCCAGCCACGATATTTTTGTATCTGAGGCAGAAAATCTCACAGCCACCTCGCTCCTTAAAATAATGTAATTTACTTCCCATTTGTGACACCCAAAATCAGCTGCCTAAGACAGCTGCATTGTGCTGCCTAATGATAAGGCCAGCTCTCATTCTTCAGTGATTGTAGAGTTGGACCAGGCTAGGGTTGTAAGTGCTGCATGAAGATCCATTTGTAGAATATATGTTCTCCCAATCAGGATCCTTAAGGCCAATGCCTGGAAATTGCAACAGTCAGGCTTCTACTATTTTTTACTAAGGCTAGCACATCCAGAGGCTTTTATGTCTTCCAATTGCAGGGGCTTATATTCCCTTCTCTGCCTGCAGGGGGCTTTGAGGCCTGAGGGTACAGTCTCAGGTTGCTCCTTGCCCAGGTCCTATGGCATGTCTACACCTACAGGCTTTCCCAGACTCAGTGGTGTGGGGAGGATCTTGGGCTTTCCAGCTTCTGCAATCCTCCCCCAGTGTCCATAAGTCATCATGACATCCCGGAAGGAAAGAGGGATGTACAGCATGGCATGTTTGGGGTTTTTTTGGAAGGAGGAGATGGTCACGCAATCATGCAGCCCCTATCCTCCAAAAAAGTAAGAAATCTTTTTTAAAAAACTTTTAACAAAAGCACCAGCAGTTATCCTGGGGATGGCAAAATTGCTCCCCCCTCCTAGGGGCACGGAGCCACCCTTTGCAGTTCCATTTAAAGACCCCCCGCTACTTGGAGGGAGGGCCCCAGAGCACTGGCCACACTACCTGCAATCCTCGGGGTTGTCCCAGGACTGTGGGAAAACCAGGGAAAGTCTCTGTTTGTCTCCGGTTGACCCTGGGATATCCTGTGCATCATTTGGAGATGACCCTGGGATAAATGGATGGTGTAGACATTCCCCTAGCCTCACAGTATGAGATATCTAGTTCAGACTCTGGTGTCCCTGATAGATACTCAACTCAGTTAACATAAAAAATAAAAAAAATCCCAGCATTTTGGAGATCCCCAGAATACTTTTTGTGCAAATTTCAAGGAATAGCTTCATTGTTAATACTGCACGAGCTATAAGAGGATGAATGATTAGTCATGCTGGTGTTTAGTTTTTTAAAAAGTAAGAAAAAGTGTCCTCAACCTGGTGCGTGACCAGGAATTGTGAGCACTCACCTACAACACCACCTACATTTTAATATTTCGTGCTGACAAGGGTACACATCTAAATGTTAATCTCATTCATGGTAGTAGTAATTATGTTTCTCCTTTCAGCGGTGTGATTTCTTTCTTTCTAAAGGTAAAGTCGGGGGGGGGGGATGGGGAGGAAAATCCGTTCTGTCAGATTCATTCAGGGAAAGTCACTTAAAATAAACAGCTCAAGCACTCTTACATCCACAAAAATATTTCAAATGCCTAATTTTAAATCGCTGCCGGAAAGTGACAAGTGTCTGTTTTCATTAAAATCTTCAAGAACTCTCATCTAATTGACAGGCTTTACAAGATACAGCAAAACTATACGCAGCTTTTTGCGTTACCATGACAACTGAGCCCCCAATGGCTTGAGCAATGATGTGTTCAAATTACTTATGTTCAATTGAAATGGCTCACCTTTTACTGAAATATGCCAAGGTTCCCGGCTCTTAAGTGTTCAGCGTTTAAGGACAATGCTCTCTTTTAAATCCATCATCTTATTGGATTATGTGGGATCACATGATTATGAAGCTGACCTAGACATGCCTAACTTGTGACTCAAGAAGCCAAATGCAGCCCAGCAGCTATGAATGGTGGCCGACGAGAAACTCAGTGAACCACCTTCTTTTTGCCGCCTGTCTGGGAGTGAGAAAATGTGGAATGGTAGGAACGCTATTAAAGATTTGATAAGCCTGCCCTACATATTGGCGTAGCCAGTAACCAAATACTTCTACTCTCCTTTGTTTCACAATTTCTCCATTCCCCCATAATTTTTTCTGGATCTACCATAACGCTAAGAACTGGGGGGGGGGGGATATTCAACATTTCAAATGTCATGATTCCAATTTCAATTCAAAATATCAGCATCCAAAAATCCAACTCCAATTTTGGGATATGAAAATTTACATCAACATTTAAAAGCTTGTCAGCATGAACCATTGTCTGGTTTAATGGTTCAAGTGTGTAGGATGGCAGCCTGATGCTCCAACTCAATGGGACTTAGGGTTGCATCCTGTTTTAGTCTTGCTTAGAATAGACCCATTGAAATTAATAGGATTTATGTTAAGAACATAAGAACATAAGAAGAGCCCTGCTGGATCAGACCAAGGGTCCATCTAGTCCAGCACTCTGTTCACACAGTGGCCAACCAGCCATCGGCCAGGGATGAACAAGCAGGACATGGTGCAATAGCACCCTCCCACCCATGTTCCCCAAACTAACGTTGGATAAAACCCTTAGTTTTGAGAAGATATTTATAGTATTGAGTTAGAATTATTGGTGGATCTGTCAATTTCAGTTCCTCATTTTCCCCATCTTAAGTTCATTCCTTTCTGTTTTGGCATAAGTTGCCAACATCTTTTTTTTTTTTTTAAGTATTCATTTTTGTGTGCATTTTTCCTAATATGCACTTCTTTCTATGCCACTACACTGAATATACATATTTGTTCAAGCAGTTTTCATTAAAATAATACCATTTTGTATGTTTTACACTAATATATGCATCTTTATGCACATTTGCCCCTAATGTATGCATTTTTTGTGACACGTTCGTAATACTTTATTTCTTTTCGTGCATTTTTCTTGGTTTGGCTGTCTTGCAAAACTCTAAGCCATGCAAATACTGAAGCATAATTGCATCCTAGTATGAATATTGATTCAATAAGTGTAAATCTGGTAAATTCATCACCTATCCCACCCAGATCTATAATCTTGATTTTTTATTCATTTATTTATTGTCAGGGCAGGATCAAATAAGAAAACTTCATAGCTATTAACTGTACTATGCCACTAGAAACCTCAAAAGCATTACATGCCAACTGTCATATACCACAAATTATCTAATGTGGAAACCAAACAGTGTCAGATGTCATTATCGATAAGAGATTAAATATTCAGTGGATATTTGGCAATTTTTTTAATATTTTGAGAATACCCAGTGAATGTCAAAATGTAGATACGAAAAGTTTGAGGAGCATTTTCAGAGCAAATTCATTTCATCTGGAGATAGGCAGAAGCCTATGGAGAAATTTTACTCAATGTATTGAAACAACCTTTTGCTTCCCTCTGTGTTTCTTGGATGTTTCTCCTAAACGGGAACTGCTAGAGTCACCACAAAATAAGAGTAATTTGATCCCAGATCCTATCAACCTTGTCTGCTTTGCAAAAAATGTCTACACCACATGAACACCCAGCTCTAAGTTTTAGAGGATGAATCCCCAGACACAGCAAAGCTGGATTAGAAACTGGCATACAGTTTTTTCTGTGCATCCTACTAGAGATATGCAGAACTCCCTGAGAAATGTCAATAGTTGCATCTAGGGATGTACAAGAATTTCATTTCATTTTGCAAATCATCTGAACAAATCAACACAATCCTGATTTCAAACTGGAGTGCATTTTCTTGGGGAAAAAACTAAGTCACAGATTCCCAAACTTGCGATAACTTTAGGAAAAAAATGTATTTTTGAAAAATGCACACTTTGAAATACAGGTTGTTCAAAAAATACACGTTTTCACACTTGGGACAGTGTGTGCGTGTGAAACACCCCCAGAATGTGCTCCTTTCCCATTTGAGCAAACTGAAAACCAAGCCCACAAACAAAAACAGATGCAAGCCAAACTGAGCTTCAAAGTGAAGTTTGGAGAATGTTGGAGGCTTTGAGCGTTCCTGGTTCTTCCATCTCTACTCTCATAAAAACTCTCTTTGCTTCTCTTCTCTTGCAATCCTATACAGGTCTACTCAGAAGTACATCCCATTGACTGTAATGGGGCTTACTTCCAAGTAAGTGTGAATATGGTTGCAGCCTTAAAGTTCCACAGATGTTTTGCCAGAGCAGAAACCTTCAGCTTGGATTCAAACTTTCATTTCAGGTATAATTTGGTGGCAACTCTAATTTCAGGAAGCTGCTATGCACCTGAGAATGGCTATTGGGAAGGTTAAATGCTTTGAGAGCAGGTAGCCTGAACCCATTTACAGGATTAGCGACATTGGGGAATGTCCCAATTGAGGCAAGCAGGCATTGCAAGGCAGCATTGAAAATCTCTTGATGGACTTTCATTTTGGGACTGAGACTGTAATCCTATACATACATTCATACATATATGGAAGTAAGTCAATGGGGCTTACCTCTAGCTAAACATATCAAGGATTGTACTGAGAGTTCGCTGAGATGACCTGGTGTTGTTGTTATTTACAATATTTATATACTGCTGCATATCTAAAATAGATTATCTTTTATTCATGTGATTTTTCAACATTTAGAGCCATGTATTCAGAAGCTAGAAGGGATAAAAGTGTTATTCTATTCAATTTTGGGAATAAAAGTGTTATTCAATTAATTTGCATGATTAAATGATTGGTTGCTTGTTAAAAGCTGAACTCGGATTAATTGGAGCTGCCCATCTGGACTTTTCTATGGCTGTTAGTATGAGCCCTTTCCAAATGATCCATTTATATTGCAATAAAAGCACAGTTGCTATATGCATTCCAGTTATCTCATTTACTAGGGACAGTTGCAGATTCCTGGTACTTGTCCTTATTTTGTCTTTCTGGAGAGATTTGGGGGATCTATTTTAGAAATTTTAAGCAGGATACAGTGTAAACTCCCATGGACCATACTTGCTGTTCTTTGGGTTTCATCTCCCTCCCATGAATCTTAGGAAGTTTGTCTGTTTGTTTTAAACTCCTCCCAAATTAGCAGTCAAAATTTAAAATAATCAAAACCATTTTTTTAATTATTTAAAACGGAAAAAGAGAATGCTGTTGGGATTCACCCAGCTGTTGCATTGTCTCTGCCATCCTGACTGCAAGCTTGTCTTGTGAGGATTGGGGCCTTCCGTGCAGAGTCACGCTCAGACTCATACAAGAGTCACCAATGGACTAATGACTTTTACGCACTCGGAGCTGTAATGATCATCCCAGCCTCAACTTAAAATGTTTGTTTCCAGGGATGTTGTGAGTTAGGGTGACCATATTTGGGAAACCAAAAAAGAGGACACCTAGTGTGTATGTGGGGAAGCAGCTTTCTGAGTCCTGCAGAAAGTACTTTATTCCCCCGCCACCTTAAATAACCCGATTGGAGTGGAGGAGGGGAAAGGATTTCATTCTGCACCACCACCATCCACTCCAGTTGGGGCCTTTCCTATAATGTCCACGAATGACCCACTTTCCCCTTTAAGACCTCAATTGGAGCTCGGGGTGGGGGAATGATGTGCCTCAAGAAAGCATGTAATTCACTCCTGCCATGCTAATGGCAGCCTTAAAGGGGAAGGTGTGTCATTCCAGGACATTATTGAAAATTATAGAAAATCCCCCGACACCATGGAAAGAACAAAAACCAGGACAAATCCGGGGAAATCCTGACAGCTGGTCACCTTATGTGAGTACAATAGAAGATTAGACTCTAAACTCTCCTTAACTACTCTTTTCTTTTCCTAAAACTACTTATTTGTAGTTTCTTGACTATACACATCAATACTTATTCTATATCCCTCCCCACACTTGGTCAATTACAGAGTTTCCTTCTTACATCTTTCATTTCATTTCCCCACCCCCGGGTGTTTTTTTTAAGTTTCCATTTTATATATTGATTATCTGGTTTGTATGAGTCCAACAGATTTCTATAGGCTTCTGCCAAAGTTTGATTCCTTTTTCATGTAGTCTATATATTTTTGCCAGTCTGTCCTGAAAGTATCTCTTTTCTTTATCCCTTTATGTGTTCTTAATTTCTGTGTCAAATTTTCATTTATTGCTATGTCCTAGATTTTCTTTCTCCACAGTAATACTGTCAGCATCTGAGCTGTCTTCCAGTTGCCTGCTATTAATTGCCTTGCGACAATAGTTTTATGTTTTATTTTTATTTTTGATTTTTGTGTTCAATGTATTTAATAAAAATTTAAAAATGTACGTTCTTGACAGCTTTGGCTCTGATTTAGTTCTGTGGGCTGACCTGATTTGGGGATTGCTGCAGTTTCACTTAGTAAAATTTTTCTAGCAACATTTAGTGAAACTCTTTCTCCCCTCTATTCAATCATGTTTAAACTGACAGCCAGATCTAAACTGAAGATTCAGTTGGACAAAGAGCATCCTTATTTTCACATTAATGAATTGAATTCAATTTATCATCACATTGTTGTTCCTTTCCTAACTTCTGATGAATTGGATAATTAATTATGCAGAATTTGATATTTTTATTATGATTATGTGGTATGTAATACTTTATTAATCCATGAGTGAAGCTTATGGAACCAAAATAGGTGGTAAAATAACAGATTATTTCAAAATGGGGGGAAAGGATAAAAAGTTAGAGGAGGAGGAAGAAGAAGAAGAAGTTGGTGCAACAGAATCTGTAATACGGGAACTAAAAAAATTGACAAAAGAGTTTAAAGAATTTGAGGGGAAATTGATGAAATGGGCAGATGATACAGAACAATCTTTAATGAAAAATGTAGAAGAGAAAAGAATGATTGGAGAATTCAAATTAATCAACTTAATTAAAGAAAGGAATAATGAAATCCTGTGTAAGAGAATAACTCTCTAATGCAGTAAAGAACTTGGAATCTAGACATACAGATATGGAGAAGAAACTTAATTATCAAAAAGAAGAAAGTAAACTCCTGAAACATTTTTGAAAAATAATCCAAAAAAGAGAACCAATTGATATTTGGAGATATAACCACCCTTGAGAAAAGATTTATACTTTCCCCCCAATTCCCCATAATTCATATTCAAGGATCAATCTATTTTTTATCTCCACCTCATTAATTAGATCCATGGAAAATGGTACAACATCACGACTCTAGGCTGATGATGCACCTGTTAAGATGGAATAGTTGTGTGATAATAACCAGCCTAGAACCAGAATGTGGAGACTTGATAATTTTCTTTTATATGATCAGGAAACTGTTTCTGAATTAAATTTTAATTTGGCTGAATACAATCAACTTAATAGAACCCCAGATCTCACCAAAGTAAGTAACAATCTGGGAAGCATCTAAAGCTGTAATCAGAGGTGAGTTCATACAAAAGGCCTCCTATCTTTAAAAAACAAAACAAAGAGAGAAGCTTTCAAAAGATTTTGCAATCCAAACAATAATTTTAGAGTAGAAACAGAAGCAAAGCTGCTCAAAGGACATATATAAGAAACTGGAAGCACTGAGGAAACAATTTGATTTGATAAATTCCACAGGAAAAGAAAAGAAATTAAGATTCACAAAACAATGCTTTTTGAAAAAGACATTAAAGCTGGTAAACCTATTAGCATGTATGTTAAAAAGAAACAGAGTTCAATAATTCTGTGCAACAAATAAAAGAAGATAATTATAAAACCCTAAGACATAGCAGAAGAATTTCAGAAATTCTACCAATGCTTAAATGCCACAGATTCTCCATCGAAAGTAGATATAGAAAATTTCTGAAGAAAATTAATTTACCCTGCCTTTCTCAAGCTGAGGTAGATGTTCTTCAAAGTCCCATGACTATGGAAGAAATTCAAGCCACATTAAAAGATTTAAAGAATAATAAAGCACACGGGCCTGTTGGTTTTATATCTGAATATTAAAAAAAAAAAAATCTGAATACTCTAGAAACACCACTATTAGAAATCTTAAATGAAATCATGCAGGTACACAACTTTCTAAAGACTTGGGAACAAGCCAGATTTGTGTTTTGCCAAAATAAAATAAAAGCCCTTCTAAGATTGAGTCGTACAGACCTGAAATCAGGATTTCAAGATATGGACTAATATTTTGGAAAAGAGACTGAACGAGGTAATACACATCAATAACGACCAAACAGGCTTTATTAAAAGTAGGAAACTCTCATCAAACATTTGTAAATTAATAAATATAATGCACTTAATTAAGAATTCTAAACACCCATTTGTTCTTATTTTCCTGGATGCTCAGAAAGCATTTGACCATTTAGAATGGGGCTTTTTATTTGAAGTCTTAGGAAAATAGGTCTGGGAAGCTTATTTTCCACCTGGATAAAGCTAACATACTCCAAACCTAGTGCTTTCATCTCAGTAAATGGTGTCTGTTCCATAGCAATACATCTAAAAAGAGGAACAAGGCAGGAGTGTCCGTTATCCCCACTTTTGTTCGCTCTTATCTATAAAACCTTTAGCAGAAATGATAAGATCAAATATCATGATAAAAGGTTTACGATTGAATCAGCTGGAGTTCAAAATCAGTTTGTATGCTGATGATGTTGTTATATTTCTACAAGATCCAGAAAATTATTTTGCTAACCTTTTAAGTGTGATTGAACAATTTGGTAAAGTTCCCGAATTCAGAATTAATCTTATAAAATCTAAATGGATGGGACTCAACTTAAGCAATTAGATTAGGAATAGGATAACAAAACAATACACAATTCCTTGGAAGAACACCCCCAACAGATATTTAGGAATTTGGGTAATGCAAAAATTAAATCAGCTAACAAAATATAATCATGAAAAGCTCCTATATGAGGTCAAAAAGAAATTAAGGCATTGGTTGCAAAGTGGAGTGTGGGGACTACTCAGAAGGTAGATAAATCTCTTAGGGTGCAATCCTATGCAATGCATGTTTAGGTAGAAAAAGGTCTTACGATTTCCAGCATTCTGCAGGCAGCCATTTTGTCTAGACATGCATAGGAGTGCACCCTTACAGAGCAATCCTATGCATGCCTACTCAGAATGGGACTTTATTCCAGGTAAGTGTGTATAGGACTGCAGCCTTAGTATTTGTGTATGGCAGGCGGTGCAGTAAAGGGTTTATTTGGTATTGCTACTGTTGTGACCCAAACACTACGAAGACGCTTCTTATGATCCAACATGTTTATTGACAGAAAGGGCAGCATTCACATTGCAATAGGAGAAGACATTACCTTTGCCATGGAAATTCCTCTCTGAGGATTTCTGTGTGTGTCAGCCTTTTATCAGTCAATTTGACAAGAAAATAGAGCATGTGCAGAAAGATGTTTTCAACAGCAGAAATCTCTAGCTAAGCACAACTTTCCTGCCATTAACTTGTTACCAAGGCAACTGGGTGAAAGAGGAAATTCTGCCTTACCACAAACCCTTTTCACAGAAGTGAGCTACCAGTTTCTGTATATATGGGTGGAACTCAGACAGTTTAAACTGTTGTTCAGCTTAATGTCTGACTTTTCTATCTGGATTGATTAGATTGTTCAAATATGGCTGCTCTAATGTCAATGGCTACCTCTTGTTAAAAAGGCAGTTCAGCAGAGAAAAACAAAAGCGGAACAGAATGAACATTTACCAGTCCTATATGTACACAGGCAATCTTAGGATAACAAAAGGGAGACCACACCTTTCTTTAGTAAAAAAATAACAATACTTTATTCGCAAGTATTCTTGCACATACAAATGCAGACACAGCATAGGGTTTCAAGAGAGATTGTTCAGTCCGTTTTGTGTTCTTTTATACAGGCAGGAGAGAGAGTGAACAAGCCATGTGCTCCCAGCCATGGAGGAGGTCAGCAGGAGTACAGGGGAAAGGAAGTGGAGGAGGAGGAACACACATTGTAGGCTAAAGAGATCCGAAGGCTAGCTATGCTTAAAGCTCCTCTATGCATTAACTAGCTAAATACAACACTGTCCCCTGTAACTTGCAGGTGAGGTTGAAGTATTCCTAACATGCTGAACCTCTGGTCTGTGATCCCAATCCAGCCCTTTGTATTTCCCCGGAGGGCCACATCTTCCTCCTCCTTTTCCTCAACTCCCAATTGTTTAGTTGGTTCCTAACCTCTGCCCAGTCTTTCCCCCCCCCCTTTTTCCTCCTATTCTAAAAGGCTGACACGCTCTCCGAAGGATTAGTTGCTGCCAGTAAGAATTTTAAGCTAAACTATGCTAATATTTTTAGGTATTTTGGGGTTTGGCCTTTTTACTTTTCGCCCTGCCCACCACTGGAACCCTGCCCCCGAGTGCTTCTCCAATCCTGAATTTGGCCCTTGGACTGAAACAGGCTGTGCCCTACTGGTGTATGTAGCGGAGGGGGTGCTTCTTACTTTTATTTATTTATTTATTTATTTAATTACATTTATATACCACCCCACAGCCGAAGCTCTCTGGGCGGTTTACAACATTTAAAAATAGTAAACATTAAAAGTATACAATTTAAAAAACAACAACACACACACACACACACATAAAAAACAGTATAAAAACAACAGTATCCATTTAAAAACAACAATTGTGGGGTCCATTAAAAACAAACTTAACGTTGTTAAATGCTGTTAAAATGCTGTTAAAAATGCCTGGGAGAAGAGAAAAGTCTTGACCTGGCGCCGAAAAGATAACAATGTTGGCGCCAGGCGAGCCTCATCGGGGAGATCATTCCACAGTCGGGGGGCCACCACTGAAAAGGCCCTCTCCCTTGTTGCCATCCTCCAAGCTTCCCTTGGAGTAGGCACTCGGAGGAGGACCTTAGATGTTGAGCGCAGTGTACGGGTAGGTTCATGTCGGGAGAGGCGTTCCATCAGGTATTGTGGTCCCAAGCCATGTAGGGCTTTATAGGTTAAGACCAGCACCTTGAATTGGGCTTGGAAACATATAGGCAGCCAATGCAAGCGGGCCAGAATCGGTGTTACATGCATACTTTGAGTATACATGTATGTTCTTGTGCAGGCTTGAGCACTATGGCAACATGTAGGCCAGAAATACCACTTCACATGCCGGTGAGGTTCATTTTGAAGCATTACCAAAGATAGCATATTGTGTGGTCACTATACTTCCCCCCCCTTCCAAAAAAAATGTAAAAATCCAATCAATCTCTTTGCTTTTTAGCTATGTTAACAATAGAGCTATGAGAATGTTTGTTTCCATTCCAGAACGTGCGCTATTCAATCCATCCAAATTATGCAAATTTTGCCTGTAATTTGTAACACTCTATTTACGCAAATTTTAGCCGAGGCCAAAGAAAAGAAGAAGAGAATATGTAAACATTCCCAGAATTTGGGGAAACCACATGCAAAAGCAAGCCAAGTCAGGTGTGCTGCGGAAGCCCAGCAAACCCGGGGCAGATTACCCAGCGATGAACATTCATAGCAGGGGTGGGTGAGTTGTGTTTTGGCCTACAACATCCGTAACCCCTCACCATTGGCTGTGCTGGCTAGGATTTATGGCAGTTGCTCTAAGAGCAGGACTACTTATTTATATTTATATTGTTTTTTTTCCTCACCCCACATGCCTCTCAAAGAATTCTTACTCGTCTCCTGTCATTTCCTCTCTTCTCCAGCTCTTGCACTTAACTTGAAACCTCTTCCCACACACTGCCTTTTATGTCACTCTTCTTCCCTGCTAGAAGTACTGGGTGGGTTGCCGTACTGAGGCCCACCTTAAAGTAGGCCGAGACCCACTGGTGGTCCCCAGGGCACTGTTTGAGAAATGCTGCAGAAAATTATTCTAGAACACCATAGTCACAGAAAGGGGAAAATGTAGGCTCCTTTTTCATTTAAGATGTTTTAATGTTCTTTCCTCCTTCCTATGCCACTATCTCTAAGTGTTCAGCTTGGACCAACACACAAATCTTGAAGGAAAACTCCGAGAAGAAATGACATGCATACATCTTCCAATTTGCTCATCTTGCTACTTACTCTGAGTAGGTTGTTTGGCCTGCTGGTAATAGATGTTATCGGTTAATTGAATCAGTCACTGTCCATTTACCTTTGCATCCTTGATAGGATCAGCAAATACTTCCCGAGAATCAGACTCGTTTTAGAAATAAGATGAAACACTAGAATGTAATGTTTGCTCTGTGGTGGGCATGTTCCAAAGGGAGCTTAAGGAAGGATCCCCCCCCCCACCGCTTTAACAGACTAAATCAAATTTGGGCCCAAATATTAACAACTAGTTGTTATGGTTGTGGTGGTGGGTAGTTACAGTCACAAACAATGTTTAATCAGTAAACTGGATCAAAGTCAACTTTAGATATCTAATTGCACCACTTCTCTATTGGTCCTGCTCTATACTATCCCCAGCCATGCTCTAGTACCCTCACAGATAGATTACTGGAATGTACTCTGCTAGGTCCTCCTATAAAGATGGTTCAAAAGCTTCAGCTGATGAAGCAAATTTGCCTCTTTAGCAAGGCTACGAGCTTTGGATTTCAAAAATACTAGTGCAGGGGTGGGGAACATATGGTCGTTGAGATGTTATTGGATTGCATCTCCCATCATCTCGCTACTCAGTTTGCTCGAACAGGAAAATTGTGCAAAATGAACAGGTATTGGATGTAAAAATTGGGCAAGCAATTCCCAAATTTGTGCCAATTTCCCTTGTAGACTAAAGTGTGGGCAATTTAGGGCATACCTACACCGTACTTTAATCCTGGGGTCAACCCTAGATTGCCTCTGTGCCTCCAAATGACACGCAGGGGATCCTAGGGGCAAGCAGGGATGACCCCTCCATTTTCCTGGGATACCCAAGACCTTGGTTATCCCGATTTTGCCTGCAGTCCTAGGACCATACCAAGGACCATGGGCAGTGTTGCACCCGCTCCCGGCTTCTCCCTTTCTCCCTGCAAGCGGGGCATTTAAAATGGGCACGGAGCTGTGGGGGGACAGTCCATGCCCATTGGGGTGGGGGTAGGGGAACAGTTCAAATACACATTTGGCAGGCATGAAGGCAAGTTCAGGAATGTGCTTTTGTTTGCATTTACATTCACATTTGGGACTGTGAACAGGGCATTTCGTGATTTGCAAACTGAGATGAAATGGTCATACATCCCTAGTGTCAAGCACCTGGCAGGTCCAATACATGGCCGTTGAGGAGCTGTATTCATCTTGGTACTCTCTCTCTCTCTCTCTCTCTCTCTCTCTCTCTCTCTCTCTCTCTCTCTCTCTCTCTCTCTCTCTCTCATTATTTGTAGCCTTCCCAGTTGTTAGGAAACATGGTTTTGAAACAAGACTAGTTGACAGCGCAAGCAGGGCATACTTTGTAACTCCCAGAGCTACAGAAAACAGCTGTATGCAAGCATAAACGCAGAAGAGCTGTCTGTCTGAAAACAGCTCCAGGTTACCATCAGCCCAATTCTCAGTTGTAAATAAAGCCCCAATCGTTCCAGTCTTGTAGAGCCCAGAGGCCATAACGTCAGCTTTAACTAGCTATCTGGGAATTCCTCCAGCACAGGAGCAATCTTTGCATGGTAGGAAGCTCACTGAGTGAATCTCTGCAAATTCCTCAGAGGGTGGCATGGGAGGGGGAGGTGGGGGGGAAGGAGGGAGACATATTGACTATTTCTGACTCCTGAAGTGACCTCTTGATTTCATGGGAAGTCTAGTGCAAGAAAGAGACCAAATCTCCAGCTGCAGTAACTCTGGAATGGCCAACTGGTGACCCACAAAGCACTATTACCTACTACCTCAACATTTTCACATAGGAAACATGCATCCTGTAGTCTGCTAGTGACGCAGCTTTGGTTATTTTTACAAACTGTTCCCAGTGGAGTCCTGCAATGCCAGAGGATTGTCTGGCATCACAAGCACAGACAGGAGACAAGGGCAGAGCTGCTCAGCTGTTCATGCCAATGTTTTAGCCTGTTTCTAAACTAAGGCCATAGCTAGATGGGGTGATATCCCGGGGATCCCCTGGGCGCACATGACGCACAGGGGATCCCGGGAGCAGGGAGGGATGATCCCTCCCCTTCCCCAGGATAACACCCTACCCTTTAGTCCCACGTTTTCTGCAGTCTCAGGATGATCCCGAGACCATGGAAAGTGTGGCCCACCGTCACGGTTTGTGACGACTCTTTGTGGTTACTCGCAAGGAGCCAGGAACCGTGAATGGGTGGGGAAATTTATATATATATATATATTGTTAAAAAAACTTACCTTTCAATGCACGACTGCTCATGTGCTCCATGTTTTTTTAAAACAAAAACAAAATGGCAGGCGTGACATCCTGTTCCTCTGAGGTCATCACATGCCATGTGTAAGCAGAGGGGGAGATCTTGCGATAACAATATCATGAGATCCTCACCCCTCCGTCTTGCTAGATCTGTAGGTCTAGCTGAGGCCTAAGAAGGCTCAGAAGTGAAGTCACTCCCATGCTTGACATTGGCATGCTCTGTGCTCACGATGGGTGCCACTCATATATTTGTTTGACAAGGGGAGGATTTGTAAAGGTATAAAGCAAATGTTATTAAGAGGTAAAGCCAAATCTCAGACCAGGGGCATAGATGATCATGACTTGTCTGAACAAAGGCAGCTCAAGGAGCAGCAATGCCATGTCCCGACTGTAGGACTAAGGATGCCATCCTATGCATGCTTAACTGGGAGTAAGACCCACTGAACACAGTGAGACTTCCTTCTGAGTCACTGTTACCACTGCATGTGCCTAAAGCTCCTCCAGTAGAAGAGTCAAGTCAACAAATGAGGACAACATGAAAGAACTCAGGGTCAGAGTGTTGACACCTTCCAATCTCAGAGGGGCAAATCCCACAGGAATGCAGTTGCTGCTATACTTTCCTCACTTCAGCATTGGCTCTGGGGACACAAGGGCACTCCAGACATGGAATTTGACTCACATGTGACAAATCCCTCTGCCAAATCTGGAGTGAGGTAGAGAGCAGTTGTGGATCACAGCAGGGTAAGATTGGGATGGACAAAATAGAAAGGAACAGATGAATTTCGGTCATGTATTGATAATGCAAGAAACAGAAAAGAAGGGATGGGAAAGTGAATAGAATGTAAAACATAAACCACTTAGGGATTTTAGGATATCAAGCACCATACAAGTAATTTAAATAAAATAAATCAGTAGATGAATGCACGAGTTTTGCTACCTGTTCAAAAGAAGGCGCTCCCCCCACCCAAAGCTTACACCATCCCTGTGGTTTTAAGTTTTATTTCCAATATGATAGCACGCTCTTTGAAAATGAGGTAGAAGTGAAATTCTCAGTAGTTACTCATTCGATCTAGATTCATTGGTGTGCAATCATGTACAGTGCTTACATGGAGAATGGGTTTGGCTTGGTTCTTGCTAAAAGAATACGGAAAAACAGGTGCTTTCAAAATGCAGGTATCCATTTTATATTCTTTCTTGTCTCCCCTCCCCACCCCACCACATACACCCCCTGCCAAGTTTATAATGCACAATGGACTGTTTGCACCTGGACAGCAGTAAATATCTATCTTGGGGAACATCTGCGATCAAAATTATACACAAGCTGGCCAACATCAATGGCAGATTCATGGAGAGTCACTGTAATTTCATAGAATGTACAAGTGGCCACGAAATGCATTTCAAAGAGCTTCCAGTTTCGATACACACAAAGGACGGATCAGCAGTTCTTAGACAAGGTCTGCTATAGAAGGATGCTATTTCCATAAAGCAAGAAAAACAGATCTCACTTGAGGTGGATAAGATTCACAGCAAGGTTCAAAAAGCCCATGCAAGCAAACACCAGCACACTGTATAAGCATATATAGTTCATGAGTGCATATTAGCATAGTAACTATAGGAATGCTATCACCACTGGTGAGACATGTAGTACCCTCACCTCTTTATTAAGCAAAATAGATTTGTGCATTTGGCATCAATGACTTGCATGTCAAGCACATTTAGGCCCATGTTATTGTTGCTAACAATTGGTAGTATGCAGCTGTGGAACCAGTGAGTTGGCAAGATATATTGGTTTGCATTCCAAAGTTCCCTTCCTCTGAAAGAAGGAGCTTACTCTGGAGGAAAGGAACCTCTGGATGAGATCCATTGCTATTCTTGGGTAATGGTGATACTGGCCAGTTCTACACCTTGGGTCAAATCATTACAATCCCATCATGGTAATGCTATTATGTCCCTCTTGCATATTTATATCTCGTAGGACACAATGACATTTGTTGTGATATTCCAGATAATGTGGAATGAAAAGCAGGAAATAACACTAAGAAAGTGGTATATGGACTGTGTAAGGTGCCCCAACAGTTACCAGTGTACTTCAATAACGCTGTAAAGCAGTAGTGTAGCTCTAGCCAAGGTCTCAAATAGGAGGAAGAGGGGAGGGGGTTTCCCATCCTGCCCTGACCAAATGATATCCTTTGTCTGCTTGTTGAAAGACTGGAAATGGAGTTCAGTATTCATGAGTCCCCCCCCCCCCAATACATGGTTACCAGGCCATTGTAGGACATAATTTCAGACCTATGAACCATATAAAGCTGCCTTATACCAGGTTGTGGCTATTCACCCTTTTCATACAGTATTCTCTGTGCTGGAAGCAGCTCGGAGAGGTCTCAGGCAGATGATCTTTCTCAAATTCTGCTACTGAATCCTTTTCTGTGAAGGATGCTAGGTACTAAACCTAGGATCTTCTTCATGCAAAACATGTACTCTACCATTGAGTTATGGTCCCTCCCCAAACAGTGGCTATCCGGTTCACAGAGGGAATGAATACATATCCACAGACACTACTTAGGCCTCCTTCTGTCATACTACCTGAGCCATGTGTAAGTACACTAGAATGTGCATGTACTATGAATATAAGACAGAGCTGGCTCCAGAGGCCAAGAAGAAATTTGTCAGAGCAGAAGGACCAGCCAAAAGCCCACTCTTCTGGCAGCACTGCCATTCTCACTTTGCCAGACTGCCCAAGAAGATTAGAAGCAACATGAACAAATTCTTAATTTGTACGTCCCATTCTCTTCCAGGTTAAAGGTACATGGTGAGTGTCTTGCTCAAGGATCCCCAAATTCCTGGTGCCATTGCTGGCATGATATTTCCCTCAGTGGGTGAGCATAAATATAGGCACTGGAACGAATCACACTGTTGAGGAAACCCCAGGTATATTGTCCAATATAGGGACCTGATATCCTTTAATTTAGGTTCCTCAATACCTCCTTCTCCTCGTTGTTGTTGTTGTTATTGTTGTTGTACAGTGAACACAGTTTTATGTTGCCCTTGTGACTCCTTTCTACTCTAATGGTATTAAAATAGATAGAGCAATTATATGCCATACAAGAATAAACCTGCCTGCTGCTATATCTTTCCTATCACCATAAAAATAGCATTCATTTCTCATTTCTTAAAAGAAAAAGAAAAATCAGTCTGTTTGTTTGCAAAGATCAACAATTTAGGAAGTGAGAGGTGGTATAATCAAGAAATCATTTGATTAAAAGAGAGCGATGGAAATTCACAAACGTAAAATGCTAAGAAGACTTTGCTACTTTCCCAGCATGCAGCTCTGTGTTTATTCAAATTTTGGCATGAGGGAGAGGAAGAGGACGAGCTCACCAAAGAGGGCCTTAAATACAACCCCATGGAACAGAGTATTCAGTGCCAATATTCCTAATGTAACAGTTTATATTAACCATATTAGATGGCAGGGCTGGCTCAAGACATTTTGCTGTCTGTGGCCGAAGAACACCCTAACAAGCTCAAGTTATTTTGCCACCTGAGGCAGGATGTCCCATAAGCCCCTCTCCCTAGCAATAAAAATACAACAACGTTACATTAACAGTGCATCAGAAGTAAACCCCATTGAGTTAAATGCATGACTGGCTGGGAATGCTGGGAGTTGTAGGACTTTTTTTCTGTCTAAGCACGCATAGGATTACCCCTCAAATTGCTAACAATGTGCTCTCCTTTCATGACACTGAAAATCAGCTGCCTGGTGTGGCCGCTTCACTCAGCTTTATGACAGGGCAAGCCCTATGTCAGCACAACTTGTAAGACTTTAGACTTAATTCACTGAATCAATATTCTAGGCTAGGGGTCAGCAATTGGAAACGTGTCTGTGGCCTAAGGAAGGCCTCTAGCTGGCTTACTTACATTTTTTTATTCTAACCTGCTATAGGGTGATTTTATTGTGCTGTGTTTTAATCATGTTTCTATCTGCTGCTGTTATATTAATGTTACTAAATATCATTGTTTTATAGTTTTATCATATTATTGTTTTACCAATTGGTCCTTGGGGAGGTGAATGAGGGAAGTTGGTATAAAAGTTCAAAGCCCTCCATTTCCCATCACTTGCAGGCTGACAGTTGAATTTTCAAGTAGTGCTCCTTGCTGCTCTTAAAACTTCAGAGGTCGCTTCGTCCTGATTGGTCCCAGCAAGGAAAGCTGTTAGGTCATTCTAGGTGACCATGCAGGTATCTCCTATTGTTTAGGGTGACCATAGGAAAAGGAGGACAGGTCTCCTGTATCTTTAACAGTTGTAGAGAAAAGGGATTTTCAGCAGGTGTCATTTGTATATATGGAGAACCTGGTGAATTTCCCTCTTCACCACAATAGTTAAAGCTGCAGGTGCCCTCCTCTCTTTTGTATCTGGTCAAGAGGGCAGGACTCCTGCAGCTTTAACTGTTGTGATGAAGACAAAATTTCACTAGGTGCTACATGCATTCAAATGACACCTGCTGAAATTCCCTTTTCTATACAGCTTTAAAGATACAGGAGCCCTGTCTTCCTTTTCATATGGGGCTTTGCTAGACCTACCTTAAAATCCGGTGGTGAGGAGGGGCCAGCCCGTGCTAGAAGTAGTGTGGGCTGTCGCTCCTTTCCACACATCAGATGCAATGGGGTAAAGGAAAGCCCCGTCACATCCTCCATTTTATTCGAGCCTTAAAGTGCTGGGTGCGCAGGAGCGCACCAGCAGCCAAGGTAGGGTTTTTTTAATATATTAAAAACAGGGTTCCCTGCCCTCTGCCCCCAATTTCCCCACCCTGGCCACGATTCCCCCCCCCCAGGTGATCTCCAGTTCCCCCCCATCCCCCATGGCTCCGATTCTCCCCATCCCCCATGGCTCCAATTCCCCCCTGATCTCCCCCCCCCCTGCCCTGATGGCCACAGCGCTCCTGTGGAGTGCTGCACATCATCCACTGCTTTTCCCAGCTACTTGGGAGTAATACTTGGTTCCAGTTACCTACTTGGTGCCAGTTACCCCGGGGCCAGGGAGGTTTGACCCCTGCCTGAGTCTGGGATCCCCTGTGCATCATCTGGATGCACAGGGATGAGCCCAGGTCTCGCACTGGGCTAAACCCTGGTCTAGCAACAGCCATGGCCACTCTACTATTGTTTCCTGTTGTAACCTGGACACAGAAAGAAGATACTTTTCTGGTTGCCTGGCAACTGTTCGTGCTACCTCCCATTCTCCCTCCCACTTACATGACTTCAACACTGCCTGAAATTGACTAAGCAATTATAACAGAAATGGCAACTGCCACCTACCTCTGGAATTGATTTTAACCCACCAGCAAACTTAAAATGCTGCCTGCTTCAGTAATTTTGACCCTGCCCTAGTTGAAGTGAATGAATAATCTGACAGGGGAAATGGATCTGAGAGGTGAGAGGAGAAGCAGCTGAGAACAGAACGGTAAACACCCAAGGCCTGGAGGTTGTCGAGCAGAAGAGGGTGGTTAACAGTATGAAGGAAACAGAGGTCCAAGAGAAGGGGGGCAAAATAGCAGCCTTTGGATTTGAAAGTGAGAAAGTCATTGGTAATTTTAATGAGGGTAATTTCAGTTGAGTACAAAAGCCAAATTCTGAGAGGTCAACAGAGGCAGTGGAAATGAGGGCATGGCAATAGAAATAAACAGAAGGACATGTCCCACCCCCACTGTCATTACGTGTCTAGTTTTTTTTTTTCCAGTGCCTGAAAACAATCATAAACTCCCCCTTTTAATAACATATACAAAGCCAGTAATTTTCACCGTCCCCTGGGCTTGTGTGATTAACCTCCCCCCCCTCTGTCCCCTTCTTTACCTACTGGAGTGAGTTTGCTATTACTGGCTTCAAAGGCAACAATACCAGTGAAATATGCGGAGTTGGAGGCAAAAAGAAATGCAGTTATAAACATCTCCTGCAGAGTACATTATGCCTCAAGCTTTGTAAGTGCCTTTTAACTTCTCAGTTTTAATTGCCGGTCTGAGATGGCCAGAAATAGACAGGCATCCTATGCCATAGGATTGCTCCTGTAAGGTGTAGAAGGATGGGCTCATAATGACCTTGACTTTTTGAAAAACAACTGAATCCTGTGGTGGAGTACACACTCCTATTGAATAGATTCTGCTCCATCGCTATGAAGATCTCAGCTCCTGTATGTGGAATGACATGTACAAACCCATGCCTGCTGACCTGAAAAGGTTGTGCGCAAGAGAAAGAGAAGGAGAGAGGAAGATGGAGGGGAGGGAGGGAGAATATTCTAAAAAGAAAACTTCTCCAACCTGCAGATTATTTGACAACAGCTCTCATAATGCCTTTTCATTGCTCCTGCTGGCTGGGTCTAATAGGATTTGAAGTCCAAAACATCTGAAGGTAACAGGTTGGGGAAGGTCCAGGCTGAGTCCAGGCCATTCAGGGCTTTAAATATGAGAACCAATAAGCTATGCTAGCAGTGTCTCGTCTTGCAGGCCTCAAGCTGTCCGTTTGCAAAAGCAGCTTTGCTAATGGAGAAGCATTCTCAAAGCACCAAGGGGCTTGTTTGTTGTTACACACGGAGAGCTCAAAAACAAAGCAGAAAATGGAGAAAGGATTTCCTGGCTGCATTAACCTGCCAAATCTTCAGAATCAATTCTTCTCATCCATGCAACACCTGGGAGCACCGGCAATTAGCGTCGATCCAAATTAGCACTGCAATACCCCTGCAACCAGGGGTATTTTAAACTAAAACTAACGTAAGCCCAAAGCCTCATTATTGATCACTGTTATTAGCATCGCATCCCATGGTGGGGCCACATCATTTAAACCTTCCCATTAAGGCACCATGAATGTTTTCTTTTCGTCTTCGACTTCTTTTCCAAAGCAGGGCATCCATGCAATTATTGTGCCAAGTGGGAGGTAGAAATGCAATTATGTAAGCTAAGTAAATTAAGAAGCTTGCAATGTTCATTATAGGGTGGTTTTTATTATTTTTCTTTATGGTCAGCACTTCAGATCAGCAGCTGGTGCAAAAATTCCTTTTCCATTAGAACAAGTTGATTGCATCTAAGTCTTGGAAAGCAGAGCTTACCAAGTGCCGCTTAAGCACTGTCGTTCTCAAACGGTGTTCCCTTGTCTACCTTTCCCCTTCACATCTTTTCTCCTTCGTGTATAGATTGTTGCACCATGCCCTGCTTTGTTGGTCCCTGGTCGACAGCTGGTTGGACACTGTGTGAACAGAATGCTGGACTAGATCGGTCTGATCCAGCATGACACTCCTTATGTTCTTGTTGCCAGGCTGAGACTGGGACATATGGCTTTTATTTTGTCTTACATATTTGGATGCTGAGTCAGCCTTCCCTAACCTCGCCCCCCAACAAATGGATCAGACTACAACTGCCATCAGCCCCAGCCAGCATGGGAAATGGTCAGGCATAATGGGAAATGTAGTCTGGAAGGGACCCGGGTTGGGGAAGACTAATGATGGGTGAACTCCCCCATGTCCTGTTTGCTCTCGTTCTCTGGGCACACACCTGTTCCCCAACCCTGCCTTTTATGTATGCCTTTGTGTGAACATATCTCAGCTCTAAAAGGCATACATAAAAGGGGAGGATGCTTTCATGTCAGAAAACATCTCCCCCTCTCTCCTTCTCTCTGCCATCCTGGTAGAAGATGTGGCATGAGAAGATGCTCCATGTGCATAGTTCCTGTTAACCAAAACTGAAGACCTCTTTACACATGACGTATTTGTATATTTACAAGAAGGAACCACATGCCTTCAAAATTGAGGCAATTAAATATCTTGCTTTTGGATATGTCCCATTCTTTTGGGGTAGGTGAACAGTGTGGTGTAGTGGCTAAGGTGTTGGACTGGAATTCAGGAGATCTGGGTTCTAGTGCCCACTCGGCCATGGAAAGCCACTGGGTGACTTTGGGCCAGTCGCAGACTCACAACCCAACCTACCTCACAGGGTTGTTGTTGTGAGGATAATGTGGAGAGGAGAAGGAGGATTATGTACGATGCCTTGGGTTCCTTGGAGGAAAAAAGGTGGGATATAAATGTAATAAATAAATAAAAATAAAAATATCTGAAATATTGAGACTGTGCATTGCTTCCAGCTGTGGACAAGGACTAGGAGTTTAAGCTGTAGCCTGGAGGAAAAAAGTGGTTCTGAAAAGGAATTTGAAGGAAGTAAATAAGGTGGCTCCAGGTAAGGGGTTGAGCAGAAAGCTTTCCAAGCATGAGGAGCAGTGAGGTGGAATCAGTGACACCATTTTAGAGACACGGTGCCTTTAAGATGGAAGTCAGAGAAGTTACTATCACAGGCATGGATTCAGTAAGAAAAAAATGGTAGAAAGATCTGGTGGAACAATTCAGTAGGTCTGAGAACTTCTCATAATCACATTGGCCTCCTCCTATTTTAGTATCTTAGGGTGCAATGCTAAGAAGCTAGTTGGCAGCCTCCAAACTCTTAGGGTGCAATCCTATGAGGATAGGTGCACCCCCAGTCTCCCCCTTCCCTGCTCCCAGAAGTGTCCCCTTTTCACATCTCTATGGTCTGTTTCCAAGCATGGAGACGTAGCCGGAACCATGCTGGCTACTAGAAGGATAGGGAGGGGGAGCGTGGTTTCTTGAGTCCAAGGTTGGGGCCCTAGTTCTGACCAAGGAGCCCAAAAGTGAACAATCCTATGTCCTCCCAGAGGCTGTTTTTGGGGGCATAAGATTGCTCCCTAACTATATCAGTGTGTTAATTCACTTGGCAGAGGGAAAGAAATGTGTTGCTGTTGAACTGCATTCATGAACAAGTTTCCATGAGTTTCTTCAGCTTGGGTGCCTGTAGTATATGCATAATAATAATAATAATATTTATTTTATTTATTTATTTATTTATTACATTTCTATACCGCCCAATAGCCGAAGCTCTCTGGGCGGTTCACAAAAATTAAAACCACAGTAAAACACCCAACAGTTTAAAACACAATTACGAAATACAGTATAAAAAGCGCAACCAGGATAAAACCACACAGCAAAGTTGATATAGGATTAAAATACAGAGTTAAAACAGTAAAATTTAAATTTAAGTTAAAATTAAGTGTTAAAATACTGAGTGAATAAAAAGGTCTTCAGCTGGCGACGAAAGCAGTACAGTGTAGGCGCCAAGCGGACCTCTCTGGGGAGCTCGTTCCACAACCGGGGTGCCACAGCGGAGAAAGCCCTCCTCCTAGTAGCCACCTGCCTCACTTCCTTTGGCAGGGGCTCATGGAGAATAATAATAATAGAAACAAAGTTTAAGGCGAGATGCTTATTGCAGGTAAAGCCTTTCCAAACCCCATTAGTTACTGAAATAAAATGAGCATTCAAAAGAAACCTGCACAGCACAGGCATCCATCTTTTATCCAAGCATCCAAAGACAGGTTCTGCATCATATGTATTTCATAAATGCATTACTATAGCACAATTCAGATGGGCTCATATACCTCTTGGTAGACACCTATGTCTTTGTTTTTCAAAAGGGTATTTAATTATTATTATTATTATTATTATTATTATTATTATTATTATTCTGCTCATCAGATAAACTTAAAACAATCATGTTGTTCATTTGCAAGACGTTAAAGAGACAGTTCCTTAAATCAAGGTCTTCAGCTCCAGACAGCACAAACCTGAAAAACTTGTGATGCACGAACACAAACTACCGACCATGTGTGTGTGATGGCTAAGGCTGCCAAAACACATTTTAGTGAAGCATCCACCAAATTTTGAGGTAAATCAAAAGAATGTTAAGAAGAGTTGCAGAATATCTCAGGGGCGGTGGCAGCGGTGTGAGGGTGGGGAGTTCACACAACCCTAATGGTGGCCCACCAAGAATTTGGTAAACCTGCTGTTTGAGGAATTTGATCTTTATTGAATTCTAAAACATATTGACCTGATCTGCACCTACCAAAGTAATGTGTGGATTGGAGCTTAGTGATCTGACAATTTTAGTCCATTTCAAATGTTGCAATGCAGTTCTTGGCTGAAAACCAGCATCAAAAGCTGATTACAAATCTGCATTTTGAGATAAAGTATGTTTACATATGTGCTTTTAAACTGTGTAAAAATATTTCTATATATTTAAATATCTATTTAAATCTGTATTTCTGTGCATATCTTTTTCTTTTTCTTTTAAAGGCCAGAGTAAGGGTGCAATGCTATGCATGTTTAGACAGAGAAAAAGTCCTACAACTCCTTACTGGGAATTGTAGGATTTTTTTTTGTCTAAACGTGCATAAGATTGTGGCCTAATATAGAAACAGAATGGAATTGACTTATTAGTTAGCATTGGTAACTATGGTAGGGTTACCATATGAAAAGGAGGACAAGGCTCCTGTATCTTTAACAGTCATATTGAAAAGGGGATTTGAGCAGGTGTTATTTGTATGCATGCAGCACCTGGTAAAATTCCATCTTTAGGGTGACCATATGAAAAGGAGGACAGGGCTCCTGTGTCTTTAACAGTTGTATTGAAAAGGGAATTTCAGCAGGTGACATTTGTATATATGGGGAACCTGGTGAAATTTCCTCTTCATCACCACAGTTAAAGCTGCAGGTGCCCTGCCCTCTTTTAAATCTGGTCACTCTAGTATAGCTCCTGCACCTTTAACTGTTGTGATGAAGACGGAATTTCACCAGATTCTCCATATATACAAATAACACCTGCTGAAATTCCCTTTTCTATGCAACTGTTAAAGATACAGGAGCCCTGTCCTCCTTTTCATATGGTCACCCTACCATCTTTATCATAAGAGTTAAAGCTGCAAGATCCCTGCCTGCCCTCTTTTGTATCTGGTTAAGAGGGCAGGGCTCCTGCAGCTTTAAGTGCTGTGAAGAGGGAATTTCACCAGGTGCTGCATGCATACTAATAATTAGGGGTGTGCACGGACCCCCCGCTCCGCTTCACTTGCAGATCCGCCATTTTTCGGAGCGGGTCGCTCCGCCCCGCCCCCGCTCCGCCCACTTCCGCTCCGCTCCGCCCGGAGCTCCGGATCGGATCCGGAGCTCCGTTTTTGCCCCCCCATAGGCTTGCATTGAAAGCTAAAAAAGTAAACAACTTTTTTTCCGTTGAAGTTAGAAACCTCACGTTTGGCACCATGACACCTCATGGGCGTATACACACACACGCCAAGTTTCAAGGCAATCCCATCATCCCCTGATTTTTGGCGAATTTTTGAAAATCGGGCACCCCATTCACACCCCTTGGGATAGCTCCGTCAATTTGCATGTTACAAACCTCAAACTCGGCACCAGGGCAGCTTATCCATGTGTCCACATGCACGCCAAGTTGCAAGCAAATCCCATCATCCCCTGATTTTTGGCGCGGCTCTACCCTCTAACGCACCTCCCATAACCCTAATTCACACCCCTTTAGATAGCTCCGTCAATTTGCACGTTAGAAACCTCAAACTCAGCACCATGATAGCTTATCCACGTGTCCACATGCACGCCAAGTTTCAAGGCAATCCCATCATCCCCTGATTTTTGGGGAATTTATGAAAATCGGGCACCCCATTCACACCCCTTGGGATAGCTCCGTCAATTTGCATGTTAGAAACCTCAAACTCGGCACCAGGAGAGCTTATCCATGTGTCCACATGCACGCCAAGTTGCAAGCAAATCCCATCATCCCCTGATTTTTGGCATGGCTTAACTCACCCCAAATTGTCCCATTCTACAACTACGTCAATTTGCACGTTAGAAACCTCAAACTCAGCACCATGATAGCTTATCCACGTGTCCACATGCACGCCAAGTTTCAAGGCAATCCCATCATCCCCTGATTTTTGGGGAATTTATGAAAATCGGGCACCCCATTCACACCCCTTGGGATAGCTCCGTCAATTTGCATGTTAGAAACCTCAAACTCGGCACCAGGAGAGCTTATCCATGTGTCCACATGCACGCCAAGTTGCAAGCAAATCCCATCATCCCCTGATTTTTGGCGCGGCTTAAACTTTTTAACTCACCCCAAATCAAGTCCCATTCTACAACTACGTCAATTTGCACGTTAGAAACCTATCCTTTGGTCCCATGACAGCTTACCCATGTGTCCCCATGGACACCAAGTTTCAAGGCAATCCCATCATCCCCTGATGTTAGGGGAACTTTTGAAATTTGAACACTCCAGTATGTCAGGGATTTAAAGTTGCAATTGCAGACAGCTCAATGGGGCCAGTTCCAAGGCAATCCCAACATGCCACGAGATAACCCTAAATCTTCTGGCACATTTGAAAAAGGGATTATTGAATTTGATAAAGTCTAAGTGAGCGCAGGAAGGACTTCTCCCCTTAGTCAAAGCAAGACACATACACCATCGCTGCAAGGCGGGAAGGGGAGAATTATTATTATTATTATTATTTATTTATATAGCACCATCAATGGAAAGCAGGCAGGCAGCATGCATTGTAGTGCCGCAAGGATGGCTTGAGCACTAACGCATAGCAAACCAACCCATAAGTGGGCGCAAAGTGAGGCAAAGATGGCTGGTTGTTTCTTTCTAAGCCAGCAGTTACGCCTTGAGGGGCACAGAGGAGGACGATTGGGAGCAAACCAGGCACCAGGCGGGCAGAGAGGCAGGCAGAGTAGGCGAGGAGTCAGTCCTGGCAGATGCCCCACCACAGCAGCACCCCGGGGGAGGCGGGCAGGCAGGCAGGCAGGCTGCGGGCATTTCTGGGGGCACAAGGAAGTGATGGCTGGTTTCTAAGCCAGCATTGCAGTTAGTCACGCATTGCAAACGCAAACCATCCCAGCGAGTCGGTCACCGAGGAGGACAGGCTAGCAGAGGGGCAGGCAGAGTGACATGTCATAGATCTAGTATTGGGGAGGAGTCAGTCCCGGCAGATGCCCCAACACAGTAGCACCCTGGGTGGGCATTGGAAAACGCCATCTTGTGGGTCAATACTTCCCCCACCCCATGTCCTGCAGGGTTGCCTGCCTAACCCTTGTGGGGATGGGAGATGGAGAGCTTAGAGTGGCAGTGCCAGCAGCAGCCTTCGGCTTTCCCCTGGAACCAGTCGCCTTGCCCGCCTCTTTCCCCAGCAAGATCGCCTGGTGCTGCCTATGAAGATGCATCTTCATGCTGCTGGTTCCATAATGCCCTGTCGATGAACCCCTGCTTAGGCTGAGTTTGCAGTGGCGACAGACAGCAAAGCGGGGATCCGCTCCCAACTCAAAGTGGTCCCACACGATGCTTGTCTTTCGTTTCTGTGGTGACACCACCAATTGCCCGCCTGAGCTCTCTGGTGTTGCCACAGAAACAGGGGTGTGGGATGAGACTGGGGAGAGAGCCTCGGCCTGCTGCTGCTCCTCCTCAGCCCCCACATCCTGGAGGCCCACCGCCTCCTCCTCCTCCCCCCCCTCCACTGTGCTGAGGACCTCGTCTAGGTCCATCAGCGGGCTCGTGGGCTGAAAGGAGAATGAAGGAGTTGGGGATACTCCTCCTCCTCTAATGGCACTGCTGCCACGTGCCTCTTGCAAACGGGCACTTTTCCCATTCCCACCCTCAAAAAGAGAACGCCGGGCACAAGTTGCAGAAGAGAGTGGCTCTGCCTGCTGCTTGTCCTGCTTCTGTTTTGGAGCAGTCAGCCAAGGAGTTGCCCGTTTGAGTTTCACAGGAGGAGAGGAAGCCCTGCTGGCAGACTGAGCCTTGCTGCTTTCAGCACGCCTGCTTTCTCTTTTCATGATGACTAACAAAATATTAATACTACTAATACTATGTATAAGGTACTACTAAGAATATGTATAAGAAGAATATAATATGTTTAAATGTAGGGAAATGGGACAAGAACAATAAAATATACTACTACTAATATGTATGAGAATATACTACTAAGAATATCTACAAGAATATAATAATATGTTTTAGAATATTACTAATAAATGTAGGGAAATGGGACAAGAAATGGGACAACCACTACTATAAGAAGAACAAAATATGAATACTACTACTAATATGTATGAGAATGTATACTAATAGACTACTAAGACTATGTCAAAGAATATAATAATAATATGTTTAAGAATAGGGAAATGGTGTGCGTATGCTTTCCCCAAAATGCTCAATCTGTGGCTGCCTGTTGAACTTGACAAAAGCAGCCCACTCCGTCGAAGTTACACAGAGAAGAAAAAGAGAATCCAATTTTTTTGGTATATTTGGTATATAGAAGATAGAAGGAAACACAATCAGGATTTAAGAGAGGGGAGGGGGAAAAAGAACCAACCACTACTATAAGAAGAACAAAATATGAATACTAATATAATATGTATGAGAATATATACTAATGGACTATGTGAAAGAATATAATAAAATATGTTTAAGAATATAAATGTAGGGAAATGGGACAAAAAGTGTGTGTATGCTTTCAAAAGAAAGCTTTCACAAAAGCAGAACAGTCAGGCTTTAATACAGGGAAGGGGGGGGGCAACCAACCCAACCACACACTCCAAAATTCAAAAATAAAGTTTATATTAAATCAAAGTAAGGGGAAAACACAGGGCAAACTAAGCTACAAGTCAGAAAGAAGCAAACAAACACACACACGCGCCAAACTAAACCTATATTAAATTAATCTATCTCCAAAGCAGGAGCACTAGCTAAGTAAGTGTTCCCTCCACGAACGCCAACCCACAAAGAGACACAAAACAGAAAGTTCTCAGGGTGGGTCTGCCTTAGTCCCCCCTCCAACGCTGGGATTGGAGGAGGATGCTTTCTGAGGAGATGAATTCTCATCAGGATTGGGAGTTGAATGTGCCTGTCATCGCTTCCAAAAAAATAATAATAATAAAAAAAAAAAACCCAAACCCCGATTTTTAAAAAAATATTGCACGTGAACCACAGCACGCAGAAAGTTGAGAGTGGTCTCAAAATGACCCCCATCCACGACTCTCTGTGCACAAGAATTTTCAGAACGATAGCTTAAACCCCCCCCCAGTTATCCCCGATTCTTTCCCTCAATGCAATCCTATGGGCGAAAAGCCGAAACGGAGCCCCGCGGTTGACCCTATTTTTAAAAAACTTCTAGCCCGCGACCCGTACGATGCAGAAAGTTGAGAGTGGTCTCAAAATGACCCCCATCCACGACTCTCTGTGCACAAGAATTTTCAGAACGATAGCTTAAACCCCCCCCCAGTTATCCCCGATTCTTTCCCTCAATGCAATCCTATGGGCGAAAAGCCGAAACGCAGTTTGAGCCCCGCGGTTGACCCGATTTTTAAAAAAATATTGCACGTGAACCACAGCACGCAGAGAGGTGAGAGTGGTCTCAAAATGACCCCCATCCACGACTCTCTGTGCACAAGAATTTCCAGAACGATAGCTTCAAAAACAACGTAGTTATGCGCGATTATTTGCCGCAATGCAATCCTATGGCGAAATGTTTTCAAGATGGCGACCGGAGCGCTCCGACTGAACTCGGAGCTCCGAAAAATGGTCGCTTCTCTTCGCCTTGCTTCTAGGGGGTCCGCGGTCCGCTCCTACTCCGCCTCTGGGTAAGGCGGAGCAGGCCAATCCGCTACTGCTTCTACGCTCCTAATCGGAGCGGAGCACATCCCTACTAATAATACCTGCTGAAATTTCCATTTCGGTACAACTGTTAAAGATACAGGAGCCCTGTCCTCCTTTCTATATGGTCACCCTAATTAAGATTTAACTACTGGTTTATTTGCTTTAAAAAAAGCTATCAAGAGGTCTACAATTTAAGATAATGAACTGTTAAACAACAAATAAATGAAAACATTAAAACAGTAAAGCATGAAAATGACATACTTTTTAAAAAGGCTAAACTCAAAGGATGTGTCTTCATACCTCTTCCAAAAGCCAAGTCTTACGATTAGACTTATGATGAGTAAAAAGCTGTGAAAGTGGTGTGTGCAAAACCAGACTGATTTAACCATTCCTGCCTTCTTTGTTTTTCTTCCCTGCCTAGGTCTGCAAAAACGAGAGAGCTGTCAAGCACAGATAGACCAAAACTTAAACATGATGTGCTGCATTCAGCTTTGTGGGCCACAGGTTCTGTTCTGGGGCCTAGAATTTCTATGAAAGGATATGATGGTGTCGTTCTTTTAGACAACAACACCTGTTTTCACCTGTAATCAGCTTCTGGTGCATTTTTTTAAAAAAATATCCACATAATCCTTTGAGACCTTCTGTAAATTTAACCGTTTATCTACTGAATTCTAAAGCTGGCTACTATATAGATTCAGCTGAGGCTTTTGGGAAGTAGATTCACATTACCACAGGGCAAGGGGCCAATAGTTAATTCATGTGGATTAACTGTGCTGGAGTTGGCATGCACATGTTGGAGTGGAAGCATCGGCAGAGAAAAATAAGTTGCAAGGATGGCTTGTGTTATAAACTTCCACATTGCTCTGGGGGTTGAGAAGGGATTCTGATTAGGTTCCGTTATCTGATCATCAGTTTCATTGCCAGAGGAGAAGGGACCATGGTTAGGTGATGATAAGCTCTCCACTATGAAAGGTTCTGTTTATAAATCTCATTTTCAGTTCCCTACATCAGCAATTCTGTTCTTCCTTCCCCACCTCTCATTTTTAGAATGTAATTTATTCAGGCTTTCCCCCCACCCACCCACTCATTCCCCAGAACCCAAGCACTGCAGTATTCCTCAGTTTGTGTACATACATTACTAGAACTCTAAATTCAACTAGAAAGATGGACTATTTATTATTTATTTGTCCCATTTATATGCCCCCTTTTCTCCTCCAAGGAACCCAAGGTGGTGTACATAATCCTCCTCCTCTCCATGTTATCCTCACAACAACAAACCTGTGAGGTAGGTTGGGCTGAATGTCTGTGACTGGCCCAAAGTCACCCAGTGGGTTTCCATGGCCGAGTGGAGACTAGAACCCGGATCTCCTGACTCCCAGTCCGACACCTTAGCCACTACACCACACTGGCTCTCCTACACCACACTGGCTCTCACACTGACTAACTTCACAACCACTGGCCAAAAACACTCTCATCTCTGCAATTGCCAAACCAGAGTACGTTGTTAACTACAATTGAATCAATTTTGGTGAATTTTTGATAAATGTGTTGTTGTTTTATTCCTTCGTTATTAATTGATACACTGTCTGTTTCCTAAGGGTACCTTTGTTGTGGAACCATAAAAGCATATGCATTCCAGTATCTTTGACAGCAGTGAGTATCAAAAGCTAATGATTCTAGATTTTTCCCCTCCCAAGAAATTCCCCTCTGAATACACAAGTAAATCTCTTTTTAAGGGGGAAACATCCTGCAGTTTTATATAGAGATTATTTTGAACCTACCTTGGCCACTGAGCATCATCACATCACTTTGTCTGCTTGAAATACAAATCAAACTAACATGTTCAGTGTTGTTGTTTTTAAAGCAGTGATGAGACCTTATATCCTCACTTGAGAAGGTGTGGGGCTACCACTGAGAAAGCCTAATCCTTAGTACACGTGAGCCTAATTGTGGGCCAGAAAATAGGGATTCTGTCTCATCAGTGAAGTCAAACTAGGGATGTCAAACTAGAGATGACTCCCATCCTACCCCGCCCCCTCCGACTCAGTTGGGCACCGCAGCATGTTCCCGGACTGGCATTCTGAGCACCCATGAGTACTCAGTAGCCATCTGCCCTTAGGCTTTTCCAGCACATAACGGAGGCTCCAGAAATTACATATCCCTCCCCTGTTGCATAAATGGTGGCTGTAAAGGCCCCATTCACACAAGAGTAAAGGCACGAATGCTCCATTCGTGCTTTTACTATTTTGTAAATGGGGTCTTTACAGCTGCCATTTATGCTAGGGGGGAAATGCTTTACAGCTGGAGGGGGCTGCGCAGGAGTCCTGCCTCTGCTAGCTCTGAAGCCCTTGTGGTCTCTCCTTCATTGCAAGGAGAGCTGGCGGGGTGCAGGATTCACCACCGCTGCACCCCAGATGCTTGTTCTTTCCTTGAGGAATATGCATAGGATTACACCCGAAATCTGTAACCAAGCAGTCTAGGAGATTCAGATGAGGTGTGAGGCACCAAATGCTAATAGAAATACAAAAGGGCAGCATAGAGAAATGCAAAATATGTCTTCAATTAATGTTGTTGATGTTGTTTTGGTCAAGCACTCTTAAACTGTTTGCTGTACATAGGGCTACCATTGTGCCTAGTCCGGAAAATTCAACTAGTTCAAAATATGGCAGCCAGGTTGGTCAGCGTTACACCTAGGGGTGACCAAATTACACCAACTTTCAAATCACTTCACTGGCTGCCAATTAGTTTCTGGGCGAAGTATAAAGTGTTGGTTATTACCTTTAAAGCCCTACATGGTTTGGGTCCGGGTTACTTGTGGGATCGTCTTCTCCTGTACAATCCACCTGGCATATTCAGGTTTTCTGGGAAGAATTTACTTCAGTCAGCCAAAACTAGGCTGACAACCATTACCCAGAGGACCTTCTCTTCTGCCGCTCCCAGACTGTGGAATTATTATTATTATTATGTATTTATATAGCACCATCAATGTACATGGTGCTGTACAGATTGCACAGTAAATAGCAAGACCCTGCCGCATAGGCTTACAATCTAATAAAGTTGTAGTAAACAATAAGGAGGGAAAGAGAATGCAAACAGGCACAGGGAAGTGTAAACAGGCACCGGGTAGGGTGAAGCTAACAGTATAGAGTCAGAACAAACTCAATATTTAAAAGCTATAGGGAAAAGAAAAGTTTTTAGCTGAGTTTTAAAAGCTGTGATTGAGTTGGTAGTTCTCAAGTGTTCTGGAAGAGCGTTCCAGGCGTAAGGGCAGCAGAAGAAAAAGGACGAAGCCGAGCAAGGGAAGTGGAGGTCCTTGGAGGTCCTTGGAGGTCCTTGGAAGTGGAGGAATGACCTGCTGGGAGAGATTTGCCAACTTAACAGTCTTTCTATAATTAAAAAAGCTATAAAGATGGATCTCTTCCAGCAGGCCTACCCAATCGGATTTTAAAATGTCTTCAAAGTTTTTGAGATGTTAATACAGTATTGCTTTTATGTTTTTAATTGGTTTTACGTATTTATATTTTTGTATTCAATGTTGTTCCCTGCCTTGATACACAGGGAGAGGTGGGTAAAAAATTATTATTATTATTATTATTATTATTATTATTATTATTATTATTATTATTATTATTATACGACTGCTGTACCTAAAGCCATAATTTCAGAGAAAGATATTTTGGAATTAAAAGAGATGGATGATACACCTCAAACCAAGCAGCGAATATCATAAGGCTTGATGTGAGGTTTTATTTTAAAAATAAAAATGTGAATTATTTGAGACTCTAAAGGATGGGGGGAAATGTCTGCATATAAACTGTGCCTGAAAACTGTGTCAAGAACATACAGAGGAATTCAGTTATGGACATTATTCATGAATATTCCAAAACTTTGGTTATAGTATGAATATGGATAGGTCAGAGCACTTGGGATATGTATCAGATCAAAGTTAGGTTTAACATTGAATAGTAAGACTGAAATAACATACCCAGTTGCCCTGGAGAGAGTGCCATTGAATTCAATAGGAATTTTGTTTTGTTTTTACTAGATATGTATAGGATTGTGCTGTTAATCTGTTAAGTATTTGGGGATAAGACTTAGTTTAGATCTTAGTCCAACTTTAAGTGTAAAGTATGAACTACTTCATAAGATTAAAGCTGATTTAGATGGATTGTACAAGCTGAATTACCTGTTATGAACTGCCAGTAAATCAAACTATCAAAATTTCAGCTATGCCTAAGCTGTTTCCCTTTTTTAATGTTCCCATCTATTCCAGTGCATTGATTTAGAAAATGGCAGAATATGATAGATACTTTAATTTCTGGAGGTACAAAAGCACTGGTGGAGACGATGCATTGCAAAACAAGCTGGCTGAAGGAGAAATAGTGACCCGGCTCACTTGACTGAAGCATGGTTAACAAACCACAGTGGCCCCGTTCAAATAACATGCTAAACCATTAACCATTTTGTGGTTAAGCAGCATGCTTTAGCATGTTGTCTGAACAGGGCCTGTGGCTTGTTAATCCTGCTGCACGTACCAGCCAGATGCTGGACAGACATCCCTAATTACCCTCACTGGAACAGCTTGCCATGTCATCTGATCTGGATTGTTTGAGGGGGAAGAATCTCTCAAAGAACCCATAGGCTGTTGTTGGGTTATTTGAGGGATGCTGTTGCCCTCAAACAAGCCATTCCGCCAGGGTTCAGACAACACAGCAAGCTGGACCACTGGGAATAATTAATGAAATGTGAGTGACATGGGCAGCAGTAGAAATAAACCGTTTCATCAATCTTTTTGCAGTTTTGCACAATTTCATGGGTGGGAATAGTTACAGACATTGAGATTTGTGCAAAGTCATGGCTGCAAATAGTGCATTTTGCTCAAAATTGCAGGTATAAAGGGCCATTTATGCCTTCAATTTTGTGCAAATCGTGCTATTTATGGCTGGAAATTTGCACAAATCACAATTTTTGTAAATGCTCCCACCCAGAAGTTTGTGGAAATCCACATTTCTGCAAACCAGGTTTGCACCAAAAAAGAGAGAGGGAAACCCCAAGATTGCTCGATTTAGCACATGCCAAGTCCAACCGACTCAGGGATTCAAAAGCTGGCGTTGGGGTGGGGGCAAAGCTGATGAAATCTTGCCAGGCACCACCCCAAACCAGATTCCTCCAATATCTGTAGCATAGAATAAAAACAAGAAAATTTTGTCTCCTGATGTTCTACCTATGGCATTGGCAATTCAAGATAAAATATCTAATCTGAATAATAGGTTGGATGACCTTGGGGTATGATAATTTAAAATGATTGGTAATATAGATTGTATCCAAAATCATAAAATTCACTAAGATTTTTAGCAATTTGATTTAATGGTTCGAGGTGTCATTCATGGGTTGCTACCTTCATGCATATGTGGTGGGAATGCCCTTTAGTTATTGAGTTCCTGGGGAAAGAATTGCATATAATATTGGTAATAATTGGGATTTGTGATACTATTATATTTTCCAGAACTCTCTAATGTACATGAGCATAAGGCCTATATATATCCCTGTCAGGGGCTGTACAGATTGTTATTGGAAAGCAATGGAAAATATATGGTGTTGAATATGAATGGTTCAGGATGGGCAAACTCATCTTTGCCCACTTTGTGCACCATTTGCTGGACCTCCACTGGCTGCTTGACCCTATCAGTGGGCACCCAGCATGTGGCACGCAGAATCCTAGTGCTCCAGCAACCTCCAGTTTGCAGAAAATGGTGGCTAGGCATTTTACGTAAATCGCCATTTTGCGCAAATGGTGGTCATAAATACGTCCATTTACACCAAGCTGAAAGCAGACCATTTATGTTTGTAAGTTTGTGTAAATCGCCTTATGCTTACCCATGGTTTTCTGCAAAAATGGCAGCTTGCAGGTAAGCAGGGATTCCTGCATTTGCCCAACAGAGTACATACTGTCAGGCATGTGCAGAGGCCTGTAGACTGGCATTTCGGGGGCGGGGGGGGGGGGCAAGCAGGAAGAAATCTGCTGAGCTCAATCCCCCAACTGGACTGTGGTGACATCCCTAGGAACAATTGAGGGGTCCAGTCTGAGTGCCCCAAATTAACATATTTTGGGCACTCAGATGACGTATTTTGGGCACTCAGACTGATACAGACGTGGAAGGAAGAGAAATGAGACATTGAATGGAACACTGGAAAGCTAGGCCATTTTTTTTGTACAATGCAATTATTATTTAAGTAATTATTACTTGCCCAGCTAAAGATACATTATTTTGGCTCTCTGTTTAGTAATGTAGAGTTTTAATTATTTAGATAATATTGTAACAACAACAACAACAACAACACAAACCCCTATGCCAGGAGGGCAGCACATCTTTCAGCCTTAGGGCCGAAGTCTATTTTGGTGAAGCTTTTGGGGGATGTATTCCATGGGTGGGTAGGGCTGAAGACAAAGAGGGATGGGGTTAAAGGCAAAGGAAGTGGGAGCCAACCCCACCCCCCATCCCGGGATACCAGCATATATTAGCTTAAAATGCTTACTGCCAGTAACTTAGCCTTAGGGGGAGACAGGTCAGCCTTTTAGAATGGTGGAAAAACTGCACTCAGTGCAGGAAATCCCCAATGGTCAGTGGTTCGGAGAAAGGGGTGGGGCCAGGGGGAGGGTGTGTGGCCATCTGGGAAGCCAAATTTGGCCCCCATGCCTGAGGTTCTGCATCCCTTCTTTATGCTGTCTCAAGTCTTTCCATCAGATGATAATTCTATACATCCTTACTCCAACAAAACCTTCAACTCCACTGTGAGTTTCTTATGAAGACACTGTCTTCTAAGAAGAATCCTCTTTCTGTGTCACAAGTTGTGATGCTATTTCTGAAGGATAATTTAAGGCCACCTCCACACACCACTTCCCCTGCACTTATATTTGCTCCGTTTTGCACTTGCATATAGCACAGATGTTGGGACTGTAGTAACCTATGGGGAGGGGGTGGGGGAGTGATAAATGCTGCTGTCTTTTGCATCCTTCATAGAAGAACATGGTTGAGGAGGTGCCTGACAAAAATGATGGGCTTTCATTTTCACATGGGGCACATGACCTTTGTGCCTTGACAAGCTGTGTTGATTTGCACTCATTGCAGCTTTCTGGCTTGAGTTGGAAAGGCACATTTGTAAATGAAGGGGTGTGTGTGGGGGGGGGGGAATCCCAGAAAGCAATAGCTCTTTGTCTATAGCTGCCATAGATACCACACTGACCATGACTAATTTGGAAGAGCCGGAGAAACTCACAGTTGAGCCACCTGCAGATTATTTTCAATGTTATTTTCCAATACTGAGATTAATCATCATTTCATCGCTTTATCACCATGTGCTATTAAAACGTTTTAACTTCAGAGAAAAAACATTTAACCCTTCTCCCAGGGTCATTCAGATAAATCCTGTGCATCACCGATATGGATGGACCGGCTCTCCAAGCCTGCACTCAGCGCCCCCCCCCCCAAATCACCACTGCCACTCACCCCCACTCACCCGGAGGGCTCGGTGTGTGATCCAGGAGCACCCTGCAGCTGCCCACTCCTTGATGTGAGCTTCCATTTTTATGCAAGATGGGGGCTCCATAAGTTTTGTATACTTAACATTATGCAAAATAGCATCCAAACAGGGCTATTTCCGCAACGTTAGAGCCATAGAGGGCTCCTTTATGCCTCTAATGTTGCAGAAGTGGCCCTTTATGGATGCCATTTTGTGCAACATTAATTATACAAAAATTACAGAGCCCCCATCTTGCATAAAAATGGAAGCTCATATTAAGGAGTGTGCAGCTGTGGGGCACTACTGGACTGAACAGTACTCAACAATCGTGTACAACACCCCATGGTTCAGGAGTTGGATCCAAGGGTCTGGGCACAGGTAAGTTCTCTAGACTTCCCAACTCAGTGGAGCACTCTTAACATCCCTGCTTGTAGAACATCCTGAAACATATCCTAGGTTGCATAGTGAGTTCATATGGAGCACTTTGGCCAGGCCAATGGAGCATCATCATCTGCCCAGATGAACTGAGAATGGAACACACATAATGTCCCCAAATGCTTCTGTGCAGATGTTTTGACTATATCTCCTATCAGACCTAGCTAGTATGGGCAATGGTCATAGATGATGAAAGCTGTGATGTCCCTCCAAGTGTTTTGGACAATGTTATGGAAGTCTGCCCTATAGCTATGCACTATGGGGCTGTGAAATCCTGCCCACCTGTGTTGTCTTGCCTTCACCTGAGATGCCCACAAGCTACCTGACAGGACTATCCACCCCACTAGCACTCAGGACCACTTCAGTCCCCCCTGTGCTGATGATGTGTGTGAGGGTTTAGGCCTACTGCTGCTGCCCCTGTCTCGCCTTTATTCTTTAGGCCCCCACTGCTTCGCAGCCCAGCAACCTGATCCTCAGTTTCCCATTCCACTGCCACCATTAATTGATCTCTCCTCAGTCACTTCTCCACAGACCACACTAGTTGTTTTAATTAATTTGAATTTATTAACATAAATAAGTGTGTGTACATAAGCTTATTGGTTTCCTCAGTTCAAATGCATATGGTTACAAGGTTCTAAGCATAATGGTTTCTACCAGTTCTTTCTTTAAAAGGTTCCACTATAGAATACTAAAATCATCCACTTCTGTCATATAATTATCCACTTCTCTCTACCCCACTTCTACCCTTCACTTCACAGAATCCTCACCCACCACACACAGTCTCTCTCTATATAGCTACATTTCTCCAGCTCCTCCCCTTCTTAAACAGCCAATCCAAGCTCTCCCCCTCCACCATCCAATCAGCACTCAGGCATTCAACCCGCCTTACAAACCCAAACTGTGGGTACAAACTGTAAGTACATTGAGGCCTATTTACTTTCTGGAACTTTATGCATTATATAGACCATTAACTTTGCATATATTGACATTTAGTGCATAATAGGTAGCTGAACATCACAGGGGCAAGTTCAAGAGTGGCATTTCAAGGAAGCTTCTGCCATTTTAGCCTTTTTATTCTATTGTAAAACTCAGAATAGCAGCCTACAAAATAGGTTGAACAACACTGCTTAATTGCATTTGTATCCCACCCTGGCTTAGAGAGCTGAGGGCATCTCAAGAGGTGGTGGTATTTGTTGGAGGTATTTCAGCAGAGGCTGGATGGCCGTCAGTTGGGGTGTTGTAGCTGAATCTTGCATTATAGATTCTGCACTGAGCAGGGGTTGGACTAGATTATCTCCAAGGTATCTTCCAACTCTTAACGTTTGATGATTCTATATGGAGTGATTCCGTGTTATGCTCTCGGTGGCCCTGTGAGATGAATTAAACTAAGCAAATGTGAATGGCCCAAGGTCATTCAATTTTCATAATAAAGCAAAGAATTGGATCTAGGGTTCCTATTCAAAATTCATTATTCTGCCTACTACACTATGCCACCATGACATTTTGAAGAGCATTTGTCACCTTTCCACATCACCATATTTGACAATACTTGCATTTTGCATTAGTAAATTATTTTTCTTCTTTCTACACATCTTTACACAATTTTAGCACATTTGTGTGGTTTTTTAATTTTATTTTGTGCCAAATTGGAAGTTCAGAAGATGTTTCCTAAACATATAGATTTGATATAACATGGGAAAACCTCATGTAGACATAGGGAGCTGTGTTATACTGAGTCAGACCACTGGTCCCTCTAGCACAGTATTGTGATACTTACTAGCATTGGCTTTCCATGGTTTCAGGCTGGATTCCTTCTTAGCCCTACCTGGAAATAACAGGATTGAATTTGGGATCTTCTGCATGCAAAATGGATGCTCTACTACTATGGCCTCTCTCCCCATGGCAGACAAAACACCACAGATTCTACAAATAACTGAGGTGGAAATGCCCCCTGTGGCCCTCCTTGCACCTTACAGGTGGGAGTTTAAGGCAACTGACTCACTTCAGTGTTTGAGTGCCCCTCCAGAAAAAGGCACTTGAAAAAGTTCATCACACTTGCATGTTTTTACCCATAAATCTCTGTTCCATTTTGACGTTAATTTGTGGGTTTTGTTGTTGTTGTTTTTTTTTAAAAAAAAAACACCACTCAAAATGGATACTAAAATGCACATTTTCTCTCAAAAATTGAATTTAACCATGTATTTTCTACAAAAAGTATGTAAATGCACACTTTGATACATTTAAACTACTGAGAACATACAGAGGAATATGAAATCTAGCAGAAAGCTAACTTCTGATCTGCACATTAACCCGTGGTGTGGAAAAGGTCATTCCATATGGGAATTCACAAAGATAGCATTCCTCAAGCATTTCTAGATTCACATACACACACACTTGGTGGACCATTGGACATCTCTCTAGAACATTCCATAACATTTTCTTGCTTCAACTTTCTCACAGTTATCCTCAGCTCACTCTTTTTCTAAGAAACTTCTCCTCAATTTCATACTATTATTTTATGATTGTGTAACTGAAACAGTGGTGAAAGATTTCATTTCCTTTCTTCCCTCATGTTAGAAAATACTTAAAGTACTATATTTGCACTTCGATAACTCAGAAATAGATCCTTTTCAAACTTCAAACTTGCCACGAACTTGTCCTCAAGGAGGACAAGTGCCTTTGATGTGTTTGAAGAAGTTTGTCGCAGGAGAAAGCAAAGCTGGTGGATAAAAAGGGAAGCATGGTAGATAATTTTTCATAACTTTATTAGCAACATATGGAGGATGGAGCTCTAGAACTGGCCCCAAAGTTTTCCTATTTCAAGATTCAGGTTGAAAGTATTGCTTTTGGGGTGCATGTAGGGTGCATATTCCCTGGTTGGGTGAATTTAATTTGTGCAAATTAAATTTGTGCAACTTAAAAAACCCCAAAACTGTTCACTGCCACTTTCTCCCCATGTTCTACTGCTTTTTTGGTATAATTTTGGAGAGACCTTTCTGTATAGATGGAAATTTATTGTATACCCTGGCTTTTCTGTGGCAACCGCCCAGAGAGCTTCGGCTATTGGGCGGCATAAAATGTAATAAATAAATAAATAAATTCAGTCTCCAAGTGAGCCCTAAAGAGATAAGGGAGTCTTTCAGATGAGTGATTTTTCATGTGATCATACTTGTTTGCTCACAGTTTTTCCCACTCACTTTACACAATGCCTTTGCCATGCCATTGTTCCCCCACCACCACTTCTCTGTGTTATTTTGCTATGAGAAAAATGCAGTACTTTTGTGAAGTCATGAGATGAAACTGCCATTGTCGCCTTGTGTAATCCTCTGATTGCACTAAATTCTGCTTGAGTGGTGTAGTGTTGATGTCAGTGCTGACGAGGGTCAGTTGGGAGTGTTTCCTTCTGCCCCTCCACTCCTGCTTGGCTCCATATTTCAGGAATAACTAAGCAGACGGGCAATGGGGAAGAGGAGGTGAGCCCATGCAACCTGTTCCCATTTAATCCCCTCTCCCAGGCCTAATCTACACCAAGCAGGATATTGCACTATGAAAGTGGTATGAAAGCAGAATATAAAAGGCAGGAGCCACACCAAGCGTTATATAGCACTATGAAAGCGGTATGAAGTATGTGTCAATGGGCCCCAACAGTTGTCAGTGCACTTCAATACCGCTGTAAAGCAGTAGTGTGGCTCTTGCCTCTTATATACTGCTTTCATAGTGGAATATCTTGCCTGGTGTAGATTAGACCCCAGTGTACACTCAGACAAGGAATGTTATTGACCCTGTTCAGAAGACACCTTAAACCATGGTGGTTAAGGCTTTTTTTTTTTAGTTCAATGGATTGACTTCAGGTATTTGTGTATAGTAAGAATGCCATCTTAGATTCAGGGAATGCACAGGCCCAAGACTTGGCAATATCTCGAGTTTATCTCTTTAAGGTTGGCTCTGGGACAGCACAGTCCTCTTTGTTTTAACCTTTGTTGGTGTTGCTCTCAAGAGGTTTAGAAATTAATGAAAGGTTTTGAGAAGGGTGCTGAAAAATCACACACACACACCCAATGAGTAATGCAAGTACTTTACTACCATATCAGTTGTTTTGGCATAGCCGTACTGAAATTAGTGATAGACAAGCTCCATTTGGCTCAGTTTGGAATTAGCTCAGTATTTAAGAGCTTTGTTGGAGAATTCCCAAGGGGTGGGGAGGCTATCTATTTTCTGAGAGAGATCTCCTGACTCACAATGTTAGGCCTAATCTACACCAAGTAGGATATCATATTGCACTATGAAAGTGGTAGGAGCCACACTACTGCTACTGCTTTATAGCAGTATTGAAGTGCACTGACAACTGTTGGGGCCCATTGACACATACCATATACTAGGGGTGTGCACTCTGCTCCAGAATTATCTGGTAACTTCAAACATCTGTGGAGCATTTGATCTTCCCGAACAGACATTGGCAGCTTCCAAACCTGTCGATTAATATTAGAGCAGAGATGTGCCCTGTTGGAGCTTCTAAAGTCTCCAGAATTATCCTGCTGTTTGTGTCTCTCTCTCTTTCTTTGTGTGTGTGTGTAACCCTTGGGTCGGTACCCAGGGCTGGGTTCTATGTCTAGGGGTTGTTTGTGTTTCCCTTAAGGTTAGCTCAGGCTCAAGCCCCCACCCAGGAAACCTGGGACACCAATTTAGAGATGTCTGAGTAGCAACCTCACCCACACACCTGAGGTATAAGTACTGGTATTTATTCAATTTGACAACAAGCAACAAAAATAGAACATGGGAAACAACCTTTTGATTAACACATTTCCCTCCCAAGGTCTAGGTAGGCCAATGGAAGCCTGTGTCCTTTAGCCTTATTCACAAGCCCAGGAGACAGTGAATGAATAGGGATCCTCCAGGCATGCAATAAGGTGGATGGTAGGTGGTAGCAACTGGAACTGGGGTGCGCTGCAAAGAGAGCTGATTCAGCAGCATCAGGAACTGGGGTGCGCTGCAAAGAGAACTGATTCAGCAGGCCCAAACCAGGAACTGGGGTGCGCTGCAAAGAGAGCTGATTCAGCAGGCCCAAACCAGGAACCACTTCCAACACTAACAATGTCAAAGTTCAGCTCCTCCTTCTGCAGCAAGAGACTGTTGCATGCACAACACTGTATGCAAATGAGCTCCTTCATGTTAGGGCATGTTTTCCCTGCTCCCCCCCCCCACCGGGTGGCGTGTACTCATTTCTCTACTGCTTTACATGTGTGTATCTCCATATTTGGAAGACGTTGAGTGGGGTGAGGGGTAGCTTTGATATTGACTTTTGTGGCTAACCAATAGGAATAGCCACAGCGGTGTTATCCTCCAATCACAGTGTTCAAGGAAGTGGGAAACACTAACTTACTGCTGATTCTGGGGGGAGAGGGGAGGGAGAGAGGGAGTGTGTTTCTGCTCAGACTCACAGAAATCATTCATCCACATTTCTACAGTGTGAAAGTGCTGCTGGGCTGCCTGGTGAGTGAGAAAGCTTGGCAGACTCTTTATTTCAGTGGTTGGTTGGAGAAGGCTGGAGTGGGGCATATACCGATATAATTCAAACTTGGTGGCGCTAAAGCGAGCTATCACCTTGCCATGTTTCATCCCTTTATCGATAACAGTTACACAGTTTTAAGTATTTTGTTAATTTACATTTTAAAATTCCTAAAAATTCAAAGCATGAACCAATCTGATTCAAACTTGGTGGGCTAAAGCCCTCCTTAAAAGCAATCAATTTGCCAAGTTTTATATCTTTACCTTTAAAAATCAGGGAGCTGTAAGCATTTCTGTTAATACCAGTTACACAAATTCTGAACGGTTCTTCGAGGGTAATTCAACGAGGCGGAGAGAGGGGAGGAGCTCCAAAATCAAGGCAGAGAATCACTTCTACAGAGCCCAAGATTAGATTTCGAGGCAGAGGAGACCCACTTTGCACACGCCTACCATATACCGCTTTCATACCGCTATATACTGCTTGGTGTAGATTAGGCCTTAGTGTATCCTAATTAGGGCTGTGCTCCGCTTTGCTTCGGAGCGTAGAAGCAATAGTGAGGCAGCCTGATTTGGAGCTCTGCAGCGGAGCGGAGCGGACCATAGGCGGATCAACACGGGGCTGAGCGGGCCCGATCTGGAATTTGCAGATCGGGTGCGGAGCAGATCAGGGAGTCCGTGCACAGCCCTAATCCTAATTGGTGGTGGTTTCCACGTGTGTTTCATATTACCCCTCTGTAAATCTTAGTGTTGTAGGTTTGAATTCCCTGCACCCACAGCCATTGTGGAAAGCCACGTGGAAATTGAACTGTCTGATCCCACCACACCCACCCATTGCTGCATCAATACTGAAAGACAAAAGTGATTTTAAAGATCTGGATGGGCATCACAACCACACACACAAAAATCTTAGCAAGAAACATTCATGGATATTAAATACCTAAATGGAGAGGTTACTTCCAAATCTTGGTTGGGTGCCCTAGTCACATCAATCACAATGGTCAACAAGAGTTTTATCAAGAGTAAGAGGTGAAGATTAAAGAACTTCTATGCATCTGTCTAACCAAGTAGGAGTGTTTTTAGTTCATAAGTCCCCATCACATAGTATACAATGAAGGGCCCCCATGGGTAGAAAGGAAGAATTTGCTGGGAAGAATCCATTCCAGATGTTGATCAGAATCAGTCAGAATTCTAAAGGAGTATCAGAAGTGTTGAACTTAGGGTACAGCACCTTGGATCACTCCTTTGGAGTTCTGGCTGGTTCTGACTGAAACCCAGAATGGTTTCATAGCCCCATTGAAATCAGAGCCACCAGCCTCCACTGGACTCTTCAAGTGCAAGCATTTCTCTTTCATGAATACGTTCTCCCTGGATTTTTACCAGATGCTTATCTAGCTGGGTTTGAAACAACTTCAGCTTCCAATGAGTACAAGATTAGTGTTGGGTTTGCTAATCACAACCACCATCCAAGGAGACTAGTGGCATTGCTTCAGCCTTTGTCACAACTGATGTAAACCATTTAGTTCTTTCATGCTAAATGTTACTGAAAACCAGTTAACTAACGCAGCACAGTCCCATTAACCTCTGTCAAACTGATGTCATTAAGTCTCAAAGTCTGATCCAACCCCTTTGACAGGTCTTTTTGAGTTGCATCAGTGAAAATCTTTGGTCCGTGCCCAAAGCTATCATGGTGTAGTAAACAAGATGCTCTTTGTGTCGTCTGTTCCAGAACTGAAGTGGAGATGTTACTCTGTGAATATTAAAATGGTTTTGAAATGGTGCTCAAGCTGGGTATTACATTTTTCTTTAATACAATTGATTTACAATTGCTCAAATCTTGGGGGAAACCAAAATTGTTTGGGCGCAGGCCCAATTTATGATATTGTTCCAAGCCTCTCAACGTTATAGCAGCTTAGCAGAAAATCAAATACTCAAAATGAATAAAAACAGAGGATTTTGCTATACAAATTCATGCTTGGTTGTTGATGTATTTTAAGCATTTCATGGGTTTCTGCTTTTGAAAATTGGTTAGAGGTACATGCAATGCGGTTTGTTCTTTTCTCAGTCTGGGAAGGAAGAGAAAAAGAGGTGGCACCTTGCAGGAGCATTGAAAATAAGTTCAAGGCGTGAAGTCCAAAGAAGGAGAATACGTAGAGTTGTTTATGAGAGCAGGAAACTTGGGCTTCTGTCTAATGTTAGTCTAATGTAAGTCTCATTCATTGCAATGGGTCTACCGTATGTAGAACTAGCATTGCATACAACCCCAGAAGCGAAAAGAATGGATATCCTTACCGGTAAAGTTTAAATAATGTCAAGAAGTAATGTCATATGCAAATTTAAAGAGGAACTTCGAATAAAAATAGCTTGTGAAAGCAGACTCAAGCTATCACTCAGGGGACTGACTGCTTAATACAGTTAGTTTTTGAATAAAAGTAAAGCAGAAGTATATTCATTGTGGTGCTTTGGGGGATTTGTTGAGGAAGTCGCTTACAGGCAGCTGCCAATAATGGTGGCCTCGGGTAGATTTTCATTGCACATGGAGCTGAAAATAAAGCTCTGTGTGTGTGTGTGTGTGTGTGTGTGTGTGTGTGCGTGTCACATTTATTTATTTATTTCATTTCTATACCACCCAACAGCCAAAGCTCTCTGGGTGTTTATACAAACCACAATATAAAAGTGCAATCAGAATAAAACCATGCAGTAATGCAGAGGTTTAAAATACAGATTTTAAACCCCAGAGTTAAAAGAACACGATGATAAAATGTTAAAATACTGGGGAAATTAAAAAAAGCCCTTCACCTGCGCTGGAAAGAGTGCAACATAGGTGTCAGGCGAACCTCTCTAGGCACCTCATTCCACAGTCAAGGTGTCACAGAAGAAAAGCCCCCCTCCTGGTAGCCACCCACCTCATTTCCTTCAGCAGGAGCTCATGGAGAAGGTCCCCTGAAGATGATGGGACGAGGAGATCCTCCAGATAGCCTGCTCCAAGCCATTCAGGTCTTTGAATTTTAATACCAGCACTTTGAATCAGACATGAAGCTTCATCCCACGTACCTGCTTCCCTCAGATTATCCCCATAGCGCTAAGCTTTCGCGGTTGTTGTTGCTTTTGCTACCGGGTGACAGCGATCCTTTGCAAACCACGAAGCGAGTTTAAGGGGGGAAATGTAAAAAAATCATTAAAAAATCAACGGATAACCCAACTCAATTCAAAATTGGTATGCTTAAAGCTCTCCCTAATATCTATTATTGTGCCAATTTTGGTGTCTTTATCTTTAAAGCTTATGCAGATGTAAGCATTTCTTTAAAATCCTGCTCCTGTGCCCCAGCGGCGGCTCGGAAGATACGCTCAAAAAGTAGGGGCTAAATACGGCAAATCTTTTGGCTTTAGAGCACAATTAAGGCAGAGTACTTCACAATCAAAGCAGATTATAAGGTGGAAAACTTCTGAGTCCTTTGTATGCAATTCGCAGTGATTGCCCAGTATAGTGCTGGTGTGATAAAGCTCATGGACTGGCAGCCAGTGCAGTAAATAAGTTGAACTAGGCATACATTTGTTTAAAGGTGCAAGGGGTAGGATGCTAACCTCTAAGAGGGGTCTGGGAGGCAACTGGCCCACAAGTTATTCAGGTGAGAGTGCCCTACTCTGAGAGGGCAGTGGGGATTCCCTAAGTCATACCTTTCCCAGGTGAATAGGGAAGTCTTTCTCAGTCACCCCCTCCTGGAGCCTCACAAAACTGAGCAGGTAAAACAGGTTAACCTCCAAAATGCAGCATTGCATATATGCATAGACTCAGTCTTTGCACCAATTTTACAATATAGACTAATCACCATTCAAACGTACCAATTTGATGACATATATACATAGACATAATCTTTGGCACCAGTTTTACAATATAGACTAATCACAATGCATTTCATCATTCCAATAATTACAATTTTACATGCATGTAAACGTAAGACCTTTAATTAGAATTTTAACAATTTCCATATCTGTATACGCCAACTTTTTAGTGTAGAAGTTTAGCATGGTAGTTTCATTGCACCAACAGGAGTCCGGTACATTAACCTGTTTCGCGAGATATTGCTTCTTCCGGTACACGCTTCTCTCAGGCTATAAGTCAAGGCCTTTCATAATAGTCTCCCATAATACATAATTTCTCATGCGTTTTAGGCCAAGCACTACTGAATCTAGCTCTCAAGGCTTGTCTCAAGGTTAATGTACCGGAATCCTGTTGGTGCAATGAAACTACCACGCTAAAGGTGTAATGAAACTTCTACACTAAAAAATTGGCGTATTCAGATATGGAAATTGTTAAAATTCTAATTAAAAGTCTTATGTTTACATGTATGTAAAATTGTAATTATTGGAATGGTGAAATGCATTGTGATTAGTCTATATTGTAAAATTGGTGCCAAAGATTATGTCTACGTATATATGACATCAAATTGGTGTGTTTGAATGGTGATTAGTGTATATTGTAAAATTGGTGCAAAGACTGAGTCTATGCATATATGCAATGCTGCAGTTATTGGAATGTTGATATAGAATTGTTATTATATAAAGGGTTAAAATAGTATTGTGATCATTGTTCTTAATTGTGGTTGGAGGGTGGATACTCGAGCTTTGTAATTAGTATATCCAACCATTGCCTCCAATTATCTTAACCTCCAAAATGACCTGCACCTTACCTACAAGTTCCACAGCCCAGAGGATAGTTGGTAAACTGTCACCCATCCACCTTAGACCAGTAGAATCAAATACAGACATCACCCCTCACAAGGTGGTTGCCATGGAACTCCAGGGCCTGTCTTGAGGTTCCCCCCTTTGGACCCAGCTACCAGCTCCTCCATTCTAAAGGCCTGGAAGAATGCTGGCAGCACCTTGGTGTGAAACAATAAAGCCTTAAAAATGGGAATGTACAAAAGCATCCCGCTGCCTTTTTCAAAACAGCCAGCATCCTGAGAAGATAGGCTGGCATGAATTCAGCAAGGCAGGTTTTTCCACAGGACCAACTCTCCAGGATTCCTTGGATCCTGAAATTGATCCAGTTGGCTACCCCTCTTGATTTTGTTCAGGGAGCTAGCCTTGCCAAATGGCTGCAGCTGCTGCTATCTTCATTACCTCTAATACCTCTGGGCCCCATCCCCAATGTCTACAATACTGGGGCCTAGAAGCATTCTGGGGTAATAAGATGTTGCAGCTGCCCCACCTGGTGCTTCTATTCTCAGTGCTGGGCTGAGGGAGTACCAGGCTGCTGGACTTATAGCATCATAGAATAGTAGAGTTGGAAGGGGCCTATAAGGCCATTGAGTCCGACCTGCTCAATGCAGCAATCCATCTTAAAGCATACCTGACAGATGGTTGCCCAGTGGCCTCTTGAAGGCCTCTAGTGTGGGAGAGCCCACAACCTCCCTAGGTAACTGGTTCCATTGTCATACTGTTCTAACAGGAAGTCTTTCCGGATCTCCAGGTTGAAACTGGCTTCCTGTAACTTGAGCCCATTGGTCTGTGTCCTGCACTGTGAGATAATCAAGAAGAGATCCTTGCCCTCCTCTGTGTGACAACCTTTCAAGTATTTAAAGAGTGCTATCATGTCTCCCCTCAATCTTATCTTCTCCAGGCTAAACATGCCCAGTTCTTTCAGTCTCTCTTCATAGGGCTTTGTTTCCAGACCCCAAATCATCCTCATTGCCCTCCTCTGAACATGCTCCAGCTTGTCTGCATCTTTCTTGAAGTATAGTACCCAGAACTGGACACAATACTCAAGATGAGACCTAACGAGTGACGAATATAGGGGAACCAATACCTCACACAATTTGGAAGCTATACTATTAATGTAGCCCAAAATAGCATTTGCATTTTTAGCAGCCATATCACACTGTTGGCTCATATTCAGCTTTTGATCTACAATTGCAAGATCCTTCTTGCTTGTACCACCACTTGTCTCCCTGTCAACACCATCCACTCCTTTGTACCTGATTAGATCACTGGGGGCCATCCTAGATGAGGCCTTAGCGCGCCTTCTGTCCCGGCTTCCCTGCTGTGCGTCCAGATGACGCACAGGGGAATCTGGAGACAGGCCGCGCTGAGGCCTCCTCCAATGCGCCATAAGCGAATTCGCTTATGGCGCGCCTTTTCCCCAGCTCCAGCCTGAGGCCGGAGCTGGGGAACATCTAGGGACTTCCGCAGCTTTTCGCGGCTCCTCGCTTACTCGTGAGGAGCCGCAAAAAGCCACGGACCTGGCACAGCGCTCATAGGAGCGCTGTGCCCATCGGCGGGGGGGGGGGGCGAAGGCTGGGAAGGTGGGTGGCAGGGTGGGTGGCACGGGGGAGGGCGGGTGCGATCGCGCCGCGCGCCACCCGGGCAATGCCTGGCAATGCCGCCCCATGCCAGGCATTGCCCGGGTGGCGCGCGGCGCGATCGCACCCGCCCTCCCCCGTGCCACCCACCCTGCCACCCACCCTCCCAGCCTTCGCCCCCCCCCCCGTAAAAATAATAATAATAAAAAGCCCTTACCTTGTCCGCTGTCTTCGGGCCGCACCCGGCCCCTTTAAAATAATAAAAAAATGGCGGATGACGTAGGGCTTCCGTCCTCCCTGCGTCTCCGCCGTCTGTAAGCGGAGGCATGCTAACGGTAGCGCGCCTCAGCCCCGCCTCCCTGCCGGCGTAAGCCGGCAGGTCTAGCAAGGCCCTGGGAGTAACAATGGTGGGGAGTAATTAGAAACTTTTGAAGTCCTATGCACCTGTCTGGGATCAATGAATAAACACCAATTTTGACTTCAGGATATAATATTGAGCCTAGAATCAGTATCCATATTTCAGCGAGGCAAGTGGGCACCAAACATTCGAATCTGAACCTATCAAAAGCATTTCAGCAACTTCCCACAAGGGTTAAATGGATTTCAGCCCCAGCGTTTTGTACTTGGGAATGCTGATTAATTGTTAATGTCTTGTTTTCAAATACAAATCTGAAGGGTGAATCCAGGCAGCCAATATTTCTAATTATCCGGTGAGCAGCTATTATTCACGACGCCCAGGCAGAAGCCAACAACTCACAGCCTCAATTGTCTTTCGCTTAATATATTTCATGGAGGCTATATACCCAATTTGACTTCCCCCACAAAGTTGCACAGATAAGAAAATAAGCACTTGGTTCTGTAGGCATTGAGTAACCATAGCAACTCGATCCAACATGCAGCAAAAACAAGTTGCTCCACCAGGGAAGTATCTGGGAACTCAAGAATCGAAAGATAAATAATAATAAGGTTCAAAAATTCTGCACCCCACAGAAGGCAAAAACAACAACACCAGAATGATGACAGGATGATTATTATTAATCATTTGTATAGCACGTAGGATTTCGGAGTTGCTTTGCAAAAAGTAAAGACTAACAAGCCCTTGCCCAGTTGGCTCACAGAATAGAGAGTCTATAATACAAAGGAACTCCCATTAAATTTGTATGCATTATGCCTTTCTGCATCATTGTTCTCCCTAGTTTCTGGGCCCTTTACAAGTTTAAGTGCTAACTAAAGGCAGAATCAAACATGCATTTATTTTATTCAGACAAAAAGATGAGGACAGATTTATTGTGTTCTCTCACAGTATGAGCTGGATGCTAATTTTGCTTTCATACACCATAATTATATGAAGTTGGAGATCCAATAATTTCCTACAGCTCTTTGGGAGAAACGAGACGATAAACAGATGCAAGCCTGCGGGACTTGATACATCTTATTCTTGAAAGTTGCATGCTCAGGTTCCTGCTTTGCACTTGCCATGCTTTGTGGGCGGTGGGCAGCCGTACATTTGCATAATGCCATCAAAGACTCACCACTAATACACCTGTCAACGACTCTGAACAGCAGTACGGAGCTGCCATCAAGACAGAGCTTTCATACAGAGAACAAATTGTGACTCATTGACAGAGTCATGTTGATTAAAGGGCAAGCCATAAGGTACAGCCCACTCTCTCTCTCTTTCTCTCTCTCTCTCTCTCACACACACACATACAGAAAGAGAGAGAGTTTGCTAAGTCAAGCATGTAATTTCCTGTCCAGTGTAGTCTCTGATGGCATTTCTAGTCTACGTATTGAAACTGGTTTGACACTTATTTAGCTTGCACGGATGCTGGGCAAGGCTGGGGACGGGTGAGAATTTTGTTTGGTCTGCATTTTTAATTGAACCGACCTAATTTGCACTTCCCAGACTAATATCTGGATCAGATCAGAGTTATCTCTCCAATTGCAACTTCTCTGAAGTTTGCAGTGCTGTCCTTGGCTCAGAAATTGTATACAAAAATGTGTATATATATATATATATATATATATATATATATATATATATGATTGATGCAAAAATTGGATAGAATAGACTTATGATTAAATATGTGCAAAACTGATAAAACTGTTTCATCCATATGTAGCCAAGGGAAATACGGATCTCACATACTATGCAGTGGCAAGGCTCCATGACAAGGAATTTTCAACATCATCACAAAACTTTTGGGGAAATAAAAAAATCTTATCACGGGTCAATTTGATCACGGGTCTGGAAACAAAGCCCTCTGAAGAGAAACTGAAAGAACTGGGCATGTTTAGCCTGGAGAAGATAAGATTGAGGCGAGACATGATAGCACTCATCAAATACTTGAAAGGTTGTCACACAGAGGGGGGCCAGGATGTCTTCTAGGTCATTCCAGAGTGCAGGACATGGAATAATGGGCTCAAGTTACAGGAAGCCAGATTCCAGCGACAGTATGACAATGGAACCAGTTACCTAAGGAGGTTGTGGGCTCTCCCACACTAGAGGCATTCAAGAAGCAGCTGGACAACCATCTGTCAGGGATGGTTTAAGGTAGATTCCTGCATTGAGCAGGGGGTTGGACTTGATGGCCTTATAGGCCCCTTCCAACTCTACTATTCTATGATTCTATGATTTAAATTAGCAATGTAAATCTGCCTAGAGCAGAGATACAGAACCTGTGGCCCATAGGGTGCATGCAGCCATTTTTCCTTGAAGGAGAAGACCACAAATAAAAGAGGGCCCAGGAAGAAGGCTTCCTTCAGGAGTAAGCAGAAGAAAGCTGTCCTTACCTCTGATTTATGCTTTGCACTGAGGCTAACTTTCAAGTAGACATTCAAGGAATTGAGCTAGGCGTTGAACGCTTGGTGGGAACATGTCAAAATTGGAAAGGTTACATGTGTATGTGTGTGCACATACATGTGTGGTCCCCTCCCCTCCCCCCATACTTCATGTGTGGCCCTCAGGGCCAAATTATTTGTTCACTCCTGGTCTAGAAGTCACAAAACAGGAAGGGGCTTAAATTCATTCTAGTCAACCACCTCCCCTAAGATATAATTCTCCACATATCAACCTCTATAGCTGAAACAGATCAAGGGTGCTGTGGAAAGCCTGAACAGTAATGAGGTACGGACATGTTGTTTATTTATGTATTTATTAAACACTTGTTAATACTTCTTCCAAGGAAATCATAGTAGCAAAGGAAGGGAAGCACTGTGAACCTAGCATCTACAAGCCTAGAAAGTGAAAGATCAAGGAGCGGGGAGTGCCTGGTTCCTATGGAGAAGGCAGAGGAGCTAGTTTATTCCTACCATTATATGTTGGCTTTGGGAGGACCAGTAGTGGAAAAGGAGAAATGTATGGTGGCTGACAATAGCAAGTAATGTTGTAACAATGAATTGCTAAGTTGAATGAAGTGGCTAAGGCCATGGCGATATCCCGGATGAGACCGCGGAACATGTAGCCTGGTGTCGCGGGTTATCTCGCGAGGAACCGTGAGGAGCCAGGAACTGGGCACTGGAGCTCTGTGCCCATCGGGGTTGGGGTGGGGGGAGGGGGAGTTAAAAAAACAAACCCACCACCACACTAACCTTTTGTGCACAAGCGCTCGTGCGCTCCTTCTCCTTTAAAAAACAAAAACAAAATGGTGGCCACAATGTCGCGCACCATGTGTAGACGAGGGCGACGATCTCGTGATCATAAAATTGTGAGACCGTCGCCCTCCAACCCCCTTGTCTAGCCATGGCCATTGTCTCCCCATGAGACCTCTGCTCAGCCCAGCAGATCTGTTCTCAATTTGCAGATCCTGGGGGTTTGCAACCCTTCATGGTCTTCATGTGTAAATAATAACTCCATGATGCCAAAAGAGGTCCTGTGGGGAGCTCTCCTCAGTAACATGGAAGAAATTGTCGCCATGGATCATGAAAGTTTCCAAGCATTCACAATTCCAAGATACCAATAACAAGACCTAATATGAGTTAGGTAAACTCAAAAAGGGCTTTGCCAGACTTGAGAAATGAGGTCACCTTATTCAAAAGGGGGCATTTCATGTTTTGAACCCACCCACCCCTTGAACATTTGACCAATCTCCAGCCAAAAGACTTTTGATATAAGTAGCCAAAAAATAATAATGTGGCTAGATCTACACTAAGCAGAATATTACACATTGAAAACCGTTTGAAAACTGTATATGGGATGTGTACTGGGGCCGTTGCGAGACGAGGACTTAGCCTGGTGTGAGGCCCGGTCTCCCTGCTGTGCATCCAGATGACACACAGGGGATCCCGGGGTCAGGCTGGGCTAAGTCCTCCCTTGACCCGGGATAAGCGGATCCGCTTATGGCCTGGCTTTTCCGCAGCCCCGGGCTGAGGCCGGGGCTGTGGAAAGTCTAGCGACTTCCGTGGCTTTTCCCGGCTGCTCGCTTACTCACGAGTAGCCAGGAGAAGCCACGCACTGTGCACAGCATTCCATAGGAGCACTGTGCCCATTGGGCCGGGGGGGAGAAATCACGGTGGGGGGAGATGGGGGCTGGGGGAAAGAGCAGACCCGGCAGGAGAGATGGGGGGGAGAAGAACGGGGATGGGCATGGCAGACAGGGACAGGGCATGGCGAGTGGGCTGGCGAGCAGGCAGGGGGGCATCAGACATGGCAGACGGGGACGGGCATGGTGGACGGGGACAGGGCATGGCGGAGGGGGGGAAGAAGAACGGGGACGGGCATGGCGGACGGGGATAGGGCATGGTGGAGGGGGGGAAGAAGAACGGGGACGGGCATGGCGGACGGGGACAGGGCATGGCGAGCGGGGGGAGGACGAGCGAGCGGGCAGGGGGGCATCAGACATTGTGGGGGGGAATCAGGGGCAGGGGGAGCGGGGAACCCTTTATTTTTTTTAAAAAAAAACTACTTTTCCGTTGGTGCGCTCCTGCGCACATGGCCCTTTAAGATGAAAAAATCTGGAGGAGGCGACAGGGCTTTCCCTTACCCCGTCGCATGTTTATGTATAGCTAGGGGCGACAACGCGCTCTAGCTGCAGCGCGGCCTCACCCCGACTCCCCACCGGATTATCAGGTAGGTCTAGCAAGGCCCTGGGTCCCACCACTTGTCACTACTGCTATAAACCATTTTAAAGCAGTAGTGTAGATCCTGCCTGGGAGTGGTTCCACACATCTTTCGGTTGGCACCAGATTAAGCAAAAATGCAAAGCTTATTTAGAAGTTCCCCTTTAGGCATAATGCCTGAGGCATTTCAAGGTAAGTCGTCGTCATCATCATCATCATTATCATCATATTTCTGAGGTGGTTTTATGCATATCTTGGTAGAACTCAGCAGTGGTATGTCAAATTCTAGCAAGCATGAATCAACACAAGTCCAATATTGTAAAATAATATTCATTATTATTCCTTCAGAGGTTCGTTTCCCACATACTTTGATAGAACTTGGCGGTTGAGAGATTCCAGGAGAGCATGGATCGAAGCACGCTCAATATTGTGAAATATCATTTCAATCAAGTAGCAATCAAAGAAAAAACAGGGAAAAGAACCAGAGGTAGTTGGAGTTCATAGAGCAAAGCTGTGTGCATGTGTCTTATGACATTTTTATGAGAAGAACTGTGTCAGGGCAATTGCTGAAATGGAGCTAAATACACAGCAACATCCCTTCTAGACTTGATACATTGTCATAGCAATTTGAATTTATGACAGGTTTGAAATCACAACAAAATGTAATGTTTTGACACTACCTGGAAAGTCATGATTCAGTCAGAACAACTTCACTGATCGGACATCACTGCTCAAGTTAAATTAGTTCCTTCCCATTACTTTCTGTCCAGTAGATCTAGAATCTGAAGAATATTCACCACCAAGCTACATGTGATATTAAGAGAAGCAAAATACTAGAATGATTCTAAACTGGCACTTTTAGAAAGCTCACAATTCAGTTATGGAATTCCCAACCTCCATAACTAGTAATGGACACTGGCTTATAAGATGTTTTAGAAAAAAAGAAAAGAAAAAAGAATTAGACAAATTGATGGAGGATGAGTCTACCAATGGTTGTTAAGGAGAATGTGGAACTTGTATGTATAAATAAGGAAGTTTGAGGAATTATCTCTTTGTGAATGCAGACTGACCTGATCTACACCTCTCAGACTAACAGACTAACTAAAAATAATTTTAAAAAAGACGTAAATTGGGTGGTTTTCTGAATATGATGCATGGTAGAGAATTAATGGCTTCCATTCATCGAGCACAGTAGGATATAACACAGTAACTATCTTTCATTATCCAGTGTTAATTAGGGGCAGCAGGATGGTAGTCCACATCAAATGGAATGTGTTTTTGTTTCAGAGAGTTAGCCCTTGCTTCATAAAGGAGGGTATCCCTGCCCTGGACATTACTGATGCTCAATTGATGTTGTAATCAATAATGTGACAAAGGTCTTCACATCTTCTTTAAGCTCGTTACATCTTCTTGAGACTTTTTCTTCATTATTGCAAATGTGTTTTATCTTAAAGCCAAACTATATATACAGTACATACTGTTCTTCTTTAGATGGTTCAGTTGACACGACTTGTAGTTAAGGTACAAGTGGAAGTCTGTAGGTTTACAATAAAAGTCTGTGACAATTTGATGTTTTTCAATGACACAAAATTGGGTGGGATAGCTAATACCCTGGAAGACAGAAACAAATTTCAAAGTGATCTTGATAGGCTAGAGTGCTGGGCTGAAAACAACAGAATGAAATGTAATAGTGATAAATGCCAAGTTCTACATCTAGGAAATAGAAACCAAATGCACAGTTACAAGATGGGGGATACTTGGCTCAGCAATATTACAAATGAGAAGGATCTTGGAATTGTTGTAGATCACAAGCTGAATATGAGCCAACAGTGCGATATGGCTGCAAGAAAGGCAAATGCTATTTTGGGCTGCATTAATAGAAGTATAGCTTCCAAATCATGTGAGGTACTGGTTCCTCTCTATTCGGCCCTGGTTAGGCCTCATCTAGAGTATTGCGTCCAGTTCTGGGCTCCATAATTCAAGAAGGACGCAGACAAGCTGGAGCAATTCAGAGGAGGGCAACCAGGATGATCAGGGGTCTGGAAACAAAGCCCTATGAAGAGAGACTGAAAGAACTGGGCATGTTTAGCCTGGAGAAGAGAAGATTGAGGGGAGACAAGATAGCACTCTTCAAATACTTAAAAGGTTGTCACACAGAGGAGGGCCAGGATCTCTTCTTGATCCTCCCAGAGTGCAGGACACGGAATAACAGGCTCAAGTTAAAGGAAGCCAGATTCCAGCTGGACATCAGGAAAAACTTCCTGACTGTTAGAGCACTACAACAATGGAACCAGTTACCTAGGGAGGTTGTGGGCTCTCCTACACTAGAGGCATTCAAGAGGCAGCTGGACAACCATCTGTCAGGTATGCATTAAGGTGGATTCCTGCATTGAGCAGGGGGTTGGACTTGATGGTCTTGTAGGCCCCTTCCAACTCTGCTATTCTATGATTCTATTATTCTATGAATAGTTAAGAGGACATAATTCTGGCTGACTGATGGAGAGGGGAATGGAAAACTGGGGTTGGAGTATCCTAGAAGTGGGGGATAACATGGCTGGCTGGAACTCTGAAAATGAGTGCTTCACAAATATATATATATATATATATATATATATATATATATATATATATATATTTTTGCAGGTCACATTTGTATTGCTACATTCATTGCAGCATGAAGGGTTTGCATAACTAATGCATGGGCCTCACACAAAGCAGCAAAATGTGTTGAAAAACAGATGTCTCACTTGTTGAGTCACAATTAAATCACAAGAGCATCAGCAAAACAAGATTAGGATGCAAGACTCTCTCTAACAAATGGAGGAGGCCATATCTCTTTTGAGCAGTGAAAGACATAGAAAACCATGTCTCATGCTCAATGTCTGCATCACACAGCATTCTACAGATGGAGACTCCTAAGCGGATCACAACACAAATTCAATTTCAAACTATATCTTACCTTCCTCAGTCTCTCTACTGAAGATATTTCTCTCCTAATAAGGCTTCATTCTTTGGAACCATGTACTTAGGCTAGAGCTAAACAGGGTAAAATCCCGGGGCGATCCCCAGGATTTTCCCTGTGCATTCACATGACGCACAGGGGATCCCGGGATCAGGGAGGGATGATCCCTCCCTTGCCCTGGGATCACGCCCTACCTTTTGAGCCCAGTTTTTCCACACTCCCGGGCTGATCCCGAGACCACAGAACATGTGGCCAGACGTCACGGTTTGTCCCAGCTCCTCATGGTTACTCCCGAGGAGCCAGGAGCCACGCACAGGCCGCAGAGCTCCTCAAGAGCTCTGCGCCCATCGTGGGTGGGGTGGGGGGAGCAGGGATTATTTTCTTTTTTAAAAAAACCCACCTATCTTTGCGCTCGTGCACATCTTCTGTTTTCTTCAAAAATAGAAAATGGCAGGCATGATGTCCTCTCCCTCTGAAGTCGTTGCATGCTGCATGTAAACAGAGGGGGGTCTTGTGATTAAAATATCGTGAGATCTTCACCCCTCCGTCACGCTAGACCCAAAGGTCTAGCTGAGGCCTTATTCTTGTAGGTTCCTTGTCTGTTTGCTTATCTAGGGCACTTTCTACACCCAAGGATTATCCCAGGAAAATGGAGAGATCATCCCTGCCTGCTCCCGGGATCCCCTGTGTGTCATTTGGATGCACAGGGATGATTTCAGGACAATCTTGGGGGGAAAGGCAGATGTAGAAACAGCCCAAATCTCTGCATATCTGTTTCCATGAATGCTGAAGTGTAGGAGGCTTGCGTTGGGAGCCTCTGCCCTGAAAGAAGGCTGGCCACTTCCTGATATGAAGAACTAAGTAAACCATCCTACTTCCTGTGTACACTGATATAACTGAATGGCATATGTGTGATGCCTTGAACTTGGGTCCTCTATCCATTGGAACACGCTACAGCTCTCCTGGAATTGAGCACGCTATTTTGTTGAAGCCCACAAGTATTTGTAATTCCTCCTGCAATGTTTTGCTCTAAAAAGAAAGAAGAAAAAATCTTGTGCTGGTGTCAAAAGGGAAAATAAAATGGTAGAAGAAAGTGTTATGTATAAGATGAACCTTTCCTAACAAAAGAAAGCTTGCTAATCTCAACACCACTGGAAAAAAAGAGGCCAAAAGAAATCAGTGCTTGCCAAAGGGATAAAAGTTAGGCGGCATTTAATAAAAGCTTTGGGGATGAAGTGGGCAAGTGGTACCAAATAAGCTGTGTCCCTTTACGGGGGAAATAAAATATCTGAAAGCCTTAGAGCATTCCTAGAGATGAGCACCACAGGAGCCAAACTTAATGGAATATCTATGTCTTTGTGGTTTGCATTACAGGCGTTTGCTTTTGTGAAAGTGTCCTGGTAGATGATAGTAGGGGATTTTCAACCAGAATAGTGTTAATAAAGTGAAAGCTTATCAGTTTAACTCAAGACATAACCTTCAGTATGTGAGGGAGTAGGGGGAGAGTCAGTGGCAGCAAAAAGAAAATAAATCTGGGAGTAGTTGAATTTGTTGTCTTTTAAGTGGGCTTGGCAGCTCAAGATCTGAATCCCAGCACCATGGGGGAGGCTACAAATTGAACCTGCAGGGTTTGAGATGCAAATTTTCACCCTGCGCTTTTCCAAATACTTGGAGCCCTTGGCTAAGTAATGGAACTGACACAGCGCTGCCAATTCCCTCTCTTCTCTGTGTCCATCTTATTTTATTTATCCAAGAAATGGATGGGCATATTTACAGCATCTGAAGGGCTGAGCTAAGGAAGGGTCCATAGAGATTGCCTGTTGAATCCTGAAGGATGGCACCTCACACACATCTCAGCAGGCCTTCAAAGGAATTAAGACACAAAGTAACTGGAGATTAACTGCTCCGCATGCAAGTATTTGTTGAGGTTGCTTTGTTCTGTGCTAGCATCTGAGGCAGAGAGTCATTTTGAAAAATGCAACAGGAAAGTGCTGGAACACCAGCTCTGCTGAGTTATAGTGACCCTGAGAGGAGCCCTGCTGGATTAGACCAGATGACTTCTGTATTGAGTTTGGGTTCTGATTCTGGCAGGTCCAAGTCATCAATCAGGTTCTTTTCGTTATCAAGGTGAAAACAAAAAGAACCTGATTGACAATTTGAACATGGCAGAACCAGAACCCAAACTCAACACATCTTCTGAGAAACCAATAACAAGGTCAATCAGAAGTCTGAAATCCTGGCCAATTTACTGCAAATCACCCAGAGGTCTAGCACTGTTCTGGAGGATTCTGCATACATGTATGTGTGGGGTAGGGTTAGGGGGATTAAGTAACAGTGTCCACACAAAATATTGGGGGAAAGTATGCAAAGTGGCCTTCTTTTCCAGAAGCCGTGTGTGTGTGTGTAGGGTTGGAAGTGGAAGAAAAATAGAAATCTCAGACATTTTCTAAGAAAAACTGTTATCTGTACTGTATACAAATAAATAAATATTGTACCATTCCTGACATCTATACTGCTTCTTACTTCGGATGGGCCTGGGTTTATTTTTGATGACATATCAGAACATCATCCCCCTCCTACCAATATGAAACAAAAACTCACAGATTTGCCTATCCAAGCCAGGGCTCTGAGTGCTTTTCTCTTCAAAGTCTGGGCTGACTTTGAATCCCTGTCTGTTCAACCATGTCACGACTTAATTAAGGTTGCCACCTCTTTTTGTCTGACATGCTCCTTGTCTTTAAAAGCGATATGGCAGGCGGGAATATTGCCATCCTCTCTCCAGGCTGGGAAAAGCAGACCATGCCAGAGAGAAAGAATTGAAGATAGAAAACATTTAAATGGGGGAGGATATGAAACTGACAGATTCGCCAATCTCTAATGATGGCTTCACTCCAGCCCTTACATAATGGTTGATTTTGTTGAAAAATTATGACCAAATAGGGCTTATTTACCATAAGTATTGCGTCCAGGCAAAGATGACATCAGAAACTGCTCCAGTTGGACTGACCTCATCCTGAGGCCAACTCACAACAACTGTCCTGCACAAAGGATCCTGAGTACTTATTATGTTTTGATGTTGTCTTATTGTGATGTTAGCATTGATTTTAGTTTTTAATCCTTTTTTGATCCTTAAATTGATGAATCCCTCAGTTTTGCACTCTCCCCCATTTGAATGTTTTCAATCTGAAGTTGTTTTGCCTCTGCATGATCTGCTTTTCCCAGCCTGGAGAGAGGGTGTTCTTTCTGAGGCCACAGCTAGACCTAAGGTTTATCCTGGGATCATCTAGGGTTCGCCCCTGCCTGAGCACTGGATCCCCTGTGTGTCACCTAGATGAACAGGTTTGACCCCTGGACGATCCAGGGATAAACCTTAGGTCTAGCTATGGCCTAAAGTTCCTTCTCTCCTGCAAAGCATATAGCTTTTAAAGACAAGGAGCATGTCAGGAAAAAAAAGAGGTGGAAACCTTAATTAATCAGTAACATGGTCATGATAATATTGTTGCATGTGCTGCCATCAAGTATCATAGAATCATAGAATAGCAGAGTTGGAAGGGGCCTACAAGGCCATCGAGTCCAACCCCCTGCTCAATGCAGGAATCCACCCTAAAACATCTCTGACAGATGCTTGTCCAGCTGCCTCTTGAAGGCCTCTAGTGTGGGAGAGCCCACAACCTCCCTAGGTAACTGATTCCATTGTTGTACTGCTCTAACAGTCAGGAAGCTTTTCCTGATGTCCAGCCAGAATCTGGCTTCCTTTAACTTGAGCCCGTTATTCCATGTCCTGAACTCTGGGAGGATCGAGAAGAGATCCTGACCCTCCTCTGTGTGACAACCTTTTAAGTATTTGAAGAGTGCTATCATGTCTCCCCTCAATCTTCTCTTCTCCAGGCTAAACATGCCCAGTTCTTTCAGTCTCTCTTCATAGGGCTTTGTTTCCAGATCCCTGATCATCCTGGTCGCCCTCCTCTGAACACGCTCCAGCTTGTCTCCGTCCTTCTTGAATTGTGGAGCCCAGAACTGGACGCAATACTCTAGATGAGGCCTAACCAGGGCCGAATAGAGAGGAACCAGTACCTCACGTGATTTGGAAGCTATACTTCTATTAATGCGGCCCAAAATAGCATTTGCCTTTCTTGCAGCCATATCACACTGTTGGCTCATATTCAGCTTGCATGAATATGATTAGTACCATTCACACATGATACCAGGCCCTCACATGCCACCACTATCCAGCTCTCCCCATGGGACCTCTCCTCACCCAGGTTTAGTTACTTGCAGTAAGAGCTTTAAGCTAAAATATGCTGGGGTGTTGTTGTTTTTTGCTATTTTGGCCCTGCCATTTTGCCTTTAGGCCTGCTCCTGACTGGAATGGGCCCACCAGAGTGTCTCTGAGATGGAATTTGGCCCTGGGGCTTAAAGAAGTTCTGCACCCCAGATCTAGGGTATCGTTCCCATGCTTGCTATTCTTCCTGTCTGCAACCTCCCACTTGTTCTTCCCCCAAACTGTGTCCAGTTCTGACAGACACTGCAAATTGTTTCCCTCTTTAATATGGGATGCTGGTTTGCTGGGGGCTATTATCTTTGCTTCTTTAGGCAACTTTGGGGAATTCACTGTGTAAGCAAAAGCCATGAAATAGTCGGAGTCATTCAGGGCCAGCAGTCCTCTTCTCCTTACCCACTGCTCTTTCTCTTCTTGTGCACAGGCCCATCTCAATGAGAAAAAGACTCCTGGTTTCTTCAACAAGAGGAGAGGCAGGTGAGGGGATGTCTGCATGCTGAGACTGGCTTTGACTGAAGAGAAAGATTGGCCACCATGACTTGTGTTGATGCCAGTTGCCTGAAAGAGAGAAACTGCTCATTGTGACCATACTGATGCTGCCTGCCTATAGGAGAGTGGTCAGCCATTGTGACATCATGCTGATGCTGCCTGCCTCTAGGAGAGAGACTATGCATTGTGACATTGTGATGAGGCTGCCTGTCTGTAGGACTGGCTAATATGGCTGCATGCTAAGGCTGCCTGCATGAAAGGGAGAAACTGGCCATACTGACCCCACTCTGAGGCTGCCTGCGAGAAGACTGGTCCATGCTCACCTGAAGGGAGAGGCACTGGTCCCTCTTGTGGAAGAGGTTGTTTCTTAATGTTATACACACATCTTCTTAAATGCCAGGTTTCCTTCTCCTTAGGCCGGGAGGAGCCTGGATCCTTTGCCACCACCTGCCCAGCAATGCTTTTGGGGACCCAGGATGCCTGCCTTCTATGTCCTACTTGCTGCCAAGGATTATGTATCTCTATGAATTGTTTGCCTTCCGCCTGCCAAACATTTATCAAATCGATGCCATTGGAGATAGAGCTGCCACTGTTTGTTGCCTTTGCCTTGTAACCCCACCCCCACCCCAACACTAAATATATCTATCGCAGAAACCTCTGTACAAAACTGCATGATCAAGTTTGGTATCCCTCTTCACCTCAGAATGGGCTACTATGTCTGCAAACCTCATCCAATTCTGACAAAACATAAAGAAGGTATAGCCATTTGTTGATTTCCTCTCTGTGGTCTATTGGGAGTCCTCTGAGCTTTTGGGAAATGAACCAAAGTGATGATTTGCCTTTGATCTAAACTGAAGTATGCTATCTATCCCCTATATCCAAATCTTTGAAGTGGGTTCCAAACTTTTCTTTCTTTCTTTCTGTGCAAGCCCTTCAGTCTTATTTGCTTATACTGCTATTGAATCCTATTGGCAATGGTTGACCCATGTGATTTTGAAGATTGGCATCTGTGACATCATCCCATGAGAGGTAGCATCATAACCATCAGTGATGAAGTCCTACAGTGTGTCACCATCAATAGGATTCAATGGACCATGATGGCCATGCAGGAGGGCAATTTTATTTCCATTACTACTGTCATTTGTTTCTACAAAACAGTGACCAAAAACTAAATGTTTCAAGGAAAATGTACATGTAAATCTAGTAACTTGTGTCCCCTGGAGAAAGATTTTGTTAAGAGGATTTTTTTTTCAGAAAGACTGGCCCTTCATAAGAACCCTAAAAATCATGTTGTGATAGATGCCTCTGTGTTCTTTTTCTTTTTTAAATTTCATTAAAATTCTGTACTTCTAGTTGAATGCCATATGTCTCATTTGGGTTCACTGGGTGCCCTACCACCATTTGGACACATAACCCTGCACTTGCCCAACTCAGTACATGCCAAGTTAGGCAAGCGCATGGATCTTCTTGCTGGCATCCAGGGGTGGGGATGAACCAGAAAGAAAATGGCCCCAATCAGACGTCCACAACATCCCTATTTCATAGAATAGACGTCCACAACATCCATATTTCATAGAATAGAATCATAAGACTAGTAGAGTTGGAAGGGGCCTATAAGCCCATCGAGTCCAACACCCTGCTCATTTCAGGAATCCACCCTAAAGCATACCTGACAGATGGTTGTCCAGCTGCCTCTTGAATGCTTCTAGTGTGGGAGAGCCCACAACCTCCCTAGGTAACTGGTTCCATTGTTGTACTGCTCTAGTGAGGAAGTTTTTTTCTGAAGTCCAGCCAGAATCTGGCTTCCTGTAACTTGAACCCGTTATTCCATGTCCTGCACTCTGGGAGGATCGAGAAGAGATCCTGGCCCTCCTCTGTGTGACAACCTTTTAAGTATTTGAAGAGTGCTAACATGTCTCCCCGCAGTCTCCTCTTCTCCAGGCTAAACATGCCCAGTTGTTTCAGTCTCTCTTCATAGGGCTTTGTCTCCAGACCCCTGATCATCCTGGTTTCCCTCCTCTGAACACGCTCCAGCTTGTCTGCATCCTTCTTGAATTGTGGAGCCCAGAACTGGGTGCAATACTCTAGATGGGGCCTTACCAGGGCTGAATAGAGAGGAACCAGTACCTCACATGATTTGGAAGCTATACTTCTATCAATGCAGGCCAAAATAGCATTTGCCTTTCTTGCAGTCCTATCACACTGTTGGCTCATATTCAGCTTGTGATCTACAATAATTCCAAGATCCTTCTCATTTGCAGTATTGCTGAGCCAAATATCCCCCATCTAGTAACTGTGCATTTGGTTTCTATTTCCTAGATGTAGAACTTGGCATTTATCACTATTAAATTTCATTCTGTTGTTTTCTGCCCAGCACTCTAGCCTATCAAGATCACTTTGAAGTTTTTTTCTGTCTTCCAGGGTATTAGCTATCCCACCCAATTTGTGTCGTCTGCAAATTTGATAAGGGTTCCCTGTACCTCCCCCACTCCAAATCATTAATAAAAATGTTGAAGAGCACTGGGCCCAGGACTGAGCCCTGCAGTACCCCACTGATTGCCTCCCCCCAGTTTGAGAAGGTTTCTTAGTACAGGCCTCAAAACTAGTTCAAACTAGGACTTCTGGAATGAGACAAGTCAGCATTCCAGAAGCACTGATGTGACCCATTCCAGAAGCACTACTTACTTTGCAGTAGTTTCCAGTTTCTTTAGAATGCACAAGCTTCTCATGGCACTAGTGTTTATTTCTGCTAGTGCTACAGCAGTGCCAAAAACAGCCCAACATGAGAAGCATGTTTTAGTACCAACGAACACAACATGAGGTTAACAGATTCATCTCAGCCCCTAATTTTTATAATGCACATTTTTAATGCAAATTGTTACTGAACCTGTCTTGTGATCAAATAACAATGTACTCTTTCTCCTCCGATCTGTTAAGATCTGAAGCAATTTGTTCTTATTCTTTAATGCACATCTTCCTTATTTAATTAATATGCAATTCAACCAAGAACAGATAGAAAAGGAAAATAGCATTTTAAAATACTATGTAAACACAGCATGTCACTGAAAGCATAACAGGATTCCACTAAGATATTGTTAAACAAATCATGAAAACTATTAGTTTATTAGTTCCCCACCACCATCCCCATCACCATATAATCCTCTAAAGAATTTTAGATGAAGGATTATATTCAAGTTGCATATTTTAACAATAATTGTAGTGATGTCTAAAGCACCCATTGTGAGTGACTGAATTTTTTGGATGATCAAGTTCAGGAATACATAGATAATAAATTTTTAAGAGGCAAGGGAACACACAGTGTTCTTGGATCATGGATTTTGACACATGATATGTGGTTTTAATTGTTTATAATTATGAGGTTCTGGCAAAAAACAGAAAGATACAGTTGTAAAAAATAATGAGGCTGTAGGACATTAGCACATATCAAGTGCTTCTCATCTTAATGCATAATTAACTTGCAGGATTCAATGCTGCAAGCTGTGCCAATGGACACTAGTTTAGAAGGCTTTTGAAAAGGACTGGACAAAATCATGGAAAATAGGTCTGTCAACAGCTATTGGACATATAACAATTAAAATAGTCTTCCATTTCAGAGTGACCCTGAATAAGATATGCTGGGGATAAAGATGAGGGCAATAGGGATGTTCAAAAGGCCCCTGAGAAAATTTATTCATGATATCACTCTTAAAGCTTTATGTGTTTTCATCTGTTGTATTTTATGGTTTTAATTGTGAACTGCCCAGAGAGCTTTGAAAATATAATCTTATAAAAATATAATCTTATTTATTTTTTTAAATATTTTTTTAAATAATTTTTTTTATTTAAATTTAAATAATTTTAATAAAAATTAAATAATTTAAATAAAATTTAAATAATTTTTTAAATAAATATAAAATAATAAAAAATAAATATTATAAAATAATAATAATAATAAAAATATTATAAAAATATAATCTTATTTATTTATTTATTTATTACATTTATTAGGGGTGTGCACGGACCCCCCGCTCTGCTTCACTTCCAGATCTGCGATTTTCGGATCGGCCCACTTCGCTCCGCCCTCGCTCCGCCCATGTCCGCTCCGCTCCGGTGCGGAGCTCCGGATCCGGATCGGAGCTCCGTTCCCCCCCCCATAGGCTTGAATTAAGCTAAAAAAGTATACAACTTTTTTTCTGTGAAAGTTAGAAACCTCAAGTTTGGCACCATGACACCTCATGGAGGTATACACATGCACGCCAAGTTTCAAGCCAATCCCATCATCCCCTGATTTTTGGGGAATTTGTGAAAATCGGGCACCCCATTCACACCCCTTTCGATATCTCCGTCAATTTGCACGTTAAAAATCTCAAACTCACCACCATGATAGCTTATCCAGGGATTCAGATGCACGCCAAGACTCAAGACAGTCCCATCATTGCCTGATTTTTGGGGAATTTATGAAAATCCAACACCCCGTTCACACCCCTTTCCATAGCTCCGTCAATTTGCACGTTAGAAACCTCAAACTCGCCACCATGATAGCTTATCCAGGGACACACACACACGCCCAGACTCAAGGCAGTCCCATCATCCCCTGTTTTTTGGCGGGGCTTAAACCTGCAGACATCTCAATGGGGCCATTTCAAAGGAAATCCCAACATGCCATGAATTGGGGAGTAGAGATCATCAACCTAATATGAATCTTCTTCCACACTTGAAAAATGGATTTGGAACTTCCAAAACTCCAAGTGAGCGCAGGAAGGACTTCTCCCCTGAGTCAAAGCCAGACACACACAACATCCCTGCGAGGCGGGCAGGGGAGGAGAGAGGGAAGGCAGGCAGGCAGCAGACATTTCTGGGGGCATAAGGAAGTGAGCCAAGGATAAGCCAGTAATGCATATAAAATGGAATAAATAAATAAATAAATAAACGAAGGAGGGGTGGAATTAAAAGCATCAGTGTTGCTGAATAAACAACAATAAGAACTTTTAAAAAAAGGCTATATCTGTCTTTTACCAGCAATAGGGGGACGTGCCCAGGGGAGGGGGAAGCAGCTGCCAATTTGACTGGTCCTAGTAACCAGTCTTTTAAGAAGCAAGGCTGTCAGTTCAACTCATGAAAGCCATTGCTCCACCACGAGAGCTCTGAGAAATAGAACTCTCACTTCAACTCATGATAGGCATTGCTCCACCGGGTTACTCTCTTTGGAAGGCTCTGATGGCCCTCCAAGTACAGGAGAGAGTGAGGGCACGTCCATATGGGATGCCCTAGGGGAGCTCATCCCCTTGCACCACATCTTTTCAGTTGTTCCCCAAAGTTAGGGTGGGTAGCAGTGCTGTGTTTCTATCTCTTATTATTGGCTTAGTATATGATTTCACAGGTTGTGTTTGTGCATTTGGTGGGGCTATTGTTTTAAAAAAACACTGGGAAAAGTCTGTTCAGAGTAGAAAGAGAAGTTCCCAGAATCCCAAGTTACCCATTTTGCCTATCCCCTCTCCAACTTTGGGATCATGTGATCATGACCGGGAATTGACTCTGCCCCTCAGCCCTTCGGAAAAGGTATTTCCCGCCGGTTTTTAAAAAAATTCTAGCACGCGACCCGCACCACGCAGAGAGCTGAGAGTAGTCTCAAAATGACCCCCATCCACGACTCTCCAAGCACAAGAATTTTCAGAAAGATAGCTTCAAAAACAACACAGTTATCCCCCTTTCTTTTCCGCAATGCAATCCTATGGGCAAAATGTTTCAAGATGGCGATAGAAGCGGACCGCGGAAACCGGAGCGCTCCGAAAATGGGCGCTTCTCTTCGCCTTGCTTCTAGGGGTCTGTGGTCCGCTTCTACTCCACCTCTGGGCAAGGCGGAGCAGGCCAATTCGCTCCTGCTTCTGCGCTTCTAATTGGAGCGGAGCACATGCCTAACATTTATATACTTCCCTATAGCCGAAGCTCTCTGGGCGGTTTACAAAAGTTAAAACAGTAAACATTAAAAAGTACACAAAATTTAAGACTCATCAGAAACATAAAAACAACAATATAAAAACAACAGTATCCATTTAAAAACAACAGTTCTGGGGGCTGTTAGAAAACAAACTTAGCATTGTTAAATGCTGTTAAATGCCTGGGAGAAGAGAAAAGTCTTAACCTGGCACCTGAAAAATAACAGTGTTGGAACCAGGCGAGCCTCATCAGGGAGATTATTCCACAGTCGGGGGCCACCACCGAAAATGTCCTCTCCCTTGTTGCCATCCTCCAAGCTTCCCTCGGAGTAGGCACTTGGAGGAGGACCTTAGATGTTGAGCGCAGTGTACGGATAGGTTCATGTCGGGAGAGGTGTTCCATCAGGTATTCCGGTCCCAAGCCATAAATTCACTCTGGTGAAATTTCAGTGGTAAGCCTGGACATAATGCCTATTTGCTACACACAGCATGTATACATTTCTAAAGGCTTCTGGTTGGCTGTTGTTGGGAACAGATTACTTGGATAAATGGACGTTTGGTCGCATCAAAAGTCCAATCCTATGTATGGCTGGGGTATGCAGGGAGCTGTAAGACTTTTTTTTTTCTCTAAGCATGCATAGGATGGCACCCTTAGTGACCTTTGGTTTGCATAACTACACACAAGTGGGCTACTGCTATGCTCACAGACTAACTGTCATGAAATTAGACTTTCGATTTCAACAAGAGAAGCTGAAATGGTACAGTGGAAGCTCACACATTGGCTCCCTGAGGAGTGCCTGTGCAGTCAATGAATTACTGGCTTCGGCTTCCAGGCCTGTCACTCAGACTCCCTTTCACCATCACAAAAACTGTCTTTGGGCCATGCACTCTCTTTTGCAATATATATATATATATATATATATATATATATATATATATATATAATGTCTTGTGACCCACATAAATAAATGTATTCCCAAAGGGCTCATGCTTGCCTTATAAGGCCTGGAATTCTCCGTAGGAGGCATGGGGCAACTTGTCACAGGGAAAAACTTAAAGCAAAAAAAATTGCTCAAAGGAATGAGACCCTAGCTGGGAGTTTTCCCAGAATGCAGAGGGAGCAGGCCCACTCCTGCCTTGATTGAAGAAAAACAACATGCATAGTCCATGTTGTTTTCCGTTAAAGAACTGCTGTACTTTAATGCTCCTTGAATTTGGTCCCCAAACTCCCCATATAATAAGAAGCAAACCGACTCTAGCCATATAATCTGCTGTGCATTTATATAAAGCACTGAGTTAATTCTGGTTTCTCTGCGTGTCCTTGAACCAATCAAGCTATCCTTAATGTGTTTTATACCTTTGGGAGCCATAGTATAGTAAAAGGGTGTGCATTGCAGATGGCAACATTACAGTTTTCATTGAGCCTTAGTTTTTTATTTGTTTTTTAATATTTATATTTACACTCACAAACACATACAGCAAAACTCCCCCATTTTGCTTCCCTTCGAAATAGCGATGGGTGAATTTACCCCGGATGAATCTCTTATTTCCTTGGATAATAATGAACTCACCCGTGCCTACTTGGATGAGATCTCTCTCACACACTCTCATTCTGAGTAAATGAGCCTTTGTGCATGTGTCACCACATTATGTACCTGCTTCTTGATTGGTTGTTTTCATGTGGCCTCTCACAGAAACATACTAGCCACCAGCACCAGTAAGTAAAGTATGCATTTACTTTCTAAGCAGAATAAAAGAATGTACTGTAGCAAACAACAATTACCCAAACCTGATGAAAGTGGGAGAGAGAGAGAGAGAGAGAGAGAGAGAGAGAGAGAGAGAGAGAGAGAGAGAGAGAGGTGGGGGTGGGGGGAATGAGTGCAGAATCTGACTACCTTGAATAGGAAACCAAGCAAGGTGTGAAAATGAAACAGAAAAAAAGTGGTGTGCATACACCTACCTGGCTATATCTTCCAATGGGATTGGTTGTGGGATAAAGGGACACCATATCGTTTATTGTAAGCAAGAAAAGCGTCAATCCGACCAACTCAGCACAAGTGTGGAATAGCATTATTTCAATACAGACCATGCATGCTCAAAAGCTTGCAATAATTTCCAAATTTAACAACAAATTTGTCAAATGCTGGGTTCAAGCTTGTTTAAAAGATGAGCATTATGAACAGACAAAGGGCATGTCTACCCCAGGGGAGGGAGCAGGGAGGATCTCGCAATATGCACTTGCGCTCCAGCAAAAAAAGGTTAAAAATAAAAGCCCGGACCCCACTCCCCAATCGCCCCCGATGGCCCTACACTCCCCCGTCCTGGCTCCTTCCCTCTGATGTCCCCTGAGATGGCTGCCCACACCACCCATGGTCCTCTGGATCATCCCGGGACAGCAGGAAAAACCGGAACAAAAGGGCCTGCCGATATCTTGGGGAAATAGAGGGATCATCCCTCCCTGCTCCCGGGATCCCCTGTGAGTCATGTGGCTGGATAAAGTCTGGTGTAGACATGCCCAAAGTTTGACCTGCGAGCCAACTAACTATGACATTTGGCAGCATCACTTCCTATAATCCTCTGATGTTTCGACTACGGTGAACCTCCACATTTGCTTCAGATTTAGCATTCCTCAACATTCCTCAAACGTTTGGGCTGAGTAAGAATTTCCAACTTTGCTGGGTGGCAACCTAGAAAAGTAATGAAGCTAATTGTGGAAGATCTAGGGCAGGTAAAGAGAAGGTCTTCTTTACACAGCACATAGTTAAACTATGGAATTCACTAGCACAAGATGTAGTGATGGCTACTAAATTGAACAAAAAGAAGTTAAACAAATTCATGGAGGATAAGGGCATTGGTGGCTATTAGTCATAATGGCTATATATTACCTCTAATATCAGAAGCAATATGCCTATATTTATTAGTTGCTGGAGAACATGAGCAAGAGGTAATATTGCATCCATGTGCTGCTTATGGACTTTCTATAAGTATCTGGTTGACCATTGTAGGATCAGATTGCTGGACTAGATAGGTCCAGTACAACTTTTCTTATGTTCTTATAGACCACCTTTGCTGTCCTCCCCCATAAAAGTGCTGTTGTTATGAAAACTCACTTTCTTCCCTCAAAATTCTTCAAGTGTTTTGCTAGGGCCTCCCAAATTTTCCTTGAAATGTGGTTTTGGGGAAAATCCATTGGCAACTTTAGGGCTTAGTTCAAATGTCAGTCTTCATAACATCCTTTGCATGGTAATATCCTTTGCATGGTAATGCCAACTGCTAAGTGATTCTACATTGGGAAAGAATTGTTACACAGTGTACGGGACTGGAGGACTTGGAAACTCTTTTTTTTTTTTACTTACGGGAAATTAAGCTATCTGATCTGGTCTGATGTCAGTAATATTTGGGGGTGTTTTAAATTTGTGTGTGGAGCATCAGTCAGTCTGCCACGCTTTACGGTAATTTTAGCACCTGCTGGAAATAAGTGATATAAATGCTGACTGTACACAGCATTGCTTTGCCAGAGAGACCCTGGGTTTGGCATTCTTTCCAACATGTACAGTGATTGGACATCGCGAGGAGATAGCATCTGTTCCCTCAGAAAGGAAAATGTTCCCATTTAACATGTTTTGAGTGCCAAAATAAAATATGCAGATAGCATGGGATAGTTTTTGCCAGCTCGAAAAAATGATTTAAGGCTCATTGTATCTTCCTTCAGTTGGAAAATATCTCCTATGGCTCTTGTCAATACTGCTGGATTCTCAATTCGACTCTAACTCAGTTAGCCTATGACAGAACATCCCATTCTTGAGTTTCATGACACCTACCTTTCTCAGAGGACAACCTTGCTTAGAATTCAGGTAAGTTCTTTTATGGGGGCTGCGTAATTCCTTTCAATCAAAGCAAGCTAAAGCCATCAGCTCATTGTAGAAATTCCATTTTAATGGGGCCGGAGCACTGCTGCCATTTGCACTGAATGTGATTTGTACATGCCTCCACTAACACTGAAATTCAGGTTGGCATTATATCAGCTAACACCCACAATGGGTCGAGGCCATGCCAAGATAACATTTTTCACAAAATGCCACTCTAATCATCTCTCACCCCTCCACCAAACCTGCTGGGGAATGAGAAACCATAGCTAATCCATGTTTGTGTTGCCAGTATTTATACACTGGACAAAGGTCAGAATCCAGCACAATTAGGGGTGTGTGCTCCACACTGAAAATCCAAGGGTCTGACGGTGCTTCAAAGGAGCTCCAAACTTTCAGTGCAGTTATGGGATGTTTTTAAAACTGTTGAACACTCATGGTGCAGAGCGAAGGTCGTTCAGAGCTCTGTCCCGTTTTTGGATAGCCACTTCATTATAGGCTATGGCAATTAACCAAAATGCTTACAGCTCTGTCATTTTTTAAAGAAAAAGAGATAAAACTTGGCATGATAATTGCTCTTAAGGAGGGCTTTTGGAATGCCAAGTTTGAAGCAGGTCCCTTCATCCCTTGATTTTTTAAGGAATTTTTATTTTCCTTCAAACTCACCCCCACCCCACACATGATTCTGCATTAATTCGACACTGCAATTTATGGAGGGAGTTTTATCCTTTACTTCACTGATGCACCATTGTTTCTTCCTTTGGTGTAACTGGAAATTCTTTTAAGATGCCCTTTGTGACGATGCCTACAATTGCCACAGCTCCCACCTGCATTTCCGAGGAACCTCAATGAGATGTCTTTGAAAATGCGAAGTGATGCTTAACTGTGACAAAGTTGTCTAAGGACAAATCAGAAAGTTTCCGTGCTTTGTCCCCCAGTGGGGCATATACATCTATTACATATGTAGAGACGTCTATGATGTCTTAACATTGTTTGCCCCCATAAGGAAAGGAGGATGGAGCCTGTGCTCAGGGTCCCCAGACTGTGCATTTATTCTTGAAATGACAGCACTTTTCTGGATCACTGGACTCAGCAGCTGATAGCCGGTTAGTTCTGGGCTGTTGGATCGCCCTTCCCAGATGCTGCTGCTGAGTGGCTTCCTTCGTCTTGCACCAACTGCTGAGCTGGTATCAGTGCAGCCAAAACCTGTTTCAAATGCAGCAGATGCAAGGCAAGCTCAACAGCTGGTGAGAACGTGCATAAATGGAACTTGTAAGCATCAATGAAGTCTCCTGTGGGGTTGATTTCCTATTAAGTCCTTCAGAAAGAAACTCTCAAGCCATGGAGATAACTGACTTACTATTGTAATAATTACCACCCCCATCGTTTCCCAAACATTGCCCAATACTACCCAGAATTCTAGAACATTCTTATCTTGTTAGCTTTGATCAGCCCAGCTAGCACATTGAACACTCATTGTACAAACTGCTAGGGCTGTGCTCCACTTCTCTTTGGGTCGGAGAAGCAGAAGCGGATCGGGGTGCTTCGCCTCCCCTTAAAGCAGAGGTGAAGAGGATTGGGGGGCAGCAGAGCATTGTAGAGTGGATTGAGATGAAGGCAGATCCTTCGCCTTGATCCGAAGCTCTGAAAAAAATGTAAGGGGGCCTTACCTGGCACTGCCGCTGCCCGTGCGGCGATGGTGGCAGAGCCAGCTAAGTGGGGAGGGAGTCTTATCTGGTCCATCGTGGCCCATCACTGGCTTCACCAGAGCCCACGGCTCAACCCGGAAGTGTAGGCCCCAAGCGGGACCTACAGTTCCGGGTTGAGCTGCGAGCTGTAGTGAAGCTGGCGATGGGCTGTGACGGACCAGGTAAGTGGTGTGCGCGAGGGGGGGTTTACTTGGCCCTGCCACCACTGCCCGTGCACCAATGGCAGTGGAGCCAGGTAAGGGCGAAGGGGGGAAGGGTCTTACCTGCGTCCATCCGCGGTCCGGCAGCGGCTTCAACTGAGCCCAAGGACTCAAACTGAAAGACCAGGCCGCAGCTGCAGCTTGGTCTTCCTGTTTGAGTCCTCAGGCTCAGTTGAAGCAGCTGCCGGACCACGGATGGATGCAGGTAAGGGGGGAGGAGGGAGGGGGGGCCTTACCTGGTGCCAGCGCCAGTATATTTGGCTCTTCCTAAACTTTAAGATTATTTTTTCCCCAGTTTGCATGAAAATCCATAAGCATTTTAGTGGACATTTTCTCTAGTGCACACATTTTTTGTATCTTTTTTTTGCCCAATATACATAATTTGGTATACAGTTTTGGCTGACATACACATATTTTGCAAGTCATTTTCCTAATATAACAAATGTGTGTGTGTGTGTGTGTGTGTGTGTGTGTGTGTGTATGTATATATATATATATATATATATATATATATATATATATATGCATTTTGGATGGATGTTTTGATTGGAGAATGCAAAATTTGAAAAAGTGCAGTTTTTGAAGGACAACTGAGTTTTGGTTCATGTTCAAAAGTGCAAAATTAGTTAAGTTCAAATTCAAAGGTAGACTGAATGAATCCCCACCCCCTCCAATCCCTAGTCGTGCACTATGTGTTTGTTGGATGATGGGTCTTCTTCATGTTCATTCATCCTGGGTGCTTTGAAATGTGCCTATCTTTAAATGAACTAATAAATTCAATGAAGTAATCACAGGGGGTTCTCTCCATTTGGGAATCATTGTTGAATAGTGCTTCTGGATCTCTCTAGCAGTACCTAAGCAGTTGAGCAAGGCCAAAAGTCCTGTCATGTAAAAACGGAAGTAGCATCTCAAACTCTCCCTTCCATTGCTCAGTCCACTTCAAGAAAACAACAACACAATCAGGTCTCATGATGCTGGGCTCATGTGTATTCATTAAGTGTAAATAACAAGCCAAAGCTTTGCAGATGTCAGAAAAACTACTGGGCATTTACACAGTATAATCCTTGGATGCCAGGAAAGCCAAGGGAAAGAGCATTCTCTGGCAGGGACCGATAGTACTGCAGAATGCAAATAAGTAGCCATGCACTGAAATCCATTACAATTTCAAAAGGACTGCATTATTGTTGCTCCTGGATTTTTCTGGTCACCATCTTTAAAGCCCCCAAAGAGTTTGGAATCAGGATATAAAAGACTGTCTCCTCCCACTTGATCTTTCCCACCCACTTACATCTTCAATGGAGAACTTGCTTTGTGGCCCACCACCATCAGAACACTGTTGGTAGACAAGCAGGACAGCACCTACTCAGTAGTAATACTGGGAATGCAGAACTCATTGCCCAGAAAGACTCAATAACAACAATAGCAGCAGCAGCAGCAGCAACACATCCATCAGTGCAATTGATCCAGCAGACATCTGGATCCACCACCACCACCATCATCCTGCAATGAGAAACTGTTTACTCAGTTACATGGGCATGGCATGCCCACAGACCCTAGCCAACCACCACTAGGCAGGGCTAACCACCCTGTTAGTGTGAAACAATGGTTACAGAAATTAGAAGAAAAGACTTGAATGGGCAGCATCAAGGCTGAGAACGCTGAACGAACCTCACAGTTGCCCAAAATGGAAAGAAACAGGCAATGAATAAGGAAAGGAATAACCACCCAAATTCCCCCAGATGTATTCTGTCTGTTCCACTGGCAACCACAAAGGTGAGACACTCAAGGCAATGCTTAGCTTGAATCATAATGTTATGTATTGTTATTATAAAAGCACCCAATTTGAAACAATAGCATCAGGATACCGAAAAGAACTTCACAGGGTATTTCTGGAAATTTACCCCCACCTAATGGACACTAACAGAACAAAGACTGAGGGCCTTGCTAGATGAGGCGTTAGCGCGGTGCGAGGCCCAGCCTCGTCCCTGTGCATCCAGATGACGCCCAGGGGATCCCGGGCTCAGGCAGAGCTCAAACCGCCCTGGCCCTGGGCTAACCCGCACTGCTTTTGGCTTGGTTTTTCCACAGTCCCAGCCTGAGTCCAGGGCTGCAGAAAGTCTAGCCTGTTCTGCTGCTTTTCCCGGCTACCACATTTACTCACGAGTAGCCAGGAGAAGCCACACACTGGGCACAGCACTCCACAGGAGTGCTGAGGCCCAGCATTGGGCAAGAGGTGAGATACAAATATAACAACAACAACAACAACAACAACAACAACAACATACTTGCTGTACATGCACTATTATTTGGGGTGAAAAAGAGGATGCCCACATTGGTTGATGAATATACAGGTATCTTTCCTCTACCTCCCACGTCCATTGTTTCCCCAACATTTATAAGGATTGCAAGTTACTGATTAACTTCAGTTCTTCTGCCAGCAAGGACCCTGATTGCTGTTTGAGTGACTCTAATGGGACATGTGATTGGCTAATGCTTGTGACATCACAAATGATGGTACACCTCACTTCAACACACACACACACACACACACACACACACACACCATGACTGCAGCCATATTATGACTCTGTGGGGGGAAATGACCACTTGCATAAGTGAAGAGAGTTAACCAGAGGAGGTCTGTGTTTACAAATTGCCAGGATATCTGTACTCTCAATAGTACTCATTCCATTTCACCATGTCTAAAGTATTTGAACCCCAGTGTTGTTTTCCTTCTTCCACCTCAACAGCCTATAACCCACATGTGATGCAGAGAACAAAGAAAAGTGATTAGGCAAGCGGAGTCATACATATATATGCATTATTCAGACAACAGGATATGAGTACCGTCTCAAAGAATTGAGGACTTTTTATTCAGAATTCTTGTAGACTGTCAAATGAATGTTAAACTGTAATTTAGACATAGTTTTAAATCCCTTAAACTAGTCAAGGATGTTTAACGATATGAATTGTGTAACTGTTTATAGTTTCTAAATGCTAATTCTGAAAGAACTATATTCATACCATTTGAATATTGAGAATTTCATTGAAGCAGTTTTGTGCTCATTTATAGTGATTGATTAACTATGCAATTGGTGAACATGCAAAGACATCCACTGAGACTGAAAGGGAAGGAAGGAAAGAAGGAAGGAAGATGTGAGTTCTTCTGACAATGCATATCTGTGAATATTCCCCTCGACCACATGTACACTGAACGGATGGAGGTCAGTGGGGCCATCAACCCATCAACGGTGAGCCTGCCTGTGATGCCCTTGGTAGCTTCACATTCAGTGTTAATTAGGGATAGTGCAGGCATCCATTTGGGGCTCAAGGCCCAGCGAGAAATTAGTGGCTTACCCACCCCAACCCAGATGCCAGTATGTGGATCCCCATGCTTGCGCAACTCATTGGACAATGAGTCGGGCAAGCTCACGGTTTCCCACTAACCCCTTGCCCTCTCCTTTCTCTGGTTGAAAGCACAAGGGGTTCACAGGCAACGGGGACTCCTGCCCCAGCCACCCATCAACCCCTCCTGCTTTCCATCCTCATAAGGGGAGAGCACAAAGGGTTGGCAGGCAGCAGGGGCAGGAGTCCTGTCCCACCCACCCCTCATTCTGTCCTTGCAAGGAGAGGGTTGATGGGTGGTGATGGGTGGTTGATGGGTGGTGATGAGGCACCTGTAATGTTATATGAATGGGCCTATTTATAGCTGCCAGTTGCACAAAAGGGCCTTATACATAAAATGCTGAGTAGCCACATCTCTTCATCCCGACTTTTCCTAACTGACTTTCCCCCCTTCTCTTTAACCTTCCGCTTCTTTTCTCCCTGATATCATATCTTTAATTACATTGTAAGCCTGCAGGCAGGACCTATCGTATCTTTTAATCGTTGTACAGTACCTCACTGCTTTATAGGAAACAATAGTAATTAATTATTAGTGTTATTATCATCACGGTGCAGACTGAGCGGGCAGTCACAAATCAGCACGTATCTGGCATAGAACGTCCCTGCCCATTTGTGATAGTGCAAGCACAACTTCGGACTCTTATTACAAACAGACCAATGAGTGAAATGTGGCAGCTGCATCACAATGGAAGCATTTGTTAGATGTGTGCCTGAGCCCCACTTTTCATTCTTACTAAGCAGAATGCACCAAGGCAAACAGTTATATAGGACACATGTCTAGATGGGTTCTTTATAGAGCCAAACTAGATGGATCATGGAAACTTGGGCCGTTGCTAGACGAGGAGTTAGCCCGGTGTGAGGCTCGGGCTCCCTGCTGTGCATCTAGACAACGCACAGGGGATCCCGGGGTCAGGCCGGGCTAAGTCCTTCCTTGACCCGGGATAACTGGATCCGCTTATGGCCCGGCTTCTCCACAGCCCCAGGCTGAGGCCAGGGCTGCGGAAGGTCTAGCTACTTCCGTGGCTTTTCACAGCTGCTCGCTTACTCACGAGTAGCCAGGAGAAGCCACGCACTGGGCACAGCACTCCATAGGAGTGCTGTGCCCATCAGGCTGGGAGGGGAATCACGGGGGGGGGAGATGGGGGCCGGGGGAAAGAGCAGACCCGGCAGGAGAGATGGGGGGAAGAGCGGAACCAGGGTGGGGAGATCACGAATGGGGGCGCGTGGAGGGGGCATCGGACATGGCAGGTGGGTGATCGGGTGGGCATGGCAAGCGGGGATGGGCGAGTGAGCGGGGGGCAGACATGGCGAGCGGGGGGAAGATGGGCGAGCGAGTGGGCAGGGGGGCATCAGCCATTGTGTGTGGGGAAAATCAGGGGCAGGGGGAGCGGGGAACCCTTTTATTAAAAAAAACCACTTACTTTTCCATTGGTGCGCTCCTGCGCACATGGCCCTTTAAGTAAAAAAAAAAAAAAAATGGAGGACGCGACAGGGCTTTCCCTTACCCCATTGCATGTTACATATAGAAAAGGGCGACGGCCTGCGCTAGCTGTAGCACGGCGTCGCCCCTACTCCCCACCGGATTATCAGGTAGGTCTAGCAAGGCCCTTGGCCTGGAAACTCCTGGTCTCCTGAGCATCTCTAGAGGAGGGTGGGGAGGGAGAGGGTGAGACTTGGAGGGGACAATGGTAGGAGATGAAGAGGTACTTAACCCTGTACCTCCTCTAGTCTCTTTCCCCCAGACATGAGTTTGTCTAAGGCCTCATCTCCACCAAGCAGGATATTGCACTATGAAAGCAGTATGAAAGTGGTATATAAAAGGCAGGAGCCACACCAAGCAGGATATAATGGAATGAAAGTGGTATATGTCAATGGGGCCCAACAGTTGTCGGTGCAATTCAGTAATGCTATAAAGCAGTAGTGTGGCTCCTGCCTTTTATATACCGCTTTCATACAACTTTTATTGTGCAATATCCTGTTTGGTGGAGATGAGGCCACAGTTGGGACAAAAGCAGCCAGGGAAGGGATTACAGGGATTAAGTGGCAGGAGAAACATGAAACATCCCACTCCCTTCCACCACTTTCCCCACGTACTCCCTTACCCAGCTGCGAAATAATCACTCACCACTGTTGCTACAAATCACCCCTCTCCCTCCATGGCTCTTCAGACATTCAGCAGAAACCAAGTAGGGATATGGAAACAAGCCAAATTTGAGCTTGCTAAAGTTCTCCAAATTCCCTCCCAAAGTTTGTTCTGAGATGCATTCAGCTCAGAATGAGAGCAGTGTTGCTTCTTTTCTTTTCACATGAAAATGTGTGCGTATTTTCTTACATATTTCTCCCCAAATGCATGCATCAGTTGTCTGTATCTTTGGTATCTATGCATTCTTCTCCCATTGATTAGAGCACATTTCTATACATTTTTCAAAAGTACACCGTTTTCATGCACTTTTTTCAAATGTGCATGTTCTCTTGAACACCGTTTCTTTTGGTACACAAGTCACATTGCATGTTCAGCAATATATGGACTTTGACTGCAAATTTGGTTTGTGTCCATGTCCATTTCTGGGTGGGTGGGTGGAGCAATGATGTCATAATTCCTGCTAATCAATGCATGGTCCTGGTGCATTGACCATGAAAACCCTGTTTCTACTTCACCACTGACCCAGACCTTAGTTTGCTTCACTTTGCCTTAGTAAACAGAACAGATTTTGCTACACTGTTCAAGCTGTTCATTTTGTACTTTCTCTTTCATTCCCTCTTTCTTCTTGGAGGACTGCTTGCTTACTTAATTGCATGTTGTACAGGAGAGGGGAGTAGGGACCAATCCTTTGTCTTAATTCCCACTAGAGGCATTTATAAACAAAGCTAACTAGAACAGCATTAGCCGGAAATCTTGTACATGAGAGGTGAATGCATCAGGCTTCAATTGATCCCTGTTGGACTCACTTAAATCTCACTGAAGAAGAAGCTTGTGTTATCTTAATCTGCTGCTCGGGTTTGATCGTACGACATCGCTATTGCAAACGTAGTCTTTAGGAGCACAGTTAATTAGCTCCTGTGGGATAGGATGCCCCAGTCTCCATACACATGCAAAAACATTTGTGCTTCTGAGGATGGAGCAGTCACTGTGTGTAAACCTGATCTTTTCTCAATGTCAATAGGAATTTAACTGGAGACTATGCCAGAGCCAGGATTGTATCCATCGTTTTCTAAATGGCCTGCATTTAGTGTGATGCCTTTCATCTGTAATCACAGCTCCTTAGAGCAGGCTAAAGGGATACTTGTCAACTAAGTTCCCAAACAACATGCGTTGTGTCAACACCAGAGGCTGCTGCTATCAAGAAGGTATTACAGGGGCCCATAAAGCTGCACACTGACACATGTAGGAAGCAGTTGTCCCATGGAAGCGTTCTTTGGTGGCCTCCACATGGGAGATGTGGCATTTGAATAATCCTTCAACAATGCAATGGGACTTGGTGGCTTGGAGGCAGAAGGCTGGTTACCTCCAGCGAGGCACAGGACAGCTTCCATGTTGTTTGAATGCAGCTTAGACTTATTACTAACTAGCTGATATACCCAGCATTGCTCTGGCCCCCTAAGATATATGTCTACGAGGTAATCAAAAGCAGATTTACTGCCCCACTGACATCGGAGCCACCACCACCACTGGCTGGCTGCCAAAGTCCCTGTTTCAAGATGCTGGTGCCTTGTATTCCTCGTTTTTTTGTTTGTGCTGATGTCTTTACAACTGCACAAATCTCATCGGGGTCCCCAGCCTTCCTGGGCTGCTACACACATTTGGAATGTTGAGAGAGTTGTTGTGGGCATGGCTGCCATGGAGGCTTACCCATTCATAAAATGGTGAGCATGGTGGGCAGGCCACTCATGGTCACAAAGCATTCATTTTCCTCAAGGCAAAATGGCGAGACAAGAAACAAAAACAAAAGTAACTTGCTCAAGAATCTAAGTACAAGGCATGTGGGGGGCTGAGCTCCAAAACATGAAGGTGCTCTTTTGAACCACAATGCATATGGCATGGAGGGCAGCACTTGGCTTTGCAGCTTGCCACCCTCCCAGTCAAAAGCATTATTTCATTAAAAAAATCTTAAGTAAAGAACAATCAGGGGTACACCACAATGCATGCCCGTGGCCACAGGGATCAATACAGGAACTACACTGGAGACCACAGGATGACATATTCTGTGAAGAGCCTTGTGGAACCAGGAGGGGATCTACACTAGTATATGAAATGTTGTTTTTACAGTCATTGAACGTTTTGTTTTTGAACGATTTAAAACGTAGCAGTTTTTAAAACGTTTACTTTTCTCTTTCTGTGGGAATGCATTCCTTTTGGCCACACTAAGAAAATAAATCCATTTGTTCTATTTCCCCATCTGCCAATTTCCCCTCCCACTTCCTCTTCTCTCCGAGACAATCCTCCACCTACAAACAATCCAGCAAGCAGCCTCCCAAAAGTGAAACTGGAAGTGTCTGCAAAAAAGAGGCTTGAAAGAAAAAAAGGCTCCAACTTTGGGCACGGAAATTACATATACATGCCCCCAGGAATGCAATTGGCTAATTAAGAACTACAGGAAACCCATTTAATACGATGAAATCGGCCACATCATACCAAATAGAACGACTTATTTCAGAGAAGTTCAAAATAAAAACCGGAGAACAGACAACAATAAAATGTCACAAACTATACGTCATGTGGCGAAATACTATCACTAAAAACACTTAAAAACACTTAAAAACAGTAAGACACGTTCCAACTTGACTAGTGTAGATCTCCTCCAGGTGTTCACATATGGGCCTTGGGAAACACAAAATTGTTGTGAGCATAGCCAATGTTGCAGAAGCATAGACTTTCTCCTTGCATTTCTTCACTGGGTCTGAAATATAGGAGGGCATATTGTTTATAGCTAGAAGTGATACCACATCATACACCATCACTCAAATCATAGATTTCACTTTGAGGCTGTGAGAATTCCTTGAAAGCAAATGTCAGCTGGTCAGCAGGCTAGGTACAGTGCAAGAGGTTTGCCCTCTGGACCCACCTGAGCCACTCACAGTGCTTACCTACATCTAGAAAGCAAAGGTCATTTGACTTTGCTTTATCAAGGATGCACAGAGCTTTCTGATGAAGTATCACCACAGACAGCTTCACCTTGTCACCTGCAGGCTAGATCCCTGAAGTGTAACGTAATCGTTCCATCTGCACACAACACAGATCAGAATTATGGAGATGCTGCCATGGAGAGCCAAAGCATTGTGTATTCAACAAGATAAAAGTAGATGTATTCAGCAAGATACAACTATTGCAGTGTTTATTTTGCAGCCTGCCATCAAACAGGGGCACTGGGGCATTTTGGTGCCTTTGGTGCCTTGGACAACATTGCAATGATGTCTTTTCCAAAATGTGGTCTGCATACCATATCCTGTGAAACCATTTGCGTTGGAGGTTAAAGCCCCCCCAAAATCAGGGGATGATGGAATCTGCTTGAAACTTGCCATGAATGCAGATGTGCCTGCTTCCAAGTTTTTATCTTTCAAAATGTCAGAGAACAGTCTATGTCTGAAAATGGGGTGTCTGATTTTCAAAAATTCCCCAAAAATCAGGGGAGGCTTGAATTGGCTTGAGACTTGGCATGTGTGTGTATACCTGCATGAGGTGTCATGGTGCCAAATTTGAGGTTTCTAACGTGAAAATTGATGGAGATATAGAAAGGGGTGTGTGAATTGGGGTTAGGGGTGCTGTGTTGGAGGTTAAAGCCCCCCCCCAAATCGGGGGATGATGGAATCTGCTTGAAACTTGCCATGAATGTGGATGTGCCTGCTTCCAAGTTTTTATCTTTCAAAATGTTGGAGAACAGTCCATGTCTGAAAATGGGGTGTCCGATTTTCATAAATTCCCCAAAAATCAGGGGAGGCTTGGATTGGCTTGAGTCTTGGCATGCATGTGTATACATGCATGAGGTGTCATGGTGCTGAATTTGAGGTTTCTAACTTTAACAGAAAAAAAGTTGTAGGGTTTTTTGGATTTCAATGCAAGCCTATGGGGGGAAAGCGCAGCTCCGATCCGGATCCAGAGCTTTGCAGCGAACCGGAGTGGACAATAGGCGGAGCGGAGTGGAGCAGAGCAGACCCGATCCGGAAGTTGCGGATCTGGAAGAGAAGCGGATCGGGGGGTCCGTGCACACCCCTAGTGAAGATCCTGCAGTGCACTTCAATACCGCTATAAAGCAGTAGTGTGGCTCCTGCCTTTTATGTACCACTTTCATACCACTTTCATAGTGGAATATCCTGCTTGGTGTAGATGAGCCCATAGTGAGGCCTTCTGGGGGAGTTGGGGGATTGCCTCAAAAAGAAGCAGTATTCAACAGCATGTGTTAAGTGGAATTCTGTTCTGTCCCATTTCCACATTGATCTCCACATTGATCTGCATTTAAAGAAAGTTGGGACAAAAATACCCACATTTAAATGCATATTTAAATCTGTAATTTTTAATGTATTTTCTCACCAAAAAAAAAAAAAGATTTTAAAGCATATTCTGAGCCCAGAAATGCATCAGAGAGGTGTAAAAGCTGGTACATACCTAAGTTCCATAAGAATATAAGAAAAGCCAAAGTCCTATCAAGCTCAGAATCCTATTTCCCACAGTGGCCAACAAGATGCCTTTGGGATTCCCACAAGCAGGATGTGAGGGCAATCATCCTCTCCCGCTGTGGTTTGCCAACCTTTGGTATTCAGAAGTCTGGAGGTAGTATACATAGTGAAATGTGATCTTCAATAGAGGTCAGAGAGAGAGAATGCCTGTATATAGACGCCTTATATGATATGGTATGGAAACATGAAACTAGAAGCAGAAAGGCTGAAACACAAGAAAGAGACACTTGCATTAGTGAATTTGTTAGGACTGATCTCTGGTATTTAGGCAGTAAAAGACTTACTATTAATAACCTGCACTCTCTGACATCCATTAAATAGCAAGCCATTAGCCAAAACAGACATTCAGGTTTTGTCCAGGAAAGCAAATGGACAGGATTTTCCCCTAGTGCAAAGGAGTGAACCAGATCTGATTCCAAGAGGGAGGGCGAGTGTCCTTAGAAGAGGACAGCCCCAGCCTAGCTCCATCTCACTTTTTAGCTTCAACCTGCACACATTTCTGAGCGATTTGTGCAAATTATGGATGGATTTGTTCAAACTACTGCCAAATTTGCACAAATTATGAAAATTAGGATGTAATTTGCACAAATTTGGCCATAATTTACTGACATTTGGGGCATAATTTGCACAAATCCAGCTGTAATTTGTGCAAATTGCTCAGAAATGTGCACAAATCATAGAACCTCCCCTTCCCCCACAAAATGATCAAAATTCTTGCATAATCTGTGAAGTGGCCCTACTCACTGCAGATCAAATCATGTACTACAGTGGGAACCAAAATAAAGTTGGTGGGCCAAGCCTAGGAAAACATGTCAAACTCCACCCCTTAAAAGATGTCTCCAACGTCACTATCCCCTACATACAAGCACTTCCCTTTTTCCTGAATGAAAAACAAAATAAAACCCAAACATCCCAATCTGCACATTACTCCAGGAGGTGCAGATCCTATCAGTCTGTATTGGAAAATGTGTAAAGATCAAACTCTCCAAGCATCCCTGGGACTATACATCACTGTCCCGTTTAAAATGTGGCTTGAAGTAGGCCACAATACACATGCAGTCCCCATTTTCATACTGAGCCAATGACTACCCATTTATCCTAGAGTTCAATTAAAGTGCTTGCTTGATCAGAATGCCCTTGGATTTTCTTGCCTGAAGAGTATGTTTCTCCCCGCTCCTCCTGTTCTTCTCAGCCATCGTAGAGGCTGACTGGGGCAGCATGGCAGCTGTTATGGGCTCAGGGCCTTCAGAATATCGAAACGCTGCCTGCCGTTGTCAGTTCCCCTAGTGACTTTTATCAGCATTGGAGTTTCCGAGTGCTTCAGGCCACAGTGCAAAATGAATTTGTTCCAGCAGGAACTGAAATAAATCTTTTAATAAAGGCTTTAAGGAAAGCTTTTTGAAAGAAGCAGTCCTGGGAGTGTGTCGCTTTCCCATTGGGATTTGGTCATCATGTACAATCAGCTGAGTTAAGTGAACACAGCTTTGGCATAGGAGTTAATGTTTCAGATACTGGAAGCAGTAGGCTTACCCCTCATAAAGATTAACGAGGGGGTGAACTCTCCTTTGTTTGATTCAAAACTGGGCTCAGCAAACCCAGTTTCCTTCTGCAAGCAGAAAGTGGCTAGTTTCCCCTGCAAGTTCAGTTCTGACTTTAGACACCATTACAAAGCCAATGATGTCACTTGGAGCAGTATTTGGCCTAATGTCATCCCCAGTCCCTGTGATCCTCTCAATCTACCTATTGCCTTTGTTTCTTTCCCCAAAATTTACCTATTGATGCTGGCAGGGCAACAGTAGTGATGAAAAAGCCTCTATGTGAGGCTGCATTCCAGGTGCAAAGAGCTCTAGGAAATTTAGTTTCCAGCACTCTTGACTTCCCCAGTATAGCATCCTGAAGAACTAGATATCCCTGTCTGTCTGGGACCTGAGGCCTCAGCTAGACCTAGAGGTCTAGTGGGACAGAGTGGTGAAGATCTCGCAATATTTTTATCGCAAGATCTCCCCCTCTGTTTACACGCAGCACACGATGACATCAGAAGGTGAGGACGTCGCGGCCGCCATTTATTTACTTTTCCTAAAGAAGAAGAGTGCACAAACACTCATGCGCAGAAAGGTAGTTTTTTTAAAAAATTAAACTTAATTTCCTCCCTCCCCCTCCCCCGGTGGCCACAGAGCTCCTAAGGAGCTCTGCGCCCTGTGTGCAGGTCCAAGCTCCTTGCGAGGAACCACGAGGAACCAGGACAACCCGCGATGCCTGCCCACATGTTCCGCGGTCTCAGGCTCCCGAGACCATGGAAAAAATGGGTTCAAAGTCGAGGCTGAGATCCTGGAGATCATCCATCCCTGATCCTGGGATCCCCTTTTTTAAAAAAACAAGAGTCACCGGATTCAACCAAGCCATAAGCTGTTGCCCCACCCCCGGCCACAGGGTACAAATGCACAGCCTGACTGGACCGTTGGGAGACTTTGGGAGACAAAGTCTGGATGTGCGAAGTGGTGCCAACACACAAGCCTTGAGAAGCTAATGTATATAAGTGAGAAGTGTGAATGGGCAAAGTAGTGTTCACTGCCACAACACCCACCCTAATGTTAGAGTAGAGAAACTTGTGACAATTATACACAAGCTTTTTTTAAAAAAAATGAAATGTAAAAAAGGCCAGCCATCCGGCCGGCCAGTAGCAAACCCTGTTAACAACAACAGCAGCTTGCAATGAGTGAAGATACAGTCAGAAAAGATATTTGAGGGAAGGGGAGAATGTAACACACAGAGTATAGCAAAAGCTTCAAAGTACAGCAAAACCTACAAAAGTAGGAGTGAGTGAAGTTAATTTCAGACACATTGAATCTCTCACTTGTTCTTTATTTCAGTGATTTTAACATTAAGATGTTATGTAGATCAGATTTGTCTGAAATGTGTGCTGTAAAATCAGACATGTGACCAAGACTATGTTCGGGTGGGCAAGCCCCCTTGGTGCTGGACATGCCCCCTTAGGGGCGACCATGTTGTCCTCCTTTTTGGTTTCCAAAATATGGTCACCCTAATCATAACTAGAATAGAAATGTATATTTTCTATCCTTTTACAGGCCCTGGTCAAATCAGTTTTGCAGACCTTTGTTAACTTATTCCACCCCTTGGGCATGGCATGAAAACACCACCTTCTTTCCACATCAAAGGCCACATCAGCATGGTCTGTGGCATGCTCGCACACTCCAGGGACCTCTCATTCTCAGAGACCACCACTTTCCATGCCTTGGTGTCTGACACAGTTAGGGGTCAGGAACCAGGTCTGATCCCCATATAAGATGCCACGGATATCTGTTGGAGGCCTTAATGCTGAGTTAGAAGTGGTGTCCTCACATGCCCCAGAGATGGGCTTGGAAAGGACAAAAATGATTCATCCCATGTAGCAATGGATTAATCTGTTGGTTTTACTTTCTGTTGGTTTACTTTTTACTCCTGCATCTGAATTATCAATAATAATAATAATAATAATAATAATAATAATAATAATAATAATCTCAAGTTGTTTTTTCTTTTCTTTGTTCATAAAGAAATGTGTGGGTTTTGAAAAACCTCTAAAACTCCTTTGCATAAGTCGTGTGTGCCATTTGCGTAATAGAATCGGCGGGACCCAGTACTTGCAGAAAGGGATCAGTGGAACGTAAAGGAATTGGCAGGAGGTTAAGAACCCCATTAGATTCTGTCCAAAAGGAATGAAACTCATATATAGAAGAAGTGTTTATTGGTTGGTACAGTCATAGGGTCACTCACATAAAGCCACATCACCATTTTCCAAGAAATGAGTTATTGCAGCAAGCCTTTTATAGGACTAGAGTTGCTGCCTCTTACTGTGGACATTAGGTAGAGAGCTTTACTTCTCCTGATACAATGGGAAGCAGCCATGGATGTATCCATATTCACATCCAGTGGCCATTTTGGAGTGAATTTATTTCCTTCTACCATGGCTGTTGGACACAGAAGAGAGGGAAAGTATTTATGCACAAAGCTATGCTGAGTGAATTATGCTGTCAAAATGACCCAGTCATTTCATGCCCTGGTAAGTTCATGCCTGCTATGGTTTATTACTAGAATGTATCAGAATTAGCGATGTATGGATTTTGTTCAATCTATTCCATCTGTGTTTCATGGGTTGTCAGTCGTCTTTCATTCCATCATCTGCTTCTTGATAGAATCAGAATTGGGGTGGGAGATCTAGGAGAGTTTCATTCTAGTTTGCAAATGTACATTTGCACAAATGCCCCCCAAAAGTTTTTTTAAAAAATAGTCCACAAATCCATGCAACTCAGAGAAAGCCAGTCTGCTGTGGAATCTGCAGGCTGGGGTCACAGAAATATGAACTCATGTGAATCGGACATCCTTAATCAGAATAAAGCTTGCCAGTGAATAATGCACCCACATGGAGAGAGAGAGAGAATGTTGAATCTTGTTTACAAGAGTTGTGTTGCTTGAAGCATCTTCCCTTTGTACAGTATGTGAATGTTTATTGACTGCTGAAATTGCAACAATATTAGATCTAAATGGGGGAAATACAACCTGGTTCTGGGTTGACTACGGTTCCAGTGAATATCAGCCAGTTTTGATTGAGGTGGGGAAAAGGACACTTTTGGTGGTATAGAAATGTATCCTCCAAACACCAGAATATGAAAAGAATTCCATTTCTAAAATCTTAATTCACTGGGTCTTGCAACATTGTCACTATTTTTACCCTTGGCTTCTTCCAGAAATCTTCTTCTGGAAATTCTTCTAAGGGTAATCCCACCCCATCAAAGAACATGCAATGAATGGAATGATGTCAGAGAACTACATAGCCAGTCAGCTTGAACTATCGCTGAGGACAAGTGATAGCAATTGAGAGCAAGGACAGGTTAAAGGAATCAATTCATATTCTACTTAGGAATGCCAAAAAAATCACCAAAATGGGTTAGGGTTATTGTCAAAGACATTTGCAAAAAAACACAAGGAATTGTTTTAGCTCAGCCCCAGTTTTAATGAAATAATTTTGCTGGCCAGTATCTTTTTAACCTGAATCCCAAAGCTAAGCATTGGTTCTAAGAGCTTATCTAACTTTTCTCTTTTTTTGTATAGTGGAAACTTTAATTATCTTCATTGCTATTATCTTCATTTACACACACACACACATAATTGAACCTTCCCTGACCTTTTTATCATATGTCTTGCACATTTCCCATTAGAAACACTTTCTGTGTTCATTGATGATGATAGGGGAGGAAGCAGAAGTGTTTCCCAGGTGTATATTAAGGCAAATGTTGCTAAAAGCTGCACCGAGGGGCTAGATGAATATCAGGGAGAGGATTATAGCACTTGAAGATACTGATTATGCCACTCATTGTGAGATATGCGTTAGAAAATCTTTCAACTAGGCAGAGATTAGCAGGCTTACACCCTGTGCTCAAATCTGGTCCCTTACTCTGTAGTACAGTGGAAAAGTCAGTATTGCTGTACGACAGCTGCAGATTCCTTTGCATATGCACTGCTGAAATGATACAGGAGTCTGGAAAAAAAGCCCTATGAAGAGACACTGAAAGAAGAGAAGATTGAGGGGAGACATGATAGCACTCTTCCAATACTTAAAAGGTTGTCACACAGAGGAGGGCCAGGATCTCTTCTCAATCTTCCCAGAGTACAGTTCACAGAATAACGGGCTCAAGTTACAGGAAGCCAGATTCTGGATGGACATCAGGAAAATTGTCCTGATTGCTAGAGCAGTATGATAATGGAACCAGTTACCTAGGGAGGTTGTGGGCTCTCCCACACTAGAGGCATTCAAGAGGCAGCTGGACAACCAACGTGTAGACACAGATCATCGCCCTGTGTCTACACATGGCATACGGTGTCCTGGGAAGAAGAGGATGTCGTGCCCACCATTTTATTTTGTTTTATCGAAAAGAGCGCATGAGCACTCAATTGCAAAAGCTAGGTGTTTGATTGTTTGTTTTTAAAAAGACCCTGCTTCCACCACCCCCTGAGGAGCTCCGTGCCCAGTTCCTGGCTCCTTGCAATTACTCATGAGAAGCGGGGATGAAAATGAGATGCCTGGCCAGACCTCCCGTGGTCTTGGGATCATCCCGGGACTGCCGGAAGTAATGGGATTAAAGTGTATGGCCATAGCTTAGGGAAAGGGAGGGAATATCCCTCCCTGTTTCCGGGATCCCCTGTGCAACATGTGGATGCACAAGGGTGATCCCAGGATGATCCCCGGGATATTGCCCTCTCTAGACATGCCCCAGGTGACCTATGTACCTGCTCAGTTTTTATTCACTTAATTCTAATTAAACCACACCTTTATCACTGAAAGCAATGCCCAGATGCCTGCTTAATGGCAGACCCATTTGTACACCCTTGCAGAGAGGTGGAGCAGCCCTACCTTCATCCTGTAGTGCAGCCAGGCACAGTTGACTAGGAAAAGCAGTATTATTATTATTATTATTATTATTATTATTATTATTATTATTATTATTATTATAGCACCAACAATGTACTTGGTGCTGTACAAAATATACAAATAAAACAGCGATACCCTGCCTAGAGGCTTGCAATCTAAAATCACATTAAAACATATGAAGGGGGAAAGGGTTAGGGTTAGGGTTAGGGTTACCTAACCCTAACCATTCAGCAGTGTCCGTCAATTCTAAGAGGTGGGATTTCAGGGGACAGCCAGAGAAGGGAAGTTCACTCTCTTGTCCATCTCTGGGGCTTAACAACAAGCAATGTACTCAATTATCATTCATTCATTCTTTCATTCATTATATTTCTATACCACCCCAATTCTGAAGTTCTCTGGGTGGTTTACAAAAAGTAAAAACTATACAAACACGTTATACAAAGTAAAAAAAAAAAAAAAAAGGAAAGCATTTACATAAAGCCATGTAAACAGGTAACACAGAGAGGGACAGCACATACCTAAAAACAAATTGTGGAACTATCAGCCAAAGACAACCCAAGACCTAATTTAAAATTCATTGTATGCTGCCAAATGCCTAAGAGAAGAGGGCAGGTATAACCTGGCTTCAATAAGATAACAATGTTGGCACCAGGCAGGCCTCATCAAGGAGATCACTCCATAACCAATAATAGAAATATAATTGGTTATTATATAATCACTTACATTTATATTTATATTATAAATGTATTATAAAATTGTATTTATAATATTCTCCTATTATAAAACCTATTTATACTCCACTTTATTTTTTTAACAATGAACTCAAGGAAGCTTATAAAAATGAGACATCATGCAAGATATAAAAATGTATCTGCCAATAATCAGGATGGAACAGCATTATCTCTCCATTCAAGCCATTCAAGAGGCAGCTGGACAAGCATCTGTCAGGGATGTTTTAGGGTGGATTCCTGCACTGAGCAGGGGGTTGGACTCGATGGCCTTGTAGGCCCCTTCCAACTCTGCGATTCTATGATTCTATTCTATGATCATAACAAGCTAAGAATTCAGCTAATGAAAACAAAAAATTAAAACAGTGATAAAATAACAATATTTTGTTAGCAATAACAAGACTGCCATATTGACATTGGCCAACTTCGCTCTTACAGCCCCAATGTATAGAGCAAAATTTCTGACCCTGCATGTATGATTTGTTTTAGCATTGTTTTTATTATGCTTGTTCTAAACATTGGTTGAAACAATAAATACTTACTACTACTACTACTACAACAACTACTACTACCAAGTTAATAGGAAAAAAAGTATAAAAATGACCAAGAACATTACAGGACAACAATCTTAAAAAAATACAATGAGGATACAACAGCATAAGAATCTAATAACATTTCAGACATTTAAAGCAGCAGACATAAAATGTTTAAATCAGCAGATTTCAAAGATGCCAAAAGCACAAGAATGAAAGACTTTGATGGACCCTTGACGGGAGGCCATTCCATTGTTGGGCACCACTACGAGAAAGTCCCCTCTCTCTTGCCTGGCTAACTTTACATATTGACAGAATGGTTAGCAGGGCCTTTGGACTTATTTATGTATTTATGTATTTATAAGATTTATAAGCCTCCTTTTAGGATAAACCCTCTGAAGGCAATGCAGACCAAAGCTGAAAAAACACAAACGATAAAACAATAATAAAAACAGAAGATCAAAAATAACACTTTAAAAAAAAAAACCCAAATTGTGAACTGCCCAGAGAGCTTCTGCTATTGGGAGATATAAAAATGCAATAAATAAATAATAAATAACGATTTGGAGTTGGTGGAGATGGCCAAATTTGCAGCACTAGTAAGAGAAAAATCAACAACCTCATTTGTATTGGACCGGAAACCTCTGATAGAATATAAGCAAGAGTTACAAAAGAATGATGTATATGTCTGTGGTTTTTACACATAATCGGTGGTCTTAATACACGACACTGGGCTGGCTAAAGTGAAGTAATAGATAGCCCATATGTCTGACATGAAGAATGCCTTAAATGGAATATGGCCTTATATGTTTTGTATATATGTTTTTATTAGTTGTATAGTAGTATATGATGTTCGGTGAGTGGAGGCAAGAAATAATGAGACGACACCAAGTATTTTGGGTTTAAACTGGGCCACGTTTTATTAAATGATCTGCAAAGGGAAATCCTAGCCTAAGAGGGCATCCTCAAACAGGCCATTTAGCCGGCCTGTTCCTAAATTGGCCGAGCCATTCACCATCCGTGGGTTGGCGCCTGGCACTTCACCAGACCATGGGCTTACCCCTTTGGGGTAGGGAGACCTTCTGGTGTCACTCCAGCACAGGCCTCTGGGCTCTGAGTGAGTGAGGAGGGTTGGTCTCAAAGGTAACCCTTATCTTGCCAGCCAGGCCACGGGGCTCAAAGCTGGGAGCCTCAGAAGTTACCGATCACCACGACGGTGCCTCTGAATGCTCACTGACCCAGAACCCCTCTCAGGATGCCCTTACCTACCACCCTAAATCAAATGTGACCAAATTGTTGAACGAATCAAATCAACCTATTTAATACTTCCAGGCTGTCTTACAGTATGGAGTATGCAAAAAAAAAACCAAAAAAAAAAAAAACCACTCATGGCCAAATTAGGTCATGGGCAAAAAAATCCTACTCTGCCCCCTAATGGCAACCAGCAAGCTCATACTGCCTACAGGGTGGGAGGGAGGGAACCACACGATGAAAGAGAGAGCTGGGAGGGGTAAGAACAGTTTTGTTTGCTCCAGTCCCCTCCCAGCCATGTGGCACCACCCGTATCTGGCCTATAGCAGGCCAACACATCTCGCTCTTGGCCCCACCCACAACAGGCCCCCCACGCCCAAGCTGTGCCGGGCATGGCAGGATGGCATTTCTGATATGTTTCCTTTCTTTGCTTGTCTACTTTTTCTCTTCCTTTGTAGAAAACAATAAAATTGTTAAAATTGAAAAAAGTCATAATTTTCAGGCAGATTCATATTCAAAAATATCACCTGAAAAATCTCAACAGGACCAGCAACGTTTCTTAGGGGTTGTTTCTTTGGGTGACCCCACCCCCGGACGCCATTCTGAAGTGAAATGTGAAGTAAATTTGGTGGTTCTTTCTTAGGAGAAACATCTGATGAATTTCAAGTGGAAGTCAAAAGAGTTTTGGTCAGGCAAACTAGACAAAATTCTGAGGAGAGTTTTGTGCAAACCTAATTACAGGACAAAAAGAAGCTGTGGACTCTTACAAGGAGTTCTTGAGAACAACCTTCAGTCTAAGTACAGTACTTAAAATTAATTAAAAGTTCTGTTCTTCCACACCCAGTCCTTTCCTGCACCCTCTTCTCAGAAGTTCAAGGCATGCAGACACCCCTCGCTGGAGCTAGTCCTGTGAGACCTCATGAAAAATGCACCACTGTAGCACAACATACATTCATACTTTGCTTCACAACAGGTGGGTTTGAATAGGAGAGCGGACTCCAGTTGGCACCGTTAATGTTTCATGAAAACTACTCACATCTTCCTTATAACTGACAAGATATAAAAAAGATACAGCCATTAAAATTCAGATAACAGGGTGCAGTCTTAGCATTTGCTGCGTTAGAATTCACAGCAAAGCAATTGCTTTGTAGGAATACGAGGGCCGCTTTGTTTTCTCCCAGAAGCATTGTGAGGGAAAAGAAAAACACTTTTAAATTGTACATTCCACAACATCCATAATTGACTTTGTCACTCTCAGTGTGCTGTTTGTTGTCATTGACTTCTTGTTTTTATTTTTATTTTTTTGTAGTGCCACAGGGCTTTGTGCTCCCCTCTTCTTTTTAAAGAAAATCTTTGAGGGGAAAGTAATGGTTATTCATTTAGAATTCTTTTCTTTGTTTGTTTGCTTCTTTTATTTTCACGTACTACAGTTTACACAAAAAATCTTCGGAAACTCAACTTAATGGAGGGAGCAGGTAGGGAGGAGGGGAGAAACATAGGAATGTCTTCTCATATTCTCATTTAGAGGGTGTTTGAAAACAACCATGCAGGCCTTGAGCTGTGAAAGTCCATTTGTATTCCATCCATTTTTCTCAGATGTTTGAGCCTCACCATGTACCTGAGGGGTATGTTAGTCAAAGAAATAGTAACTTGCCCAAAGGTAGCCAATGTGCTCTGTAGCTGAAAAAGGTGCTTTGTAGCAGAACTTTTTACTTTTTCAGCAGTAATGCTTTATGGCAGAGTGTCCAATTTCAGTTACAGCAGTTTACCACATATTTGTAGCTCTTGGGTCCTATATACAGATTAGGGTGACCATATGAAAAGGAGGACAGGGCTCCTGTTTCTTTAACAGTTGTATTGAAAAGAAAATTTCAGTAGGTGTTATTTGTATATATGGGGAACCTGGTGAAATTTGCTCTTCATCACAACAGTTAAAGCTGCAGGTGCCCTGCCCTCTTTTAAATTTGGTTCCTCTAGTATAGCTCCTGCAGCTTTAACTGTTGTGATGAAGAGGAAATTTCACCACGTTCTCCATATATATGAATGACACCTGCTGAAATTCCCTTTTCTATGCAACTGTTAAAGATACAGGAGCCCTGTCCTCCTTTTCATATGGTCACCCTAATACAGATATAAGAAGTGTTCACAAAAATGTAGGGTGGCCACCTATGCATCACTGAAAAAGAAGTCGAAAGCGGCCACCAATTTGCATAACATTTGCATATGCAAATATTTATGTATAGTTGCAAATTTAGAAAGAATGACTGACATTTAAATAGAAATCCTGTAGATCTCCCCATAGCAGGAAGGATTATGACAAGATAGCCTGTGTGCCTGCCGTCCATCCTGATTTTTTTTTGGCTTGAAATCAGATTTGGATTGCTATTGGACAGAGGTTCCCATTAGCAAATGAAGCATTCATTGCCAAGAGATGAGAAATTAGTAAGATCTCTCAGCTTTTGCCACACCTCTCAGCTGCTTTTTTCCCTCTTCCCATGCTGGTTGTGGCTGATGGGAGTTGTAATCCAAAGCATCTGGACAGTGTCAGGTTGCCTGCTGCTGTACTAGAAAGACAGGAATCAAGACCATTGTGATTCCTATACCCTGTAAAGTAACATTTATGTCTTTTTATTCTTGATGGGAAAATAATTAACATATTTAGGAGAAATCAATAACTCTACTTAAAAAGAAAGACAGAAAAAGATCCAATAATATAGACAGGGAGTTGACTTGAAAACAGGGAGTTGACTTTACCCTAGCTGATGGCTGACATATTGTGAGGTTTTGCTGATGGTTCTTATTCCTGGAGCCTGCTCCTGATAGGTTGTAAATCTCTCAGATATTCTTCTTCTTCACACTGGGTCAAGAGAGATTCCTGATAGGCTCTTCTCAATCCCATCTTCTTCATTGACAGTTTCTACTCCTACAGCTACTGTCTTCTGGGAATTGCAGTGCTTCATCCACGATCTGCATTGCTGTGAAGAAGAAACAAGAGATGGGTGAACGAATGATGTTCGCTACTGCCAAGACGCACTTGTCACGTGCCGTGTTCCCGTTTGCATCTGTGATCACTGCTTGCTCTGCATGAAAGGGAAACTTGAGTAAATCAAGCCATGATCGAATGAGAGATTAGTGCAAATCTCCCCAAATGTGCACACATCCCCCAAAAGTTGTGCAAACCCCTTCCATAGACTATAGCGGGGCTGATTTCCTACTGAGGAAATTTGTGCAAATCAAATGAGAATCAGAACAAGATGAATATGAACATGAATTTTTGGTGGACACATGCTCATGCTCGCATTCAGAGCTTCAGAAGAAGCAAACACAAAATTCTCAGAATGCCTACATGAAACATTACTGCATCTCCCGCCATACTTTCTCCTCTCATTGTCTTTGCATAATCACAAAGGCAGCAGAACTTCAGTTTTCCATATGCCTTTCCTGACATCCTTTTATGGGGATGAACTGCCTCCTTCCCAGGCCTCAGTGCCAGGCCCTTGGGGAAGACACCCTCAGTGGTCCTCCTCCTCAGTGTGTCTACTTTCTCATTCGCATGGTTGCCAGCTAAAATTACTCCTAATCCTCTTTCTCATCATTGTTACTGTTTGCTTGCTTGACAGAGAGAGCCAGTGAGGAAGTGGACAGTGGCATGTAGTAGGGTGACCCTATGAAAAGGAGGACAGGGCGCCTGTATCTTTAACAGTTGCATAGAAAAGGGAATTTTAGCAGGTGTCATTTGTATATATGGAGAACCTGGTGAAATTCCCTCTTCATCACAACAGTTAAAGCTACAGGAGCTATACTAGAGCGACCAGATTTAAAAGAAGGCAGGGCACCTGCAGCTTTAACTGTTGTGATGGAGAGGAAATTTCACCAGGTTCTCCATATATACAAATGACACCAGCTAAAATTCCCTTTTCTATGCAACTGTTAAAGATACAGGAGCCCTGTCCTCCTTTTCATAAGCTCACCCTATACAATGTATTGCTCCTCCTCCTTACCACCAGCATTGCCTGGGCCAGAGTGAGAAGTAGATGTACAATCAGGTTTCAAGGGTGAAGAGGAGGAGTAATTCCGGGGAGGGGGGGGCTCTTGTCAATGGGTCCCTGATGGGATATGGAACCTTGATGCCAATTCTGCTGGGGCCCTCAGTCTTTCAGAGCTCTGCCCCTTTCTTGGCAGGTAAATCCTGTGTCACTGGTCATAGCCCTGACGTTCGGTCACCCAATGAACTAACAACCTACTAACTTTGTGTAACTACTGGGGACTTGAGAAAATCCCTTACATTTGCCACTTTGTTGTCAAGCACCTCCATTCAGCTAGTGGACCGTAATTTCCAAAACCCTGGAATATGTGGGGGAGTTTGGAATCATGGGGTCATCCCATACTCATTTTGGTTATATTGACCTTCCCTGGATTATTTGCCAATGGTTTGCTGCATAGTTATAACGTGAAGCAGAGCTGTCTGAGCTTTGAAAGATGCAACTCAAATAGTCTCCATGATTTATGCACTCGGGATACACTGGTAGTTTGTGGGGCTGATGAGAATAAAACGTTACCTCCCATTGCGTTAGCCTTAGCCAAGAGTGATCAGATAAATATCTCTCTTCCAGCTATTTATCACTGTTGGCAAACATTACAGAGCCTTCCTCACAGGGTCTTTCTGTGACCCAGCACTCATTAAACTGAATGGGGAGCTCAGCTGCCTAGCCGAAGCCTGGCTGTACTAAATTTATTTCTCTCTGCTATGAATTGTGAAATCTCACATTTGGGCTGTGCTAACAGTACTAGAATTAGAAATAGGACCTCTTGGTTTCATGAAGACCAATATATTGCAGCCAATATATATATTGCAATATATTGCAACTTTTAAGATTTCTTGAAGATAATCGTGTGACAAGAAGCTGTGCTCCTCACCTAACACTTCCTACTCTCCTTAAGTGTTCCTAGACTGTGAGAAGTGAGCTAAGAACTGCCTTTGGGTTCTCTGGCAGCCTTGTTAAGAAGGCTCAGGTGTGGAGCTGGATACATGCAGAACAACACATTGCCATTGCCAGCCACCCCTGAAAAGGGGCATCTGAAACCCATGCCAGGAGAACAGAAAGGCTGGGTCTATTGGAGAGTGAAGGCTGGGTCTGCTCTGGACCAGAACCAGACCCCGTGAAGGATAGTAAGGTGCAGGGGGTCCCTTCTTCTGCATGTGAGTGAGAGTGGCTCAGGCTATTTGTCTTGTCAATAAGGACGTTGGAGGAATCCATCCAGGGGGTGGAGCTTATTGAGCTCTTAGCAGCTCCCACACACAGGCCTTAGCTAGATCTACCTCTTAGTCTGCAATGGAGGGGTGAAAATCTTGCGATGGTTTTATTGCAGGATCCCCCCTCTGTTTACACACGGCACGTGACGACCTCAGATGGAGAGGCATTGCGCCTGCCAATATTTTTTACAGTTAAAGGGCAAGCAGCGCACGAACGCTCGTGCGCAAAAGGTAAGTTACTTTTTTCTTAAAAAAAACAACTCCCCCCCCACTCCCACCAGCCCAGCCATGATGGGCACAGTGCTCCTGAGGAGCACTGCACCTCATGCGCGGGTCCCGGCTCCTCGCGAGGAATCGCGGCACCTGGCCACACGTTCCGTGGTCTCAGGCTGGGCCCAAGACTGTGGAAAAACCGGGCCTAAAGGGTAGAGCAAGATCCCGGGGCAAGGGAAGGATCATCCCTCCCTGATCCCGGGATCCCCTGTGCGTCATCTGAATGCACAAGGACAATCCCAGGGATCATCTCGGGATTTCGCCCCATCTAGCTATGGCCACACACAACTTCAGCTCATTTACCTACAAGCTGGTGTGACTTGATGCAGATTGAGTTGGGCCAGCTCTTGGCTTTTCCTGCGTTTTGGTTTATTTATTTACATAAATAGAACTGTGCACAAATTTCAGGTGCAATTTGCATAATTTATGCAAATTTCAGCAATAATTTCCATAATTTGCACAATTTGCAGGCAGGAGTTGTGTAAATTTATTGACTTTTTTTTTCTTTAAAGTAAAAAGTTTTGTCCAACTGCACAAATGTCACTTTTCAACCATTTTATACAGGGATGTATTCTGGTAATATGGGCCCTTCCAGAACACGACAAAGACTTGACCCTTTGGTCAGAACCTCATGTTATGGCCACTGCTCAAAAGACTGTGGGATTTCTCCCACTCTCTCTCCCCCAGTCATCTTTAGAAATTTATTTCTAAGCATAGTCAGGATGGTAGCCATTTATTAATCACCAAAAAAGGGGAAAAAAAGTAGATCAAATTGCACAAATTTTCAGCTCTTGAAATATTTTTTAAAGTACATGGGTAAGACATGAAAGTGGAACCCAGAGAAGACCTAGTGGTGGAGTTATGGGTAAAGTCCAGTGGTTTCTGATGGGTTCAGGGATGCTTCATACATACAATTACATCACTTTGCCCTTGATCACAGTACACTGGAAGACTCACCGCTGTATATGTGAGCTAGTTCCATTGTTGTTTTTAAAGAGGATGAAGGTGGAGGGCATGATCTGCAGTGCTGCTTCACATTAAGCAACTTATCACTTCTATCTGTAGCCACTTGAGGAGCAATAGCCTAAATTTGTAGGAAGATGAAATTTTGGGTCACAGAAGAGGTAGCGGAGTGGCCTACTTCACCTCTGCCCAAGGTGAATTTGAATCAGGTCAGGTGGCCAGCAGAGCATTGCAAAGTGGTCCTCTCATTTGCAAAGCAATCCGCTCGCTCATGGAGCTCCGCCCGCCATTTTGGATTTTCTTCCCCATAGGATTGCATTGCGTGAAAAATTACCTATAACTTTTTTGTTTTTAAAGCTAGATCCCTGAAAAGTAATGTGCTTAGACATTGGTCATTGGGCATCATTTATGTCAATTTTCAGAATTTTTCATCATGCAGTTTGCTTGCAATTAATTTTTATTGAATGGGTGAAGCGGGAGGGGGAACCTGCTTTTTTTCAGCATTGATTGACAGGTTCATCTCCCAGTCATGATAACTGATCAGCCCATGTGAAGCACCCTCTAATCCCAATGTTGGGGGGGGGGCAAGCAAAATGAGATACTTAGTAACTTTTCTTTCTTTGTCTTTTGTAGGACTTTTGTCACTTTTTGAGAGCATTGGTGAAGCAGTAGCCCCAGCAAACTCACAGACACAACCTTAAATAATATACAAAGGATGTATGTGGAAGCTCTCATGGTGGCCACTTAGATGTGTGTATCTGGAAAAATGACGGAGACACATGCAGTTCTATAAATGGGGAATCTTTTAAATAATCCCAAAATTCAGGGCATCATCGGATTTCCTTCAAAATGGGCATGAATAAGGATCTATGTGAAAGCTCTCATGGTGCCCATTTTTGATGTTTCTAACTTGAAAACTAAAAAAGTTATAGGTGTTTGACATTTTCAATGCAAGTCTATGGGGGGGACATGGAGCTCCAATCCAGATCTGGAAACCCGCATCGGAGCGGAGCGGACCAGATGTGGATCACCCCAAAGTGAAGCAGACCCATTCCAAAAGTTGCAGATCAGGATCCAGAGCGGATCAGGGGGTTCGTGCACAGCCCTATTCATTTCTCTAAACAATGGTTCTACCAGCTTATGGGAGCTTATGGTGCTGGAGAAAGTTGAGCAGCCACTTATCTTGAGGTCTATTTTCTTTAAGAGATGGGGTGCTGCTACTAGGGCTGGTAATCTTACACCATTCTCTGGCATTGCATTCTATTTAAAGGAGGATACTATTTTAAAAAAGGAGAAAAAAGAAGAAGAATCAGCTCTGACATTTGAGCAAAGACACTGCCTGGATATGTTGTATTCATGATGTGTTTAGAACTGTGACAAATATTTGCCCCAGAAGCTTTTGCAACCTGCACCGACTTGCATGCTAGGCTACCTTGTAAATATTTATCCAAAAGAGTGATTTAGTGTTCCACATTTCTCTCATGTGTAATCTCTCTTATACGTTTACAATTTTCATAGAGCAATAAATGATACATTCAAATGTATTATCATATGAAGGTTGAATCAGTCTGATTCTAACAGAGGCACTCTAATAGTATCATTTGTGCTGACATGCTGTGACATTTGACTGAATCTTTCGCTGACCTGGGAACCTGCTATGGGAAGATGAAATTTTCCCAGCTGAAGTCAGGAAAGGAACAAAATGTGTTTGGGAAAGGAAGAATAATTGCTAAACCATGTACAAGTCCAGGTTATGGCACAAATAAGTGAACATAAAATATTGTAGGAAATAAATAGAACTAGGAAACACAGAGATCAATACCTACAACAGAGAAGCAGACTTAAGCAAATGTAGCTCAGAAAAGCAGATATTTATTTATTTATTTATTTATTACATTTATATACCGCCCCACAGCAGAAGCTCTCTGGGCAGTTCACAAAAGTTAAAACAGTAAACGTTAAAAAGTATACAAAATTTAAAAACCATCAGAACAACAGTATAAAACAACAGTATAAAAACAACAGTATCCATTTAAAAACGACAGTTCTGGGGTCCGTTAGAAAACAAACTTAGTGTTGTTAAATGCTATTAAGTAATGAAATGAATATATTACTTCCCTGACATAGCTGAGAATTGTTGGAAAAGTAATAATTAATTGTTAGAGAAAATCCTGTTTCATGAGAAACATGTATCAGCAGTTGGTATTTTTTTAAAAGCCTTTAAATATGAGAGGCAAAATACAGGGACCTTCCACCTATCCACACAGAACCAAACATCAGTTCTTACAAGATGCTACATCTGTCCTGATATGGACAATGACATTGGCCCTCATTGACTTCTCTACCCCATTTTGCTCCTAGTTCAGAAATGTTATTGGCTGAAATGCTTTAATCTTTAAAAGGCAATGCTCCTAAATAATTCTTTAAAACTTTAAGGCTGCAATCCTGTGCATGCTTAGGCAGAAAAAACCCTCCTACAACTCCCAACATCTCTTAGCCAGCCATTCTTGGACTTGAACACCTTTTTTCTATCTAAACATGTCTAGGGTTGTATGCTGGATTGAATTTCTTTTTGTTTTTTTTAAAAAAGCATATATATCCTGCCTTTTTTCTTCAAAAGAACAGAAGGGGGCATACATAATCCTCCTCCTCTCCATTTTATCCTCACAACAACCACCCTGTGAGGTAGATTGGGCTGAGAGTCTGTTACTGGCCCAACGTCACCCAGTGAGCTTCTATAGCCGAGTGGGGACTAGAACCCAGATCTCCGAACTCCCAGTCCAACACTCTAGCCACTACATCACTCACTTCCAAAATTTCAGTGCTCAGTGATCTTGTATCAGATGTAAATCATGTAGGAACTGTTTGAAATTTCGAAGTAAAGGGTGAAAAGACAAACCCGATCTCAGAGTCCTCTGTTTCTAAAAACTCTCTGTGTTAATACCAAGAATATTGTAAATTTACAGATACCTAGGCAATTCCTTTTGTACCTGGAATATGGCATAGGTTGGCTACCTGTTCATCCGCGATCACTAAATACCTACATCCTGTATCATAACAAGGACAAATCTTTCACTGAAGATTATGTTGGGTTTTAGGTAAGCAGGTAATAACGCAGAGTGATAGTGAATAAGTTTATGAACCCTCTCCTCTATATCCTCCCTTATAGTGGTGTTTGTATTTCCCTGCATACTAAGCAGAGTTTTGCCTCTTTTACGATGAGCTAGGCTGCCTCTCCATCCAATCCCTCTGCTCCCAAATGTGCCCAACATAGAAACTGTGCCCAGGAAATATTCAGACTGTTCCATGTAATGCTCAATTTAGCTAATAGCTCCATTTGATTTCTGGCTATCCCAGGGATGTGTAACAATGCACATTTACTTCAGAGCCCTCCTAATCAACTGTCACCACTGGCCCAGCAGCCAGCAAATGGTGATCTTACCCACCCCCACCCCCCATTAGCTCTCCATCTGCCAGTTGAGGACTTTTGCAGGGATGTGATGCTAATCCTTACCCCATATAGAATTCTGTCTGATCAACATGCCCAATCAATTCAGATGAGAAAGCCTTTCTTAGGCCCGATTCTTACATCAGTGCAACAATGCTAGTGCTATTTTTCTGTGGTCCAGCTCAATAGTACTCCAGCAAGCTGCTGCTGTTACCATATAAAATGGACCCCATTCTCTCTCTGGGCCTTACTAGACATTTATTGTATTTATTGCTGGTATTGACATTTAAAGCCCTAAACGGTTTGGGGCCAGGTTATTTGAAGGAACGCCTCCTCCCATATGTACCTACCCGGACCTTAAGATCATCTACAGGGGCCCTTCTCCGTGAGCCCCTGCCAAAGGAAGTGAGGCAGGTGGCTACTAGGAGGAGGGCTTTCTCCGCTGTGGCACCCCGGTTGTGGAATGAGCTCCCCAGAGAGGTCCGCCTGGCGCCTACACTGTACTCCTTTCGTCGCCAGCTGAAGACCTTTTTATTCACTCAGTATTTTAACACTTAATTTTAACTTAAATTTAAATTATACTGTTTTAACTCTGTATTTTAACCTTATATCAATTTTGCTGCGTGGTTTTATCCTGGTTGTGCTTTTTATATTGTATTTTGTATTTGTATTTTTAACTTGTTGGTTGTTTTATGATGATTTTAATTTTTGTGAACCGCCCAGAGAGCTTCGGCTATTGGGCGGTATAAAAATGTAATAAATAAAATAAATAAATAAATAAAATAAAGGCCTTAGCGCGCCTTCCAACCCGGTTTCCCTGCTGTGCGTCCAGATGACGCACAGGGGAATCCGGCGGCAGGCCGCAGTGAGGCCTCCTCCAACGTGCCATAAGCGAATTCACTTATGGCGCGCTTTTTCCCCAGCTCCGGCCTCAGGCCGGAGCTGGGGAACGTCTAGCGACTTCCGCAGCATTTTGCGGCTCCTCACTTACTCGCGAGGGGCCGCGAAAAGCCGCGGACCTGGCACAGCACTCATAGGAGTGCTGTGCCCATCGGCGGGGGGGGGGAAGAGAGGGGAGGGCGAAGGATGGGAGGGTGGGTGGCACGGGGGGAGGGCGGGTGCGATCGCGCCCCTCTCCGCCCAAGCAAGCAGCTGAGCGGCGCTTGCCCGGGCAATGCCGCCCCATCCCGGGCATTGCCCGGGCAAGCGCCGCTTGGCTGCTTGCTCGGGCGGTGAGCGGCGCGATCGCACCCGCCCTCCCCCCATGCCACCCACCCTCCCATCCTTCGCCCCCCCCATTTTGTTTTTTGTTTTTTAAAAAAACCCACTTACCTTCACGGAGCCTTCGGGCCACCCGCGGCCCCTTTAAAAAAAAAAAAAATGGCGGACGCCGCAGGGCTCGCATCCTCCTTGTGGCTCTGCCATCTGGAAGCATGGGGGAGGCGCGCTAACGTTAGCGCGCCTCAGCCCCGCCTCCCTGCTGGTGCCTCCCTCCCTCATGGCCTCCAATATCATCTGTACGCCGATGATACACAACTATATCTGTCATCTCCGGAACTTTCTCCTGATGTTCACGATCGTATCTCGGCATGTCTTTCAGATATCTCAGCTTGGCTGCTTCATCGTCGTTTGAAACTTAATATGGCAAAGACTGAATTGCTTGTTTTTCCTCCTAAACCTTCTCCTCATCTCTCATTCTCTCTTACTGTCAATGATGTTACGCTTACTCCGGTCAAGGAAGCTCGTAGCCTTGGCTTTATATTTGACTCCTCGCTCTCCTTTATTCCTCATATTGAGGCAGTAGCTAAATCTTGTCATTTTTTCCTGTATAATATTGCCAGGATTCGATCATTTTTGTCTGTCTCTTCTGCCAAGATGCTTGTTCATGCACTGGTTATTTCACGGTTGGACTACTGCAACCTTCTTCTCTCTGGCCTTCTTTCTTCTCACATCAGTCCGTTGGTTTCTGTTCACCACTCTGCCGCAAAGATCATCTTCTTGGCTCGCCGCTCTGACCATGTTACTCCGCTTCTGAAATCTCTTCATTGGCTTCCAATTCACTTCAGAATCCAATATAAACTTCTCCTGTTAATCTTCAAAGCTTTTCACGGTCTAGCTCCTGCCTATCTCTCCTCTCTCATCTCACACTATTGCCCCGCTCGTGCTCTTCGCTCCTCTGATGCCATGTTTCTCGCCTGCCCAAGGGCCTCTACTTCCCTTGCTCGGCTTCGTCCATTTTCTTCTGCTGCCCCTTACGCCTGGAACGCTCTTCCAGAACATTTGAGAACTACAAGTTCAATCGCAGCTTTTAAAGCTCAACTAAAAACTTTTCTTTTTCCTAAAGCTTTTAAAACTTGATGTTGTGCGGACTTTATACTGTTAGTTTTACCCTACCCTGTGCCTGCTTACCCTACCCTGTGCCTGTTTGCATTCTCTTCCCCTCCTTATTGTTTTACTATGATTTTATTAGATTGTAAGCCTATGCGGCAGGGTCTTGCTATTTACTGTTTTACTCTGTACAGCACCATGTACATTGATGGTGCTATATAAATAAATAAATAAATAAATAAATAAATAATAATAATAATAATAGGAAGGCCCTCTCTCTCTCCCTCTCTCTCTCGTTGTGTTCTCACAGAATATACCATTCATGCACCATTAGTGTATTGGAGTACATTAGTAAATGTGCAATCAAAACAAACAAACAAACATCAGATTTAACCAGTCAGTAGAAGTCCTTAATCCGGGGACTTCCTCTGGTCAGGTTTCTGATTGGGTCTAACCATTTTGAGAGAGGTCTCAAATCACCGAACAACATATGGTCTGTTTATATCAACAAGGATTGTACTGAATTAGCCAATCAAGGCATCATAATCTATTTACTAAATCAAAATTTGCAATATACTAATATTTTAAAGCCCAATATAAGTATACCACCACTCACCAAAATAACTAAAAGAGTCTTGAAGGTTGTTTCTTCTCATACTCTGCATCAGTGGTGGCAATGATGAGGTAAATTTCATGTTAGGCTCCAGAAATGGTTGAGGGGCCTAGCATCAATCTGTGCTGCCATTGTTCCTTCCAACGGGCACAAATGGACTGTGATCTGCCATCAAAACTAGCACCAGGAATATTTTACGTGATATGCAGGGGTAGAGATAACCTGGAATCCCTAGAATAACCTGCAGTCTTTATACTGGAATGCCATTGCTCAGAGGTTGGCAATGAGAAGGGGAAACTCTTTGGATTGTTTTCTCTTCCACATGTCAAGAGGTAAAACACAGGGGCAGCCCCACTAAAGGCAGAATGATGTGGCTGCCTCAGGCACTGGGTGTGTGTGTGAGTGGTGGTGAGGTGTTAGAACAGTGGTCCCCAAACTTTTTGGCATCAGGGACCGGTTTCGTGGAAGACAATTTTTCCACGGACCGGGAAGGGGGGTTGAGGGGATGTTTTTAGGAAGCCCACCCCCACCCCCCCACTCCACCATCCTGGCTTCGCTTCGGCTGGGTGGGCACCCAGCCGAAGCAAAGCCAGGACGCTGGGGCAGGCAGGCGGCTTTGGAACGGTGCGCCCGGAAGTCACTCTCCCAGAGTGGCTTCCAGCTGGGCACACCATTCCGAAGCCCCCAGCCACCCACCCCAGTGTCCTGGCTTCGCTTCGGCTGGGCAGGCGAGATGGCGCCCCGCGCCCAGGTATGCTGGGGTGGGTGAAAGCAGCTCACCTGCACGGCCTGGTTCCTAACAGGCCACGGACCGGTACCGGTGCATGGCCCGGGGGTTGGGGACCCCTGTGTTAGAGGACAGAGGCCTGGATGCCACATTGCACACACCCTAAGCTAGTCTGCTGTCCTCAGGTGTAGCGGAGGATGCTGTCTCATCACAAGTGTTGAAATAAGATTCAGGTGGTAGTTTAATCAGCTCGTGTGGAGGCGCCATCTTGTCCTTCCCTTCAGTCAGGAATGGGGTTTAGAGAACTCTTGTGGGGCCCACCCTGCAAGCTCACTGAGCCCTGCCCATGCAGCCTTGCTTCAAGGAGATGGGCTACACGAGCCATTGCCAAGCACTTAGGTGACTGCGCAAACCTCCCAAGACCTCCACAAAGTGCACTAATGGTGTGGCTAGTGCACTTTCTGGAGGCCCTGGAAAATGTGCTTTGCCATCCACCACCTGCACCAATTTGGGCCATAAGATCCTCTTAACGCAAGGCTGCTTTTCATTAATAGGGCTTTTAAGGTCACCACACCTAAAAGAAAAAGAAAAAAGGATATTATAGAGCTGGAAAAAGTGCAGAAAAGGGCAACTAAAATGATTAAGGGGCTGGAGCATCTCCCCTATGAGGGAAGGCTACATGAACTGGGATTGTTTAGCCTGGAAAAAAGGAGGCTAAGGGGAGACATGATAGAGGTGTACAAAAATATGCATAGTATGGGGGATGTGGATAGGGAGACATTTTTCTCCCTCTCTCAAAATACTAGAACCCAGGATCATCCCATAAAGCTGATTGGTGGGAGATCCAGGACAAATAAAAGGAAGTACTTCTTCACACAGAGCATACTTAAATTATGGAACTCACTACCACAAGATGTAGTGATGGCCACCAATTTGGATGGCTTTAAAAGGGGGTTGGATAAATTCCTGGAGTCAAAGGCTATCAATGGCTACTAGCCCTGATGGTTGTGTGCTATCTCCAGTATTCAAGGCAGTAAGTCTGTGTGCATCAGTTGTGTGTGGAAGGGTGCTGTTGCACCATGTCCTGCTTGTTCATCCCTGGCCGATGGCTGGTTGGCCACTGTGTGAACAGAGTGCTGGACCAGATGGACCCTGGGTCTGATCCAGCAGGGCACTTCTTATGTTCTTAAGGCCCTGGTTGGCACTGGGGGTTGGGGAGCAACACACATGTGTTTCTCTCCCCCCCCACCCCATGCCAATGGGGTCTTAAAGGTCATGTTAGTAGGGCCTTTAAGGACCCCAATGGCCTTAGAGTGGAGAGAGAAAATATGCAATTTCCCCAGCATTGGGGAAATTGCGTATTTCCCCCTGCTGTGTTAATGGCATCCACCATTAACAGAACAGGGGGGAAAGGGACAAAGCGTGGGCCGTGATTTGTGACCTGGAAGTCAGGGTGAACACATGCCTGACCACACTTGAAGCTCATCCTGGCACCTGGGTCCACCTGGGCCCATTAGGGCCAGAAGCGGGGCTGCCCACTGCCCTTGTGGGCCTAGGCAGATATTCGATACAACGCTAGTCAGGAAAATGTCTTGGGCCAGACCTGGCAAAATGGGACCAAGAGGGCTCACTGACAGTCTCTTAAGCAAGTGTTGATAAGAATCTGGAGTTAACAATTCCCCCCCCCCCCCGGGAAGGGGGGTGGGGAGGAAATCCATTCTCCATTCATCTAACTTTTTAAAAATCTCTGATAACTTCAAAATCATTCTGGCAGTACTGTACTTTAATGCAAATGAAAAAGGAGACTTCTAATATCTTAAACAATAAGAGCAAATGCAAAACAAGGGAGAATGAAGAAAAGTATTCGCATTGGAAAGTTGGCTTCATCATTATGGGAAAGATGTTAGGCATGAAATATGCACAAGCTCTATAACAGACAAGGCCTTGCAGACGGTATGACACTTTGAACATCTCTTCTGTCTAATTTACCTAGCAGCGAATGAGATGGCATCTAGAAATTCCCATAAAGATTTGATTATGGAAATGAAACACATTATTCTTAGAATCTTTAATAAGAATATCCAGTAGAACTCTGCTACTAATTTGAATTTGAACTCAATTGCCCCAGCTCTTCAATTCAGAGCTTTTGTATACAGGCTTACAAGCTCTGTGCAAGGAACTACATTCATTTTAAGTAATGACCATTTAATCAGCAATATATTCACAATGGTGAGATTCCCCCACCCCCCGTTACCATTTATTGATTAACAATCCAGTTATTTTAATTACGCATTGTGACTTTATTAAATTTGTCAGATATGGAAAAAGAATCTTGGTGGTTCTTCAATGGCAGCTCCTGATGAAGTTCCAATGGAACAAGATATTACTGAATGCCCGTAGCGTTGCTTTCTTTGTTATTACTTTAAAATATATTGGCTTCCCTATTCAGGAATTTAGAACTAAGTGCCATAGGGCAGTATCTAATGCTGACTTGGCAAACCAGCCTAAATTAGCCTTTCTAGAATGGGCCAAGTCAGTGAAGCTCATGAAAGCTACCAGTTACACTCGTGTTCATTGCTGATGTTCTGAGTGCAACATGTGTAGCACCAATGGACTGCCAGCATTGGATCCTGTCCTTTCATTCCAACCTCACAGGTGTGCATTTGAGTTGTTAAGTTTTATAGTGGGGGTTGATTGTTCATTAGCCTTTTGGCATTGTGTATTTGGATGGTATTCCATTTATGATACAGTGGCCCTGTTCAGACAACACGTTAAACCATGCTGCTTAACCGCAAAATGGTTAATGCATTCCGTTAACCATTTTGTGGTTAAGCAGCGTGGTTTAGCATGTCGTCTGAACAGGGCCAGCGTAGTGGAGAAGCGAAAGACATAAGAAGAGCCATCCTGGATCAGACTAAGCAACCATCTAATCCTGCATTCTGTTCACACAGTGGCCAACCAGCTGTCAACCAGGAACCCACAAGCATTCAATAGCATTCTCCCACCCATGTTCCCCAGCAACTTGTGTACATAAGACCATTCCATATCAAGGAGCTAGTGGCTCATCAGAATTGTTCTCTTCCATGTGCTAATCCACATGAGAGCCTGGATCATGTCACTGCCTGTATTTCTCTCCCAGGCCTAGTGCGCCTTCTGTGTAGGGTGACCATATGAAAAGGAGGATAGGGCTCCTGCATCTTTAACAGTTGCATAGAAAAGAAAATTTCAGCAGGTGTCATTTGTATATATGGAGAACCTGGTGAAATTCCCTCTTCATCACAACAGTTAAAGGTGCAGGAGCTATACTTTCTCCTCTCATTGTCTTTGCATAATCACAAAGGCAACAGAAATTCAGTTTTCCATATGCCTTTCCTGACATCCTTTTATGGGGATGAACTGCCACCTTCCCAGGCCTCAGTGCCAGGCCCTTGGGGAAGACACCCTTAGTGGTCCTCCTCCTCAGTGTGTCTACTTTCTCATTCCCATGGTTGCCAGCTAAAATTACTCCTAATCCTCTTTCTCATCATTGTTACTGTTTGCTTGCTTGACAGAGAGAGCCAGTGAGGAAGTGGACAGAGGAATGTAGTAGGATGACCCTATGAAAAGGAGGACAGGGCGCCTGTATCTTTAACAGTTGCATAGAAAAGGGAATTTTAGCAGGTGTCATTTGTATATATGGAGAACCTGGTGAAATTCCCTCTTCATCACAACAGTTAAAGCTACAGGAGCTATACTAGAGTGACCAGATTAAAAGAGGGCAGGGCTCCTGCAGTTTTAACTATTGTGATGAAGAGGGAATTTCATCACGTTCCCCTTATATACAAATGATGCCTGCTGAGATTCCCTTTTCAATACAACTGTTAAAGATGCTGGAGCCCTGTCCTCCTTTTCATAGGGTCACTCTACTTCTGTAGGGTGACCACATTCTCCCAGCTTCTACTCTACGGCCTTAGCTAGACCTAAGGTTTATCCCGGGATCATCCCAGGTCATCCCTGTTCACACAGAGTTTTCAGAGGCAGAACCTCGCCATAGGACGGTGGAGAACAGGTGCTGCAGGCCAGGGTATAATGGAATCATGTCTGTCACTGCTCTTATCTGGTATGCTTTATGCTTAGAATGCACTGTCTTGCTTTTCCTTGCTTTATTATCCTAGTTTTGCTAAAGAAACTTATTTCCTGCACTTATTCGTGTGTTCGTTGCCCCTGCATATCCAAAAGGAGCCATCGCCTATTGGCAAGACAATTTGTGAAACAGATACATATGTACACACTTTGTAATCAAGTATATATAAGTCATTTGCATGCATATTAGAATTCATTGGTTTTGTTATAGTAGCTGCATACTCTTCAGCATTTGTTTTGCATTATTATTATTATTATTATTATTATTATTATTATTATTATTTTACCAACAGTTCCATCCTGTACATGTCCACTCAATAGTAAGTCCCACTGTGTTCAATGGGGTTTACTACCAAATAAGTGGTATAGGATTGCAGCCTTGGCTTGTGGGAAGCTGATATCTGCAAAGGTAATTTTCCTCAAAAAACAAACAAAAACAAACAAACAAACAAAAAACCACCTCCATATTTCTTAATCATTCCTAAAAAATTTAAAGTGAATTAACTCATAAAATGGTGATTATTTAGAAGAATATGACTTGTCTGTTGCATCTTAAATGACGTAATGTTTATAACCTGAGAATTAATATGAATAATTCTGAATCCATGATATTTCAGGGAAAGCTTACATCAAAGATAAATCAAAACGCATAATTTATCAAATTAACATTTTCATTTTCATGAGTTGTATTCCAGGAATGTTATCCACCCTCCCAGCTCCCCCCTTTTGAACAGTTTTCAGCACACTTTATAAAAATATGTGACTGTTTGTTTAAATGTCCTTCACTCTTGCTCTTGGGTCTTCTCAGTGACTATATAGATAAATCTAATTCATTGTGTCAAGTGACGAGATTTTATTTTCTGATGTCTGTGGTCTCAGCACAGCAGACAGAGCATCCTCCTGGTAACATCCTGTTCACTATGCAACCCCTGGTTGGGTGGAAACATGCATATGACTAAATTTGGGAAGAAGACAAAAAGTAACAGCCAGGGAACCAGTATTGGTGAACAACATCAAATACTTGTGAGTGGAGAAGGAAGTCCCAGAAATAAAACACAGACACCAGAGCTTGGGATAAAATATTGGCTTTTTATTTAATCATGGAGATTCTCCCCTCGATGGATCTTTGTATGAACACATGGGAATCTAGCTCATTTATCTTCAGGCAACTAGCCTGCCCATCAGGGTGAGCCTCTTAGCTGAAATCAGAGGTCGGATGACCCAGCCCCCCTTTCCAACTACACTTGCATATTTGGTGAGACCGACCCACGTCATCTCCACTCAGGCTGCATAGTGGAGTAGATGAGACAAGAAGGTCCCCAAAGGCAAACCATATCCTGACACAAAAGCTGCAAAGCCCCCGATGAGCAGGACCTCTGCCTTGCCATTCACCATCAAGGTGCCAGAGTGCTCACCGTCCCTATTCTGACTTCCCAAAATTCCCGCACAACCCTGCCATTTATAATTGACCTATTTATCCACCACTTCTAAAGATTAGATCCAGTATGGAGTAGGCAAAAACCTGTACATCACTAAATGACAGGAAAAAATCCTACTCAGCCCCCCCCCCCTTCAAAGGGGACAACTGGTTATTCCCATACTGGTTGATAGGGAGGGAGGGTGGGGCCGAAAACGAAAGAGGCCATGAGTCGTGTGGGGCAAGCCGTTTATGCCCTTGGCTCTGCTCCATTGCACAAGGCTATACACGTGCAGAGCACGTGCATGCTTCTATTCATAGAATCGTAAAATAGTAGAGTTGGAAGGGGCCTACAAGGCCATTGAGTCCAACCCCCTGCTCAATGCAGGAATCCACCCTAAAGCATCCCTGACAGATGGTTGTCCAGCTGCCTCTTGAAGGCCTCTAGTGTGGGAGAGCCCACAACCTCCCTAGGTAACTGGTTCCATTGTCGTACTGCTCTAACAGTCAGGAGGTTTTTCCTGATGTCAAGCCAGAATCTGACTTCCTGTAAATTGAGCCTGTTATTCCATGTCCTGCACTCTGGGATGATCAAGAAAAGATCCTGGCCCTCCTCTGTGTGACAACCTTTTAAGTATTTGCAGAGTGCTATCATGTCTCCCCTCAATCTTCTCTTCTCCAGGCTAAACATGCCCAGTTGTTCCAGTTTCTCTTCATAGGGCGTTGTTTCCAGACCCCTGATCATCCTGGTTGCCTTCCTCTGAACATCCTCCAGCTTGTCTGCATCCTTCTTGAACTGTGGAGCCCAGAAGTGGACCTTTTACTTCCGGCTCCCTCCCCCTCACAAAAGCTGACACACACACACCCCAGGCTGGGTGGGGATTGGGCATCTGAATAGTCACACAAAGTGTTTTCTGGGGGGTGGGAAAATGTCTACAACATCAAAATAATTCTTCCTGGGCCTGAAATCACACTTGGCAAATATATATGGCACAGACCTACTTTCCTCTCAGCATAATTGTTGCCCTCAGAGATGGTACAAGATAACTGGTGTCATGTACTGACTAAGAAGGTCAATAATGTGTATGAAAAATGCTTCTATATCTTCCCCTCAGCTCCTTCCCTCTTTTATTTGTTTGTGGAACACAAATTGACTTTGCAGAGACACTGACTCATGGAGGCACTGCGTAAGTGGATGTGCTTCCATGCCAACAGAGAAACGCAACATGTTTGTTTGCTTAGAGAAAAATCATCTAGAAAAGGGGCAGAGGGGGAGTCAGGCAACGGGCTTCTGCCTCTGCTCGTGTACCTTAATAATTAGCAATTAGGATATTTACCATAGTAACATGCAGCAAGCCAGCAGACTTGAATACACACAGTGAATTCAATGTTCTAAGAAATACATGTATCTGGACAATGTGAACGCTTATCAATACTATATTGAAGACAACAAATATTTTGTTCCATTGTACAAATATGCCTCTTTATTGGTAGTTCGTACGTAGTTACCTTCATAAAGGAAAATGATTTACTTGTATAACTTCCTCCCCACTCCCACCTCCACCAAAAGTAATAAAAAGACATGGAGTTCAAGGAAAGATGTAAAACCCTGCATTAGAGATGGATGGATCTTACTAAAGCCATTCCATCTGTATTTCACAGATGTCAGCCATCTTTCATTCCACCATCCACTCATTGACAGAATTGGGGGGGTTTATATAAGAATTTTGTTCATTTGTAAATATGCATTTGTGCTCATGTGCGTTAGAGCTAAGGAACACTTGTGCAAAGCCCCCCCCCATTAAAAAAAATGGTCCACAAGTCAATGGAAACTGTGTGACTCAGAAAAAGCTGGCCCACTGCATAATCTGCAGGTCAGTTTCACAGAAAACTGTTCTTGTTTGAATCTGTTGTGGATTTCTCTGGCATCCCTTATCCTACTTGGGCCACATCTACACCTTATGTGAAATCATTATGGGAACATTATATCCTTCTTGTGCATTTATACCTCTTAGGACACACAGGGCCTTGCTAGACGAGGCGTTAGCGCGCTGTGAGGCCCGGTTTCCCTGCTGTGTGTCCAAATGACACGCAGGGAAATCCGGGCCCAGGCCGAGCTGAGACCTCCCTTAACGCGCCATAAGTGAATTCGCTTATGGTGCGCCTTTTCCGCAGCCCCGGCCTAAGGCCAGGGCTGCGGAATGTCTAGCAGGGTCCGTGGCTTTTTGCAGCTACTCGCTTACTCGCGAGTAGCCGGGAAAAGCCACGGACTGGGCACAGCGCTCTTATGAGCGCTGTGCCCATCGGCCCGGGGGGGGGGGGGAAGAGAGGGGCAGGGGGAAGGCTGGACCCGGCAGGAAGGGGGGAGAGCAGGCATCGGGGATGGCAAGGGGGGAGGGCGGGTGAGAGAGTGAGCGGCGGGCGCCGCCGCCCGGGCAATGCCCAGCATGGGGGGGTGCCCCACCGCCCAGGCAGTGGACAAGCGCTGCCGCCAGGCCAAGGCCTGGGATGGGGGGGGCGGCATCGCCCGGGCAAGCACCGGGTGGCAGCGCCCGGGCAAGCGGCGCCGCCAGGGCTAGGCCGGGGACAGGGAGGGCGGACTGCATGGGCATCAGGGATGGGGAGGGCTTCGTTTTTTAAAAAAACGCTTACCTGGTCCGGAGTCTTTGGGCCACACGTGGCCCCTTTAAACTTTTTTAAAAATGGCGGAAGCTGCAGGGATCCCGACGTCCCTGCACGGCTCGCGTCTGGAAGCTCAGCTGGCCTGGTCTAGCAAGGCCCACAGTGACATTATTTGCAGTGCTTTGGATAATGACCCTGTTCAGAAGACATGCTAAATGACGGCAGTTAAGCATTTTGAGCTATAATGAGCTGTAATGAATTTGCCAGGCACTTCCAGGACAAAATCTTTGACATCCGTCAGGACTTAGACTCCAGTGTTATAGCAGTTGAATCTAGTGAGGTGCCCAGAGCACAGGCTTGTCCTGTTTTCTTGGATGAGTTTCAGTAGGTACAGCTCGAGGATGTGGACAAGGTGCTTGGACAGGTCCGCGCGACCACCTCTGTACTGGATCCTTGCCCCTCTTGGCTAATAAAAGCTAGCAGGAATGGAACAGCCGGCTGGGCCAAGGAGGTGAGTAATGCCTCTCTACGAGAGGGAGTGGTCCCAGACCGTCTGAAAGAGGCGGTAGTGAGACCACTCCTGAAGAAAACTTCCTTGGACCCGGAAAATCTTAGTAATTACAGGCCGGTAGCAAATGTTCCATTCCTGGGCAAGGTCCTTGAGCAGGTGGTGGCGGGCCAGCTCCGGACACTCTTGGATGAGACTGATTATCTGGATCCATTTCAGTCGGGCTTCAGGCCCGGTTTTGGCATGGAAACAGCCTTGGTCACCCTGTATGATGACCTCTGTCGGGAGAAAGACAGGGGGAGTGTGACTCTGTTGATTCTCCTCGATCTCTCAGCGGCTTTCGATACCATTGACCATGGTATCCTTCTGGGACAACTCACTGAGCTGGGAGTGGGAGGTACTGCTCTGCAGTGGTTCCGCTCTTATTTGGCGGGTCGGTTACAGAAGGTGGTGCTTGGGGAACATTACTCGGCCCCATGGACTCTCAAGTATGGGGTCCCGCAGGGGTCGGTTTTGTCCCCCATGTTGTTTAACATTTACATGAAGCCGCTGGGTGCAGTCATCCGGAGCTTTGGAGTGTGCTGTCATCAGTATGCTGACGACACGCAGCTCTATTTCTCCATTTCATCTTCAACAGGAGAGGCTGTGGATGTGTTGAACCGGTGCCTGGCTGCTACAATGGACTGGATGAGGGCTAATAAACTGAAACTCAATCCAGACAAGACTGAGATGCTGTTAGTAGGTGATTCCGCTGACAGGATGTGGGGTGTTCTACCAGTTCTGGATGGGATTGCACTCACCCTGAAGGAGCAGGTTCGTAGCTTGGGGGTTCTTTTAGATCCATCATTGTCACTTGAGGCTCAGGTGACCTCGGTGGCACGGAGTGCCTTCTACAAACTCTGGTTGGTGGCCCAGCTACGCCCCTATCTAGACAGGGATAACCTGGCTTCAGTTGTCCATGCTCTGGTAACCTCCAAGTTAGATTACTGCAATGCGCTCTATGTAGGGCTGCCTTTGAAGACGGTTCGGAAGCTGCAGCTTGTGCAAAATGCAGCGGCCAGATTGATTTCTGGAACCAGAAGGTTTGACCATATGACACCTGCTCTGGTCCGCTTGCACTGGCTGCCTGTATGTTTCCGAGCCCAATTCAAGGTGCTGGTTTTGACCTATAAAGCCTTACATGGCTTGGGACCACAATACCTGACGGAACGCCTCTCCTGACGTGAATATACCCGGTCACTACATTCAACATCTAAGGTCCTCCTCCGAGTACCTACTCCGAGAGAGGCTCGGAGTGTGGCAACGAGGGATAGGGCCTTTTTGGTGGTGGCCCCCAGACTATGGAATGATCTCCCTGACGAGGCTCACCTGGCACCAATGCTGCTATCTTTCCGGCACCAGATTAAGACTTTCCTCTTTGCCCAGGCATATGGCGGCACATCTCGATCGTCCACATGTTTAGTTTAACGGTTTTTAATGCTTTATGTGTGTATGTTCTGTGTTTTAGAATTTTAAATTTTGTATACTTGTTTTTATCTCAATTTTAGAATTTCTGTAAACCGCCCAGAGAGCCCTGGCTATGGGAGCGGTATATAATAGGGGTGTGCACGGACCCCCCGCTCCGCTTCACTTGCAGATCCGCCATTTTCCGGATCGGGCCGCTCCGCCCCGCCCCCGCTCCGCCCACTTCCGCTCCGCTCCGCCCGGAGCTCCGGATCCGGATCCGGAGCTCCGTTTCCCCCCCCATAGGCTTGCATTGAAAGCTAAAAAATTATACAACTTTTTTTCTGTTCAAGTTAGAAACCTCATGTTTGGCACCATGACACCTCACGCCATATACACACGCACGCCAAGTTTCAAAGCAATCCCATCATCCCCTGATTTTTGGTGAATTTTTGAAAATCGGGCACCCCACACACAACATCCCTGCGAGGTGGGCAGGGGAGGAGGGAGGGAAGGCAGGCAGGCATGCAGCTGGCATTTCTGGGGGCATAAGGAAGTGAGCCAAGGATAAGCCAGTAATGCATATAAAATGGAATCAATAAATAAATAAACAAAGGAGGGGTGGAATTAAAAGCAGCAGTGTTGCTCAATAAACAGCAAGAAGAATTTTTTTTAAAAAGGCTATATCTGTCTTTTACCAGAAATAGGGGGACGTGCCCGGGGGAGGGGGAAGTAGCTGCCAGTTCAAGACAGCCACCAACAGCTCTGAGAAGAAGTAAAACGCTCACTTCAACTCATAACAGGCATTGCTCCACCACTGAAAAATGAGCATTCACTTCAACTCATGATAGGCATTGCTCCACCGTTTTACTCTCTTTGGAAGGCTCTAATGGCCTTCCAGTGCAGGAGAGAGTGGGGGCACGTTCACGATGAGATGCCCTAGGGGAGCTCATCCCCTTGCACCACATCTATTCAGTTGTTCACCAAGGTTAGGGTGGGTAGCAGTGCTGTGTTTCTATCTCTTATTCTTGGCTTAGTATATGATTTCAGGTTGTGTTTGTGCATTTGGTGGGGCTACTGTGTTAAAAAACATGGGGAAAAGCCCGTTCAGATGAAGAAAGAGAAGTTTCCCAGAATCCCAAGTTACCCGTTTTGCCTATGCCCTCCTCCAACTTTGGGATCATCATGACCGGGAGCTGACTCTGCCCCTCAGCCCTTTGAAAAAGGTATTTTTCCCGCCGATTTTTTAAAAACTTCTAGCACGCGACCCGTACGATGCAGAAAGCTGAGAGTAGTCTCAAAATGACCCCCATCCACGACTCTCTGTGCACAAGAATTTTCAGAACGATAACTTAACCCCCCCCCAGTTATCCCCGATTCTTTCCCTCAATGCAATCCTATGGGCGAAAAGCCGAAAACGCCGTTTGAGCCGCGCGGTTGACCCGATTTTCACAAAAATATAGCACGTGACCCAGACAACGCAGAGAGGTGAGAGTGGTCTCAAAATGACCCCCATCCACGACTCTCTGAGCACAAGAATTTCTAGAACGATAGCTTCAAAAACAACCTAGTTATGCGCGATTATTTGCCGCAATTCAATCCTATGGCGAAATGTTTTCAAGATGGCGACCGGAGCGCTCCGCCTGAACTAGGAGCTCCGAAAAATGGCCGCTTCTCTTCGCCTTGCTTCTAGGGGGTCCGCGGTCCGCTCCTACTCCGCCTCTGGGTAAGGCGGAGCAGGCCAATCCGCTACTGCTTCTACGCTCCTAATCGGAGCGGATCACACCCCTACTATATAAGTGCAATAAAATAAATAAATAAATAAATAAATAAATAAATAAATAAATAAACTTTGGGCCTGTTCAGACAACCTGCTAAGCCATGGTTAGGTAAATGGTTAGGAATGGTTCACATGACAGACTAAGGCCATAGCTAGACCTAAGGTTTATCCCAGGATTGTCCTGGGGTCAAACCTGTTCATCTAAGTGCCACACAGGGCATCCAGCGCTCAGGCAGGGATGAACCCAGAATGATTCTGGGATAAACCTTAGGTCTAGCTACAGCCTGTGCCATAATGTTTAGCTCGAAATGCTTAACAACGGTGGCTTAGCATGCCATCTGAACAGGATCATTCTGGTCTAGTGTGTCATGTGAACCATGACTTAGCAGGTTGTGTGAACCTTTTCTAACCATGGTGGTGACATAACCGTGGTTTAAACATATTCACTAACCATTTGCTACAAAAGGGTTAGCATCCTAACCATGGCTTAGTGTGTTGTCTGAACAGGCCCAATATGGAATAAAAAGCAGGAAATTATACCATGAAAGTGCTATGTAAAACATGCAATGTTTCCCAACAGTTATCAGTGCACTTCAATACTGCTATAAAGCAGTAGTGCAGATCTAGCCTGTCATTGGGTACCATGGCAATTATATTCGGCCTCTCTGTCCTTTCCTGATCTCTACTGTCAACTGAGGCTGACTTTGCCCTAGTTTAATTCTGAACATCAAATGAAACTAAAGACTGGATAGGAAAAAATTGGTTCAATACTTGCTTCTGAAGCTTCCAAAATTCACCCACCCTAATGGCACTGCCAATTAGATGTTTTCTGAGAAACGTATGAGGAAGTAATGATGACTAATTTATTCAGTTCTCCAATGCTTCTCTTTCTAGTGTGGACATCTCCATTATTTGAATGCAGTAGCTAAAACATACCATCAACTCTTCCAACATGATGCTATCTATTTGGTTTGTCTCAGGGGTGCAAGGAGTATGCTTGACTCTGGGTATGGTCAAATATAATAAATAAAATATAAAAAGGTAACCATCAAAAGCTGCATGGTGTTGTTGTTGTTTGCAATTTAATCTTGAGTCTAGCCAAAAGCAGGCGTTTGTACCCCCTTCCCCATTACTGAAACCTGAAAAAGTGTCTATCTCGATCCTGGCACTTATGACTGTAGCATTACTACCTGTTTTCTTTGATTCATCTCTATCACATCCCATTCACTTCCATCACAGACTTCTTTGTGGTGCTGCTCTCTCACCCTATTTATGGAATGCCATTCAAAGGCAGATCTGTCTGGTGTCATATGACAGGCTAAGGCCTTCCTCTTTTAGCTGGTCTTTAATTTGTTGTTTTATCATCAGTTTGACTGCTGGCTCTTTAATATTTTTAATGTTGAAATAGTGCAATCCTATGCATGCCTACTCTGAAGTAAGTCCTGCTGAGTTCAATGGTACTTACTCACAGGTAAGTGTGCATAGGATTGCAGCCTTAATGATTGAATATTTTGATGTTTTCAGTGGCTGTAGTATTTTTGTTGTGGTTGTTAGCTCTTTGTTGATTTGAGTTTTTATGACTGCAAACCACCCTGAGGGTAGTTGTCAGTTGGGTGGTATATAAGTTTTATAAATAAATACATATATAAATTCTTTTTTTCTCAGACCCTCCTTTTGATGATGATTTGATATCAACAGGATTATCTGCAATTTTATTTCATTTTTTGGCATCCTCAGTAGAAGCCAGATGGAGAAGGGAACAACCTCCATCTCCTTTCTGATTCACATGAGAATTCAGAATCTTGTCACAACGCATGAAAGACTTTCCTGGAACAAGTGCATTTAACTGTCTCATGCTGTCTTGCTCAGTTGAGTAAAAATGTACTCTAGGTGAGGCCGCAGATGGGAGTTTTGAAGGGCACAATCAGTCAGTCCACCATCAAGAGACAGGCTACTTTATATGCTGCCACCCTTAGCAAAACATACATGGAGATCTTGTGTTACCTTCTGTAGGGGTGCAATAAGTACATATGCAATTATTTTTAAGGGGTTGTTTCCACTTAACTCCTTTATAATCAAACCAGGGATACATAGGGTGATGGATTCTGAAAATATTGTTTGTTTGGGCTAGAAATTACACAACTTTCTGAAAAATGAGCTGAAGAAAACTTTGATGATGATTTTTTAAAATAATAATAATAATAATGATTATTGTGGCTCTTACCATTTGTCAGTAATACGGAGATATGAGCCAGACCTATCTCAGATCCGACACATTGGTGACGTGGGCATATGTGTCCCTGCTAAGGAAAGTCAGCCAGGTGGCTGGTACAGTCAGGAGGCGAGGCATGAAGGTGACTGAGCAGCTGTTACTTCTTGGGCCTGCATAGCCAGCAGAAGCAGCAGACCCTTCGCAGGGGTAGAGCTCTGCTCTTACGTTCCTCCTCTGCCTATTGCACATGCTTCTTTCCATGTAATGGTAAGCCTGGCCCTGTGTCCTTGAGAAGGCAGCCACAAGCCTGGCCACGTGGCTCCTTCTCTGAAACTGGAGGAGGAGGAGGAGGAGGAGGAGGACCAGCCAATGATAAAAGCAACAGTGTGGATCCTGGCTCACAGCAAGTGCAGGCATGTTGAAGAACAGCATCTGCAAGGACTGTTAACCCTTGTTTCGCCCCGCCAAGGCTGCCTTGCCCAGGATGACCAGGTGAGCCCTTCTGGCAGGGGTGTTGGCAGGAGAGTGATGGGGCAGCACAGGTTCACTGATCTTTACACTGCCTGCTGCCTCATATGGGAGCTTCCTCCCACTTCACAGATCTTGTCAAGAGACAGAGGAAGTCTAAGATCTTGTCAAGAAACTGAGGCCTTTGCTAGACCAGGCTATATACCGGGGTGATACCCGGGATCATCCCTATGTGTCCAGATGACACACAGCGGATCCCGGGCTCAGGCAGGGATCAACCCTCCCTGGCCCCGGGATATAGCCCTACCCTTTTGCCCCACTTTTTCCGCAGTCCCGGACTGAGCCTGGGACCGCGGAAGGTGTGGCCTGTTTCCATGGCTTGACTCCAGCTCCGTGCGATTACCAGGAGTGCTGCGCCCATCTGGGGCAGGGGGGGGGGGAGCAGGGAAATATTTTTTTTAAAAAAGAAAAACCTTGATTTTCGTCGTTCATGCGCAGCCAGCCCTTTAAAAGTTAAAAAAAAATGGCGGGCACGAGGGCTATCTTGTTGAGGTCACCTTGCCTGATGTGTAAACGAGGGTGGGATCTTGCATTATTCACAACGTGAGATCACCCCTCCTCCAGCCTGCATTATCCTGTAGGTCTAGCTAAGGCCTTAGAAAGTGAATTTGGCCTTTGAACTATTTAGACTATGGTTTCTGAAGTGTGGCCTCAGAGGTTGCATATAGCTATTAGGGTTTTTCAGTGCATCCACCAAGGCCCTGGTTCAATCCATTGACTTGGAATTTAAGATGAATTTCAGGGCCATTTTAGATTGTTAGAAAGAGTAAATGGAGGCAAGTGATTCTCAGTGCTACTTATAGAAATATATATTGGTAGTTCTGGTGATCTAGAAGATGGATCTAAATTATTTCTCCACATCAGATTCCAGCAGTTTCATGATCATACAAGTTAAGAAATGTGGCTGCCCAATTTTGCCTAAAGTGAAATTTTAGGTGCATTTGGAAGATCCTGCTCAGAGGAAACATCTGAGGTGTTTCAAAATGTACCAATAAGACAAGTGGAATGCCTTCATTGGCATCCACACATCCTTGAACAGTATCCTAAACTTCCACTGGACGTCTGCACATTCCGTTGTGCCAGCAGGACCCATTGCAAGCACAATGGGGAGTTAACACTTTGTAAAGGAACTCTGGGAATGAGTGAAAGCTACTGTTTCCAGATTGGGATTGTCCATGGAGCTCCCTTCTGCTAGGTCTGCTGATCTACCCTGTTCCAGAGATCAGAGTTTCTGCTCATTTCCAATTGCTTTAAGAAGCTGTAGCTTAGCATTGCAATAGTGTGGGTCCCACTGGATATTGCCCCTTAAATGTATTTAGTTAGTTGCTTATAAGTTTAAAAACATTCATTGCCAAAAGAAGAAGAAAAAACAAATCATGTGAGGAATTTCAAAGAAAACCAACAGGGTGTTCTAAGACTAGCAGAATTACTCAATGGAGTTTCATATATTCCCACTGTAAAGTGTCCCTTGTCATGGAACGGCATGTTATATTGGCCGTCTTCATTGGTACTGCAAAGTACCACATGCCTACATCTTTTCAAGAATCTGTTATTTGGAGGAGCCAGGTAAGGCTTACCTAACTGGGATGCTTTCCCTTGTTTCCAAAGGTTAGATAGGGAAACCTGGCTCCACTTCACTTTCATCACACAGATCTGCTGCCACGTTCAATTTTGGGAAACATGTAAGAAAATTGTGTTGGTCCTACAAAATGCTCTACTTTATCACTTTCCTTTGATCAGAGTTTTAGGGAAAGGATTCAGAATTATACCGTGTGATCATATTGCAGTATAAGATGGCATCTTCAGGTCACTGACAAAGAACATGCCCTCTTGGAGGGCTCCTGGAAGAACTGCCCTGGCCATCAGAAGTAAAGTGTAGAACTGTTGAATGAAGAGGGTTTCTTTTATTATTAGTTTAAGAAGAACCTTGGTTTTCAATTATAGCAAATTGCATTACCTTCTTAGAGCTATGTGCCTATTAGTATAAACAAGTGGAAACTTGCAAGTGGAAAGGTAGGGGTGCTTGAGGAATTCTATCTTTCTGAATTCCTCTGTGAAATAGCTGTATCTGTCCCTTCTGCACCAATACAGGGGCCAGAGTATAGCTGTCCATTGGATTTTACATTTCTGCAAATGTTGCAATGCAGTTCTCATCTATTTTTTTTAAAAAAAAATGTGTAGAAAATCCATATTTTCCAAGCAAATCATTTAGAAATGTGTATTTTGAGAGAGAGAAAATACATTTAAAAATTCTTATTTAAATGCAAATTTTTGTGCAGATTAGCCGCATCAGGTTAATACAGAAATGGGGTGGAAAAGAGTTATGGGTAAACACATGTGGAAGTAACATGGTTCAGAAGCAGAGTGATCCATCAATCCTTAGAGGAAGGAAGGGTGTAAAGGGCTGTTTATTCTTACTGCATCCACACACACACACACACATAGACAGAGCAGATTGTTAGAGGCCACATTAGGCCTTCGAAAAGCTTCTTCTGAGTCTATTCCTCCTTCCCCACAATCACTTCAGCTCTGTGGTGTGTGTGTGTGTGTGTGTGTGTGTGTGTGTGTGTGTGTGTGTTTGTGTGTGTTAGCCTTTGTCTAACCTCAAAGTGATGGGTGGAGCAGAGGGATTGAGTTCAGAAAAAATACACCCTTAAGAACAATTTGGTTTCATTCCTTGCATTTTCACTTCCCTGCTCTGCATTCTTTATTACTAGGAACATCTGCATGGGGAAAAAAAAACACTGTTTGTTTCTTAAGAACTCATCTGTTCTCATTCTTTCCCTTCACTAGAGGCATAAATGCAGCTGTCAAATAATGCACACATTTAATCTTTCTCTCTCCTTGGCTTGTTCATTTACACTTTACAAGTTTTCCATGTGTTGGTTATTCAGAATTATTCCCTAAATCATTTCTGCCAATAATTATCCCTCTGTGAGTGCTGAGTTGTGAAATGTCAGTGCTTAACTGCTGAGTTGTGTTTTGCAGGGTTAGGATTGGAAACAAGGCCTGATATTTATTTTTATGTTTTTGAGATCCCGGGCAGGATCTAACATGTTGCAAGGATTCATCTACAAAGTGTGGTGTGCATTGATGGTTCTACAGAAGTAATAGCTATGATCCATCCAACTCTAGGCATACTTCATTTTGCATGTCTATTGGTCCCCAATGAGGATGTGCAGGAAAGGGTACCCAACTCTATCAAGGAGTGGGAGCACAGTCCCTAGGCTGAAGCTCTTAGGGAGATTTAGTCAGGGGTGGGGCTAGGTATGGGTAATTATTATTATTTCTTCTTCTCACAATGCTGGAATGAACATAGGGTCTCTTGATGAAACAGTTGTTGTTTATTCGTTCAGTCACTTCCGACTCTTCGTGACTTCATGGACCAGCCCACGCCAGAGCTTTCTGTCAGCCTTTGCCACCCCTAGCTCCCCCAAGGTCCTAGCTCCCCCAAGGTTTTGTGAACCACCCAGAGAGCTCCGGCTATTGTGCGGTATAGAAATGAAATAAATAAATAAATAAATAAATAAATAAATAAGGTCAAGTCTGTCACCTCCAGAATATCATCCATCCATCTTGCCCTTCCTTTTGCCTTCCACTTTCCCTAGCATCAGCATCTTCTCCAGGGTATCCTGTCTTCTCATTATGTGGCCAAAGTACTTCAGTTTTGCCTTTAATACCATTCCCTCAAGTGAGCAGTCTGGCTTTATTTCCTGGAGTATGGACTGGTTTGATCTTCTTGTAGTCCAAGGCACTCTCAGAATTTTCCTCCAACACCACAGTTCAAAAGCATCTATCTTCCTTCGCTCAGCTTTCCTTATGGTCCAGCTCTCGCAGCCATAGGTTACTACGGGGAATAGATTGGCAGTCAAATTAGGACAGATAACAGGAAGTACTTTGCAAAATGTGACACTTGCATGTGGCTTTTGCTATGACGAGATGTGAACTGAATATTAAGAACATAAGAAGTACCATGCTGGATCAGACCAACGGTCCATCTAGTCCAGCACTGTGTTCGCACAGTAGCCAACCAGCCATCAGCCAGGGATGAACAAGCAGGACATGGTACAACAGCACCCTCCTGCCCATGTTCCCCAGCAACTGGTACACACAGGCTCCTGCTCTGAAAATTCAGCTGTACATTCACCTAACCATCTTGCTTCCTCCAGATCAGCTTATGAGTTGTGCTTGAATGAATGAATATTCTCTCCCTCTCCCTCCCTCTCTCCCTCTCCACACACACATTGCATCAATCCATCTATATCATTTCATGCCTTAGTTACATTCTGTTTGTGCCTGCCTTTGAAAGCTGTTCAGAACCTTCAGCTACTCCAGACTACTGTGGCCAGGCTGCTGACTACGGCTGATTACAGGGAACACATGACTCCCTCATTACAACTTCACTGGCAACTGGAAATTTTCCTCTGTTGTTTTTTATTTCCACAAACCAACATTTACACAAATTGCAACTGCTTTTTGTGTAATTTTATGTCAATTCTAGTCACACTTTTTGTAATTTACACTCATTCTGTCTGCAATTGATGGAAATTGCCTTTTACACAAATTAAAAACAAACAAACAGAAAATCTGTGAACTGGCCCAACTCGATGAAGATCAAGTCAGGCCAGCTAGCAGGAAAATGAGCCAAAGTCCAGGGGGCCAAGCTGATGAAAGCTTGGCAGGCTCCATCCCACAGACGGATTCTTCCAACATCCCTACTTAAGACGAGAAAATCCATAATGCAGTGCAACTGTGAGCAAAACATATATATGCTTAAATATTTGGTGGGAAATAATTGAAGGGATGACAGTATTGAAAGGATGGCAGCATAAATAGAGGCCATATTTTAAACATGGTGTACAACCCCAGGCTCTATAGGACTTTTATGAGATTGCATTGCATGGGAACATAGATTTCTATATCCATAACATTATTTCTTTAGGACACTATAAGAAGTCTGCTGTTTACAGGCGTAATAGGGTGGAAAATAAAGAGACGAGACCAGTATGTATGGTTTCAAATTTGGGCCACATTTATTAAGATCTGCAAAGAAAGCACTGGGTGGGCCCTCACTACACCAGCAACGAGCAGGCATTTTAACGGGCGAAACATTCTATACCTGATGAGTGGTGTCTGCTTGATCACCACCCACAGGCCTACCCCTTTTGGGGAGGGGAGGCCTTTCAGTGTCACTCCCCCGATCCACAAAACATCGGGTGGAGTGAGGTGAGTTGGCCTCACAGGTAACCCTTATCCCCCCACCGAGGCCCGCAAGAAACCTCAGCGGAAGGCCTCAGGCATCACCTGTCACTAGATAATGGTGCCACAGAATGATCACCATCCCAGTTTTCTAAATGTGCCTGCCCCTAACAGCCTAGGCCGAATGTGACCAATGAGTAAAACCCAACTCCTAAGACACTCTCTCCAGACTTACAGTGTGAAGTAGGCGAAAAACACAGAGCCGCGATCCAACAGAGGCCGGGGTCTGGGTGCGGCTGCCTAATATATGCGCAGCCGCCCTGCCCCCAACCAGTGGTGTCATGGAGACTCTTCAAATAGCTAGGGGGCAACGTCTCTTTCTCCCCCCCCACCTGCAATAGCCAACCCACGGCCACGTAAACGGGAAGTGGGAGAAGGGAACTTGTGCTCTGAATTGGGAATTCCACCACCTGTCCAAATGAGGGCAGCTTGATATAGAAGATCCCCCCTCCTAAGAAAAGAAAGAAAGACCCCAATCTTCAGTGCATATAATGGCTAGGAAAGTTAGTGGAACCTTGTTTCCATTTACTGAAAACCTTTTGCTAAATCATGACAACATCAGAACATTTTCCGTGGCCTATTTCCAGCTCTGAGTCATTTTTTTTTAATTGCTAAAGGTCAAAAGTATTAGTGTCCATTCTGTTGCTCACCCAGGGCTGACCATAGCAATAGGCAGAGTGAGACAGCCCCACATTCAGTCTGCTGTCCTCAGGTGCAGTGAAGGCTGCTTTTCCATTACCAGTGTAGAAGAGAAATTCAACTGCCACACTGTTCATTTTCTGCACATGGAAGGGGAGAAGAGTGCCATCTTATCCTTTGCCTCAGGCAGCAAAATCTCCTGGGCTGGCCCTGTGTTCACCAGTCACCAAACAAACCCTATTTGGCATCCCAGTTCAAGCTTGCCAATGGCTATTTTACCTGGGAAAAGTAAAAGAAATGAGAAGGAGCACTGGGAATGAAGCGAGGGTAATTTCAGGGGAAAACAGAATAAAGCAATATCCTTTCTGAGTCGTTATCCATCATGTTTTGTTTTTGCTCACAAGCAATGAGAGAAAAATGCTACGCTTGTTCATATTATGGGAAGAAAAGGTGTCAAATACAAATCAAAGTCTTTCTACAACTTTGTCACAACACTTCTTTCAGTCACCTTTTTTCCCCGCCCCTCTTTATTTGCATAATATTTTTACTCCATCAGACTTATGGAAAAGCCTTGAAAGTTTGTTTCCTTCCTTCCTTCCTTCCTTCCTTCCTTCCTTCCTTCCTTCCTTCCTAAACTTTTGCCAAACCAATGTGTCTTGACACTGAGGGAAATTAGTCCTTGCTTAAAGGCAACTAAAGTCAGAGAGTGGGCCCATTCAGAAGACATCTTAAACCATGGCTTTAACCATGGTGGATAAGGCTTTTTTTTTCTTTTTGCTTTATTCACCATGGTTAAAGTCATGGTTTAAAATGTCTTCTGTACACAGCCTGGCTTTCTGGCTTAACCACTGTGGTTAAAGCCATGGTTTAAGGTGTCTTCAGAATGGGGCCATTGTAACATTATCTGACTCTTTTCTGAGGAAAAAGTGTAAGCTTTTTAAATTCTGGAGCCCAGTAAAAAACATATAAAAGTCTAAATGACAATCATTATCCCTACAGAATCCATTAAAAGTTGTAATGTGAATGAATCACAGAGTTCTGTGGGACTGCTAGCCCATCAGAATGTTCAGAAATAGCACATTGAAAGTTCTTCTGAGACAGTACTACAGCAGAATATAGCTGGGGTGTACGCATATTTGAATGCTCCCATCATGTTAAAACAAAAGCACATCCCAAATCTCCTAAGCACAGGAAAATATGGTTGCTAGTTTGGAAACCTTCTCTCTGCTATGCTATCTATTGCTGGGCAAGATGTTTTTGACTGGAGGATGTGATCCCCCACCTATGTGTTAAGATGGTACGGCGCCCAGAGGACTATATCTTATAAACATGTAGATTCCCAAATAGAATAATTTAGCAACACCATTGATAGGTTGCATCCTTTGAATAATTTCTTGGTCCTGACAGAAGCGAGTTTGACATTTATAGAGAATGACATCCTCTATTAAATTTGCATGCAGGGCAGGTAGTACAAACTTACTTACCCTTGAGAAATAACCTATAGAACCAAGAAAGTAGTTTAGCCTTTTATTCACAGAGAGCCAAATACTTTATTCACCTTCATCCCCATAAGGCACAACTGGATGGATTTGAGCAGAAAGGAATTATTCATATGCATACAACGTAGCCAATACTTGCAAGTGTCATACATTCTTGGGCAGTCTTTCCTGGCCTGGTGCCCTCCAGATACATTGGCCATGCTGGCTGAGAATGGTGGGGATTTGTCTGGATTGGTTTTCCATTTGTCCATATAGCAGAAGGAGACCATGGGCATCCATGCATGGGGGTCACTATATCTTTCATTCCATGTGTGGCCAGCTCTACTAATTCCATTGAGCAAATAGCCTCCACTGCTTATGCAATGGAGATTTACCACTTTCAGCAGGAAGCCCCCAAATGAGCAGAAATGCTCATTTCTGGAAGGGGGGCAGTTAGTGCGATGCTCCCTTATACGAGCTCTGCTGTCCTGCCCCATTCTAGAAATAAGCATTTCTGGTTGATTCAGGTTGTCCCCAGGAATGCTAAATTGCCGTTGCGCAAGCAGTGGGGCCTGCCTGCACAAATGCCTTACGCCCACGCCTGGCTTGCCTGAGAATGGGGAGGCCAATGCAGGTGGGGGTGGAGAGATGAGGTGTGGAGGTGCGCTATTGGCAGCTTCCACATGGTGCCACTGAGGAAGGGAGGGATTCGGCACCCTTTTAGCCCCTGCCTCATTTCTCTTCAATGTATGGCTCCCTCTCTTCCTTCCTCCCTGTAGACCAAGTGGGCTTGCTGGTCATCCTTTTGGAGGCCGAGTAGGATTTTTTGGCTCATAACCTCTTTGTCTGGGTTGTGAATTTTTTCACCTTACACTGTAAGGCAGGTAGGAGTAATAATTTGATGTGCTCTGTTTAATTGTTTTGGTCACATTTGGCTGGTAGGCAGGTATGTGCGGGCATCTTGAGCAGGATTAGGGTTGGTGAGCATTCAGAGGCACTGTGGTGGTGAAGGGTAATGCCTGTGGCTTCCAGCTAGGAGTTTTGCAGCCCCAGCTGGTAAGATAAGGCCAACCTTCCTCACCCACTCAGGCTTTTGTGGCCCAAGGGGAAGTGACACTGGAAGACCTCCCTACCCCAAAAGGGGTGAGCCTGGGAGATGGTGTTCTTACAGGCGCCATTTTACAGGCTGTGAATGTCTCGCCTGATTTGAACTATGCCATGATACCAGTCCAGGAAGGATGCCTGCTTAGGCCTTCCCCCACTTTGCAGATCTTTTAATAAATGTGGCCCTATTATTTCCATATTTGTGTCTCATCTTGTTATTTCCCACCCTCCATATGCCTGCAACAGAATTGGCAGGACCAGCTACACACATCTGGTCTAGGGCAGTATCCAATGAGATACTGCCACCTATAATTGTGCACCATTTGTGCAGTTGTTTCCCCATTCTAAATGGTTGCAATGCCCCTGTTATGGCTTAGCTACTGGCAGTAAGACTGTTAAGCTACAACAGGGTGGTGTTTGGGATATTTGTAGCTTTACCCCCTTTTGCCTCCAGTCCTGCCTTCCACTGGAATGTAGCTCCTAAGAGCTTCTCCAAAATGGAATTTGGCCCTTGAGGTGAAAGAGCTTCTGCACTCCTGTAGTGGGAGCTGAACCCTCCACATGGATGGCCGACATGCATGAGCCCAATTCACACAAACTCTCCCTCTCTAGGGCTGGAACAATCAAACAAACTGGGCCTCCATTCAATCATCCATTTCCATGGAGGCATCAGCTGTCACAGATGTCTATCATGTGGAATTTGAATCACTTGTGCTGCTTCTTTCCCAGCTGTCAGCTAATCCCAGCTGAACATACGCTCTGATATGGTTTTAGCTAGACAATGGAATGGACCAGACCAATGACATATCAATAAGCCCTTCTGGGTTAGTAGTATGTAGTTTTGTTTTGTTTTTCTGTTTACCATGCTGTGTCAGACTCCAAGAAGAAAGAATTGGTCCATCAGTTCCTAATGCTATATAATCTGTAGTTCCACTGCTAAATAGTTAAACCATTCCAACCTCAGACAGCTTGAGAAGAAGAAGAAGAAGAAGAAGAAGAAGAAGAAGAAGAAGAAGAAGAAGAAGAAGAAGAAGAAGAAGAAGAAGAAGAAGACACAGACACCTAGGAATTAATTCAGAAAGGAGCTGTTGGCCTCTGGATGGATGGATGAGTGGGTGGTGAGGGAGCTGAGCTAAAACTGTTCGAGTTTTTCAAAATATTTCTGGTGCACATTTTCAGCAGTCCCAAAAATTTACTTCTTCTTCTGACATACACAAAAATGATACACCTTACAAAAATGTTTGCCTACTGATTTAACCTGCCTTCAGTTGTTTTCATATGCCATCAGTAACCTTGTCATGAAGCCAGACCTGATTCGCTATGTAGTGTCCTGATACCATTCTGTTTGCTGTGCATTCATGTTTCGATAGGGTAACCCCTGTGGCTAATTCAGGAGGGAGGAGGAAGAAGCAACAGAGGGAGGGGAAACGGTGCCTCCAAAGGTTACAATTTTAGCATTCAGGAGGACAATGTAGCAGCCATGCTATCTGTCCAAACCTAAATTGTCTGTCTGCAATTATTTCCCTTTAAAGTGAGTGAACGTGTTTGCCAAAGGAGGCAGTCTGAAAATTTTAGAAGCACAGGCACTCACATACTGTTTCTGCAGCACATTTGTTGAAAAATGTATAGAATCTACGCCAAAAACAGTCACACAAAACAAACCCTGGCTTCTCCCTCTGTTCTCCACCCCGAGCTCCAATAAAAGAAAGGCTCATTCCCCGCCCCCTCCTCTGCCTCAAAAGCACACCCCTGGAAATAACATCTAAGATGTTCTTAGGAAACTGTATGAATCAGCAGATTGGTAATGGGGTATGGAACATAGCTCAGCAGCAGAGACAGAATGCAGAATAATTGCAATAAGAAAGCTTTCTGGAAGGATATGCTCTGTGTAACAATAGTTTCCTTGCGGGTGTCATTTGAGTTGAAATTATTCATATAACAACCACGTTTACTCAGCTTTGCTATTGCTATCCTTTTTCTTAAAGAAAATCCCCCCTTAAATGACAAATCAGCGGGCGGGTGGAGAATGGAGGGGCTAGCATGGTAACTTGTGGGGGGGAATTATCAAGAACTGGATGGACCCACACTTTTTTAATTCTGCTAGGAACATTATTATTATTAGTAGTAGTAGTAGTGGTGGTGGTGATGATGGTGGTATATTTAAATTTTTTATTTATTTCATTTCTATACCACCCCCTAGCTGAAGCTCTCTGGGCAGTTTAGAACATGTCCTAAACATTCAAATTAGAACATAATAAAAATAGTCTAAAGTTTTGAAGACAGAAAAAAATAAAACAACGTTAACAGCTAAAAAGCATTATGTCATCAAGCCCTTGATGTAGCGTTGATCCCATGGGGATGATGAGAAATAAAATGGTGGCCACCTGCCCCTGGCTGCAGGAGGAGGGATCCACTTCTGATGCTTTGTGAAACAGGTGGCAGTGATGAAAGACTGTAAGACAGGAGGGTGTTTTTGTGCTTACTTTTCCCCCCTCCTAGCCCCCATCAATTCAACCCAGATGTTCTCACCTGATAACTTTTAGTTTGGCATTAGCCCACCTCTGCTCTTGCCACCTGGCTAGAACTGCACCACCACCACCACCACCACCAGATAGGTTGTCAAGCAGTTGGCAGTCTGATACATGTAGGGATGTATAAAAAAATCAGTTCAGTGTGTGTGTTTTTAAAAGAATTTACCCAGTTTGCCCCTCCCAGCCCTGCACCTGGACTCAAATGCAATCTGCAGTCAAAGTCTGTACATTTCTGGGTTTACTGTGCAATTTGTGGATGTGTGCAGGACCGCCAGAAGGGACAATTAAACCCATCCTCTTCTGTAGCCTCCATGATTATAAGAGTCCATCAGTAAATGCAGGGAGCTTTTATTTGTAAGTTTTAATGGTGGTCACCTGTACTCTGTGGGGGTGCACCATTTTCATTTTTAAATTTTATGTTGGGGGCACTGTCAGAATGACATTAATTAATGTTCTCCTTGAAAAATTAGGCAAAGCAGATTAGGGCCACATCTAGACCTAAGATTTATCCTGGGATCATCCAGGGTTCGCCCCTGCCTGAGCACTGGATCCCCTGTGTGTCACCTAGATGAACAGGGCCCGATCTACACCAAGCAGGATATAACACTTTAAAAACGTTTTGAAAACAGTATATGGAATGTGTCCTGGGCCTGAACAGTTGTCATAACCATTATAAACTGTTATAAGCAGTAGTGTAGATCCTGCCTAGGTTTGACCCCAGGACGATCCAGGGATAAACCTTAGGTCTAGCTATGGCCTATGTCAGCCAACTACTTGAAGAAACACTACACTGGGCCTATGAGTTTCCTCCTTCAACCTGAACTTTGATGGGATTTACTCCCAAGATGCTGAACCCTATCCCCCAAATGGATCCTTTAGACTTCTGGTTGGTTGTAACTAAAACCCAGAATGGAATCTAACCCCCACATACTGAAATTGGAGCCACCAGCCTCCCCTGCTTAAGAGATGGCTGAACCTTGAATGACAACTAAAGCTGAGCCAAAATTTCCCAGAAGAAAGTCCCCTCAGAAAAGCTTTGAGATGTTTCCTTACTTATCCATCGTAGAAATAAAGGACAGTTTGAAGAATTTTCTCCAAATGTACTTCACCATTTTTGGTAATGGCCACCTCTACAAAAATAAAGTTTTTTTTTAAATGCCCTGGAATGTTCCTAAATACAAAGCACTGTGGAGGATGCAAAATGGAGGGGAGGCCAGCTGCCAGTACAGTTGATACTGTTGTCACTGTACAACAAACAAATAAAAAACTAAAACCCCTAAGAAAAAATAAAGAAACTGTGTTACCACCTCTATCAACGTTGAGTGCTACCTGTGAAAAGCTGCTGGATAATTTTTTCACCCACTGGAGAAATTTAGGGAATTTGTCCCCCCGATTTCTCTGGCCACAAATAGGGTGGAGGGTATCAAGAGTCCATTTGTGCACAGCTCTAGAAAATATCACCCCAAAGTCAAAGGAATTGGACACAGAATATGGACTCAATTCTTCTCGAGAGATCTCTCTGTATCAAGGAAGTTTTTGCTTCTGCTACACAATCCATTTTTTGCTCTTTGATTAGTGAGAGAAATCCAGTTTCTGATGCTCTTAGAGGAAAGCATATTTCATGAGGTACTAAATTCACTGGGGATGGGTCTGAGGACAGTAATAAAAAATCAAAACCATTCCATCAATGAAAAGGCAAATAGAGCATTTCAGGGGAACATCCGAAGACTGTCCTCTGCTCCAAAGGTATGTATGTTATACAGAGAATTTCCATTTTGATATCTTGATCTGCAGTGCGATAAAGGTCACATCCACAATAAATAAGGTTCATTTCCTGGAACACATATTGTGGATGCCCTGTGCGGAAGGAAAGTTTATTATGCACCATCTCCCTCCCAGTGCCAAGAGAGAGAGAGAGAGAGAGAGACATATCCAGCAAAGAAAGGAATTTCAAGTAACATCAAGGAGGAGACTGACAGGACGTGTCATGGCTAGGCATGAAGGCAATAAACTAGAGAACATCAAAATTGAAATATAATCAAAAGCTGTCAGACTAATGCTAGCATCCAGAAAATGCCAGTCGGCTGAAAACTGAGGGGATTTCTGTAGGAAGTTACTAATTCCAGTGAGATCTTCAATGACTGAGGACTGGCAGCATTAACTCTTGAGCCACTGGTAGAATTTTTTATATCTGAGGCGAAGCTTGAGAAGGAAAATGCATGTCGACACTTATGAGGTACTTAGATTGCTTGGTGCTAGAGTCAAGAAGGTGTAACCAGGGGTCCCCAAGCTTTCTGAACCCATGGGCACATTTTGAAATTTGAGAAACTGCAGTAAATAAAAAGGGAAGATTGCTGAAGAAGAAAGAAAGCTGATAAGTCAGGGAGCCATTGGATATTTAGAGTGGCTAGGCTCCTGCAGGTTCAATGTGTCTGTGGCCTTGGCTAAAACCACATCATAAATAGCTTCATAGCACCAGTTCTATCAATACTTTGCTTGAACGATCATGATTGGCTTTCCAGTAGAATCATTGATCCCATCACTCCATGGATGACTACAGAGGGATTTCGATAGTTCTGCATTGATAAGTCTCTCCCAGAAGAGGTCTGTTTCTCTCCAAATGTTCTTGCATTGGAACAAAAAAATATACAGAGCTCTGCATGTCACCTCATGAATGCTACATCTTAGCAGGCTAAGAAATGATGAGAGATGCTGTTGCATATTCTGAATGGCTGCAGAGCATCTTTGCACATGAATGGCTTGCATAGTTCTCTGCTGTTTATATATTAAATAGAACAGGAATTCTTTTCCTGGCCTTTGCTAACATTGAACTGTGTAATTGGGATGGAGGGAGATAGTGACCAAAGTGCTGGTAAGTAGACTTGGCTGGAATTTAGCTGGAAGCAATTGAATGAGAAAATTGAACTTTCCTACTGTGTGTGAAAGTCCAGAAGGAATACCCATCATAATTCAAAAGTACTCAGCTTCCCTCTTCTCTAAGACAGGGAATAAGGGTCAGAGGCATCTCATCTTGAGCTGGCACAGACAATCCTCAGCTGACGCAAACTTGAGGCTGGTTTGTACATGTTTTACTTAGCACTCTTCTGCCCTGTCCCACACTTACAGAATGGTGTGGGAATCAGGAAGTGGATTGAAAGAGGACACTTTTCTTAAAACAAAAGCTTCATCTCAATGTACCATTGGAGTAAAGAGATGATATGTAGAAGAATTGGGAAGAAATTACTCTTCTTTTCTTTTTTAAAGCTCTCTGAAAAGTGTTTCCATTGTTTTGATGCTATTGTTAACGTTATTGGAAGGTTTTCAGTTAAACAAGAAGCCTGAGCTTGTCTTTTCCCACCCCTCTATCTGGACTGTAAAGTAGGAGTCAGCTTTTTCAGATAATAATAATTTATATTATTATTATTGTTATTGTTATTGTTATTATTATTATGTTTCTCTCAAATTAACTAGTTATTTCACACCTCTATGGGCATCTCTTGTTTTCTCTGCACTTCATTTTTCTAGATCTCTGAGAGTTGAATGTATGAACTGACTTCATAGAAAAGGACTGAGTTTGAGGTGATATGGAAGTTCTACCCATAGGGTAACTCATGTGGTAACTCATGTAACTTCACGCATAGGATCTGTATCCAATGGCATCACATTCTGGAATGTCAAATAGCTCTAGCAGAACTCTGCTGAATCTTTCTACTATGCAAGTGGTTGTGCATTATACTTCACAAACGGTTATGGAAGTGTAATGCACAGCTGGTTTCACAACCATTGCACGACTGTGCATGCACAAACATACCTTTATTTGGAGTCTCCTCTGGTGAATAGTTCAGAACCTAGTTTCTTCTAGCATAATGTCATTTGTGCTAATGGAATGACACAGTTGGATACTGCCCATTGAGTTGGAAGGGACCTCTGGTTCAATGACCCTGCTAAGGCAGGAAAACCACTGCTACAGCATCCCTGATAGGTGGCCATCCAGCCAGTCTGGTCATCTGGAAGTCAATTGATGTTGCAGCTATGTAGACAGAGGTGTGCATGTGTGAACCACACATGGAGTAAGAAACAAATTAACACATTTAGTGTGTGATGCAGCTTTTACTGCACTATACCATTTCAGATTGTAGAGGGAGCTGCATGTTGAATGCTCTCTCTCTCTCTCTCTCTCTCTCTCTCTCTCTCTGTGTGTGTGTGTGTGTGTGTGTGTGTTTATATATAATCTCCATACATATAGAAAACTTCTGCATCTGGAAAAGGACTTCTGGTAATGGACTTTACTTTAGACAGGATGATATAATGGTTTTATGTGTGCATGAAGTTTTCCACATATGGAGTATGAGATCTGAAATAGTACAGCCCAGCATATGCTGTATTTATTTTACATATATATATTTTTTTATTTTTTAAAGAAAAAAATCTGATTTTCATTCAAATGAAATGCAAAGCAGCTAGTGGCCAAATACACACACATCACAACGTAATAAATGAAGCAGCAATGAAGCTCAACTCCTGGGCAGCAGAAATAGGATCACAAAAATCAGAACTGAAAATCAGAATAAGCAGCCAACATCAAAGATGTCAAGGAATGCCTCTGTGTGTGTGTGTGTGTGTGTGTGTGTGTGTGTGTGTGTGTGTGTGTGTGCACGTGCGTGTGTGTGTGTGTGTGTGTTGGACAAATTTGCTTGTGCTCTATAAATGTGCAAGGGAGACAGAAACTGTTGTACAGAACCAACAGTAGTTGTGTTTGTGTAGAAATTATTTTTAATAACCAAACAACAGAGCTGTCGATAACAGCACATTCCTATACACATCTACTCAGCAATATGTCCTATTGATTTCAATGGGGCTTACTCCCATGTTAATGGGTATAGGATGAGAGCCTAGTTGAACAGATTTCTAAACAGTGATTGGACAGTGGATTGTGACACTGAGGCCATAGCTAGACCTAAGGTTTATCCCAGGATCATCCAGGGTTCGTCCCTGCCTGAGTGCTGGATGCCCTGTGTTGCACTTAGATGAACAGGTTTGACCCCACGACAATCCTGGGATAAACCTTAGGTCTAGCTACGGCCTGAATATCTGGATTAGTGATATATGAGAGTTTTGTTGCTGCAAGCCTGCCCTGTTTGCAACCCTAAATGCGAGCAGTAGAAGACATCTACCAGATACATTAGCAAATTCTCAAACATGTGTGCACATCAATTTGCACAAACTTTCCTGTTCAACTTTGCACAACATAAAAAATACACATATTTTAAAGTCACCCACGCTTGAGCTGTTCAGTTTGAACAAAAGGAACAGCAAGCGCAAAGATGAGCGCAAATCATGGAGAGACAAACAGCAAGCTGATGTTTGGAGGATCTTGGGCCATAGCTAGACCTAAGGTTTATCCCTGGATCGTCCAGGGGTCAAACCTATTCATCTAGGTGACATACAGGGGATCCAGTGCTCAGGCAGGGGTGAACCCTGGATGATCCCAGGATAAACCTTGGGTCTAGCTGTGGCCTTGGTGAGCTCAAACTTCACTGGTTCACCCATCCCCACCCTGGATCACATACAAGAAGTATATGGTCAATTTTGAAGCACAGGCACTCGTGATGACAGCCCCCATAGCCACACAGCCCAAGAAAAGCCTGAAATGCAGGCAGCTATGTTGATATACAGTATATTGACAAACTCATTCCACCAAGAGTGGGTCTTTCATAAAGTTATTGGATCTTAATTGCCCATTCAAGACCAAGACAGGATCTACATTACTGCTTTGAAATGGTTTATAACAGTAGTGACAACTGTTGGGGCCCAGGAACCACACCACATACAGTTTTCAAACCATTTTCAAAGGGTCATATCCTGCTTGGTGTAGAATTGGCACAACACACCCAAAGTATTTTTCTATTACAACAGGGACCAATACATTATTGTTGGGGTGAAACTCACACACCCCAACCCTAGTTATGCTCAGAGTGAACAGGGAATTCTGGCGGTTGTCAGATAATGACAGAGACCCTGCTAATAAACAAGTTTTGGCACTGTCTTCCAGTTAACCTTGGTTCTACTATACCTTGGCATGCTACATCTGTGTAGAAACATCAATGAAAAAAAAGGAAGTGCATCCCAAAACTTAACACAGATTTGCACAACATTTGCATCTGCTAATTTATTTGCATGGATGCACATTTGGAAATCATTGCTATAAATTTAAATGGAAATACAATACAGTTTACCATAGTGGAGAAGACTGATGAGGTGACCAGTCTTCAGACTAGTTGCTAACAGTTGATGGTCAACTTCAAGGCTGCTTCTCTGCCTTTTTGTATTTCTGCATCTTTGAACCAGACTTAGGCCTCATCTACACCAAGTACATATTGCACTATGAAAACGGTATATAAAAGGCAGGAGCCACACTACTGCTTTATAGTGGTATTAAAGTGCATTGACAACTGTTGGGGCCCATTGACACATATTATATACCACTTCCATACCGATATTACTTGCTTGGTGTAGCTCCTGCCTTTTATATACCACTTTCATAGTGAAATATCCTGCTTGGTGTAGATGAGGCCTTAGACTGGACAGACTTTCAAACATAGGACTGTCCTTTGCAAAGTGAAACATATGGTCAGCTTACAACTGTGATTCTGATTCAGTCTTTCCATTTGAAGTACTGGTGGACATGATTCATACAATAAGGCAGGGGTAAGCCTTATCTCCCTGTCCTGGGCTGATTTTGCATGTCCAGTGCTCTGGCTGCTGCACATATTGTCACAGTGGTACTGGTAAAAAAAAGTTTGAAGTTGCCAGAAAGCAAGGTGTACAGAGAGCATCCACCTTGTTCAGAAGCAGAATTGTGCTCCTGGGAGTGTGTTTCTGCTTATAAAGAAGGTGTATTCTCCCCACACACTTTGTTTGCCTGCAAAATTGAGTGACGAGGAGATTGCCACCAACATTGAGTGGGGTGGGGGAAGGTAGATTGGCAGTGACATTTTCAGTAGGGCTGCAAAGTAAAGCCCCCAGTGGGACCTGAGGGGGAGAATGTGGCCTCCCCATCCTCCCAAAAGTTGCCCAGCCATGCCATGGGGCTAATGCTTGTACACCTTCCCTTGATGGTGTTCTCTCAAGTACAGAACAGGGCAAATCCAAAAGAAGTTATGCAATAGAAACAGGCTAGGCCTTCCATGTTAAGTCCCTAACGGAAAACATCTTCCTGTCCTAGGCTATCAAATATTTAAAAGCACCTGACCTTCCTAATTTGCATCAGGCTTTGAAGTATTCCAAGGCATTCCCTAGTATTTGTCAGCCTGGCTTTACAAGTTACTTTTATACAGGTGCTTCCTTTATAGAGAGACTTCATGTTTGTTTATTTCTATAGCTGCTGAGATGCCTCAGAGAGGAAAAGAGAGAAAGGGGGAGCCCTCCTGTCAGCCGAGTTCTGTCTCCAGTACCCATGCCATGCCAACTTCAGACTGAATACTTAATCATGTTTTCTTTTTTTAAAGTTTGAGAACATGGCTAAGAATACAGCTGATCAAACATGGAATATAACATAGTTCTTCAGGTTCTTTTCCCCCTAGTCTTTGAACTATGAAGGGAAAAAGAAAGAAGATACTCCTTAATCTTTCTGTTTATCTTCAGAAAAGCAGATAAGGAGAATTTTCTCTTTGCTGTGGACTTTCCAACAGACTGTAAAAACTCTTAGTTTCTTTTTTCCAGGAAAAGGAGCTGCTCCTACTGTTTCAGATCTTCTCCCAACTTTCCCTTTCTGTGGGAATAGGCCCTGACACAGATGTAAGATAAAATAAACTGGTTGGATTTTGCAGCTGAATTGGGCCTACCCGGTCATGCAAAAAAGGCTCCCATTCCTCTAGCATCCAATCCCTACAATAGGGAACCTTTTGTCAATTCTTCTGTGCCCCATCAACACAAAAGGGTGGATCCAATCTTCTCATGAGGAGAGCTCCTCTCATAAATGGGACTTCTCATGTGAAGGGACTTCCCCATACTCTTCCCTCCAATGCAGTCCCCTGTGTGCACCCCAAATCTGCTCCTGATGGTCCCCCCAACAGTCCAAATAAGATTGGGGGGAACATGAGGGGTCAGGGGGTAATCCATTCCACCAGTGGTTTCTATGCACTGGTAGAATGACACCATTGGCTAGAAACCTAATATTAGGGTGACCATATGGAAAGGAGGACAGGGCTCCTGTGTCTTTAACAGCTGTGATGAAGAGGGAATTTCAACAGGTGCTGCATGCATACAGATGACACCTGCTGAAATAATAATAATAATAATAATAATAATAATAATAATAATAATTTGTTACCCACCTCTCCCTCTGGATTGAGGCAGGCTACAAAACAAATGAAAACACCATAAAATACATATAACTAATTAAAACATTTAAAACTAATACATTATTAAAAGCAGAACATTATTAAAAAGGCATCCTAAAATAATAATAATAATAATAATAATAATAATAATAATAAATATTTATTTATTTGTTACCCGCCTCTCCCTCTGAAACTCTCCCCATGGCCTGAGTTCGATCCCAACGGAAGCTGGTTTCAGGCAGCCAGCTCAGGTCGACTCAGCCTTCCATCCTCCCAAGGTCGGTAAAATGAGTACCCAGTTAGCTGGGGGGAAGGTAATAACGGCTGGGGAAGGCAACGGCAAACCAGCCCACTATAATGCCTGCCAAGAAAACGTCAGCGAAAGCTGGCATCCCTGCAAGAGTCAGTAATGACTCAGTGCTTGCACAAGAGGTTCCTTTCCTTCTACCTCTTTATCACAACTGCTAAAGATATAGGACCCCTGGCCTCCTTTTCATATCGTCACCCTACCTAACATTCCTTGGAGAAATATATGTAACTTTTCCAGGTTTGTGAAACTGAAACTTCTCATGGAGATATGCTGTTAGAGAAGGATTCAGAAGGATGTGACATCACACACTGAAGCCATGTCACATTGCTTCACAGAAATAGCTAGATTGGGAATGTATGATTTGGGGGTATCAAAGGCTGAAATTCTAGCAAACAGAAAGATTATTGGTGTCCCACTGGGATGTTTTTACTTGATGGGGACATTTATTACAGTAAAAAGAATAAGAGGTAGCACTTCTAATTCAGTACCACAAACTGTTGTTTTTATGCTTTTGATGGTTTTAAATTTTGTATACTTTTTAATGTTCATTGCTTTTAACTTTTGTAAACCACCCAGAGAGCTTCGGCTATGGGGTGGTATATAAATGTAATAAATAAATAAATAAACAAACAAACATTGCTGAATAAAATGGTATTCAAACCCAGACTTTTAAGCCCTGGGCCTGGATGGACACATCTGTCAGTTTTGGTTTCTTGCACATTCAGGTTGTGATAAAATTAGGGTGACCATATGAAAAGGAGGACCGGGCTCCTGTATCTTTTCAGTAGCTGTCATTTGTATATATATATATGGGGAACCTGGTGAAATTTCCTCTTCATCACAACAGTTAAAGCTGCAGGTGCCCTGCCCTCTTTTAAATCTGGTCACTCTAGTATAGCTCCTGAAGCTATAACTGTTGTGATGAAGAGGGAATTTCACCAGGTTCTCCATATATACAAATGACATCTGCTGAAATTCCCTTTTCTATGCAACTGTTAAAGATACGGGAGCCCTGTCCTCCTTTTCATATGGTCACCCTAGATAAAATAAATAAATCTCTTTCCATCCTGTTAATGAAGAAATTTACGAAGTTGGGTAAGTTCTTATTTTTAAAAAAATGGATCCAATGTCATCCCTACCAGGAAGTTTTCCTGTGGCCCTAGTTTGGATATCAAAGGTACAAAGCAGTTCTTTGGAACTGAAGACATGCCCAATGGGATTTACAACTAAGAATTGACATACCCAGTGAGTTTAAAACTAAGTTTAAATCCCCTGCACTTGCCACTAACTAAAGAGATAAAGTAATACTCAGGAGTTAGTATCTTATATGATTACATCAGTGAGGATACTGTATGCCAAACATTGAACTGGTTGAACGCCATCTATTTAAAAGTGGGAAATTAGTTATTGGAATATGCTGCTACATCCAAACTATCAAACTATATTACAATCAAAGAATGCAGGCTGAATATGAATGATTTCTTTCCCCCTTAAACTCTGATCTAGTTTTCTGAATTATTGGCAAAATAAGAATAAATGTGGTTTTGATATTCTTCATGTTTACAGACTATGTTAAACAAGTAATTTATTATACCTTTCTTGAAAATATTTAAATCCCACTAGACATTGTTAGCAAACATGTTATAGAACATTCTGTTCTTCTAAACTTCCATTTAAACCTCTGTTTAAAATGATAAGGCATCAAGGATAAAAAAACCAAAAACGTTTTGCAATGCCTGTGCTTGGTACATAGTTTGAAGTCTCTTAAAATTGAGTTATGAAAGGGGGTAGAATTGAATCACGCAGAATGGATGTGCCAATCCATCTGTGCCTTCTGCTTTAATACATGCAAGTGAATATATCTTTTAGCAGAAAGTGGAGGGAAAACTCACTAAAACAAACACAGCATAAATTCGGCAACACGGACTTTAAAGTCTGTTTAGTGGTGGAGAGGAATGGAAGCAATGCAACTGAACCAAATGTTGAGCTCCTGCCAACATGTTTTTGAAAGCAGAAGCCACGGATGAGATGCTGGCAGAAGAACGTCCGCTAAGCTCTACCACTTAGGCAGAAGCTTTTCTATGCAGCCCAATCTTTCACAGATTTGGCCAAATTACTGCAGTTCTAATCAGTGGTTTCAACCAGGAGTTTACGCTGTTGGGCTTGCATTGGCCCCAACTCGGGATAGCATTGGTAGGGTTCTTCTACACCAAATTAACATCCTATGAAAATTCTAATTAGTGATGCACCACTTAGGACTAAATGGCCTAATGGATGGTGGCAATTATTGCAAGGGTTCAGTCTCCAAACTCTGGCTCAGATCAAAATGAATCTCTGGTACATGGTGACCAGATCATGGGATGTGGCTATGGGAAACCCACAAGAGAAACTCAAAGGCACCAATCAGAGAGGGCAGTGTCGGGTGCTGCAGGGGTGGAATCAGGAACCCTGTGGATCAGGAACGTTTTCTCTGCTCCCTGTGCAAGCAAGGACTGCTGGTTACAATTTCATCCAAAAGCAATGGCAGCCGGTGGCTCTGATTTCAGTGGGGTGATGAGTCCACTCTGGGTTTCAGCCAGAACTCTGAAGGAGCTATCCAGGCTGCTTTGCACGTCAGATAGCTCCTTTAGAGTTTGGACAGGTTCTGATTCACTGCCCCACTGACACTGAAGCCACCAGGCTCCACTGTCTGTACAATATCTTCAACCTTGCTAGTAATCTTTCTCCCTTCCCACCCCACACAACTTCTTTTGTTTTACTCCCTCCACTGAAACCTGAAATTGGACTCATGGACCTGGTTCGCTTGATTACCGCAGCCCACGGTGGCTTATGCAAATCCTCCCCATTCTGTAAATCCTGCTCTCTGTGTGCTTTTACATGTTTTAGTCTATGGAAATAAATGTACATTTTGGCCCATTTTTTTTTAATTTACATATTTTTCCATGACTAAATTTGCGTAAAACTCCAGAAAGTGGAGTGGGGAGAGAAGCAACCCTGGTCCACAACTGTTCTGTTGTGGAATCCACAGGCTGGATTCATAGAAATCCAAATTTATTTGATTCTGGTGAGGATTTCTCTGACATCCCTAACTACAACTCCCATCATTCCCAGACAGCAGGACCAATGCTGGGTGTTGCAGCCCAAAACTTCTGGAAAGGTCATGCTGGGGAAGGCTGCAATAGAGCCTTCCCTTGTCATGAGCATGGTGGCCGTGTGCCCTATTTTACAGAGGAAAGACCTCCTTTTGAAAAACTGTCATGTCCCAGTCTGATTTAAAGGTAAAGAACCATGAGAAGGGGGCAGGGGCCCTGAATTTTCTCATAAACAGCTAAGACCCCAACAGCAGACTGAACAGGCTGGCACATAGGTTAACTGGTCAGAGTTTTCTCCACTATGAAATTGTATTTCTATTTAAATAATAATGATGAATATGATGTTACAATAATTTCTAAATTTGCATTTATTTTTGCAAATTAGCATATTCTAATTTTATGCAAATCTCTGTCTTCTTTTCTCATTATTGATACATATGTGGCCACCCTAAATTAAAGGTATGCAAAAAAAAAATTCCCCTACACACACATTCACTTTTGTGGGGTTATTCACCTTAGGGTTGCAGCCTAAAATTGTTTTTCCCCTGTCCAGTATGCTGAGCATCCTGTATTCATCAGTAGTTTATTCATTAGGCCAAAACGTTTGTGCTGAGTAAACGACAACACAAAAAAATCAGATTAAAAAGAAAATCTTCGCTTTTTTTTTCTAAATGACATTTCCATTTCCTTAGCTAATATGTTTCCTTACCTATGTGCATATTGAGTTTCTCGGCGTCTTTTATTTTTGCTTTCTTTGAGTTGAAAAGCAACTGTCTATTAAGCAGCTAACTGGAAATCTGGATCTCAAAAGTGGTTTTACTGTTAAATGGCTCCAAGTTTCATTGGCCAAGTCATTCTGTAAACTCACAAGTGGCTTTGTAGCATTTTAATTTTTTTTCTGAGCTATTCCATTTAGTAATGCTTGCTGAAAACACAGTATTAGTATGCCAATGCAAGGTTGACTTCGACAGCTTTATTATTATTATTTTTAAAAAAGTAATGTCTGTCCCACTGCAGTGCACACAGATTTTGAGAACCAAAAAATAATAAAAAAATGTTTCCTCCTTTCTTGACATTACTGACTGCTATGGTACCATGGGGCAGTGTGGACAAAATACCAAATGAGACAGATTGGGATTTAATTACATTCACACATCAATGGTACCTGAAATCATAATACAATGGGATAGTATCCTAATAACCTACAATATCCTGCATTATTCTCTGGATCTTCTCTCCTTTATGGAGGATGTCTTTTATTTCTCTAAATTCCCATATGATCAATTTCTTCAATGGGGTGGGGGTTAAGAAGAGTCACACTGTAGCCTCTTTTGGTTAGTGATCCAACACCTGCCATTAAGGAACAAAAAACACTACTTGTTATAGAGCTGTGCAAAAAGAAAAATGCCCTCTTAAAATTCTCTACCCTATTTGTGGGCAGAGAAATTGGGGCAAATTCACTGAATTTCTCTAAGGGGAGGAAAAAATCTCAACAGAATTTTTTTCCCCCCCAGAGATAGAGCTCACCGTTGGCAGGTTTTGTAGAACAGCTTCAGCGTGTGTAGCCACTGAAAGTGGCGACAACATCCACTGTGTTGGTAGGCTGGCCTCCATTTTGCATCCTCTAAAATGCAGGTGGGGGACAGTGTTGTGTTGTATCTAGTTCCAGGGAAGAGACAGAGCTTGTTCTGAACCTAACATTTCCCAAAAGGTTTCTTCCTCTATGGGAAAAAAAAGATTTTCATTTTTCTGCCTCATTCTCAGGCCATAGCTAGACAGGGCTTTTCCTGGCTGCTCACTTACTCATGAGTAGCCAGGAGAAGCTGCACACTGGGCACAGTGCTCCATAGGAGCGCTGTGCCCATCGGGCCGGGGGCGATTGAATCGCGGGGGGAGAGTGATGGGTCCAAGGGGGAAAGAGCAGACCCGGCAGGAGAGATGGGGGGGGAGAGCGGAGCCGGGGGGGGGGAGATCGTGGCTGGGTTGGTGGTGGAGGGGGCATCGGACATGGCAAGCGGATGGGCGAGTGAGGGGGCGAGCAAGCGGGCGAGCAGGGGGTCGAGCGAGCGGACGGGCAGGCAGACGGGCCGAGCGAGCAGACAAGTGGGGGAGTGAGCAGGGGTGAGCAAGCGAGCGGGGGGCAAGTGGGGGGCATCAGACATTGGGGGAAATAGGGGGCAGAGGGGAGCGGGGAACCCTTTTTTTTTTTTAAACTACCTTTTCGTTGGTGTGCTCCTGTGCACATGGCCCCTTTAACTTTTTGAAAAAAATGGAGGACGCGATGGGGCTTTTCTTTCCCTGTCGCATCTAACATCTGGATAGGCGTGACGGCCCATGCTAATTGTAGCACAGGCTCACCGCGCCTGAAGGCCGGATTCAAAGGAAGGTCTAGCAAGGCCCATATTTTGGGATGTATGCTTTGTTTGTTTCTAGGTAGGTGCAAAAAACAAACAAACAAACAAACATGAGAATTTCTCCAAACGTTTTTTCACAATGGAATGGCTATACAAAGGCAATTTCTTTTCTGTCAAACTGAATGAGAAGCGTTGAAAAAAAATGTGGGGAAACGTTTTGGCAGAGTACTAGATTATTATTGGCCCTCGAGTATGCATAAGGAAGTCATCTCATGTAATCTTGTTCTCAGTGGCAGCTGAAGGCTGTTGTTGTTTTGCAAGCCCTTGGACAAGATACCCTCCCTCCGTGTGAGTCTACCTTCTCATCATCATTGTAATTAGCTGCTATTGTTCTTTCCATCTCCTTCATCATTGCTACTCCTCGCTCGTTTGAGAGTGAGCCAGTGAAAAAATAGGCAGTGGCATCTACTGCTGCTCCTTCTCACCCCACCACTGTCTGGGCCAAAACGTGAGGCAAGTGAACAAGCAGGAGGCAAAAGGAGGAGCAACTCCAGGGGGGCTCCTGTCAGTGCACTCCTACTGGGCCCTTGACAGGTGCCCAACCATACCGACTCTGGACTCCAGCCCTGCCTGTTCTCTGCATTTTCCTTTAATCTATGTGTTCACTGACTGATTAAAAAGCATTAGCCTTGTCGTACGTTTTGTCCGGGGCTGCCCAATGAAAGCCTCCAATTGCTTCACTAGGGCCACAGCTAGACCTAAGGTTTATCCTAGGATCATCCAGGGTTCGCCCCTGCCTGAGCACTGGATCCCTGTGTGTCACCTAGATGAACAGGTTTGACCCCTGGACGATCCAGGGATAAACCTTAGGTCTAGCTATGGCCTTGGTTGCATCCTCTCAAGTGACTTTGGGAAGAGAACATTGGGAGAGGTCAGTTCTATGAAACTGTCTCCATGGTCTCATCTACACCAAGCAGGATATTCCACTATGAAAGCGGTTTATAAAAGGCAAGAGCCACACTACTGCTTTATAGCGGTATTGTAGTGCACTGCAGGATCTACACAACTGCTTTATAGTGGTACTGAAGTGCACTGACTATTGTTGGGTCCATGACACATGTACACCAAGCGAGGTATAACACTATGAAAGTGGGATATGGTGTGTGTCAATAGGCCCCAACAGTTGTCTGTGCACTTCAATACCTCTGTAAAGCAGTAGTGTGGCTCCTGCCTTTTATATACTGCTTTCATACTGCTTTCATAGTGGAATATCCTGCTTGGTGTAGATGAGCCCAAGGTCAGAATCGCAGCCCATCAGAAAAGCCACACAGTCATGCTTAAGCAGTTACCCTGCAGGGGTGGGAGTTAGGGTGGGGGTGACACAATGGGACGTTTTGCAGTGAGAATGCTTGAAAAGTCCTGCTCCAAAATTATGTCAGAGGGCTTCCTCCATTTCATAGGAAGTGTTTTTTGCTGTTGTTCCAAAAAAGAAAAAAGAAAGAGGGCAGGGCTCCTGCAGCTTTAACAGTTGTGATAAAGAGAGGATTTCACCAGGTGCTGCATGCATACAAATGACATCTGCTGAAATTCCTTTTCTATACAACTGTTAAAGGTACAAGAGCCCTGTCCTCCTTTCCCCTCTTCATCACAACAGTTAAAGTTGCAGGAGCCCTGCCCTTTTTTTTGTCACTATATTGAAACAGATCCATTTAGAATGAGCCCAAACACCAGAGGGGATCAAAAGATAAAATCCAGTGTCTGAGCAACACCTAGCCAACCATATTTCTGAACTCCATCCCATTGCTACCTAACTTACGGTGGCCTTTCTGCTTAATATTTGTAGCACTAATATTTATTGAAATAGTACTTCCTTGCCAAAGAACATTAAAAATGCCAAGATATTTTACCTAAGTTCACTCACAGGTTTACACATATCTGAGAAATTCTTTCAGGCCAATTAATTGTGTTGTGTTCCTGCATATAGTTTTTCTGGGGAAGCATTTTAATCATGAGTGAAATAAATGGTGAGGAAACAGGTTCCTGCTCACTCATGAATACAAGACTAGATACATGGATAGAATTTTTAATTCCAGGTGGAAAACCCACAGTATTCTACCATTATTATCTGGTACAATTCCAAGTAAAATTCTACATGAAAATATTGCTACAACTGCAGTATGAAGATTAAATAGGAAAAGCTGTTAAAGGATTTATTGTTATTTCTTTGGTTACTTTGTGCTAACTATTCTAAAATACAGATTAATTGAAGAAGGAATGTAAGTCCCCACATATTTAGGAATGGGCAGGGCCTGTTTGAAAATGTTGCTGCTGGTGCTATCAAAACTGATTTTGCTTGCATCAAAATTCCTGAAATGCAAGGATGTACAGAAACCCTCCTGAGAAAAGTTACTTTCTTGAAAAGCCCTGAGTTTGCCTTTCACCCCACTGGAGGAACCATAGCATTTACTTTGAATTAGAGCTGAGCAGAAATGTTCAACTGGTTCTTTTCCCTCCCAAAATATTCTGGGGTGAGGTGGGGTGGGAGGCAGAATGGAAAAGGATTAAAACTAATTATCCAAGAGAAGGAGGGTTTACCTGCATGAGTGGCACTGACAGTGGCAGCTTTAGAGGGGAAGGTTGTGTTTTTGTTTTTGTTTTTTAAAAAGATACCTTTGTTCCTAGTGAGGCATTGTGGGAGGGAACATGGTAGCCCTGGGCAATTAAAAGTTGGACTGTTGCTACATGCATTGGCAACCACACTAGGTTTTCTAAAAGACCCCCATCCCAAAGCCATTGTCCAGATAATTCTCCCACATAGATCCTGCTTCATATTTGTCATTAACGTAAAGCCCTGCCCTCTTTTGTATCTGGTCACTCTAGCTAAAGAGGGCAGGGCTCATGCAGCTATTACTGTTGTGACGAAAGGGGGATTTCACCACGTGCTGCATGCACACAAATGACACCTGTTGAAATTCCCTTTTCTACACAACTGTTCAAGATACAGGAGCCCTGTCCTCCTTTCCATACGGTCGCCCTAAGTGAAGTAGCTCTCACTGAACAAGTATTGTTTAAGCATGTAATTGACATGGAACTGTCATATAATGTCAGAGTGAAGACTTGGAAATGTAATCATGCCAGTTCTTTTCATTGGATATATCAAAACACATGCTCAGGGTGTTGCCGAAGACAGCTTTAGATTAAAAGGCCTCTGTGGGCTCTAGACCAATGTCGGCTTCAGGTTTCTGAGGAGCTTTAGGCAAGACACTCTGGTGTTACTCCACAATTGAGTACCTTGTATATTTATTGATTTATTACATTTATATACCGCCCCATAGCTGAAGCTCTCTGGGCGGTTTAAAACAGTTAAAAATGCAAGATTGATTGTAGCTAGGAACTGGAAGATTCAAGGGGAATATTCTATTGAAGAATGGTATAAAGAAGTTTGGGATATAGCTATTAATGATAAATTGACTTGTAATATTAAATGGAGAAGAGGTATAGCTAAAACAAATGATTTTGAAGGAATTTGGAAACAGTTCCTAATATTTGTGTTTTCTAAGGGAAGTGGGAAACCACCAGCAGAAGAAAGTATGAGATTTTGGAATCAGGAATGAGATCCCTAGGTGGGGGGTGCACTTTGATTATGTTATTTAGATATGATATCATGTATTCAACATTTATTCAACATTTATGTAGTTGTTATTTTTTTTTCATTGTAATGCTGTATGTTTAAGTATTGTAGAAAATAAAAAAATTAAAATAAAAAAATAAAACAGTTAAAAATGGTAAACATTAAAAAGTATACAATTTTTTTTAAAAAAACCCCACCAGAAACATAAAAACAACAGTATAAAAACTACATCTATGTCGAGATTAGTATGTTTGGGAAGTATTGAATGTTAGAACTGAGTGGGTGTGGTTTATGATGTAATAGGTGGCAGGGGGGAAAGAGTATATAAAGAGAGTGTTGTGAGTTTGAGTGCGTGTGAGGAGAGTTGTTTAGTTGTAGAGTAAGAAGAGTTTGGATTCTAGGGATTTAGGATTGGTGTGAAGAGAGTGAGGTGGTTGGTGTGTGGAGAGTTTAGATCAGGCAGGATTGAAAGTATTATATTTAAATTAGATTTATAAATAATTTATAATTATTTATAAATTATTTATTATATTTAAATTATATAAAAGGTCTTCATCTGGCATCTAAAAGAATATAATATAGGTGCCAAACAAACCTCCTTAGGGAGCTCATTCCACAGCCGGGGTGCCACAGCAGAGAAGGCCCTCCTCCTGGTAGCCAACTGCCTCACTTCCTTTGGCAGGGGCTTGCAGAGAAGGACCCCTGAGGATGACCTTAGGGTCTGGGCAGGTGCATATGGGAGGAGGTGTTCCTTCAGACAGCCTGGCCCCAAGCCATTTAGGGTTTAAAATGTTAATACCAGCACTTTGAATCGGGCCCGGATAAGTTGAAATGAGATGGAAGCATTTATGGAAACCTGATTCCTGTTGTCAGCAGATGCTCTAGTTATAATTCTTGAGGTCTGGAGAGAGAAGAAGACTCACACACACAACAGGAATTTTGTTTCTCTAATTTCCATCAACACCTGGTGCTCATGGCAAGAAGTCATAAAAACCTGTTTGTGGGGTGGGGAGAAGTAGCATTTCCATGACAGTGAAATAGACAGCTAAATTATGGCTTCAGATGGTCACATTGATAGTTGAATGGTGGAGTAAAGTATATCCCCAGCTATTTTGGACTTCAACTCTTAGCATGCCTGACTATTAGCCATGCAGCCAACATGGCCAATGGTCAGAGTTGAAGTCTAAAACATTTTATCTACCTTCAGCACACCCCTGCTTTAGACTGTGCATTTTTGGATTTTTTAATTAAAAAAGCCATGTGCAAAACATAGCCTTCTTTCAGATGTTTGTCAATCACACCTTATGTGCATTCAAACAGATCCATTGCCCACTTATCCAAGAACATGCTTGGAAGCATCTTCTTGGTCACATCTGGTTAACTGGAAGCAGCTGTGCTAGAGAGAATGGGACAGGTCTCCTTTAGATGTCAACAGAATCAGCCTCCCTTGAAACCTCCAGGTGGGAAAATGGCCACATTAATTGCTCTGCACATTGTTGGTTTGAAATGGAAATGTCAGGAATTGGTTTCACAGGCATCAACAGCTTTGTGGATTCAGCATGCCAATAGTAACTCATCGAGTTTTGAAGGCAAACTCCTATTTAATAGCAGAGCCAGTGCAGTAGCCTGAAAGAAGATAGAGATGGAAGAATAAAAAAGTAGGTCAGATGAGTAAAAAGTGGTAGGAAGATAGGTGTATGTGTTTTTTTAAACTGACTCTGAATCGCTGCATTATATAAAGTACAATATTTAGTTCAGATTGTGCAAGTTGGCTGCTGCAATTATGTGTCAAGCCTGGTGCCTCCCACCTAAGAAGGAATGAAATTCAAGGGCTGAGGCAAAGAGAAGTTGGGTGAGAAAAGGTCCTGGCAGATTTACTCATCCCTACACAGACCTCATATTATTTAGGATTGCAACCTAAGGGATTCTGGAAGAGACACAGAAAATCAAACAAATATGTAAAGCAAAATATATAGAACAGCCTATATATGAGAACCATAGCTTAAAGGAAGCTTCCCTGTAAATATAAGATATTGAGTGAAAATGCTCTGTATTCATCTCAAAATGGCTCCAAGAGCTACTTCCAAAAATCAGTAATAAGACAATCACTCACCTCGAGCTTAGGATCCAAGGGCCAAAGAGCAACTTATTTATTATTCTTATTGTTATTATTATTGAGTAAAATCAGGGTTCCCAATCTGAATTGAGAGCCTAGCGTAGGGAGAAGGAGGCTTTAAGCCTTTCTCCACCATTGCAACACCAATCCAGATTAGGGGTCCCATACTTACAATATATGTTGCTATTGATCTGTGCATTTCACCCAAAATGTGGGTTTCCACCATAGTCTAAAGGATCAAAATGTGCATTTGTTAATGATTTGCACATTTGGGGGATTTGTGTTTTCACAAGTGAGAAGTTGCGCAAATTCGGGAATGGGGAGAATCAGATTCTGCCAATGAGCAGAAGCAAAAGGCAACTGACAATCCACGAAACACAGATGTAACAGATTTTACAAAATTTGTAGCTCCCTACCCCTAACCTTTGTATATATCACAGGTATTTTTCTGTGAGTATTAGTTATTTCGGGGGATGTACAGATTGCGTAAACTCGGTTCTGTCTGTGTTTTTCAGATTATCAGACGCCTTTCATTCCATTGCCCACCCATCAATGGCATCAGAATTTTTTTTAGTTTCCAAATTTGCCCAAATGTACAAATCCCCCCAAAATGTGAAAATGCATTTCACACTTTAGCCTATGGAGAAAAAGTATGTTTTTGGCCAGGTTTGTGTTTTGTTTTCATTTTGGGGTATTTTAATGAGGACATTTGCACAAAATTTCCAAATGTTGGGAAAACAGTCTGCAGACTCCACCCAATAGGGGAAAATCTGGTCCACTTCAGAATTTGCAGGTTGTATTCATAAAAACAGAACAAATTTGGTTCAGTTGTGGATTTCTGTGATATCCCTATTCATTTCTAACTCTTGTATGCCATCAAGTTACACTTAGGCCTTTGCTAGACCTACCTGAAAGTCCGGTCAGGAGGAGGGGCCAGCCTGCATTGCAGCTAGCGTGGGCTGTCACCCCAGTCTATATGTCAGATGTGATGGGCTAAAGGAAGCCCCATGCACGGCTTCTCCCGGCTACGTGTGAGTAAGCCGCGGAACGGGCTACACCTTCCGTGGTCCCAGGCTCAGCCCAGGACTGCGGAAATACCGGGCTACAAGTGGAGCCCATTACCCCAGGGCAAGGGAGGGTTGACCCCTGCCTAAACCCAGGATCCCCTGTGCGTCATCTGTATGCACAGGGGTGATCCCAGGTATCAGCCCGGGCTAACCCCTCATCTAGCAAAACCCTTAGTTATCTGCAAAGTTTCATAAATCGCCACTTATGCAACATGACACTTATGCAACATGACCTTACTGAAATGCCTCAGCCACTATTTTGCACAAAATGGCAGCTCAGGAAGGGGTAGCTTGTCCCGTTGGGTACTCCTGTGTGTGTCGCAGGTCAGTGAGCAGGATCTGAGGGTGCAGATGTGGAGGAGTCCACCAGATTCCTGGACCCCCTCAGATGCTCATGACATCCCTAGGCATAGGTAAATCATAATCTCTTGGGTTTTTTTGGGGTTCCCCCCCCATCTAAAATAATGGAAATAATAATGATCTGTTTCTCACTCTTCTTTTGAGAACATCCGAGAGTGCACACTTGAACTGCTTATACAATTTATACTAATCAAGCTTGGTCTGAGTTAAGAGACCATCAAGAATATGTCTAATAAAAGTCTTCTTTTCTAAAAAAAACAGTTTATTTCTCTCTAGTGATGGAAGGAAAGACATGAGACTGGAGAGAGGTGTCTTTTTTCAGTGTAATGATACTCGGTAAACTTTGCAAATAATGGTTTAACAGTTTAAGGAGTGTTAGGAGAGATGATATTCAATTCGATTGAGCTTTCACAGGAAGCAAAGAACATCAAGGTGGCAAGGTGATATTGTATGTGTTAATGATAAAAAAGGGCCCCAGTTCATCAGCAGCCCATTAATTAAACAACAACAAAGCCAACAACATTGCAGAAACCCAAGTGAGGTACAAATGATGTGTTAGTGGACTTGAGAACAAAACTCAAAGCATCCACCAATCACGTTAAGATAGCGCTAAGCGATATAAACAGATAGGAAGGACAGTTATAAGAAGCCCATACATTTATCCAGTTGTTAGCCTTTTTGTCCTCATTGAGACATAGAACTCAAAGTACTTCTAGAATGCTTTGAATACTCAACATCATACTGGGGTGAGAAGCTTCTGATTACTGGAGTAACACTATCCACATTTATAAATGTTACCTGATATTATGCAAGAGATGAGAAATAAAAGTATCAATATCTCTTACTTTAGGGATGTAAGAGAATTTTATGTTTGCTCACATAGCATTTGAGCCCGCCCTGTTTGCAACTCTGATCGTGAGCATGCGTCTGCCGAAAATGTTTATAAATGGTTGAACATGTATGTGCTCACGTTCAATTTGTGTTTGATTTGCACAAATGGTATAATTTGCTGAAATTTCCCACATAGACTGAAACAGCCCTGCTTTAGTTTATGGAGGAAATTTCCCCAAATTTATGAATATTACATGTTTGATCACTCCCCAGTTTTGTTCGCCACAGAGTAAGCAGTGATTGTAAACACAGATGGGAATTGGGCACAAGGTGTCCAGTGACCTGATGTTTGGATAATTCTAGCAATCTTGAACATCACCCAGTGATCCATCCCTATATTGGTTAAAAATGGTTAGGCCATACGTATGGTGCAATCCTATTAATATTTAGACAGAAATAAACTCCCAAACAGACTTTTTTTCCCTATCTAAACATGCATAGGTTTGTGCCTATAGGCTTGTCATGAAGTGTTTCCTTTTTCTTTTTTCTTTCTTTCTTTCTTTTCTTTTTTTTGTAATGGTTGCCATTTTCTTCCACAATGCTCTAGGACATCACTACATCTGAATCACTATTGGGGAGACAAAATGGCAGCCCAACAGAACAGTCCTGCTGTTTCCAGTAGGGAAAAATGGTTTAAAGACAGAAAGAAGATACCTGCTACCACTTCTGCTAATAGTGACTACCCCCAACTGAAGAATGCACCTACACACATATTCACCACCCAGGAATGGAATGGCAAATTTAAGTGGGGGGGGGGGGTTTGACAGCAGCCCTATCACTATCTTTTACATCAGATGCCTATATTAAAGGCATTGCTGTTTCGAGTCTGCAAGCCAGCATAGATATTGTACCAGTGTGTTTCTCACCATATTTACTCATAAGTACATCCAGTTGATTTCAATGGGATTTAATGCAAAGAATGTATGCTGAGAGCTTCAGCCCAAGAGCAACTCTCTGAACTTCACAGGTTTTTCTTATTGGTACCTCCCTTCTTGTTTCCAGGCTGACTTCCCTCCTTTTTGAACATACTGAATATTTGGAGATAATTACTGACCTACATGCTACTAACACTCCAGAGGTGGTCCATCCCAGTTGGATGCTGACCTACTTCTTGCTTCTGATCATAGACCTGACTCTCCCTAGACCTGAATCTAACGAGGACTCTTCTCTGTGGGGAGGGGGGAGTCTAGAGCAAGAAGGACTCTGCATTTTTAAGTTAATCCCTAGTTCAAATAATACTCAGAACCTACAGCTTTCAAGACCAGCAGGGCCATATCAGGGGCTTGAGCTAGGAACCTTCAAGTCTGAGTCTGGGACCTAGCTTAATGAGATCTATCTCAAGCTCCCCGACCTAGAAACTAGACCCTCAGTTGGAAGGAAACACACACACCTTGGGTACAGCATCTTTAGATGGGTTTTCAATGCCCCTTAAGTCCTGGTTGTGAACAGACAGTGGGACAATTGTAGAAGAACTTACAATATGAGCTTGACTTTTAAGGCCAAGACAGAGAGCAATACTAACTGTACCCTAAACTGTCAAAACACCATGACTTTGCAAAATAGAAGTTTTGCTAGCTTCTGCCTTGTACCCCACCCTGCCAGAACCATAAGTATTCTATAGATAAGAAGTTGTATAAGGTGTTTACGTCCCACAAGTGGACACAAACAAGCCATTGCAACAGCTTACACCTGATTCAATATTTTGAGTTTGTTTGAGTGCTGTGATTGGACATTATGACTGGTGCCTTTTTGGATCCGAGTAATGATTGGTGTTTTCGTTGCATTTGAGTGATGATTGGTGGGTTTGGGAGCCACCATAATAACTATATGTATGATGTGTCTATAAAAGCTGCCTGGAAACTAAACTAGGCAGTGTTCTTGTTTTTGCTGTAAAGCTCAAGTTCTCTCTTTTCTGCACAGAAAATAATAAAGCCTTGCTGTTTTTGTCTCTCACTCTGTGTGTGGAAATTGGCATTCTTGCACACTGGGCACGAACCTTCCCTAGGTCTGTCTCTGGGAACAGGTATCAATTCCAACTATGCTATTTCCTGGACAATAAGATCTAGCTACTGTAACCCATTCCTTAGTAAGGGATGTATGAGAAAATTCAGTTCAGTTCAGTTTTGATCATGGTTTACCCAGTTCACAGCTTCTCATGTCAGACGTGGACTTGGACACAATCTCTAGTCGAAGTCCAAACCTTTCCAGTCTCACAATGTAATTCATAGACCAAATAAAATGCACTCAACAGCATGCGTAAATTTGAGAAATGTGCATGACAATAATGCACCATTTTGAAAATTGAGCGCAAACGTGCTTTAATCAATGGGAGAAGAATGTGTACATGTTTAAGATGTGCACAATTGATGCATTCATTTGGAAAAAATAAGCATGAAAAATTGCACTGATTTTCATGTAAAAACAACAACAGAGGTAGCAATTTAATACAGGTTCAAGTCAGAACGAGCTTCTAGTTAGAAATCCGAGTATTTCAGTGAGCTCAAGTTTCACTGATTTGCATATCCCTATGTCTTAGCAACAACCAGATTAGACTGCTGCAATGCAGTCTACATGTGGCCATATCTGAAGAGTATTCAGAAACAAAAGGTGTTTTTTTTACCCATTCCTACACAGCCCCATATGAGTCTAGAAACAATTAAATTTGAGGATGTCCATTATCTCTGCTGCTCTCTTTAGCACATCACACACACACACACACACTACATTCAGGTCTACACATAAATGCCAACAAAGAATATGAAGACTGGAAAGCAACAATTTATATAGGATCAGAGATCTATGACAGGGTATCAGCACTTGGCAATTAGACATTTATCAAGAAATTACAGGGTGAATGAACAAATTGGCTTCAAATGTTTCAAGTCTGGCCATTGGCAAAAGAAAAGAAAAGAACAGCTGTTCTGGGAAAGAGTGCTCCCCCAATCCCTAATGCTTTTTGAAAAGTTATTTATTTATTTATATGTGCACCCAGCATGCTAACAATATAAAAGATCTCAGTAATGTGCAAAATGCTGACCTTTGAAACATGTGGCAAACTAGGCAAGGACTGAGAACTGTTGGCCACCCTTGTATTAGATCTGAAGACTGGACGCCAATGTTAACTAACTACACAAACGGTGGCACAACTACATGGACAGATGCCAGCTTTCCGGAGGATGGAGTCCTATCTGCTTGGCAATATGGCAGCCACATGTTTTCTAAACAAAGGCCATGCATTGTATTCTTTAGGGGGAAGCAAGGAGACCGTTTAATAGCTCCATGCAGTGAAGACTGTCCTTTACTGGCACCGTTCTCTACATTAGTGGTGATTAGTTTGTCCACTAGCAGGCTGCCTCTCCCATTGCTCACATTTTCATCCAGATGACCAGTGCAGAGAAGGCAGTGGAGAGAAAAGGGAAAATAAATTACAGAGAGGAATAGGGATGCTCTTAGAGCCAAATGCTGTGCCAACTAATAGAAGCAGGGCCCAAAGTTAGCATGACAGCCAAGCTTTAATCTCCTTGCTCTCTGTCTCTTTCCCTCTTAATTGATGAAGTCCCACCACTATGCCTGTGAAGTATGGATAGCTTCCATCAGATTTTAGAGGTTATAAAGTGCAATGGGAGAATTGTGTTCATATGACAACCAAGCAACCAAAACTATGAATACCAAATTGTGACGCTTTTCAACAAGTACTGGACTGAGCAGGGACATCATTTGTACAGATGACCATTTTGTCAGGCAATTGAAATATAAATTTTTATGGGATGCCATCAAACATATGGTAATAGTGGCAAGGAAAGTTTAAAAGTACATGGAAATCACAAGTCGTATAGATTATATAAGCGAAGAGTAATAAAGATAATTGTCTCCGATTTGGTTAGTTACCATATTCATGAGATATTTATAGCTCTAGCTATCAAGATGTGTTTTGTAGCCAAGGGGCTCTTTAATGCTCACCTTTATGAAGTTAGGGCACAATCCTATGCATGCTTAGACAGGAATAAAAGCTCTACAATTTTAGGATTATTTTTTGGAAAAAACTTGCTGACACTTCCTAAGATCTCAAGAGACATTGTTGCTAATACAAGCCTCTTGCAGTGCAATTCTATGCCTGTTTAGACAAACCAAACCAAGCAGACTAGAAGTGTTGAGTTTGAAGGGCACACCAGCATTTCAAACTGAGCTCTTCTCATTAGTAGACATGGAATTTGGGCAGGACCAATTCTTTTCCCATTTTAAAAGGATGAACCGATTGTGATACATGTGTGTGCCCTTCCCAATGGACGTAGTAGAGAGAGATATTTATTGTATTGAGGGCCTGAGGGCAAAGTCAGTAGATTGGGAGTTGTTTTCTTTTTTGCTGGACAAGCCCAGCAAATAAAGGCAATTTTGCTTTTAACATGGAAAGAATGACAGATACTGAAAATATGTGTCTTTCTGTATTTGATGAATTTACAAATTATTGATTTTTTTGGTGGGGGTTGCTTTGGGCAAACCCTGTACATAAATCTAACTACTACAGAGCGAACTCACTGCTGACCAATATGTGTTTCGGCTCTAGAGAACAGCTGCTGCTCTATTCTACTTCAGACTGACTGAATGCTCAAGGAGATGTTGGGAGAGAGAGAGAGAGAGAGAGAGGGAGAGGGAGAGGGAGAGGGAGAGGGAGAGGGAGAGAGAGAGAGAGAGAGAGAGAGAGAGAGAGAGAGAGAGAGAGAGAGATGATGGAGCTTTCAATCATGCAATTCCCTGCCTGCAACTTGAAATAGTACAGTTTGAACAGGTTTACTAATGTATGTATGTATGTATGTATGTATGTATGTATTTATTTATTTATTTATAATGTTTACAGGCCACCTTCCAGAGCAGGAGCCCTCCGAAGGTAGCATATAAATGACAAAATGTATATAATTTATCATTTTTGTTAAAAAAAAAAAAAAAAAAGTGGTAATAAAAGCAGCAAAAGTTCCACAAAACAACAAATCTCAGCAAAACACAACTGCAGCTCTAACCTGGTCCAATAAAACATAATTAGGGAAGGCTAGAGTAAAATATTAAGTCGTTAAGGTCACCTTAAAAGCCTGCAGTGATGGGGCCTGACAGACCACTGACAACAACTTATTGCAGATGTGTGGAGCTACTGAAGAAAAGGCCCTTTCTTATAATAATCTTTTGCCTAAAGAGCCTTGAAGTGATAATTCTAGTCCAATCATAAAATGGGGCAACCCAAATAGACTAGTGATGATTAGAATAAAAAGGGCTTCACAGTGCCCCAGAGACCATAACATAGGCATCAGGTGGGACTCACCGGGGGAGGGGCATTCCAAAGTCAATGTGCCACCACTGAAAAGGTGCTCTCCCTTGTGGCCATCTGCCTCACCTCATTTGTTGGAGGCATCAGGATTCGCTGCACCTGGACCTGAGAACTAGGGATGTCGCTGGCCTGATCCCCGTGGAATCTGGTTTGCACCTCCCTGAGTGTGCCCAACTTATTGCATGACAAACCAGGCAAACCCATGGTTTTCTGCCACCAAACAACCCCTCACACTCTCCTGGCAAGGGTTGAGAGCAGGAGGGAATGACAAGTGGTGGAGGCAGGAGTCTCTATCACTGTACATCAATCCCTTGCACTCTCCTTGCAAGGCGAGAACAAGGGGTTAGCAGGCGGCAACTGGGACTGCTGGTAGCTGCCATTTTGCATAAAAATCACAGGTGTGTAAATCACAATTTGCACAAAAGAGCAGCTGGAAATAGTGCCATTTATGCAAAGTTACAGTCATAACTGTTTTACACAAATCATGATTTACATAAGTAGCATACCCATGATTTTTGTGCAAATTGGCAGCTCGCAGGAGAAAGGAGCTGTGAGCTCCTGCGGATCATCAGGCCACTTGCCCCACATGGCCACCAGGGTTGAACAGCCTGCGGTGGTCCAACGAGCTGCCACCGAACAGTAGAGAAGGGGAGTTCGGCCACCTCTACTGAGAAATATCTGGATGGAGTGAATAGCGGTCAACTTTGATGTGCCAGAGCTCATTGTGACTGCCCCCCTATCCTCTCCTCCAAGGGCAGTCCCAAAATGCAGGCAGCTGTGTTGATCTTTTCAATAAATAAATAAGCCCCAAGCATCAATGGTACGTAGCATAGCACTCAATTCATGAGACTCAGCTGGAAAAATGCCAGGGCTCTGCTCCCCACTCCATCACCCCACTGCCACTGGGAGCCCCATGCCAGCAGCTGTGACCTTTGTAAAATAAAGAAAGGGTAGAAGAAGAATGAAATAGTTTTGTTATTCTGTTTGGGGCTGTGTGAGAGAGGGGGGATGATCTACTGAGAAGCAGACGTTTTCCCAATTACCTGCAGCCACTCCAATGTCTTTTTAAAAAGAATAAAATAAATAAATCCTGTTTAAAATTCATCAGACATTGTTCCCTTCAAGCACAGCTTCAGATTCCAGATACTGAGATGGTCCCACATTGGGGTAGGGGAAAAGAAAGGAAGAAAGAGAGACAGGAGTCTCTCTTTTTAAAACGCACTTGGCAGAAATCAGCCAAAGATAAAAAATGTTAACATGAAAACAGCAGCAGAATTTTTAAACATGAGCGAAAAAGCAGAGTTGGTACCGCTGAATACACAAGTCTTGCTGTCTTCCCAAGTTATCCACAGATGAGAAAATAAATTCAGTTTTATTTTATTTTTGATTGCAGTAGGTAAGGGATAATAACAAACCTGCAAGCCTAGCTGAATATAATTATTAGTTTAAGCACAATCTTCTCAAAGTTTTGATGTGGCAGTTGTGTAGCACATTAATTCCCAAATTGTGTGCTGGGGGTGCATTAGTGCAGCTGAAGAGAACTACTGGTATGATGCAAGAAATGTATTCATTAAAAACCTAAAGACTGCTGTGAGACCTAAATACTGGCCCTCTGAGGAGGATGCCCATCACATCTCTGCATGAGTTATGTCACTCTGAGTTGACTTGCTTCCTCCCACCCAAGCAGAAGGCAATTACAGGGACTCGTGTCAAAACAACAAGGGGAGAGCTTCCTCTGAGGGTAGGAAATACTTGCTTTCAGATACTTGGTCATTTTTAGAGGTGATTAGGAATGAAAATATGAAGTTTTGTTCCATTCCTCTAGTACTTGGATTCACTCTGCCCCACGTTTCACTCTTCTTGAGTTCCAGTTAAACTAAGGGGAAGAAACATTAAGTCTGGAAATGGAGCATGCACAGTTTGCCACAACGTTCAATTACTCCCAAGACTGCAGGAAGAATTGGATTTTCCCAGGGAGTACTTATCCCTGGGAAAACCCGTTCTTGTCCCTCCTTCCTCCTGGGAGTCCCTGTGCATCATTTGAATGCATAGGGACTCAGCCATGACCAGCCTGCATTTTCGGGCTGGTGTAGACATGGCCTAAGGGCATATCTACACCAGCCAGTTATCCTGGGATCATCCCTGTGCATCCAAATGACACACATCCTGGGAGCAGGCAGGGACGATCCCTCCATTTTCCTGGGATGGTCCTTATGCTCAAACCTCCCTGTTCCAGCTATCAATTTGGCCGCCGCATTTTGCACAAGCTGTAGCTTCCGGACCGTCTTCAAAGGCTGCCCCATGTAGAGGGCATTGCAGTAATCTAATTTGGAGGTTACCAAAGTATGGACAACTGAAGCTAGGTTATACCTGTCCAGATAGGGGTGTAGCTGAGCCACCAACCAGAGTTGGTAGAAAGGACTCCATGCCACTGAGGCCACCTGAGCCTCAAGTGACAAAGATGGTTCTAGGAGAACCCCCAAGCTGCAAACTTGCTCCTTCAGGGGGAGTGCAACCCCATCCAGAACAGGTTGAACACCCACCATCCGGTCAGAAGAACCACCCACCAGTAACATCTCAGTCTTTTCTGGATTGAGTTTCAGTTTATTAGCCCTCATCCAGACCATTTTCTCAACCAGGCACTGGTTCAGCACATCCACAGCCTCACCTGATGAAGATGAAAAGGAGAAATAGAGCTGCATGTCATCAGCATACTGATGACAATGCACTACAAAACTCCGGATGACCACACCCAATGGTTTCATGTACATGTTAAACAGCATGGGGGACAAGACTGACCCCTGTGGAACCCCATACTGGAGAGTCCACGGGGCCAAACAATGTTCCCCAAGCACCACCTTCTGGAGCTGACCCACCAAGTAGGAGCGGAACCACTACAATGCAGTGCCTCCCACTCCCAACTCAGCCAGACGTTCCAGAAGGATACCATTGTCGATGGTATCAAAAGCTGCTGAGAGATCAAGGAGAATCAACAGAGTCACACTCCCCCTGTCTTTCTCCTGACATTGGTCATCATACAGGGCGACCAAGGCTGTTTCCGTGCCAAAACCAGGCCTGAAACCCGACTGAAATGGATCCAGATAATCAGTCTCATCCAAGAGTGTCTGGAGCTGGCCTCCAACCACCCGCTCAAGGACCTTGCCCAGGAATGGAACATTTGTCACCGACTTGTAGTTACTAAGATTTTCCAGGTCCAAGGAAGTTTTCTTCAGGAGTGGCCTCACTACCGCCTCTTTCAGAGGGCCTGGGACCACTCCCTCTCGCAAAGAGGCATTAATCACTTCCCAGCCAGCTGTTCCATCTCTGCTAGCTTTTATTAGCCAAGAGCGGCAAGGAATCCAGTACAGAGGTGGTTGCGTGAACCTGTCCAAGCACCTTGTCAACATCCTCGAGTTGTACCAACTGAAACTCATCCAAGAAAACAGGACAAGGCTGTGCTCTGGATGCCTCACTAGATTCACCTGCTATAACACTGGAGTCTAAGTCCTGGCGGATGCCAAAGATTTTATTCTGGAAGAGCCTAGCTAATTCATTACAGCTGGCCTCAGTCTTTGGGGCTGGCATGTAATAGCCCCCGGACAACTCTGAAAATCTCCGCTGGGTGGCAGATTGAAGATTTAATAGTGGCAGCATAGTGTTGTTGTTTTCGCTGCCCTCAGTGCCCCTGAATATGCCTTACTATAGGCACTTAACAGTATTTGGTTGCATCCACTAGGAGTTTGTCTCCATCTGCCCTCAAGCCATCTCTTATTTTGTTTCATTGCTCTCAGTTCTGGGGTATACCATGGAGCCGTATGAGCTCTACTCAGGAGAGGGCGCTCAGGAGCAATCATGTCAACCGCCCAGGTCATTTCTGCATTCCACAGATCAACCAGGGATTCAACAGGAGTGCAAGCCCTATCAACCAGAAAACTCCCCAGAGCCCTTTGTTATTCATCCAGATCCATTAGTCTCCAGGGGCAGACCATCTTAATAGGTCCCCCACCCTTGCAGAGGGGACAACCTGCTGTAAGTCTAAACCTCAGCAAGCAGTGATCTGACCATGACAAATGGATTGATGTGAGATCCCCCACTACTAGATCACCATCTCCATGTCCAGTTGTGAAAATCAGATCAAGAGTATGCCCTGCTACTTGCGTTGGGCTGATAACATGTTGGGACAGCCCCATGGTTGTCATGGAGACCATGAAATCCTGAGCCGCCCCAGATAAGGCACCCTCAACATGAATGTTGACATCCCCCAGAACCAGCAGTCTGGGGGATCTCAGCAGTGCAGCCGAGACCACCTCCGTCAGCTCAGCCAGGGAGTCTGTTGAGCAGCAGGATGGGCGGTACACCAACAGAATCCCTAATCTGTCCCTCTGACCCAACACAAGGTTCAAACACTCCAGACCAGTAGTCACATGGACAGGGAGCCTGCAGAGGGAGATGGAATTCCTATAGACCACAGCAACCCCCCTCCCCGGCCCTCAGGTCTACCTAGATGCTGAACCAGGTACCCTGGTGGGCATAGCTGGGAGAGACTGACTCCTCCCTGCTCACCCACCCAGGTCTCAGTTATACACACCGGATTGGCTGCCTCATCCACAATTAAGTTGTGGATGAGGGAGGTCTTATTATGCACTGATCTGGCATTTAAGAGCAGCAACCAGAGGCCTGAGGCTGGCTGATAGAGCAACCAACACACCTGTGGATGCGAGGAGGACCGGAACATGGCACAGCCATTAACTGTCACAGCCATTGACTGTCACAGCCATTAACTGTCTGGGCCCCTTCCCCTTACCTGGCAAGTCCTCCTCACAACACCGTATCTCCCTCTACCCGTCACTACACTAATTGGGGGCCCTTCAAATCGCCCCTCCTGGTTCTGTATCCCCCCTCCCAGGCACATAGTTGAGACCCTCAGAAAAAGAAAGAAAAAGGGGGAAAAGAGCAGCAACAGGGTGCAGCAGCATAGCTGGCTTTCCCCCTGCCCTGGGCGATGGCAAAGGTCCCCCTTCCCCTGCAGGCACTGGCTCTCCCAGGACACCTCAATCAGCTGGCTTATATATCCCCCTCCAGGGGACAGATGGAGAGTGTTAGCAGGGGGCCTGGGCCTGCAGGGCACAGCAGCAGCAGGAGTCCAACAGGGAGAGGGAGGCAGCGGCAACACTGCAGGCAGACAGGCGGCAGGCGGCAGCAGCAGCAGATGATGATGGCTCTCCCCCTGCCCTGTCCCCCTTCCCCTGCAGGCAAATGCAAGATTCCCCCTCCTGTTGTTTATTAGAATAAAAAGCTGATGCCATCTTAATAAAGGTGATGCATTTTAAGGAAATCACACATGGAGTCTACTAAAAATTATCCTTGTCCCTGAGGTCGCAGATTTCAAATCTAACCTCCAAGTTAGATTACTGCAGTGCACTCTACGTAGGGCTGCCTTTGAAGACGGTTCGGAAGCTGCAGCTCGTGCAAAATGCAGCGGCCAGATTGATTTCAGGAATCAGAAGGTTCGACCATATAACACCTGCTCTGGTCCACTTGCACTGGCTGCCTGTATGTTTCCGAGCCAAATTCAAGGAGCTGGTTTTGACCTTTAAAGCCTTACACGGCTTGGGACCACAATACCTATTGGAACGCTTCTCCTGACATGAATATACCCGGTCACTACATTCAACATCTAAAGTCCTCCTCTGTGTGCCTACTCCGAGAGAGGCTTGGAGTGTGGCAACGAGGGACAGGGCCTTTTCAGTGGTGGCCCCCAGAATGTGGAACGATCTCCCTGACAAGGCTCGCCTGGCACCAACGCTGCTATCTTTCCAGTGTCAGGTGTTAAGACTTTCCTCTTTGTCCAGGCATATGGCAGCACATCTTAATCACCCACATATTTATTATAACAGTTTTTAATGCTTCATGTATGTATGTTCTGTATTTTAGACTTTTAAATTTTGTATACTTGTTTTTATCTCATTTTAGAATTTCTGTAAACCGCCCAGAGAGCTCTAGCTATGGGCGTAGTATATAAATGTAATAAATAAATAAATATTTTATTTATTTATTTATTTATTTCATTTCTATACCGCCCAATAGCCGGAGCTCTCTGGGCGATTCACAAAAATTAAAACCGTTCAAAGTATAAAAAACAGTATAAAACCATAATATAAAATACAATATAAAAAAGCTCAACCAGATAAAAACAGCAGCAATGCAAAATTAAAAATTTAAAACACCAAGTTAAAATTTATTTATAGACTGTTAAAATGCTGGGAGAAGGATGAAGCCAAATGAAAATTTTAGCATAAAAGGTTGTTTCAGCGATGCAATGAGGACTCTCTCTATGCAATAAATATTCACCGTGCAGTTAAAATGTTAGTTCAGATGAGGCTATCGTTTTCTTCTGACATACCTTGATCATTTTTTTAGTATTTCCTTTTTATACCTTTCTCTTTACTTGAACCAGTTTCTTTTGACCAGAGCTGATATTACATGTACAGGAAGTCTGTTCGAGAATATTAAAGAGTAGTTTTATTGTCTCTTTCCTCTCATGTGTGAAAAAAGTCTTGGAAGTCCTGTTACAGGTCATCGCATAACTGCAGCAATGATTTTAGGGGCCAAGCTCCAGTGAAATCTCAGAGACTGGCAACTTCTTTCTGGTTATTAATGAAGAAAGGAGGAGTAAAAGTTATGAAAATGTGAATCAGTGTACAGGAACGTGCATTTCTGTTGTCTGCATGTGATGAATACAAATATTTCCCTTCAGTTTCAAAACCTGCCGAACAGAAACTGTGAAAGCAAAATGGCTTCTGAAACTTTCATGAAAATAATTTTGATGTGTGTGTGTGTGTGTGTGTGTGTGTGTATGTTTCTCTTCAGCATATTTTCAAAGTTATTTGGAAGCCAGCACACATTTTACCGGTTCTTTTCTGAAGAATAGTGTCAGAAATAACTTTCTGAGGATGAACTGTTTACACGTTTATTTCGGTATATTCCGTTGAACTCAACAGATGTTCTTCCCTGCCTACATGTTGTTCCCCATCTTGATCCAGAGGGAGTGGTGGGCGATGATGACGATGATGATGATGATGTTGTTGTTGTTTACCTAAGGCCGCACTCCTAAACACACTTTTGGCTCAGTTTGATCAAGCATGCTCTCTGTGACTGGAAGGGGAAATCCAAATGATACTATTGGTTTCTTACTAGGTAGTAGCCCTATTGAGCACATGGGACTTAACTTTGAGCAAATGTGCATAGGATTGTCCTGTAAACCAATCCATTATTGAAATTAGGCAGAAGACATTTGAATACTATTGTGTGCAGAGATAAATAAGGTAAAACACAGGGCAAACCCCCAATGTTAGCAGGGCTACACTACCAACATCACAAAATAGCCTGGAGGAAAATCCTACTATTCTGTCATTATCACCTTTTTATCCTTTAATTGGTAACTATGGGAACAGATGGTACCACTCAGGGGTTTGGGGGAGGCATATTCAGCCCTGATCCAAAGTGACAAAGGGCAGAAAGACCATTGTTGTAAATAAGTCCTAAAAAAGTGTCTCTAAACTTAGGATTTTATTCAACCTTCCAGCTGAAGTGCACATGGAGAGAGAGAGAGAGAGAGAGAGAGAGAGAGAGAGAGAGAGAGAGAGAGAGAGAGAGAGAGAGAGAGAGAGAGAGAAACTATGAGAGAGCTTTCCCCTCATCAGTGTGGCTTTATGACAAAATTATTTCCTTAGAGAATTAAGCAGAACAGGGTTTTCAGTGTGGGTTGTGTGTGAATTTTCCTAAGCTTCAAAAAGCTCTTGAGAAGGGTGCTAGGTGAGAATGTAGTTTACCTTATCATATCTCAACAGCCATATCCTTCAGGAAAACTAGGGTTTCGGATTTTTTTTTCTACTCTAACACCTACAAGCGAGTACTTCTAATTCATTTTCCACATGATTACACACTTTCTGCTCCTCAGACAAATTAAATAAAAATACTATTACCATTTACAAAAAATAAAATAAAATTGAACATACCAGAATTAACAAGTCCCTTTTCTTCCCTCCCTCCTCGTAGTTTCAGTGCTGATGTGTCACATATTTGTGAATTCTGACATATTTACCTTGTTCCATATTTATATACCCAGACTTTAAGGCAGGGTTCAGGCACAGAAGCCAAATCTAGATTTATTTATTTATTTATTTATTTATTACATTCATATACTGCCCCACAGCCGAAGCTCTCTGGGCGCAGAAGTCCAAGATGTGTGTATGTGTGTGTGTGTGGGGGGGTGTCCAGCGGTCTCACCTCACTTGATCACCCAGACCACATTTGCTGAGCCAATGCATGCTAATTGGACTTGTTTGCTGAGTGTTGCACAGTCCACAAGCACAAGGCAGCCTTCCGTTTCCAGGTTTTCTGGAAATGTAATGTTATGTGAATGGTGGCCATAAAGGGGACATTTAGGCACCATTTCATTTCCAGAAAACCCGTAGCTGCCATTTTTATGCAAGAGGGTTGGCAGCCCTACAGAACTCACGGGACACTCACTGGGCTGCCCAGCAACTCATGTGGCAAGCCAGGGTAGGCAGTGGTGGTTTGACAAACACAAATGAGAGTGAGTCCATCCATCCCTACTCCTAGTGTTCCAATCTGGCGTCCAGGGTTCCCCCGATGGCCCCACCCCATTCCTCAGGCCCCACCCCTTTCCTCCAATTACTGATCATTTGGTGATGTCCTGGCTATTGTTCAAGTTTTCTCCATTCGAAAAGTTGGAAATGCCTCTTCTAAGGTTTACTTACTGGCAGGGATTTTTGAATCCGCAAAACTCAAGCTCAATGAAGTTCTCCAAATTCCACCTTGAGGCGCATTCTTCTGACTCAAGTCTATATAAGCTCGTGAGCATTTCTTTTCTTTTCTTTTCACATGAAAATTCCATATTTTCATGCATATTTTTTCCAACTCTACACATCAATGGTTTGCATCTTTGAAATGCAAGCATTCTTCTCCCATTGTTAAAGTGTATTTGTGTGCATTTTTCAAAAGTATGTATTTATTTACCTTTTCATGTGCAGGCGGTTGAACACACTGGTTTTAGTCTTCAGATTGCATTGCAAGATCAGAAGTGTACAGACTTTAATTGCAGATTGCGTCCCAAGTTTGTGTTTGGTCTGCAACGTGCAACTTGGGTAAATCTTTATCAAAAACAAACTGAAATGAATGTCTCATACATGCCTAGTTACTGGCAGTAAGAGTTTTACTCTGTGATACGTGGTATTTCTTTTCTATTTTTGGCCCTACCTTGGTCACCTTTAGCCCAATTCCCCAGTGGAATATACCCTGAAGAGCATCTCCCAAATTGAATTTGACTCTCAGGATGAAAGAGGTTGTCCACCCCTGCCTTAAGATCATCACCTGAGGCCCTTCTCCAGATCCACCTACCAAATTAGGCAAGGTGGGTGCTACAAGGCAGAGGGCCTTTCCAGTGGTGGCACCCCATCTGTGGAATACCCTTCCCAGAAAGGTGCACCTGGCACCCAGATAATCTTTGTCCTTTTTTTTGTCCTAACTTGTTCTATCGTCATTGTTTTATCATTACTTTAAATGTTATGCTTTCAATTCGTACATCCCCAGAGAAATTCAGTTATTGCGTGGTTCAAAAATGTAATAAAATGGAGAGAAATAAATAAATAACAGCACATCAGCACTAATAGCAGTTCAGATTAAACAAGTAAATGGGGCAGTAGCCAGAGGAGTTGCAGCACTGTAAGAATATAGAGAGGAAAAAAGTTCCAATGGCATCTTTATCAAAAAGGGGGTGCAACATGGCACTAAGAAGGTGAGATTGGGCATAGCTTCTGAACTGAGTGTTCACATGACAAAAAAAATGTACTGTTTCAGGCCATGAGCTCTGATGATGTTCTGAGATGCAGCTTTAGTTGCAGGGTTCTGGTAGGAATCAGATGTTGAGCAGTGATCATGATGGGTCAGATTCCTTAGGAATCATGGTTATCATCGTGGAAAGCTCCCAGAGGTGCTGGGGCTGAAAGCCAGACAGGATTGTTGTACGTTGCTCCAACAAAGATCAGAGCAAAACTGAGGCTTAAATAGGAAGCTACTGGCTTTAGCCTAGGTAGTTCTTCCTCTGCTTCAACTGAAACTTTGACCTTTAAAGGGGCCTAGTCTGCTTTACAGCCTCAGGCTGTAAAGTGGTTGTGGCAGGGTAGTCTCTTCATGGCCAGAGCCCTCAAGAGTCTAAGAAAAGCAATATATCCTCTTCTGGACACAGGGGAGACTACCTGGGGTTCCTCTGGAGGGCTGGGTTGTGGGGAGGTAGAAGCCTCACGATGCCTTTCCATCGCTGAGTTTTCTTCTACTGACTCTGGAGCCCCTTCTAAGGATGAGGGGTTAGAATCATCTGAGGATGCTGGTTCAGGGTGCTGGTCCATGACAATAGGGTGGGATGAAGCAGTTTGGTCCATGTCATTTTCTCTTTTGTTCATTTATAAGTCAGTTCCGTCCTGTTTCAATAGGAAACTTGTTCCTTTCTAAGCTAAGATCTAACTCATCCCTTTAGCTTTTCTGTACAGGTCCTGCACTTCAAAATCATTATCCTCTCTGTTCATTGGATCACACCCAAGTTAAAATCAGGAAACCAGCATTGGACATTATTTCAAGCTGAAACAAAAGATGGGCCATGTAAAAATGATACTATTCTCTACAGCTGCCACTGACTTTCCCCCAAGGCAAAGTTTTTTGAGGCAAATGTGCTCAGGCAGAACATCTGAGGAACTTTTGAAGGGAGCATAAAGGATTCCAATCAGACTAGCAGAATTCCTCAGAGGGTTTTTGCACAGTCCCACTGTGCCACATGCCAGATGCCTTTGTTAGTATGACCCAAACTGCCAGTTTGTTTCTTTGTGACACCATCATATCTTCATGTTCAGTTAGTGATTCTCTGTAAAAAAAAAAAAATTCTTCTCAGTGGTGCTGAACACAAGTCACTTCACGTCACTCACCACCATTATTAGTGTACTTCCTAAATGTTGTAGAAAGGGGGAAAGGGGCTTGTGCAGAACCCACCCAAGACATGTATATTACTTTGATAACTTTTTTGCTTTCCACAAATTCCCCATGGATGTCCCTGCCATGACCTGCCCACCTTGAGATTCTTTCTTACCTTTTTCTTTAAAGGATCCTAACCCTGAATGCAGTCAGTATACGGCTGCCCACTCTGTGGATTACTTTTTCTTTTCTGTGGCCGCCTCTGGGCATCACCTTTTACTCTCCCACTGGTCCCGTGATTCTCTGACCCCGTCTTGGTCCCACAGCAACCAGCTTGGCACTTTGTGCACCTTTTATTCACCTTTTGCCTTACCGCTGCCACCATATAAATCAGTACCTTGCCTCAGGTACGTAAAGAATCCAATCCAGTGTGAAACAAAATAACTTTTATTTAACAAGAACTAAGTTCACGCATTTTATCAAGCTTATGGTTTCATTTGTTTCAGTACTTTGTTGTTACAATAAAGATGTCTTTTATCCTTGCCTACTCTGCCCTCTAAATAACCCTCCTCCTGCTCCCTCTTATTCCCAAAACAATAAACCACAGACCCTACACTAACCTATCTTCTAGAAGAATTAGAAGAATGCCTACTTAACATGAAAGGTTCTCATGACTTCTTTGGTTTGTATGGTAAAGCTTTGCTTGGGAAACAGACAGGCTTCAGGTTCAGAGTTGAAACCTGGAAAATCAGGCGGGCAGGTTTGAATGGAGAAAGAGCTTGCTACGCCCGTGTTTCTGATTCCAGCCCCAGATCCCAAGATGGCCCAAGCTGCAGCCGCTCTGCATAGCCCTTGTTAGCAGCTTCCCAGAGTCCTTTGTGAGTGACATAGGGCGTGACCATACAAGATATGGTGTGTGCGTGCACATGCAATGATAGTTTCTAATTTTTCTACTCTTACGTTCAATTTGTCCCGAGCTTTGACTTAAAAAAAAAAAAAATCATGAACTCCCCTTTCTCATGAAAAGAAAAATCCCAATATATGCATTTTTGCCTAATATACCCTTTTTTGCACGCATTTTGCCTAATATAATGCATTTAGGGGATGGGTGTTTTTTTTGTTGGTTTTTTTTTTACAAATTTATGTTTTTCTTTGCACATTTCCCTAATATATACATATGCTCTATTACAAAATTTGGAGAACTGTGAATTTCAGAGAACTGAATTTCAGCTCATGACTCTGTTCAACAGTGTGAAACTGGGTGGGTATGCGAACCAAACAAATGCAAACCAAACAAATTGCTCCTTGATCCCTAGACTTCAACCATACTCCCCACCTACAATCAATTCCTGTATTGCTCTTCTGATGCTCCATTCATGGGATGGAGCAGCTGCACATGTGGAACTCTGGAAACCACTTCTCTGTATGTTTCCTTTGTGAGGAGAGGCAGCAGAAGAGATTTATGTAAGTCCTGTAGCTGGCGGACTCAGGCATCAGGATTTCTACTTTACTGCTGTGTTGATGCTCAGTTGGGCTTTAAAGCTTGGAGCTTTTTCACCTCAGCACTGAAATCGGCTTTGACACAGCACTGAAGCAGAAGCCTGGATGCTTTGAGACTTCTGACCAGATGTGGTAAACCATTTTCTTTTCTCTCTCTTTAGGTATATTTGCTTGACAAATGATATGCTGTTTGGAATACCAATAGACACTTTCTTCTTTCCTTAAGTTTTCTTTAGTGGTGTGATGTTACGCCAGGTTAATAAAGACTAGAACCCTGAAGCTACAATTTCAGCCAATCATAGTCACCAACAATTTAGACATTGATTTCTCTGTGTTTCTGTTTCCCTCATTCTTCCATTCTTTTCTCTCCTCTCCTCTTCCTTTCACAGGTCTCCTGCCCCTTTAGGCCTCCTGCCTCTTTCTTTCCTACTTTCTTTGCACATCTTTTCTTAGGGTGACCATATGAAAAGGAGGACAGGGCTCCTGTATCTTTAACAGTTTTATCAAAAAGGGGATTTCAGCAGGTGTCATTTGTATACATGCAGCACCTGGTGAAATTCTCTCTTCATCACAACAGTTAAAGCTACAGGAGTTATACAAGAGTGACTAGATACAAAAGAGGGGAGGGCTCATGCAGCTTTAACTGTGATACAGTTAAAGACACAGGAGCCCTGTCCTCCTTTTCGTATGGTCACCCTATCTTTCCTTAATTTGCCCCATCCTTAAATGCCTCTTTTCCTTCAAGCCTCCTGCAACACAGGTGCCTTTCCCTCAGGTCCATGTCTCTCGAGCCACTGACTGTTCTGTTCCCTTCCTTAGACATCTACGTGACTTCTCTAACTGGTGAAGGAAATTTTTGCTACTGTTTAGAATGTGGCCTTAGCTAGACCTAAGGTTTATCCCGGGATCATCCCAGAGTCATCCCTGTTCATGTAAATGACACACAGGGGATCCCGAGAGCAGGCAGGGATGACCCCTGGACGATCCCGGGATAAACCTTAGGTCTAGCTAAGGCCTGTGTTAGGTATCCCTGAATAGAACCAGAACCAAAATAAAAACATGTTTCAATCTAAGACTAGCTTTTAAATATTAGTGAATTCTTATTAAATAATAATAAAAAAAGATCTAAAGTATGCAGTATATTGATGGACATGAAAATGACATCTAGAGTACAATCCTTGATGTGCTCCACACACACCCAAACCTCCCCCCACAAACATTGGCCTTTTGCTATCAAATTTTAATGGCAAACCACATTGGAGGCTTAACAGTGACAAATTTCACTTGAACACAATCTAAATTTGACTCTTGTAAGTCTCCAAAACATTTTGTCACTAAAAATCAGTGGCAAACCACCATGGTGTGGGGGGGGAATCTCAATTTCTTTGCTGCTGATGCAGCGGCAGCAGGAGGGCAGCCTAAGAGATGATCTGGGGAGAATAGTCTCCAACGACTCTGAAGGGCCTTGCTAGACTTACCGCCGAATCTGGCGGTGAGGAAGGGGCAGGCCACGCTAGAAGTAGTGTGGCCTTTCGGCCCCGTCTACACCTGAGGCGTGACAGGGCCGAGGGAAGCCCCATCGCGTCCTCCATTTCCTCCACCCCCCGCCTTAAAGCAGCCGCGTGCGCAGGAGCGCACCAACAACCAGGTAAGTATTTTTTTAAAATAAAGCCCCCACCTCGCCTGGCCTTCGATCCCCCCCTCTCCCTCCCCATGTCCCCACCTGCTATATGCCGCCGATGTCCCCAGCCACTGTGTGCCGCCGCCGATGAGGACAATGTCCCCAGCTGGCGTTTCCTGCTGTCTGTCCCCTGGCCTGTGATGCCTGCAGGCCAGGGGACATGACGACAGCAGGAAACACCGGCTGGGGACATCGTCCTCATCGGCGGCAGGGGCAGCACAAGCGGCTGGGGACATCGGCAGCAAATAGCAGGTGGGGACATGGGGGGAGAGGGGGGATCGAAGGCCAGGGGAGGTGGGGGGAATCGGGGGACGGGGGGCAAGAGCGCTGTGGCCCATCTGCCACTTTTCCCGGCTACTCGCACGTAAGTGCGGTAGCCAGAAAAAGCGGCGGAATGGTCCACACGCCCGTGGTTCCAGCTTCAGCCCGATTTAAGGCCGGGACCGTGTGAAAAACTGGCCCAGAAGTGGATCCAGTTATCCCGGGTTAAGGGAGGGTTTAGCCTGGCCTGACCCTGGGATCCCCTGTGCGTCATCTGCACGCACAGCAGGGAGCCCGGGCCTCGCACTGGGCTAAACCCGCATCTAGCAATGGCCGAAGTTGCCCACCCATTGTCTATCCTATGCTCTGCCAACAGAGCCCAGTAGGGTGAGAGAAGTGGGAGGGGCTTTTACAGTCTCCCACTCCTCCATTTTGTTCTGTTGAGCTGGATGGGCTTCTCGGCCTGTCCAGCTCACTCACCCACCTCTGGGCAGGGCTGGGAGATGGAGACGTTTGTGGATGAAGTGTTTCCATGTCTCCTCTAATCTCTTTTCTCCTCACCTACAGGCATGGCCTCTTTCAACTCTTCCCAGCCTTTTCTGAAATGGCTGTTGCATCCTAAGAAGAGAAGTCATTGTGGTGCTTTTCACAACAGCTAGGAGGGGTGGGAAAATCCCAAGTCACATTTCCCCTTCTGAAGTGATAGCTGTGTCTACAGAGGGGGAAACAGCTATGCCCTATGGTCCCTAGGATAGCATCCCAAGAGCCAAAGAATTGCTCCACTGAAGAATTTTTTAAAGAACAATAGAATAGAGACCTAAATGAAAATGGCTTAAAATGTGATGTTTTATTTACTAACCGAATATCTTTCTCCGTGTTCTTAAATTTAAGATAAATTTGTTACAAAATTTCACCATGGAAAACTATGCAATATATGGATAAGCGGAATGAAAATGCTGATAATGTTCATAAAGAGGACTTTCTCTATATGTGGAGGGCCTGTGAAAAGGCAAGAAAATTTGGGGAGATGGTTATAAAAACTATAAATAAAATATACAGACTAAAATTAAAGTTATATCCAAAATTATGTCTATTGTCGTATGCCAAAGATGTTAATCCCTCTAAACTTTACATGCCTATTATGTACTTAACAACTGCATTTAGCATTAAATTGGCAAGACAAAGGAAATCTAATATGAGCTAATAAAACAGACCAGTGGATAAAGATATTAATATTGTTATCCAAAACAAAACAGCAATTATGCACCATTTGTAAATTATGGCAATGTAATAGAGTACTTATTTTAATTTTTTACTAACGTGGAGAATTTCATATTTAAGCCATTATAGCTAAGAAGAAGTATTATTGAATGTATAATTTACAGGACTAAGGGAATATGCGATTTGTAAAAATTTATTAGGAATGGGACTTAAGACAGGTTTGGATACCAATTTCTCATAATTATATTGAGGTATCTCTTTATGTATTTTCTTATGCATTTATATACATTTATACCATATCTCAATTTCATAATGAGCATAGAAAATGAAACCAGATATACCTACATAGATTTTGATTCTATTCTCTTCCTTCAGCAATACCGAATCTGAATACCCTGTTCAAAACCTCCTCTTGCTGTTTGCTCGGTCCACAATGTCAGCATTGCTCAGCCTCCGTGACATCAGTGCTACTCAAGCATTTGAAGCCTGAGGCTTCATCATCAGAATGATTCTTCAGCACATGATAGTATCTCTTCCAGGTAATCCACCATCCTTGACTAGAGGCTTGGAAGAATTAGGAAGTCCAAAGATGGTGTGAGAGAAAGATGGGGGACAAGGCCGGAATTTTAGTGTGCCTCTCATTCCATTTTTCATACAGATAAAAAAAAGACAAAATGACAGTTTATGCATTCTGATAGCTAGCCATTCACCTGTTCGCCAGAGTGGAAGAACAGTTCCTTCCAGGTGAGTAGCTTGCCAGATCAACAGCTTAAATCACCATGTAACAGATGAGTGCATGAAGAAAAGTCAGGAGATAAAGGGAATAGAGGGCTGATAATTTCTTTGTGAGTGAGTAAAATTCATGTACTTTGAGGGGGAAAGGCTCATATCCTCAAGAAATGTTAAGCCCACAGTCAGAGGAAGAGATATGGGCATGAAAGGTAGAACAGCAGAGTCAGCCTGGCATTTTCTTTGATTAGGGATCAATGGATTGTGTAAAATCCATTCTATTTGCCAGGCGCCTTTCATTCCATTTTATGCCCATCAACGGAATCTGGTTTAGTTTTGTTTTCTATTTCTGAATTTGCACAAATTTGCATTTGCAAAAATGTGCAAAATCCCCCCCAAATGCACATTTTCAGGATTTAGCCTATAGGGGAAATTTGCATTTTTGGCTTTTTTTTTTTTTTTAGTGTGCACGTATTTTTCTATGATGAAATTTGCGCAAAATTGCCAAGGGTTAAAAAAACCAAAACATTCTGCAGACTGGAGAATCTGCAGGTTGGATCCATACAAATCTGAACTCATTTGTTTCTGTTGTGGATTTCTCTGACATTCTTAGCTTTAATTCAACAGCTCTGACAGCTGAAGAAGGCCAGCTGCTCTTGAGTGTAAACAGTCACCTGACTCTGTTTGTAGGAGGCACTGCTGTGGTGAAAGCAATGAAGCACACTCCCATTGTGCTTTGAGTTCTCCCCTGGATGCCTCTCCAAACATGCAAAGACATTCTTTGTATCTGCACCCACATACATCTCTTCAATCTATTTATTTGGGGGGAAATAAGGGCATAGATTTATTTATTTATTTATTTATTTATTTATTTATTTATTTATTTATGGTGTGTTTCACTATAGTGATGAAGATAGTTCTACTTGTTTTAGATTGGTTTGACCTTCTTCCTTTCTGTCTTCGTGGTAATCTGAGCGCTAGGCTAGTTGTGAAGAGGGGCAGTTGAGGTCTGGAAGAGTTGGCCCAGGCAACATTCTGGAGAGTTAAGGAAGAACGTGTGTCCTCATATGGAGACAATTCAATGCCACCCCAAATGTTAAATACTAGTGCCTGGTCATCATAATCCAGAGGCCAGGTTCCTGGAAGATCACTTCTTCACTGGTCCCTCTGAGCAAAAAAGAAAAGAAAAAGGGAAAAAAAAAACATTATCTGTTCTCAAAGGTAAACACACAAGCTCTGAAATTGAACTCATTATTCTCACCCAGTTCTGATACTCCTTTGTCACTCAAGCCAGATCTACATCTTGTGTGAAATCATTATGGCCCCACCATGGTAACGCTTTATTCCACTTGCACATTTATACCTCACAGGACACACAATGGCATTTGTTGCAGTATTTTGAATAACGTGGAATAAAAAGCAGGAACTCACACTACGAAAATGGTATACGGAATGTGTAATATGCACCAATAGTTATCATCACTGCACTTCATAACTGCTATCAAGCAGCAGTGCAGATGGTTTTGATATTTTGCCTGATTTCTAAACAAAAACTCTTCTCCTGCATTTTTCTAGGCACTCGGCCTTTTACATTACTGGCTTGTGGGGTTTTGTTTTGGTTTTTGATCAGCAGAGGAACTTTGAACACCTGTGGGCCACAGATACCATGTCATAACCTGACTTTTGAAAGACTTGACATGTTTTTTCTCATCTTTCTCCACCTTTAGAGTCAAGGCAATATTTGTAGTTTTTCTGATGCATAGAACTCTGTGGAGACTGGGGGCTTAACCTTGGAGTTGTCAGGCCTAGTTACTTTTGACACAGTCAGACAGGCCTGTGGTACTAAAACGCTCTGCGAGGGATAAATAATTTCTTTCCTCCTCTTCTTGCGGTTTCTGATCCTAAAAGGACTTCAACAAAATTTAATGTAGACATAAATACATCTAAATTCTGTCATTCTGTTACTTGTAAAGTTGTGATATTAAAACAAAATGCCAGAGCATTGGAGGGCGGTTTAGAAGTTGCCACCAATTTTTGCCTGAAGTGAAATATGTGGTAAATCTGAAGCGTCCTGCTCTGTGGAAATCTGGAGGGAAGTTACAATAATTTGTCGGGATTCATCAGGGAGAGTTTCAGAAATTATCTTTAGGGTGACCATATGAAAAGGAGGACAGGGCTCCTGTATCTTTAACAGTTGCATAGAAAAGGGAATTTCAGCAGGTGTCATTTGTATATATGGAGAACCTGGTGAAATTCCCTCTTCATCACAACAGTTAAAGGTGCAGGAGCTATGCTAGAGTGACCAGATTTAAAGGAGGACAGGGCACCTGCAGCTTTAACTGTTGTGATGAAGAGGAAATTTCATCAGGTGCTGCATGCCTACAAATGACACCTGCTGAAATCCCCTTTTCAATACAACTGTTAAAGATACAGAAGCCCTGTCCTCCTTTTCATATGGTCACCCTATCTAAATTATTATGGTAGTTGTTGTCTTTGAGTCCGGTTCCTCAAATAGAAGGAACCAAGGGAAGATTCATTAAATCCTATTTTGGAAACTTTTGGTTGGTTACCTAAATATAGAGCTGGTATTGTTATTACATTGTCAACAGTACTGTTAATACATTTTAGGAGTGCACATAATTGGACTGAAAACTCAGACCAAGCAGGCGCATAGACAGATTTTGGGAAAGCGGCCATGATCCTAAGGTTGCATATCCTCCAACGTAGGCTACAGACATTGGAGAATGCTCTGTATGTGTGCAGATTTCTTCATGTTTGGATAATTATGGAGAAAGGGATGGAGAGAAATCTGTTGAAAATTTAGACTGTTGGCATTAAAAATGCTCACTTTATTTATTTATTTATTTATTGCATTTATATACTGCCTCATAGCCAGAGCTCTCTGGGTAGTTTACAAAAGTTTAAACAGTAAACATTAAAAACAAATATACAAAGTTTTAAAGCATAAAAAGCATAAAAACAACAGTATCCTTATAAAAACAGCTATTCTGGGGTCTGTTAAAAACAAACAAACTCAGCTCATGTTAAATACTGTTAAATGCCTGGGAGAACAGAAAGGTCTTAACACTTTTTTTGATCAGAAAAAGGTAAATCAGGCATTGACTGAACTGCAAAATCTTGCTATGGTCTGTAATTGTGTAAATATGGAGAAATTATTGACATCTGAAGTAACTTGTAACAATATCCGTAAATCACACACACACACACACACACACACACACACACACACACACACACACACACATTATTGTGCCTATAGAGATATATACATGTCGACTGAAAATTATAATTTGGGGATATTTAAATATTTTCTTTTGATGTTTTTGAAGGACCTGGATTTTTGAACAGTGAAACTCACTGAGCACCAACCCAAAAATGGATTCCTCTGAGATCCTTAGGTATAGTACAAAGAGCTTAAGTAGGAAAGGCAAATTTGCAGATCCCTGGTGCTCTTGCGTTGAGTGCAAATACTAGATGTATTCAAACATCATCACATCACCACAGACAATACATCAGATGGAAATGAGACTAGTCTCTCTCCTAGGTTGACCATATGGAAAGGAGGACAGGGCTGCTGTTTCTTTAACAGTTGCATAGAAAGGGGAATTTCACCAGGTGTCATTTGTTTATATGCAACACCTGGTGAAATTCCCTCTTCATCACAACAGTTAAAGCTGCAGGAGCCCTGCCCTCTTTTGTATCCCCAGGGCAGGGCTCCTGCAGCTTTAATCGTTGTGATGAAGAGGTGCTGCATGCATACAAATGACATCTGCTGAAATGGCCTTTTCTATACAACTGTTAAAGATACAGGAGACTGGTCTTCCTTTTCATATGGCCACCCTACTCTCCCCCCAAAGCCTTTGCACACCTCCTCCTTCAGCTCAGCTGTGATATTCCTTCTGTATTTGCTTAACCATATCTGGCTGTATTATCCACACCTGACACTGTGACTATTTTAACTATGATTTGTTTGAAACAAGCCAACTTCAAACTGTGGTTGAGGAAGCTGGCTTCTTTTTAAAACCACAGAAAGATTAACCACCATTTAGGGTTTGAATGCCATGCTGAATTGTGGTTTATCACAACTGCAAGCTACAGTCTCCAATCTCCTCCTCACAGCCACATTGGAGTTGGGGAGAGATGTGGGGAGCATGGGAGCATTTAACATGATATCCAAATGCAACATTGTGTTCTTTAGGCACCTGCTCAATCCTCTCTACTGTTATTTTAAGAACTGAACTGAATAGTTTGCATTTTTCACTGTATAAAAACAAGCTGCACAGTATCCGTTGCTCAATCATTATCTACTGAACCCGTCTAACACATAATTGAGAAATGCAACCTGGGATAAAGGTGCATAGATGAAAAGGAAGATTATGCCAACTGGAGGAGGCTTATTTATTATTTATTTATTTAAAACATTTATATTAGGGCTGTGCACAGACCCCCCCAATCCGCTTCGTGGCCCGATCCGGAAAATCTTCTCTTCTGGCTTCAACCGGGGCCTCAGTTGAAGCCTGCGATGGACACAGGTAAGTGTCCCTCCTCCCTGCTCCCTTACCTGGTGCTGCCGCCACCGCTGCATGGATGGCGCCACTGGTGGCATCAGATGAGTTCCTCTCCCCCCCCACTTAACTGCAGGCGGAGCTCTGGATTGAGGCGATCCTCTTCGCCTTGATCCGCACCCCCCCCCCCCCCGACTCTCTTCGCCTCCGCCTTTTCTGGAGGTGAATCAGGCCGCCTCGCTCCTGTTTCTCAGCCCTAATTTATATCCTGCCCTATATCATTAAGATCTCAAAGCAGTGTACAGGTAAAAGCATATAGTATTAAACAATAAATATGCACAGTTTTAAAAAAATTAAACCATGAACCAAGTTAAAACAATTTATAATTAAAAAGCAGTAAAAGCAGCTAAAACAGTTAAAATAAAATCAGTGTTGGCTTGATTATGAGTGGTTCCCATTAAATCAGGGATAAGCAACTTGGTCCTCCAGATCTTTTAGGCCTACAACTCCCATCAATCCAGATATTAAAAGCCCCCTCCCCCATGCTAGGGTCCAAATCAGGATCAGGGCCACTGATCCTACACTAGAATAGAAATGAGAACATGATGTGGTTTTAAAATAAATGTATTTTGGCCCTTAAATGGGCCAAAATAAGGTCCCAAACCTGTCCATCTGTAGACAAGACAGGGAGTGAATGGAAATACATTTCACTCACTCCAGGACACCCTTTTTGTTTTCCCTATGTAAATAAATGGCTGCCACTCACTTGTATGGGGATTAATCCTGCTCTTGAGGTGAAGGCAAAAGGTGCGTTCTGGCCCTGACGTTGGGTGAGATGCCACAGTCTAGCGTGACATGTCTCTGTGAACAAAGCAGACAGAGATGTACTGCATCTCCCCAGAGTTCTTGTTCTTCCTCCACACAAACACACATACACACAACTAGAGATATCAGAGAATGGAACCAAGTAAGTTCAGATTTTTATTAATCCAACCCATGGATTCCAAAGCAGACTGCCTTTCCCACTGTCAGGTAGATTCTACAGACTTATGGACCATTTTTCTAACCTTCTGGAATTTTGTGGAAATTTCATCATAGACAAATATGCCAAAAATAAAAAATAAAAATGTGGATTTCCCCCATAGGTTAAAGCACATTTTTGTGTGTGTATGCATGTGTGTGGGTTTTCTGCATTTTTGGAAACTAACAAAACTATTATTCCATCGCTGAGTGGATGATGAAATAAAAGGTGCTTGACAATCCACAAAACACAGATGGAACATGTTTTACACAATATGTATATCCCTTTACGCAGCTCATCATAATGACAGGTTTGCTACTGAAACATATTTGTCAATATGGTCCAAAATCCCTACTAGTTAGGAACGAGTGGAGGAGTCAGGGGGCATGGTATAGGCCTGCAGTTTACTTTGCAATCCAACTGATCTAAAGAAATTGCTCGGTGAAGACATGGTTGATGGCAATAGGTGTCCTGGGAAGGCCATGCATTTGGGAACAGACGTCTGTGCCTCCCACTGCTTATAACATATGCAGGATCAAAGTGAGTAAGAATGGGATTTTAATAGCTGTTGCCAAATCCGAAGCCCTAAGTGATCCCATGCCCTTGAATAATAATGAGATGTGATGGTAATTAGAAGAGCAATGGAGTAATTACCTCCATTCTTGCTAAAATATGGTTGGATGGGCTGAAATGAACCAAAGTGTATTAATACAGAAGGAAGAGATACTGATCTCATTCATCTCTCTGTCAGGTAAATGCTCTGGAAAGGTTATCTTTATGTAATTTGGATGTGTCGTCATGGGTGCATTAGTGTGTCTCTGCTTCTTCATGCACGCATTTTATAGCTATATCATAATGACAAAGTACTGGGTGCATGTTTTATTGTAGGCATGTGTATGTGTGTGCGCTTTCTAAAGAAATTTCCTTTGCTCCCCCCTTTTTTTTTTGTTAAAGCAGGCTTCTCCAAACTGCTGCCCCCTCAATATATTTTGTACTACACCTCCCATGATCTCTGCCCATTCAGTCATGCTGGCTGAGACTAATGAGAGATGGAGTTCAAATCAACTGTAGGTCACCACGTGGGGGAAAGCTGTGTTTAAGGATCTATTGCCGTGCTTCTCATAGTTTCATATACTGTAGACCAGCTTTTTGGGGGGGGATTGGGGTTTTTGTTTTGTTTTTGCGGGGAACTCCACTTTTGTACACTAGTGCTTCCAAATGGGAGGTTTGTTGAACGGTTCCCAAATTAAAATGCAATGCCTTTAGTTAGTGGGAACTCAAGGTAGAGCCCTTTTTGTAGCAGCACCGCAGTTATGGATTTTCTCCTCAAAAGAGTTGCGAGAACCTAGCACAAAAATCCACAGTAAGTGTGAAGGTTCCTCCTCAGGTGAAGGAAAGAAAAGGAATTTTCATAAATGTTGTGAAAATTTGTCCTGGGGGAGCACTATTTCACATCTCTGCTGCAATTAAGGATGTCCGTTGCCAGGAAATTCACCCCCCCCTTTTTTTTTTTTTTTTGGGCTTACTGGACTTCAATGGTCTGTCAAACTCAGCTTGCTTTACAAGCCAAGCTGCACATTTCCCCTGAATCCTGGAGACTTCTTACATATTGTTTTTGGCAGGATCTACACTACTGCTTTATAGTGGTGTTGAAATGCGCTGACAACTGTTGGGGCCCAGGAAACATCTACAACAAGCAGTACATAGCACTATGAGAGTGGTATGAAAGTGGTATATCGCATGTGTCATTGGCCACAACAGTTGTCAGTGCACATCAATACTGCTATAAAGCAGTAGTGTAGATCCTGCCTCCATATACTGCTTTCATACCACTTTCATAGTGCTATATCCTGCTTGGTGTAGATCTGGCCTTTCTCTTGGCCATAATTTGTGCAAATCAAAATTCATGCAAAGTGCTGCCACAAATTATGCTCATTTGCATAATTTGCACACAGTACAGTCACTGTTTGCACACATTTCAGCTGAAATCTACATAATTTGTGCAATTTGCGGCCGTAATTTGCACAAAATCAAAAACATCAGAAATCTGCTATTATTATTATTATTATTATTATTATTATTTATTTATATAGCACCATCAATGTACATGGTGCTGTACAGAGTAAAACAGTAAATAGCAAGACTCTGCCGCATAGGCTTACAATCTAATAAAATCATAGTAAAACAATAAGGAGGGGAAGAGAATGCAAACAGGCACAGGGTAGGGTAAGCAGGCACAGGGTAGGGTAGCTGGCCTTCCAGCTATGGAAGATGGAACAAGGTCCAGGGGGGCTGAGCTGAGTGAAGCTCCTTGGGCTTCACCTGGCCTCAACTGGATTCCTCTGCTATCCCTAGTTGCAATAAAACAAATGAATTTGCAGAGTGAAGGGGAAAAGAAAGCATTCGTAGAAATCAGGTAGGATTTCAATTTGTATTTCCCCTCTTCTGGGGAAATACAAATTCTTCCTCTTCTGGGGAAGAGAAATTCTTTCTCTTGTGGGGAAGGATCATAGCTCAATGGAGAAGGTCCCAGGTTGAATACCTGGTATCTCCAGGAAAGACCCTGGAAAACTCCTGCCAAGATGGACCAATGGTCTGACTTGGTACAAGGCCACTTCTTACATAAACATGTAACACATTTAGGCCTTAGCTAGACCAGCAGTTATCCCAGGCTGATACCTGGGATCATCCCTCCCTGGCCCTGGGATGCAGCCCTACACTTTGGGCTCGGTTTTTCCCGCGGTCTCGAGCTGAACCCGAGACCGCGAGCATGTGGTCCGTTTCCATGGCTTTTCTCGGCTCCACGCAATTACTTGCGCGGAGCCGCGAGCTGTGCCCATCGGGGCTGGGGTAGGGAGAGTGTTTTTATAACCCCCTACCTTTACTCGCTCAAGCGCTCGTGTGCAGTTGGCCCCTTAAAAAATAATTTTAAAATGGCGGGCATGACACCTCTCTTCTTGAGGCTGTCCCACCTTACGTATAAATGAGGGTGAGATCTCACGTTATTCACAACATGAGGTCTCCCCTCCTCTCCCCCAGATTTTCAGTTAGGACTAGCAAAGGCCTTACTCTCCCAGCTATCATCCCTTCCTTTCAAAATGTATGTGTTTTTGCTGTCCTTCCCCATTTTTCAATATATCCATGTATTCTACATCATTTCATCAGTGCAAGCTGCAGAAAATTGTGAGGACTCTTGCTATTCTGCATTTTCCTGTACTTCCCTGTATTACATGGTTTTATAGGCCAACTGAAAGTACACCCTGGACTGTCATGGGCACAAAGGAGCTAGCTTGAGCATCCTTGCTCTATTGCATTTCCCTTTGAGGCCAAGTCTCTCAGACTGAGGGTAAGATAATAACATTTCCATTTTGTGCGGCTCATCTATGGTTTGCATTCCATTCCAATAACATCTTCTTACAATGAAGCTAAAGGCATCTGCAATTTGTGAAAGATAAAGCTGCCTGATGTACTATTTCTCTTTGAGAGGGGGGGAGAGAGGGAGGGAGGGAGGGAGGAATGAACCTTTCCCCTTCATGCACATCTGACTCAGATTCTGTATCACTGTGAATTAAAACCGAAATAGCTTTGAATTACTGTCAGGCAGCTATCTTTTGCCATGCCAGGTATACAAATCTGCTAAGCTATTGTTGCCATCCCAATAATAAAAACAGAGAAAACAAATGTTGTGTTTTGCACCATTGAGAATTAGAATATGGGAAAGTTTCCATCTGGCATTCACCGTTTAAAAATATCATGTATCAAACCAGAGGAAAGTCACATTTGAAATGTCCTACCTAATAAATGATCAAATTGATTTTGGGAAATACATCATTCCAATTCAAGGGGCAGTATCCAAGTTGATGTGGGTGTTAACATAAATTATGTTCCGCTAGCATAAGTGACTTCTAGTGCAATACCAATAGCGTTTCCTGGCATGATAGGTTTCCTGGGGAATCCCATCAGACCAGCTAATAAAATTGGAACAGCACTGGAGGTCTCTTTTGCTATTGCAACTTAATTTACATCACTGCTCATGTCAACTTGGATACAGCCCAAGGTTTAAAACTGATTTTAAAAACGCTAAGAACTATAACCAAGCCCACTTTCCCTCCCTCCCTCCCTTTCTCTGGGACTTCACAGCCCATACACAACTGAGAGTAATATATAAGAGAAATGTGGAACAATGTGTTTACTTCGAAGCCACCCCCAGTATTCCTTTAAATTGGAATGGGGTACCCCACCCCTAGCTTAAAGGATAGCATGGACTTAGGCTCACAGAATGAATCCCACAGAGAGACCAGTTCCTTCCATTCTCTTCTTTGGTTTATTATGTGACCACAGAGCAAATGCACTGATGTCATGGACCCTTGGAACGCATTTTTGGATCATTGTTTTTAAAGTAGTTATAGTGGTTTTAAATGTATGTGTATTTTGCTTGTTTTTGTGGTTTTTAATCTTTGTATATTGTTTTTAAGTGTTTTTATCTTATGTGAATCACCCAGAGAGCTTCAGCTATGGGGCGGTATACAAATGCAAATAATAAATCAATAAATAATCAGCTTTGGTGATATGGGGACATCAGTGAGGGCGAACGAAGTGGCATTTTCCAACCCTTTTCTTATGTGGCGGCGAGTGGGTGGTGGTGGTGGAATCTCCTTCAGCCCAAGGGCCAGATTGCATTTGGAAGAAGCTCTCAGGGGCTGCATTCCAGTAGTGGGTGTGGCTGCCAGGCAAAGGAGCAGGGCCAAAAATAACAAAGATACCATCACATTGTAGATGAAAGCTCTTGCTGCCAGTAACTAAGCCCTAACAGAAGCTAGGGCGGAACAAACTACCCCACACCTGCCCTGCACACTGCTCACCAGACCTCCTGCCACCTATCAGCCCCTGTTTGGTGCACTGGGTGAGCTGCAAGGCAGCCCGTCGGTGCCTGGAGAAAAGTGAGCGGTGTTCCCCCTTCCATCCCACAAGCTGTCATTATGCATAAAATGGCAGCTTGGCTATTTACATAAATCATCATTGGCATAAAATGGCAGCCATAAATAGCACCATATATGGAAAATTACAGGTGTAATCAGGCCGTTTATACCTGTGCTTTTATATAAATGGTGCTATTTATGGCCACCATATCATACAAATGATGGTTTTCATAAATAACCAAGGTGCCATTGTTACACAAAATGGCAGCTCACATTCAAGCAGGGATCCCGAGTTCAGCACCCTGGAGAAGTGTGTTTCCCAGACTCCCTGGCACTAAGAATGATGTGATGGTTTTCTAGTCACTAACAGAAGGGAGGCAGAGGCCTCCAGAAGCCTCCCCCTCAGGGGGAGTTATTTACCTACTTATTTACTTGTGAAATGCCTCATAAAATAGATTTCTTTAGGCATAGTACAGCTCAACTGTAAAAAAATAATAATACAAACACAACAAAATCACACACTAAAATGATATAGTCCAACACACCACCCTTGGACCTCAATTTTCCTTTTATCTTCTCGACAATTTTCATGGATCTCACTTGTAGTTACTAATAATCATCAATCCTTCAACATGTTGTTTTTAAAAGCAGTTGACTCATATTTCATTAGCAGGCACACTCTGAGGTGGGTGACGGCAGGAAATTGCATTTTATTCAGTAACCTTCCTTTATTGTTTTCTCCGGTTCTCTTTGTTTGCAACATTCATTTTGCATCAGCGCTTCCCTCTCTGTAGATCCACTCAGTTGCTGGCTGGCTCATCAACAGGAAGCATGAGGCTGTGATAGCAATCTGTGCTGTGGCCTGTATTTGACAGACAGGTGTGTTGTTTGCTCAGATATGGCCTTATGCTGAGAGCTGTTACATAAAATGAGGTTTAAAACAAAGGTGGAAGAATTCTGGAGTGGACCAGTTCAGGATGCTGGGGAGGAGACATAACGGTGAGTGCTCACAATGAGGGGAGAATGAGCCATGTTTGAGTCCCCCAGATTTTCCAAACATCATCTCACTGATCTTCCCGTGCCTGATGCCCATTCACACTTGTGATCACTGCTCGCTCTCTGCAAATGGGAAATTTCCACCAATCAAGCAGTGAACGAAATTCCCTAAATTTGTGAATCCCACCCCCAAATTCACACAACGTACCCAATTTGCTCAGCCTTGCTCCATAGACAAAAGTGGGTCTGATTCAGTCTACAGAGGACTGGCGATTGGGAATGGGATTGTGAGCACATGTTTGTCAACGTACGTATATTTTTGGTGAACATATGCTCCTGTTCAAGCACGTGTTTGGAGCGTCAAATGGAGCATGCTCACATGTTTCATGAGCAAAAACAAAATTCTCAAACATCCCTTCTCACAACTCCTCAGCATGTAGTAAACTAGCACCTCTGTAAAAAGAAGATTTAGCATAGCCATCTCGCTGCTAGGCTAGCTTACTATGCGCAGGGAACTTCTTCTATGGGGGAGCATTCCTAAACTTGACCACCTGTGTAAAATGGTGACTAACACACCAAAATTGTACCACCCCAGAATGCTGCTTTGGCTCTGAAAAACTCCATTGGTCCACCCAGCCTAGAAATATCTGTGCCATTCTGTGTGCTGGAAGCATTCCAAAGCAGAGGTCGAGTTACAAATAAACCTGTAACAGCCTAACTACGCAGGCTGTTTTCCTTTGCCCTCCTCTGCCTTTTTCCTTTTCTCTCAAGTCTCTTTTTAGTTATCAGCCTAAGGGCAGGGACTACCTTGTTTTGATTGACTATAGCTATATGATTCTAGCTATGCAGGCTGTACACTAGAGAACGTTTGTTCTCTAGAGCTCTCAAGTATTCCTCGGCCACAGCTTTTTAACAAACACATGGATTGTACCACTGCTGATTTCCATTGTGTTACATTGAATTCAACACAGTCTTTCTGGCTCAGTAACTCAGGGGGCTACAGCTGCTCTCAGCTTGCCCTTATTCCATGTTCAGTACGACACTGACATCTTGTGGCCCCTTAACCCTGACGAGATGAGGAAGAGGGGGCCAAAGAGAACAACGCTGTAGCAGAATTAGCTTGGCAAGAGCTGTATCGATTCCCCTTCAGTTTTAGTTCCTCAGACTTTGCCAGAAGGAAGCTCTGGTGCTCTGTGTGACCCATTTTGCTAACAAACATTTTTGTTTTTATTCAGAGGCCCTTTACTATTATCAAGACGATGGAAGCCGTTACAGGAGCTTGTAAAAGCAACTGAATGGGGGCAATCACTGATAAACTCCATGAGACGGAACAAGCAATTTGTGAGCAGAAAAATGTAAGGGAAGCAAAATACCGAAGAGACCCACTGGTATGAAGTAATCAACCAATGCTTTTGAATTCATAAAGCTGTTGTCCAAATGGGCAGTCCAAAAGAACCGTGATTTTATTCTTTATTTTTGCAGGAAATGTCTCACACTGGATTTGATTGCAGTGAAAACCTCTCGTAAATGTATTTATGTATTTAAAGCATTTATACCCAGCTCTTATTTATTTATTTATTTATTTATTTATTTATTTATTTATTTATTTTATTACATTTATATACCACCCCACAGCCGAAGCTCTCTGGGCGGTTTACAACAATTAAAAATGGTAAACATTAAAAGTATACAAAATTTAAAAACCATCAAAAACAAAACAAAAAGCATAAAAACAACAGTATCCATTTAAAAACAACAATTCTGGGGTCCATTAAAAACAAACTTAACATTGTTAAATGCTGTTAAAATGCCTGGGAGAAGAGAAAAGTCTTGACTTGGCGCCTGAAAGATAACAATGTTGGCGCCAGGCGAGCCTCATCGGGGAGATCATTCCACAGTGGGGGCAACCACTGAAAAGGCCCTCTCCCTTGTTGCCATCCTCCAAGCTTCCCTCAGAGTAGGCACTCAGAGGAGGACCTTAGATGTTAAGCACAGTGTACGGGTAGGTTCATGTCGGGAGAGGCATTCCATCAGGTATTGCGGTCCCAAGCCATGTAGGGCTTTATAGGTTAAAACCAGCACCTTGAATTGGGCTCGGAAACATATAGGCAGCCAATGCAAGCGGGCCAGAATTGGTGTTATATGCTCAAACCTCCCTGTTCCAGCTATCAATCTGGCTGCCGCATTTTGCACAAGCTGTAGCTTCCGGACCATCTTCAAAGGCTGCCCCATGTAGAGGGCATTGCAGTAATCTAATTTGGAAGTTACCAAAGTATGGACAACTGAAGCTAGGTTATCCCTGTCCTGATAGGGACGTAGCTGGGCCACCAACCAGAGTTGGTAGAAAGCACTCTGTGCCACTGAGGCCACCTGAGCCTCAAGTGACAAAGATAGTTATAGGAGAACCCCCAAGCTACAAACCTGCTCCTTCAGGGGGAGTGCAACCCCATCCAGAACCGGTTGAACGCCCCCCCATCCGATCTGAGGAACCACCCACCAGCAGCATCTCAGTCTTTTCTGGATTGAGATTCAGTTTATTAGCCCTCATCCAGTCCATTCAGCCAGAAAGCCTCCCAGAACAGCCTACAGATAAATAAAAACAAGGTGGTCCCTGTCCTTAGGCTTATCATCTAAAAAGACATGGCAGAAAAGAGGGGGGGGAATGGATGTTGGAGGTGAAGGAGGGAATGCCCCTATAACCAGTTAATGTTATGTGATACTTCTAATGTCTAGCTGTCATGTAGCTGGATGTTGTTGGACGTATCACAACCAGTTGGAACTGAAACCAATTCAAAGAGAGGTGGATCCAAAAGTGACTGGTCTCTCAGCTGAGCTGATGGAGTGGTCCTGCTTCCTGTCTCTCTCCTTCTTTTAGAGCCTAATGGAATGGTTGCTGGATGACAGACAGGAAAAGCCATAACCACTAGGCAGACTTGGGCTGCAACCTAATGCATACCTGGGAATAAACAGGGATTATTTCTGAATAGACAAGTTTAAGATTGAACCACATGGGCTTCTTATTGGTCAATCCTCTTCCCATGGAAACCGTGGAATCACAGATCTCTGAGGAAAAACAAGGGAATTCTGATAGACATTTCTCCATACCCTCACCAAGCTACAACTCTTTGGATTGTCTGGGGGCAAGCCATGACAGCTAAATTGATATAAAACCAATATAGGTTTGAAACCAACCTGGTTATTCCTCCCTTTGTGTGATGAATGCCCCTAGCTTTTGTAAGCACACTGATAGTACATTTTTTTCCATTTCAATTAGGGCTGTCCACCATCTAAAGAATCTTTGTTGATTAATCACCCGCCCTTTACCCAAGTAACTTAATGGCATTTTCATCTTGCAAAATATCAATAGAGATGTATTCTTGAGACACTGAGGGCTGCGATCTGAAACGCACTTATTTGAGAGTCAGTCACACTAAATTCGGTGAGGATTATTTCAGAGAAAACATGTGCAGGATTGTGCTGCATAAGACGGGGAAGATAACTTACAAGATCATCAACCAAACCTCCCACCAAGACCACCCATTTACAGTATTCTGGTGGCACATAAACCTCTCCAGTATGGCTCATCCCCACTGAGGGAAAAATTAGAAGTCAATTACCCATGTGGCAGGAGTTCAGTGCCTCTTTCAGCTTGAGGGCAGAATTCTATTTTGGAGATGATGTGAAGGGCCATATCCTAGTGGTGGGCAGGGCTGAAGGCAAAAGGGGGCAGGGCCTAATGCCACTATTTTTTCAAAAAAGCTTAAAGATCTTAATCCCAGTTACTAATCCTTAGGGGAGGCTTGTCAATGCTATTATTGTTATTAACCATAATAGTTAATAATATTACCCCACTTTGGGGGATACCATTCAGCACTTTGGACAGCTCCTTTAGAGATCTGACTGGTTCTGACTGAAACCCAGAGCATATTCAATGCCTCACTGAAATAGGAGCCACCAGCCTCTACTGCCAGCCTGGCTGCATCCACAGACCAGAGAAGGAGCCGCTGCAGGGAGCTCCCTTCCACCACCCACTTCCTGCCCAGAAACAACATTGCCACTTGCCCTGGGGCTACAGAACCAGAGGGAAGTATGCTATGGCCCCATCCATCAGCCAAAAGACTGAGAGCGAAGACAGACGTTATTTCAAAAGTATATCCAGCAATGATGTCTTCTTCTTCTTCATCATCATCATCATCATCATCATCATCATCATCATCATCATCTTTACTGTAGAGTAGCAACAGGGAGTTTGATCCAGGTCTAAAAATATAGCTGAGCAACTGTGTAGCTGGATCATTCCCCCAGCGCCCCAGACCCTTCCACCCTTTGCACTCCTCCTGATGCCCACAACAACAAAAATCAGCAGTTTGCTGCCAAAATTTAGCAGTACATATTTACACATCATCACAGTTCAAATTTAACTTGTTCTTAAGCTGAATTTGACCTTCTAACCAGTCTCTAAAGGGTACAGAACAGTTAATAGGTCCAATTTAGGTTGAGAACAAGCTAAATTTGTCCTATTTACCGCTCCATAGTGGTAAACCAAGAATTTGTTTCGTCATCATGAGTTTCGGTAGTGCAGCGGTGGCAGCAGCCCACCCCTGTGCTAGACACACAATTAAAAGGATGCCTGTTTGGGCCCTGAGGACTGCTGGGTTGTGTCTGTATGTGAAAATTTGGGGGCAATTCATGTAGTATCCAATATTAGTCCTACTTAGAGTAGACCCGCTGAAATGAATGGGGCTTCAGTTACTCATGCTTCACTTCATCCCATTCATTTCAATGGGTCTACTCTAAGTAGGACCAACATTGGGTACTAACTGTTGTATTTTTACAACCTTTTGTAAGCCATCTTAAGACTCAGCCGATGTATATGGGGAAGATTCATTGTAAATAAACAACTGATTTGAGCTAACACTGCATGCAGGATGGGCTGGTTAACATCAAGACCTGATGAGTTAAATGGCAATCTTACCATCCACATTGCTGTTTATGCCATCAAGTTGGGATAGGCTCTTTTACAGACAAAAACTGGGGGTTGGAGAAGTGGGGAGAGAGAACAGAAAAGAAAAATTCAACCCTGTTACCCTGGAAAGTTTCAATTTCAGCGTGCGTCAGTCTTCAAGCAGTTACTTACAGGCCTGCCAGAACCTCCCTAACGTTGCTGTCAGAGTTCTCTTTTATGCTGATGCCTGTTTGAATTCTTGCAAAGAAATTACAGTCTGTTAGAGCTTGTTTCTTTGCTATGAGCTCCTTTTGTGTATGTTGAACTGTGATCAAATTTGTCAATGACTTCAATGGGGGAAGAAAGAAACAAAACAAAACAAAACAAAAATACAGTGGAGGGATCAAGAGTGACGGGAGCTGCAGGCAGGGACTGGAGAGTCACATTTGTATAGTTGAAGTCCTGGGCTCAGTAACACGAAATAACCAAAGCAGATGGGGATTATGCAGGACAAAAGGGAGCACAATGAAAATAGCCGTGGCATTGCCTCTCAAACAAACTGCATCCTCTAGGACTCTAGCCAGGCAAGGTCAAGATTTTGCAGCCGTGAATAAGAATGAATCTCTGCCAAAAGGAACGGAAGCGAAGAGGGAGGAAATGTGAGAACCCCTGACAAGGAAGAAGCAAAACCTAACTTTTAACTGTTGTGGAAACGGCTAGAATTGCATGTTTAGGACACTTTGCAGTGGGGGTGAGGGCAAGAGTCTCTAGGCACTTCTTAAATTATTTTCACAGTGTCCGAACTCATTGTCGCTTGTAACACATGCAATGAGCTGTGCATGTGCCAGGGGTGTTGAACGTCTTTCAGCCTGAGGGCCAAATTCCAATTTGGAGAAGGCCTCAGGGAGCACATTCCAGTGGTGGACAGGGGTGAAAGTAGAAGGACAGAGTCATCACACACACACACACACCCACACACACCCACACACCATTGTTTTTGTTGTTGTTTCTCTTTTCTCACTCGTGGTGGCTTTCCTAGATGGACCTGATGGGCTTTGCCAAGTCATGCTGTCTTTTACTATATTATTATTATTATTGTTATTAGTAGTAGTAGTAGTAGTAGTATTCCATACTTCTTTATTGCGATCCATAGATCCATGAAAAAACAAGAATGAAACATGAAACATCATACAGTTAGAGCTATTGTCAACTTTCGCCTAATACACAGAGACCTCTAATCCTGGCTGCTACTGTAAGAAATTTAGCAACAGCCAAAGTTACTTTTGAGGACTTATCTTCCAACAGAAACTTAACATAAAATTTGTCTGAACTTCTGGACAGTTTACTCAACAATGGGGTGATCATAAGATGGCAGGCCTGATTATAAAAGCTACATGACAGAAGGATATGCTCCATCGTCTCCACTTCCATATTCATGATAAGGGACACCAGCATATCTGCCCCGAAGTAATTCAATAGAATAAACATTGCATCTGGCCTTGGAGAAAGCAATACGATATTTAGCCACCGCCAGGTTCTTTAAATAGTCAGCCAGCTGAAGAGGCCCAACGTAATGAACATGCAATGCACTGGGAGAGCAAGAAACATAAGAGCGGGTGCATAAGTCACAGAAGGCTATATCCCACAGTCTTTGTTTAACAGATTTAAAAGCAAAATTCAAGCCCAGATTAAGGAGGAGGGAAGAGGAGAGACCAATTGCTTCCTGGCAAGAAGCTTGGACCAGTTGTTCACATAGTAGTCCTGAGCCAGACATGTTAGAGCCAGTAACTGAACCGTAGGAGGGGGCATTTCAACATTTTAGGATGGGGGGACAGTACAAAAAGTCAGTACCCCCCCCCCACAGCTGGTGGTCGGGGGAAAGGAGATGTGGCCAGGAAAAAAAGGGGATGCAGCCTTGTGGTGAACCCCAAATGGTTGTATTGGGATGTTAGAAGGGCCAAAGTGTCCGTACTCCTGCTGTATGCAGCTTAACAGAACTGGGATACAGGGATGTGCCCACTTTGGAATGTTTCTCCCTATTTAATAAAATTAATCTTTAGATAAGCTAGTATGTTGGAGAGAAAGGTTGTAGCCCAACCATTTGCCAGATGTGCTGTTTTACTATTTTCAGGGGGTTTAACAAGCAACAACAATGACCCAAAGAAGAGCATCCAAAGTGTGACCCACTGCCTGTATTATAATAGAGATTTTATTCCCAAGCTCCACTGAAAACAGACAGCTTCATATGAATGAACTTAAATTATGGGCCTGTTCAGGCAACCTGCTAAGCCATGGTTAGGCTGCTAACCCTTTTGTGGAAGTGGTTAGTGAGGGTATTTAAACCATGGTTATATAGCCACCATGGTTAGGAATGGTTCACACGACACGCTAAGGCATAACGCTTATCTCAAAATGCTTAACCATCATGGTTTAGAGTGTTGTCTGAACAGGGCCTATGTGAGAATAAAAGCATAATGAAGGCCTAAGTCCACTAACTGCAGTCAGCCATCTTAACAGTAACAACAACAACAAAAATAACTGGTGTTTTTCTTCCCACACTGCCCCTGGAAGGCAAACAGTGCCTCCTAAAACATTAACTCTCCACAGTACAGTACATTTTACCACAGTCTGAAATGGTACCATCTTTTCTACCGCTTTGTTCTGCTGCTTGTGTAGAAGATCAAGCTAAGATGCAAAAAATGTAGGTGGGCAACTGTGAAGCTGGACAACTGTGTAGCTGGATCACTCCCCCCAGTGCTCCAGACCCTTCCACCCTTTGTGTATCTCCTGATGCTGACAACAATTCGGCAGCATATATTTACACAGTGATGAGTAGTTCAAATTTAACTTGTTCTCAAGCTGAATTTGACCTTTTAACAGTCTCTGGGCACCTCTGCACTTAGGGACTCTATTACTTCTAGCCAACTGACTCTTCAAGTTAGCCCGCGATAGAGGAGGGAAGATCTCATGATGTGTTTTTCATGAGATCCCTCTTCTGTTTACATGTGATGTGCGATGACCTCAGAAGGAAAGGCATTGCGCCCAGCATTTTTTTAACTTAAAGGGGCAGCAGTGCGCAAATGCTCGTGTGCAAACGGTAAGTAATTTTTAAAATTTAAATTACTTTCCCCGCTTCTCCCACCCTATCCCCGATGGGTGCACTGCTCCCAGCTCCTTGCAAGGAATCACATGGAGCTGGGTCAACCCATGGCATCTGGCCACACATTCCACAGTCTCGGGCTCAGCCGTAAATTCACTTTCAGACTATGTCGATTTACCTTTTGATTGTACTTTGCACAATGGATCCAGTGTTCAGTCTCTTTGCTGCTTCCTTTCCCCAGGAGCTGGAACATTGAAAGAGTTTTGGTGGAGTCTGTGGGACTTGGAAGGTTATAGCACTGGGTGCTTGCTTCTGTCTCTGTCCCTGTTGCTCCACATCCGTCACCCATCTCTGTTCTATCTCTGCAACTTTTTCGGCCATCTGACCAGAAAACAAACATGACTAGTTTTTTCATTTATCATAACTCCTTAGCCTCTGCACCTATCCTTCCAAAATTAGGGATGTCTATTGCAGGGCACCAGACCATAAAGGGCCATTTCCATAGTTTGCAACCTTAGATGCAGGAAACTACAGAGCTCCCATCTTCTTTTAAAATGGTGACTCTCATTGAGGATGTGCAGCTGCAGGACAGCTCAGGTAAGTCCAGTGGGCAGGTGGGGGAAGCAGCTTACCATCAGCCCAGATCAGGCTGTAGCAGTCTGATCCAATCCAGGCCACTTTAGCCCAATCCGGTGCTTATCCAGATCCGGATCGAAGTGAGCCAGATCGGCTTGCTTTAATTCAGATTCAGGGTTCACCCCTAAAGTGGTGCACTGCCCTACTTTAAAGCTTTATTTATTTCATTTCATTTCTATAACCCCCCCCCCAATAGTCAAAGCTCTCTGAGGGCCTTGCTAGATGAAGCCTTAGCGCGCTTTGAGGCCTGGTTTCCCTGCTGTTCGTCCAGATGACGCACAGGGGAATCCAGGGTCAAGCTATGCTCAGACCTCACTTAACGAGCCATAAGCGAATTCACTTATGGTGCGCCTTTTTCGCAGCCCCAGCCTGAGGCCAGGGCTGCGGAACGTCTAGCAAGGTCAGTGGCTTTTTGTGCCCCTCGGGCTGGGGGGACCCCGGGGGGGACATAGGGGGGAAGGCCGGACCAGCAGGAGAGGGTGAGGGCAGAGGGCAACACAGGGGATGGCGAGGGATGGCGGAGGGTGACACAGGGGATGGCGGAGGGCGACACGGGACAGCAGAGGGTGACATAGGGGACGGCGGAGGGCAACACGGGGATGGCAGAGGGCGACACGGGACGGGGACGGGGAGGGAGGGCGGGGAAAGACTGGGCAGGAGGCATGGGAGGGGATCAGGAGCAGATGGGGGGGCTTAATTTAAAAAAAACCACCTACCTTCTCCGGAGTCTTCGGGGCGCACGTGGCCCCTTTTAACAACAACAACAAAAATGGCCGATGCTACAGGGCTTCCTCAGTCCCTGCGCATCAGCCGTCGAGGAGGCGGGGCGGCACGTGCTAAAGTTAGCGCGCCATCGCCCCGCTTCCCTACCGGCTTATCCGGCAGGGTCTAGCAAGGCCCTGAGTGGTTCACAAAAGTTAAAACCATAAAATACAGCTTAAACCACAATATAAAACTACAATATAAAAGTAGAACCTGGTTGTAAAGCTTTTTTTCTTTCTCCTTTTTAAAGAACACTTTCAATTTGGCATAGAAGTTAACTGGAAGCAGGAACAGACTCTTCCAACCATGCTATGAAGGCTTTGAATGGACTTCCACCTTCTTTTCCCCCCTTTTTTCTTTGCTGCTGTGGTAGTAGGAGTGTGGCTACCCAAAGTTCGACTAGCCAAAGTTGCCCAGAGAGCTTCGGCTATGGGGCAATATATAGATGTAATAAATAAATAAATATATAAATAATAAAATAAATAATAAAATAAATAATAAAATAAAAAAGATGAGCATGTTTGTTGTGGCAGTGACAGAAAAAAGTTCCATATGATTCAAAGAAATAAGACAAGCCACAGGCTAGAGAGGGAGGTGGGAAAGCTAAATTTAGAGATTCAAGTGTGAAAGCACTGGTCTTGGGATGCTATGGCTGCAGTCCTTTGCCTGCTTCCATGGGAAGAAAATCCATTGAGCTCAGTCACACTTATTTCAGGACTGGGATACTTAAGTGTGATATAAATGATATTGTAATCAAGGAGTGGAAGAAGACAATCTCTTAAAAGGAGACCAGATTACTCATAATGAAGGACTAGCAGAAGAGGCAATCAATTTGGTGCCGCAACACAAGGCATTTCATATAAAACCATCCTATGATGAAGGCAAGCTAAGAAGACCAATAACCAAAATGCATTGATAGAGTATGTCTCAAGCTTGGAAATCTTTAGGATAATACTACTCTCCAGCCCTGCAATCATTAGAGCAATGATTCCTCATGAGGGTAAGTGGAATGCAGTAAATGAACTGGCACTGAAGACCCTTGACAAGCAAAGTTGGGCTGTGGCTGAGAGACCAAGACACTGCCTGATCTTCTCCATCTCTTAATTTCTGTAAGCATCTCAAAACAGAAGGAGTGGGAGATTGTAGACTAGCATGTGTACAGAAATTACCATGAACTAGGGAGGCCTTTGGATGGATGCATCCCAAGCGAGGGAGTGGTCACGTTTCTGGATCCAAGATAAATTGGCTTCCACATAACTACATTCTAGACTTGGGTGTGAGATTGGAAAACAAAATAAGTAGGAGAAGAGCCTCACCAATCTATCGCAACTGAAGATGCCATGACCAGATAGAAAGTGTTTACTGTTCAAACAAACGTGTTATCAAAGATTCTTCATTTAAAAATGTTCCCACCTTACTTCCAATAAAACAGCCTTCCCAAAACCTGTTTCCCTCCAAGTAATTTGAACTTCAGCTCCCATGAGCCCCAGGCAGCATGGCCAATGGTCAGGCATCTTAGGATTTGGAGTCCAAAACATCTAAAAAAGCATCAGGTTGGGGAAAGCTTAAATATGAACTTCAAAGATATGGCAAAAGACACCAACAAACTGAAGAGAAATACCTGACAGTAGGAACGACCACTTTACAGAAACCTAAAGGAAAAGGTAAAAATACATGTCCAAAGTCTCCTTTTCTATCATTTTGCCAGTGTAGTATCATAGTGATGCTGCCTACCTGATGGAGAAAGACTGGCATTGGCCATTGTGACTTTTTCCTGATGTCCTGCTTGAAGAAGAGAGACTGGTCATCCTGACTCCACACTGATGTTGCTTGCCTGAAGGAAAGAGACTGGCCATTGTGATCTTGTGCTGATAACACTTGCCTGAAAAGAAGGGGCTGGCCACAGGACTATTCAGAACACACTGAACAGATTGGGAAAGGGAAAACACTCAGCTCACAATTTGCACACACTGCCCTGCCCATCTGCTTGATCCCTGACCTAGCGATCAGGCCAACACAAGCAATAAGAAAGCAATTCACACCATGCAATTATCCGGTCCCTCGTCACCCTGCTGGGACTCTTAGCTAGGGTGCCAATTAGAGACCATTTCTGAAGAGTCGAGTTGAAAATCCTCCAGCTTTTTCTGCTGCAGGGTTTTTACAATAAAATATAGGGCGGAGAATTGGAAACTAAATATAAGAAGGGATCCCAAAGGAAAATTTCACCAGCCAGGTACTGCAAAGAAATAACAGAGAAAAATGCTAGGGCTGTGTGAAGCCTCCCCGAGAAAAGTTTTCCTCATCTTATCAAACGTTCCACTGGGGATGGGCAAGCAAGTGATTTCTGTGATTGCCAAGATTCTCTGAACACCACCTTGAAGCTCAATTCACTCCAATTCCCATTTTCGATTAATTCTCTTCATTTCATTTGAGCGGGAAAAATGCAAATGGGGGAAAATGATGATTTTTTTTTACCAAAAATGTGCATGTTACCCAAAAGAGTAAAGCATGAAAATGCACTCTCCCTCACCCCCTCACAAAAAGTGCATATTTTTAATGCAAATAAAAGTTCAGGAAGTTGTGGATATTTATGGAGAATCTACTTTCCTTCTCTCCTGTTCAGGATTGCGATTGGGACATGTTTGTATAATCTGCAGACATAAATTAATTTCTCATACATCTGTACTTTCAGCTTCACTTGAAAATTCCATATTTGTTTCACTGGTGCAGGACCTTCAAAGTTCACCTTGAATTTACAAGGTACCTCTTATAAACAGGGGAAGAGAAAAGTAATTCCACAGCCAACAAATATGACGGCTGAATATTTAGCAGCCATTTGAGGTTTTAATTAGCACTTTGAACCAATCCCCAGAATGGGTGTTGGCCTCCATGGGGATGTACATCAATAACCATAGAAAAAGGCTGAAGAACTAGGCCACCATTTTTTAGCTCTATTATTCCAATATCTGGATCAATATTGGGGGCTGTAGATAAACGGCCTCCATTACTGCAGTGAGGTTTGATTACCATTTATTATTATTATTATTATTATTATTATTATTATTATTATTTATTTATTTATATAGCACCATCAATGTACATGATTACCAGGTCTAAACGGGGGTGGGGGTGGGGGTGGTGGAGGTTGAGCCTGGATGCCTTGGCTGAGAAGCTTTTCTGGGAGCCCATGCCCTGAAAATTATCAATATTATTTTAGCTTCCCTTCAAATTCTTACCAACGTTTCCCTTAAGTATGATCTTCTTAATCAGCTTTCCAAACCTAGTGTACTCCAGATGTTTTGAACTGCAGCTCCCAGCAGGATTGACCACTTGACCATGCTGTCTGATGAAGTCCAAAACATCTGGAGGACACCAGGTTGGACAGGGCTAATGAATGTAAGTTGAAATGGAGTTAACCTCTTGGGTGTTACGACATACAGCATGGATGTATGTTGTGGATCCATCAAGCTGAATGCAACCTGAGCACCATGATTGCTAGAATAGCCTGCAAGGATGCCATGCCCATAATACAATCGCTGTTTGTGCAGTGGTTGGCAAGAATTATGAAGCACTGCTATTTGGAACTTGGGCGGGGTGAGTTTCATGGACCTTCTTGTATTGCACCCCTCAAAATGTTCATGGGGATTTCTGGATATATTTGCATATATAAAATTGTATCCATTCATTTATATGCATCTCACATAGAAACCAAGGCCAGGGGTCTGAATCCTGCCCACCTGTGGTCCCAGTAAGGCTCTCCAGGCTTCCCCAGATAGCCATGCCTTTCCACACACCCCTACCATTGATCGATTGTTGTTTTCCCAGCTTCTGTGCAGTTTCCCACCACCACCACCACCTCATTCTAAAATGTTCTGCCACAGCTTACTGGCAGAAAGAGCTTTCATCTACAATATGATGGTGTCTTTGTGATTTTTGGCCCTGCCGCTTTGCCTGTCAGCCCCACCCAGTACTGGAATGTGGTCCCCGAGGGCTTCTCCCAAATGCAGTCTGGCCCTTGGGCTGAAAGAGATTCCACCCCCATACCACATAAGAAAGGGCTTGGAAAATGCCACTTCATTTGTCCTCACTGATGTCCCCATATCGCCAAAGCTGATGGGCTCCAAGGGTCCATGACATCAGTGCCTTTGCTCTGTGATCACATAATGAACCACGATATCCCTTTTGCAGCATCAGTGGAAGAGAACCGTGACTGTGAAGTGGTATGAAACATGCGCGAAGAGCGGGGTGCTGTTGTTGTGATCCCATTTTCCATACTCTACAAAAGTGGAACTGTCACCTGAATAGCAAATATTGTGAAAATTCAGAATGGGCCTTGGGAAGAGCGGAGATCTTATCAGGATGAGTTGCCATGTACGGCCGGAGAGTTGCAGTTAGCTTGATGCACCACCAGTGCAGGCCTGCTGTACATGACTGATCTGAGCAGAGGTGTCTAAACGGATCTCAACATTTTGCTTTGGATGAAATTAAGAGGCAAAGAAAGTGCGGGGGCCGGGAGAGTGTACCAGGCAGGCAAGGAGAATCCCTCTGATGAACTGGGACTCATGAGAGGAAGCAGCCGGTTGAACAGAATTCAAGAGCCCACAGCTGTATTTCTTCCAAATGGAATATGTCTTCCTTTAGTTGTTGTGGTTGTTTTTTCTTGGGGAAAGCCTCACAGATGGTGTCTCACAAACATTCTGCTCCAATCACAAGAGCAATTTGGAACAATTAGTTTCAACTTACAACATTCTCCTATACAGGCAAAGCACATCGCAAAACATCTCCCGCCACTGCTAAATAATAGAGAAACCAAATTAAACATATATAGCAGATGTTGCCATGCTATTATGTTGCTGTTGTGTGATGTGTGTGTGTCCCTACCCCCTTCCCCATTATTCACAAGAAGTCACTGGGGGCAAGTTTCAAGAAGAAGTGGTACTTTTCAAGGTTGCATGACTGGGACAATTGATGTGGTGTGCTTTCACCTTCTCTCTGCCACCAAAGCATAAGGCAGTATCCAATGGTGTCATTCTGCAAACTCAAACAGCACTAGTGGAACACTGCTGAATCTTTCCATTGCGGTTGGCCATCACAGTTGCACAACAGATTGTGCAAGCCATTGTGCAATCAGAGGTGCAAGCCATTGCACAAATACCATGCTATATATTTTGTGGGTTTAATCTTCGTGAACATTCAGAGAGCTTCAGCTATTGGGTGATATAGAAATGTAATGAATAAATAAATGACTAAAACAGGTTGCACAAGAGGAATATGTTGTGCAACAGGTTGTACAATGGGTTGCACAATAGGTTCCATGAAAGTTACATGTATCTGGTTGCACAACGGGTTGCACTAGCATAATGTACAACCGCTTGCATGAACGCGCTTGCACAAATATTTTAGTTGGACTCCTCTCTAGCGCACAGTTCAGAACCTGGTTTCTGCTAGCGCAATGTCGTTTGTGCTAACAGAATGGCACAGTTGAATATACTGCCCCTTTTTAGTAAGAATTGGCAGGAGGTTGGCCTTCCAGAGGCATCTTCTCCTTGGTAGAGTGAAAAAAGTATCATAGGACACTGGAGACTTTCTGATCATGACTCTTCAGAGAGTTAAGCTGGAATTAGATGTTCAGTGGTTAATATCAGATTCCAAACTCAGCATTTGCCTTTGCCAAGGAGAAGGGGAAGGGCTGTAGCTCAGTAGTATGCATGCAAGAGATTCAAAATTCAATCCCTGGCATCTCCCAGGTAGGGCTGGGAAAGACCCCTGCCTGAAACCCTAGAGAACTGCTGCCAGTCAGTGTAGGCAACACTGAACTAAAAGAACTAATGAGCTGACTCAGTATAAGGCAGCTCTTTATATTCCTAGCCTTGTCTTCTGTCTATGTGCAGATATTTGATTGATTGATTGATTGATATGAAGATAATTCAGTGATAGTGCCCACCCCCAGCAGTCTGAAGTGGTACAGTTCAGACAGATTTATTGCCTTATCCGCAATTTGTGAGAACAAGCAGGGGTGCAATCTGGGTAGGACTTTGAGGCACAAGTCCAGGACACCACAAACAGGACCTCCCCACACCCCAACACAGAAAGGCTGACTCGCTACATTTTGTGATCTAATACAGATTACCATGTAAAGAGCAGATCCATTCTCCCGAAACCATTAGGTCAAGAGTGTAAAATTACTTTACGGCACCGCTGAGAAAAGGTCTAACTCTGGTGTCTCCCATGCGTTGTTCCTGTGAGCACCAATGTCTCCCATGCTTGGATGACCATATGGAAAGGAGGACAGGGTTCTTGAATCTTTAGCAGTTGTATAGAAAAGGGCATTTGAATAGGTGGCATTTGTATGCATGCAGCACCTGGTAAAAAAAAATCCTCTTCATCACAACAATTAAAACTGCAGAAGCCTTGCCCTCTTGACAAGATACAAAAGAGGGCAGGGTTCCTACAGCTTTAGCTGTAGTGATAAAGAGTGAATTTCACTAGGTGCTGCATGCATACAAATGATACCTGCTGAAGTTCCCTTTTCTACACAACTGTTAAAGATACAGGAGCCCTGTCCTCTTTTCCATATGGTCATTCTACCCCATGCACACTTCTCTTGGAACTCACCAGGCTACCTCTCTGATTTGTATTTCTTAAAAGTTTTAAAATTATTATTATTATTATTATTATTATTATTATTATTATTATTATATTAAAGTTGGAGTGCTGCAAAGTGAAGTGCTGCCCTTCAGTACCATATTTATTTGGGTGGTTTTGTGTTTTGGAGTTTAGAGCTCACCTCTACCTTGTACTTTGGTTCCTTTTCTTTTAGTTTGCCTTCTGGGAAATTAGTGTTTTCCCAGATGGCAGCCATTTTTTAAATGGGCAGGAAGCCATTTGGTGCACATGCCCAAGACACGCTTTCAAAATCCAAATGTGCCCAACAATCCAAAAGAGTGGGGGATCCCTGGCCTAACACCAAAAAGTGGTAATCGCCAGTATTTTCAAACACAACCCAGACAAAATGACCCTCTAGCAAAACTAGTAATGTACTACATGTACTTCCCCCTCCCCACCAAAGTATTCAAACTTCTCATAAGTTTCAGAAATTAAATAGCTATTGAATTCTCCTCACATTTTGTAGTTCAAGGCGTGTGAACTAAGTCTGTTTCTTTTTTTAGCAGGGGGAAAAACATAATGAGAAAAATCTGTCCATATCACTGTTAGATTTTATAGATTTCAGTCCAGAGTAATTCCAAGAAGTTCTATAAAGAAGTCAAGCTATAACATTCTGGTTTATTTTGCTGTTCTTTGCTTTAATTTAGTGTTGATTATGAGGCATAAAAAAGGCAATTCCAATTAAATTTACACCATACTTCAATTGCCCGTGGCAGACCGAAAATGCAATAATCTCTTTCAAAGATTGCAATAATCCTTGTACTGTGTGTCTTTTTTGCAACCAAGCATCAATAATAGACTTAGGCACAACAAATGTAGGAATGATGGATCACACCCTTTTGTTAAGAATAACATTCCCTACTAGAAAGCCTAGGACTATCAAGGAATTCCACACCTTTTAAAATGTCCATACATGCGTCGGTTTCCATTTTCCCTCCATGAAAATGAAACAAATAAGGCAAGGAGAACTTGACTGTATTGTAAAGCCTTCCAGCTAAAGAGACTTTATACGCATGTGGTAATGTTGAAATCTGAATGGGAAAAACCAATTTTTGTAAAGTTGGCCAAAACTATATATCATTTTGTTTTAATTAAAAAGAGCCCATGTTGATTAAGTTATGCAGTTCAGACTTTCTCATTTGAGATCTAAATGAAGGTCAATCTAGAAGTTGTGATCAAGCCCAAGTATTGAAAATGAGCTGCAACTCTACTAACTGATAGGATCTGCAAATGAATTTTTAAATGCTCTGCTTTTAACTAGGGATGTCGGAGAAAACCACAATAGATTCAAATGAGTTCATATTTCTGTGAACCTACCAGCAGATTTCACAGAGAGCTGAGTCAATTCCGCAGACTTGCAGACCAGGTTTTGACTTGGGGTGGGTGGGATTGGTGCAAATTTGCACTTGCAGCAATGCATATTGTTGCAAGTGTAAGTTAGGGGTAATGCTTATTAGTAAGGGCTGTGCACTGCTCCGTTTCAGATCCCCAAATCCAAAGCAGAGCGGGCCAATTTGGACCTCCGAAGCCCAGTTCCGAAGCTGATCCGGATCAGCTGGAAGCGGTTCAGAACGATCTGAAGCGATTCAGGCCATTCCAAAGCTCCGGACGCAGGTAAGTCTGTGCGGTAACAGTGGTGGAGCCAGGTAAGGGGGAAGAGGGAGGGGCTTACCTGCATCTGTCATGGTCTGCGTGGCAGCTTCAACTGAGGCCCAGACCTCAAGGTGGAAACAAGCCATGGACTGTTTCTGCCTTGAGGCCAGGGCCAGAGTTGAAGCTGCCACCCAGACTGCTACAGATGCAGGTAAGTGGGAGGGGAGGGGGCTTACCTTGCTCTGCCGCTGCTGCGACAGAGCCAGGTAAGGGAGCAGGGGGCAGGGGGCTTACCTGAATCTGTCATGGCCAGGTGGCAGCTTCAAATGCGGCCTAGGCCTTAAGGCCATGGTGGATGCAGGTAAGTGGAGGGGGAGCAGGGCTTACCTGGCTCCGCCACCACTGTTGCAGTCCGACGGTGACGGCAGCAGAGCCAGGTAAGGGGACAGGGGCGAGGGGCTTACCTGCATCCGTAGCGGTCTGGACAGCAGCTTCAACTGCAGCCCAGTACCACTACAAATCATCCTGAGGTACCCTGTGGTGTTGGTACCAATCTGCTTCAGCCTCGGGGCACCTTGGGATCCCTCGGGGCAACCCAGTACTGCCTCAATCCAAGCTGAGGTGGGCCAAATCAGCCTGCCTCAGCTCAAATTTGTGGATTCCGTCCAAACTGCGGGCACAGCCCTACTTTCAAACATTTAATTCTGCATCTCATTAATGTGATCACCCTTCTTCTCTATGACTCATTTCATTGGCTTCCCCTACTCTGTAATATCATCTCCAAGCTTCCTCTAGTACTTTTATGCAGAATCACTCTCTTTTCCGTTTTTGCCTTCTGACATTTTTCTCTCTTTACACTACCTCCCACTGTCCTCTTTGTCTCTCTATTATCCTTATTATACCGAGAATCACTTGGGGCTCCTTACAACTGGGATTTCTTGCCATAGACATCTAGAGAGGTCCTTCTGTTGTTGCATTCAGTGCCTCCTTAAGATTCATCTTTGTCCAGACTTTTCTGAACTGATTCTCCCTTCATTATCCCACGTGCCTCTCCGTTTCTCCCTTTTCTCTATCACATTCTGAGCCTACAGATAGGTTAAGCAGGCAAGTAGCCATGGAAAAAGGGAACTCGGGGGGGGGGGAGTTTTTAAAAAGGACTATTGTGGGAACAACAGGAGACAGAAGAAACAAGTGAGAGGGAAAGGCTAAGGAAAAGGCAATGGAAGAATTCAGGGAGGGGATAAAACTTGAAGAGCCTGTCAGCTGACTAGCATCCTGTGATGGGAAAATAGAAGCCAAAAACAATGGAAACATACAGGATTGGCTACAGCCTGAGGCAAATTGGTTTCCTTCCTGGCTGGCATTAGAAACTAAAGGGTCTCTGAAAAAGAAGGGTTGGAAGTGATCAGACAGTATAATGATTGGAGATTAGATAGATAGAAAGATAGATAAATAGATGGATAGATAGATACACACAAACATCTAAGGATTAGCATCAGTCTGATTTAAATTAGTATAATTAGTGTAAGGTTTGTGTGCCATTGTGGTTTCATTGGTGTACTTATAGTTCCCTAGTTCTACTCAGTTTTTGACATTAATGACACCTGCCTCTCTTCCTATTCTGAAGCACTCAGCACATCCCCTGCATAATTATAAATTATTTTTTTTAAAAAAAGTTAGTAGTGATCATAAGACAAAAATAAATGAATTTTCTGGTGTCAAGGTTCAAATTCTTCTGGATGTGAAATCTTCCAGTGCCAATGGCACAATGCACAACACAGAGGAAAAATATAGATACAATACCATGTATAGGCTTCTAACTGTATAAATCAGCAAGTGGGCAAGATCAAATCTCAGTTTGTAATTCCACTTATTTATACTGAGTGAGCCAGGCTGTCAGCTCTTGCCTGGGGAAAGATGTGGCTAGAGAGGCTTTTGAAATCGGCGTTAGTCCCTGTAAGAACCAAGAAACTCGTCTCCTAGATCTATTACCCATCAGCAAAGTAACATAAATCTAATCAGGCTGAGCTTCCCCGCTGCCATAATTTAAAAGCCTTGGGTGGTTTTTGGTAGCTCTACCCACACATTCAAGTGTGTGTGTGTGTGGTGTTACTCAAAAACAGGAGTAATCAGTTCAACACTACTAATTACTCCATTGCTAATGTACACTGCAATCTGTTCCCAAGGCATTTTGAGGAGACCACAGGGTTTAACTTTGGGCTCATTTGCCACTTCTCTGTGTAATGTGAAGAGACAGACTGGAGAGAAGAGCCAATAGTGGCTGAACTCAGGGGGCTAAGGAAAGTTTAAAACTCAATGAGTGTGCAATTTTAAGCCAGAGGAAAGTAGGGTGGCCATGTGCCCTATTTAAAAGTGCACAGTCCTCGACTGGAAGGGCTATCAACAGCTGCCACTCTCTTTGAAGGGCTGTCCAGTTCAAGTCTGGTTAAAAGATAAAGGAAACATGAGACGGCAGAGCTGGGTCTTGAAGTTGCCCATCAACAGCGCCTGGACAGCACAAGGAGTAAAGCACGCAGCTCACTCTTCCACACTATGGTGAGATGCATTGCATTTCCATTTAAATTGTAGTGATGATTTCTATTTTTTCACCTATACATATTTAACATATCACCTATACATATACAATAGCTTTGGCTATTGGACGGTATAGAAATGCAATAAATAAAATATAAATAAATTAGGGATGTGCTCCGCTTCTAATCGGACCGGAGAAGCAGGAGCGGAGCGGGGGGCTTCGCCTGCCCTTAAGGCGGAGGCGAAGAGGATTGGGGGGCCGGCAGAGCGTGGCGAAGAGGATCAAGGTGAAGGCGGATCCTTCGCCTCAATACGGAGCTCCGCCGGAAAGGTAAGTGGGGTTTACCAGGCCCTGCCGCTGTCACTATTGCCCATGCGGTGACGGCGGCAGGGCCCGGTAACCCCCTCCCCGCCCTCCTCTCCCTTACCTGCCTCCGTCCGCGGTCTGTCGGCGTCTTCAATTGAGCCCGCGGTTCCACCAGGAAGTCTGGGCCGGCCCAGACTTCCTGGTGGAACCGCGGGCTCAATTGAAGACGGCGACGGACCACGGACAGAGGCAGGTAAGGTCCCCCTCTCCCTTGGTCCTTTACCGGGCTCTGCTGCTGGGACTGCCTTGAGTCTTGGCGTGCGTATGTATCCCTGGACAAGCTATCATGGTGGCGAGTTTGAGGTTTCTAAAGTGCAAATTGATGGAGCTATGGAAAGGGGTGTGAATGGGGTGCCCGGTTTTCATAAATTCCCCAAAAATCAGGAGATGATGGAACTGCCTTGAGTCTCAGCGTGTTTATGTATCCCTGGACAAGCTATCATGGTGGCGAGTTTGAGATTTTTAATGTGCAAATTGACGGAGCTATGGAAAGGGGTGTGAATGGGGTGCCCGAGCGGAGCACACCCCTAAAATAAATAAATAAATAAACAAATAAAAAAAATTTATACAAACCAGTGTCCTTTTTGTCCCCTTTTGGGGTTATTCATAAGTGGCCAATCTAGGAGAAATATGCCTAGATTTATATAGGGATGTCATGGGCACATCCAGGAGTCCAACGGACTGTTCCACTTCTGCGCAGCATCAGCTCTTTCATAGACCCATGCACCAACTGTCCATGAGGCCATGAGGCCTTAGTAGCCATTAGACATGTGCTCCACTCCGATTAGAAGCGCAGAAGCAGGAGCGAATTGGCCTGCTCTGCCTTGCCCAGAGGCGGAGTAGAAGCGGACCGCGGACCCCTAGAAGCAAGGCAAAGAGAAGCACCCATTTTTGGAGCGCTCTGGTTTCCGCAGTCCGCTTCTTTCGCCATCTTGAAACATTTCGCCCATAGGATTGCATTGCGGAAAAGAAAGGGGGATAACTGTGTTGTTTTTGAAGCTATCTTTCTGAAAGTTCTTGTGCTTGGAGAGTCGTGGATGGGGGTCATTTTGAGACTACTCTCAGCTCTCTGCGTGGTGAAGGTCGAGCGCTAGATTTTTATAAAAAAAACTGGCGGGAAATACCTTTTTCGAAGGGCTGAGGGGCAGAGTCAACTCCCGGTCATGATCACATGATCCCAAAGTTGGAGGAGGGGATAGGCAAAACGGGTAACTTGGGATTCTGGGAACTTCTCTTTCTACTCTGAACGGACTTTTCCCAGTGTTTTTTAAAACAGTAGCCCCACCAAATGCACAAACACAACCTGTGAAATCATATACTAAGTCAATAATAAGAGATAGAAACACAGCACTGCTACCCACCCTAACTTTGGGGAACAACTGAAAAGATGTGGTGCAAGGGGATGAGCTCCCCTAGGGCATGCCATGTGGACGTGTCCTCACTCTCTCCTGTACTTGGGGGGCTATCACAGCCCTCCAAAGAGAGTAACCTGGCGGAGCAATGCCTATCATGAGTTGAAGTGAGCGTTTACTTCTTAGTGGTGGAGCAATGTCTTTCATGAGTTGAACTGACAGCCTTGCTTCTTAAAAGACTGGTTACTAGGACCAGTCAAATTGGCAGCTGCTTCCCCCTCCCCTGGGCACGTCCCCCTATTGCTGGTAAAAGACAGATATAGCCTTTTTAAAAAAGTTCTTCTTGTTGTTTATTCAGCAACACTGCTGCTTTTAATTCCACCCCTCCTTCGTTTATTTATTTATTTATTTATTTATTTATTTATTCCATTTTATATGCATTACTGGCTTATCCTTGGCTCACTTCCTTATGCCCCCAGAAATGTCTGCTGCCTGCCTGCCTTCCCTCTCTCCTCCCCTGCCCGCCTCGCAGGGATGTTGTGTGTGTCTGGCTTTGACTCAGGGGAGAAGTCCTTCCTGCGCTCACTTGGAGTTTTGGAAGTTTCAAATCCATTTTTCAAGTGTGGAAAAAAATTCATATTAGGTTGATGATCTCTACTCCCCAATTCATGGCATGTTGGGATTTCCTTTGAAATGGCCCCATTGAGATGTCTGCAGGTTTAAGCCCCACCAATAATAAGGGGATGATGGGACTGCCTTGAGTCTGGGCGTGTGTGTGTGTCCCTGGATAAGCTATCAAGGTGGCTAGTATGAGGTTTCTAACGTGCAAATTGACGGAGCTATGGAAAGGGGTGTGAATGGGGTGTTGGATTTTCATAAATGCCCCAAAAATCAGGGGATGATGGGACTGCCTTGAGTCTTGGTGTGCATCTGTATCCCTGGATAAGCTATCATGGTGGCGAGTTTGAGATTTTTAACATGCAAATTGACGGAGCTATTGAAAGGGGTGTGAATGGGGTGCCCGATTTTCACAAATTCCCCCAAAATCAGGGGATAATGGGATTGGCTTAAAACTTGGCGTGCGTGTGTATACCTCCATGAGGTGTCATGGTGCCAAACTTGAGGTTTCTAACTTTCACAGAAAAAAGTTGAATACTTTTTTAGCTTAATGCAAGCCTATGGGGGGGGGGAACAGAGCTCCGATCCGGATCCGGAGCTCCACAGCAAAGCGGAGCGGACATGGGCAGAGCGGGGGTGGAGCGAAGCGGGCCGATCTGAAAATTGCAGATCTGGAAGTGAAGTGGAGCGGGGGGTCCGTGCACACCCCTAGTAGCCATACACCCTCATCAGGCACCTCCAATGTGCCCCACAATGGAAGCTTCAGAAATTAAGTATTTGTGCCTTTACTCTTGCATAAACACAGCCCTTACAACAACCATTTATGCAACTGGTGTACATAGGCATTCTGCCTCTGATACTGGACGTGGCACATATCCATCAGGACTAGTAGCCATTGATAGCCTTCTCCTCCATGAATGGCTTCCCAATTGGTGGCCATCACTACATCTTGTGGTAGCAAATTCAATAAGTATGTGCTGTGTGAAGAAGTCCTTCCTTTTATCTGTCCTGAATCTCCCATCATTTGCCTTCATGGGATGAACCCAGGTTCTAGTGTGATGATGATGATGATGATGATGATGATGATGATGATGATGATGATGATGATATGAGAGAGAGGGGGGGATCTCCTCACTATTTTCTCACTATGAATCAAGCTTAACGTAGCATGTAGCTGGGGCTTATTTTTTCATTATTCTCATGTATGTGCATGTGCAGCTGATTTGGATCAGAACACACACACTGCAAAGGGGTGTTAAAAACCCTCCATTGAAACTTTTAACTTTTTTACCCACCCCCACCCCTTGCAAGGGGGATAGAATTTCAGGAAAAATTGAAGGTTTAAATTCCTTCTCCCAGAGCAAGATCCCAATCCAGAATGGGGCCGCACATGCTTTCACAGGAGTAAATATTACTATCAGGTTCAGTGACGTGATTAGTGTAATGTGCAGTTGGCCCCCTCTCTCCACACAAGTTTAAGCAGTAGAGGCTGGTGGCTGCAATTTTTGTGGGTATGTTAATCCACCATGGGTTACAGTCAGAACCAGCCAAAATTCTAAAGGAGCTATCGAAGGTGCTAAACCTATCATGGGGTGGGGGTGCACATTGTTGAAATGCAATCACAAGCTCTTTGTGAAGTTTGCCTGAAAAAAAGATGTGCTTGCACCTGCAAATAGAGTTGCAAACGGGGTTGCCAATAGGGCCAGTTCTTAATGAACTGAACTGAGCTGTGACGGTAATATTAAAACTAAATTGTATTTGTTTTCTATTCAGTTTTAGTTAGTGCAATAAAAAAAAATGTTCATTTTTGTGTATTAACTAAAATGAAATGCACATCTCAGTGACTGAGTGTGATTTGATAAACATCAGGAGAACAGAAGCAAGGCCAAATTCCACCTCACAAGCTAGCTGCCACAATCCCCACAAAACCTGGCCCCATTTACCATAATTTCAAGTTTATCTCTCTGTCTAATCTTAGCGACATTCCTAACCATTTCATCCAGGAGCTGCTGATATGTAAACCAGCTTCTTTTGTTAGACTAGATGAGAGACGAGTGTGAGTTATCTTCCTAAGAGCTTGTGATAATAGGAATCGCAGTGCTTACACATCTCACCCCAGTACTTGATTAAACTTTAGCTGCTTTCAACATCTTCAATAGATTGTCTATGACCAAGCACCTAGATCTAGTGAGAAAGTGTGAGGTTAAAAAATAGAAAAGAAGAAAGTTGGATTAAATACTATATTTCTAGGGATTTGCAGGCTGAAGCCTATCTATAAATAGCTATATAATCTCATGTATGTAACCCAGACCTCAGGGCAAGCACATTCTCTTTCATAACAAATATGCTTAAGGCAAGGAATTGGAAATGTTCTTACATTATAGTTGCAGGAAAAAGAAGAAATCTACCATTCTGAATTGGGTTGAGCAGGGTGCAACTTTATTAAAGGGCATTGGCAATTGAAATGGGTCAGTGAGGTCTTTGGCCAACAACTAGTTAAATGCAAAAATCCCTGATTACGTTCCTGGTGCCTTACTATACCCTCACAGGCCTGAGGCTTTCCATAATCATAGTTGGTGCCAGTGCTTGGGCAGGATGAAGCAAGAGCCAAAGTCAAAGAACTTCTAGTTCTGTAAGAAAGTGCTGGGTATATAGTGGATTGATTTTTATTCCATGGGATATACATTCAGGTTAATAATGTAGGTGTATCTGAGCATGATATTTTTCTTTAATCCAGTGTAACTATGTCTGGTCTTGATCAGGAGCAGAATTCCTGAAATTCCACCCACCGGGCCGTTGGAGGGGAGAAGGGGCAAAAAAGCCTCCCTTGTCTCAAAGTTTGCGAAGAAACAGGTGTGGAAAGGTTTAATATTTCCCTCCCAGAGAATGCTGGTCTTGATCAGAATTGGGACCATGCACAGTGACATTTGAGGAAAGAAAAATATCAGGTTCAATAGCATGTGATTAGCAGAACATGGAGTGTGGGCCTTATGCAGGATTTCTGGGAAGGTTGGGGCAGTGCAAAAGAATTAGTTCTTATCTCCTTGAGTGCCTGACACAAAGTAAAGAATCCTCCTTCTCTGTGGGGCACTTGCAATGGCTGTGGGCTAGCCTGAGGGTGGAACATCAAGCGACCACTGGGGAGAATGCAAAAGTGCCCACTTCTGGTTCAGGGAATCAGGCCCTTCCTACTTAGGACCAACGGTCTAGGATGGGTTTCTTCTGGACATTCTACACAAATAAAATGGGACAATGATCAGACACATTGCTGATCATTTTCAGATCTGCATTTTAAAGATGCTGGTGAGAAGGCTATTTAAAAAATAATAATTCATGTGTGGGTCATGTTACCATCATCACCAGATTCTGTAGGCTCCACCTCAGCAACTGCAGTAGAAAGACAGTTCCCTGAGGCAATTGGAGCCAACACTTACCAAATTGGGCAAGAGCTGTTGTTAATGGGGGTGGGGACAGCTACCTAAACTGAACTGTAGCCTATTTAAAGCCTCAGTGGATGCCAGATTACAGCTGAAGCAAGGTCAGAGTTCTGTGTTTGTAAGTATCCAGCCTGACTACCATTTGATGCTATCCAAGGTCCTGAACTCCTGCTTGGACGCTTACTTGAGTCTTTAATGCTGACTCCATAGCTGCTTTATGGTGGCCATTTACACAACTTTGGAATTATGGAAGAAACGGAGCTGCCAATACATGCATATTGGCAGCCCAATTAGGGGATGGGGTAGCCACTAGGGGAAGCCCCTCTTGCCCTCCTTCTTCCCCATGGGTTCCGTGGTAGCAAGAATGGGAAGAGGAGAAGGGGTGCTTCCTTGTCCTCTTCCCATCCCAGCTATTGCCATGGCAACAGCACTGGTGGGGTGATAGAAGAGAGGGAGACCCCATTAATTTGGGGAGGTATTGAGTGGCCACCATTGGACCAGGTCTGATAAGTGATTCAGCTATCACGGTCTGGGGTCCAGGCACCTGGGAGTCTGTCAAACTCCAGGACCCAATTGGACAAATCTGGTAATTTTGGTTTCTCCCATGTTCATTTTTTATATATAAAAAATAAAAATCTCATTTTTGTCTCAAATATGAAGACTCTGTGAAGTCTAGTAATTCTTATCAAAACCAAACTAAAACGAAATCCTCACCTTGAAATAGAAAAAGAGACAGAGACATAGATAGACAGAGACTTGTGAAACATACCCCTTTCTTGGAAGATTTATTTCATTCCCCTCTCTTCTATTAAACCACAGAGAATGTAGTGCATTCTGCCTGAGAGACATGCAGCAGTTTATCCTTCCCACTGGGACCCAGAAGTTCAGGATTTAACTGAAAACCCCATGGTTCCCCTCATGTCTGACTCCTTCATATTCTGTAGGCCACACCTAAGGCCATAATGCATGTTCCCCATAACTTTCTCTCCCTCTTCCCCATATGTGTGTGTGTGTGGGTGGGTGGGTGGGTGAGAGAGAGAGAGAGAGAGAGAGAGAGAGAGAGAGAGAGGGAGAGGGAGAGGGAGAGATCTTTGATGTGTTATATATGTCAGTGTGATGGGTGTTCCTCTTTTTTTTCCATACTTGATTTCCTACAGATGAATAAATGCAGCATTAGCAATATCTAAAAGAGAAGATAATTTTCATCTCGAATGCAGGTGTCATGGCTGGCCACTGAAGTTCCCATGTTTCATCCCTGGAATCTCCTCTAAGCATTGCTGAGAAGGATCTTCTGCCCAGGGCTCCAAAGAGCAAATGTCTAAACAGACAACACTGGGTTAGTTAAACCTATGAGCTGGCTCTGTACAAAGCAGCTTAGGAACAGGTTGCATCTTTAATATTGGACTATTAGTTCTTTAGAGCAAATGGTGGGGAAAGAGGGTAGGGGAAATGAGGACAAAATCATTCTGAAATGGGAGAAGGTCTCCAGGACAACTACTTTGGAGCAGGAGCTGACTTCCCAATTATTACTCTCGACGGCTCCCCACATTTTGCAAACTGATTCATTCTGAGTGCAACCTTCAGGAAAGCATTATCTCCAGCTATCTCATCTTTCCCTGGTGTGGCTCTGTTACAGATAGCTTGCCCCAGTTCTTCCTTCCTTCCTTTTAAATGTTTTGTAAGCCTGAAGTGCATTGGTGGAATTGACTGTGCAAGAGACTCCCAAACTGCATCACACACTTGCAGGGAACAATCTAAAATGCTCTTTCTCTCTCTTCTGTGCCTGAGGTGGCAGAAACCACTAGCCCGTCAAGATGCAATTGTGACATCTGCACCACAAGGGGGGTAAACCGATGGCCTGAATTAAATGATACAAGAATCACCTTGCTTGCTGCCTGGTTGATAGGACAGCATATCATCATTTAAATGCCTTCTGAAGCGCAGATGAACTTCGTACTTTTTAAGACTAATGAAGTTACTTCCACAAAAGTTTTTGCTAGGTTACAGTCCACTTCAGCAGATGTGTGAAGTGGTCTAGAAAGTTGGTAGGTCTTCAGGGTCCTGGCTGCCAGTGGAGGGGGGCATTCCCACTGAACTCAGGTCATGAGACACAGGAATAGGTCCATGCTGAGAGAAGATGCTGAAGTGGGGAGCCGTTGAGGTGTAAATGAGAGATACGCCTTTGATTCAGATGAATTCAGAACCAAATCCAGCTGATTCGAAGAGACTCAGGAGAAGTACAAAATACAAATTGTAGCAGGGCTTCTCGGAGAATTTGAGCTTGCCGAAGTTCTCTGAATTCCATCTCAAAGCCCATTCTGACTTCTGTTTTTTGTTTTTTCTGTGTGTGTTTCCATGTGAATTCTAACGCATCCATCAATTGGGGGCATTTTTGAAATGTACACATTCTTCTCTCATTGATTAAAGCATTTCTCAAAAGTCCATATTTCTTTATGTACATAGAGGTGGCTGAAATCACTGAGCATCTGCCCCTGCCATTCCTCCAGTCCACCCCCGCCAACTGGGTTCCGCATTTCTCCCTGCTGCATCAGTGGTGGCCACCATTAATGCAGTAAGGGGAAAGGGCTCGATGCAAGAAGCCAGGGTGGACCCGCGGGTGCAGGTCCACCGTTGGGGTTAGCATGGCAAACTAGGTCCAAGTAAGGCCCCAAGTCTCTTTCTGGCAGATGACCCAGGAGGAAGGGACTATGAGGCTACCAACATTGGAATATGAAACACTTCCACCTTGAAGAACAGTGACTATAGCTGGCTCATGATGGAGGTCCTACTCACAAATAGGAAGGTGGGACAGGAAATGGGCATGGCACAGAGGCTTGCATAGAAGAAGAAAACTGAAGGGAACCCTCAAATAGTAGAAGCCGCTTTCAGGAGGAAGCCTGGGCACCTGAGTGCTTGCCTTATCTTCTTCTTGTCTTTTGAGACCTGGCTGGAGGTTAGCTGTGATGGGTTTTGTGTGTGCATGCGCATTAGGAATGCTGGATGAATCCATTTTGGGGTAGAGCCCAGTGTGTTTTTGCCAGCTCAACCCTACGCACTCTGGGTTATACATCCCTGAGCTCAGGGTTTTCTGCTTCTTCTTTTTTTAATAATACGTGCATTACGCAAATTGCAATTTGTGCAAACATTGCAGGTACAACTACTTACCGAAAACATGATTTCTGCAAAATTGCAGTTGCAAATGGTCTAATTACTAAGGCAAAAGGGCCAAGCCCAAAATAAACAAACAATGGCAGCTTATTTAAAGCTCTTACTGTCAGTGAGTTGACACCTTAGGAGAGGCATTTCAGCCTTTTAGAATGGGGAAAAACTGCACAAAAGCTGGAAAATTACTCATCAATTAGGAGTTGGGGGAAAGCAGTTGAGTCCAAGGGAAGAGAGATTCCCCATAGGCCTGAGATTCTGCACCCCTGTGCCAGAGCAAGCTAGGTACATCCTAGCATAGAAGGGGATTTTTGTTTACAAGTGTGGAAATGCCATCAGCTGTTCACTTGAATCCAAGTTGCATAACCCACCATGCCAGATATATAGGCTTCTTGCAGACTGATTATCTACCCTACATGATGTTGAGTCTAAGTGGCCATCATGAAAGTGGAATAAAGCAGCAGCAGGCAGGCAGGCTGATGACAAAGTGAAGCAGGTATAATTGCTCCATTGATGTCAGGTTTTGAAAACACTCCATACCTTTGAACTGAATACAATCATCTATCAGGATGCACGGCTGTCACATAAAGGTAGCATTAACTGTTCTTTTCGTATTTCCCAACTCATCTTAAAAGGGGAGCGGTTGGTGGAATAGAAATGGGAAAATATTTTTCTTGAGGCAAAGTATGTTAAAGGATTTCTCAGCTCTTAAATAATAAACAGGTAAGTAGATAAAGACAGAATTAAATATTTAGAGCCCATAAATGTTAATGCACTGCATCTTTATTTTTATTTTTTTCATTTTTAAAGCACCATTACAATTAGCAACACCATTGATCATGGGCTTCATTTGAAACTAATGGTGCTCTCTAAAATTGTCAATCTTACTTTCCTAGTGAAGATGAGTAACTAATATATCTATCCCTTTAAAAAAAATAGAGACATACCTATATTGCATATGGTCTATATTTCCTTTTATACTTTATATCTTAAAAACACACATGAAGAGGTAACAATTTTATATCCAAGCTTCGTCAGAGAACTTGCAGATTGGTTATATGTAATTGCAGGTGACAAATAGTACAATCCCAGAAGCCCCTTGTTGTCAATAGATGGAAAGGGCCAGGATGTAGCAGAAGAACCTCTCTGCCAGGCAATGAAAGAAAGGGTCGAGAAATCCTTCAAACGGGGTGTTCCATGGGCAGTCCAGCACAGGGTGTCAGTGGCTTCGGATTCACTGGATTCAAAGCCCTGCAGAGAAGGGATCTGGAGCTTGCAGAGTGAAAAAGGACCCTCCACCATCATATTTCTTAGCCAACACAAGGCTTAAAATGCAGTGGGTGATCTGCATTGGAGTGCTTTGGAAATCAGAAAGAAGTGATGTAAACACACTCACATTGTTTGTTTATTTATACTTCATATATTCCACTCAATATAACAAATATATCTGAGTGGTTCACATGTAATATACAGAAGCCAGTTGCTGGGGAACATGGGTGGGAAGGTGCTGTTGTACCTGTGTCCTGCTTGTGGATCCCTGGCCAATGACTGGTTGGGTCCACAGAGTGCTGGACTAGATATACCCTTGGTCTGTTCCAGCATGGCACTTCTTATGTTCTTATGATACTTAGGGCCTTGCTAGACCAGGGGTTAGCACGGTGTGAGGCCCGTGCTCGTCCCTGTATGTCCAGATGATGCACAGGGGATCCTGGCCTTAGCCAGGCCTCGAGCCGCCCTGGCACCACGCTAACAGGAACCGCTTGGGCTGAGGCTGGGACTGCGGTCATGTAGCCAGGTCCGCCGCTTTTCCCAGCTACCGGATTTACTCCCGAGTAGCTGGGAAAAGCGGCAGATGGGCCACAGTGCTCCACAGGCCATAGGACATTGGGGGGAATTGTGGGTAGGGGGGACATTGGGCGGGGGATCGGACATTGTGGGGGTGGAGTGGGGGAAGGAGAATGGGGCCGGGGGGTGGGGGGATCAGATATCGTGGGCGGGGGAAGGTGAATTAAAACAACAACAACCCCTACTTACCTTTCCTGCCTCCTGCCACTGTAAAAGGTCTTATATTCTTGGTCTCATCTAGCTAGCCAGAATGTGTACTTTTAGGAGAAAGGAAGCATGTCCACTCATACGTGAGGTTGATCAGCTATGGTTGTTTCCTGTTCCCAGACTTTTGCTCTAGAACGGCAGGCCAATAGGGACTTGAAAAATGGCAAGGGACTAGAGATTAGGGCTGTGCACCACTTTGGATCCAGATCTGAATTCTGAGCTGAACTGGGCTGCTTCAGACCTAATTGGTCCAGATCTGAAGGAAGGCCCAGATCAGTCTGAAGCACCCCGAAGTGGGTGGGATTAATCCGAAGCGCTTCAGATCAATCTGGGCACTGGCACGAGAGGAGATAAAGAGTGATCCCTCCTCCTCCCTCATGCTGGTTACCATTGTGGCAACAACACCAGCAAAGCAGGAAGAGACTGATCTCTTCCAGCAGGCCTACCCAATTGAATTTTAAGATGCCTTTTTAATAACGTGCTGCTTTTATTAGTTTAAAATGTTTTAATTAGTTATATGTATTTTATAGTGTTTTAATTTGTGTTGTACCCCACCTCGATCCAGAGGGAGAGGCAGGTAACAAAAATTATTATTATTATTATTATTATTATTATTATTATTATTATTATTATTATTATTGAACAAAAGACTCTTCTTTCTCCTGACCCACCACCGCCACCACCACAGTAGGTACCAGGATGAGAGGAGAAGAAGGGTGCTATTGTGGTGGCTATTGTGGTGGCAGTGGCACTGCTAGCTAGCATTGGATGAGAATGGCCCTCCTTTTCCCTCCTCTCATGCTGTTGGCTACCACAGTGGCAGCAACACTAGCAGGGCAGGAGGACGACAAGAGACTCTCATTCTCCTCCTGCCCCACCAGCACTGCTGCCACTGCAGTAATCAGGACAATGGCATCCAAATAATTGGGATGTTTGAAGCCCGATCCAGATTTGAAGTGGGTCATGTCAGGTCTGAAGCAGGCCATGGTGGGTTGGGGCTGTTTTAGAAGATCCAAATCAGCCTCCAAAGTGGGTTAAAGGGTCTGTGCCCAGCCCAACTAGCGATATATTGACTGTATGGCAGGACACCCTCCCCTAAGGTCAACTTGAGGTCCCCATGCTTCTCCATATTTCTCAGCTGAGGAACCACTAATAAACCCTTCACATTTCCTATGTGACCAAAGAATCCATTTTCTATACCCTTATATATCCACTTTATATATACCCTTTCACTCCAAGTTTGTCTCCGAGTGAATGTCCTCCATTCACTCCATGACAGTTACATCTGTCAAGCCTGCCTCATTTTACATCCCGCTCTGTGAGAGGCAAAGTAAGCAGGTGCTACAGCTGCTGGTTTGATTACTGCAAGCTGTTGATCCTGTGACTTGATATTTCAAAAAACATGCACGATAGAGAAAGGTGAAATGGTGGCCGCAGTTACCAACGTGAATTAGCTGAAGCACAGCTGGGCTGCCCTGATGGTGTCAGCTCTTTCCAATCAACGCTCTCACATACCTTCTAAACAGATGGTGTCGTGGGGCTTCCTTCTAGTACCATGTCCTGGGATGGCTGCCTGTATTATGTCTCTCTGCAGACCATACTAATCTGGGTGGGAGAGGAGAGATGGGTGGTAGACTAATTTCTAGGCTAATTCTAGAACGATGGCTACAAACAGAATGCTGTGGTTGACACATAGGAACTGGTCGTTGCAAATTAAAATACTGAGAATGTAGTGTTCACCTCACCTACACGTCATGACACAGTGCTTTCCCTCGGAGTGGCTTCATACCTGCAGCTGCAAGGCATTAAGGAAAATATCAGGAACAACAGCCATGTTGGGGGTGGGCTGTTCAAATCTTGGGGCTGCTCCTTGCACTAAGCCATCTCTGGGGAAAGCCATTGGCCTCCTGAGCCCCACGTACTTTGACTGAGGCCTTTGCTAGATCTACCCGGGAATCTGTGTGGGAGGAGAGGTGAGCCTGGGGTACAAGTAGCATGGACCGTCGCTCCAATCCAGGCGTTAGACACGACGGGCTGCAGGAAAGCCCCGTCGCATCTGCCATTTTTGTTTTTGTTTAAAGGGGCTCCTGAGTAGGAACACTCAAGCGGCAATGGTAAGGTTTTTATTTTTAAAAACAATGTTGCCACTCCCCCCTGCCGCGATCTCCCCCCCCCTGGCCACGATCTCTCCTGCTGCTCCTGGCCGCGATCTCTCCCCCTGCCTCAATGGTCACAGTGCTCCTAGAAGCACTGCGCCCCATCCACTGCTTTTCCCAGCTATTTGCGAGGCTGCGGGAAATACCAGGTGACAACTGGAGCCCATTACCCTGGGGCAAGAGAGGGTTGACCCCTGCCTGAGCCCGGGATCCCCTGTGCGTCATCTGGATGCACAGGGGCAAGCCCGGGGTTCACCCCAGGCTAACCGATGGTCTAGCAAAGGCCTGAGTCTTCCTTTCACTCCACCCTTCCCCATTATAATTGGTCTCATGTCCTTTCCATCCCCAAATGAGAAGACATTTGTGAATTTTGGTAAATTCTGATTAAAAATGAACTGAAATGAAATCCTCACCCATCCCTGCCCTCCACTTGCCTGGGGCAACAGCAAGGGCTGTCAAGCAAGGCCAGAGACTCAAGAATGCGCCCTTCAACATGCCATAGAACCTTCTGTGGCAACTAGGAGTGCCTGAGGAGACAAGTCAATGTGGGACTGATTCACGGCAGGTAGGAGCTTTAAAAACCACTGGTGGATAGCATCAAAGGTCGTGAGCATTCATTTTGGCTGTGGGCTTTGGTTTTGACCTCTGCTAATGCTAGGCTTGCTTCAGAGATTTGCACTACAGCACAGTTATTGTGCCACTGTCGGCCAAGGGAACTCCATGTTGGTGGTGGCCAATGCCACTGGTGGTGGTGGGGGAGATGAAATTTACTATTTGACTGACCCAGAACACCTAGTAGATTGGGATGCAGAACTGTTTAAGGATGGAGAGCTGGACATCCCCCCACTAGGTTCACCAGGGGCAAAATGAGTCCAGGTAGAATGTTCTGCACCTTTGCAGTAGATGATGCTTGGGAGAATAGGAAACCATTCCCATGGTATGCCTGATACAGTGTTTTTCACTCAGTGATAGTGTTAGATTAGCAACAACCTGGCATGTTGGCAAGCCTGATCAAATCTGCTGAGACGAGTGCTGCATTTGGAAAATAAAATAACTGCAATGTTTGGGTGGAAGACCTTGCCACCAACTGGCAGAATTCTGCTTGGGTTGTCTGACTGCCAGCTGGCACATCTGTTGCAATGACTGAGCTGACCACAGCACAACAATGAAGATGACAGGAGACTGGAGACTCACGAAGACTCCTGACCTGATGCAGGGCGGGGAGGGGGGTAGAGCTGGCAATCAAACACTATAGCCAAAGAATATCCCCCACCCCCAAAAAAGTCTGCACAGTTCTGGAATGTGTACTTCACTCAGATTTATGCTTGGCTCTTGAAGAGATGTCAGGGATTTTAGCATAAGCATTTACTTCTGGCCAAGGGAACAGACAAAGGTCTGTGACAGGTGCAACTGTTAAAATGTCATCCATCACCCTGAGAATGGCTAGGCAGACTGGAGTTCAGCAATTTCCTTTTCAGCTGACAGAAGAACAACCACCTTGTTCACATTGTTAACAGAGCGGTTGCTTGACGCTTTCCCAAACTCTTGATTGACCTAGGACCCTAACGTCTTTTCTTCATCCATTCATCTATAAACATCATTTAATTGATTTTCTAGAAAAGAAAAATCCTACAAAGCCGTTTACGTAAAACAGGAAATACATAAATAAAGGGATAAGAATGGGAGTAGGACTTTAAAACTGTTGAAGGAATGCCAACAAATGCAGCAATAAAATTAACATCAGCCTAATAGCAGTCCTAGAGAGTCATTGGATTAGCCTGAAATCAATTACCTAACACTGAAAAGTTCTGTGGTCAACTTTCCACAGTTGTTACCCCCAGAGCAGAGGACAGCCCATTTAATCCCCAGTGCTCTGCCTCCAACAGTGATTAAGTAGATGCCCATGAGAAGCTCACAAGCAAGGCATAATGTTGATGGCCCCTGTAGCATTTGTCAATCAGAGACACACTGACTCTGAATATAGACACTATTCTTCATCACTGGGACCATAGTCAGGAATAAAAGAGGGTGTTGCTGTTTTTAAGCAAAGGGGACATCATAACTCACAGCAACTGGAAACCTTACATTTTGGAGTTCAGAATCCTGTACATCAATTGACCAAACATCAAAGTGTTCTCACAGCTTGCTTACACCCAGATGCAGTAGGAGAGAACTTCATCTGAAAGAGGTCAGGGGGCTGTCATGGTTAGTTGGAATATTTTGCCCTCAACCATGCTTTATGTACATAATATTCAGATTTCCTAAAAATTGCATATTCACCCAGAACAACATTCCTATGCAAATGTAGACTAATTCAGAACTGTTGGCCCAATGGCTTAGTTTCTATGTACAACAATATCATCACCTGCTTTTGATCCCCATGACCACCTGACCTGTTACATAACTGGTCATGGTTTTGCCCTTCTTATATTCACCTCCTACTTTAATGAACTTGGCAGACAGTTCAGCCTTCAGAATGTAGCACTTGCTTCTAAATGCATACCACTACTGGCTGTTGGGCAAAACATAGTTGATATTGATATTTCATCTAAGCCCCTCTTGACATATCCTTAAATAGGAATCATGGAATTTCATCTGAGGAGCATGAAGAGTGTGCCTGGTAATGGAAGAAGTGATGCAGTCTGACAGTCCAACACACACATACTATGACATTCTTTTCTGCAAATTTCTCTTAGTGGTTTTGCGAAATAGAATTTCCTCAGAAACACTCAAAGCTCTCCTTTGACTTGAACACAACCTGTCAAACAGATCATTCTCTAGTCTTCTCCAAGGCAATTGAAACTCAAATCATTCACAGCTGGAAAGCCTCTAAGACATTTGTGTTCCTTCTTTTTTCAAATGCCAGTCAATCACACTGGCTACCACCAGACACAGTGCACCAAATTCATAGTACATCCAGAATGCACATCCAGAAAGTGCATTGGGGAATGACTTACTGGAATTGGGATTTTAAAACCAGGCACCCATGCCAGATCAAATGTAGATAGGGTGACAAAGAAGATGAATGCCAAGTGTGAAGCATGAAAGGAGGAAAGGACTTCTCCAAGACGTCTAGAAGATTGTGTAAATAACATAACCTTCTGACAGTATTAAATTAATTAAGTAAATTCATGGATGTTAAAGCTATCAGTGGCTTGTAGCCAAGATGGCTTGGCTTTACATTACTTCCATATCAGAGGTAGTATGTTTCTCAATACCACGATGGTGCTATTGTCCTCATGTTCTGTTTGTGGCCTCCCCCGAAGCATCTAGTTTGCCACTTTGGAAACATAATGCTGTGCAAATTGGGCCCATTATCTGATCCAGCATGGTTCTTCTTGTGTCCTTTGGACTGATCCACAACAGTACTGCTGCTATTCTTATGTTCAAGAACCAAAAATCCACTGGACTATCAATAGCTTACTAGAACTTGTTGAGGTCTTCTCATTTTCTGCAATTTCAGGGCCCCCAGACCTGTGCCCAGAGGACTTGCCATGGCAGTACCACTGCCTGCAGTGAACCTGCCTGCATGTGTGTCTGCTCTGGGGGTAACAACTGTGGAAAGAATATATATATTCTTTCAGAGCTGCCCACGGGACAAAGATAACTTCTGGGGCCAAATGGAGCCCACAAGCCTTCAGTTAGTGATCTTTGAACAAGAGTATGAAGCACTGGGCATGTCTGGACAATATTGATGAATATAAGAATTTGCCTTACCAGCTTAGAGACCAATGTCCATCTAGTCCAGCAGTTTCTTTCTGACAGCTGTCAGCCAGATGCCTCTGGAACTTCACAGAAATGGTAGTAACAGTCCACTATTTCCCTGTTTCTCCCCAGTAGAAACAACACGTCTCAGAAAGAAGTCCTACAACCCCTAGTGATGGTGGGGGAATGCTAGGAGCTGTAGCATTTTTTTTCTGTCTAAATATGCATAGGAGTGTGCCTTAATATTGTTGAAGGAAGCAAAGAGCTTGGCTTCCCCTCCTCCTCTCTTAGACCATGGCTTCCTTCACTTACAAGTGTGAATGAACAATGGAATTTCATTCAATATTTCAATAAGCTGAAATTTCACAGGAGAGTTTCCTGAGAACATAAGAACAAAAGAAGTGCCATGCTGGATCAGACTAAGGGTCCATCTAGTCCCACAAAAAATGTTGGAGAATAATACCTCCTCCCCACCCCAGCCCAAAGAAAATTCAGCCAAAATGGGGAATTTGAGGATACCATTTTTGCTCAGCCTCAGACACTCAAAGCTATAACTAACCGGTCAGACTGTTATGCCTGGAGATTGGCATGCCTTGTTCTATATCACTTATGCTGCCATGTTGGGAAAATTATATTTTCAACATGTGACCCTTCCAAGAATGTGAAATCCCAATGGACCCCGGGATGTGCAGGTCAGTAAACCATTTTTGTATGCACAATTACATCTCTGAGAGATACCTAACGTCTGCAGGCCTTATTCTCCAAGGGTCATGTATAATGAGAGAAAACCACGGCCTAGCCAGTGAAGCAAGTGTAATCTTGGTACCAAACCTACCCTCAGCGATGACAAGGAGAGAGTGCTTTTATCTTAAATCTCATGACATGCCCTCTTCACCCTTGCCCGCTCCAGCCCATGCAAGACATTTGAGTAGAGGCGACAGTCTTTATGCAGGCCATTGGTATTCATTTCAATGCTGTATGTAGACACCCAACAGCCGAAGAAATGTTAATTCAGATGTAACCTTGGTGCTGCAGGATGTATGGACAGAGCAAAGATGCACTCAGCAAAGCAAGAAATGACAGCACGCCCCAGGAGTGCAACGAGGCAAAACAGAAAAAAGAAAAAGCAGGGGAGTGAGCTGCTCAGCTAAGCAAGATGGAGCGCGCTTGCTGTGTTCCCTATACAGGCTAAGCTGGCACGTCCCTGCTGCGTTCCCTGCACAGATTAGACTGGCAGGGAGATCTGAAGCAATCAGCACCTGAGTCAGCAAAACAGCAGGTGAAATAAAGATAAGGTTCAGGAGGGGGGAATCGCCGCTTGCTGCTCTTCATTCATGGTAGATCCTGCCTTTGTGCTTACTCTGCTACCAGAGAACATAGGAAGCTGCCTCTTATCTAGTGGGCCACAATGTTTGTCCATCTCCCTGGTATTGCATCGCCGAGACACCAGCACCACCAACAGAGGGGGAAGGAGAAGGAGAGGGCCACCTGCCCGGGACGAACGTGACTAAGCGTCTTCCATTTGCTTGCCTGCCTACCTGTGGCCTTCTCCTCAAGAGCAAGCCAGCTCCAAAGCTCTGCTGCCCAGAGAGTTCTGCTTCCTTGCCTAGACAGATCCAAAGCTGATTCAGCAGTTTGCCGGCAGCCCTGGTTCGGTTGTGTCATCTTCTGGGGCAGGGGTATAAAGAGGGAGGCAAGTTGCCACCAGCAGAGCCACTGCTAAGGGGACAACACCAAAATGGGTCGTCCCTCTAGGGGAGACCAAGGGCAAGGGCCTGAATATTAAGAAGTGGGACCTCTAGCAAGATGGAAGGGTGGAAGCTTGATTTGTTTTTAAGAGAGGGAGTCAACAGAGGGAGGAAGAAGGTGGGTGCAGAGGGTTGGTTTTATTTATATGTTTATTTATTTTTATAGCATTTTATCCCCCCCCCTTAGCCAAAAAAGGCTTTCAAAAGGGTGTTATGGAGGGGGTATGACAACTAGGGATGTCACAGGTGCCCGACTGAGTCTGGAAGTCCAACAGACTCCTCCGCATCCATCCCTGGCCCCAGTCAGGCACTATGGCCTGTTTGCTGACCAGCATTCTGAGCACCTGTGAGGCCTGACAAGCGCCCGGCAACCCTCCACCCTCGACTGGAGCCTCCACTGTCCACCACAGTGGAGGTCTAGGAATTACATATGCTGCCGTTGCCTAAATGGAAGTCACGAAGGCCCCATTTATGCAAGAGTAAAGGTGTGAATGCTCCATTGGCACCTTTACTCTTGTGCAAATGGGGCCTTTACGACTGCTATTTATGCAAGGGGGAAATGCTTAATAGCTTGTGGGGGCGGCCTGGGACTCCTGTCCCTGCCGACTTTGAAGCCCTTGTGGTCTCTCCTTCCTTGCAAGGAAGGAGAGCCCACAAAGGCTTGACAGTCTCAAGGAAAGAAGATGTGCTTGGGGTGCAACAGCAGCAACTCCCACCCCTGCTGGCTCTGAAGCCCTTGTGGGCTCGCCTTCGTTACAAGTGGCAGTTGAGGCACATATATGTTGCTTCCCCATCTGTTTCATCCCCCAGCCTCAGAAACCTTGGAGGATTACCTGTACTCCCTTCAAGCATGTTAGCACTATTATTACATGCCTAGTCAGCTGATGGGAAGGGATGTGTTAATTCCGACCTAGGGTGCAATCCTATGCATTCATAGACTGGGAAAAAAAAGTCTTGAGAATCCCAGCATGCTCCATCCAGCTATGCCATGCTGGGTGAGGAATGCTGGCAGTTGTAGGACTTCTTTTCTGTCTAAACATGCATAGGATTGTGCCCTTAAAGTCTTACTTGTGTTGCCCCCGTGATACACTGATAGCAAATAACTGTGCTGCCCATGAATTGCCAAGTTAAAAGGAAATCTCCAATGAGCTGAAGACAATAATCCTTTCCCAATGCCAAACAATGATTGAATATATGTTCACACTTCTTTTAAAATACACACACCAATCCTGTAATTAAAACAGCCATAATATTAAACAAACTGAAATTAATTCATGATAGCTATACGAATACAATTCGTCTCTAATCACCAATCCCTTTTAGTAACAATGTAGCCCATTATTGTTGAACTTCTGGCACTTTTATCCTGTGAGCTATGGAGCCGTGTGGCCAAGGAGACAATCAGCTTAGAGCCATTTGCATGCTAATGAGCTACAAATGTGATGTTCAATAGTCTGAAAAGAATAGTACATTTAACTTTGTGTAATTAGTTAATGTGCAGCGGGTACTAGCGCTGGATAAATACAAGCAGAGAAATGGGCATACAGGGCACCTTATGCATTGTTTGTTTTTCTCCTCTGTCAGGAGGAGGGATGAGGTGGATGAGCAAATCCTGAGCTCACCATAGTTCTCTGAATTCCATCCCAAAGCTCCTATCCAAATCAAATTGTGAGTTATTGTTTGTTAGATTTCCCTTTGGCACAAAATTTGTGCATATTTCTCTGCGTATTTTCCCAATTGTGCACATCTTTGGAATGTACGCATTATTTTACTGCTTGATTAAAGAACGTTTGTGTGCATTTGTCAGAAGTACGCTTTTTTCATGCACAGTTTTCACTTGTACACAGGCAGCAAGTGTATTAGTTTTGGCAGGAAATGACACTACAAGCTCAGAAATGTACAGACTTTGACTGCAGGTTGCATCCAAGTCGGTGTTCAGTTCGGAAGGTATGAACTGGGTAAATCTTGGTCAAAAACAAGCTGGAATGAATTTCTCATGCATCCCTAGTCAGAAGGGCAGATGCCCACCAGCCCAGCCCAGCTTTTCTCAGGAGTAGTACCCACTGGTTTCAATGGAAGTTACTCTCAAGTAAGTGTACGTAGGATTGTAGATCAAGTTCAGTTCATTTTTAGCTTCCTATTAGGGTAGTCACTAATAGGTCAAGAGAAGGCCCCAGTTAGCATAACTTTGCATGGCTTTTGCATATGCAAATTATATGTATAAATGCAACTTTAAAAATGACAACTATAAATCAAGGTTGTGGGGGACTGCTTGCTATGGTGATGCTGTTATCTATTAATCTAATGGAACCCTGGAACTCACTGCCCACATCTCTGCCAATCAAAGTTATTGGGGTCACCAGCAGATTTTAATCTACTTCTAGTGTGAATGGGCTTACACTGAAATGCCTGGCACAGAACATCTACAGTCCACAATAATGAGCAGCCACTGGAATAAGATCCTGAAAGAATCACCAACTCTACTTGCGAGTTTTACAGCAGCAATACGCACTCACGTTCATTGGATGCAACATAGTCTAGAGCAGCCTTTCCCAAACTTGAGTCCCCAGATGTTACTAGTCTACCACTCCAATCACCCACTTGGCCAATGGTCAGGACTGATGGGAGTTTTAGTTGAGTCCAACAACATCTGGGGACCCAAAGCTGGGAAAGCCTTGTATATAGGAAGAAGTAACAGCTAACTCATGACAATAGCAAATAAGGGCTGGTGCACATAATTTCATGTACATAATTGATTTCACTGAGTAATGCATTTGAGACCTTGCACCATAATGTCTGAATTAATTCCATTGAAAAGCATTGTTGGTAATTATATGATCCCCAACACCACACCTGGTATTTCATCTGTGTTGGCTCATTCACACCTGCAAGTCACCACCTGATGCCATAGTCATAAAGCACCAAACATGCAAATATGAATTAGTTCTGATCTGTCTTGCTAGATTGTAAGTAGTGTCCTGTGCACAAATACACCAAGATTTCCATGCAGCAAATAGCACAAGGAGTTTCAAAATGTGTTTAGTTGATGTAAAGGGAAGATAATAGAGGTTAGATGCAGAACATTTTTACAAAAAGGGATTAGCTTTCCAAATTCATCTTCCTAGCCCTTCACAGTCATTTGCAATTTGCCACAGGCAGTATAGCAAGTAAGCAAAACTGATGCTAGCAATCAATCTCTGGCAGACCGTAACCATCAATGAATTAGACCAATAGAAACCAACTTTGTTTCCCCAGTCAGACACCTCTTAAATCAACTAGCTCCTTAATGGGTGTTGATGAGTTATCAACACTTTTGAGAAGACTGATCTCATTTCAATAGCGTTGATTTAGTGGTAATGGCTTTTAAAAATATTATCTCACAGCAAGCGAACACTCAAGGAATTGACTTCACCAGCAGAAAGAGTCCAGGAAGATCTAGTGAGCATTGCTGCAGGAATGGAATTCATATTGCTTTTGTGGTGCTCTGGCATCTCCTGTATTTCCCAATTGATAAAGGCTTGATGGTGTTCCAAAGAATTTGGGCCTGTTTGGTCCACATGCAAGCTGATGCCCACTTTGCACATTATGTACTCATGTATTTGCCACAGATTGTATATGGAACTGGGAGCTGCAGCCTATTACTGCTCCTTGGTTAGTGTACCTGTATAATACACATATTTTCAAACCTGCATTTGTCACATGCATACTTACATTTTATGGTTCATGCCCTTAAGGTGTACACCTAAAGGGGAAAATGTAATGTATGAACAAGTAGCCTGGACACATGCAGCAGAGCTTCTCCTCCATTCAATAACAGGAGCGACATTTCAAACTGTGGGGTGGGGGCCCTAGGTTAACCAGAAAACCACCGAACACTTGGTGAGTGGGGGTGGGTGGAGAGGTGGGGTCAGAAGAAGCAGGAGGGACAGGTTTGTCTCTGCCCCACATAGAAACATAGGAACACAGAACATAGGAAGCTTTCTTATACTGAACCAGGCCATAGGTCCACCTAGCCCTGGTTTTCAGGCAGGATTCTTTCCTAGCCCTCCCAGGAGATCCCAGGGATCAGACCTGGGACCTTCTGCATGCAAAGCAGATGCTCTACCACTGAGCTATGGTCTCTCTGGCCCACAGGCCTAAGGTTCTGCACCCCTATGCTAAATGATTAGGGAGAGGTGATTGGTTAATGAGGAGCTTGGAGGAACACCCCCATTGTGGGTTCCCAGGTGGATGTCACCCAATCTCAAACTCACTGGAGAGACTTGGGTCAAAGGTCAAATGAACATTGTTTAAAGCCTCCTCAGCCAAACCACAGGTAGCACATATACAAAAGCTGTAGGCCTGTTGATTTGGGATGGATTTGAGTGAGTTTGTTTGACATTCCCACACAACCAGGGATGGGAGATAAATCCAAATTTCATCAGTTTGGATTTTAATGCAAACTTACATCATCGATCAATACAAAGACCAGAAAAGTTACACTTCCATATTTGTACTTCTTTAAATTGTGCAATGCTTTTCTCAAAAAAATTAAAAATACTCATAACCATAAAAAAATCCAAAAATGTGTATATGAGGGGAACGTGTCTATAAAATGCATACATTAGTGAAAATTGCATGGAAAAATGCCTCAAATAAGGGCATATTGCTTGCATAAGTATGTATACTAGGTAAAACTGCATGCAAAAACATGGTATATTAGGAGAAACCTGCCTGAAATGCATATGAACATTCATACAGACATTAGAAAACTGTAAAAAGATGCCAAAAGCAGGTTAAACAAACGTAACTTGGGAAAAATGAGAAACGAAGAGAAATGTAAAATGAAAATTTTGTCCATCCATACCCCAGTATTCAAACACACTCTCTCTCTCTCTCTCTCTCTCTCTCTCACACACACACACACACACACACTTATTCTGCAAGAGTAGTGGCTCTCTGGTGTCCATAAAATGCTCTCCTTTCTTCTTCTTTTTCCTCCTTCTGCAATGGGGTAAGATAAAGCCATTGATGCAGATGGTATTTCTTTTGTACGGAATGCTGCATTCCATCTGAGCAGAGAGGAAGTAACATCGACAACTCAGAGCAGGGGTTTGTCCTTATGAAAAAGGAAATATAATACGATGCCATGCTGAAATGATGTGGAAGTTGCCTACGTCTCAAAAATTTGACAGGCAAACAGTGAAAGGTGGAAAGAAGAGGTACGAGGCACACCTCGTTCCATCACTCGGTTAATGAGAAATCCTGCTTTGTGTTCTTTCCCCTCTGCTATGTAATTTACCAGAAAGCTCTCACTTCCCATACATTTGTTGAAATATCCTGTATAATTTATGATAATAAAAAAGAATACTCACTGACATGGCTCTACTTATAGTGGTACAAAAATATAGAGAGCTATATTTCTATCAAATTAGGGAGAGTACTGTACATCCAGCAGGAACCGAAGCAGCTCATCCTTATTACTTTATTGAGGATTTTTCAAAAGTAGAGCAAGTATTGCTTAGCTCACCACTTCTGGCTTAAAGAGAGTAGGAAGTAAAGCTTTCCTCTTACTCTTCCCAGGCAATCTTTCTTAGCTATTCCTCCTCAGCTTTCCCTGTTAGCCTCATTGCCCTTTGTGGCTTCTTTCTGCCTTTTCTATCCACCTCTTTACTTAAAACTGGTGTCATGTGGGTACATAGCAAACCCAGAGTCTTGTGAGATTGATCTTTCTTGAAGACTCCACCATAGGCCACCCCCTAACCTAGGGTCCACACACTCATCCATCCTCCCACCCTTTCTCATAAGAAAAGGGTGCACCCCTATGCTGGGATGAGGGGTACCCTCTTCCACAACCATCTGATATATTTCCACATCTCCCTCTCTCTCTCTCTCTCCGTTCACAGAGTCTCTGTGGCCTTTTTCTTTTTTCTCACTCTCCAAAGAGAGCATTTCCCATTAGCATTCTCATTCCTAATCAGAACTTGGAGGACCAAGGCTTTTGCTCTTCAAATCCAGTTCTGATGCACAGCCAAAATTGCTTTAGCATTTGTACAATTCTTTCTACCTTCCTGTTCTCATTCTAAAGTGAGCTAAATAGGACAAGCTGCATTGGAAATGAGAAGGCGGGTGGAACTTGCTTCAGCAGGAGTCCCTTTCGCTGCTCTATTGAAATGTTTATAATGTTCAACTCATGTTTATGAATAGGGCTCCATTTTAGCATTTCTCTTGAGGCATTGATATGGTACCATTTCAAGAAAGCTGTGCAGGCTTTTAAAAAAGGAGCTTGTATCCTTCTAACATGTGCACACACACAAAGTGAAATTGTTCAGGGTTTAGAAACCATGAGGATGAGGTGGGAGGCAAAAACAACAACAGCAGCCACACATTTTGTGTGCATGTATGGACTTTCCGAGTGCCCTCTTTTTCTTTTTTCCATGACAGTTGCCAAACTGCAACCTGGAGAATCTAGGACTGTAACAGTGGAGTCTGGCAGTTCTGATTTCAGTGGGACTGCGAATCCATTCAGATATCAGTCAGAGCCAGCAAGAATTAGGTTCAGCACCTTGGATAGCTCCTTCTGGCTGGTTATGACTGAAACCTGGAAAAGGTCCACGGCTCCACTGAAATTAGAGATGGAACATAGGAAGCTGCCTTTTAATGGGTCAGACTATTTGTCTACCTAGCCCAGTATTGTCTACTCCATCTGACAGCAGCTGTCAGGCAGAGATCTATCTCATCACCTGTTACCAATGGGGACCTTCATGCGAAGCATGTGTTCTGCTGCTGAGCTAACAGCCTCCACAATTTACCTTTAGTGGTATTGATGGAATGGGAGAAGTTACCACCACTGAACCTCTGGCCCTGTTCCTTCTGGTGTCCTATTGCTCTCCCTCCTCTCCTTCTGCTGGAGTAACAGTAGCTGATGGAGGAAGGTGAGCCATTCCACAAAGCCATGAGGATGAGCAACCTCTCCAATTATATCACTACAAGAGATGGGTGCATCTCTCAATCTCCCAAGATCAGGTTCTCATATTCCCAGTACGAAGTTAGCTCTGCCCCAATGCCGCATCTGATTTTGACTTTTAATGTATTTTTGTACATATTTTTTGTATACATTTCTTTCTAAATGCATGTCTTTGTGTGTGCATTTTTGCAAATTTCTGCATCCCCCCTAGAATAAATAAATTGTGTAAATACATACATTTTGATGCAGTGGTTTTTAGATGCATTATTTTCCAAATGTATCCATTTTTCTATGTATTTTTTTTTGGGGGGGGGTTGCATCACAAACTTTGGAAAGGTACCATTTTCAGTGGCAAACTGTTCCAGTTCGTGTTTTGATTCATGATTAGGTTTGAGAAGTGCAAATTTGGAAAGTTCACATTGAAAGGTGAACTGAGCAAATTCCTCAAATATCCCTGATCACTGTTCCTAAAGCTAAAGGTGGACTTCCTATCCTGTGCTGCAACTTTGCAGGAGTATCTGCTCCTGCTCTATGGACATTTTATTATTCTGATCTTGGCCATGTTTACCCAGGTCTTACTGCCAGGGCTGAGAAAGGTCATGAGTCTGCAGAGAATGCCAGACGTGTTAGATATCCATGAATGAACTGAATTGGGAAGCCAATCCCCATAAAGAAAAATCAAGATGACATGAATACAGCATCGTTTATCCATGCACACTTGATGGATTAATGGCCCATCACAAATAGAACTTTCAGATCACCCAAAACACAGTGTTTTTCCATTGAGTCAATTCACACCATTCAGCCTTCACTCACTAGGGGCTAGAGCATACATTTAGATATATCACTTGATTTCCTTTGTATTGGGTTACTGGCAGCTGAATGTATGCCCAAACTCCAATGGGAAGCATAGCATTTGAAGTGATGGAAGACAAAATAAAGTATTTTCTGTGATGTTGTATATGATGACCCATCCTCACATGCAAGCCATTGAAGTGATATTGATGCATGTGTGAACCAGTGCCAAAAAACATGCTTGGTAATCCAGTCAGACAATACAGCTCGATTGGCCCAGAGAAGGGAGAAGGAACCTCCAGATCACAGGCCTAATAAGGCCAAAGAGGCTTTGTCTCCTTCTGTGGTCCAGCCCCCTGGAAGCTGCTGGGGGGGGGAATGGGGAGGAGATTCCCCCTGTTAGCCCCAGTAACATCCGCCACCTTTGACAGGACCACTTTGCCTACACCTCACCTTCTTCCATTGTGAAGGACATAGCATAGGTGAAGTGGCCCAGGCCAACGTGGCAGCCAGAGCACTCCAGCCACCATCACACTCATGTGGGCTTCCCCCAGGTCACACCTTTCCCCATTGGGGCAAGCAAAGTGGCTCAAGCAGCTAAAGACCTCTTCCAGCTGCCACCACAGTCAGGGTAGCTTCAGCCAAGCTGTGCTTTCTCCCACTGGGGAGAACACAGCATGGGTGTCCTGGGCCTGGCCTAGGTGGCTTCCCTTGCACCACACCTTCCCCCACTGAAGCAAAGTGGCCCTACCTGAAGCATTGGCTGATGCTCCAACTGGCATTTCGGGCAGGGATAGGATGATATCAGGGGGCATGGTCATGCCCTGACATAATCTGGCCTACAGAGGGCCAGGTGGGGGGGTCATTTGCCCCCCCCCTTGATGTAAATCCTACCTTGGCCTAGGATAAATCATGGCCTTTTAGGGATGCAATTCACAAATGACTTGATCTGCAGTGTCTCTGTTACAATTTGAAATCCAAAATGAAAACCGTTCTTTTTTGTCTGCTGTTTTCTGATGTCATTAAGAACAGAGAGGGATTTGGGCTGTAAAATGAAATTCATTAACAAATTGAAATGGCTTTCTCATACATCCCTAGCCATAGAGGTTTCATGTAACCTATGAGGTGCTGTCACCATTTGGGGGCGGTATCTTCTGCAATGTGCAAACAAATCTGTAATTTCCCATTCCCCCCCCCGCCCTTTCATTGCAATCCAGCAATTTCTCCTGGGACGTAAGCCATCATGAAAAGCAAAAGCAACCACTTCCTTGGTGATGGTGTGTGTGATATACACACAATGAGACAGAGAGAGAGTTGAACAGATGGCCACCTTGGTGCTATACCTGTCAATTGCCCCTGTTTCTAGGATTATTTCTAACATGATTTCTAGAATTCTTGTTGTTCTACCCCTCAGTCACTCTCAGTTTTTTGAGCTGTGCAGCAATGGATGGCATACAGCAACTGGATTTAGGAGGGGGGGAGCCTTCTGCTCCTATCCAGGCTGACCTCTGTCTGTCTGTCTGTCTGTCTGTCTGTCTGTCTGTCTGTCTGTCTGTCTGTCTTTCTTTCTTTCTTTCTTTCTTTCTTTCTTTCTTTCTTTCTTTCTTTCTTTCTTTCTTTCTTTCTTTGTTAAGTAAAGGCCTGAATTGCATTAGCAGTTAATTACTACACTTCTTACCACAAGTGGCTGTCTGCTTTGCAGGCTGTTCTTTCTCCACTTAAAAATAATGAGAAACTGCAAAGGATGAAGGAAGGAAAAAATTCAGAGTCCTCCAGCTTAATCAGGAGGAGGACTAACACCTTGGCTACAGCCCCAAATTCCTTAGGTCCTAGCAAGAGAAAAATATGCCCTGCCACCGTTCACGGGAAAGGCGCTCCGGGGGCCAACGCATGCCCCAAGTGGAGAGCAGGGAGAGATTGGCAGCAGTGTTCACAGGCTTGCAGCCCATTCCTATGCATGTCTACTCAGAAGCAGTGGAGGCAGGAGGTTCCAATGTCAGTGGGGTTGTAAATCCTCTCTGGGTTTCAATCAGAACCACCCAGGACCCTAAAGGGGCTATCTAAGGTGCTGATCCTATTACAGGGATAGGGTTCAGCAACTTGGATGGTTTCTTTAGAGTTCTGGCTGGTTCTGACTGAAACCCAGAATGGATTCAGTGCCACACTGACATCAGAGCCACCAACCTCCACTGCTCAGAAGTACATCCCATTGAGGCCACCAGGACTTATTCCCAGCTAAATGTGCATAGGACTGCAGCCTCAGTCTTTGATGTGCTCAACAGTAAATGCCTGAGAAACAGGATGTTCCATGGTTATCCTACATCAATGATCAATGCATTGAACCTGTGGCCTTCCAGGTGTTGTTGGACTCCAAATCTCATCAGTCCCAGCCAGCATGGACAATATTCAAGGATGGTGGCAGTTGTATCCCAGCAACATCTGGATACCACAGGTTTTCCCATCCTTGTCCTACATCATTAGAACAATAGCAATATTATTTACACACCTCAGGCATGTCCTCCTCCCCGCCCACCACAAATATAGAGAATGCGATCTTTGGTACACAAACACACAGGCCATTTACTTGTTTATAACAGGGAATGGACAACTGACCCAGTCATTATCATCACCATCAACTTATTTGTTATTACAAGACTACCGATAGTAATGAGGTGCTATGCGTATATATTTGTAAAAGGTGCAGACCAGTCCTCAAGCTTACAATCTAAAACAGAGATGCACAACCCACAGCCACAACCCACAGCCTGAAGAGCCACAGAGATCCTGCCAAGGGTTTCCCTTGTTAGCGCTACCAAGGGAAACCCTGGGATTCCCCTTGCTAGAACTACTGTGAGGGCTAGCAAGGGAAACCCTTTCCTCATCCCTGACCTTCTCCCAATAGATCAGAGATAAAGGAGTGTGCAAAATGCTGGCAAAGGAAGCCCTTCAGTTTCTTCTGAGAGAGATCTCCTACAGGCTGCAAACTTTTCCTTGGTTGTTATATAAAATGAAAAACCTGTGAAGAGGAGGAGGAGGCCTCCAATTTTTGATAGAATGATAGGGGAGGGGGGGCAGATGGCTCTCCTGGGGCATAGAGCTCCATAGCTTAGGGCCATTTCTACAGCAGACCAGTGTAGCGGGAGGGAGAGGGGAGGATCTCACAATATCCTGATCATGAGATCCTCCCCTTAGTCCACATGTGTCGCACCCACCATTTTAAAAAAAGGATCTGAGTGCACATGCGCTCCAACGAAATATAAGGGTTTGTGTTGTGGTGGTTTTTTTTTAAAAAAAGCCCCAGCCCCGCTCCCCCCACCCCGATTCCTCCAGGCCAGGTTCATTCACTCTACTGCTCCCAGCTACTCACAGGGAGGAGGGAAGACGCCGGGATGGGCGGCCACACCTCCTGCAGTCTTGGGACAATCCTGTGATCATGGGAAGAATTGGATTTTCCCAGGGAGTACTTATCCCTGGGAAAACCCATTCTCATCCCTCCTTTCTCTAAGGAGTCCCTGTGCATCATTTGGATGCACAGGGACTCAGCCGTGACCAACCCACATTTTTGGGCTGGGGTAGAAACAGCCTAGGTGTGACTACAGAGCAGGCTTTCCTACTTGTCCCCACTGACTGCAATTCAGTCAGTTTTAGGATGCACAGAAGGGGCGTCCTAGCCTATCTCAGTGGACAGGCAAACTCATCTGATCTAAATATCCTGGGCAGGTGAGCCTTGAAGTTTCCCGTCAATGCTCAACACTTGACCCACAGATGCACAACAGGCCCACAGGTAATCTGGTCACAGCCTTCCCCATTATGTATTGTCTTTCTCTGTAAATTATAGTAACTACTTCCAAACTTGTATTTAAATATCTACATTAGCACATGCAAATTTTATGCAAACCCTGTCCTCTTTTTTGGTGATGTGTTTCCTCTCTTCTTCTTCTTTTTGACAATGCCTAAGTGACCACCCTAAGAATGATATTCAGGTGAGGCTTGGGAGATCTTCTTTGTAGAAGTAAACCTACATAGCTGTAAAAGTGAAGTTTGCCTCTAATTTTAACTCTGGTTGAAAAACAACAACATCGATGTGCCTCAGCTCTCAGACATTTGTGGGAAACAGCACTTTTCTAGCTAGCAGGATGCTCTGATTACCATGAACGTGAACTCCTTGGAGATGGGAGATAATCATCACCACTTTGTGAGGTCAAACTCCCAAGGGACTAACCCGAGGCTTTGCCCTCTTCTGTAATTATTTTATCCTGTTTCTACACCTGACATGCCCTTTTTGGTTTTGCTCTACACATGGGATATTTTGTTTGTAGAAGTGAATAATTAGCATGGAGCGGGTCATTAAGCAAGTGTCTTCTAGCGGGCCCTCTCTTTTTCTCCTCCTTCAATTGCACCCTTCACTCTTGAGGTAACTCATCACCCTAGCAGTAATTAAGCCCCATATCCAGCAATTGACCTGGCATATCCAGGCTAATGAAAAGAACAGAAGCAACACACAGTCAAGAGTGCATCAAAGAGGCAGCCATCTGGTAGGTGAGCAAATGAAGCTGGCAGGTTAAAAGGCGCTAATTGGGAGGATCGGGAAATCTTAGCGTTGTATGAGAAATTTGTTGCAATTCATTTTTGATCAGCACTTACCCAGTTCACACCTCCTGGACTGGACCATGGCCTTTGGCTAGTACAATAAACTTTGAACTACAAGTACGCAGAGACTTTCAGCTGAATAGAAGAACAAAACAAAACTCGCAATCCAATATGGACTCAAGTCGGAATAAGCTTCAAGATGAGATCTGGAGAATATCTGTGCACTTGAGTATTGCTGGTTTGCACATCAATAGAAAATAGTCTCCTCTGACACAGAGAACCTGTATCACCACTTGTAATATTTGTTTCTAGTCAGAGAGAGATTTCCCACATATTGGACTGGTCCTGATCCTGTCACACATAGGGATTTAGCAGGGTTGGGAATTTGCAAGTGTTTTCAGAGGACGTTTCCTGGTAGTGGTACAGTTGCAAATGGGGGTAATTTTGAGTGATTTGTGAACTGAACTGAAATTCTCAAACATCCCTAGCTCTGAAACCACCCATGAATAGGGCTAATGGGGTTGGGGGGATGGAAACGTCCCCGACACCATTTCCAAACGGATGGTGTAGCATGGCGGAGGGAGACGCTAGCCTGACATTGTGGCAATAATGATGAAATTAATGTATTATATAAGGACTAGAGAAGAACAAAAGTTTGTGGATAGGTTTATTAAAAGATTGGGAGGGTTTTTGTGATGTTTGGAACGATAAATTTAGAGTTCATGTTTGCCTGTATTCATTGTTTTCTCTGATACGTTTTTTTTTGTTGTTGAAAGACATATATACAAGTGTTGTGATTTTTGTTGTTGAGCATGAATGATCAGGTTACATTACAAGTCATTCAGGCTTGAAATAATCAGAAAGAGGAAGAGTAATAAGGGATGGAACAATGAGATTGTATACAGAACTGGCCAACTTGAACCAACCACATTGATTACTTGATTGCCTTACTGCTTTTAAATTATATATTGTTTTAACTTGGTTCATGGTTTAATTTCTTTTTAACTGTGCATATTTATTGTTTTATACTGTATGCTTTTATCTGTACACTGCTCTGAGATCTTAATGATATAGGGCGGGATATAAATGTTTTAAATAAATAAATAATAAATAATAAAAAGGATGTGATGGCAACCTTGGTGGGAGGTTAGGGCAGAGGAAATGATACATAAGACAAAGTACGTATGTATAGTAAGATCTTTATCTTACCAACCCTTAATAGCTAATGCATAAGCAAAGTTGGGCTGCCACCAGGAATGGGAAAACTACAAACTCCTCAACTAGGAAATGATGGCAATCTGAGCTATCACGGCCCAAGACATAAGAGCCACCTGAGAACAATATTTCTAGTGGCAGCAACACTGAGAAGGAGTCAGAGCCAGTTCCTGGACCTCCACAAGTTTGACCCTCCACCTTGGATCCCACACTTTGTCCTCTCAAACCCCAAGAGGCACCACTTGCCTCTGAGGAGTAGAACCTCCTCCCACTTCAGTGAGTGGACAGGGCTGGACAGCATTCTCCAACCACATCCTTGCTCCCTAGACCCTCACCAGCCAGATGGAGCCAGCAACCACAGGAAAGGACACTGGCCCTTTAAGAAAAGTAGATGCAGCCCTGGAGAAGTTGGAGCTCCCAGAAGGACTCTTTTGTCTTGAAAACCCTGCAAATTGCACCAAACCAGGGCTGGAGTACCTTGTCAATATGTATTCTAGCTGCCTGACTGCTCTCCATGGTCCTGAATCCAAGTCCTGGGCTGGTGCCTGCAGTGCTGGCCATGGTACTAGAACTGCTCTTGGGTCAGTTGTTTGTCCCATGCCATGCCTCCGTCCCATTGCTGTCAACCTAGTGCAGATGATGGAATCCCAGATGCAGCAGGACACTAGTCTTGATTGTGAATTAGCAGTTGAGTGATGCTTGATTCATATACACACAATTGTAACTGTGGTTAGTAGAAGTAGCATGTGTAGAATAGATTTAGCCCACCTTGATTTTCCCCCCACAGTTATAATCAGGGAGGGATGGGGTTGCCAACTGACCAGGAAAAAAAAACTCTAGAAGCCTCTGCCTTTAACTTCTTGATCTGCAGAAGATGAAGCCTTTCATACCATGCATATAAGCATTGTCATCTGCTAATATCTGCAGAACAATGGACTATTAAAGGCAAAAGGCGAAGAGTATAAAAGGTGTCCCTCTAAGGAGAGATGAGAAACTGTGTTCCTAACTCCTTGAGTGCACCATTCCAGAATCAGCTCACACTTCATTGGTGTCCCCTGCTGACTCTGAGACCATTCAAATAGCTTTTGCGCATCCCTGGCTGTAAGGGGAACGCCATCCGCTGTAATAAGTGCCTGATTCTGAACAGCTGTCTCATTTTGGAAACTGACCTGCAGGCAACTGAGGAAATACTGTGGGTTTTAGTAAGGATGGGGAGAACCCACATTAAAGTTATGTATAAAATCTATGGCTCTACACTCACCATCTCCCCACCCCACCCCACCCTGAGCTAATGAAATCCAATTACTGGGCTAGCAAGATGCTTTTAAATCAATGAGTGAAGGACATGGGTCTTTGTAAGGGCAAAGCTATGTCATCTCTTTCATAAGTAAAGTGCAACATTAGTTTGCTCCCCTTGAAAAGAAATGTGCTGTGTGACAAAGGTTGGGCTGCATTAGATGTGAAAATAGCAGATTCCAGCGGAGGGGGGTGGACAGAACCACCCAACAGCAACTTATTTTCTGAGGCCAAATGTGCAACTAAATTCTCAATTTTATACTTATAATTATGCTGGATAGATCCATCACCCAGAGATTTCCGTCGACACAGTGTCAAATCAAGCATTTTTTCTTCCAACTGAAGTACATTGCCAGGGTTTTGCTGTGGATTGCAGGTGCCCTGTAGAGTTTATTACCAACTCTTGCCAATCAAAGAGACAGAAACTGATCAAGAGTGAGGAGCATCTTGATATAGTCAGTTTGCATACTATTCATCCCAAGGTCCTGAACATCTTCCATAAATATTTTAAAATGCTGCATTATAAAAAAAAACTCCCTTTGACTGGGGGTTTATTCAAGGGGGTCTGTTCAACCTCTCAGCATCCCTTCTTCCTCTAGCTCAGCCTTCCCGAACCTGGTGCCCTCCAGGTGTTTTGGACTCCAACTCCCATCAGCCCCATCCAGTATGGTCAATGTCTGAGAATGATGGAGAGTTTAGTCCAAAACCTCTGAAGGGCACCAAGTTGGAGAAAGCTGGCCTAGCTGAGAGGAATTTGCACTGGGTTCCAATTCTGACGGTGACCTTACATGCATACAACAAGGTCCCCTAAGCAGAGATGCCACTCCAAGGTGTGGATGGCAGAGTAGAGCCCAGGGCCATCCCCTTGCTGCCCCTTCACTTGACTGCTAATCTCATGAAGGTGAATGCCCAAATAAGATGCATGTTTCTATATGGCTTGCTGAGATCTTATGACATCTAGTGACATTGATTCCAGCAGCCAGATTAGCAATATTTAGAATACTGAGCTGCTGGGCCTCTAGAAAATACATGCCTACATCGATGCCTGCATATAGCTTGTGCAGGAAATGCTTGCACTTGTAATTTGAAGAAGACAAAGATGCACCCCACCAAGGCTTGTGTGCTCAAGAACTATGAGCTCCTTAGTTCCTGCTGCCATTTTCTGGGCAAAGACAGAGGGAACCCACAGGGTATGGTCACTGGGGAGGAAGAGGGAGGGCTAACCACCATAAAAATCAGCAACACTGAAATACTAGGGTTAATCCCAAAGAAAGGGAATAGTCCCTAACAGGCATTTGTTACTGTATTTGTATATAATACTCTCTCACACACACATACTATACTGTCATGTCTCAGTATACATACAAAACTTTTAGCCAGAAGTGTAGGAAATATTAAAAACAGGGACCTAAAGAAAACAACCAAGCCTCCAGCTTTTCCAAGGCCCTACAAGAGGGAGAAGGGGGCTGTGGCCCATTGTTACAAGTTTCTACTAGCCCCAGAGAAATGATGTTTGGACCTTGCATGGGACATGTTTAAGGAGGTGTCCCTTGGCCAATCACAGTGATCATGATGAGGCAATGGGGAAGGGTAGACACACCTTCATTGGCTTATGCAAATACCAGACAAAGTTTCATGGGTAAGAACTGGGACATTGAGTTGTATCCAGGAGGCTGCATCAATTATATTACCCTGCTAGGGTAACCAAATGCAAAGGAGGACAGAGCTTGTGTACTTCTAATACTTGTGGAGAAGAGGGGTTTGGACTGGGGTAGCTTGTGAGCAAAGCTGCACCTGCTGAAATTACCATTTCTACCAGAGCCAGTCCAGGGTATTTTGCTGTCTGAGGCTGACAACAAGATGGCACCATTCTTTGTTCTATGTACAGAAGTCAACCAGACTAGCAGTTGAGCCTTAGTTCAACAACAGAGAGCCAATGTGGTGTAGTGGCTAAGATGTCGGAGTGGGAGTCAGGAGATCTGGGTTCTAGTCCCCACTCGGCCATGGAAACCCACTGGGTGACTTTGGGCCAGTCACAGACTCTCAGCCCAACCTACCTCACAGGGTTGTTGTTGTGAGGATAAAATGGAGAGGAGGAGGAGGATTATGTATGCTGCTTTGGGTTCCTTGGAGGAAAAAAAGGTGGGATATAAATGCAATAAATAAATAGCATCCTCTATTATATCTGACAGCAGCAGGCTAACTTAGTTGGGTGCAGGGCAGGGTGTGTGACACACATAGCTCTTTCTTCAAATGCCTTGCCACCACGCCATGCTCTGAAGCATCTGATGCCTGAGGTGGTTGCTTCCCTCTGCCTAATGGTAGGGCTGGGCCTGATTTCTACAGAACCATTAGAGGTGCAGGAGCCCTGTCTGCCTTCACGTCTTATTGCGGCTATTTGGGGCTTCCCATTTGTCCCCCCCCCCACAAAAAAGTCGCCCCGTCATATGTACCAAAAAGGGCTCCCTCACACACCCCATTGTGAACAAGACCTTCAAAGTCTTTTCAGCTGCATTAGCCAGCAAAATGCTGATTAGCTCAGAGGGGCCTAATATGGGGTTACTCATTCTAAGCCTCCATTGCTATTCATATGGGGTATCTGGGGAGCTACAGATGCTTCTATTTGTGTGTTGGCTGACATGGGCATTAAAAATCAGCAGTTGAAATGAATATCACAGCCAGTTGCCCCCTTTCTTAGTTCATAATATGGTCCCCAAACATAGTTGCCGAACAAAGCTCTGAGCCCTGATGAATCAAGGCTCCTGGGCAACCAGGATGATCAGGGGTCTGGAAACAAAGCCCTATGAGGAGAGAATGAAGGAACTGGGCATGTTTAGCCTGGAGAAGAGAAGATTGAGGGGAGAGATGATAGCACTCTTCAAATACTTGAAAGGTTGTCACACAGAGGAGGGCCAGGATCTCTTCTCCATCGTCCCAGAGAGCAGGACACAGAATAACGGGCTCAAGTTACAGGAAGCCAGATTCCAGCTGGACATCAGGAAAAACTTCCTGGCTGTTAGAGCAGTACGACAATGGAATCAGTTACCTAGGGAGGTTGTGGGCTCTCCCACACTAGAGGCCTTCAAGAGGCAGCTGGACAACCATCTGTCAGGGATGCTTTAGGGTGGATTCCTGCATTGAGCAGGGGGTTGGACTCGATGGCCTTGTAGGCCCCTTCCAACTCTACTATTCTATGATTCTAAGTTCTGATAATCCACTCCCTTATGATGCCATGCTGCCATATCCTGCACCACTTGCAGCCACCAACCTAGGTTCCAAACTGCAATTATATAAATGGCATATACCATAATGGAGTGGTATAAATAGATTCGCTAATCGAGGTACTCCTCTTTATTGATCTTTGGGTGCAGTTCAGGAGGAAAATGTCATTCGCGTTCACAAAAAATCTTGTACAGCAACTTTTGTGATACCTTCTTCTGATTCCCTCTCTTTTTTTTCAATTAAAAAGGATTATGCTCAAATGGAACCCATCATTTTCACCACCAATAGAACTCTTGTTTTCTGCTTCTGTGCCTTTGACATTTGGAAAGGTTCTGTCTGCTAGCTTCAGGTTATTGTCAGACAAAGTCCTAAGTCTCCACTATTTTTCTTATACTTGAAGCACACTCAATTTATGCGAGGGTTTAAGGAATTTTGCTTCATACATCATTTTCTGATGTAGCATAGAATTTCCTCCTCCTCCCCAAAATGGACTACATTTCAAAGTAGCATCTTGTCTAAACTGTGCTTGAAACCCATTTGATGGCATTATATTTAGAAGATATGTGCATGTGTTCCAAATATTTAAACTCAGCAGCACTGCTTTAAAGGAGCATAAACAACCTCTCTCTCTCTCTCTCAATCTCTCTCTCTCTCAATATACAAAGAAAAACTGAACTCTCCCTTCTAAAGTTTTATATGCGGTATGGGGACATCTGGTGGCTGCAAGAGCAAACTGCATTATCATCACATCATATAAATTTAAGACTTTCCTCAATATTCTATTCTGTGCTGTGCTTTCGTTGCAAAATGGCTTCCTCTCTCCCTGTCTGACACTCAGTTTTGGAAAGCACTAGTGATAGCTCTGATTTCTTATGTATCATTTTTTTTCTGGACCTTTCTAGTTGCTATGGGAATTTTATTTAATTTCAATTATAAAATTGGGTGGGTGACAAAACCTCCCTCTTCCAACAGCACACTACCCCACATGCTGTGCCTGAGCTTCTAATTGGCTACTGCATTCCAGTCATTCGGTCAGCACAAAAGCTTCTCATTGGTGACATAAAGTCTCAGTTCTCAGTGGCTTTAATTCAACTCTATGGGGTGAACTGAATTAATCACCATTCTTAATACTGTTGCAGGAGAGATAAATCTGTTCTCCCCTCCCCCCCCAAAAAAAAACAACAACTTGGGTCAGCCGGACCTTCTCTGCCCACAAAAGGATCCCTGATTGCACCCCTTCATTTTCTCCAACAGAAGTTAATGGATCCAGTGACAGCTGTGAGAAAAGTTAAGTTCAAGATTTTGGGACACACCAAGGGAAACTACACCTATTACATTGCTTGACCTTGTGTTTACTGAAAACAGCTCCAATTTATGTGTGTAAAGGGGACACAAATATGTACCTGTGAATACACACTTCTCACTTTGCCCCTCATAATGATGGAAATTTTGCCAGTGAGGTTATGATTAAGAAGAGAGTGCCTTTGGGCATGTACAGAGTGCTTTCCCTTGATACTAATTAATGAAAGGTTGTCACCACATAGATAGGGTTGAGAAGAATGACTCCCCAGCTATAGGGTGTGTCTTCTGAAAAGCTTGAGCTCTTGCACTTCCAATATTATTGAAAACTGGTGTCCATTCAAATGGAAAACCCTGCTTGAAGCTTGAATTAAAATATAACTGACTTTACAGGGTCAGTTGCACACACTTTTGCCATTCATCATTGCATCCCACTGTGCCTGTTGTAATCACAAACCATATCCCTAATGGGTTTGATGAATGTCTGAAATCCAGAATCTCAGAGATGAACGGGGGAGGCCAGATTTCAGCTCCCGCCCCCTGAAGTTTTCCTCTCCCATGGTTTTGGATAACAGATCAGATTGTTAATTCCCTGTAAGACCCCAGAGAAGTCGCAGAGCCCTTGACTCGTGAAGTGATCTGCTCCACAAGTCTGCAATTAAGAGGTGGGAAATGGGTGGCAAAGCAGCAGAAGGGAGCAGGTGAAAGGAAAGGGTTGTCAGAAGAATCAAAGAAGAGGCATGTTTTGTGAGCTTCGAGTATCTTTATGTCACTGCTGGTGTGATAAACCCGCCTGACTTGGGTGACCTCATTGCTGAGTCAAATGTCTGGGATAAATCTTCCCACAGCAATGAGGTCACTCGACGACCATGTGCAATCTGGCCTCATGCCTGGTGTCTCATTCTGACAGGAAGCTCGGCTGTAACTAGGACTCTCCAAAGCCGTAGGCAAGATGCTGCCTTTGCCACTGCTTAGCGTAGCTCAACGACGAGCTGCGATATTCAGTGTCAGCAGTCGAGAAATAAGTGTCAAGGCCTGAAAACCCATTCGGTCTAAGCTCTCTCGGCTGGAGCAATGCCAATTGTGCTTAGCAAGGCAGCAGTGCAGGAACTTAGAAGGGACCAGCCTGCTCACTTGCTGACACGATTCCTCAGCACGGTACTTTTGGCCCTCTCCTTTCACCCTGAGGCAGCAAGCTTCCCGCACTAAGCTGACCACAGCTCACCAGCCATGCATTCTGGTTTGGCAAATGCTTGACTGTTCCCTGTTGTTCCTGGCCCCTGGGTAGATTGGGACAGGGGACAAATTCATTCACATTGTAATGCAAACTTACCCGATTTCTCACTTCCAAACCCATACCTTTGCTGAAAGTTGGTTCTCCTTCAAAATCCACACTTCTCTGAATTTTGCTGTGGAGTTCTCCAATTATATATATATATATATATATATATATATATATATATATATATATAGGCATACAGCAATGTGCATATTAAGGAACTGTGCAAACCCAAATGCACATTTGTGAAAATAACATTAATATTTATTTATTAATTAAATTTATATACCATAGCTGAAGCTCTCTGAGAGATTTACAAAAGTTTAAATCAGTGAACATTAAAAAGTATGCAAAATTTAAAACCATCAAAAATATAAAAACAACAGTATCCATTCAAACAACAACAGTTCTGGGATTAATTAACAAACAAACAAACTTAGCATATGTTGTTAAATGCTGTTAAATGCCTGGGTGTAGAGAAAAGTCTTGACCTGGCGCCAAAAAGACAACAATGTTGGTGCCAGGCAAGCCTCATCGGGGAGATCATTCCAAAATTGGGGGGCCACCACTGAAAAGGCCCTCTCCCTTGTTGCCACCCTCTGAGCTTCACTCAGAGTAGGCACTCAGAGGAGGACCTTAGATGTTGAGCAGGGTAGGTTTATGTCAGGAGAGGGAAATGGATTGCAATAAAATATGTTTATTAAGCCAAAGTGTGTACAGTAATGCATGTATACTGAGAAATGGGCAGGAAAATGGAGGTGATTTTTTTAGGCGAACTTTTTAAAAACATCTCAAAATTTGGGATGAACTAAATAAAAAATTGGGGGGGGGATGAGAAATTGACAAATCTGTCCATGCTTTGCCCTAGGCAGAAGCAGAAAGTTTATGGTGCTCTTGGTGGGCATTTGTACAGGGCTGTGGGTGGGTGTCATCCAAAATTCTAAGGACCTGAGGGTCTGCTGGTTTTCTGATCTCTGCCAGTTTCTAGCCGCTGCCCTTGAAATTTCCCGGCTCAGAAGTGCATCTTACTAATTGTCCTTGACATTCAGCCATTTCCAATTCACTATTCAACACTAACCTTGATTTTGACAAAGGTGACATCTTACCTTTTCTGACATGTCCTGGCCATCAGAACTTTGGACTCAGTCCTAGGGATGTATGAGAATTTCATTTCTGTTTGCAAATCATGCAAATATGTCTTGTTTGCAATCCCAAATGCGAACCGGAGTGCTTTTGTGGAGAGGGGACAAATGTTCCCTAATTCCCAAATTTGCATTAATGTTTGGAAAATGCTTACTTTAAAAAAAAAAACGCTTCAAAATGCACATTTCTTTTCTTTTTTTCCCTTTTTTTTAAAAAGGTGATGCATTTTCATACTTTAAAATGGGGAAGTGAACACTTGAAAATACACACAGAAATGTGCCCTTTTCCCATTCAAAATGCAGTATTTTCTCATCTGAACAAGCTAAAAAAAAAAAAAAAGGTCAAAAACAGAAAAGGGAATGAGCCAAAATGAGCATCAAAGTGATTTCTGGGAATTTTAGGAAAGCTCGAAAATTGCTGGTTCTCCCATCCCTATAATGCAGCCTGTACTTCCAATCTTCAACTAATTCTTGTCTCCAAGGGTATCTGACCCCGATTCTGCCATGGCCTGCACATCAGACAAAGCAACCAAGATTGGCATACTCAGGAGGTTCCTTCATTAGCTTGCAACCAGTCCTAAACTGAATGAGTGGACATCTGCTCAGACCTTTGCCTTCTGCCATGCTGCAGTCCACTATGCCTTCCAAAAATCTGCTCCTGAGGGCTGGGGGACCCTCTAGAAAGGCATGAGATGGGTCCAGGAGCTGAAATGAATGGAAAACAGGCAGAAGTATTTTCATCAAACAGAACTCTATTTGAATCCATTGCTCAGTGTCTGCCAGTCCCCCTAACACTGCACCCCCCATGTTCCATCCCACCTTCTTCCCCAGCTCTCAGAAGTAGCTTTATATGGGGTGGAGCAGCTGCAGTTGGGAGGAGGAGGCAGGATAGCCCCACTGTGTGAGTTCTATTTGCTCATGTTTCTGTCCAAGGCATTGAGGAGATCAGTACAATGGTTCTGTTGCCATAAGTTGGTCAGCTATGTTCTTATCTAGTGTTGTGCAAAACTCACATAGCCCTTTGGCAGATGTTGCAGGTCTTAAAAGACCTCTTTTTGGTTTCCCTTGAAATTCCTTGGATATTTCACCTAAGGATAACCAGCATGGTGTAGCAGTCAGAGTATTGGTCTGGGAATCGGGAGATCTGGATTCTAATCCTCACACGGCCGTGAAGCTTCCTGGGTGACTTTGGGCCAGTCCCTGACTCCCAGCCTATTGTACCTCACAGGATGGTTGTGATGATGAAATGGAGAGGAGGACCATGTAAGCCACCTTGAGTTCCTTGCAAGAGGACAAAAATGTGGGATATAAATGTAATAAGGATTTTTTTTAATAAATAAGGAGGAATTTAATTGACTTCAATGTTTGCGTTATGCAAAATCAAATGTATGAAACCCCGCTAAGAAACACTGCTAGTCTTATCAAAACATTTTGGACTTCCTTTGAAAATTTCGAGCTGTTTTGCCTGAGGAAGAATCACCATGTTTGCAACAAATTTCAGTACAGTTGAAATTCTGGTGGCAGTTCTACTCCCTTTAGTGGCCCTACACAGCTATCAGTGGTGAATTGTTGGCCAGTTTCATAGAATAGAGCAGCTTTCCTATACCTGATGTCCTTTAGATGCTTTGGACTTTGGCTCTCAGCATTCCTGACCATTAAATATGCTGGCTGGGGCTGATAGGAGTTGATGTCCTAAATATCTGGAGGGCACCAGATTGGGGAAGAGAACTACAGAGACAGCCAGGGCTGGCAAAATACCTGATGGCTCTCACACACACACACAACCATCCCCCAGGTCTTTAAAAACTAGACACTGGTGCTTAGAATTTTGAACATTTTGCACAACCGATACCACTTAAAATTTGGTTGCTGGATTCCCCAAAACTGAGGCTAACACATAGGAAGCAGGAACATTTTCCCAGCCTTGCAGGCTATTGTGAATAAAATACACTTGATTACAGTGTTTATTGCCAGGGTCCCCTGGTTCCTGCCATTCTTTTCTCACGAATTCATTCTATTTGATGATTGAACATAAAGACTCACATTCAGTAAAGGCCACTGGAATGCTATGCACATTTCCCCCAAGGCTGTCTCTCTGCGCACAGCTGTTCTCGGAAAGGAGGAGCCTCCTTGCCATGCTAAATGGGGCGTGAACAGGAGAAGTTCTAGTGGTCTTTTACTGCCATGGAAATATAGGGAGAGAATGGGGTGGAGGAGGAAATAGCTCTGTGTTTGCCAAATGGAGAAGAATATATTTTTAAAACATAAAAAGGAAAGAGATGTGATCGTCAATTAGCTCTTAACTGGGTATTGCAAATAAAAGAGGGAGAGCATAAAATGCTGTTTAAAAAGAGTGGGCCATGGCCCCAGTAACCTCTCCGAGGCTGTAAAAAGTCAGCACAAGTAGAAAATAACATTTACTCTTGGTTGCAGAGGCCAAGGCCATATTATTTGGGAGCTTCTATTGGCTTCAGGTATGAAGCACTGGCATTTCCTAGAGAGGTTCAGCCATCCTCTCTCTTTCCCTAAAGGTGCAATCTTATGCATGTTTAAACAGAAAAAAAGGTCTACAACTCTTAATATGCCCCAGCCACTGATTGGTGTGCTGTTCTAGTGATGACTGACCAATTAGTACTATGTAGGTGCAGAGTGCATTGTGAACACAGCTGTAAATGGCTCCTGTGAGAGGTTACAAAGGAGGATTTCATTTCCTTTCAAATTGAGATTTTCACCCTAGGGGGAAAAAAATCTTTATATGAAATGGAGACAATCAATTTCCCCTGCGCTCCTTCCTCTTTAAAAAAACAAAAACAAAATGGCGGGTGCGACATCCTCTCCCTCTGAGGTTATCGCACGCCACGGGTATATAGAGGGGGAGATCTCGCGATAAAAATATCGCAAGAACTTCACCCCTCTGTCACACTAGGCCAGTAGGTCTATCTGAGGCCCCTATCCCTGGCTTCTGCGTGGGTTATCTGATTTACTGGGACTGAAAACTATGTAAAGTTTCTGGGATGCAGACTCTGAAGGATTGTTTGTGTTGCTACCTTAATGCAATAAAGAGAATCCACTGTTTATTGTAACCTGTGCTAAGCTGTTGGTGTTTCAAGGGAGCCAATCCTGACAGCACATAATTTTTGTTTCTCTGTCTCCTGTTACCCTTGCAATATCTCCATGTTCTACAGAATTTCAACAAAGCAGAGTTGATTCCAAAGTTTGTTTATTTATTACATTTATATTCCGCCTTTTTTCCTCCAATGAACCCAAGGCAGCGTACATAATCCTCCTCTCCACTTTTATCCTCAGAACAACAACCCTGTGAGGTGGGCTGGGCTGAGAGCCTGTGACTGGTCCAAGGTCACCCAGAGAGCTTCCATGGCTGAGTGGGGACTAGAACCTGGATCTCCCGACTCCCAGTCCAACACTTTTGCCATTACGCTACACTGGTTCTATAGATGGGGTGAGGAAGGAAGCATAGGCAGGAGCAATGCAGCGGCAGTGATGGTGGTAACTATAATCAGAGAGGTGAGCAAGGAGAGTGGCCCTGTGCCGCTCCAAAGTGGCCCAAGGCACCCCGAAGCTTCAGTGCTGATTGGCTTCAGCTTTGGAGCACCTCGGGCTGACCCGGAACCAACTCGGAACCAAGGTGAGGTGAGCCAAATCAGCCCGCCTCACTTCAGTTTCGGGGATTTGGCCTGAGGCCGAATCCCCAAAACTGAAGTGAGGCGGGCTGATTTGGCTCAGTCGTAATTTCAACCATACCTTTGAAGATCCTTTAAAATGGCCTGGACCACTAGGAGACTCACAAATTGCTTCCCAGGTGGAGATGTATCCATTCATGGTTTCTTTTTTGGAGCTGCTCAGCTAAGCTTGAAGACTGAGAACTCGTAGCTCTCTTCAGTTCCCAGCATTTAAAGAGAAGATGTTTGGGAGAACACACAAGTAGGATTATTGTGGCAACGCCTTTCCCCAGCTGACATGCATTCACAAGCGTGCACAATTCCTGCATGTTTTTCAAAGTATATCTGCATAACCTCTGTGTGCGTCATTAGAAATGCCCCCCACCAAAAGCCAGATTCCAGATTGTGTGGCTGAGCCTACATGTATGAACAGTGATTTTGTACATGCATGGAGACTCTGCAGACAACTTAGTGAGCATGCATAAATCAGGGGAATGCCACTGCAATCCCACATGCCCTCTACGCATGTTCATTGCATCTGAAGAGCTCTGGTGTCTACCTGCTTTAAAAAAAAGTACTGTAGTTCATTAGAGCACTTTATGTTCAAATTATATCTGCCTCCATAAAATTGCTTAGACTTACCTTTGATATTCATAGATGTTTAAAACGTTAACAGGTGTTGATCACTGAATGGGAAGCCAGATGTTTAATGTGCTTCTATCCCCATGAATACTTATAGTTGTTTAGATAGTTGGTTTAGCAGTTAGCCTGTACTCAAAGAAGAAGAATGTTTTTTAATTAGAAGTTTGAAGCCAGCCATTTTAGGTGTTTAGTTTTTTCTTCAATTTGAAACAGGGCATTCCTCTCTTCCTTCCCCAGTATTGCTAGAGTACAAAGCCAAAGATACGAGATGGCTGCTGATGCTTGCCTCTTCACTAAATCTAATTCCATGTGAGCTGACCTCTCCAGCTTTAGAGTGGTGTGGATCTTGGGAGAGCAATGAAGATCTGTTTGCCAACTTTGGATGAGGTGGGTGGGTGGGTGGACGAGCTGGTTGCTTTGTAATCCCATGATAAGATGAGTGGCTGTGCATGGACCCCACGAATCTGCTTTGAAGCCTGATCCAGACCTTCCAAATTGGGCCTGATCCACCTGGGCCCAATCCGGACCTCTCCTGATCTGCCTCTGACCTGGATCCGAGGCAAGATTCATAAGCCCAAATCACCCCGATCTGCTTCGGATTTGGATCTGAAGTGGTGCACAGCCCTACTTTTTATTATTTTATCTTGGTTTGCCAGTGTGTATGTGCTCCTCCTGGTATAATGAGTAACCTAGTCAAGCTAAGTTCCTGTGTGTAGGCCTGTTTACCAAAGACACAGTAGGAAACCCTAGCATCTTCATAGCTATGGCTTGCAACTTAAACAAACAAACGTGAATAAGAAATGCAAGAATTTTTATTCCCTTCTGCAAGAGCTCCAAACATGGCTTTAAGTCTCACCCAAGCTGTGTTATCTATTTATTTGTCTTTTTCTTCTTCTCTATGCAAATATGGATGAATGCTATATATAAGTCCAATTGATTCTAAAGCTGTTACTGGGAGAGTATACTTGGGTATTGGCAGTTGCATAGAACTAACCCAGCCCTTCTAAAAAGCATGGGGTTGGATCCAATGAAGTAGTCATCATGACCCACTGATTTCAACTAAGTCATTTGGGATCAAACCCACTGCCTATGAAGCTACAGAATTATACACAGATGCTTCCATTTCAGATCAGTTGGATGTCTGATAGAACTAGACGTCATAGCTAGCACAAATACACTAAGTGGAAGAGAAGCAGCAAAACAGTTGCTGAATGATGGCCTTGCTTGACCTACCACATAATCCGGTGGGGAGTAGTGGTGATGGCGCACTTCAGCTAGCGCTCGCTGTCACCCTTTTCCAGACATAACACGCGATGGGGTAAGGGAAAGCCCCGTCGCATCCAGCATTTTTTTTCCACTTAAAGGGCCATGTGCGCAGGAGTGCACCGCCGAAAAAGGTAGGCTTTTTTTTAAAAAAATAAAGGGTTCCCTGCTCCCCCTGCCTGTCCCCCATCCCCGCTCGCCATGCCCTGTCCCTGTCCTTCTTCCCCCCATCCCCGATGCCCATCCCCGCTCACCAGGCCCTGTCCCCATCCTTCTTCCCTCCCATCCCCGATGCCTGTCCCCGCTCACCAGGCCCTGTCCCCGTCCTTCTTCCCCCCCGTCCCCGATGCCTGTCCCCGCTCACCAGGCCCTGTCCCCTTCCTTCTTCCCCCCCGTCCCCGATGCCTGTCCCTGCTCACCAGGCCCTGTCCCTGTCCCTGTCCTTCTTCCCCCCGTCCCTGATGCCCGTCCCCACTTGCCAGGCCCTGTCCCCATCCCCGATGCCCATCCCCGTTCTTCTCCCCCTCTCTTGCCGGGTCTGGTCTTTCCCCCATCCCCCATCTCCCCCCCCATGATTCCCCCCCCGGCCCGATGGGCACAGCGCTCCTATGGAGCGCTGTGCCCAGTCCGTGGCTTCTCCCGGCTACTCGCGAGTAAACAAGCAGCTGGGAAAAGCCACAGACCCTGCTAGACTTTCCGCAGCCCTGGCCTCAGCCCAGAGCTGCAGAAAAGCCAGGGCATAACCGCTTCCGGTTATCCCAGGTTAAGGGAGGACTTAGCCCAGCCTGACCCCAGGATCCCCTGTGCATCATCTGGATTAGGCATGTGCTCCGCTCCGATTAGGAGCGGAGAAGCAGTAGCGGATTGGCCTGCTCCGCCTTACCCAGAGGCGGAGTAGAAGCGGACCGCGGACCCCTAGAAGCAAGGCGAAGAGAAGCGACCATTTTTCGGAGCTCCTAGTTCAGGCGGAGCGCTCCGGTCGCCATCTTGAAAACATTTCGCCATAGGATTGCATTGCGGGAAATAATCACGCATAACTAGGTTGTTTTTGAAACTATTGTTCTGGAAATTCTTGTGCACAGAGAGTCGTGGATGGAGGTCATTTTATTTATTTTATATTTATTTATTTAAGTATTTTTATGCCGCCATTCAGCCAAAAAAGGCTCTCATGGCGGCTTACAAAAGTATTTCTTGACAGTCCCTGCCCACAGGCTTACAATCTAAAAGACATGACACAAAAGGAAAGGGGATTGGGAGGGAGGAGGAGGAGGAGGAGGGGGAAAAGGAAAGCAAACTCAGGCACTACAATCTTAGTTGGAAAGTTCAGCAGTTGCAGTTGACAGCAGGAGGGAGGGGGCTCTCAGCTGGAGCTGGACCCAGGCACGGTGGAGAGGTGCCTGGCTGCTGCTTCCTCCCTCACTGGTGGCCTCTTCAGTGACAGTTGGTAGCAGGAGGGAGGGGGCTCTTAGCTGGAGCTGGACCCAGGCACGGTGGAGAGGTGCCTGGCTGCTGCTTCCTCCCTCACTGGTGGCCTCTTCAATTTTGAGACTACTCTCACCTCTCTGCGCCGTGCGGGTCATGTGCTAGAATTTTTTAAAAATCGGGTCAACAGCGCGGCTCAAACGGTGATTTTCGGCTTTTCGCCCATAGGATTGCATTGCGGGAAAGAATCGGGGATAACTGGGGGGGGGGTTAAGCTATCGTTCTGAAAATTCTTGTGCTTAGGCAGTCGTGGATGGGGGTCATTTTGAGACTACTCTCACCTCTCTGCGTGGTGCGGGTCGCGTGCTATATTTTTTTAAAAATCGGGTCAACAAACATTACTAACAGGGACAGCGCGGGTCAAACGGAGGTTTTCGCCCATAGGATTGCATTGCGGAAAACAATCGGGGATAACTGGGGGGGGGGTTTAAGCTATCGTTCTGAAAATTCTTGTGCTTAGACAGTCGTGGATAGGGGTCATTTTGAGACTACTCTCACCTCTCTGCGTGGTGTGGGTCGCGCGCAAGAATTTTTTAAAAAATCAGCGGGAAAAATACCTTTTTCAAAGGGCTGAGGGGCAGAGTCAGCTCCCGGTCATGATCACATGATCCCAAAGTTAGAGGAGGGCATAGGCAAAATGGGTAACTTGGGATTCTGGGAAACTTCTCTTTCTTCATCTGAACGGACTTTTCCCAGTGTTTTTTAACACAGTAGCCCCACCAAATGCACAAACACAACCTGAAATCATATACTAAGCCAAGAATAAGAGATAGAAACACAGCACTGCTCCCCACCCTAACTTTGGGGAACAACTGAAAAGATGTGGTGCAAGGGGATGAGCTCCCCTAGGGCATCTCATCGTGGACATGCCCCCACTCTCTCCTGCACTGGAAGGCCATTAGAGCCTTCCAAAGAGAGTAATACGGTGGAGCAATGCCTATCATGAGTCGAAGTGAGCGTTTACTTCTTAGTGGTGGAGCGATGCCTATTATGAGTTGAAGTGAGCGTTTACTTCTCAGAGCTCTTGGTGAAGCAATGGCTGTCTTGAGTTGAACTGGCAGCTGCTTCCCTCTCCCCCGGGCACGTCCCCCTATTACTGGTAAAAGACAGATATAGCCTTTTTTAAAAAGTTCTTCTTGTTGTTTATTGAGCAACACTGCTGCTTTTAATTCCACCCCTCCTTTGTTTATTTGTTTATTTATTCCATTTTATATGCATTACTGGCTTATCCTTGGCTCACTTCCTTATGCCCCCAGAAATGCCAGCTGCATGCCTGCCTGCCTTCCCTCCCTCCTCCCCTGCCCACCTCGCAGGGATGTTGTGTGTGTGTGGCTTTGACTCAGGGGAGAAGTCCTTCCTGCGCTCACTTGGAGTTTTGGAAGTTCCAAATTTTGCAGGTTTAAGCCCCGCCAAAAAACAGGGGATGATGGGACTGCCTTGAGTCTCGGCGTGCGGCGTATGTATCCCTGGATAAGCTGTCATGGTGGTGAATTTGAGGGTTTTTTTTAACGTGCAAAATTGACGGAGCTATGGAAAGGGGTGTTGGATTTTCATAAATTCCCCAAAAATCAGGGGATGATGGGACTGCCTTGAGTCTCGGCATGCATATGTATCCCTGGATAAGCTTTCATGGTGGTGAGTTTGAGGTTTCTAACGTGCAAATTGACGGAGCTATGGAAAGGGGTGTGAATGGGGTGTGAATTCCTCAAAAATCAGGGGATGATGGGATTGCTTTGAAACTTGGCGTGCGTGTGTATACCCCCATGAGGTGTCATGGTGCCAAATGTGAGGTTTCTAACTTGAACAGGAAAAAAGTTGTATAATTTTTTAGCTTTCAATGCAAGCCTATGGGGGGGGAACGGAGCTCCGATCTGGATCCGGAGCTCCGAGCGGAGCGGAGCGGAAGTGGGCGGAGCAGGGGTGGGGCGAAGCGGCCCGCTCTGAAAATCGCAGATCTGCAAGTGAAGCGGAGCGGGGGGTCCATGCACACCCCTAATCTGGATGCACAGGAGGGAGACCGGGCCTCACACCGGGCTAACGCCTCGTCTAGCAATGGCCTCAGTCAACACTATGTATTGTTTCATGAAACAATTTGCAATGTTATTTGTCACATTTAGAAGTTTTTTGGTAGTTTTAATGGGTAGTATCCAACTGTGCCCCCAGTGTGATGGGAAAAAGTTATGAATTACCACTGAATTTCAATAGCAGTACTGAATTTCAAGTACTCATATTGAAAGTGCTCATATTGTTGCGTTGTTTTGCTGGTCTTGTGACGGTAAATAAAATTCATTCATTCAAGAGCAAAATGTCACTATTTCTCACTGCACTAGCAAACACTGGTAACCTTGGACAAGTGTTGGTTTACACTAGCACAGTGGCACTGTTGCTAGCACTGGGGCACAGTTGGATACTACCCAATATGTCAGAAGCTATACTGGTTCCAGTTTAGACTGTAGCCCTATTCTAGCCTTCCCGAAACAGATGTGTTGGACTGCAAGGTTAAGAGGGCTTTTAAAGCCCTGATTGGTTGGGGGGGAAGGTAAAACACACCTTCTGGGTCCTCCGGAAAGTGTGCAATTCCCCCAGCCACCCTAATGGGAGGCCCGGGAAAGTGCACTTTGCCGAAGGATGGGGAGGCTTAGGCAAACTCCAGAGCACTCAGCTTGTGTTGTCTGGCTCCTTCGAGAAGGGCTGTGCAAGCAGGGCTTGGGGAAGTCATGGGGTGGACCCCCCCCCCCTGCATGTTCTTTAAAGCCTATTGAAAATTTAACTCTGGCCAGCAAAAGCCAGTCTACAGGGAAAGGAACACAACTCACATAGCTTGTGACCAACCACCAAGAACACCTCCCTAGGAACTCTTGATGTCTGAAATTGGCCCATGGATGGAAAAATGAATAATATTTGCATTGGAATGTGGAGGGAGAGAAGGTATCCAAGGCCTATGCAGATAGACCAATGCTTATGCTCCCAAATCTTATATTTACAAAATAGCCTGTAGTATTATGTGTGTTATACCATTTATAGAATATGATTTGGGTGTTAATTATGGGGGAGTTATTTTGTTAATATGGGTCTTGGCAGTCTGTGATGTGATAAAATTATAGATCCTTCAGAACCCAACAGATATTAACTGGTTGGAAAATCTCCCTTTTAGCTCTAAAGCCATTTCCTTAAGGTAGTGATATGTGGATATCTCTTGGTTTGGGGTGAGCAGGAGTAATGATGATGGGGAGGATAATTAAAAGGATTTTATTTTTTTACTCTCTTTAGATTGTCTTCAGATGTTCTCTTCCAAATTTACTTTAAGTGCTTCTTTGAGAAAATTGCCATTCTGCAAATTATTTAAAAGGGAGTAAAAACAAGAGATGACAGCATAATTGCTATTAATTAGAAGTGATCTTGACTTCTGGATTATTTTCCTGATTGGGAGGCTGTTTAGAAAACAATTAGGCAGTTAGCAGAAGCAAAGAAATGTGCTTCTTTGCTGATCATCACTTAATTGGTCTGCATTATGTTCGTCCACATAAAAACAAACAACAACAACAAAAACTTTGTCTTCTCTATGCCCACTTGAATCTCCCTAACTAGTATGAGAATGGTTTTAAAAAGATGTAGCATGTAGAAACTTCATTTAAGGTAGATTTGCTGGAAGTGAAGCAGAATGCTCTGCATCATTCTGCTGTACACATGAAAAGAGCAACCATGCTAATCCAGTTCGCAACTCTATGCAACCCAGCAAGGTAAACTTTTGCCTCACCAGCACTGGTTCTGTTGCAGTTGGTATCAGGCTCCTCCCTCTTACAACAAACTATTCGGAAGGAACTACAATCATAGAGCACCTGCTTGCCATGCAGAAGATCCCAGGTTCTAACTCTGTCATCTCAGGTCAGAAGGATCAGAAGCTTTTGCTTCATGTCCCACCACCATCAGAGGTGAAGCCACCAATGACTTGAATGGCACTAGGAAGTGCAGCTCCTTTCTCTCCAGTTAGAGAAAGGCAAGAAGCTCCAGGGCATTCTCTGCATGGAGAAATGCCTTACACCCACACCCAGCAAAGCTTGGGAGTGGGAAGGCTAATTGCAGGTGAGGGTGGCATGATGAGATGTGGTAGCCAGCCATTGGCTGCCTCTGTTTTTGGTGCCACTCGCACTGGAAGGGGATTTATCACATATAAAAACAGACTTACCCCTTACAGCTGCCTCTTTTGCCCTGCAGCTCCCTCCCTCCCTTCCTTCCCTTTAGACAGTGTGGGTTCGCTGGTTGCCTTTTAGGAGGCCAAGTAGGAAGTTTTTGCTTATAATCTAACTTGGTTATGAGTTTTTTCACCTACTTCACACTGTAAGACAGGCAGGGTGTATAATTAGGTTGATTTGGTTCTGAATTTGGTCACATTTGTTGGGTAGGTGGATAGGAGCGAACATGTGGTGTGACGTGTAAATTGGTGAGCATTCACAGGCACCATTGTGGTGATAGGTAATCCCTGAGGGCCAACCACTGGGAGCCCAGCGGCACCAGCTGGCAGGATAAGGGTTACCTTTGAGGTCAACCCTCCTCAAACCACTCAGAGCCCTGTGGCATGAGGGGGGTTTGACACCAGAAGGCCTCCCTACCCCAGGAGGGGGAAGCCCGTCTGGTGGCGAATGAACAAGTGCCACTGGATGTGCAGTGATTGCCTCGCCCGATCCCAACAATGGCCTCATAAGTGGCCAATAGATGATGCTCACTTAGGCCTTCCCTCCTTTTGCAGATCTTTTAATAAATGTGGCCCATATTTAATCCCATTCCTGTGTCTCGTCTCGTTATTTCTCACCATTCACACCCTTCATTTCTGCAAAGGCAAACTGGGCAGGATGGGTCAGCTGACCTCAGGGAGAGGGTGGGGCTTCAGGACCTCATGTGGCCCACTGGATTGTTCTGAAGGGAGGGGAACCTGGACCCCAGACCAAATCAATTTCCCCACCACTATGTAAACAAACAAATCAGAGGATAGGGATTAAATCCTATGTTCCCAGAATCCCTCAGCCAATCAGCCATGTTGATGGGAAGTTGCTGAAACTTATAGGACATTTTTCTCTTTAAACATGCATAGGATTGCACCATAAGTGAGCCCAGTGGTTTCTATGCTTGGAGAACTAAACATGGAACCAGTCAGTGATATTGTTTCATTTCAGGCACACATGTCAGTGTTCACAATTGAAACAAAGGTTAATGATTAAGTACTTTGTCTCTAACAGGTCAGATTAGGCAGGCCTAATCTGGAGGATGACCAGGAGATTCTCACAGCAGGACAACTGTATGGAAATAACCTGCTGTGTGTGATCACCTTCACACATTTACACCTAACAAGTCTATGGATTGATTCACAGATGTGCGTTCATCACTTGATGGGCTGCAGAACCAGGTCCCTGGCAAAACTGCAGAACCAGGTCCCTGGTCTCCAGTAAAAGGGAGAAGGAACCAAGTGCTGTAAAAGATCTCTGCTTAAGATCCTGGGGAACAGCTGCCTGTCAGAGGAGGCAAGAGCAAATGGACAAATAGCCTGATCTGGTATAAAGCAGTTACCTATGTACTATTTATGTAATAGGGGAACAGCAGGAGGGGCTAGGATTGTTTCCAACAATCACAGGAACCAGTGCTGTTTTTACTCTGAAAGCAACCTCTCTGGGTATGCAATAATCGGAAGGGCTCTTTGATGAAATCAACAGATTGCAATGCCTCGCAATCAGTAGGAACAGAAGCTGTAAGGGCGAAGGTGCACTTCTTCATTTTCTATTGGCGGCCTGCTGCTCAGCCAGCAGCAACGTTGTAGTTTATTTATGGTGGTGGTGGGTTTGTGCCATTCTTGTTCCTTATCACAGAACTCAGTCAGCCAAATGAATTTAAAAGTGAGAGAGTCACGCCCATGCCCCTCGCGATCCATCTAATCCAACTCTCCTTTGAACGGGCTGCTAGAGAGCTGTTTATCACCTATGCCAACTGGTAGTATATTTGGGGCTAAATACTTCCTTGCAGCTGCGGTTCATCTGTTTGGGTGCTCAGAAAGAACGCAAAGGCACAGTTAGAGGAGCTGCAGGCTTGTTAGTAAAAAAACAACAACCAATTTCCTCTCTTCGCGGGTGCCAGACTTTCTGTGTGCATGAGTGTTTAAGAACTAGAATAGTAGCATTTTCTCTCTCATTTCTTGTCAAATGCAGTGACACATTTGTTTCCTGGATGTCCTATTTCATGGTAAGCTGCCCTTCTGATATGCTTAAATGGATTAGAGTGGTTTGGATGTTTGTTTTGATTGGGGAGGAGTAGGGGGGGGGTTAGAAGAAACTTTGCATGCACAGATGGCATCCCAAAAGCTGCCGTGCCTTCCTGGGCTCTCAGAACACATCAGCTGAAACCAACGGGTCAGCCCTCACACAACAACCCCTCTTAATCTATCAGAGCATCACAGACATGAACAGCTCAACAAATGCTTCCAGAGTGTTGGAAAGAGATGATAAACACTCTGTATAGGCACAACATATATTCCAGGATCCCAGTGAACATACTAGGGTGACTGTATGGAAAGGAGGACAGGGCTCCTGTGTCTTTAACAGTTGTATTGAAATGGGAATTTCAGCAGGTGTCATTTGTATGCATGCAGCACCTCTTCATCACTACAATTAAAGCTGCAGGAGCCCTCCTTTGTATCTGGTCACTCTACTATAACTCCTGCAGCTTTAACTGTTGTGATGAAGGGGGAATTTCACCAGGTGCTGCATGCATACAAGTGACACCTGCTGAAATTCCCTTTTCAATACAACTGTTAAAGACACAGGAGCCCTGTCCTCTGTTTCATAAGGTCACCTCTCTCTTCTACTTCAGTATCCTAAGATGCTCTTTTATGGGCTGATTCTAGGCGTGTGCAGAACTGTCACACTCCTGAGAAATATTCCTGTGAAAAATTCCTCAGATGTTGCACATGAGGAGAAACTTCCTAATTTAATTCAAAGTTTACTTTAGCCAAAGTCTGGAGGAACGTAGGAGCCTGTCTAACATCGAATCAGACTCAAAAGAAATCCAGGGCCTTACTAGACGAGGCCTTCTGACCCGGTTTGCCTGCTGTGCGTCCAGATGACGCACAGGGGAATCCGGAGGCAGGCTGCGCTGAGGCCTCCTTCAATGCGCCATAAGCTAAGTCGCTTATGGCGTGCTTTTTCCCCAGCTCCTGCCTCAGGCCGGAGCTGGGGAACGTCTAGCGACTTCTGCGGCTTTTCACGGCTCCTCGCTTACTCGCGAGGAGCCGCGAAAAGCCGCGGACCTGGCACAGCGCTCATAGGAGCGCTGTGCCCATCGGCGGGGGGGGGGGGGAAGAGAGGGGAGGGGGAAAGATGGGAGGGTGGGTGGCATGGGGGGAGGGCGGGTGCGATCGCGCCGCTCGCCGCCCGAGCAAGCAGCCGAGCGGCGCTTGCCCGGGCAATGCTGCCCCATCCCGGGCATTGCCCGGGCAAGCGCCCCTCGGCTGCTTGCTCGGGTGGTGGCGGCGCGATCGCACCCGCCCTCCCCCCGTGCCACCCACCCTCCCATCCTTCGCCCCCCCCCCCCGTTTTTAAAAAAACAAAAAAAAACCCACTTACCTTCACGGAGTCTTTGGGCCACCCGTGGCCCCTTTAAACAACAAAAAAAAAAAATGGCGGACGCCGCAGGGCTTGCGTCCTCCCTGCGGCTCCGCCGTCTGGAAGCGTGGGGGAGGCGCGCTAAAGTTAGCGCGCCTCGGCCCTGCCTCCCTGCCGGCATAAGCCGGCAGGTCTAGGAAGGCCCCCAGATGGGAATGTGTGTTATTATTAAGATTTTGTAATGTATGAACTAATGTACTCATCTTTAAACATACACATTTTTCAACGCACACATTTTTGGGCATGTGCACCCGTTGACTAAAGAGTGTGCATATTTTGGAAATGTATGCATTTTTCTTTGTGCATTTTTCAAATGTGTTCATGTTGTCAAACACTTTTTCTGGAGGGTGGGGTGGAATGCATTGCAAATAGTCAAGAGATGGGGCGGGGGAGAGATTGATGGTGTGAATGGAATCCATTTAGAAACATGATGAATACTCCTAAATTGCAGTGAGAATCCCTCTCAAGGGAGTTATTTCTCCCCTGTCCCAGAGAGGTGGATGAATATCCACATGCACACATAAAACCCACATCTGATTCTCCAATATAACATAGCAAAATAGACTTTCTTGCACACAGTGTGATATTTACTTCAGTTCTCTGATATTTGCCTGTGTGACTCCAAAGTGTCATTGCCAATCAGGGACAAATGAAATGTTCATTAAAGCATGTGTCACGGAGCTATGCATGCTAGCATTCTCTACTCTTCTGTCAGTGCACATGTTCCCAATTCAGATCAGGACTGTGGTGCTTTAGGAGGGAATTTAAGCTCTCTTTCAGCCATTTTTCCATGAAATTCCCCTCATGGGTGGGAGGGATTTATTTATTTTTAATCCTCCACTGGGGTCTGTATAGGCATTTTTAACCCCGCCCCTATGAGAAGGGGAATTTCATGGGGGGGGGGGGACCTGGATGGGAGTAGATGGAATTCTCCTTTCTTGGAGCACCATGGTCCCAATCTGAATCAGGTCCTCGTGTGCTCGCAGGACAGCAGAGAAAGCTAGCACATAGCTCCACTAAGGGCCTGTTCAGAAGACACCTTAAACCATGGCTTTAACCATGGTGGTTAAGTCTGGTGTAACCATGGTTAAAGCCATGGTTCAAGGTGTCTTCTGAATGGGGCCATAGTGTGCTTTAATGAATGTTTAGTTTGGCCTTCCAGGTAGACCATAGTGGTCTAGGGGGACCAGCATTCCATCTGATTCAGTCGAAGGCAGCTGGCATCCTAAACCTCAGGGACATGGCTACAACTTCTTTCCATTGGTCCATCTGGTCCAATCTCATGCGAAGGCCTTTCCCAGCCTTGCTTCCTCAGGTCTTTCTTTAAACACACAAACGTCTACAGATGCCAGACAGTACTTTATGCATGCAAAGTGTGCTCTCTGCCCCTGCACCATGGCTGCTTCCATTGAATAATAGTACCTTGAAAGTATATTTATTTATTTATTTATTTATTTATTACATTTCTGTACCACCCAATAGCTGGAGCTCTCTGGGCGGTTTACAAAAATTAAAAACATTCAAAGTATAAAACAACAGTATAAAACCATAATATAAAATACAATATAAAAGCTCAACCAGATAAAAACAGCAGCAATGCAAAATTACAAATTTAAAACATCAAGTTAAAATTTATTTATAGACTGTTAAAATGCTGCGAGAATAAAAAGCGGATCTCTTCCTCTCCAATCTTTTATTGTTTTGGAATGCGAGTCTGCTCTGCATTCCACCCCTCCTTAATTTGAATGTCACTAGGATAATTTCTCAAATTATTTCCAGAGCTGTAGTAAGTCCACTAAAAGCTACAAGCCCTGCATAGCATGCATCCAAGCACAACAACTGGAAATACAGAATGAAATAGCAGAGGATCCCTAATGCACTAGTTCAATTTCGGAGAAAGAGACCATGGGTGTGGGGGCAGTAGCTCCATGGAAGAGAACATGCTTTGCATGTTCAAAGTTCCAAGTTCAGTCCACAGGTAAGGTTGGGGAAAAGGTCCCTGGCTGATATCCTGGGGAGTCACTACTAGTCAGTGTAGATTAGGGAGGGGTATCTTCCTGGGCCCCAAATATAGCCCCTCAGGGTTCTCCAGATGGCCACGCACCCTTCCTCCAACCCACATCCCACCCCTTTTAGAATTATAGAATAATAGAGTTGGAAGGGGCCTACAAGGCCATCGAGTCCAACCCCCTGCTCAATGCAGGTATCCACTTTAAAGCATCCCTGACAGATGGCTGTCCAGCTGCCTCTTGAATGCCTCTAGTGTGGGAGAGCCCACAATCTCCCTAGGTAACTGGTTCCATTGTCATACTGCTCTAACAGTCAGGAAGTTTTTCCTGATGTCCAGCTGGAATCTGGCTTCCTGTAACTTGAGCCCATTATTCTGTGTTCTGCACTCTGGGATGATTGAGAAGAGATTCTGGCCGTCCTCTGTGTGTCAACTTTTCAAGTACTTGGAGAATGCAATTAAGTCTCCCCTCAGCCTTCTCTTCTCCAGGCTAAACATGCCCAGTTCTTTCAGTCTCTCCTCATAGGGCTTTGTTTCCAGACCCCGATCATCCTAATTGAACACAGTCAAGCTGGTCTGCATCCTTCTTGAAGTGTGGTGCCCAGAACTGGATGCAATACTCAAGATGAGTTGCTTAGTGGTTTCCTGTCTTTTGCATATTTATTTTTCCCATGCTAAAGGGTTGATCTGCCACTCCTAAGGCTTAGTAGCTGGTAGGAAGAGCTTTAAATTGAAATATGCTGACATTTTGGCTCTGCCCCATCTTCCATAGCCCTGCCCACTGCTGGAATGTGGCCCCCAAGAGCTTCACTGAAATTGCATTCAGCCCTTAGGCTGAAAACGGTTCCACACCTCTGCTGTCGGCATTTCTGACCTAGACGGACCAATGGGCTGACACCAAATACAGCAACTTCCTGTGTTCCTAATTAATCCACGGAGAAATTCTGATGAGAATTGTGAAAGGATTCCCCCTTTGAAAGGCAATCTTCTCCTCCAGACCCCAGTTTTATATTTTTCAATCTACTAGGGAAGAAAAAATGTGAGTTAATATTGGTGTTACAGCCTATCAGGGCGATATGTTTCCAAACACCAGTGGCAAATTACCCCAGAAGCATCTTGGCATAGAAGTCGAGTGATAATCTTGTGGATATATGGGGGATTGTCCTTGATCCTGATACCTCCTGTTTTTCACAAAGCTCTGCTTTCAGCTAATGTGGGCTGAACGTCTCTGAACTTCCACGTTTCCCCTTCAAAAATACACATGATGCACATTTGTGATCTGCTCCAGAGCAGGCATCATGATGATGATATTTTATGATGAACATAGGAGGAGTTGCTTAACAGGAAGCCCAGGTATCTGTTTAATGTACTGCTTTCAGTATCCCACCTGTAATGTATTTTAATGCCCCAGCAGGGAATTAATTCCATTTTAAGGATTGGGCAGCATTTTCTCCTGCAAGGGCTGCATAAATTCAAAGGGAAACTCTCAGGTGGGGGAGGGGGTGTCATAGTGGGTGAGGCCAAAGCCACCCAATTCTCTCTCTCTCTTTCTCAAGGTCACTACCAGCCCAAATTGTTTCTCTCTCTTTTTCTCAAGGATACAGACAGACATTCACGTGGTCTTAACTTACCTCATCATCACCCCACACAGATTCTCTTGCTCTTTATCCACTTGCACACACCCCAACCATCCATTCACACATGCTCTCCGTCCATTCTCCCTCTCTTTCACACATGCAGATTTCACAGTTGAGACCTGAAGCCAGGGAGGCACACATGGAAGTTCAAAGGCCCAACCGCGGGAATAGGAAGACACACAGACAGGTCTTATTCTAAAAATAGCATCACTTCCTCAATGACAACATCTGATAAACCCACCTGTGGTGTTACACCCCACAAGTCAGTTCCCTAATGCATGTCTGAGATTGGTAAGTCTGTGGTGCTTAGAATGTTGACCTGAGTGGGTGGAGTTAGAATGTCTTGGGACGGGGAGGAGTGATATATAAGGGAATGACTGAGGGGATTGTGAGCTCTCTCTATGTTAGCTCTGTATGTTAGCTTTTGGTGTGTAGAGTACTTGAGTTCTGGAGAATGTGAGGTTCAGTGTAGAGAGTGGTGTCTCTTGAGTGGGGTGTGCAGATAGACAGTTTGTGTAAAATAAACAATACTGATAATAAAATTCAAGAGTGAATGTGTGTGTGACAGGAAAGCGTATATGTGAATGGGTGAAAGGACTGGATGAGAGGTTTCAAAAATGTTTTTAAATGTTTTATTTTGAGACAAAGCTTGTGAACTTTTAAAATAAATTTTAATTATTTTATTTTAACTACCACAAAAATTCCACGTGTCTGTCTGGCATTTAGCATCTGAAGTTTATTCATTTAACACCCACTCTGACAATAATTCACTTCAGCACATATAATTCACCGTGCATTATTTTATTATTGAAATCCTTCTCCATTTAACCCCTTTCTCCACATAGTTTGGAGAAAGGCGGTGTTTATCCCTCGCCTCAGGCGTATCAAGTGGTGGTGCTTGGCTTGAGCAGGGAGTTCCGCGACTGGGTCTGTTGTTCAGAGCCTGTGTCGTGGCACTACCCCCTTCTTCTCCTTTGGCCTAATTTGAAACCTGTCCTAAAAATTCCAGTAGCTTCAATTTCAGCATCACTAGTCATTAAACTACTACCTTTAGCTATCAGCTATTAAAAAAACAAAACAATAACCTTCAAGATAAGCTCATTTTCCCCTATTAAAAAAATTATTTATTTTGAAATAAAGTGAAAAATCAATAAAAGCAAAGACATATATAATAATATAACAAGATCATTTTCTTAAAAACAAAGGAATTCACTGATCATCATATTTAGTCTAGTGCTTTGCAGAACTGAAGTGACGGTATTTGTTAGCATTAATTGACTTGTTTTGAAATTGTCTCGTATTGCAATAATTGATACCCCACCTTCCTGCAAGTGTACTCTGGGCAGCTAAATATTGACAAAATGAAACAACCACATCACGAATAGAACAAAACAACAATTTAAATAGCAGCAGCAATTTAAAACACTATAAAAGAGGCAGTATTGAAATCAGACTGAAGTAAAACAGTATTTATCAGACAGTGATGGGAAGAAGTGTATCTCCCTTGAGGATGCTGTTCTAGAATCCTGGCACCACAACAGAAGAAAAGCCTTTCTCAGGATCCATCCATCAAATATCAGTGGCATGAAGTTCTTGGGGAGGTTGATGCAACAGGAGGCAATTCCAGACAAACTGGTCCCAGGCCATTTTGGGTCCAGATATGACTGAGTCTGGTGCGGGTGGGGAACTGTCTGGAAAACTTGAATATCTGATCATTTGAGCAGTGAATCCCTTTTTATTCCCAAGTATTTTAATAATAATAATAATAATAATAATAATAATAATAATAATAATAACCCGCTTCTCTATTTTGATCGAGGTGGGAACAACAGTAAATATAATCTCATGGCCTCCAATATCATCTGTATGCCGATGATACACAATTATATCTTTCTTCTCCGGATCTTTCTCCTGATGTTCACGATCGTATCTCGACATGTCTCTTAGATATCTCAGCTTGGTTGCTTCATCGTCGTTTGAAATTTAATATGGCAAAGACTGAATTGCTTGTTTTACCTCCTAAACCTTCTCCTCATCTCTCATTCTCTCTTACTGTCAATGATGTTACACTTACTCCAGTCAAGGAAGCTCGTAGTCTTGGCTTTATATTTGATTCCTCGCTCTCCTTTATTCCTCATATTGAGGCAGTAGCTAAATCCTGTCGTTTTTTCCTGTATAATATTGCCAGGATTCGATCATTTTTGTCTGTCTCTTCTGCCAAGACTCTTGTTCATCCATTGGTTATTTCTCGGTTGGACTACTGCAACCTTCTTCTCACTGGCCTTCCTTCTTCTCACATCAGTCCGTTGGTTTCTGTTCACCACTCTGCTGCTAAGATCATCTTCTTGGCTCGCCGCTCTGACCATGTTACTCCACTGCTGAAATCTCTTCATTGGCTTCCAATTCACTTCAGAATCCAATATAAACTTCTCCTGTTGACCTACAAAGCTTTTCACTGTCTAGCTCCTTCCTATCTCTCGTCTCTCATCTCACACTATTGCCCCGCTCGTGCTCTTCGCTCCTCTGATGCCATGTTTCCCGCCTGCCCAAGGGTCTCTACTTCCCTTGCTCGGCTTCGTCCATTTTCTTCTGCTGCCCCTTATGCCTGGAACGCTCTTCCAGAACATTTGAGAACTACAAGTTCAACCGCAGCTTTTAAAGCTCAGCTAAAAACTTTTCTTTTTCCTAAAGCTTTTAAAACTTGATTTTGTTCTGACTTTATACTGTTAGTTTTACCCTACCCAGTGCCTGTTTACCCTACCCTGTGCCTGTTTGCATTCTCTTCCCCTCCTTATTGTTTTATTATGATTTTATTAGAATGTAAGCCTATGCGGCAGGGTCTTGCTATTTACTGTTTTACTCTGTACAGCACCATGTACATTGATGGTGCTATATAAATAAATAAATAAATAAATTAATAATAATAATAATAATAATAATAATATAAAAATACCTAAAACTGAATTACAACATAATATACATTGTTAAAACATCCTAAAAACATTCTAAAAACATCCTAAAATTCCACTGGAAAGGCCTGCTGGAAGAGATCAGTCTTTATAGCTTTCTTGAATGCTAATAAACTGTTAAATTGATGAGTCTCATCCGGCAGGCCATTCCACAGTCTGGGAGCAGCAGAAGAGAAGGCCATCAGGGTAACAGTTGTCAGCCTAACTTTGACTGACTGAAGTAGATTCTTTCCAGAGGACCTGAGTGTGTGGGGAGGTTGATACAGGAGAAGGCGATTACGCAGGTAGCCTGGACCCAAACCATGTAGGGCTTTAAAGGTGATAACCATCTCTTTATACTTTGCCCAGAAACTAATTGGCAGCCAGTGAAGAGATTTTAAGACTGGTGTAATGTGGTCCCCCCTAGGTGTACTGTTGACCAGCCTGGCTGCCATATTTTGAACTAGTTGAAGTTTCCAGACTAGGCACATAGGTAGCCCTATGTAGAGTGCATTGCAGAAGTAGAGCCTCGAAGTTACCAGCGTGTGCACTACCGTCTTTAGGTCTTCCGACTCTAGGAAGGGGCGCAGCTGGCATATCAGCCGAAGCTGATAGTAGGCACTCCTGGCTGTCGCATATTATTTTAATCATATTACGCTATGTTTAAACAATGACAAAGCAATAGCAACAACCAAGACAAATAGCCAAGGCCACCATAGTAGGCTCATGCTGGCACATTAAACTTGCAAACCAAATTTGGTGTGGAAGATTAGAAAGACTTCTCATGATCTCTGCAATAAATGGCCAGCCAGCCATGTTTATAAAGGGAGTTGTTCTCTCTTCTTGCTGGGGTGGGGTGGGGTGGGGTATGCATGATACTCTATATTTTAGCCCTGGGGGGATCTAGAAAAAACAATTGGAAGAGCTGGATATGTTTAGCTTGGTCAGGAGAAGATGAAGGAGTAGCATGGCAACAGCCTTCAAATAGCTGGAGCGCTGCCATGCAGAAGGTGGAGCAGGCTTGCTTTTTGCTGCTCCAGGGGGGAGACGTGGAAGCAATAGGTGGGAATTTCAGGGTGATCCATTTTGGGAGACCTCCTAACACCAAGAGCTGTTTGACAGTGGAATAGTCTGCCTCAGGAGATGACGGGCTCTCCATCATGAAGAGAATAACACTGCGGTCCCTGGAGGAGTGTTACAGAGACCGTAGGCTTGCTCAGAAAGCCCTTCCAAGTTTAGAGACAGTGGTCCAACCTTGGAAGAGGGAGCTGGAGATCTAACCCCAGGCCCTGCCCCCTCACAGCCAGCAAAGATAGAATCACAACGGTTGCTTCTCCTGGGTCAGAAAAGCAGTGGAGGCTGTTGGCTCTGATGACAGGAGGGCAGTGACTCCGCTTCTGGCTCCAATCAGAAACAGTCAGAACTTCAAAGCAGCTATCCATCACTTCAGATAGCTCCTTTAGAGGTCTGACTGGTTCTAACTGAAACTTGGAGTGGATTCACTACCCTACTGGTGTTAGAGCCAATGGCCTCTACTGCAAAAAAAAAAAAAAGTGACAGAGGAGGAAGAAGTAAGGGGGCATTCTGGTGGTTGGGTAGGTGGGGAGACCAAAGAGGCCATGATATGATTCATCCTGAGCCTTCTTTAGCCTCCTTCCCTCCCCCTCTGAAGCTGAAAAGACCATCTAGCTAGCAAAAATCTTCGAACACGGAGGATGGGGAGGTGAAGATTGCATCCACTGCTCCTCCTGCCCTGCCAGCTTCAGCCCAGCAGGGCATAAGAAGAATCATGGAAGCCTCTGAGTCCAAGGCTTCTGAGCAGCAAGGCTCCAATCTGTAAGTATTCAAGCAGAGACTGGACAGCCATCTAACCATCAGGGATGCTGCAATTGCATCTTGCATTGATCAGGGGGCTGGATTGGATGACCTCCAAGGTGTCATTCAACTCCATGATTCTGCTTTGATTTAATGGCACAAAAAAATGAAATTGTTCAGAATCAAGCCTTGGTTGAGGACAAGCCGTATGTATATGACATGAAGACCATGCATCAAAATATTGAGCATCTCCCCACCTTTCCCCCCGCCACATCACCGGAGAGAAGCTGCATTGGCCGAGGGCAATGTGGAGCAGAGAAGCAATGGCAGGGAGATGCTAAACTCTTTTCCTACCTGCCACATCCCCACAGTCCCTCTCTTCCTCCCCGTCCACCCCTGTCCAAAGTTCCAAACACATTTTTGTTAAGATAATATATGGTCTCTTCCCTCCCGATTTTAATTACTGCAGCTTGGCAACTAAGCATGCTGAGACCATTACAAAGCCACGCACACCCTGGTGCTTCCCAGACTGAGCTAAAGAAGAAGAAAATTAATTAGAGTCATTTAGACTCTTTTGAGTCGGTTTCTCTCCGAGGTCATTGTTCTCAGTTCTGCACAGCTAGGAAAATTGCCTATGGTCATAAATTAGAAATGATTGGTTGCCTCTAGCCCCCATTCCAGTGTTTCCCAAACTGTTGCTACCTTGGGCACAGGTTTTCCCGAATTAAAACTGGAGGCACAGTTCACTCTTGCACTTAAAAAGAAGAAGAAATTCAATATAGGCTTGATCTTGATCTGCTCTCGTTGGGGGGGGGGGGGAATGGGCAGGAATCCTCATGACAACTGTGAAACAGTTCCGTTAATACAGTTGGGGATGGATAAATCTTGTCACTTTTCGATTCTCATTTTTCCAATCTTAAATTCAGTTCGTCCCGAACACTGAGATTTTTTTTTTTTAAGTTGGCAAGAAACTTAGTATAGATTTTTGTGTGCATTTTCCTCAATGTACATATTTCTGCAAGCAATTTTTCTTATAAATAGAATATACGTTTTTGTTTTTGTTTTGCATGCACTGTCCCCTAATATACATACTTTAGATGTGTTATTTGATTGGATGAACTCCAGTGCAAAATTGGGGATCTACTAATGTGTAGCTCCAGAGGGCCTGGGAGTCCCTGGCTCCCTGATTGTTTACAGCCACAGATCATGGAGTTCCCCCCACTCTTGATCTCTGGCTGCAAGTTAGCTCCACATAGCCCAGGAGAGCCCCACAGAGCAGGCAGTTGCACATCCTAGGGATATTTTATGTAGCCCTGTTTACCCAAACCATAAACTATTAAGAGCTGGATGGAGACTTAGCCATGCTTTGAGTAAACATTTTGAAATCAATCGGAAAATTAGTTGTGACTCACTTAAGCCCCATTATTTCAAAAGGGTTTACTTGGACCATGACTAAGTCTGGATGGCCTAGTTGCTTTTTCTGAATATTATTCAAACTCTACCAATGCAGGAACATGTTGACATGAGATCTGAAAATGCTTACCTGTTACTGTGGCAACATTACTCCAAATACTTATGTACCCTTTTGGCAGGGGAATAGCAAGATCAGAGAACTGAGCCAAAACTACACTCACACAGTTACTCACAAACACTTTTGGCAATGCCAAGAACGGGCTCCCCTTCGCGATGATTTTTCAGCACTCCTTACAAAACTGTTGGCTTATTACTCGAATTGACTGGACTTGCACTCACAAATCTGATTGGTTGTGATCTTCATTCAGTGACATCGAAAGATCAGACACCCTTTTGTGGTGTCATCTGCTGCTTCACTATGTGATCCCTGATTGTGTAGGATGACCCATGTGATTAATTCATGCAGAGGAAAAAGCAGCCCTGAGAAACAAGCAATAACACCAAAGGGAACCATCCTGCATATTCCATTGTGTTGTTGTTGTTTTTTGTTTTCACACCCTGCCAAAATTGCTAGTTTGGACCTGAATATTGAAGGTGTTGAATATTCAGTGCTATGGCATTTATGAGTGATTGCTGTTATCTGAAAAGGAGACATTTGTGCTCCCACTCACAAGGTTCCTTTTTCAAATGATGGAGACATTCAGTAGTCTAGAACCTTCCTTGGCTATCAATGCCAAACCAGTATCATTTCTGTGAAGGGGTGCTATATTGCACAGTTGGGCAACTTTGGGAGTGCTAACGGCCACTCCTCTCCCCCTCCCCCATCACACTCCTGCCACACCACCACTGTACTTCGTCAAATACACACACACACACACACACACACACACACACAGTAATTGATATGTTGACGAATTTCAGCAGTAAAGCACCCTGAAGGGAAACAAAGGACAAATTTAACTTGTTTTCAAGCTAAATCACTCTGTAGTGGTTTGCTGAAGATCTGATTTATTTTGCATGGGTGTGTGTGACTTTCAGCAGCACAGCAGGGGCACTGGGGTCCCCAAGTGGCCCCCAAGCCATGTGTTACCCTCCCCTGCTATGGTGCAATGGTTCAATTTTCAATCCTTCAAGGGCTCTTTGCTATATTGCTAGCTCTGCAGCTGTAAAACCATTGTGGATCTGCCATGAAACACCTACGTACTGTAGAGGATGCTGGCATATACACCAGTTAGGGATACTCAAGGATGTTGTTCAGCCACCTTTTTTAAAGTGAACCAGCCTGAGTTGCACTTCCCAGACTAATATGCAAATTAAAACACAGTTACGCTTGAGTTCTCCCCCTTCTCCAAATGTTGTGCTAAAGTTCTTAGCGTGCGCGCGCGCGCGCACACACACACATATATATGTTGTTTATTCGTTCAGTCGCTTCCGACTCTTCGTGACTTCATGGACCAGCCCACGCCAGAGCTTTCTGTCGGCCATTGCCACCCCTAGGTCCCCCAAGGTCAAGTCTGTCACCTCCAGAATATCATCCATCCATCTTGCCCTTGGTCGGCCCCTCTTCCTTTTGCCTTCCACTTTCCCTAGCATCAGCATCTTCTCCAGGGTGTCCTGTCTTCTCATTATGTGGCCAAAGTACTTCAGTTTTGCCTTTAACACCATTCCCTCAAGTGAGCAGTCTGGCTTTATTTCCTGGATTATGGACTGATTTGATCTTCTTGCAGTCCAAGGCACTCTCAGAATTTTCCTCCAACACCACAGTTCAAAAGCATCTATCTTCCTTCGCTCAGTTTTCCTTATGGTCCAGCTCTCGCAGCCATACGGGGAATACCATTGCTTTAACTATGTGGACCTTTGTTGTCAGTGTGGTGTCTCTGCTTTTAACTATTTTATCAAGATTTGTCATTGCTCTCCTTCCAAGAAGTAAATGTCTTCTGATTTCCTGGCTGCAGTCAGCGTCTGCAGTAATCTTTGCACCCAGAAATACAAAGTCTGTCACTGCCTCCACGTTTTCTCCCTCTATTTGCCAGTTATCAATCAAGCTGGTTGCCATAATTTTTTGAGGTTTAACTGCAACCCAGCTTTTGCACTTTCTTCTTTCACCTTTATCATAAGGCTCCTCAGCTCCTCCTCGCTTTCAGCCATCAAAGTGGTGTCATCTGCATATCTGAGATGGTTAATGTTTCTTCCTGCGATTTTAACTCCAGCCTTGGATTCGTCAAGCCCAGCAGTCGCATGATGTGTTCTGCATACAAGTTGAATAGGTAAGGTGAGAGTATTCAACCCTGCCGTACTCCTTTCCCAATCTTAAACCAGTCCATCGTTCCGTGGTCTGTTCTTACCATCGATACTTGTTCATTATACAGATTCCTCAGGAGGCAGACAAGATGACTTGGTATCCCCATACCACCAAGAACTTGCCACAGTTTGTTATGATCCACACAGTCAAAGGCTTTAGAATAGTCAATAAAACAGAAATAGATGTTTTTCTGGAACTCCCTGGCTTTCTCCATTATCCAGCGGATATTGGCAATTTGGTCTCTAGTTCCTCTGCCTTTTCTAAACCCAGCTTGTACATCTGGCAATTCTCGCTCCATGAATTGCTGGAGTCTACCTTGTAGGATCTTGAGCATTACCTTACTGGCATGCGAAATAAGTGCCACTGTCCGATAGTTGGAACATTCTTTACTGTTTCCCTTTTTTGGTATGGGGATATAAGTTGTTTTTTTCCAGTCTGATGGCCATTCTTGTGTTTTCCAAATTTGCTGGCATATGGCATGCATCACCTTGACAGCATCATCTTGCAATATATATATATATATATATATATATATATATATATATATATATATATATTCTTATAGAAATGCATAGTTTCAATTCAAAGGAAAACAAAATGCATATGTTAGGGTAAAATGGGTATACAAAGCATATATAATAGGGGGAAATATATTTTCAAAAATAGCAGGCATTTCAGAAGTGAGGAAGCCAAGGCCAGAAGCTCATGCCATCAGCTCCTGAAGGCAGTATACAAATGGATAAATAAATAAATTAAATTAAATGCAGACTGATATGGAAAAAGGCCAGGGTGGACTTATGAATGAACACACGTGAAACTGACATGGTCCAGAAATAGATGGATCCATCCCTTACCAATTCTAACATATCCTCAGTTGATACAGGGCTTCACTCAGACACCTTTGCTGCAAGCAGACTACAAGCAAACTGAATACTCCCTTAAATGTGCCCAACACTCTCCTAGGGTTGTGTATTGCAGGTGAAGAAACTGAACTGATGGGCAAGCTGTCTTTCACGCAAAACTCGTCTGCCATTTCTGATCGCATTGAAGAATCCCTGATGAGCATCTTGAGTAAAGATTTCGTAAAGCCCCTGAAATTATTTTATCTTATGCTACCTTGATTCCTCCCCCCCCCCAGAAATTTCTCCTCAAAAGAAACATCCCACCTCACCAGGAACTTTCTCTTTTTTGCGGTATTTGGTGGCCAATCTAGTTGTGAGTCTTATTATTACCTTTGCACATTCTGTTGAAAATTTCTTCACCAACTTCTGCTTCCCAAGAGGGACATCCTTTGTTTGTGAGATGCAGATGACACCTACATGAAAACTTGACTGTAAACTTCATCTAAACCAGTTTTTCCTCCCTTGAATGGATGTGCAGAACCATCCTGAGACAAAATTCTAGGCTGAGAGAGATGCTTTGTGCTTCCCTCAAATTCATCCAATGTTTCATCCAGGTGGGAACATCTGAATTCCCTTAGAACTTGCACTTTAGGCAAAACTCAGTGGCATCTCTGAGGAATGCCAACATTCCTAGATATACACAGCTTGTAAACCACAGCCATAGTTCATATGTAGGCCCACTGGGTAGTGTCCAATTAAGTTATCCCACTACCAGAATTGCTTCCATCAGCAAAATGGGAAGGGGGCAATTCCCCCTTCTCCCAGAATTCCCCTGTGCTCCCTCAAAGTCTGCTTCAGATAGCTGGGGGTCATCTGGAGCAAATTGGAGGGGGCATGGGGGACTCCAAGGGGGAGGTAAGGATCAGAAAAACCCCTTGCATGGATAGACATCCTCCTGCATGACACTGAGTTTCATCGAGAGATCTGAAAGTAAACCTGCAATCTGTGTGCAGTTTTTGGAGAAAGAGTAAATTGAAGTCAGTTGCCAGCTGTCCCTTATTTTTAAAGGAATGCCATTGATTTCCACGGATCACAACTTCACAGAACATAACAGTTGACCCTTATTTCAGATATCATATTTCCTCTGCTATTACAATGCCCCAAGGAGCTCATTTCTGCTGCTATGCTGGGTAATACGCCGGGCTGTATGGTGATTGCTGTGTGATCCCTGATCCAGGAGCAAAGCTAGGACAGTGTTCTGAGTCACTGAGGAAAGAGTTTACTTATTAATGGTAAGCAGCAAGGAATCACCACCCGCTATTAGCATATGATTGAGGGCTGTCGGTACATTACTTGATGCCTGGTCACTTGATGACTTATATCACTCAATGATTGTCAGTTGAATTACTACCCCCACCAAAAGTAGTGTACTTGATGCAAGATGAAGTCATCTAAAGAAAGCACTGTCTGTTGCATTCGATTTTTGATAGCAGTGACATGTTTGCAAGTTCTGTCTTGATTTGATCCAGAAAATGACCTCGGTTTAATTTTCTCCATTTGATTATTATTCTTACTGTGTCAGGTACCCAGGTTCTGAAAATATAAATGAAACACACATCTTTGGGAGGATATGAAGGTAGACAGGCTCACAAATATGCTTGCAAATCCATGGGGCATTACTATAGAGACATGGAACCCTCAGGTGGAATGGAGTTACACCTATGCCTGGATGCAGAGCGAGGTTCTAGTAATCATTCAAGTATTGTAGGGGTGGCCCTCCAGATATTTTCATCAGGTGCTGCATGCATACAAATAACATCTGCAGAAATTCCCTTTTCTATGCAAATGGGAAAGATACAGGAGTCCTGTCCTCCTTTCCCGGTGGTCACCCTAGCTTTACCCTGCCCCAGGTGCAAGCAATATATTCTCTGTTTCCTCCCAGCTGGTTGAGGGAGACTAGGCTGACCACATGAAAAGGAGGACAGGACTCCTGTATCTTTAACAGTTGCATAGAAAAGAAAATTTTAGCAGGTGTCATTTATATATATGGAAAACCTGGTGAAATTCCCTCTTCATCACAACAGTTAAAGGTGCAGGAGTTATACTAGAGTGACCAGATTTAAAAGAGGACAGGGCACCTGCAGCTTTAACTGCTGTGATGAAGAGGAAATTTCCCCAGATTCCCCATATATACAAATGACACCTGCTGAAATTTCCTTTTCAATACAACTGCTAAAGATACAAGAGCCCTGTCCTCCTTTTGATATGGTCACCCTAAGGGAGACCCTCTCCCTTGGCTCATCACCCCTCCCAGGTCCCTGGACCTTGGGCGTGAACTCCAGGTGAGCTTCATGATGGTTTTGTTGCCCATCACCAAGGCCCACATTTGTAAGGACAGCCTTGAGTGGGGGGGGGGGGACTTTTAGCAGAATGATGATGACCTGCAATGCTCAGCCATTGAAACCAACCTCATTAAACTTGACTTAAACCCTCTAGCATCCCTTCAAATAGAGGACCGCCCTCTGTAAAATAATGATAAGGAGGAGGAGGAGGACACATGGCTACCATATGGCATGCAAGTTTCTAAAGAACAAGCCTGTAGCAATTCCCCTTTAAGGACATTCCTATTCTTAAGAGGGCTGCTGCATGAACACATCAATAAGCATCCATCATCTGCTTATTCTGAGTGGAGATAAACTTGTTGCTTAAGTCCTCTTGCTTTTTAATGCATGCTTTTCTCCCCAGCTACTTAATTAGTTCACCATCCAGCACTATGTGTTGTTGTGGCTTATGGCTGCAGAAACAGATAAATCTAATCTGCAGTGTGTGTTACTATAAATGCCTCTGCTGTACTTTTGCCTATAAATCCCTTTGGTGTGTAATCTTACTGAGTAGCATTCTATTGAACCCAATCAAATTGCCTCCAATGAAGCGTTCGTGCCATAAAGGCTGTGTTGTATTGCAGAAGGTAGACACGGCGTTTCCGGCAACAGTTAAACAAGACTATATTTGACATCCTGATCCTAAACACTTTACTTGGTAGTTAAGTACCATTGATTTCATTGGCAATTCAGGTCGCCTTTTCTAGCCTTCAGGCTGATGCTGCCTGACCAGCTGAGAAGAATTCCCTCTATGCACACTCTTTCGTAAGCTTAAATTGTATGACCTTTATTGATATGATCTCAGTTTTTGTGTGGTGAAACCGGCTTGCAAATGCATCCTATCGTGAAAGAAAGCATTTTTATTGTAATATCCAGGGAAACACACCAAAGCAAATACTTTCTAAGTGATCTCAGTTCTTGGAACGGCACTCACAATGTTTATATTACCTAGTGGTGATTTTTCAATGGGTAAATACAAGATAAGTCACATTCTGTGTGTGGTGTGTGCATCACACACACACAGAGAGAGAGAGAGAGAGAGAGAGAGAGCGCTTGGTAAGCTGGACATTTTTATTGTGTTCTGTCAACAAGGGAGACGGCCTTTTCAGTGGTGGCCCCCCCAATTATGGAATGATCTCTCCAACGAGACTCACTTGGCGCAGACATTGTTATTAGGCATGTGCTCCGCTCTGATTAGAAGCGTAGAAGCAGGAGCGAATTGGCCTGCTCCGCCTTGCCCAGAGGCAGAGTAGAAGCGGACCGGGGACACGTAGAAGCACGGCGAAGAGAAGCGGCCATACGCGGGGCACTTCTCTTTTCACGGACCGATCCGATCGTCATTTTGAAACATTTCGCCCATAGGATTGCATTGCGGAAAAGAAAGGGGGATAACTGTGTTGTTTTTGAAGCTATCTTTCTGAAAATTCTTGTGCTTAGAGAGTCGTGGATGGGGGTCATTTTGAGTAGGCATGTGCTCCACTCCGATTAGAAGCGCAGAAGCAGTAGTGAATTGGCCTGCTCCGCCTTGCCCAAAGGCGGAGTAGAAGCGGACCGCGGACCCCTAGAAGCAAGGCGAAGAGAAGCGCCCATTTTCGGAGCGCTCCGGTTTCCGCAGTCCGATCCGATCGCCATCTTGAAACATTTCGCCTATAGGATTGCATTGCGGAAATGAATCGCAGATAACTGTGTTGTTTTTGAAGCTATCTTTCTAAAAATTCTTGTGCTTGGAGAGTCGTGGATGGGGGTCATTTTGAGACTACTCTCACCTCTCTGCATGGTGCGGGTCGCGCGCTAGAATTTTTTAAAAAACCGGCGGGAAAAATACCTTTTCCGAAGGGCAGAGGGGCAGAGTCAACTCCTGGTCATCATCACATGATCCCAAAGTTGGAGGAGGGGATAGGCAAAACGGGTAACTTGGGATTCTGGGAACTTCTCTTTCTTAGTCTGAACGGACTTTTCCCAGTGTTTTTTAAAACAGTAGCCCCACCAAATGCACAAACACAACCTGTGAAATCATATACTAAGGCAATAATAAGAGATAGAAACACAGCACTGCTACCCACCCTAACTTTGGGGAACAACTGAAAAGATGTGGTGCAAGGGGATGAGCTCCCCTAGGGCATCCCATGTGGACGTGCCCTCACTCTCTCCTGTACTTGGAAGGCCATCAGAGCCTTCCAAAGAGAGTAACCCGGTGGAGCAATGCCTATCATGAGTTGAAGTGAGCGGTCTACTTCTCTTAGTGGTGGAGCAATGCCTATCATGAGTTGAAGTGACAGTTCCACTTTTCTGTTGTGGTGAAGCAATGGCTTTCATGAGTTGAACTGACAGCGTTGCTTCTTAAAAGACTGGTTGACCACCAGTCAAATTGGCAGCTGCTGCTTCCCCCTCCCCTGGGCACGTCCCCCTATTGCTGGTAAAAGACAGATATAGCCGTTTTAAAAAAGTTCTTCTTGTTTTTTATTCAGCAACACTGCTGCTTTTAATTCCACCCCTCCTTTGTTTATTTATTTATTTATTCCATTTTATATGCATTACTGGCTTATCCTTGGCTCACTTCCTTATGCCCCCAGAAATATCTGCTGCCTGCCTGCCTGCCTTCCCTCTCTCCTCCCCTGCCCACCTTGCAGGGATGTTGTGTGTGTCTGGCTTTGACTCAGGGGAGAAGTCCTTCCTGCGCTCACTTGGAGTTTTGGAAGTTCCAAATCCATTTTTCAAGTGTGGAAGAAGATTCATATTAGGTTGATGATCTCTACTCCCCAATTCATGGCATGTTGGGATTTCCTTTGAAATGGCCCCATTGAGAGGTCTGCAGGTTTAAGCCCCACCAAAAAACAGGGGATGATGGGACTGCCTTGAGTCTGGGCATGCGTGTGTATCCCTGGATAAGCTGTCATGGTGCCGAGTTTGAGGTTTCTAACGTGCAAATTGACGGAGCTATGGAAAGGGGTGTGAATGGGGTGTTGGATTTTCATAAATTCCCCAAAAATCAGGGGATGATGGGACTGCCTTGAGTCTAGGCGTGCATGTGTATCCCTGGATAAGCTATCATGGTGGTGAGTTTGAGATTTCTAACGTGCAAATTGACGGAGCTATGGAAAGGGGTGTGAATGGGGTGCCCGATTTTCATAAATTCCCCAAAAATCAGGGGATGATGGGACTGCCTTGAGTCTTGGCATGTGTGTGTATCTTTGGATAAGCTATCATGGTGGTGAGTTTGAGATTTCTAACGTGCAAATTGACAGAGCTATGGAAAGGGGTGTGAATGGGGTGCCCGATTTTCCTAAATTCCCCAAAAATCAGGGGATGGTGGGACTGCCTTGAGTCTTGGCATGTGTGTGTATCCCTGGATAAGCTGTCATGAGTTTGAGATTTCTAACGTGCAAATTGATGGAGCTATGGAAAGGGGTGTGAATGGGGTGCCCGATTTTCATAAATTCCCCAAAAATCAGGGGGTGATGGGATTGCCTTGAGTCTTGGCGTGTGTGTGTATACCTCCATGAGGTGTTATGGTGCCAAACTTGAGGTTTCTAACTTTCACAGAAAAAAAGTTGTATACTTTTTTAGCTTAATGCAAGCCTATGGGGGGGGGGAAACGGAGCTCCGATCCGGATCCGGAGCTCCGAGCGGAGCGGAGCGGACATGGGCGGAGCGGGGGCGGAGCGAAGCGGGCCGATCCGAAAATCATGGATCTGGAAGTGAAGCGGAGTGGGGGGTCCGTGCACACCCCTAATTTTGAGTCTACTCTCAGCTCTCTGCGTGGTGCGGTTCGCATGCTAGAATTTTTAAAAAAGTAGGGTAAAGGTGGGAAAAAGGTTACCTGTTTCGATTGCTGAGGGGCAGAGTCAACTCCTGGTCATGATCACATGATCCCAAAGTTGGAGGAGGGGATAGGCAAAACGGGTAACTTGGGATTCTGGGAACTTCTCTTTCTTAGTCTGAACGGACTTTTCCCAGTGCTTTTTAAAACAGTAGCCCCACCAAATGCACAAACACAACCTGAAATCATATACTAAGCCAATAATAAGAGAGCATTGCTACCCACCCTAACTTTGGGGAACAACTGAAAAGATGTGGTGCAAGGGGATGAGCTCCCCTAGGGCATGCCATGTGGACGTGCCCCCACTCTCTCCTGTACTTGGAGGGCTATCAGAGCCCTCCAAAGAGAGTAAAGCAATGCTTATCATGAGTTGAAGTGAGAGCTTTACTCCTTAGTAGAGCTCTCGTGGTGGAGCAATGGCTTTCATGAGTTGAACTGACAGCGTTGCTTCTTAAAAGACTGGTTCTTAGACAGGACCAGTTAAATTGGCCGATGATTCCCCCTCCCCTGGGCACGTCCCCCTATTGCTGGTAAAAGACAGATATAGCCTTTTTAAAAAAGTTCTTCTTGTTGTTTATTCAGCAACACTGCTGCTTTTAATTCCACCCCTCCTTCGTTTATTTATTTATTTATTTATTTATTTATTCCATTTTATATGCATTACTGGCTTATCCTTGGCTCACTTCCTTATGCCCCCAGAAATGTCTGCTGCCTGCCTGCCTTCCCTCCCTCCTCCCCTGCCCGCCTCGCAGGGGGGTTGTGTGTGTCTGGCTTTGACTCAGGGGAGAAGTCCTTCCTGCGCTCAATTAGACTTTTGGAAGTTCCAAATCCATTTTTCAAGCGTGGAAGAAGATTCATAGGTTCATCTCTACTCCCCAATTCATGGCATGTTGGGATTTCCTTTGAAATGGCCCCATTGAGATGTCTGCAGGTTTAAGCCCCGCCAAAAAATAGGGGATGATGGAACTGCCTTGAGTCTGGGCGTGCATGTGTATCCCTGGATAACATATTATTATCTCATAAACCATTCCCCGTTTTACCCCGTCCCAGACGCCCCCGGTTTGGCTCCATTCCCAGCTCCAGCTCCAAGACTTGCATCCTTAAATAGCCCCAAACTCTTCAGCAGCTCCTTGCCCTGCTCCAACGAGGTTACTCTGTGTTGGCCCCCAGCATAGGAAAACTTTAAAAAACAGGGTAACCCCAAGAATATCTCACTGTATTTTTTGTTAGCGTTTCAGTTATTTGCTTAACGCTGCATCTCCATTGGAGTGTTTGCTGACAAAGATCGTTGAATACTTGCACTGCTTTGCCTTTATATTTAATCATGACCATAGACCTCAATTTCTTCATCACTTGCTAATAACCTTGGGATTTCCTTTGAAATGGCCCCATTGGGATGTCTGCAGGTTTAAGCCCCACCAAAAAACAGGGGATGATGGGACTGCCTTGAGTCTGGGTGTGCGTGTGTATCCCTGGATAAGCTATCATGGTGGTGAGTTTGAGGTTTTTAACGTGCAAATTGACGGAGCTATCGAAAGGGGTGTGAATGGGGTGTTGGATTTTCATCAATTCCCCAAAAATCAGGGGATGATGCGACTGTCTTGAGTCTAGGCATGCATGTGTATCCCTGGATAAGCTATCATGGTGGCGAGTTTGAGGTTTTTAACGTGCACATTGACGGAGCTATCGAAAGGGGTGTGAATGGGGTGTTGGATTTTCATAAATTCCCCAAAAATCAGGGAATGATGGGACTGCCTTGAGTCTGGGCGTGCGTGTGTATCCCTGGATGAGCTATCATGGTGGTGAGTTTTAAGTTTTTAACTTGCACATTGACCGAGCTATCGAAAGGGGTGTGAATGGGGTGTTGGATTTTCATAAATTCCCCAAAAATCAGGGGATGATGGGATTGCCTTGAGTCTTGGCATGCATTTGTATACCTCCATGAGGTGTCATGGTGCCAAACTTGAGGTTTCTAACTTTCACAGAAAAAAAGTTGTATACTTTTTTAGCTTAATGCAAGCCTATGGGGTGGGGGAAACGGAGCTCCGATCCGGATCCGGAGCTCCGCAGCGGAGCAGAGCGGATATGGGCGGAGCGGGGGCGGAGCGAAGCGGCCCAATCCGCAAATCGCGGATCTGGAAGAGAAGAGACTTCTTTTCTCTCTTTTTTTTTTTTTTTTTTTTTTTTTGCTTCTTTGTTCTAAGAACAAGAAACTGAACAGTATGAATTTGTAAATGATGCTATGGTAATGATATTACATGGAAGAAAGTGGCAAAGGCAGAGAAAAATAAAGCAGAAAGAAGTCCACCGAGCAACTTGAGTTTCATCTGGAGATCAGAGGATTTCAAAGTGAAAGAAATCAATAATAAAGAGCAAGGCCTAGATCCTAGGAGAATGCCTTTTTATTGTTGTTGTTGTTGTTACTGGAGAGCAGGCGTTGACATCCAAGTCTCTCAGCGGACCTTTGAGAGAGTACAGTAGGTCCCTGACAGTCAGACTTTGGCCCAGAGCCAGACTTTCAGCACTTGAAGCAAAATTAGTTGGTTATAAGAGCCCAATGCAACTGTGTTAAAATTCCCAAATATCCTAAAACACTGGTTTGGTTGTAACTGGCCAAAGGAAGATTGCAGAGAAAACAATGATGGCAGGGTTGGGGGTTATGTATGTGAACATCAGGGTTGAATGATGAAATCATAGTTCAGCCCTAATGTTCACTTATATAAAAATAAAATAAAAATCCTTTATAATCCATTCATATTCCAAACAGTAAAGACAGATGTCCAACTGCAAGGGTTCCAGGTTATACAAAGGATTCTGGATGCTTCAGGGATGTTAGGCAATGGAGAGGTGTACGTGCTCTTCTATATGAAGGTCTGTCAGATGGCACTCCTCTATTTGAAGGCATCCTCTATTTGAAGTCCATGTTCAGATTAAAAACAAAGAACCATAGGAAGTGAGATTTGGGCGCCTTGAAGGTACCCATTAAAAACCAGGTAGCACCTGGACAGCCAAGTTGAAATGCATCTAGATAATCTGTACCAGCGAGGAACACATAGAATTGAGTTTGAGCACTTTGACCAAGAATGGGATATTGGGGACTGGCAAGAAATTATCCACCATGGTGAGTTTCAAGAGAAGTTTTTTTTTTTAAGAAAAATCTCACTAATACATCTTTTAGGCATGATGGAATCAAATTCGCTTAGAGGAAACGGTTCAATACTATACCCACTTGGTGAGTTCCCACCCCACACATCCAGCAGCTTTTATGAGCCAGGAAGGGCAAAGGTTCAGCAAATAAATCTCATCTCACTAAGGGCTCTCCCACACTAGAGGCATTCAAGATGCAGCTGGACAGCCATCTGTCAGGTATGTTTAATGTGGATTCCCACACTGAGCAGGGGGTTGGACTCGATGGCCTTATAGGCCCCTTCCAACTCTACTACTCTATAATTCTATGATATTTATTTATTTAGAGTATTTTTATCCTGCAACGCAGCCAAAAAGGCTCTCGGAGCGGCTTACAATTGATCAGTAAAGAAGACAGTCCCTGCCCTCAGGCTTACATTCTAAAAAAAGACATGACACACAAGGAAAAGGGGATGGGGAGGGAAGAGGGAGAAAATAAAAATAAATTAAGGAGACTGTTCAGGCTGGTGGGAAGGCCCTGCTCCATCCTCTCATCTCCCAATGGAGGGGCAGATCAACAGCTCCTTCTTCCACACAGGGTGAAGATGTTAGCCCTGGGGGAGGTGTCCAACTGAAGCAGGCTCCGATGGTCTCTGCCTGTTCCAGTCTCCCTCGCTTCTTCTTCCACACAGGGTGACGATGACAATATTTACATTCTGACATTAGTATAAATTATGCAGATTTGCTCGCATCAGCTAAGTGAGTCTCACAGCCCAGCTCATTCGATCCAACTGTCTGCAAACCATTGCATATAGCCTCTCACCTACACTGTAATGGAGGGAAAATCCATTTTTATAAGACTGTCTTTTCATAGCTGCTGAGGCATTAAGGAAAAAAAATATCAAAACCCACCTGTGAGCAAAAAAAAAGTTACTTTATCTCAGAAAATCGGGATGGGAACCTCTGTCAATGTATTTCTGCAATAAAAGAGATTTACTGCTAGAATATTGAGAGAATTTCCAGAAAGTGAAGACATTTGGTGATAGCTACAGTGATAAGTGGATAATGACAGTGTGTCACTTGAGTACTGGGAATGTTTTATTGGTTTTGAAGCCTTAGCACATGGCATTTGTGTTGTAACTCAGAATTCTTTTCTCTCTTGGGGTTTGTGTATGTTTCAAATAGTTTTCTTTTTTTTTTTTAAGGCAGCTTCTCTTCGTGTGTGTGTGTGCGTGCGTGCAGGAGTTTGTGTGTGCATGCATGAGCAAATGTAACTCATAGACTGTCACACAGTTAAGGGGGATATAAACATCTTCTGACAAATGGCAGATCTATAAATTTTGCAAATCAATCTCATTGACTGTGTTGCTTGTGCAGTAAAGTCCTCGTAACAAAAGCAATTTGCACAGTGCATCCAAGCTGGTGGACTAGCTCCTATCTATCGATCAATTCTGAAGTCCTTAGTCTTGTCTACACAAGGCAAGAGCTGTTACATCAGGCACTACCCTAAAAATGCTGATTTGAAACACTTTATCTTTTATTGGCTGGTAACTAATTTTGAACAAGGGATGAACTTTAGCTCTGACTAGGGATGGTCGAATCCGTCCGTTTTGCTTTCTCCCGCATTTGAATTTTTAAAACCGCAATTTCTTTTTCTCCTGAATTTGTCTACCCAACTTCACAAATTTGGGTAAATCCTTATCAAAATTGAACTGGTCACCCATCTGCTCCAGTCAAATGTGATAGGTACAGGCTATTTCCAGCATGGAGAGGACCGTGTTGTACCTGCTTTAACGTATAGCTGTTAAAAATGAGGAGCCTGTGAGAAAAGCAAGGTAAGAACCCTAATTCACCACCACAAACATGGGATTCACATCCAAACTTCTCAAAGCCCTGGGCCTGGGTAGACAAATCTGTCAGTTCTAGTTTCTTCCACATTCTGTTTTTTAAAAAATCTCAAGGGGATTTTTGTCTCAAATATGGAGAGCTTCATAAATGTGGGTACCTTCTTATCAAAACTGAATTGAAATAAAATTCTCACCCATCCCTAGCTTTGACCAATTATTCCCTTGGACCAAGGACACCTTAATCCCTTTGTACCATAGTGATCAGTAGTGGTTCTGGCAGAGCTCTCCCCATACACCACTCTATGTGGCTGCCTCCCATGTCCCCTCATAGGCTTAGGTTCATGGGGAGAGAACTCTGGTAAAGCATCTCTTGCTGTTCATGCTCAGGGGAAGAAGGGTATAAGGTTCTCTTTCCCATATCTTAGCTGTAGGGAAGGGGACCAGAATACATAATACTGGAGGAAGGATGCTTAGAATTTGAGTAGGAATGGACAGACCAATCCATGTCAGGTTTCCAGTTGTTCATTCACATCTGTTTTGTCCCATTTCCACATCTATCTGTGAAGTGTGTGTGTTAAAAATCACAATACTTTTGAATGTATTTTCCACAAAATAAACATTTTTTACAGATTTTATCCTAAAATACACATTTTGTATGCATGTTAACCTAAAATACAATTCTTTAGATGCCTTTGGTAATGTTTTTTTTTTTTTTTTAAATGAGAATAGTATCACAATATTCAGAGAAATGCAAAATAAAATGAAGGATAATTGCATTCTGCTCCACATTTTTGTCTGAGAAGTTTGAATAGGGTTGGTTCACTTTAAAATGCAGGCCGAATGAAATACGTTGCCATCTCTAAATTAGATGCTTTGCTGGGAGATGGATTTGACCCCCAGTTCCCTATCACTATTTCAGGGTAACCAGAACTCACTTTCTGTTGGATCAAGATACATGTTTAGTATAAGTCTGTCTATAGAATGTAGGTCTTCATTCAGAAACTCTAAAGATATTTGGTCATTGTTGCTAACCTTTTAGATATAAGCATTCTGATTTTTGTGGGGTGAACCATTCCTTATGAGTTGAGCATATTGTTAAATGAACACACACAGCTGCCTTATACTGAGTCAGACCATTGGTCCACATAGCCTAATATGATAGTCCAGGGATGGAGAATAAGTGGCCCTCCAAATGTTGAAGCACTACAACCCCCTTGATCTCTAACCATTGGCCATCCTGGCTGGGGCTGACAACTGTAGGGCCATCCATTTCTTATTGCTGATCTAGCCTGTCTGGAAGCGATTCTTTAATATCCATGGCAGAGATCTTTCCCAGATCTTTCCCAGTGAACTGCCCAGAGAGCTTCGGCTATTGGGCGGTATAAAAATGTAATAAATAAATAAAGTCCTTCTGTCTGAGAATGAACCTGTTCCTTCAGCATGTGAAATCATTATTCTAGCAGAGAACACTGATTTAGGAGGCTGAATGGAAGGAAGGGTAGGAACTGGAGAACTGGGGACTAAGGCCTTTGCTAGACATTCCAGTGAATCCATGCCGGACGAGGGGAGACCCCGCGAAGCAAGTATCACGGGATGTCACCCTAGTCTACACCTCAGGTGCAACAAGCTCAAGGGGGGCCCCGTCGCATCCGCCATTTTTTTTTAAGGAACGAAATGCATGAATGCTCATGCACGAAGGTAAGTGGTTTTGTTGTTGGGTTTTTTTAAAGGGTTTCCCTGCTCCCCCCACCCTGCCCCCGATGGGCACAACTCCCGGCTCCGCGGCTTTACTTGCACAGAGCCAGGAAAAGCGGCAAAAACAGGCCACATGCTTGCGGTCTCAGGCTCAGCCCAAGACCGCAGGAAAAAGTGGGCCCAAAGGGGTAGGCTATATCCCGGGACCAGGCAGGGTTGATCCTTGCCTGAGCTTGGGATCCCCTGTGCATCATCTGGACGCACAGCGAAGATCCTGGGTATCACCCCGGGATATAGCTTGGTCTAGCAAAGGCCTAAGACACTGGCAGATGGAGGAATAAGGCACTGGAGGAAGATTGGCCTTGGAGAGGAGAAATTAGGCACAGCCGTGAAGGAGCTGGAAGGTGAAGTAGTGGCAAGGAGTAAAGGAAAACTCTTGGAGAGGACTGACCAGCAAAATTGTTCTTTCTTCCCATATTGTTTCCTAAGCTCTGCACATACACATACACATACACATACACACCTTTTCAAGCCATCCAAATTGGTGGCCATCACTAATTCTTGTGGTAGTGAATTTCATCATTTAACTATGCTCTGTGTAAAATATGTAGGACAGATTAGGTATCTACTTGCATCTGTTTTGACAGCAAAAGCTGGACTTTTTATATATATATATGACAGTGCCTGCATGTTCTGTGCTTGGGGAAAACGTTCAGAGAAAATGGACCTGAAATGCATGTGGATCCTACAGCTTCCCTTCATTTTCAGGAACGTGGATAGCTCCTTATTGCTTTCTTATGCAAGTGAACTAGGACTACAGGTGGTGGTGTTGTGGGAGTGGGTGTTTGTGTTATGATGGAATTTTACTAAAGTGGCTGACACCTCCAGGGAAGGGAGCTTGCCACAAAGGGAGCAGGTTTGTGCTAAGTGGAGACAACCCATCCCTCTTCCCTCAGCATGGTTCAACCCGTCTCTCAAGCAATTTTTGCACAGTCTGTGTGTTCATGTCAAAAATCATCTCAATTTTTTCCACGTACGTTTCTGGCCCTTAATGTTGCAGACTTCAACTTAATTATGCAAAAGCCATTGTATATTGTTCTGGTTATGATCTTGCATTTCACAGCTTCTTCTCGACAAATGCCCAGTTTATGAATGACAAACATAATCATTCTTCACCATGCCTTTTCTTTTATAAACAAACATCCCAAACCTTTAAGGTAATAGCAGTATGTGACGGATAGTCCAAAGGAAACATTTTAGGCCAACTTCAAAGGAACAGTGTACGTTTAAATCAGAGCTGGATCTCACAGTCTGCCAGGGTGGCCGGGTAATGACTGCAGCCTGATTCTGATGTCTTTGAACAGCTATGACGTTATGTTGCATGACATTACACCACTAGGGCAGACAATACAATATGACATAATGTTGCATATAATAAGAGAATGTTGGATGAAAAAGCAAAAACAAGAATGACAAAGCCAGGCAGTCTAAGAATAACTGCTCCACAAACCAAGAAATGAAATCTTTTAAATCCCACCCTCAAAAAAAAAAGGGGGGGAAAAAGGAGGGGGGAAGAAAAGAAAAATGGGTGTGGGGGGAAGATATTTTCTAAAGGTGCATTTGGGGTCATCCAATTTGAATCCATGTCATTGCTACAAAATAACAATTAGAGAAAACAAGAGTCGGTTTGTGTGCAGAGATCTCCAATAACGTGTGTGCGTGCGTGTCTATTAACACTTCTGCAAATTATTATTTATTTTTATTGCATTTTTATACCGCTCACTAGCTGAAGCTCTCACTTTTTTCCTTTTCTTTCTCCCATATATAAACTCATAGTCAATTATTTCTATTTTGGCACAGGGGCCTTTAACATTCGATGATTACTGAAACTCCCATACAGTTCAAGTAAAAATAATAATAAAAAAAAGCTTCTTCTTGTTAATTAGGCAATGCTATGAAAAATCTTTGATTTTGTGCTTGCAAAGTGAAAACCAATTATTTGTTCTTGCAGGTAAGTCTTCCAAACAACCGGAGAGGTTGTTGTTTTATTTATATGGTGTCTACGAAATAAGCACATTACAGTTAGAAAAAACACAACTGGCAATGCATGGAGGGAGAGAAAAATGGAATGGAGAAGGTGTTTTAAAAACTCAGCATAGACAGGTCAAAGGTGGTGTGCGTGTGTGTGTGTGTGTGTGTGTGTGTAAGCTCCATCACCCCGGGGGCTACCACGCTCCCTACCTTCGCTTCTCCACCCGTGTTTTCATTCCTCAGTTACTTCCTCTTTTCAAAACAGGAAGTACAGAACGAACATGAGGCCCACTGAGTCTGCTGTTCTAATGGCGCTGCTTCTCCTGAACACAGCAGGAGAGAGCAGCAATTCCGAGTTTAAAAAAACATCGCACTTAAAGAGAGGGTTTGTGTGTGTGTGTGTGTGTGTGTGTGTGCGAGCGAGCGAGGAAGCCCAGAAGGGGCTGGAGGCAGACAAATTCATGTGAGGGACCTGAGCAAACTCCATGAGTGCCCAGTAACGAGCGTACAATAAAACACTTATCAGATGGAGGTGTGTGTGTAGAATTAGGCTGACCATATGAAAAGGAGGACAGGGCTCCATTGTCTTTAACTATTGCATAGAAAAGGGAATTTCTGCAGGTGCCATTTGTATATATGGAGAACCTGGTGAAATTCCCTCTTCATCACAACAGTTAAAGGTGCAAGACCTATAGTAGAGTGACCAGATTTAAAAGAGGGCAGGGCACCTGCAGCTTTAACAGTTGTGATGAAGAGGAAATTTCACCAGGTTCTCTTGTTTAAATGGATACTGTTGTTTTTATATTGTTTTTATGTTTTTAATGGTTTTAAATTTTGTATATTTTTAATGTTTACTGTTTTTAACTTTTGTAAACCGCCCAGAGAACTTCGGCTATGGGGTGGTATATTAATGTAATAAATAAATAAATAAATAAATACAAATGACACCTGTAGAAATTCCCTTTTCAATATAACTGTTAAAGATACAGGAGCCCTGTCCTCCTTTTCATATGGTCAGCCTAGTTGAATCAGTCTGGGAAGTCCTGAGAAAACAAATTTGTCTTAAAAGTCGTTTGAATAGAAACAAAGAACAAGAAAAATGAAGCTCAGTAGGAAGGGAATTCATACGAGGAACAGAAAGTCGAGATTGTGAATGTTTTTGTTGCAACCAGAAAAAGAAATCACAGATAAGCAGTAGTTCAGGCTGTTACACAACTAAGGACTAAGTTGTGTGTTACTTGGGAAATCCGTGATAGGACCTCTCAGCATTTTTTCCTGCAGAAAAATGAAAAGCAGATGCACAGAGTATGTGTAAATTGGATTAGGGCAGTGGCACTGAGGGAAGGAGCTTCATTTATACAACTGAAATCATGCCAACATCCAAAAACTGCTATCAGATGCACTCAGGGCCAGTTTTACCATTAAGCATAGTGAAGTGATCATTTGAGGAGGCTGGGGCAGGATCTACACTACTGCTTATAACGGTTTATACGGGTTATGATAACTGTTCAGGCCCAGGACACATTACATATACAGTTTTCATACTGTTTTAAAAGTGTTGTATCCTGCTTGGTGTAGATCGGCCCAGAGTCTGGAGATGTGCTTGTGGCAGGGAAGGCAATGGATGGAAGCAGCCCTCTTAGTCTTCCTCCCCCAATTATTGGGGTTAACAACCACTTTAGGAAGCAAGTTCAATTGGGGAAACACTGCATGGGAAGCTTGTTATTTAACCTTCCTGAATGCTGTCCTAATCCATTCGCTTCTCACCACTGTTGCTATTTAAAATACTCTCTCTCACACACACATTCACACACTCAAAAATCCCAGGCAACATACAGTTTGGCCCTCCCCATTGATTTGGGTCTGCATTACATCACTTAAAGAAAGAGAGGGTGCTTTTAAATGGGAAATGCTGCACAATTGAGCAGATGCAGTAAATAAATAAATAAACCTTAGAAACCAAGAATTTCTTTTCCTTGATTTCTAAGGGAATTGAGGAAACTACCACCATGTTTTCTAAGTGTGAAGTCCCCCCCCCATTTTTACAATGAATTTTCCATTTTGTTTGTTTGTTCTCAGCTCCACAATTCAAGAAGGACGCAGACAAGCTGGAGTGTGTTCAGAGGAGGGCAACAAGGATGATCAGGGGTCTGGAAACAAAGGCCTATGAGGAGAGACTGAAAGAACTGGGCATGTTTAGCCTGGAGAAGAGAAGATTGAGGGGAGACATGATAGCAGTCTTCAAATACTTGAAAGGTTGTCACACAGAGGAGGGCCAGGATCTCTTCTCGATCCTCCCAGAGTGCAGGACACGGAATAACGGGCTCAAGTTAAAGGAAGCCAGATTCCGGCTGGACATCAGGAAAAACTTCCTGACTGTTAGAGCAGTACGACAATGGAATCAGTGAAGGAATCAGGTTGCGGGCTCCCCCACACTAGAAGCATTCAAGAGGCAGCTGGACAGGCATCTGTCAGGGATGCTTTAGGGTGGATTCCTGCATTGAGCAGGGGGTTGGACTCAATGGCCTTGTAGGCCCATTCCAACTCTGCTATTTTATGATTCTATATTCATAATAAAAAGGGGGAAATTAAAAAAAATGAAGGGGGGACATGATGAATGGGGCAGTTGAAAAACTATGTAATGATTTATTTTGTCTTTCAGTATGAGTGCAATGATTTTAAAGCTTTGTTTCGAAGCAGCATTGCTGCTACCAATTTGCACTGCTGCAAATCTCTTAGGCTCAAACCTGATGAACGCAGATCTGTTTGTTTAAACTCAGGTCTGCTTCAATAGTAAGCAATCTAAGCCCTTCCCATAGGTCCTGCCCCAAGCACTTTTCTTCCAGCTGAGTTCACTTCAGGAAACAGGGCTTATTCAAGAAGAAAAGCACTGGGAGGGTGAGGAGGAGATTTTTGGGAGATAAGCCATGCTCTGCCTCCAATTGACACCCCTGTGGATCTGCCTTAGTGTTCCATCGAACTCTGATTGCAGCCTTGTAGAGGCTGTCTAGCACTTACTGTCACATATGAACCTTGTTATTTAAAGAAAAAACAGACCCCTGCAACTGTGCCAGCCTACTTCCAACTATATCAGCTCGATCAGGTAGCCTTTGGTGCGAAAATCCTGGGGCAGAGGAGAGGCAGCAAATGACCTTCTGTACAACACCACCCATTTCTTTCAAGCAAAGACCAGCCGAGATTCCATTTTATTGAAACTGACACACTTTCAGCTGCAGCTATCTTCCAAGATGAACTGAGTCATAATGCTCGGTCCATCCGTTAAGCAAGATTGCATTTTAAAATATGTATGTGGCTTTAAAAAAAACACATGAACTCCTGTCTCACAGCCTCTGCAGGTGTCAGGCAATTAAAGTCTGGTCTAGCCTTGAGTTTTTTTGACTCAGGGTATCCCAGGCCACTTTGCTCGATAGCAACAGTGATTATGCCAGCACAATGATGGCAGTGTCCTCAACAGCAGGTCTCACCTGGGCCAGATGCTGCCAAATGCACTTCATACAATCATCCACATTTTGTTCCATCTCCTTATGACCACAGGGAGTCTCTTGATGATGGATAATCCCACTGACTCAGTCTGGTTTCTGCCCCATTCAGCACTTCTTCTCATTGTTTCCATAATGTCTAATAGGATGATCTCAAAGGCAGTTCACAGCCTCCCCTTCTGCCATAATGTGCTTTCTAGAGGCAATTTAAGGCAAGCTGCTTCCTTAGAGCATTTCTACGCAGCATAGTTGATCCAGTTTAAAGTTAACCAGTCTAAACTAAACTCCTAGCCAAGGAACCCTGGCAATGGTAATTCCATCATAGGGAGGAGCTGGAAACCTCCCATAACCTGATTTTAACCTTTTAAACATCTTATTTTTACTTTCTAATTACAAGAGATGGCACTATATTAAGGTATTTCATCTCATTGCACACATCCAAACGATGTTATACCTTAGGCTGTTATCCTATACCTTCTAACTTGGGAGGAAGCTCTATGGAACTCAGTGGGACTTGTAAGTAGACATGTTTAGGATGTCAATTGCTTAAAACATGGGTGAGCAACTTCAGTATTCTTGCCACTCTGTTTTTCCAAACATGGGTGCTTCTAGATCAAGGACTTCTAACACTATGAATTTCAAAAGTATTATGCAGCTATTCCATCTTTTCCTCCTTAACATTTTTTTCTGGTAAGAAAAAAAAGGACTAGCTAGTAGGAAAACATGGCTTATGAGTGCCATATTCTCCTGCCTTGATTTTCCCTATGGCTCAGAGGATGACTCCAAGGTGAGGCATTGTCCAGTGAGGACCTTCCAGGCCAAAGAACATGGCTCTACCAATTCTACCAATCATTTCTGACTTAGAGAGCACACTTGTCCCCATGCAGACCTCACCATCCCCGATGCTGGAGGAGCCACAGCTGCAGAATGAGGCAATGGCCCTTTAAGAGGGGCTGGGGTTAATGACAGGTTCAGATCAGCCAACCTCCATAAAGCTTTAGAAGACCTCTGTAATTTGCTAAGACAACAGCTGTTCCTGAGTGAGCTCCAACTGGCAAAGATCTATCCAGGAACTTGGTCTGACCTTGCAATCCTGCTTCCTTAGACTTCTAATAAATATAACTTGCTGAAATTGGTTCCCATTTAGCTGCTGAGCTAGACAGGAAAATGAGTGGATGATGATGATGTCTGGACTTTCCAGGTGATGATGTCTGGCAATAGTGCAATAGAACTCTGTCTAGAAGCACTGGTAATCCAGGGACCAGGTACAACCTCTTCATAATAATTTTGGCACCATCCACTGTTACGGAGTTTGTGGGCACAAACAATGCATTACATATAAATATGTTCATTCAAGTTTTGCATGCAAATTTCAAAAAAGAGCTGTAGTGTCAAAGTATACAATCAATATTTCTTACAACTTGGGGAACAAATTAGAAGGCTGCCAAAAGCAAAAAGTTTTGTTTTGGGTGCTACATCTGGTCAGTGGTATGTCAAGTCTATTGGTCATCTTGGACTTAAAATATAGAGCTTATTGTTAAGTTGAGTCCCATGATGACTAACCACCATTTCATAAAACAATGGAAGATTATTCTATAGTATGCTGTTGGGATGATCAGGATAAATCCTCTCAAACTGAAGCTCAACCTATAATGTATGGAATGTCAAAACTTTAACTCATTTTAAACTCTCTGCCTTTTGATGTGTGAGACTCCATTCCATTTTTAGTACTGTTTTTAAGAAGTCTCCTGTTACTCTTCACAATGTTTTTACAGTACCTGACAAAGTTGACAGTGACATGGAAGCAAAGTAGGAAATCATTTGCCTCAGGCTATCTCATGCAGTGCACACACACACACACACACACACACACACACAGAGAGAGAGAGAGAGAGAGAGAGAGAGAGAGAGAGAGAGAGAGAGAGAGAGAGAGAGAGAGATGTTCTTCCTTATGATATGTCCCAGATGGGATATATTTCATTGCATTCATTCCACTGCATTTATTTCATTTATTACATTTCTATACTGCCCCATACCAAAGTTCTCTGGGCAGTACACAGAAATTAAGGTAGCACTGTTGTGTAGCTGACTAACCATGTTGTGAGAATAGGCCCATTGTGTTTTTAAGGGGTGGTATTGATTATTTGGTAATTAATTACAATGTTAGTAATAGTAAACTGAATTGTTTGGGTTATTTATTATGGTAATGACGTACTCTTGCAATTGACGTATTGGTATGCTTTCTTGATTTTGTATTGCTGTTGTTAACCGCTTTGAGAAAAGTGGTGTACAAACTAGATGATGATGATACTAGAATGGAGGGGACTATGGGCATGTCTAGACGAGGGGGGTGGAGGGTGACGATCTTGCAATTTTATGGTCGCGAGATCATTGTCCTCATCAGTGGCAAAGAGCACCTTTTATCAGCTTAGGTTGATATACCAACTACGCCCTTATCTGAACAGAGATAGCCTAGCTACAGTTATCCATGCTCTGATAACCTCTCGTTTGGATTACTGCAATGCGTTATATGTGGGGCTGCCTTTGAAAACGGTCCGGAAACTTCAGGTGGTACAAAACAGGGCAGCTCATTTACTAACAGGGACTGGCCAAAGAGATCACATTACGCCAATCCTTTTACAACTTCATTGGCTGCCAGTCCAGGTCCGGGCCCGATTCAAAGTGCTGGTATTGACATTTAAAGCCCCTAAATGGTTTGGGGCCAGGTTATTTGAAGGAACGCCTCCTCCCATATGTACCTACCCGGACCTTAAGATCATCTACAGGGGCCCTTCTCCGTGAGCCCCTGCCAAAGGAAGTGAGGCAGGTGGCTACTAGGAGGAGGGCTTTCTCCGCTGTGGCACCCTGGTTGTGGAATGAGCTCCCCAGAGAGGTCCGCCTGGCGCCTACACTGTTCTCCTTTCGTCACCAGCTGAAGACTTTTTTTATTCTCTCAGTATTTTAACACTTAATTTTAACTTGAATTTGAACTTTGTTGTTTTAACTTTGTATTTTAATTTTATATCAATTTTGCTGCTTGGTTTTTATCCTGGTTGTGCTTTTTATTCTGTATTTTGTATTTGTGCTTTTAACCTATTGGTTGTTTTACTATGGTTTTAATTTTTGTGAACCGCCCAGAGAGCTTCAGCTATTGGGCGGTATAAAAATGTAATAAATAAATAAATAAATCTACACATGGTTGTGCAACGTCCCAGGAGGAAGAGGATGTCATGGCCGCCATTTTGTTTTACATTTTTAATCAGAAAAGAGCACAGGAGCGCTTCATGCCAATTGAAGTGGGAAAACATTTTTTATTTTATTTTTTAAAAAAGACCTACCTTTTTGCTCAGGAGTGCTTGTGTGCTCTTCTCCGATGGAAAAAAAACACCAAAATGGCGGGCATGATGTCCTCTTCCTCCTGGGACATTGTGTGCCACGTGTAGACGAGGGCGACGATCTTGCGATCATAAAATTGCAAGATTGTGGCCCCACCCCACCCCCTCATCTAGCCATGCCCTATCACATCTATTCTTCTTCTGCATCTAGCCCAATGCCTCCAGCAGTAACAATGAAGTGTTGTCATGGAAATGTATGATTATGCAAATATTGCTATGAAGAAGTCAGTTGCCCCCAACCACATTGCTTAAGCCAAGCATGAATACAGCTAAAATTTGTTCCTGCTCCCATCAGCCAGTGGCCATCCATTGTCTACAGCAAGGTGGCACACAGCAGAACTAAGGCAGGTGGGCAGGGAAGTCGACAATAGATTAGGCAAGTCAGAAGTAAACCAGAGGAACTTTCCCAAGGTATGACCCTGCTGCCAGAAGTCTCCTGGCACAGTCAGTTGGCAACTAGGGGAGAAGCTTGGCCTATGACATGGCCAAGTGACAGAACAGCCCCACCTGCCACTGGCTGCACTTAAGCCTACACACACACACACACACACACACACACACAGAGGAACTCAATTCTTTCACATCTAACTTGCATTAGGCCACAGTGATCTCAACCTCGGGAGAATGGTTTAAGAGTTGGGATGGGAAAATATCACACATTAATGCCTACAGGAGGACGTGATATTAGGTCTAGTGCAGGTAAACTCACTCATCACATAATATCTGGCTTAGACAGGGCATGCTAGGAAAATGTCTTTGTGATCCAGTTATTGGAGGTGGAGGGAGAAAGCTAATTTGTCCAGAAAGAAAGAAAGAAAGGAAGGAAGGAAGGAAGGAAGGAAGGAAGGAAGGAAGGAAGGAAGGAAGGAAGGAAGGAAGACAGACAGACAGACAGACAGACAGACAGACAGACAGACAGACAGACAGACAGACAGACAGACCGACCGACCGACCGACCGACCGACCACTCTAGGCAATGAGCTTCATCCGACGAGCGGTTTTAATGCACGCTTGTTATTGAGCACTCATGAAATACTTACATGACATTGTCCACCTCTCATGCATCTTGCACCCCTTCTGGCGGAAGGTGTGCAGCAAAAAGACTCAATAAAAACCAGGTTGGAGCTCTCCCCTACCTGACTCTATGGTGCTAATTACTTGCTGCTTTCAGGAAGTGATGTTGCAGTGGCGACAGAAGAAATGACGGGAGCTATTCGTTGACGCTCGTGGGATGAAGCTCACTATGCCTTCAACGGAGGCTACAGGTTGACATCCAAAATGTGTCATGGAGATATGGTGAAGAGAGGAACAGCAGGGAATGCTACAGGTCAAGGAAAGGTTTATTATCAGAAATGCGTTGGGGAAACATGTACAACATCTATCTGACATTTCGTAATGTCACAAAGTACCAATTCCCCTTTCTGTATATACAGTGATATTTAATAGTGTTTTATTCTAGTTGCTTTTTAGATGGGGTGGGGTGGAAGGGATAGGACACCAAACAGAGTACAACAGAACTTCCTTTGTTCAAATGGACTTGGGAACATTGAATACATAGCTGAAGGGGGCAAAACAGCCAAAGTTAAGCAGACAAGTCCCACTGAGTTAAAAAATGTTAATCACATGCTTAGCTTTTCCAGCTGAAATCAGCAGGAATAGTGATTTTTAAAAAGCTTAACTTTGACTGGACAGGGCCTAGACTGGACATGTGGCCATACAGAAGCACCTTTATGATCTTTGACCATAGTGCAATCTTATGCATGTCGGCTCAGATATAGTTCCTATTGATTTCAATGGGACTTGCTCCTAGTCCCAGGTACATCAGGCTGCAGCAGACAGGGTGAAGAGAAAAAAGGCCACTCCGTTGATCCTGCTGAGAGACCAGTAATATTTTCATGCTTCTCTCTTTGAATTGTTTTCCTTTCCAGTTGGCCATTATAAGAAATTTGTAACTAAGAATGAGTTCTTGAGTTTTCTTTTTCCCCTCTTCCTTCCCAATTCCACTTTCTTTTGTGCCTTGTCTTTTAGATTGGAAGCTTGAGGACAGGGACTGTCTCATTACTATTGACCTTTGTAGGCTGATCTGGGAGCCTTTTTCCTGGCTGGAGTGGGGTTAAAATCCTTCAAATAAATAAGCCAAAGTTTGCTCTTAAAAGGGAGACTTAACTTGTAGAGGTGCGCAAGCTGGCAGCAAAGGGAGAAAGGGTGGCAAGGAGTGGTTGCACAACTTCAGTAGTGGAATTTCCTTCCCACATGATGCACAGGGGAACCCAGGAGCAGGGAGGGATGATCTCTCCTTTTCCCCGGGATATCACCCTACCCATTTTTCATGATTTTCCCACAGTCTTAGGATGATCCTTAGGATGATCCTTAGACCCGCCAACGCTGGTATGTCCTGGCTCCTCGTGAGTGAATGTGAGGAGCCGGGAACCAGGCATGTGGCATGGAGCTCCTCAGGAGCTCTGTGCCCATTGGAAGTGGGGTGGGGGGAGCACAAGGTTGTTTTTGTTTTTACAAAATACTTACATTTTTCGCAGGAGCGCACCTGCACTCTGCTCAGATTTTAAAAACAAAACAAAATGGCGGCCGAAATATCCTCTTCCTTCCTGGACGTTGCATGCCACGTGTAGACAAGGGCGACGATCTCATGATAATAAAATCGCGAGATCATCGCCCTCCACCCCCCTCATCTAGCCATGCCCCTAGTCACAAGTTAATGGGGATGTGAAGGAATTTCACCCACATAACATTTGTGCAGGATTTTTGCTTTCACCATTGCAAGTTTAATTCCATTGGGTTATCATTAAATTCTTTGTGGTTGCTTCATTTTATAATATTTGTCACACCTTATAAAGGCGTGATAGGCATTGGGCTGGATCCATTGGTGAAGGGGATCAGGACTGGGGTCCTTGCTCCCCCATGGTGAGGATTCCCATAAGGGATCTTGGGGACATAGCATCAAGACCAGTCCAGCATGGGGTTGTGAGCTGGCCATGTCTTTGGTGGTGATAGAAAGGGGTTCACATTAGCAATCTGTGCCAAGATGTGCCCCTAGCCCTGCCATCCACCACCAGTGTTCTTGGCATGCAGGCCAGGATGAGGAATGGGTCAGCAGACAGGCTAGCCACACCCCTATGCCACCGCCAAGCCTTAGTCCCAGCTGTGCTTGAGTGTCTAATTTGTTTTCTTTCCTTCATCAACCAGACCCAATTAAGCATTGCCCACACAAATAATAGCTGTGTTTAAGACTGCTGCAGCCTAAGAACCTTTGGGATAACTCTCTGGATTATGGAAATCTGGCTTTGAGAAGTTCTGTCATAATAAGGGATATGTAACAACTAGGGATGTGCTCCGCTCCGATTAGGAGCGTAGAAGCAGTAGCGGATTGGCCTGCTCCGCCTTACCCAGAGGCGGAGTAGGAGCGGACCGCGGACCCCCTAGAAGCAAGGCGAAGAGAAGCGGCCATTTTTCGGAGCTCCGAGTTCAGGCGGAGCGCTCCGGTCGCCATCTTGAAAACATTTCGCCATAGGATTGCATTGCGGCAAATAATCGCGCATAACTACGTTGTTTTTGAAGCTATCATTCTGAAAATTCTTGTGCACAGAGAGTCGTGGATGGGGGTCATTTTGAGACCACTCTCACCTCTCTGCATCGTACGGGTCACGGGCTATATTTTTGTGAAAATTGGGTCAACCGCGCGGCTCAAACTGCGTTTTCGGCTTTTCACCCATAGGATTGCATTGAGGGAAAGAATCGGGGATAACTGGGGGGGGGTTTAAGCTATCATTCTGAAAATTCTTGTGCACAGAGAGTCGTGGATGGGGGTCATTTTGAGACCACTCTCAACTTTCTGCATCGTACGGATCGCGGGCTATATTTTTGTGAAAATCGGGTCAACCGCGCGGCTCAAACTGCGTTTTCGGCTTTTCGCCCATAGGATTGCATTGAGGGAAAGAATCGGGGATAACTGGGGGGGGGGGGGTTAAGCTATCATTCTGAAAATTCTTGTGCACAGAGAGTCGTGGATGGGGGTCATTTTGAGACCACTCTCAACTTTCTGCATCGTACGGGTCGCGGGCTATATTTTTGTGAAAATCGGGTCAACCGCGCGGCTCAAACTGCGTTTTCGGCTTTTCGCCCATAGGATTGCATTGAGGGAAAGAATCGGGGATAACTGGGGGGGGGGTTTAAGCTATCATTCTGAAAATTCTTGTGCACAGAGAGTCGTGGATGGGGGTCATTTTGAGACCACTCTCAACTTTCTGCATCGTACGGGTCGCGGGCTATATTTTTGTGAAAATCGGGTCAACCGCGCGGCTCAAACGGCGTTTTCGGCTTTTCGCCCATAGGATTGCATTGAGGGAAAGAATCGGGGATAACTGGGGGGGGGTTAAGCTATCATTCTGAAAATTCTTGTGCACAGAGAGTCGTGGATGGGGGTCATTTTGAGACCACTCTCAACTTTCTGCATCGTACGGGTCGCGGGCTATATTTTTGTGAAAATCGGGTCAACCGCGCGGCTCAAACTGCGTTTTCGGCTTTTCGCCCATAGGATTGCATTGAGGGAAAGAATCGGGGATAACTGGGGGGGGGGGTTAAGCTATCATTCTGAAAATTCTTGTGCACAGAGAGTCGTGGATGGGGGTCATTTTGAGACCACTCTCAACTTTCTGCATCGTACGGGTCGCGGGCTAGAAGTTTTTAAAAAATCGGCGGGAAAAATACCTTTTTCAAAGGGCTGAGGGGCAGAGTCAGCTCCCGGTCATGATGATCCCAAAGTTGGAGGAGGGCATAGGCAAAACAGGTAACTTGGGATTCTGGGAAACTTCTCTTTCTTCATCTGAACGGGCTTTTCCCCGTGTTTTTTAACACACCTCGCAGGGATGTTGTGTGTGGGGTGCCCGATTTTCAAAAATTCGCCAAAAATCAGGGGATGATGGGATTGCTTTGAAACTTGGCGTGCGTGTGTATATCCCCATGAGGTGTCATGGTGCCGAACATGAGGTTTCTAACTTGAACAGAAAAAAAGTTGTATAATTTTTTAGCTTTCAATGCAAGCCTATGGGGGGGGGGGAAACGGAGCTCCGGATCCGGATCCGGAGCTCCGGGCGGAGCGGAGTGGAAGTGGGCGGAGCGGGGGCGGGGCGGAGCGGCCCGATCTGAAAAATGGCGGATCTGCAAGTGAAGCGGAGCGGGGGGTCCGTGCACACCCCTAGTAACAACAACCTCCCCCCACCCAGCCCCACTGAAAAATGCCACAGATGTTCTCAAGACTCTTCTGACATCCCTTGAAGTTCCTTAGATGTTTAGCCTGAAAAGGAAACTCAATGAATTTGCTTCAAGTTTCACCTTAGATAAAATTCAGACAATTTCTTTCTCATCCAAGATATTTTTCCTCATCTTGCTGAAACAATAGCATGGAAAAATTAAGTACTATGATCCAGTCATGAATGTTTTTAAAGACTGAAGAAGAAGAAGAAGAAGAAGAAGAAGAAGAAGAAGAAGAAGAAGAAGAAGAAGAAGAAGAAGCAGCAGCTTGTTACTGAAGATGTGAATATTTTATTTGGAATTTTTATTAAATATTGCTGAAGCTCAACCAAACTTAAACTTTTAGAAAGCCCCATTGATGTAAGTGAGAGAATCAAGTAGTCTCTTAACAGGGCATGCTTAACTTGGAAGCATGTTCACTGTGTTTAATGGGACATACTCCCAGGAAAGTGTGTATAGGATTGCAGACGAATCCTTATGTGTCTACTCAGAAGTAAGCCCCATTGAGCTCAAATGGGACTTAGGTCTTAGCTAGACCTAAAGTTTATCCCAGGGTCATCCCTGTTTCTGTAAATGACACACAGGGGATCCCGAGAGCAGGCAGGGACGACCCTGGGATAAACCTTAGGTCTAACTAAGGCCTTACTCCCAGGAAAGTGTGTATAAGATTACAGCCATGCAGTGCAACCCTATGTATGCCTCCTCAAACAGATTTATGTTTCATTTAGTTCAGTGAGATTTACTCCTAGGAAAGTTTGCACAGTCTCCCTCCTTGAAGCCAGTATGTCCTACTTGCCCCTTAGGCATTGCAGCAGTGGCATGGGACTAGGAGCAATTTTATCATCAGTTCACCCCATGGAGCTGCTGGAACATTTGAAGGCACACCAACAAATGCAGGGGCCAATCATATAGCTTCTTACCATGCCATCACTACCCAGCTGCAAACAGGGACAATGAACAGATGGTAAGACTCTGTGTGATTGGCCCTGTCCCCAGGGTATATGGTGAACCATGAAACATTGCAACGAACCCACAGAAAATGAACCACCATAAGATCTGCAAGGCATCTTAAATGTCCTAGAATGTACCTGGGATTCACCCTTTCATATGCTATTTTACTACAAAAGCATTGACACAATCTTGTTGGTCTTCATTCTGGGGTTCTCTCTCCCCCTTCCCTCCTCAGGTTGACCTTTCACTCTGTCAACAATTACTTTGGCTTTTTTAAAAAAGAAAAAGAACCCCCACCACTTTTTCAGTTAATGTCTACACGTCCTGCAAAGGGGAAAAATTAAGTATTATGATCCAGCCATGAATGTTCCAGCCAAAAAAAAAAAGAAGCAGAAGCAGAAGCAGAAGCAGAAGCAGAAGAAGAAGAAGAAGAAGAAGAAGAAGAAGAAGAAGCTTGTTACTGAAGAAGTGAATATTTTATTTGGAATTTTAATTAAATATTGCTGAAGCTCAACCAAACTTAAACTTCATTATGATGGAGGAGAGAGAGAAAATGCTATTGTTAATGGGGGTGATTGGACAAAGAAGTATTTCCACTTTCTGAAATATTTTACCCAAGCCTGATTATTTTTGGTAGACATTGTGCACACCTTTCCAAAGTGCTGATGGGGAAATATTCTGAAGTATCAAGAGTTTTGTCTTGCTTGGTTTTGTTTTTAACAACCAAGCGGTAAGCTTCCTCCCAACATTGCATAAAGACTGTGTTTTCCTCAATTACAGTGAGTATGATGGGAGATGCCTGACCTGATTTAGAACTTAAAATGATCCTTGTAATGGAAAAGTTTTATGAGACACCATATGTGTGTTCATCAGTTATGTATAAAAATCTTACTTTGCTATTTGCAGTGGTGAAAGCCTCTCTTCCAACCCTCCGCCCTTCTGAGGGAAACAGATTGCAAACTCATTCTCAATTAATTCCATCCCGTCAGACATTTGCCCATTTTTGGTGCTTCGTTCGAGGTCACGCTGATGCAAAATTCAGACATGCCAACTGTCCTGCATGAGAACTGTCAGAATGATTTAAGGTTCCATCCCTGATGAAACTACTATCTTGTTGAAAGTGGGAACCAGTGTGTTGAAAATGTAGCCTCAACTGATGTGTCTACAGGGAGACCAAGCCTGGCAGCCTGGCAGAGTTGATCCTATTGGCTTTCCATTTTGACACTCTTATGCGCAGTTCCTTTTATATACCTTTGCTGGAGGTTTCTAACGCAACATGAGCAGCTGTTTCTCATTCAGTTACTGGATTTAATTAAACCCACAAAACTGTCTCTCACCCACACTTCTTTTTCTTACATATGCTCCAACGGTATATCTGAAAAGAACCCTAAATGTGGCTGGACAATACATGGTCCCTGCTAATGAGGATTTGAGGATCCGATGAACTTCTGGCTCCCTGTACCTTAAGCATATAAGAACATAAGAAGAGCCTTGTTGGATCCGACCAAAGGTCAATCTAGTCCAGCATTCTATACCCCCGATCTAGACTATAAAAGGCTGGTAGGGGTGTGGGAGAGATGTTCAAGTCTGAGTTGATAGATAACCAGACAGACAGACACATAACATATCCTAAACTTTCAAAATGTGGGATTCAAACTGATGCAAGTAAATGAATTCCTTATACAATGAGTCATTCTCAGTGACTTTTACAAGGCAATATTTTCTTCCAAAAATCACAAGGAAAAAGTGTATGCCATTTTCCCCATTCAACACTGCTCTGAAATGATACCTCTCTTTCAATTCACACAATCACTTTTTTCATCCTTCTCCACCAAGCGCTGCTAAACTTTTCCCTTTAAATATGATATCTGTGAAATGTTACCAGCCACCATTGAAATTCCCTGGGTCAATCTTCTAGGCTACCTAAATTGCTTTACACAGATTCTAGTTTAAATCTCATTTGATGGGGAATGTTTCAGAGAAAGGGGGAAAGGGCTTTCTGGCTTAATCTTAAACCACAACATGTTAAGTGTGCATAATAAGATTTGTCCACTTATCTGGTATGAATAGCTGTAAAGAATTGTTCGGTTCTGGGAGACTTAGAAGTGGCAAAGAAATTGGATGGAGAAGAATAAATCCTCAGAGCAGGTCATGTTCACAAATGACAGCAAGCACTATCAAAGGGATTTCTGGGGGCCCAAATCCTATTTAAGATGACTCTGAAGTAGACATGGCATGCATGCCTTATGTTTCTACTGATGAGTTTTGTATTCATGCACTCAAATCACACAACATGTCAGGAGACTCTCACAGAATTCCCCAGAAAAATGATAACTGCTACAGAACCACCACCGAACATTAAGGCAAGAGGTTCTCAAAATGTATTCCAGTGAATCTTGGGATTCCTTGAAAACTTATCAAGGGCTTCCTCAGTGCAGTGGAGTAATGATGGACAAGTTCCTCTGAAACCTGCTTGCCATGGCCGTTGTTTCTTTGAAGGTACCGTTCCTTATAGTATGTTCTAGGTTGCATTCTCAGTTCACACAGGGTGATAGTGAAGCAGCCGAACACACGTGTCTTGTGCACCTTGTGAACCATTTATGCTCTAAAACAAGGGTGGGCAGAAGGTAGATCTCCAAATGCTTTGGACCTTAACTCCCGGAAGCCCCTGCCAGCATGCCCAATTATAAGACATGCTGGGAGTTGACATCAAAACATCTGAAGATATACATTCTGCCCACCCCTACTCTAGAACACTCTTCCTCAGACTGTTGTCCTCCAGATGTATTTACTGAAACTCTTGATGTTAGGTGTAGCCTAAAACATCAGGAGGGGTACCAGGTTGAAGAAGGCTGCTCTAGAATATGCCCCAAAATCCTAGGCAAGAGGTTCAGGGCAGAGGTTCCTGAGGAGATGACAGTGTGGAAACAGTTCCTTAAAAGTAAAATGTACATCCCCAGCACCAGTGGAGAACAGTTTCTGAAACAATTTAACATCCCATAACGCTAAAGATTCTCCCTGCCTGCTCCTAAGACTAGCCCTGCAGAACCTGAAAACCTGCAAGCTAATCACAACCTACCCATCCATATATAGCAGCCTATGTAAACAGCAGTAATGTGTGTTTTAAAAATGAGAGGGAGAAAGGGAGCCTTTGCGTCACACCATTAATCTCCCCCACAAAAAAAGTTTAGGAATCCCCCCCCACACACACACACACATAAGTTCTGAAAGTACCTTCCCTATTTTCTCAGCCAGAGAATGGGGAGGCATTTTTGGTCTAGCACAAGATATACTGTTTGTTCGTTTGTTCGTGGGGGTTGTTTGTTTTTTAAAGTTATAAATTGTTTCATTATCATCAGTGGAGGCTGGTGACTCTACTTTTGGTAGGGCTGTGATTCCATTCTGGGTTTTAGTCAGAACCAGTCAGAACTTTAAAGGGGTTGTCCAAGGTGCTGAACCTTTTCCTAAAAAGTTCAGCACCTTCCACAGCTCATCATCATCATCATCATCATCATCATCATCATATAATACTTACCTGCCTCTCCGATTGGATCAAGGCAGGGAACAATAGCAAGCATAAAACACATAAAATACTGATTAAAAACATAGCATACACTGTTAAAAAAAATCCTTAAAAACACCCTAAAAGCATTCTAAGAGCATCCTAAAATTCCACTGGATAGAGGAATTATTTTATTATCCTTATTATTTTATTTATTTAAAATATTTGAATACCGGTCCATATCTAAAATAAATTCCAGAGCGGTGCACACAGGAATAAAACAGTAAAACGAAATAAAATTTAAAAAGCAACTTAAGTTGTTCAATTTAAAACAAAGCACCAATAAAAACAGTGGCTGGTCAGCTGAGGAATGCTTCCTGGAAAAGAATTGTGCCTGCCTGATCTACAGGAGCAGGGAGTTCCAAGGGGAAGGCATTCCAGCTGGTTCTGACTGAACCCCACAATAGATCCATGGCTCCACTGAAATCGGAGCCACCAGCCTCCACTTATTACCCTACGCATTTGACTGTTGCCATCCATATTACTTACTCATGCCCAAAGAACATTAATGGAGGCCCATTTCCAAATGCCCCCACAAGTTGAGGAACAGAGACTGGCCATTGCGTCTTCACTGCAGCAGCCCCTCATTTATCATAGAATCATAGAATAGCAGAGTTGGAAGGGGCCTACAAGGCCATCGAGTCCAACCCCCTGCTCAATGCAGGAATCCACCCTAGAGCATCCCTGACAGATGGTTGTCCAGCTGCCTCTTGAAGGCCTCTAGTGTGAGAGAACCCACAACCTCCCTAGGTAACTGGTTCCATTGTCGTACTGCTCTAACAGTCAGGAAGTTTTTCCTGATGTCCAGCTGGAATCTGGCTTCCTGTAACTTGAGCTCTCTCCAGAGAAGTTAATCTGGCGGCTGGTACCTTACCTTAATTTCCTTTCAGTATTTGGCAAAAAATGTTTGTTTTTCCATACACTTTTTAATATCAGATTCTTTCAACTCTGTAGTTTTCTGTGGTTTAATTGAGGCTGTCTTACTCTGTTGAAAAATATTATAGGTCCATATTATCTTCCACTTGATGTGATCTTCTAGTTTTGCTTTCTGTTTTACATCTGTTTAACTGTGGTTTTCTAAAACTGTGCCTCTGTTGATTCTGCAAGTTTAAATTACCTTATTATATTTTGTAAGTCCTTCAGAGAATGACAGTTATTGGGCCACTGATACATAAAGTAAACACATTTTTGGTATCAGCTAAGCCTTAATGAAGGTCTGTTTGACCCCAATAAGAGATGAACAAAGTAATTTTTATTTTTATTTTTGTTGTAAGTGTGTGTGGGGGTTAAAGTTCTATTGCTTTCAACTGATAACATCGGAGTACAAATCCTAATTTATTCAGCACATTTAGCACTTGTCTGTTCACAAATTGCCACTGAGCAGAAGGGTAATGTTTAGGAACATGTTATTCAAAATGATGACACTAATGTCTCAAGGAGACATAAAAGGCTATGGATTGCTCCTGAGCAATTCACTGCAATCCATGTATCAGGTAATTGCTCTTTACGTGGAGTATGCCCAATTTGCAATTCTCTGTTTAGGATTGATTATTTATGGCACATGCTATTGTTTCTCCTTCTTAATGAGACACAACATCCCAAGGGGAGGGGAAGCGTGAACAACCTCTGGGATTACCTCCACACTCTGTTTCAAAATAGCTTCACTGGGTTTAAGGATGGCTATAGATTTGTCTGCATGCTCATTGTCCCAAGGGTTTGTGAGAAGTTCAGATTCAAGCATTGCACTTTCCAAAAGACTAATTTGATCCAGCTAATTTGAAAGTGTCCATCACCCATGAGCCCTTGGGCTCCATCATCCCATTGCATCAGCCATCTTCTCTGCCTACACCAAAATTTCCTGACTGTTAGAGCAGTATGACAATGGAACCAGTTACCTAGGGAGGTTGTGGGCTCTCCCACACTAGAGGCATTCAAGAGGCAGCTGGACAACCATCTGTCAGGGATGCTTTAGGTTGGATTCCTGCATTGAGCAGGGGGTTGGACTCGATGGCCTTATAGGCCCCTTCCATCTCTATGATTCTATGAATCCCTGGCCCTATGCACACTGCCATGACTATTAAAACAGAAGTGCAGGACCGCCTGTAGGGTGACCACTTATAAATCACCAAAATAAGAGGAAATGCATCACAAAAAAGGTCAAAAGGGGGCACCCGTTTGCATAAAATATGTATATGCTAATTTGTACATATAACTGCACATTTAGAAATAATCATTGTCCTTGAAATAGAAATACAGGAAATCTCACCATACTGCTAAAGAGTGTGACCAGGTGACCTGCATCCCTGCCTGTTCAGTCTGCTGCCCAAATGCCAGTTGTTGATGAGCAACAGTGCTTGTGGTTCTTTAAACTGGAATTGGACTGAAGAGTCTTTCAAATACATGTTGCTTTCAAATAGAGGACAGTCCTCTGGCAGTCCTTCAAACAGAGGACCATCCTCTGTAAAAGAGGACATCTAACTCCAAATCCCTGTGCAGGATATGCCCTCAAACTTCCAGATCATTATTATTATTATTATTATTATTATTATTATTATTATTATTATTATTATTATTATCTTTGTTTTTTGACCTCCTGCTAATACATGTCCCCTATTTTGTTCTGTAACTGCAAAGGTTAAAACCATGCACTTCTCTGCTGCTGCCATAGGGGCCCGCATCCTTAACACTTATTTACCATTGCAGCAACTAATGGGTTTGATCCGCCAGATTGCCGAAGACTTTTCAACAAGCTAAACATTAGTGCATAATTGCATTCTGGAGAAGGTGTGCTGTAATGTCATTAAGGATAGATCCCTCATTCAGGAAACCCACCGGGGCATGTAATATATGACACAGGAGCTGTGACGAGATGCAGCGTGCTATGTCAAGGAGAAAGAGGTGTTCTAATGACTAAGACGAAGGCCTGCCTGCCAAGAGCGCTCTCATCCTTGAAACACTGTTGTGTAATGAGTAATCAGAACAGCGGTGTCGTAATGACGGAACATTCATTTACGCCAGAAGTACTTTATGTTTATGGGCCGGAGCATATTGGAGCAGAAAACGACACATGATGTTAGTTTTCATGGATGCACCTTCATTTGCTACACACAGAAATCCTTTTGCCATCCTTGCTTGGGGTGGGTGGCTTCCACCCCAAAGCTATTCCAAGTAAAAGGAGGCACAAAATATCTCACCACTTACTCCCCTCCCAACATTGAAACATCAAACTTACAGAAGGGGAACTTTCTCATTAACAGCATGTCTTCCCTTTCAAGTTTTTTCAGGTCAAGCAGGCCCCGAACCAGCCACCCACCCACCCACCCACACACACACACACACGGAAGAGGAGAAAGTTGCAAGCTTCCACACACTGTTCTTGAACCAAGATCTAAAGTGAAAGAGTCACCCAGTGCCAAGGCACATGAGCTCTTCTGAGCAGCTGTTGCCGAGGGCTCCCCACTCAGCGAAAGGAGGCCAGATGCTAGTGAGCTTTATTGCATTTTCTTTTCTCTTCCCTAAGACAGCAATTTGAGGAACGGACTGCAGAAAATAGGGAGTGAAAGGATGTCGCTGGAGTTTAGATATTTATTGAAGCTGAACATGTTCAGAAGAACCAAAAAGGGTGCAATCCCATGCACATTTAGACAGAGAGAGAGAAAAAGTCCTACAATTCCCAGCATTCGCGGCATGGCTGGCTGGAGAATGCTGAGTTGTAGGACTTTTCCGCTGCCCACCTTCTTATCTGCTATAGTCCTTTCTACCAACCCCACTTTAAAATAAGTGATAGTTTCCCCTTCCCAATCCTTAAGGTTTTCAAGTATTCACTAGAGATGGGTGAGCTGGTTTGCCCTTAAAAGGAATCAAAATAATTTCTGAAAAGAACAGAATAACTAAATTGATTTTCTGAGCCAATATGGGGTTTGGAAAATAACCCCCCTCCCTGCCCGTCCTCCCCAATCCCTAAGACACCATCCCTGCCAACCCTTCATGCACCCATATATCCTGCTCATCTTTTGTTACATAGAATGGTAGACGCAGCAGGAGAACCAGTTGATCAGATGGAGAGATGGAAGGAGGGAGGACATTTCCTCCCACCGATAGGCATTTTAGTGTCTTTGGTATACTGATACATGAATTGTCAGCATGCCCAGGCCCAGTGACCCATGGAAGATGGAGTCCTCCAAAGGGCTGGGGGCCTCTCTCTTGGCAACCCATCCATCTAAATTCTGAGCTCCTGAAGATGGGCTTCACCTGAGGACCTTAATGTTCAGGCTGATTCATACGGAAGAAGACCATAACAGGTCGTTCATATGGAAAACCATAACAGGGCCCCTAGCCCAAAAGGGCTTTAAATTAGGGATGTGCTCCGCTCCGCTTAGAATCGGAGAATCAGAAGTGAATTGGTCTGCTCCGCCTTGCCCAGAGGTGGAGTAGAAGCGAACCAGGGGCCCTTAGAAGCATGGCAAAGAGAAGCGGCCATAGGAGAAGCGCTTCTCTTTTCGCGGAGCGATCCGCCCGCCATTTTGGATAATTTCACCTATAGGATTGCATTGCAGAAAAGATTAAGGCATAACAGTGTTGTTTTTAAAGCTATCTTTCTGAAATTTCTTGTGCTTAGAGAGTTGTGGCTGGGGGTCATTTTGAGCCTACTCTCAGCACTCTGTGTGGTGCAGTTCGCTTGCTATATTTTTTAAAAAAACCAGGTAAAAAAAGGGGGAGAGGTACCTTTTTGAAGTGCTGAGAGGCAGATTCAACTCCCTGTCATGATCACGTGATCCCAAAGTTGGAGGAGGGAATAGGCAAAACGGGATACTTAGTAACTTGGGATACTGGGAAACTTCTCTTTCTTAGTCTGAACAGACTTTTCCCAGTGTTTTTTAAAACAGTAGCCCCACCAAATGCACAAACACAACCTGAAATATTATACTAAGCAAATAAATAACAGATAGGAAACACAGCACTGCTACCCACCCTAACCTTGGTGAATAGATGTGGTGCAAGGGGATGAGGTCCCCTAGGGCATGTGGACGTGCCCAGTGCACACACTCTCCCACCCTTAGAGGGTCATCAGAGCCCTCCAAAGAGTAACCAGTGGAGACTAATGCCTGTCATGAGTTGAAGTGACAGATAGCTTCTTAAGACAGATAGCTTCTTAAGGCCCTACTTACTTAGGGCCAGTCAAAAATTGGCATATCCCCCTCCCCCTGGGCACGTCCACTTTCCTCTTACTGGTAAAATACAGACATAGCCTTTTTTTAAATAATCTTCTTGTTGTTTATTCAGCAACACTGCTGCTTTTAATTCCACCCCTCCTTTGTTTATTTATTTATTTATTTATTTATTTATTTATTTATTTATTCCATTTTATATTTACACCCCATAGCCAAGCTCTCCTGGCTTTTCCTCTTCAGTGAAGTCAGGCAGGCTTTCATTGTGGTTCAACTCCTTATTGTTGTTGTTGTTGTTGTTTTTAAAGTTAAAAATATATATAAAAACTCACAAGTCAGACAGCGTTTCTAATAAATACACAAACACGATTTCTGTAGTTGCCGATCACAGTGCAGTCAATCAACTCTGAAGCAAGGATCACAAAGCTTTACTCTTATCCTCCTAGCCTCCTAGTTATGGGATGTAAAAGAAAAGGCGTCTCTCTGTGCTGCTCCCGCCTCACAGGGATGGTTTGCATTACTGGCTTTGAAACTATCCTTGGCTCACTTCCTTGTGCCCCCAGAAATGTCTGCTGCCTGGCTGCCTTCACCCCGGGGTGCTGCTGTGGTGGGGCATCTGCCGGGACTGACCCATACTAGATCTATGGCATATCTCTGCCTGGCTCTCTGCCCACCTGTCCTCCTCCTCTGTGACCGCCTTGCAGGGATGGTTTGCAATGCGTTACTGCTGGCTTAGAAAGAAACAAGCCATCCTTTGCTCACACCTTGCGCCCGCCTCACAGGGTTGGTTTGCAATGTGTTACTGCTGGCTTAGAAAGAAACAAGCCATCCTTGCCACACTTTCTTGTGCCCCCAGAAATGTCTGCTGCCTGCCTGCCTTCCCTCCCTCCTCCCCTACCCGCCTCGCAGGGATGGTTTGTGTGTGTCTTGCTTTGACTCAGGGGATAATTCCTTCCTGCTCTCACTTAGACTTTTTGAAGTTCCAAATCAATTTTTCAAGTGTAGAAGAAGATCTACTCCCCAATTCATGGCATGTTGGGATTTCCTTTGAAATGGCCCCATTGAGCTGTCTGCAGCTTTAAATTCCTGAGATACTGGGGTGTCTGATTTTCAAAAATTCCCCAAAAATCAGGGGAGGCTTGGATTGGCTTGAGTCTTGGCATGCATGTTTATACGTGCATGTGGTGTCATGGTGACTAACTTGAGGTTTCTAATGTGAAAATTGATGGTGATATAGAAAGGGGTGTTTGAATTGGGGTTAGAGGTGCTGCGTTGGAGGTTAAAGCCCCCCCAAAAATCAGGGGATAATGGAATCTGCTTGAAACTTGCCATGAATGCGGATGTGCCTGCTTCCAAGTTTTTATCTGTCAAAATGTCGGAGAACAGTCCATGTCTGAAAATGGGATGTCTGATTTTCAAAAATTTCCCAAAAATCAGGGGAGGCTTGGATTGGCTTGAATCTTGGCATGCATGTGTATACATGCATGAGGTGTCATGGTGCCGAATTTGAGGTTTCTAACTTTAACAGAAAAAAAGTTGTAGGGTTTATTGGATTTCAATGGAAGCCTATGGGGGGGGGGGGGAAGCATAGCTCCGATCCGGATCCGGAGCTTCGTAGCGAACCAGAGCGGACTATAGGCGGAGCTGAGTGGACCCGATTTGGAAGTTGCGGATCTGGAAGAGAAGCGGATCGGGTGGTCTGTGCACACCCCTACTTAAATAACACAACCAGTCTTTGGAATTGTACTTGGAATGGAATGGAAGCCAGTACACCTGTTTCAATACTGGCAAGATATATTCCATATCACTAGCACTACTCAATAATCAAGTTGCTGCCTTTTGAAGCAAAGGGAAATGTCCAAGCCATCTAAATATGCATTAGCACTCAGCTGCTTGGGGGTTGGGGAGGGAAGGGGACAGAACATTTGAGCACTCCTCTAGAGAAGATTGTTGGTAGAGTAGCCTTTTAAAGCCTAAAGCTCAGGAGAAGATGGAGCCTAGGACACTCAGTTTTAAGGAAATGTTTGTTGCTGCAAGAGGATGAACGAAAGTAGATGAACCTATGAACCCAAACTATGCTATCCGAACAGAGCCAGCCCTACCATTAGACAAAGTGAGGCAGTTGCCTCAGGCAGCAGATGCTTAGGGGTGTGGAGTAATGACAAAGCATCCAAAGACAGAGTGGTGACTGCCATACAGCCTGCCTTGCACCCTACTAAGTTAGCATGCTGCCATCAGGCATGGTAGAAGATGCCATCCCATCTCCATTCTTGAACTAAGGTCTTAGCTAGACCTACCTAAGACCACGGAAAAACTGAGACCATGGAAAAACCGGGCCTAAAGGGTAGGGCAAGATCCAGGGGCAAGGGAGGGATCATCCCTCCCTGCTCCCTGGATCCCCTGTGCGTCATGTGGACACACAGGGATGATCCCGGAGATCGCCCCGGGATTTCACCCCATCTAGATATGGCCTAAGACTTAACACAGTGGAGGCCAGTGGCTCTGATTTTAGTGAAGCTGTGGGTTTCATTCAGAACCAGCCAGAAGTCTAAAGGAGCTACCCCAGGTGCTGAACCATAGGTTCAGCACTTTTGGTGTTCTACCTGGTTCTGAATGAAATCTGGAATGGATTCGCAGCCACATCAAAATGGGAGCAATCAGCCTTCAGTGACTCAACCCTCTGTATTCCATAGTTTCTGTCCATGGAATAGAGAGAGGTGCCATCTTGTCCTTCACCTCCAGCAGCAAAATGTCTTGGGCTGGCCTATACCCCAAGTTAGAACTCCTAGAACTCACTAACCTAGAACTCACCAGCTCTTAGACACTTGAGAAACATACTCACAGCTGTCATAGGCTGCTAGTTGACTGTTCCTTCCTTGGAGCCATGAACCGAATAGATGATTCACTTGATGTCTTTCAATATTATGATTATCCCAATCCACATATACATCACATTACCAGTTACTATGTACTGGAATGCTTCCCATATCTCTCAGAGTGTCTCGCTTGGACAGCCCCCTGTTGATTATAAAAGTTTTCTGTTTGCTCAGGTGCTTGATTATGATCAGTTCGACTGCTTTTCTTGAAGTTCAAGCATTTCTCTTGACACTTGAAAGAATTGCTTGTATTCATGAAGTTTAAAATGTAACAGCAGGAAGGCCGAGGTAGTCGGAGTGACCTTTAGATCTAAGATGGAACCCAGCTGCGTGTCACGTATGAGGTTATCCACGAAATGCCAAAACTGCAGAGAAAACTGCCCGTTTCTCACAGCACGTACAATATTCTCTAATTCAAGATGATTTTCTCATAATAATTTATAATATATCCCTATCATTTATAAGATAGAATTGCTTATTCTTCTAAAATGATTCCCAGTTACTACATATCAAAGTATTAATATTAGTCCCAGTTGACTTGCCAGCCACTTCTACCAGAACAGGAAAATGCATTTCTTCTGTCCAAAAAGGCGAATGTGTGGCTTGGGAGAGTATACTTCATAGTTGAATGGGCCAAAATTGACCAGACCAAAATTCTAGTTTTTACTAGGGGTGTGCGCTTTGCTCCAGAAAGATCTGGTAACTGTGAACATCTGTGGAGCACTGGATCTTCCAGAGTGGAGATTGGCCACTTCTAAACCCAATGATTCATTTCAGAAGCCTATCCAATCGGAACTTCTAATATATCCAAAATTATTTGAGATGTTATTATTATTTCAGTTGCTTCATGCACAGATCCCTTCAGCCAGTCTGCTCCAACACTTTGATTTATCACTGTTTTTCTCTCTCTGCTAACATTCATGTTTCCTTCCATTCACAAACAAACCCAAACATTGGGTGTGGGGTGGCCCTTGTGGTCTCGAAGGACTGGAAGTAGGATTTAGAATACGGATGTGCTCCGCTCCGATTAGAATCGGAGAATCAGAAGCGAATTGGCCTGCTCTGCCTCGCCAGGAGGCGGAGTAAAAGCAGACCGTGGACCCTTAGAAGCATGGCGAAGAGAAGCGCCCATAGGCGGAGTGCTTCTCTTTTCAAGGCGCGATCCGATCGCCATTTTGGAAAATTTCACCCATAGGATTGCATTGCAGAAAAGAATAGGGGATAACTGTGTTGTTTTTTAAGGTATCTTTCTGAAACTTCTTGTGCTTAGAGAGTCGTGGCTGGGGGTCATTTTGAGCCTACTCTCGGCTCTCTGCTTGGTGCGGTTCGCTTGCTATTTTTTTTAAAAAAAAAGCGGGTAAAAAAAGCGGGAGAGGTACCTTTTTGAAGTGCTGAGAGGCAGAGTCATGATCACATGATCCCAAAGTTGGAGGAGGGGATAGGCAGAATGGGTAACTTGGGATACTGGGAAACTTCTCTTTCTTAGTCTGAACAGACTTTTCCCAGTGTTTTTTTAAAACAGTAGCCCCACCAAATGCATAAACACAACCTGAAATCATATACTAAGCAAATAAATAACAGATAGGAAACACAGCACTGCTACCCACCCTAACCTTGGTGAACAACTGAATAGATGTGGTGCAAGGGGATGAGGTCCCCTAGGGCATGTGGATGTGCCCAGTGCACACACACTGTGTCCTGCCCTTGGAGGGTCATCAGAGCGCTCCAAAGTGTAACCAGTGGACTAAAGTCTATCATGAGTTGAAGTGGCAGGTCGCTTCTTAACACTGGTACTTACTTAGGGCCAGTCAACAATTGGCATATCCCCCTCCCCCTGGGCATGTCCACTTCCCTCTTACTGGTAAAAGACAGATATAGCATTTTAAAAAAATTCTTCCTGTTGTTTATTCAGCAACACTGCTGCTTTTAATTCTACCCCTCCTTTGTTTGTTTATTTATTTATTTATTCCATTTTATATTTACACCCCATAGCCCAAGCTCTCCTGGCTTTTCCTCTTCAGTGAAGTCAGGCAGGCTTTCATTGTGGTTCAACTCCTTATTGTTGTTATTATTGTTGTTGTTGTTATTGCTATTAATATTAATTAGTACTGCTATTATTAATGTTACTATTTTTGTTGTTGTTGTTGTTGTTTAATAATGGCTGTGATCAAAGTGCAGTCAATCAACTCTGAAGCAAGGATCACAAAGCTTTACTCTTATCCTCTTAGCCTCCTAGTTATGGGATGCAAAAGAAAAGGCATCTCTCTGTGCTGCTCCCACCTCACAGGGATGGTTTGCATTACTGGCTTTGAAACTATCCTTGGCTCACTTCCTTATGCCCCCAGAAATGTCTGCTGCCTGCCTGCCTTCCCTCCCTCCTCCCCTGCCCGCCTCACAGGGATGGTTTGTGTGTGTCTTGCTTTGACTCAGGGGATAAGTCCTTCCTGCGCTCACTTAGACTTTTGGAAGTTCCAAATCAATTTTTCAAGTGTGGAAGAAGATCTACTCCCCAATTCATGGCATGTTGGGATTTCCTTTGAAATGGCCCCATTGAGCTGTCTGCAGCTTTAAAATCCCTGAGATACTGGGGTGTCCGATTTTCATAAATTCCCCAAAAATCAGGGGATGATGGGATTGGCTTGAGTCTTGGCATGCATGTGTACCCATGGATAATCTATCATGGTGCCAAGTTTGAGGTTTCTAACATGAAAATCAACGGAGATATCGAAAGGGGTGTGAATTGGGGTTATGGGTGGTGCATTAGAGGTTTAAACCCCGCCAAAAATCAGGGGATGATGGGATTTGCTTGAAACTTGGCATGATTGTAGATCTAGATGGCATCTGTGAGGGTGCCCACTTCCATTTTTTTTTATCTGTCAAAATGTCGGAGAACAGTCCATGTCTGAAAATGGGGTGTCCAATTTTCATAAATTCCAGAAAAAATCAGGGGATGATGGGATTGGCTTGAGTCTCAGCATGCATGTGTATCCATTAATAGTCTATCATGGTGCTGAGTTTGAGGTTTCTAACGTGAAAATTGATGTAGTTCTAGCATGGGACTTGATTTGGGGTGAGTTAAAAAGTTTAAGCCTTGCCAAAAATCAGGGGATGATGGGATTTGCATGAAACTTGGCATGAATATGGATCTAGATAGCATCTGTGAGAGTATCTGCTTCAAAAAAAAATCTGTCAAAATGTCAGAGAACAGTCCATGTCTGAAAATGGGGTGTCTGATTTTCATAAATTCCCAAAAAATCAGGGGATGATGGGATTGGCTTGTGTCTTGGCATGCATGTGTATCCATGGATAATCTATGATGGTGGTGAGTTTGAGGTTTCTAACATAAAAATTGACGGAGATATCGAAAGGGGTGTGTGAATTGGGGTTAGGGATGCTGCGTTGGAGGTTAAAGCCCCGCCAAAAATCAGGGGATGATGGGATTTGCTTGAAACTTGGCATGAATGTGGATCTAGATGGCATCTGTGAGAGTGCCTACTTCCATTTTTTTTATCTGTCAAATTGTCGGAGAACAGTCCATGTCTGAAAATGGGGTGTCTGATTTTCAAAAATTCCCCCAAAACCAGGGGACACTTGGATTGGCTTGAGTCTTGGCATGCCTGTGTATACATCCATGAGGTGTCATGGTTCCAAACTTGAGGTTTCTAAATTTAACAGAAAAAAGTTGTATACTTTTTTGGATTTCAATGCAAGCCTATTGGGGGGGGGGGAAGCGGAGCTCCGATCCGGAGCTCTGCAGCGGAGCGGAGCGGACTATAGGCGGAGCGGGACGGAGAGAAGCGGCCTGATCTGCAAATTGCGGATCTGGAAGCGAAGCAGATCGGGGGGGTCCGTGCACACCCCTAATTTAGAACCTTTCGCCTCTATAGCATAGGAATCAGGTTCCACCGAGAGGGTTATGATAGAAAACTGTAGCAGCCAAGAATTTGTCCTCCTGTAAGATATTGCAACGTCATTGGGGGATGTCAGTCCATTTCCTAATTGACAAGAATCTCCATTACAAGTGACACCATCCCAACCAGCACTCTTGGCTGACAATCCCAGGATAGAATTAACTACTTTCTCATCCCTCAGAGGTGGCACCTGCATGCTAGGGTTAAGATTTGTTAGTAGAGTGACGGACACGGCCTTGGACAGCATCCAGACCATCCTTCCCATTTGGTAAACAGGAGGAAGCTGCAGTCTTGAGCCTATCAAGGGGCTTAACACTAACAGGAAAGGACATGCGTGCTTTGTAGTGTCAGCTGGGCTGGCCAATATATTTACTACACTAATATACACTGAAAACAAGACAGGAGCGAGAGGAATCCAGAAATCCTTTTGCATCTCTCTCTCTCTGGGACTCTCTCTCTTTGCTCTTTGCCATTTGCTGACATAATCTATCACATTCTAGTGTGACCAAGTAACTGACCCCAGGCTGAGGCTTTACAGATAGGAAGAAGCCTGATTCTCAAAGTCTGGGGTCACCAGGTTGGCAATTTACACATCACCCAAAACACGTCAAATGAGGACACTAATTTGCACAGCATGTGCTGATTTATGTAGAGATAGAAATCATTCCTATCCCTGAATTAGAAATGCAGTACATCTCACCACAGATTGACTAGGTGATCTACATGCCTGTTCAGTCTGCCATCTGGGTGCTAACGGTTGATGGGCAACGAAGCCTGACCTAGGGATGGACAGACTCGCCTCCATCCAGGTTTTCCAGGCGCTTACCAAGCTGCCACCACCCACCCTTGCTTGCCACACCGTGCGAGCAGCTGGATGGCCCAGCTAGCACCCAACAAGCACCTGATGAGTGCCATGGGGCTACCCACCCCCTTAGCAAGCTCTCATTTTGCATAAAAATGGCAGCTCAGGGATTACAGGCAATCTAATGTTATGTAACTGGTGGCTGTAAAAGGGCCATTTAGGCAACATTGCAGGCGTGAATGGTCCACGCCTGTGATGGGAACTGGGCACGAGATCTGTTCAGAGAATCCATTGCTTGTTTGTCCATCCCAATTGTCCACTCACTTGCCTTCCCACTCTGACTCCAATCCCACCACTACCCAGACAGAGAAAGAAGGGAGGGCAAGGCAAGTGAAATGAGACGAGGATGCTGACTACTTATGGGTAAGCAAACGTGGGTACTCCTAGATACATCACTGTCAATGGAGACCCAAGTGGTCATGGCAGCTCAGAGTGCCTTTTACCAGCTTCAGCTGGTTCTCCAACTATGGCGTCTCCTGGAAAGGGATAGCTTGGCCAGAGAGGAACAGGAGAGAGCAACCTCAAGTCTGTGTTACTGCAGTGCACTCTATGTGGGGCTGATTTTAAAGCAGTCCCGAAGCTGGCGCTAGTGCAGAATGCTGCAGCTCAGCTGTTTCAGGAGCTGACCCTTTTCAGCATTTAACTTGATTGTTGAGGGAACTGCACTGGCTGCCTGTTTGCTACTGGGCCAGGTTTAAGGTTCTAGTAATAGTGTACAAAGCCCTAAACAACTTGGAACCAGGATTCCTAAGAGAGAGCTTTCTCTCTTATCAACCTGCCCAGTCACGGAGGTCATCAGATGGGACTCTCCTGGTGGTTCTGAATGGACCTATGGCCTGATCAGAGTTCATGCAAAGAAGAACCTTCAATGTGGTAGCCCCCATTCTGTGGAACTCCCTGCCTGTGGAGGTCAGGCAGGCACCAACATTGTATTGCTTGCAATGACTCCTGTAAGCAACTTTTTTTTATAGATACTGTTCAAAAAACAAACACATTTATATAGTGTTTTTTCTTTCTTTTTATCTTTTATTGTTTACTACTCTGGAATTTGTCTAGATGTGGAGGGATATATAAACATTATAAATAAATAAATATAGTCCCTGAATCACTCCCAGTTTCAATCCCTGAGATCTCAAGCTAGGGCTGGAAAATGTCCTGCCTGAAACCCTGGAGAGCTGCTGCCAGTCCGTGTTGGCAGTACTGGGCTAGATGGAGCAATGGTTTGACTCAGTAGCCATGTTCAGAAGACACCTTAAACCACAGCTTTGACCATGGTGAAAAAGGCAAAAAAGCCTTTTATTCACCATGGTTAAAGACGTGGTTTAAGGTGTCTTCTGAACAGTCCAGTATAAAGCAGCTTCCTATGTTCCACCCTGCAGCAGGCATGGGCATTTTCCCTTCCAGAGATACAAAAACGCAAAAGCCACCGCTCACATCCCACCTTGACTGGAGTGAGCCAGCAGGGCTTGGGAAGTGATGGCTCTTCCAGCATAGTCCTTTCTACTTTGCCCCTCCACACACATCCCACACACATTTAGGATTGCTCTGTTAGCCTGGATCTAACCATGTACACTTAAAATGAAATATAAGGCCCGCTTTTCCACCACACAGTCTTCGAAGCATCATCTCTGATGGTGGTAAATGCTAGTAGGACTATACTACAATGTAAGGTAACCTTTTTCTTTTTGCCAGTTGGCTTGTTTGTTTCTCATCTTCTAAGACCAGTTTTGTTGCCTTGTGAAAGCATTCCCCAACCCAGGGCTTCAGTGTCATTTATAGCTCACTTATGTCATTAAAATATGGGGTAAGCAATTGTTCACTGGTGTGTAGACCATCAGTCAAGCCTCTATGTGGAGGGATGAAATTTTACTCTGAATGTTCTCTTTTTATTTTCTCTTGAAGGTAAAAAATAAATAAATCACTTGCATTCACATTTTAATGTACAAGCACTTTTGGAAGGTATAAACGTGCTGTTAACCAAATCAGAGGGCTATTCATAGCTGCTCATTAAAGTTCATAAACATGTTCCTTCCTTTCAGCATTTTTTGAACGGTGTCACGTTTTCTGAATCAACATAAATGTCATGTAATTACAGAACAGCAGTCTGCAGGCTACTGGGGGGTGGAATCGATTAGTCTTTACAGGATGTTGTTTGGTTTGTGAATAAGGTTTTCTCAAAGGATCAATGAAGGAATGACTCCTCCTCCTCCATTGCTTTACATCATGGTGGTACCAACTTACTGTAGCACAGGTAAGGTGTGCAGCAGATGCTGGAACTGAAGATGAATGGAAAAGTAGCTGTTAGATAGGCCTTTCGTCCCACCTGTCGTAACATGGGGTACAAGGAACATGACATATCCGTCTTCATGTTTCCCCACTCCTGAACATAGCAACCTGGAGCTGGATTCAGATTTAATCATACTTAAGAATAGACCCATTGAAATCAATGGGACATCAGTAAGCCAACCATGACTAACGCTCATAGATTTCAGTGAGTCTATTCTAAGTATGGCTCCAAAACCTAATGAAAGAGAATGGGGGCAGAGAAACTCAGACTGTGATGATGAGATGTCACATGTTTTGTTTTACTCCATATTACCAGTGGGGAGAAAAGAAGGTGATGGCCCTGTTCAGAAGACACCTTAAAACATGGTGGTTAATGGTTTAATGTCTTCTGAACAGGCCCGATGTCGGGTTTCTCTTTGAGGAAGCAGCAATGTGTCTCCAATAATATCTAGTTTGTAGGGTGGTCATGGGTCCTCTTTTACAGAGGACAATCCCCTATTTTGAGGACTGCCAGAGGACCATCCTCTCAATCAAGCTTCTTCCATTTTTTAAAAAAAAATACAGTAATTACACTACATCAACTCAATATACCACAATAACGAAATTAGAAAACTTATTAAAATAATATAATAATATCTCGTGCACCCCACCCCCACCCCACCCCGGTACCCTTATTCTCCTTTCCAAAATTGTAATGTATCCTGCGACGGTTTACTCCCTTTCCCTTTTCCTAATAAAAATTTAACAAATGGTCTCCAAGGGCTTTGCTAGACCTACCGGGTGTTCCGTCGTTGAGGAGCGGTGAAAGTGGATTTTCCCGTTCAGCCGTGACGCCTCATGATCCACACCTTCTTTAGATTTGTGGCGGAAGTTTGCGCTGGTTGTGCTGCTGCCGCCTCGAGCACGGTTGCGCAGCCACACCGGCCTGATTTCCGTGTGTGTGTTTTTCGCTCTCCGCACGGTTTGCGCAAGTCTGAAAGACCGCAAACAGCGTAGATCACTTGCGCAGCCGTCAGCGCTGCCGCCGCGGCACCGGCGGCGGCGGTGGCGGCACCGGCAGTGCCAGTGCCAGCTGAAGTGCTGCTGCTGCTGCTGCTGCTGCTGCATACCAGCCCCCTCAGGCTGGGCGGAGGGGAGCCAGTTGCCATTGGCGGATGGCTCACAGGGGGCACGGCCAGCGAGTGCCAGCGTTGAGGGTCAACATTGATGCGGTCACTTCCTGATGGGGGTCGTGGCGGGTGTAATATGACCCGAGGTCAGTCGTCTGCATGGGCACTCTGTGCCTACATCTCCCATCATGCCTCTGAAGTGTTGGTGGCGATGACCGCCTCTGTGCCCTCCCCCCCATCCCACGGAGCCAACCCACATCTGGCCGTAGGCATGGCAGCAGCCCAGAAACAGCTGTGCCCTCTTCCAGCCGCGTACCCACACCAACAGGCACACAGCCCTTCATGCCTGCACCATTCCCCTCAGTCCCCGCTGGCCTTTACATCTTCCGCGCAGCGTACAGCACCACCCTTATGCAGCCGCTGTGGCTGCCCACCGCGAGGAGTCACCAACTTCCCATTACTGTGGGATGCCCACCTTTCCGAAAAGTGACCCACGCAGAGGTTGAAATAGAAAAAACAGGCGCACATCCCCCACCCATCCCCCACCCACCCCCAGCAGCACACCAGCCACTTTTCCAGTCCTCTGTTCCTGCGCAAACTGTCACTGTTGGAATAATAAAAAAAAGCCGCTCAGCTCTGCTGCCCCAGCTGCGGGCTGGGCGCAAATGGCGGAGGCGGCTTGACCGAAGCCGCTGCCACTCCCCTTAGCACGCCTTTTCCTGACCAGTGCGGACCGCAGTGACCTCACATCCTCCCACACTCAACTCCGAATTAGCGCGGACCGGCAGGAAAAGGCGCACTAGAACTCACTTTTTAAAAGACGGAATAAAGAGGCTTCACCACTGGATAACGACGGATCCTGGTGAACGTCATCTGGAAGCCTCGACATGACTGCAGAAGGTAACACACGCTACAGCCTCGTCTAGTAACGCCCCAAATCTCATTAAAGTCATTTCGCTTCATCACTCCTCTCTTAACTTTAATACTACTCATGAGTCTGTCATTAATAGCTATATCCCAGACTTCTTTAAGCTTCTTCCATTTGAAGGAGTGTCCTGTCCAATTCCAGTTTAACATCAAAGAACCATCAGACCTGTTGCCTGTCACCTCTTAGCCTCTGAAAAAGGAGCCTGAAGAGGCTGGCACTCAGGTCATATGGTCACAGTCTTCCACACTATGGTGAGAAGTTCTGACTTTTCTGTTTATATTTTAATTATTATTGACCCTGTTCAGACAACACACTAAACCATGATGGTTAAGCACTTTGAGCTAAACATGATGGCTTAGCGTGTTGTATGAACTATGACTTAGTGTTTTGTGTGAACCATTCCTAACCATGGTGGCTATATATCCACAGTTGAAACACATTCACTATCCACTTGCTCCAAAAGGGTTAGCAGCCTAACCATGCCTTAGCGTGTTGTCTAAACAGGCTCACCGTTAAGTTTGCATCTTTACATATAAACCAATGTATACAAGGGTGTAGAGGGAGGGAGGGGGGACGATCCCAGACTTACCTCATTCTGGATCATCCCAGGATGTCCAGACAGCAGTGCGATATTCAGGAAGGGGAGAGGGACATCACGCCCATTGCAGCCACCATTTTTTTTAAGAAAGAAGAGGAGCTGGAGTGCACTTGCGCTCCGGCAAAAACTAAGATAAAAAAAAGGCCTGACCCTACTCCTTCCCCCCCCCCCCCGATGTCCCTGCATTCCTCCCAGCCTGGCTCCTTCCCACTATTGATGCCCACTACTCCAGGGGAGGAAGAATCGGGTTTTACCAGGGTTTTTTCTTTTATCCCAGGGAAATCCTGTGCCCATCCCCACTGCCCCCCGGGAGTCCCTGTGCATCCCTGTGCAGCATTTGGATGCTCAGGGACTCAGCCATGACCAGCCAGGACTATCGGGCTGGTGTAGAAATGGCCATAGCCTGTTTCAATTTCAAACATGCAGCTAATTCCTGCCCACTCTTATTCAATAGCACCGTGCATCCAGCATCTACATGAATTCTACTCTGTGGGCAGTATACAAGTAAATTGCATTGTACCAGCATCAGCAAACTTTAGCACAACACTAGTAGCAATAGCTGGAATGACAGGTTTTCCAGAGAAACCCACCACACCACCTGATGCTTCTGCCGTTGCACTAGAGATTGCTTACATTAGCACAATGCAAGCCAGGAAACCACCAAACAATTGGTGGTTAGGAGAAAGGGGCTGGAGCCAGATAAAGGGGACTAGCAAGACCAGCCCTACCATTAGGTAGAATGAAGTTGTCGCTTTAGACAGCAGATGCTGGGAGTTGGTCACAAGGTGAAAACTGTCTACCATGCAGCCTTCAATAAGTTAGTCTGCTGCCTTCATGTGCAACAGAGGTTGCTGTCCTGCCATCCATGTTGAAGATAGAACCATCTACCAGTCCAGTAGGCTACAGGGATCTTGCCTATTGGAAATCCAGGAGGTGAGAGTCCAGCAGACATCCACCAAGTTGGCTCCTGGACACCAGTCCATGGACCCCCAGGTGTGCCCAACTCAGCACACACCGAGTTGAGTAAGTTCAGGTGTCCTGCTGCCTGATGAGCTGCTATTTTGCAGAATATCATGGGTAAGCTTTTTATGTAATTCAAAATTTTGTGCAAAATGGCAGCCATAAATAGTAGCATTTATGCACCGTTATATCTCATTAGACCATTTACGCCTACAGTGTTGCATAAATGGCACTATTTACAGCTGCTGTTTTGCACAAAATTTTGAATTACATAAAAAGCTTACCCATGATTTCCTGCAAAATGGCGGTTTCCAGGGCAGCAGAACCCTGCTCACACAGCACCCACAGGTGTCCAGTGGCTCTCCATGCATGTTGAATTGGGTCGGGCAGCTGGCAGGGGTCCAGTGAGTGCAGCCATCTACAGTAGGCTACTGTACATGGAATAGGAGTCAGCACCATCTTGTTCTTTGCCTCAGGAAGCAAAATGTCTTGAGCTGGCCCTGGAGACAGGATTAACTGAAGAACCCAGGAGGACTTGATTGAATCCCCAGATGGGTGGGTTTTGGCTCATGGCCTGAGTATCTGCATCCCTGATGCACTTCCTTTGTCAGATCATCATCTAGTTTCTTTCATGATTACTCATAATCCTCCTCCTTCTCATCCTGTTTCTCGCTCTTGTCGCGACTTGCAATCTATCAATTATGAGGCTTTTTCTGAGTCTCCAGCCTCCTCTCTTCCTTCTGTCTTTTCGGCTGTCTCCTTGGACTCAGCTGTCTCTTTCTTTAATTCCTCCTTATCTTCAACTCTTGATAATCTTGCTCCATCTACAACTCGGATAGTTCGCCCTTCTCAACCCCAACCGTGGCTCACCTCTTTCATCCGCTACCTTCGCTCTTGTTCCCGGGCAGCTGAACGCCTTTGACGAAAGACCAGGGACTGGGCGGACTTTGTCCATTACAAATTTGTTCTCTCCTCTTTCTCTTCTGCCATTTCATTGGCCAAACAGCAGTATTACTCAACGTTGATCCAGTCAAATGCTAGGCATCCTCAGCGGCTCTTTGCGTCCTTCAATTCTCTTCTGAAGCCTAATCCACCATCTCTCCCCGCCTCTCTGTCTACTAATAACTTTGCCTCTTTTTTCAATGCTAAAATCCAAACTATTCGCTCTGATCTGGCCAGCTCTGCTCCTCTTCCAGTTCCTGTTCCTCATCTGCCAGTTCCTCCTGCAAATTTCTCTGCGTTTCCTTCGGTCTCAGCTGATGAATTGTCTACAATACTGCGCTCTTCAAAGCCTTCCACTTGCTCTCGTGATCCGATTCCTTCTCGCGTCTTTATTAATCTTATCCCTGCTATCCTCCCTTCCTTGCTTCATATTATTAATTTTTCTCTGTCCTCTGGTTCATTTCCTTCTGCTTTTAAACATGCTACAGTCTCTCCTATTCTCAAGAAACCTACTCTTGATAGGCTATCTCTGTCTAACTAACGACCTGTCTCTTTGTTGCCTTTTGTTTCAAAGATCCTGGAGCGTGTGGTCTACTCTCGTTGTCTTGATTTTCTTTCTAGTAACTCTGCTCTGGATCCTTTTCAATCTGGATTCCGTCCTTTGCATTCCACTGAAACAGTCCTTACTAAGATTACCAATGATCTTCTTATTGCTAAGTCTAAAAGGCCTTTATTCTGTTCTTATTCTCCTTGATCTAACTGCAGCCTTTGACACGGTTGATCACGATCTTCTTTTAGATTCCCTTCATGACCTTGGATTTTGTGGCTCTGTTTATAACTGGTTTGCCTCCTATCTAGCGGGTCGCTCTTTCAGCGTGTTGGCTAATGGCAGCTCGTCTTCCTCCTTTCCCCTTTCAGTAGGGGTTCCGCAAGGCTCGGTGCTTGGCCTATTGTTGTTGTTTTTATACATGTTGCCCTTGGGTAATCTTATTCAATCTCATGGCCTCCAATATCATCTGTATGCCAATGATACACAATTATATCTTTCATCTCCGGATCTTTCTCCTGATGTTCACGATCGTATCTCAGCATGTCTTTCAGATATCTCAGCTTGGTTGCTTCATCGTCGTTTGAAATTTAATATGGCAAAGACTGAATTGCTTGTTTTTCCTCCTAAACCTTCTCCTCATCTCCCATTCTCTCTTACTGTCAATAATGTTACACTTACTCCAGTCAAGGAAGCTCGTAATCTTGGCTTTATATTTGATTCCTTGCTCTCCTTTATTCCTCATATTGAGACAATAGCTAAATCCTGTCGTTTTTTCCTGTATATAATTGCCAGGATTCGATCATTTTTGTCTGTCTCTTCTGCCAAGACTCTTGTTCATGCATTGGTTATTTCTCAGTTGGACTACTGCAACCTTCTTCTCACTGGCCTTCCTTCTTCTCACATCAGTCCGTTGGTTTCTGTTCACCACTCTGCTGCTAAGATCATCTTCTTGGCTCGCCGCTCTGACCATGTTACTCCACTTCTGAAATCTCTTCATTGGCTTCCAATTCACTTCAGAATCCAATATAAACTTCTCCTGTTGACCTACAAAGCTTTTCACTGTCTAGCTCCTTCCTATCTCTCGTCTCCCATCTCACACTATTGCCCCGCTCGTCCTCTTCGCTCCTCTGATGCCATGTTTCTCACCTGCCCAAGGGTCTCTACTTCCCTTGCTTGGCTTTGTCCATTTTCTTCCGCTGCCCCTTACACCTGGAACGCTCTTCCAGAACATTTGAGAACTACAAGTTCAATCGCAGCTTTTAAAGCTCAGCTAAAAACCTTTCTTTTTCCTAAAGCTTTTAAAACTTGATTTTGCTCTGACTTTATACTGTTAGTTTTACCCTACCCAGTGCCTGTTTGGTGCATTCTCTTCCCCTCCTTATTGTTTTATTATGATTTTATTAGATTGTAAGCCTATGCAGCAGGGTCTTGCTATTTACTGTTTTACTCTGTACAGCACCATGTACATTGATGGTGCTATATAAATAAATAAATAAATAAATAAATAATAATAATAATAATAATAATAATAATAATAATAATTTTACATGGTAAGCAGTATATACATCTTAATAATAGTAATTGTTATTAGTAATTATTTTGGAGGTTCCAAAATGGTTTTCAAGGTGAGTTGGGGGAAGGGCTGGGCACAGGAAGAAGAAGAAGAAGAAGAAGAAGAAGAAGAAGAAGAAGAAGAAGAAGAAGAAGAAGAAGAAGAAGAAGAAGATAGCAGAGGAAATTTGTTTCAGCTCTACCTGCATATTTAAAAATTGCATAGAGGGAAGATCTTCGATAGCTATAGCTGAAAAGTAGTGTTGTGGTGAAGAAAGCCATCCTTGACAGCTTCTCTCTGGCACAGAGTTGCTAAAGGAACCAGAGCCAGGTCTGGCACTGGCAGACCTTTTCCTTTCTCCTCAGTTGATTCACATGTGACTAAAAGGACTTCTTTCTTATTAAAGATTGATACAAATGCTCAGTGACTTCAGGGCTGAGATTAAGGGCTCTAGAAGCATTAATGCCTGGCTTTTACAACAGTGGATATACATCTTATTCACGTAAAAAGACCAAATCCCTTTAAGTTCCTCATAAGCTCTTGACCTAACTGATAGCCCTGGGGGGCTTCTGTGGCTGACAGAAAACAGTCAGTAGCAGGGAAGGGGAGCAGTTAATAATGAAGCAAACCATCCAGACATCTGCTTAATTAACCATGCTGACTTTGGGGCTTGAACTTGGAACCTCAGGGTCTAATGCTATGACCTTGCTTGGTGAGCTACTCAACACTCTAACTAGTCCTAGCAAAAAAAATTAGATACTGAAGAGTAATAGAGAGTAGAAGTGGGACCTGCAGTAAAATTTTGCAATGTATTCTCACTGCCAAATAGGACGGAGTGCACCTGTTCAGGGTGCAGCTAGCCAACCATGCCCAACTCCCTTCCAGTAAGCCATTCCATTCAACCCATCCCCAGTTTAGTGTATGTTTGTTTCCTTTTCCAACTGTCACTCAACATTCCATTGCTACTGAGCATGCTCAAACCTTGCAATAACCCTTGGGTGTGGTTAGGGACCTAGGAAGCTGCCTTATACTGGGTCAGATCCTTGGTCCATCTAGCCCAGTTTTGTCAACACTGACTGGCAGCAGTTCTCTAGGGTTTCAGGATTTTCCAGCCCTAATGCAAGGCCATAGCATTAGACCCTTAGCTTCCAAGTTCAAGTCCCATTTCAGTTGGGTTTCAGGCTTGGCTTTTGTATGGAAACAGCCTTTGTCACCCTGTATGATGACCTGAGTTGGGAGAAAGTCAGGGGAGTGTGACTCTGTTGATTCTCCTTGATCTCTCAGTGGCTTTTGATACCATCAACCATGGTATCCTTTGGGGGCAACTGTCTGAGTTGGGAGTGGGAGGTACTGCCTTGCAGTGGTTCCACTCCTACTTGGCAGGTCGGCTCCAGAAAGTGGTGCTTGAGGAACATTGCTCGGCCCCATGGATTCTCCAGTTTGAGGTTCTGCAGGGGTCAGTTTTGTCTCCCATACTGTTCAACATCTACATGAAACCGTTGAGTGCGGTCATCCAGAGTTTTGGAGTGCATTGTTATCGGTATGCTGATGACATGTAGCTCTATTTCTCCTCATCTTCTTCAGTTGAGGCTGTGCATTTAGCAGCATATGTAAAGTATTTACCAATTCCTAATCTGTTTTTAGGTTCAGCTGGCAGTTCAAAGCTGTTTTTAGATGAATGTTGTCTCTATGTATGCTGTCTGTTTTTGATGTTTTTAAATTTTCTATATTGATTTTGAATGTTTTATATCTTTTGTGAGCCACCAAGAAAGCTTCAGCTATGGGGCAGTATAGAAATAATAATAATAATAATAATAATAATAACAACAACAACAACAACAACAACAACAACAATAATAATACAGCTGTAGATGGCAGGATTTGGCTATAAACAATAGAATTTGAATGAATGAATGAATATATATGCAAATTTAGAAATAACTATAGCAATTTTAAATAGAAATACTGGACATCTCATCATAGTGTGGAAGACTGACCGGGTGACCTGTGTTCCTGGCTCAGTCTTTTGTTCAAGTGCTAACTGTTGATGGGCAACAATTCCTATGGTTCTTTACCTTTAAATGGGAACTGGACTGGACAGCCTTCAAATAGCAGATGCCTTCAAATAGATGACATTCCTCCACAGAAGAGGACTCACGGCCACCCTAGGCTGTGATACTGAGAAGAGAAGAGACCAGAGAGTAAATGACATTAATATTGCTTGACAGAGAAAGAAGAAATTGGTAGGGTGAAAACTTCTATTTTGCAAACTCTTAAGAAGCTGTTTAGAACTAGTTGAGGAGGAGAGGGGAATTAAAATGAATGAACATGTTCCTTTCCCCTCCCCACTAGAATTGCTATATAGCTGGAAAGTGGGGCTGTTTCCTCTAAATAGGGGCTCATCGTACTCTGGGATTCGCCAACAGCTCCTTTGAGCTACAACACTGTCCTGAAAAGAACAACCCAGACTCAAAACAAAGGAGGATGGGAGGTGATAAAAAATGCAGTGTGTAGCTTTGGGATAAGTCCAGTGGCAAAATCCAAACAAAGAAAAACTCTAGCAGTTCCTAAGTTCCTTTTTTTTTTATTTGCTCATGGTTACGTTCAAGGTAGATAAAAGGCTGCCAGTTGTGAGGTGAAGTTAACTTCTTTATTTATTTAGTGTGTGTATGAGAGAGAGAGAGAGAGAGAGAGAGAGAGAGAGAGAGAGAGAGAGAGAGAGAGGAGCTGTATAACAATTTCATTTCAGTTTTCAAATCATCAGTAACTTGCCCCATTTCTTAATTGACTTTCACAAATGCAAATGGGAGTGGGCTTTTCAGAAAGTGCTCACACATTCCCACACTTGTGACCCCCTTTGAACAATGTACTTTTGTAAAAATGTCCATCTTTGCACTTCAGCTAATGGGCACTTTTGAAAAATGAGCACAGAAATACACACGTTTCCTTTTTGAAATGTGCACTTTCCCTATTCCAACAGAAAAAGAAAAGAAAAAAGGCCCCAAATGAAAATGAGAGTGAGGCAAACCAGGCTTTGAAGTGGAGTTTGGAGAACCTCTGCCAATGCAAGCATCCCTGTTCTCTTTCTTTAGTGTATGTAAGTGGTAAAAGAAGACACAAAAGATGACACTGTAGTGGGGTATGGTATAACAAAATATGGTAGAACCTGTTTGGAAAGTGTCATCTTCAGAGAGGAAGAGCTTACAGCTCTACCCCAATGTTCCTCTTCAGCCCATAGGGCTCCTCTCTGAGGGGTCACGAAGTCCACAGGATTCTTTTTCAGTTGTGGGCTCCATGCCATTGATATAGACCTGCACACAATGTGCATGTCCTCAGTTCCTTTATCCCTGAGAGCTTTCCTTCCATGCCAGCTTCTAGGGAGAGGTGACACTTGTGATTTCCTCAGCAGAACTCAGTGTCAGTACTGGTTATGCTGTCTTGCATTGTGATGGTGCATTCTTCCTTCTCCCAAAACCTTTAATAACATTCTCTCTCTCTCTCTCTCTCTCTCTCTCTCTCTCTCTCTCTGGCCTTAGCTAGACCAGGCTATATGCCAGGACGAACACCGGGATCATCCCTCCCTTGCCCCAGGATACAGCCCTATACTTTGGGCCCATTTTTTCCATGGTCCCGGGACCACAGAACATGTGGCCCATTGCTGCGGCTTGACCCAGCTCTGCGCAAAGCCAGGAGCTGTGCTGTGCTGTGCTGTGCTGTGCCCATCAGGGTTAGGGTGGGGGGAGTGCGGAAACCAAATTATTTTTTTAAAAAAAACTTACCTTCAGCACACGAGCGTTTGTGCGCTGCCGTCACTTTAAAAATAAAAAATGGCAAGCGCGACACCTCTCTTCCTGAGGTCGTTGCACCTTACATATAAATGGGGGAGGGATCTCACATTAATCCCAACGCAAGATCTCCCCTTCTCTCTCCCGGAACAAAAGGTAGGTCTAGCTAAGTATGCGGATGACACACAGCTCTTTCTCCTGTTGACATCTGAATCAGGTGAGGCTATGCAAGTCCTGGATCACTGCCCAGACACAGTGATAGGCTGGATAAAGGCCAATAAACTGAAGCTAATACTGGCAAGGTGGAAACCCTGTGGGTGAGTGGTTCCCAAATCCAGAAGATAGGCTTCTAGAAGGGGTTTCACTCCCCTTGAAAGATCAAATTCATAGCCAGGGGTTAGTCCTAGATCCATTACTGTCATTGGAAGCCAAAGTGCCCATAGTGGCTCAAAGTGCTTTTTATTGGCTTCAATTGATATGACAGCTATAGCTTCTCCTAGAAGGGATAGCTTTGTCAAATCAGTACAGGTGCTAGTAACCTCAAGACTGGATTACTGCAATGCCCTCTATGTGGGGCTGCCCTTAAGGCTGGTCAGGAAACTGCAACTAGTGCAGAATGCTGCAGCCCTGCAGTTATCAGCATGCCCCTTTTCAGCATGTAACTCCTTTACTGAGGGAACTGCACTGGATGCCTATTTATTACTAGGCCAGGTTTAAGGTTTTGCTATTAGGTTATAAAGCCTTGAACAATTTGGGACCAGGAGACTTGAAAGAGTGCCTTCTCCCTTATCAACCTGCTTGATCACTGAGGTCATCTGAGGGCATGCTCCTGGTGGTTCCTCGTGGACTTATGGCCCAATTGGAGTCCACCCAGAGAACAGCCTTCAGTGTGGTGGCCCCCGTTCTACGGAATTCCCTGCCTCCCGTGGCCAGGCAGGCACCAACATTGTGTTGTTCTTGGTACCTGCTGAAGAAAGCTTTATTTCAATAGCATTCCTGGATTAATTAGCCATAATTTTATTGAAGTATGTTTTTTAATATATACTTTTAAGATGTTGTTTTATTCTTTATGTGTTTTAATCTTTTATTGCTTACTAATTGTTTAGATGAGTATCTAAATGTTGTTAATTAAATAAATAATAAATAATGCAGTAAATAATGCATACAGGCCTTCCCCTGTAGGGAATCATGTCCCCAATGATTTCTGGGCTCACCAAAATTGGCACACAGATGATCCAAAATCACTTGTGCTTCTTTTGCTGTTTGTTTGAAGGAAGCGTGACTCCATTCCAAAATATTTGCCTCTTGGGTTGCTGAACTTGCTTAAGTCATTGAGGGGTTTTTCACAACTGAACTTGCCCAGAGGGATTCGATGACAGAGTTCATTTAAGGTGCCCATTATCTTTAAATTACATAGTTACATTTCTAGAATGGAGAAATGTCTTAGTTAACTTCCTACAGAAATGCACATCCAAGAAGATTAAAAATCTAAGAGGCACATTAGTGAGGAATTCTTGATTAACACATCAAAGAGGATCCTGAATGATGTCAATAATTAATTAAGCAAATGGAGCTCAGCCCAAGAACACCATCAAGTTGGTGGTTTATCCAGGAACACAAATGTTTGGCATAGTAGTGGCAAATCATAATCATTCACTTTTTAATAAAAAAATAAAATCACATATAGAAAAATGTACCCAAAGAAAGAGTACCCAACGAAAACGCATCCAAAGAAATCCAAACAAATTAATTTTGAATTCAAATACCCTGGGAAGGTCTTTGGGTCTAATCAGGCAGATCAGACCTTAATTTAGCCAGAATGTAAGGATTTTTCTACACTTGGGTGACCCTGGGTGTCTGAGATAATGCCCTCCCTGAAAACCAGAAAGCTGTGTCAAATAGAAAATGCAAATCTACAGGAGCCAGGCTGTAGAGGTGGAAAGATGAACAAGTCTGGAATGCATATGTTAACTTTCCCCATCTGATGTCCTCCACATGTTTTGTACTTCCATTCCCATCAGCCCCAGCTGGCATGTCCAATGGCCAGTATTGCTGGGAGATGTTATCCAAAATATCTCGAGGGCACCAGGTTGAGGAAGACTGGCACATATCCTCCTTTTGCAGGAGTGATTATTCTGGTGACATTGATGTACCATTTCAGGCCTTGGATTCTGATGATTCTCTGTGGTGTAATGTGGGTTGCAGAGTTCTGCTGTGGATCAAGAATCCTGAGCAAGCATCAGGTCAGGTGAGGTTCAGTTTTTCAGGAAGTGCATTGGAAAGAGATGGTGGAGCTGGGAGCTAGACAGGATTGACTGTGTGTTGCTCCAACAAGGATCATAGGAAGCATGAGGTTTAAATAGAAGTGTTGCTGCATTTAAGCTGCTTGGCCTTATCTCCATTTTGACAGAGGGTTTGTGTTTTAGAGGGGCCTGGCCTGCTTTAACAACCTCAGGTTGCAATAGCATGGGAGTGGCTCTGGCATGCTAGTTTCCTCATGATGACCTCAGTTCTCAGAGTCTGAGGATGGGCATGCAACCTCCTGTAGACACAGGGAAGCTGGCCCCCATATCTTTCTAGAGAGGTCCCAGGGAGATGGGAGGTCCCAGGAAGTTTTCTCCCTGAACCATTAACTCTGGAGCTTTTTCTTTGGAGGACAAGGGGTTGGAATCTGTTAAGGACAAGGGTTCAGGATCCTTGTCCATGACACATGTCTATGATTCACCATGATGGTTAAAGAAGTACAGATCAATAAGAATTTATCAGATATTTCTAGACAAATAACAGTAGAGGTGCCATTACCCAGTGAAGGGTTTCATACCTGTAGTCCCATCTGTATATGGATTGCAAAGATTGGCAAGCCAGCAATAGTGAGGAACACATGGTATTAGTCCAGAGACAGAACCTAGCTCAGCACCCTGGGGAAGGGGAAGGCAACACTAAAGCTAACTGGCAGGGTGTAGGCCAGAAGCAGGTAACCTAGAGCGTTACTTCAGCACCTGAACCCTACAGAACATAGTTAAACTTTGGAATTTACTGCCACAAGATATAGTAGCAGCCACCAACTTGGTTGGCTTTACAGAGGGTTAGATGAATTCATGGACAATAAGGCTATTAATGACTATTAGTCATGATGGCTATATGCTACCTCCAGTATCAGAGACTGTATGCTTATGTACAACAGTTGCTAGGACACATGAGCAAGAGGGGTGCTGTTGCACTCATGTCCTAATTGTGGGCTTCCCATACGCAAGTGGTTGGCCACTGTGTGAACAGAATACTGGACTAGATGGACCCTTGGTTTGATCCAGCATGGCTCTTCTTATCGTATGTTCTTGTTGAGAGCTGAAATACTGACACAGGCAAGTGTATATTCTGTCTTGTACTTCCCTGGAGGAAATCCGCTCTGTTAATGGGTCAGGCTCCTATTTTTCAGATGCCCACTACAGGTTTGGTTATATTTCCTCCACCGTTGGAACTGTTGTGTGAATGCAGGATGCCCTGAGCTGAGACAGTTGCTGTGGATGAGTCCTCAGTATCTGAGGATGCTGGAAAGGAAATATTTCTGAGGGTAGAAGAAAAACTACTCATCCATGAAATTCTCCACAAGAGGAATCACCTCAATAGCTGCTGCTTCTGTTGATCCAGGGAAAGGTCTTATTCCTCCTCAGGGTCCATTTTTCCCCAAGATAACTCTTCTTGTATAGGTGTCCAGGTCAGAGTCCTAAGCAATGAGACATTAGCAGAGCCAGGGAGCTTTGCACATTTTTGCCTTCTCTCTCTTTCTCTCTTCCTCCATGTTAATACATCATCTTTGAAGGTTGTAGCTGATTTTATCAACCTTTTTTGGTATAAAGCATAACATTTCTCCCACAATTTATAAAACAAAGAAATGGGCTAAGCATTTCATTTTTCTTATAACAATCCTCACAACCAAATTTCCCTTTTGTGTAAGAGCTGTGAGCAGGGGGCGGGGAATGTGTTTAGAGCAATCTCTAAACAATAACGACCTTTTTCGTTGTTGTTGCCTTGAAGAAGAAACCTGATTTTCAAGGCAATTGAGTTCTCTTGGGAACATTTAGGCAAATAAATCATTTTTTCAATTGAAAGGCTGCTTATGGAAATGAGATAATTCTGTAGGAACTTTTCTGATACTAGAATTGTACTTCAAGAAAATCATATGAGGCAATTAAGTTCCCAGGCTTTCTTCTTGGGAAGCCATGATGCTTAAACTTGTTTCAGTGAAACCAGGTTTAAGTCTACTTCTGGCATTCCATTTCTATGTTTCTATGTGTGATAAGATCAGTCTGTTTTGATGAGAGTCCAAATATTAAGAGTTTTTAACCATTCAGATTTGACTTTAAATGTAATGTACTCTTCAGTTGAGTACATTAAAAAAAAAATTATTGCTTTCATTCCAAGCAAGAGAGAATAAATTCCAGGAATACCAGCTCCTGAAATTTCAATTTCAGAATAATAATTTTAAAAAGGTGAAAATGTAAAAACACTGAGCAGCATAATCATCAAATGTACCAAATGGGTTTGTACCATGGCAGTTAACTTGCTCTAGGCCATCCTTACTTTAAAAAATACTGGGACTAGGGAACAGAAATAGGGAGACAGATCAAAAGCAGAACTTGGTGGGTTGTAACAGAACAGCATTTCAGGTCAAGGGTGAGACCAGAATGGAATGAAATCATCATCGTCATCATCATCATCTCCCATCCTCAGAAGTAGTCTGAGAATGATTGGATAAAAATATGTTTGCCTATTTCACTATTCTTCTTAAAAAGATCATTTACCATTTCTTGAAGTTTAAGGTTGAAAACACATGATACAAGATCTCCTCTCCCTCTGGTGTCCTTTCAGCTTTTCCTCCTTAGCTTCTCTTCCTCCTCCTCTAGCTATCAGCAACTGACATTTCTTCATCCCCTTCCCCAACATTCTGTGCCTGGCCTTTCATTGGCCCAGCTCTCTCAGAGCTCACAGGAGGAAGCATTATGACACGTTCACTGTGTCACATGTTGCATCACATGCACAGTGTGGGCCATATGCATTAACCTTCCCTTTGCCTTCTCCTTTTCCTTTCCCAAGCTGCCCAAAGCTTGAGCTTTGAACATTTTTGAAATTTCAAAAATCCCTGCGCATCTGCACTGCGCAAGCTTCAGTTTTAAACAAAAGTGAACAAATTCAGTCTGGTAGATCTCAAGGAATAAGCCCTAGACTACTATATTCTTAGATAAGATCTTGCCATCCTCAGAAATAGATTGAAGTTCTTCTGCTCCAAACTAAATTTGTGCCATATTTTTACAACTGGTGCCACAAGAGATAATAAAAGGGATCTGCTCACTTGGTGATATGATACAAATGAGAGGCTTCCCTCGCGGATTTTATTATCATTTAGAAAATGATGGTGTGTGAGTCAATACAGAAGTCCTAAAGTTACCAGCTGGTAAATTGTCACATGTACACCCACAGTCACCTCGCTTTGCCAGCTGTAGTCCCAGCACAGATGGGTCATGGGACTAAATAGCCTTCATTTTCATTTCAGAGCCCCACCGTCTTATAATTAAAAAGAAATGCAGCCACAATCACCTTCCTCTGAATCGTGGAGTGTGATGCAGTTATCATTAACAGGGTTTGGATGCTTCTTATTCTCATTTGGCTTATTGAGTCATATGGGGTACAGGACAGGCTTCTCATCATTATCACAGGTGAGAGAAAACAGTTTTTTCCACATAGATTTTGCTTATAAATTAACTCATGCTTTTGGCAATTTCCACAAAAAGATGATTGGGGACCCCAACCCCCCATATTTCTCACCTTTCACAGACATTGGCTTGCTGCTAAGATGACAGCCTTCCTTACCTGCCATGAATACACCTTGTTTTCTCTTTCCTGGGAGTTACTACTGTGCTCTGGACTTTGCATCCTGCCCTTGACACCACAGCCCTTCAATCCATTTGGTCCTCAGTAGAAGTATTGAACGAATTCTCCAGATGATGGTGGTGATGGTGATGATGATGATGATGATGATGATTGGGTATCAACTAGGAAATGTTGATACCCAAGTGATTCTGAAATACAGATTATTACTCTCTTCCCCCACCTCATCCCCAGTCTTGTTCAAAGGCCATTGATTCTCCTGCTTCATCTTTTTCTGGATTGATCAGATAAATGACAATGATCACACAGTGACCAGAATTACACAATAAATGGGAGAGATGTCGCAACACTCTTTGGTCAATCAGATTTGGGTAAGTGATGGCATCATTGAAGACAAGTGAGTATAATTTAGAGGGAGGACAATTTATTTATTTATTTGTTCATTTATTACTGCATTTATGTATAACTCGCCTTTTTTCCTTCAAAGAACCCAAGGCGGTGTACATAATCCTCCTACTCTCCATTTTTTCCTCACAACAACAGCCCTGTGAGGTGGGTTGGGCTGAGAGGCTGTGACTGGCCCACAGTCACCCCATGGGTTTCCATGGCTGAGTGGGGACTAGAACCCAGATCTCCAGACTCCCACTCCGACATCTTAGCCACGACACCACATTGGCTCTCTGTTGTTGAACTAAGGCTCAACTGCTAGTCTGGTTGACTTCTGTACATAGAACAAGGAATGGTGCCATCTGGATTTCCTGACTCCCAGTCTAACACTTTAGCCACTACACCACACCGGCTCTCATTTATTACATTTTTATACTGCCCAATAGAAATGTAGCTCTTTGAGCTGTTCACAATTAAAATATTATGAATGAGAAAGCAAACAATATTGAACAGTATTAGAAAAACTGTCTAAAATGGGAAAGATGTTTCAGCATTACCAGAATATTCACACACAAAATCGGAGAGGTTTCAGAAGGGGGGAAAAACAACAGTTATAATCTGGAAGTTTGTTTATTTATTTTTATGTTGCCCTTTCTGTTTCAGAATTGATTCATTGTATCTCTTTTCACAATATCTGGCATTTTTACGATCAGTGGCTAATGCAGTTAATAACCTAAACAGAACACGTACACGATTTAATTGGAAAAGTAAAGAGAAATTAATTATGGAGTCAGAGACTAGTTTATGCTCTTATCCTACAATTTGCCATCAGTGAGAAATGTGATTCATATGATAAATGGACCTACAGAATAACTACAGGTCAATCTGAAAAGGATAGATGGCTTTCACTGAAATCAAAATACTGTTGTTAAATCAAGTCAGAGGTGCTACTCAACATCTGACTGAATCAAGCTGGTATAATATCTTATGAAGAGCCACGAATCAATGTCTCCCACAATCCGTTTCCCCTTTCTTCCTTTCAAATGGTTATCAAACAGTATCTGAGCTCCAGACATTCTACAATGTGATCAATGTCTCTGGCATATTTGATTATTTTCCTTTTCTATATAAGGAAAACTTGTGTATGAAATATTGGATTCATTCAGAAGGGGGCACAAAAAAAGGCTTTCAGGAGTTTCAGATGCAGATGTAGGATTAGATCCTTTTGTAAGAAGAAGGGGCCTTCCATGAGAGAAAAGGCTCTGCTCACAGAAGGTCCCTCTGCCTGATCTTTGAGGGATCTCCCTTTCTCCCCACCACACAAATACTGTCTGTATAGCACTTCCGGGTAGGGAGGCTGCCTTGGGAAGGAGGATTCAAGGAAGTCCACATCCATCAGCACAGTTGATCCAGCTTAAATCTGGATCCAATCCACTTCATTGAGGTCATGAAGGTGGCTACCAGCTTTTATCTTGTGTAACAGGCCTACCATAACTTTTGCCCCACTGAGTTTAATGAAGCCAAGTGCCATGTTCTGTGATGTGCTGCACATTCCCTTCCTCCCCTATTACTTTTCTAGTTTGAGGCAGGTGGCCAAAACAGGAGGATTATGGAAAACCACACAGGACCACCATTTAGTACGACCACTCACACATTGTGTAAATCACTTTTATAGGCAACAATTTATGTAAGGCTTCACATGGTAAGGGAAATGTGCTTTCTTTGTGAATTTAAATAAGGAAAACAGTGTCATAACAATGGAGAGACCATACAATAAATGAAGATGATGATGATGATGATGATGATGATGATGATGATGATGATGAGAAAGGTTAGTTCAAGATTCCAGTCCAATTGGTCAATTGACCATCTATTCTTTGCCTAATATTCCATGAAGCCAGGGATTCAACAGCGTAAATGTCAGCTTACCTTTACTATTTCATTGTGGTGTCATTTGTTAGCAAGGTTAGGGGAGCTTCCCCGTTACCTCTGCAGCAGTCAGGAGCAAACCTGGCAGCATAGCAAAGGTTCTTCTACAAGCCCCCCCCCTTATATCTGTAGGACCTCTAGGAATAAATGCAAGCAGTCATCCCTGCTGCCCCAGCCCCCTGGACTGCCAATAACTCTTGCTTGCTGCAGGAACCCAGGTGCATAACCCTCTATGTAAGGTGGCCACTTATGAATCCCCCGCAAAAGAGGAAATGAGTTACCAAAAAAAAAAAAAAACCCAGAGAGGGGCAACATAGGACACTGATATGCATAACATGCATAACAAAGGAAGTGAGGCAGGTGGCTACTAGGAGGAGGGCTTTCTCCGCTGTGGCACCCCGGTTGTGGAATGAGCTCCCCAGAGAGGTCTGCCTGGTGCCTACACTGTACTCCTTTCGTCGCCAGCTGAAGACCTTTTTATTCACTCAGTATTTTAACACTTAATTTTAACTTAAATTTAAATTATACTGTTTTAACTCTGTATTTTAACCTTATATCAATTTTGCTGCGTGGTTTTATCCTGGTTGTGTTTTTTATATTGTATTTTGTATTTGTATTTTTAACTTGTTGGTTGTTTTATGATGGTTTTAATTTTTGTGAACCGCCCAGAGAGCTTCGGCTATTGGGCGGTATAAAAATGTAATAAATAAAATAAAAATAAAATAAAAATAAATAAATGTATCAATGCAAATTTAGAAAGAATTATTGTAATTTAAATAGAAATATAGCACATCTCAGCAGAGTGGGGAAGGCTGTGTCAAGGCAACCTTTGTGCCTTGTTCTGTCTGCTCTTCAGATGCTGTTGATGGGCTACTCCAAGGGCCCTGGGCTCTTCCTTCTGATGGTTCTCGGTCTTTAAACCAGACTTGAACTGACAAGCCTTCAAATGGAGGATGCCTTCGAAATAGAGGACAGTGTTCTTGCATCCCTTCTCATAGAGGACTGTCCTCTATAAAAGAGGATGCATAGCCACCCTACCTCCATGTGATCTGGCTATCTGCATTGTAAAGCTCATATGAGTGATTCGACTCTGGTCTAGAAAAACACTTGTTATTGAAAGAACTGGAGGTACTGGATGAAGTATAGAGAGTAATCTAATATTGCTTTGTTTAAATTTCAATTGGGTGGGTAGTTTCTTTATTATTATTTTACTGTTGCAACTGATCCTGGAATTCTAGGATAAAAGCCAGCAAGAGGAACCATTCAGTGAATCACTTGCATTTATAGAGACCTTTCCGAACATTGTTAAAAGTTATAATAATTAATTACAATTATTCAATATTAACTAATTCTGGCTGGTTCCAATTGAAACCTAGAATGGTTTCACAACTTCACCAAAATCAGAGCCACAGTTTCCACTCAATAAAACCAAAGAAATAACCAAGATAAAAGCAGGCAGCAGTGCAAAGATCTAAAAAAAAAAACCCACCACCCACTAACATCATTTTTTAAAAGAACTGAACATTGTTGAGTAAACTGTCCAGAAGTTCAGACAAATTTTATGTTAAGTTTCTGTTGGAAGATGAGTCCTCAAAAGTAACTTTGGCTGTTGCTAAATTTCTTACAGTGGCAGCCAGTATTAGAGCACTCTGTGTATTAGATGAAAGATGACAATAACTCTGTCTGATGTTTCATTTATTTATTTATTTATTTATTTAAGCATTTTTATCCCGCCATTCAGCCAAAAAAAAGGCTCTCATGGCAGCTTACAAAAATATTTCTTGACAGTCCCTGCCCACAGGCTTACAATCTAAAAGACATGACACAAAAGGAAAGGGGATTGGGAGGGAGGAGGAGGGGGAAAGGAATGCAAATTCAGGCACCACATTCTTAGTTTCAAAGTTCAGCAGTGACAGTTGGCAGCAGGAGGGAGGGGGCTCTCAGCTGGAGCTGGACCCAGGCAGGATGGAGAGGTGCCTGGCTGCTGCTTCCTCCCTCACTGGTGGCCTCTGCAGTGACAGTTGGCAGCAGGAGGGAGGGGGCTCTCAGCTGGAGCTGGACCCAGGCACGATGAAGAGGTGCCTGGCTGCTGCTTCCTCCCTCACTGGTGGCCTCTGCCATGTTTCATGTTTGATCCTTGTTTTTTTTCATGGCTCTATGGATCGCAATAAAGATGTATGGTATGGTATGGTAAACCTGGGGAAATAAAAAAGGTCTTCACTCAGCACTGAAACACCAGGCGAGCCCTCTCCATCTATTGGCCACTGTTTCAGTGTCATTTAGTACTTGGAAGAATATTGCCCACACTCTTTTTCCCCTTCCCTGTTGTTAAGAGCTGATGTCTGTGCCACTAATACACATTAGACACTTCTTTTTTTAAAAAAACCCTTGCTGCGCGCTGATGCATCTGCTAAAGTGCATTAGGAGACTCTTTTTTAGCCTGTTGCTGTGCGCTAATGCACATTAAAAGACTTTAAGTCCCATTGCTATGTTCCGATGAGTTTAAATGAGTTTAAATATTCTCTGGAGGATTTTTTTGATTTAGGGAGGGGGGGATGCATTTTTGCATCCCCCCCTCCCTAAATCCAAAAATCCACCAGAGAATATTTCCTTGCCTACCGAGGGCTCAGTGAAAATTGTCCAAAACAGCATGGAACATTCCGTGGATTCGTGAAGGCTGCCTACCCGCTTGGGTTCATCTCAGCACCATGCAAGATCCTTAAACAAAGTCACAGTGAGAACATTAATTGCAGCTCTCCTGGCAGTGGGAATATCACTGTCATCTTTAAGACCACAATCTTCTAAGCACTCTCCTGGGTGTAAGCCCCACTGGACCCAATGAGATTTACTTCTGAGTAGACATGTATCAGATTGTGCTGTAAATGACTAAGCAATGATGTTCACAGCCGTCAGAGTCACCGACAGGCCAGAAATACACCAAGCAGGATATGACACGTTGAAAACAGTTTGAAAACTGTATATGTAATGTGTCCTGGGCCCCAACAGTTGTCACTACTGTTATAAACTGTTTTAAAGCAGTAAAGTAGATCCTGCCCCAGAATTGAGAGAAATTGACGCATGAGAGGAATGTCTTCTGACTACTACCAAATCAGATCACTGTCTCCTCTCATGACTCCACCTCATTGGATTTGACTTCAGCCAGCTGTCTTCTCAACACTGACTGTATCATTTTCAGAAGAAGACATTGAGGGGGGAAATGATTGTATATCAAAACAGCTCTTCCCAAATAGATGTGATATCACACACACACACCCTCTCTCTCTCTCACACACACACACACACCCCTCGCCACCCGCATGATCTTTATTGCTACAGTGACAAATGTGAGCTAATAAAAGGGAATTCAGCAGATTTAATGGAGAGATTTGAGGCAGTCATTTAATTCAGTGTCTCATAAAATTTTATTCTCCAAATTAATTGGATATGAATACCGTTACAGAGAGTGAAAGCTAGCTTAAGGACAGCTAGGAAAGGATAATGCCAAACGACTATCTAGCAACTTTGGGGGAATATTGCAAGTATAACTCTTCTAGGTCTGGCCTTCTTGAATATTCTAACCACATCAAAATAGGAAATAAACAGGATTCTAATGCTGATAACAGATCAAAAGGTTTCTATGTGGAAAATAAGATGATGAAATCAAGGGCCTTGCTAGACTTACTGGATAATCCGGCCGGGAGTCAGAGCGATGGCGCGCTACAGCTAATGCGCGCTGTCACCCTTTTCCACACGTAAGACGCGACGGGGCAAGGGGAAGCCCCACCGCGTCCGCCATTTTGTTTAAGACTTAAAGGGCCATGTGCGCAGGAGTGCACCGCTGCACCAGGTAAGTGATTTTTTTTAAAAAAAATAAAGGCCCCCCCGCTCCCCCTGCCCCTGATTCCCCCCAACACACACACAATGCCTGATGCCCCCCCTGCCCGCTCACTCGCCTGTCCTCCCCCCATCCACGAGGCCTTGCCCCTGTCCTTCTTTCCCCCCGTCTGCCATCCCCAATGCCCTGTCCCCCATCCTTCTTTCCCCCGTCCGCCATCCCCAATGCCCTGTCCCCCGTCCTTCTTTCCCCCCATGCCCAATGCCCTGTCCCCCATCCTTCTTTCCCCCCATCCACCATCCCCAATGCCCTGTCCCCTGTCCTTCTTCCCCCATCTCCCATCCACCATGCCTGATGCCTGTGCCCATCCTTCTTCCCCCTCTCCTGCTGGGTCCGGCCTTTCCACCAGCCCCTATCTCCCCCCCCATAATTCCCCCCCCAGCCCGATGGGCACAGCGCTCTTATGAGCACTGTGCCCAGTCCGTGGCTTCTCCTGACTACTTGCCAGTAAACGAGCAGCCGGGAAAAGCCATGGACCCTGCTAGACCTTCCACAGCCCCGGACTCAGGCCGGGCCTGCGGAAAAGCTGGGCCATAAGCGAATCCGCTTATCCCGGCTTAAGGGAGGTCTTAGGCCAGCCTGACCCCGGAATCCCCTGTGCGTCATCTGGATGCACAGAGAGAGACCGGGCCTCACACCGCGCTAAGACCTCGTCTAGCAATGGCCCAAATATTGAAAATGGCGAATTAATCTTTTCAGGGCAGAATAATGCAAGAAACATGCAAAGATTATTTGGGGGTTATGGTGAGTTCAGAGGCTATTTGCACATGGAAGGCAAAATCTTATAGACATTTAATTTAGGAAAAACCCAGTAAACTACTGAGACTTAGGGATAGGCAAATGAGTGATTTTTGAAATTGCTAAGAGTTTCCCAACTTCATCTTCCAGTTCGTCTCATGTATTTCAGATCTTCACTCGCTCTGTGGGAGTGGGGAAATTGAAGAAATCGAGCTGCGATCAAATTTGAAATTTGCTCTGATTTCCCCAAATTTGGGCAACTTTCTTCCATAAACTAAAGATGGGCTGATTCAGTCTAAGGGAGAAATTTGCATAAATTAGGAAAGTTGCACGAATCACACAGGAAAAGTTGCACGTATCAAATACGAGCACATGTTTGGCAATTTACAAATACTTTCAGTGGACATGTGCTTGTGCTCATAATCACATTTGAGCCTTCGAACAGGGCATGCAGACAGGTTTTGCAAGCAAAACCAAAATTCTCATACATCCCTACTGAGTCATGATTTTGAATAGACATGTATAGGAGCAGGCCATATGGATCACTCTAAGGTTGGAACTAGATGGGTTTGGAATGAGGATGTCAGAGAAATCCACAATGGAATCAAATTAGTTCAGATTTATATGAACACAACCCACAAATTCCACAGCTGATTGGCTTTTCCCAAGTTGCACGGATTCTGATGTCTTCCAAATTATTATTATTATTAACTTTATGGAATTTTATGCAAATTTAGTGGCAGAAGAATATGTAAAATTAATAAAAACACCAGCCAAAAATGTGCATTTTCCCCAAAGGTTAAAGCATGAAAATGAACATTTGGGAGTGGGTTGCACACCTTGGGAAGAATTTGCGCAAATGCAAATTTGTGCACATTCGGTAAATTGTGGTGGTGGGGAATCTATTTTAGCCAATGAGTAGGCAATGGAACAAAAGGCATTTTACAATTCACAAAACACAGACAAAACAGATTTTACAAAATCCATTCAACCCTAGTTAGGAGGCGTATGCACATACAGGAAACAGCAGCCCCACACTTCCTTGTACCACTGCTTACAAATGCTGTAATGGAAATTATTCTATCTGTGCTTCACCTCATGTCCATTTCTGGATTGGGAAGTTGAGGTCCAGTGATATCAGATCACACGTTTAGTATTGCTGGACACCATTCGTAGAGGGGGAAATGTGATGCTACTGGTTTTTATGGCAGCCATATTGTCTCCTATGAATTCCAGTCAAGGATTTTATTAGGGAAGAGGATAGAGCATAGAACTGTGGAGAGGGCAATGCAGTCTGCATTTTTTTAAGCATATATTGCTCTAATGCTTAAGAATCTGTGACCACAGCAAAAATATCTACAGTCATACAACTGCCAAATCATTCTAAATTGAATTCCATCAGAAAGGTACAGCAGCAACTGGGAAAATTAACTCCCCGTGTGTCCAAATTATGCACAGGGGATCCCGGGCTCAGGGAGGGATCAACCCTCCCTTGCCCCAAGATAACGGTCACCACTTTTAGCCTGATAGTTTTCACGGTCTCAGGATGAGCCTGAGATGGCAAGCATGCGGCGCCTCTAACAAGCAGTTTCCCCAGTTCCTTGCAATTACTTACAAGGAGCCGGGAGCCATGGACAGGGAAGGAGATCGCGAATGGGGGGGGAGGAAGATCGCGGATGGGGGGAGATCGCAGACAGCGGAAGGAGATCGCGCATGGGGGAGGGAGATCGCAGACGGAGGTGAGATCGTGGATGGGCAAAGAGATCACGGATGGGGGAGATCGCGGACGGGAATAAAATCGAGGATGGAGGTGATTGTGGACAGGGGAAGAGGATCACGGGTGGAGGGAGATCACAGATGGGGGAAGGAAATCGTGGACGGGGGTGTTGGGAACATTATAAAAAACCAACACCTTACCTTTGCGCAGGAGCACGCCTGAGCATCCAGCCCCTCCTGAAAACAAAACAAAAAAATGGTGGGCGCTGGTAGACTAGGACAAGATTCCACGATATTTGCATTGCGGGATCTCCCCTGGTCAGGCCTGGATTTACAGGTAGGTCTAGCAAAGGCCAAAGTCACATACGTGACAATGTGAAAGTACAATTGAGGTTGTCCTATGTTATACTAAACAAAAATGCAAGGCATTTTATTTTGTTTTGTTTTTAATTCAACACTATTTTTCATTATATTCATGGAAAAGCTACAGACCTGATGCAGATTCTTCTGAAAGTCAGGGAATGAAGGAAAGATCACAGCTGAAAATAAAATAGCAAGAATAAAAATTCCTTTAAATAAATCTGTGGAGTTCCCACATTTGGAATACATATCTGGTAGTGCAATCTCATCAAGTTTGTCATAGAGTTGGAAAAGGTAACCAGAATGATCATGGGGTTAGGCTAGCCCCTCCTCAACCTATGGCCCTCCATATGTTCTGGACTTCCACTCCCATCAGCATGGCTAATGGTCAGAAATGTTGTGAGTTGCAGTTCAATACATCTGAAGGGTAAGTTTGGGAAGGCTGGTAAGGGCATTGTCCGTATAAAGAAAAGAAAGCATTGTGGGGGGTGGGGGCAGGGGATCATTGAACCCTAACCTAATGTCTGAATGTATGGAATTCACACCTGCCTGTAGGGTGACCCTATGGAAAGGAGGACAGGGCTCCTGTATCTTTAACAGTTGTATTGAAAGGGAAATTTCAGTAGATATCATTTGTATGCATGCAGCACCTGGTGGAATTCCCTCTTCATCACAACAGTCAAAGCTGCAAGAGCCCAGACTTCTTTTGTATTTCGTCCCTCTAGTATAGTTCCTGAAGCTTTAACTGTTGTGCTGAAAAGTAGGGGTGTGCACGGACCCCCCACTCCGCTTCACTTTAAGATCTGCCATTTTCGGATCGGCCCGCTCCGCCCCGCCCCCACTCCGCCTGTGCCACTCCGCTCCGCTCGGAGCTCCGGATCCGGATCGGAGCTCCGGTCCCCCCCCATAGGGGGGTTACCGGGCCCTGCCGCCATCACTGCCCATGCGGCGACGGCGGCAGAGCCCGGTAAGGAGGAGGGGGGCCTTACCTGCCTCCGTCCGTGGTCCATCGCCGTCTTCAATTGAGCCCATGGTTCCACCAGGAAGTCTGGGCCGCAAGTGCGGCCCAGACTTCCTGCTGGAACCACGGGCTCAATTGGAGACGCTGACGGACCGCGGACGGAGGCAGGTAAGGGAGAGGAGGGCGGGGGGCGTTACTGGGCCCTGCTGCCGTCGCCGCATGGGCGACAGCGACAGCGGCAGGGCCCGGTAAACCCCACTTACCTTTCCGGCGGAGCTCCGGATCGAGGCGAAGGATCCGCCTTCACCTCGATCCTCTTCGCCACGCTCCGCCGGCCCCCCAATCCTCTTCGCCTCCGCCTTAAGGGCAGGCGAAGCCCCCCGCTCCGCTACTGCTTCTCCGGTCCGATTAGAAGCGGAGCACATCCCTACTGAAAATGGAATTTCACCAGGAATTGCATGCATACAAATGACATGTGCTGAAATTCCCCTTTCAATACAACTGTTAGAAGATCCAAAAGCCCTGTCCTCCGTTTCATATGGTCAAACTAGCCTAATGTAAAGATATTGACAAGAATGAGGGGGCTACAACAAACCAACTTACCTACCAAGCAATTGGCAAGAATGAAGAATTAGTTTCAGTTCATTTATGACCAGAATTTACCCCACTGACACCTGCCAAGCTTCACCATGAATGCCAGCACAGTCTGCAATCAAAGCTTGTACGTTCAGAGCTTTAGATGCTCTTCATGGGGGTGAAAGGTGGGATGGCATGCATTAAAAATGTGTCCATTAGAGAAATATGCATTAAAAAGTGTCCTTAAAAAAAAAAAAAGTGTGCACAAAAATGCATTAATCAATGGCAGAAGTTGGTATACTTTTGAATATGAAAAAAAAAGCGCCTGCACCTACTCTAGAGTAACAATGAAAAAGCTGTACCTACTGGATGGATTTAAAGTAATGTCTGTTTTTGCTCTTCAGCCATACTAAACATGATGTTGCTACCAAGAGGCTAATAAAGCATTTTGTCCTCTTTTATTGAGAGCTCTTCTCTTTCGCTTAGGGGGAAAAATTATCTGCTTAAAAAGAAGATTGTTTCTGCCTGTAAACCTGTGAAGCCATCTATTGCTTGTAATTTCACACTTTTCTATCCCCTCTGCATGTGAGATCCAGAGGTGTTTGTCTGGTCATGTTGGAATTCTGGAATACATTGTTCTAATCCAGCATGTCAGTTCCTTTGTACTTATAAAATAGAAACTGGCTTGAATTATAGTTACTGCCTTGAATTATTGGTTGAGTGGAAATGAGCGATTTAAATAATGGGGCATTAGCAATTCTTAATCAATTGAGGGGAAAACAGTGGCAACTGAATAGCAGCGGATGGCAGCTCTCAAACTCATTGATCTAGCCAAATTGGTGTATTTTTTCAAGCATCTGAATGTCAGCATATTTACTGTTATGAATGGCTACAGGCCTACTGTTATTTTATTCCTACTTTGCATAGCAAAGGAAAGCCTTTTCTGGTAAATGAAAAATGAGTTCACGCTGACTGCTGGGAAAAGAACAGATCCTGCCAAAAAGGACATTTCCTAGGTAAGAACATTTTATGGAAATTGACAAAAAGGCTATCATGAAGCATGGATCTGCCTAAATTTGGTCCAAATACGGACAGTTTTGCAATATGAATTAATCTTCATTGGAGACTGGAGTAAGGCAGGAATAGTTGATGGCTCCAATCCAGAGGTTACTTGCACCTAAGGCCAAAATCCCAATTGAATATAATGAAATTTACCACTGAATAGGGAAGGAGGACAGGGCTCCTGTATCTTTAACAGTTGAATAGAAAAGGGAATTTCAGCCGGTGTCATTTGTATGCATGCAGCTCCTGGTGAAATTTCCTCTTCATTGCAACAGTTAAAGCTGCAGGAGCATTGCCCTCTTTTGTATCTGGTCAAGAGGGCAGGGCTCCTGCAGCTTTAACTGTTGTGATGAAGAGGGAATTTCCCCAGGAGCTGCATGCATACAAATGACACCGGCTGAAATTCCCTTTTCTATTCAACTATTAAAGATACAGGAGCCCTGTCCTCCTTTTCATATGGTCATCCTACCACTGAATAAGGATAAGGATACATAGATTCAAGTCCCACTCAATCCAAGTTAGCTAATTTCAGTGGGACCAAGCATGGTTTTCTCTGAATCAGGGACAGTGTTTTCTTTGTTTGTTTTTAATTTGTACACTGCTATGCGTCGATTTTTAATAGAAAAATGCCCTGTAAGGTATTTTTTTAGAGATGATATAAATTTCACTTCATTCAAGTAATCAAGGTTAGGAATGGGTGAGAAATGTGTTTGGTTTAGCATTTCAATGAAAATGTACAAAATTTGCACATTCCGAACTTAAACGTGAGCTGGAACACAATTTGCCATTGAAATATGTACATGTCCAAAGTAGGTGAAGCTGTTAACACAAAAATGTGTAAGGAAAAAAATCAGAAAAGAATCACAAAATATATTTGCGAGGGTAGAAGGAAGTTCCTACAAAGAAAGACACAGACACCATAGCTTTGGAGTAAAATTAGGGCCTCTTTTTTTACACATGGGAGATTCTCACTCTGTGGATCTGTGCATGAAAGTGCAGGAATCAAGATGGCTCTTGATTCCTGCTCTTGATTCCTGCACTGTAGGAATTAACTACAGGCTCTAGCCTGTCCCTCAGGACGAGCAACTCAGCCGTAAATCGGAGTCGGGTAACCCGGCCCCTTTTACAAATACACTTGAGTGTTTGGTGAGACCGCTCCACTTCATCCCCACTCTGGCTGCATTGCTGAGTAGATGAGGCCAGAAGGTCTCCAAAGGCAAACCATTTCCCGGCACGCAGGCTGAAAAGCCCGCAAGGAGCAGGACCTCTGATTTGCCAATCACCATAAAGGTGCCAGAGTGCTCACCATCCCTATTCTGCCTTCCCATGATTCCCACACAACCCTGCCTTTAAGACTGACCTAGTATTTATCCTCTCTTTTTAAAGATTGTAACCAGTACAGAGTAGGCAAAAATCTGAACATCACTAAATGACAGGGGAAATTCCTACTCAGCTCCTCCTGCAAAGGAGGAAACTAGTTTGGTCCCACACTGGCTTTTAGGGAGGGAGGGTGGGGGCCGAAATAGAAAGAGGCCAAGCAATGCTGGAGCAAGCCTTCATAGGATGGCTCCACCCATGCCTCATGTGCACCGCTCGCGTGCCTGGCACACGTGCCGCTTCTCTCACTTTATTTCCACCTCCTCCCCCCTCCCTCCCTCAACAACCACTTCGTGCCCAAACCATTCCGGATGGGCGTTAACCGGACTTCGGGGGGGGGGGAATGTGCACAAAAGCACTATATGAGAAAATGTGAACAAAAAATAGATGTCAAGCTCAATTTCACTCCAGATCTCATTTTTCCAGTATGGTCAGTTCTGTCCCTGATCCCAGATCAAATTGCAAACTTGCTTTTTTAGACTGCATGAAAATTTGTGTGTATTATTGTATTTTTTTTAAAAAAAAAAAAAGTGCATGGACATGCAAATACAGTGTACAAAATGACAGAAGTTTGATTAACTTGTATATACTTTCAGAAAGCTTTCCACATTTCTCAAAAGTGCCCCACATTTTTTGGTGAATTATTAGGGGAAAGGGGATTTGGAAGATGAAAAAATGCAGGTGTAATTTACAGGGGGGAACAAAAGGTATTTCTATGTGTGTCAGTGCACAAGAACGGTGCTTTAGTGCAAGAGTTTGCATGTCTACTCAGAAGTAAGTCCCACTGAGTTCAATGGGCCTTACTCCCAGATAAGTGTGCATAGGATTGCAGACTTAGGCCAAATCTACAACTTGTGTCAAACTATTGTGAATGTGGAATAAAAAGCAGAAAATAGCACTATGAAAGTGGTATATGGAATGTGGATTGCACCCCAACAGTTATCAGTGCACTTCAATACCACTATAAAGCAGTAGTGTAGATCTAGCCTTAATGTACATTAACATAGGCATATGTACATTACACATCTTTAAATGTGTACCAGCATGCATAATAGCTCATAGAGAAGAGGCCAAAAAAAGTGGAGGAAATGTTAGTTTGTTTGTTTTAATAAATTGTGGTGTAAGAAATTGTGGTGTAGTAGCTAAAGTGCGGGACTGGGAATTAGGAGATCTGGGGTTCTAGTCCCCACTTGATCATGGAAACCCACTAAGTGACTTTGGGCCAGTCACAGACTCTCAGCCCAGCCTACCTAACAAGATGGCTGTTGTGAGGATAAAATGGAGAGGAGGAAGATTATGTACTCCACCTTGGGTTCCTGCCAAATGTGTGACCATTTGTGTGCACATAGTTTGTGCACATAGACATGTTGGCACATAGCTAGCACTTGTCCTCCTAGACCCCTAACAAAGCCTTGCCGTGGGATTTCGAAAGTAACGAAGCAGCAGTGGTAAGAGGAGTGCAGCCTGTGGGAGAGGGGAAATGCCCTCCCCACCAGCACCACTGAAATTGCCCAGCCCTGATTGAAGGCACAATCTGCAATCATGCTGTACTGATATTTGACCCTCCCTCCCCAGTACTCATCAATAACCCCACAGCACAGCCTGATCATCCCAAGAGCAGAGACACCGCATGCCTGGGTTTCACTGGCCTTCTGCTTCCTGCAGTGCCGAGAGAGGGAATCTGCAATTGCATTGTCACGGCACATGATTTTGGATCTTGCTCTTAATCCACTGTGTGTCTTGATGCATTTGACAATTGTTGGAGGGGGAGTATTTAGAACAGTCAATGATAAATTAAATTCTCACACAAATTATTTTTGTTTATCCATCATTCTTATTCATTGTTAAAATACATACAACCTGGCAGTAAGTAGATAATGTTTGTTATCTTCTAACAGTGGATTAAAAAAAGAAGAGCTGAACCATAAAAGCAGCTGTCTTGTTTCTAAAAGTTTTGCTGGAAAGACTGTACAAATATTATGCTATATCACTGCATATATATATATATATATTTGTGCTGTCAGTAGCCAGTCATTTAAAGCTACATGCCTACATATTCTTCGGTGGATGTAAATGCAAGCGAAATGTATGCATTTATGTATTTATTGGTGCCTGTAGGTAGGCAGTGAGGGAGCCAGCCAGCTGACTGACTGATTGTCCGTTAGCTTAGTCATTGGCATTGGCAATGGACCCAGAGCTGCGCCCTCATTCCCTACTGATCCCAGTGGTGCCTAGTGACTGAGGCAACCAGCCCCAGGCACTCTCCCTTAGGCCCAGGATGGTGAGCCGCTTCCAGATGATGGCTGCCAAAGTCTTCCATCCCACCTAAGGCATGCTGGGAGTTGTAGGCATAAGCCTAGGTCCCTGAACAATGTGTTAGTCTTTCAACTTTGTCTGAGGTGTGGTGGAGAACGGGCCTTCTTAGCTGTGGCACCTGCTTATGGATTTCTTTTTCCCAGAGCCTTTTAACTTGATGAGATTTTATCCTGGTTTCCCCCCCGTTATAACCAAACCACAACATTCCAAGACAGATGCAGGAGTTACTGAACAGAGTTTATGATTTTTTTGTAAAAGCCTTACTTTACTATTGAAACAGAAGAGTGAATGGAGGAATGACTTGACAGCTGAGGCTAGAACGGAACAGTGGGTGGGGTTAGTGGCAGTTGGAGGAAGTCAGGTAGAAGGAGAACAAAGACAGTTAGTGAGAGGTCAGGAAAGTGAGAACTGAGTTAGGATTGAGCTGGCTGATTTCTAACCCGTGCTTTATTTAAAATCAGCCACTCTACATGCCAGTACTACACATCCCAGCATGCATTTGGAGGTCTGCAAGTGCCCACATCTTCTGAGAAGCGCTTCCCCTCCTCTTATTATTATTGCCAATGCTGTTCCTTGATACAGCATTGAGGACGAGTATTGCTGAGAAGGGGAGGTAAGCAGCTGTCAGTGGATGCGCCCAGCTCTGGCCAAGTTCTGCTGAGACTATCTCAGTCCGGGCTTCTCGCCCACCATGTGCTCCATCGGGAGCATGTGCTGAAGGGCTGGGGCTGGCCCAGGCACTTGCCCCTCTTCATCAGGGCCTGTTTATGAGCATGCACAGAGTGCTCCCTTCCTCCTTCCCTCTCTCCCTCCATCATAAGGGTGAAGGCCACACATGTACTTCTCCCAGAATCTGAGAAAACAGTGAGATGAGGACAGGGTGACTTTGAGCATATTCAGAGTTTGGCATCACAAAGTCACACTGTTGTATCTAGTTATGGTTTTAAAACCATGCATGGTGGGTGGGAGGAGCCACTGCAAATGGGCATAGCCCATTTATGTGGGTTGTTTGCTTTTATGTTGAATTGGGTTGAGTGCTCAAGACCAAGCTTAGGAGTCTGGGTTGTGAAAGGCATGTAGCATCCACCTGCCTGTGCACTCACAATGACTGCCAAAGGCCAATAAGTCTGGCCTCCCACCCAAGATAGGCTGGGAGTTGTAGGCGTAAGCCTAGGTTTTTCAAATTAAATTCTTTTTAAAAAAATACTTAAAACCCAAAATTTCATGTTTTGTTTTTTTTAGATTTTTCTAGTACATTGTACAGGCAAACCTCTCAGCATGCCAAATTTCAAGTATTTAACTCATCTGGAAGTGGGTAAACATTTCCAGACATACAAACCCGCATTCAGCTTTATAGGTAGAGTTGCCCTGCCTGTCTGCCAATAATCTGTTGAATTTCCATTGGGTAAACAATTATTTGTAATGAAAGCATTTTGATTAAGGGTTGTTAAGGGTCAGAAAGTATATTACAATGGAATTAGACATTACTGCTTGTTACTTCACAGTGGGAAATGGGAAATGAAAACTGAGCAAGGGATGTGTGTGGCTTCCTGTGTATTAATTGCAGTTGAGACAGGCTTATTTATGACATTTATGGATAACTTCTCACTTGTGTTGAAAACGTCTGACCAGTGGTGGTAATGAAGCACCGTTAATTAACTATGAAGCAGCAGGAGGTTGGTGGAGGTTGCTCATTGCCTTTTACCTTTTTTTCCTCTCTTTTTTTAAAGTATTTATGATCAGGGCAGATGGTTCTGTTCCTGGGCAGTGGGGACTCCCTTGCACCATTTATCATTTGATTGCAACACCATTAGGAGAATATGAATTGACCCAGAGCCACTAATCTTTTTTTAATAAGCCTCATTATTTTTCAGAAAGATACAACATTCTAATGTGGCTCTCTTTGGAATCTCTGCAGAGTGGCCCACTCTAAAAGAGAGAGTGTTGGGGTGGGTGGGTTTAGAATTATTCTATCCTGTGGAAATAATACATCAAATAAACACAAGAAAAATACAATAATTAGTCCAGATTGTGACATAACCTGTGAGGTTATCACTAAAATCAACTGCCCAATATCTCTTCTTTTGTACCCTTGGTATTACCTGGTAACACATACTAAAATAAAAAAAGTGTGGCATTTATTTATTTATTTATTTATTTATTGCAGTTCTATACCACCCAAGAGCTGAAGCTCTCTGGGCGGTTTACAAAATTAAGTCAATTCAAAGTGTAAAACAACAGTATAAAACCATAATATAAAATACAGTATAAAAGCACAACGAAGATAAAAACAGCAGCAATGCAAAAATACAAATGTAAAATACAAATTTAGAACAGCAAAGTTAAAATTAATTTATGGACTGTTAAAATACTGGGAGAATAAAAAGGTCTTCAAATATGTGCTTGGTGTTTCCTTACCCCGATGTATGGATTGGAGAATCAGCAAAACACAAGCTCACTGAAGTTCTCGAAATTCTTTTCAAAAGTACACATTTTTATGAGCATTTTTCAAATGTACACATGCTGTTGAACACATTTTTTTGAATCTGTGAGTTACATTGCTAGCTTGGAAATGTACGGACTTCAACCTCAGATTGCAGCTGAGTCCATTTTTAGTCCAGAAATTGGGGAAACTTCTTCATACATCCCTATACTGATGCCACTCCACAAGTTGGGGTAGAGAACCCTGGAGCACAGCAACATTGTCTGCATCACAGATTTGGTTTTACTATATATTTCCAAGGGAGAGAAGAGGAAGAGGAGAACACTGCTGCAGTGCTGTACGTTTATGAAAATATGAAGCTTCTTTTTAGAAGTCTCATCATTGATCCAACTAGCCCAATTGCTGTCTACTTCAGCCGGCAAAGGTCTTTCCCACCTTGGTTACTTGACCTTGTTCAGAGAAGATGCCAGTGGTTGAACCTGGGACCTTTGGCATGTAAAGCGCATGCTCTGCTATTGAACTATGACTCCAGATCCACAAGCCTAAGGGTATGTGATGAATTCTGCTTTCCCAAGTACTAGCAAGTACCAATGACTCTTTCAAGAGAATGCAGCTTGATAAATACGACAAATTGAGGTTTACTGTGTGTTCATAGATATCCACACACACACACTCAGCCATGTAAAATCCACTCCCCCATGGAGATGGGCAAATTGTCATGTTAACTTTCACTCAGGCAGGATCAACGCTACTGCTTTAAAATGGTTTATAACAGTACTGACAACTGTTGGGGCCCAGAACACACTCCATATACAGTTTTCAAACTGTTTTCAAAGTGTCATACCCTGCTTGGTGTAGATCTGGCCTCAGGTTCTCATTTGTTCACTGCTAAATCCATTCCATATCATTTTTGTACTGGATTGCATTTTATTTATTTATTTTAGTCTACATGGAAATGTATTTGTATTTTCATGCACATTTTCCCAAATACACATTTTTGTGCTCATTTTTCATGTACACATTTTTGGAAAGAGATACTTTTTCCATTGGATAAAGCATTTTTATGCATTTCTCCCCAAATATACACATTTTTGTATGCACTGTGAAATGTATAGATTTTGTACACACTTTTTTTTTTTCTAACTGCATTCCGATTTGTGCTTAGGTTCAAGAAGTGTGCTTTTTGAACCTGTGGTATGTGCATGAATACAGCGTGCACACGGGGGCAGGGGGGAGGTGTCACATGGATCTTTCCCATCTGATCAGCATCCCTCAAGAGGGGAGTACTGACTGGGTGGAACAATCCCACATATTTCACGCTGCCCATATGGTTATGATATTTACATATATCACAACCTGGTGGGATAGCACTCCAGGAAGTGTGTATGCTCATGAACAGGGGCTGGCAGAGTTTAGCAAAATAAAATTAAAAAAAAAAACAGCTGGTTTCCCTATGACCATTGCCCAGGGTTTCTTCAAACTCTGTGTTTAGATATGAGCACTACTAAAGAATCCTCAAATGCAGAAACTGTGCAACAAACAAAAGAAAATGTACCTGATCTCTACTTGCAGAGTAGAAGAGAAGAATTCAAGCATGAAGTGTATGCCCTCAGGGAAGGGCAGCTGGGGTCTATCCATGTAGTATTTTGTTGTTGTTTTAAACTTGAATTGTTTGTTTTGAAGGCCAATTTATATGATCAAAAGGATCAAGTGGTCAATCTTTTTTCTGTTTGTACTACTTGAAGCTGCAGGTGAAAAAATCACATCTTTGAATGTTCCTTCATTTTTAAAAAAATCCTCCCTATTTAAAAAAAAACATGTCAGCAGGAAGGACTGAGTAACATTTGCCTTGAAATGCTTTTTTTTCTGGGCAGTATCCAATGATGACATTCCACAAACTCAGTGCTACTGGATCTCTTCTGAATCTTTACATTGTGCAAGCAGTTGCCCTTTATGCTTGCACAACCATGTTGCACAATGGGTACAAGCTGCTGCATAACTCGTTGCAGAACATGTTGCACAATTGGCTGCACAAGAGTTATGCAAAATTGCTTCTGTTACCATGCTTGTGCAAACATAACTTTAGTTGGACCTTCTCTTGCGCATAGTTCAGAACCTAGTTGCCACTAGTGCAATATCATATGCGCCAAGTACATTGATGGTGCTATATAAATAAATAATAATAACAATAATAATAATACTGCCCTCTCTGTGGCTTTTTGTTGAACTTTCATTCCTGGGGGAGCATACAAACATAACATGTCCTAACTGAGACTTAAGGTAAGACAGCAGCAATGATGGCACTGCTCAAAATGTCTGGTCTTTCATGGTTCTGAACCAAGAGCTGTCCCAATCTGGTGCTACTTCTTTCCTTCTTTAGACAATCTCATTTCCTTTAAGAAATTCATCATTTTAAATTGGTAGGAAATGCCAATAAAACGGAAATGGCCCAGCAAATCTAAACTTCTATTTTATTCTTTTCATTTCAATTCATTACTCCGATGAACATAAAAAAATGTCCTTTCTGGAAATTTTCTTCTTCCTCCACCAGATATATATATATATATATATATATATATATATATATTTGTCATTCCTCAAGGACATAATAAATGTTTGATGACTGCCCCTTTGTGCTCTTTCTTTGGTAGCCTATGGATTTGTCTTTAGCAATAGTTACGAGAGGCAATAGTCCATAAAGCTCTGCTGCAATAGTGCAGACTTTGATGAGATTTGTTATCATTTTTTAAAACATTATATATGTGATATGATAATAGACACACACACACACACACACACACACACACACACACATATATATATATATATACACACACACACACACACACACACATACATATACATACACTCATATGTAGAAGAATGGCAGGAAAAGCAGAACAAAAGTGTATTAGTATTACAGAATTAATACTTTAGTCTAGTGCTCATGCAGGAAGCATCAGGTGAGGTCACAATGGCCAGTCTCTCTCCTTCAAGTAGGTGGCATTAACAAGGTCACAATTGCCAATCTCTCTTTTTCAGGCTGGCAACATCAGGATGAGGTCATAATGGCCTGGCTCTCTCTTCTGGATGGGGCATATAAGCATGAGGTCACAGTGGCCAGCCTCTCCCCTTCAATCAGTTAAGCACCGCTTCTCTACTTTACAGGGAGGTGTCATAGCTCAGTTGTAGAGCACCTGCTTTGCATGCAGATGGTCCCATGTTCAATCTCTGACTTCTCTTGATCCTGCCTGAATCCCTGGAGAGCTGCAGTCAATCATTGTTGAAAATACTGGGCTAGATGGACCAGGGGTCTGACTCAATAGAAGGCAGCGTCCTATGTTCGTAAAATGGCTAGTCTCTCTCCTTCTGGAAAGCAGCATCAGCAAGGATTCACCCAATGGTTGCTCTCTCTCCTCTTAGAAAGCGACATCAGCACAAGGTCATCTTGGCACACCCCTGTGTTCCCTCTTCTTCGGACAGGCATCAGTATCAGCAATGAGAATTGTTAAAGCTCCATCACACCAGTGTTATCGTCTGCTGTTGAGGTGAATTGCATGCAAAGGACTCAGATGACTCTGACTTAGAGAGATGTATTTTGGCGCGTGGAAAGTCCGGTTCTTCCGTTAATGAGAAAGCACACAACTCAAACTTCAGAGTGTATTTTCATCCATCGTTTTCAATCTGATGTTCTGTGGGTGTGTTTTCAAGGGGGCATATTGCTGATGAAAGTGTGTTCAAGGGGAGGTATTGATGATGAAAGAGAGGGGCGTGCCCTTTCTCCAGCGGATGTTTTGAAATTCAAATTCAAATCCTTTCTTCCTCCTGCTTTCAATCCTCCACCTTTGCTTCATGCCTTACTTTGGGAAGGGGGAAGGCAGAGGGGGATCCATTGGTAACATCGTAGGGGGAGGGCTGTGTATGCATGTCTATTCAAAAGTAAACCCCACCAATTTCAGTAGGACTTGCTCCGAGGTAAGTGTTGAAAGGATTGCATTCTCCATTTGTTAGTTGATTTTTAGGTGTCTGTATGTGTGTGTGCATAAGCTGAGGATGTTGTTCTGCGCTTTTGTTGTGAAGTCACAAAGAGTCGGAAGCGACTGAATGAATAAACAACAAAAAGTATTGTTTGCTCTGCATTTTAACATTATCTGGCTTTTTAAATGTTTTATTGTTGGGACTTGAACTGTGTATGCCTTGGAGTTGAATTGCAACAAAATATTTTTTTAATAAATAAAATAAGGGCAAGATTCAGTCTATGTGTGGGCATAGCGCCTGCACTTGGTGTGGGCCTTGGTTCCCTATTCTGAGGAAGCCTGAGGGAATGGTAGCGCTGAACATGCCTCCCTTACGCCCCCTCCATTCACTTCTCCCTCCATATTCCCCCCATCCCATTTCCTTTTGTCTCATGTCTTTTAGATTGTAAGCCTGAGGCCAGAGACTGTTCTATTGTAAATCTTTTATGGCCGCTCTGGAAACCTTTTTTTTATTTTTGCTAACAAGAGGGCTAAAACTCCTTCAAATAAATAAGAATAAATAAATAGATATTTTCTACTCTGGATCATGAATTCAGAGAGGTATGGCTAGTTGAGGTTAGGTGTAGCAAACACAGACCTCCCATTGCTAGTAATGCCCCTTAGCTCTGCCTGCACACGTGCCCCTTCCTCTCTTGTAGGCAAAGAGGAGGGGTCAGCTCTGGCTGTACATTGCTATATTAAGCCCTGTGGGACTCATCCATATCCTGACTGAACTGGGCCCCAAATAATACAGAGTAGCTAAGAAGATTTTACTGAAGGTTTTGAAAAGACAGGACATAGGGGCCTAATCTACACCAAGCAGGATATTGCACTATGAAAATGGTGTATAAAATGCAGGAGCCAAACCAAGCAGGATATAGTGGTATAAAAGCAGTATGTGGTATGTGTCAATGGACCCATACTGCTATAAAGCAGTAGTGTGGCTCCTGCCTTTTATATACCGCTTTCATACCGCTTTCATATTGCAATATCCTGCTAAGACCAAAATTGTAAGCACGCATGATAAATTCTGCATTGTACTGTGACAATGAGCTTTATCACACCAGCATTATACTGTGAAATCACTACAAATTTCGTGCAAAGGACTCCGAAGTTTTCCATCTTATAATCTGCTTTTATTGTGAAGTACTCTGAAGTTTTCCAGTTTATTTATTTATTTATTATTTATCTAACTGCAGCCTTTGACACGGTTGATCATGATCTTCTCTTAGATTCCCTTCATGACCTTGGATTTTGTGGCTCTGTCTATAACTGGTTTGCCTCCTATCTAGCGGGTCGCTCTTTCAGCGTGTTGACTAATGGCAGCTCGTCTTCCTCCTTTCCCCTTTCAGTAGGGGTTCCGCAAGGCTCGGTGCTTGGCCCGTTGTTGTTTTCCTTATACATGTTGCCCTTGGGCAAGCTTATTCAATCTCATGGTCTCCAATATCATCTGTACGCCGATGATACACAACTATATCTGTCATCTCCGGAACTTTCTCCTGATGTTCACGATCGTATCTCGGCATGTCTTTCAGATATCTCAGCTTGGCTGCTTCATCGTCGCTTGAAGCTTAACATGGCAAAGACTGAATTGCTTGTTTTTCCTCCTAAACCTTCTCCTCATCTCTCATTCTCTCTTACTGTCAATGATGTTACGCTTACTCCGGTCAAGGAAGCTCGTAGCCTTGGCTTTATCTTCGACTCCTCGCTCTCCTTTATTCCTCATATTGAGGCAGTAGCTAAATCTTGTCGATTTTTCCTGTATAATATTGCCAGGATTCGATCATTTTTGTCTGTCTCTTCTGCCAAGACGCTTGTTCATGCACTGGTTATTTCACGGTTGGACTACTGCAACCTTCTTCTCTCTGGCCTTCCTTCTTCTCACATCAGCCCGTTGGTTTCTGTTCACCACTCTGCCGCAAAGATCATCTTCTTAGCACGCCGCTCCGACCATGTTACTCTGCTTCTGAAATCTCTTCATTGGCTTCCAATTCACTTCAGAATCCAGTATAAACTTCTCCTGTTAACCTTCAAAGCTTTTCACGGTCTAGCTCCTTCCTATCTCTCCTCTCTCATCTCACACTATTGCCCCGCTCGTGCTCTTCGCTCCTCTGATGCCATGTTTCTCGCCTGCCCAAGGGCCTCTACTTCCCTTGCTCGGCTTCGTCCATTTTCGTCTGCTGCCCCTTACACCTGGAACGCTCTTCCAGAACATTTGAGAACTACAAGTTCAACCACAGCTTTTAAAGCTCAACTAAAAACTTTTCTTTTTCCTAAAGCTTTTAAAACTTGATGTTGTGCAGACTTCTACTGTTACTTTCTACTGTTAGTTTTTCCCTACCCTGTGCCTGCTTACCCTTCCCTGTACCTGTTGGCATTCTCTTCCCCTCCTTATTGTTTTACTATGATTTTATTAGATTGTAAGCCTATGCGGCAGGGTCTTGCTATTTACTGTTTTACTCTGTACAGCACCATGTACATTGATGGTGCTATATAAATAAATAATAATAATAATAATAATATTACATTTCTATACCACCCAATAGCCGGAGCTCTCTGCTTTGACTGTGAAGTACTCTGAAGTTTTCCAGTTTATAATCTGCTTTGATTGTGAAGTACATTGATGGTGCTATATAAATAAATAAATAATAATAATAATAATAATAATAATAATAATAATACTCCCATGCATCATGCTTTAATTGTGCTATAAAGCCAAAAGACATGTCCTATTTTGCTACTAGTTTTGCAGCGAATCATTTGTTGTTTTCTGAGCGGCCACTGGGGGCTCAGGAGCAGGATTTGATACTCTTAAACTTCAAATTAAACAAATACTTCCATCTGCGTAAGTTTTAAAGATAAAGACATCAGAATTGGCACAGTAATAGATATTAAGGAGAGCTTTAAGCATACCAAATTTGAATCAGATTGGGTCATCCGTTGATTTTTTATTTATTTTTTACATTTCCCCCTTTAAACCCTTTTCCTGGTATGCAAAGGATCTTTGGAGCGCTGCTGCCCGGGGTGTGATTTAGCTAGCAACAACAACAACAATGACAGCTTAGCGCTGTAGGGGATTATTCAAGGGAAACAGGTATGTGGGATGAAGCTAAATGTTTCTGGTCCTTGCTAGAGCTGAGGAAAAGCTAGCTCAAAACCTCCCACATACCCATACTGCCACCTCCGTGACTGTATTGCAGACATAATATCATGTCTGCTGCCGTGCCTCCTGTCAAGAACTAGAAAGCAAAGCAGGCCTCCTGGCTATTTCAGATTCATGGCCATCTGCCACTAACAAGGCAGTTGTTCTAACGGTAAACATTGTGTTGTGAGGAAATTTCAATCTGGCTCTTCCATTGTGTGACCTCTGTCATGGCCCTACCATTAGGTAAAGTGAGACTGTCACCTCAGGTGGCACGTGGCAGAAGCTGGCAGGTGGCAGCAGGCGTTGAAGGGGGGATTTGTTCACCAAGCGGGTGGTGGAGGAGGGTGCCTCATCACCAGTGTTGAAGAAACAGTCAGCTGTGCATATGGAAAGGGAGAGGGTGCCATCTTGTTCTTCATCATCATCTCTAAAAGCAAAATGTCATAGGATGGCCCTGAGCTCTGTGCGGCATGGCATGTTGTCTTTAGCTAATATGAGAGCCAAAACATGCATTACTTTATTTATTTATTTATTTATTTATTTATTTATTTATTTATTTATTAAATTTATATACCACCCCATAGCTGAAGCTCTCTGGGTGGTTTACAAAAGTTAAAAACAGTGAACATTAAAAAGTATACAAAATTTAATACCATCAAAAATATAAAAACAACAGTATAAAACAACAGTATCCATTTAATCAACAACACTTCTGGGGTCCATTAAGAAACAAACAAACTTAGCATATGTTGTTAAATGCTGTTAAATGCCTGAGAGAAGAGAAAAGTCTTGACGTGGTACCAAAAAGATAACAATGTTGGCACCAGGCGAGCCTCACTGGGGAGATCATTCCAAAATTGGGGGGCCACCACTGAAAAGGCCCTCTCCCTTGTTGCCATCCTCTGAGCTTCCCTCAGAGTAGGCACTCGGAGAAGGACCTTGGATGTTGAGCTCAGTATATGGTTAGGTTCATGTTGGGAGAGGCATTCCATCAGGTATTGTGGTCCCAAGCCATGTAAGGCTTTATAGGTTAAAACCAGCACCTTGAATTGGACTCGGAAATGTATAGGCAGCCAATGCAAGCAGGCCAGAATCGGTGTTATATGTTCGAACATTCTGGTTCCAGTTATCAATCTGGCTGCTGCATTTTGCACAAGCTGCAGCTTCCGAACCATCTTCAAAGGTTGCCCCACATAGAGGGCATTGCAGTAGTCTAATTTGGAGGTTAAATCCATATCTAGCATCTCTCTCTCCCCCCCGTTTTTACTCTAGAGTAGGTGCAGGGGTTTGATCCAGATCTTAAAAGCCCCCCAACCCACCTTCTGTGGTCTTGATCCAGATGAGGGCCTTTTCACCTACCCTAGAGTAAATATGAAGGAGGGAAAGGAGCTGCTAAATACAAATTTAAAGTAATGTCTGTTTTGGTCCTCAAGGCAGCCAAATAGGATGAGCAAGGTGGTGAACCTGGAGTCGTTGAGGAGGGCCCAGGTGAAAGTGGTGTTTTATAGCAGAGTTTGGCTAGGGCTGCTTTAACTTCAAGGGGCAAAGGATATTAAAATAAAACTCGAGGCCTTATTGATTATTGTCCAAGCCTTCCTTTTCATTTATCTTCATTTATAATAATTTAGAATGCCATTGTTATTATATGTGTAATTGGCGTCTCCTGATAAAAATAGGTCAGAAAGGAAGATTTTCAAATTTGCTGACTATTACATTGGTCCAGAGAGTGCTGCGCGTAATGGCTATAGTGCATAAAATCAATAAATAATTACAGCATAATGGGGCTGCCTTTTTAATGGCTTAAATTAGAAGTACAACTTTGCAATGTGCACTCAAGTCTTAAGAGCAGGTTTTGGTGTCTCCTCCCCCCCTTCTGCCTCCAACTGGGTCTGTGAAGGGCAAGAAGAAGGATGAATCATACAGCCCAATTTCGGGGCTGTCAGATGGAGTGAACCGTCAATGGCACTCACTGGTGACCTCAAAGCACTTGATGGTGTGATGAAGATTGGCTGGGGTGTCTCCAGAGTGTGAAAGGCATCAAGATGCAATGGCTGAAAAGGGCACACAATGGACCCACCACCACCCAAGGGGTCCCTTGATATTATACGATGTCGGTTTTTAAACTGCTTTGGATTTTTTTTAAAAAAAAATGAAGAACTGGAAATAAATAAATAAATAAAGCACTGGCTTTCTTCTCTCTATGGGGCTGTCTCTACATTTTAAAAGCCCTGCGGTGGCATTGCATCTGTTATAGAACACAGCCACCAATTTGCTGCCAATGCAGGGCTTCCATGCAAAGCTGAACGTTTAAAAATCAGGAACTTAGCCTGACTTTTTACACTGGAGCGAGGTCACCACAGCTATTCTGCCATCTGAACTCACTCTGGTGTTGAACCAGGGGTATTCCTGGTCTGAAGGCAACCTCTGTTTAGTTGCCGGAAGTTGAGCAGAAGGCAGGGGGTGGATCCAGTGAACTGAATGGCCGCCAGAAAACCCATGTTGCCTCGTGCTGTTGGGATTACCCACAGCCAGCCCACAGCAGCGAAAGTGCAGGGTTTTCCCCAAAGTGGCAGCAAAGCGGCAATAGAAGCACCTCCTCTTTTATCATGAGCAATTCATTAGTTTTAGATAATGGCGAATCTTATATCAGAGGTTACCAGAAGGCAGATTGGTATTTACTGCTAGATCTCTGGACAATTCAAAGTAGATTTGTGGTTAACAATAGCAAGAACAAAATGATTCCTGTTTCCCTTAAATTATACTCCTGAAATGGAGCAAGCTGGGTGTGGGTGTGACCAGGAATGGATTTCTCTTTGGAAGGACCGTGTACTCCATTCAATGGTGGAACTGAAAACAAGCCATTTGAGCTGCTTGCTCACTGATTCGGAATTCTTTAATTCGAAGTGTACAGTTTTTGCACCTGACTCTGGCTGTTGGTGGATCTAGTAAAGAAAAAAAAGGAAAGAAAACCAGATCCCACAAGTCTGAGGTCTGCGCACCCCTTTCTTGCTTTAAGCAAAATACTAGTTCTCCACATTGGATCAGTGAGCCAGTTGCACAAACTGCTTGTTAGGGAGGTCCGTGGTTTGCATGTTACTTTAAAGAATCTGGAAGCTCTTTACTTCAAATTGAAAAGTGCGAAACCCCCCCCCCCCCCCGATCTAAATGGAGCTGGACTACAACTGAAATGTTGTTTTCCCTACCATATGTAAAGCATGCTTTAAAAAAAGAAAACACTTAGCAAAGAACAAAACAAAACCACCAATTCTCTCTCTCTCTCTCTCTCTCTCTATATATATATATATATTCAGTTTGCCATACAGTATATAGGTGCAAAGTTTCTCAGGTTTGTCTCATAGCAACAAAACTTAGATTCTAACAGCCAAATCTGTATAGGGAGATGGGGTGATATTCTCTATTATTAGATGTGAATTTAAGTAGACACCATAAACTGATCACAAAACAGGAAAATGGGTGCTGTATGTATTTAAACCAGATGTCCCCAACTTGGTGCTTTCCAGATGTTTTGGACTTCAATACCCACCCAGTATGGTCAATAGTTAGGAATGCTGGGAGTTACAGCCCAAAACTAGGTGGGCCGCAGGTTGGGGAAGGCTGGTTTGAATTATTTATTTATTTATTTATTACATTTTTATACCACCCGATAGCTGAAGCTCTCTATTATTCATTTGTGTGTCTGTTAATTTCTTTCTGTGCATGTAAATGTATGTAAATCAAGCCATATTCCCTCACTGGCATGCCTCTCTGACACTTTTCCAGCCATACCAGCACTTTGAATCGGGCCTGGACCTGGACTGGCAGCCAATGAAGCTGGAAAAGGACAGGCGTGATGTGGTCTCGTTGGCCAGTCCCTGTTAGTAAATGTGCTGCCCTGTTTTGCACTGCTGCTCAATTTTATCCTGGTTGTGTTTTTATATTGTATTTGTATTATGCTTATATACTGTTTTATATTTTGAATGGCTTTTATGGTTTTAATTTTTGAAAACCACTCAGAGAGCTTCAGCTATTGGGTGGTATAAAAATGCAATAAATAAATAAATTGTTCAACTCCTAGTAGGGATAGCATCAGGAATCCTGGATTGGATCCAGATTTACTCAGACTTCAGTGGGTCTACTTTGAGTATGGCTATACTTGGATTCAACCCCTCTTTGCATTAATTCCTATTTTCTACCAAGGTAAAAATAGGAAGTTCCCTTAGCTAGGGTGACCATATGAAAAGGAGGTCAGGGCTCCTGTATCTTTAACAGTTGTAGAGAAAAGGGAATTTCAGCAAGTGTCATTTGTATGCATGCAGCACCTGGTGAAATTATCGCTGCATCACAACAGTTAAAATCTGCAGAAGCCCTGCCCTCTTTTGTATCTGGTCAAGAGGGCAGGGCTCCTGTAGCTTTAACTGTTGTGATGAAGAGGGGATTTCACCAGGTCCTCCATATACATAAATGACACCTGCTGAAATTCCCTTTTCTGTGCAACTGTTAAAGATACCGGAGCCCTGTCCCTTCTTTTCATATGATCACCCTACTTTAGCCTATGGCTCAACAGCACCAGAATTGTCTGCTTTGATGGGCAGGACGTCTCCAAACTATTGCAGAGTTCCTATGCAATCTTTTCTACTGATACGTGAGCTTATCTTTTAGAACAGAATGGCTGAGGACTGAATCTGGTACCCATGCGAAGCATTTTCTGTTACTCTGCTACAGAGTACAGACCCTTCATGTCAGGCTTATAAGACTTAAGAATTGGGACTCTTCAACTCTGCAACCCACATTCCAAACAAAGATGCTGTAAGCAAACTATTAAATTAGCATCCCCCAGGAGTTTTTTTCTCTTCCTCTTTAATGGCTCCATTTTACTGATGCATCTCAGTCTGGGAGTGACAAAAACCTGCACGATACTCAGGCATTTAGATGAGAAAACATAAACAGAGCTCATCATGTTTTGTTTTGCTGGGAAGCCGGGCTGGCTGCCAGGTATTACTGCACTTTTCATTAAGTAGCACAGCACAGGCCTGCCTAGTTATCAAATGCAAATAGGTTGATTGCGAGACAACCTTTTCTGGCTTCGCTTCCCTCATGGTGGACATGGGGTGCCGTGCCATGTTCCAGTCTGGGAAGGCCAATTCCCCAAACAGAGAACTTTCGAAGGATGAGACTAGTATAGCCTGGCTCTTTTCAACTGTTTTCAGATGAAGATGTCAGATAGATTGAGGGGAATTCAAAAAGTGATTTAGGAATGACAGGAAAAGACAGCCAAGGGGGCAGGGGAAGGGAATGAATCTAATCTGAAGGGTACCATTTGTAGGGGCTGTAGAGCCAGTGTGGTGTAGTGGCTAAAGTGTTGGACTGGGAGTCGGGAGATCTGGGTTCTAGTCCCCACACAGCCATGGAAACCCACTGGGTGACTTTGGGCCAGTCACAGACTCTCAGCCCAGCCTATTTATTTATTTATTTAAAACATTTGTATCCCACCCTATGTCGTTAGGATCTCAGGTATACTGTACAGATAAAAGCGTTCAGTATAGAACAATAAATATACACAGCTAAAAACAAATTAAACCATGAACCAAGTTAAAACAATATATAATTTAAAAGCAGTAAAAACAATTTAAACAGTTAAAACAATGTGCCATCTTAGTGGATTTAACCATTACAGGCTTCTTTCAAAAGCCAACCGACCTCACAGGGTTGTTGTTGTGAGAATAAAATGAAGGGGGGGGATTATGTACACCGCCTTGGGCTCCTTGGAGGAAAAAAGGTGGGATATAAATGCAATAATAATAAAAATAAATAAATAAATGGAAAGCCCCAGGGTGGGTGCATGGTGGCACTGTGTCAATTATACAGCACATCAGCCATTGTGCACCCACCCTGAGGCTTTCCAGTGAAGCTGCAGAGAAAAAAAAGTCAGGGACTTACCCCGACTTTTTTCTCCAGAGCGAGGCGAGTGTGGGCACATCCAGCATCTATCATCACTCCAGAATCACACCCAGGCATAGGGCCTGGGCAGAAAGCCTAATGGCCGTTGGAAACCCGTGCTGCATCCTTTCATGTAGTTTACTCACCACCACCCCACACCAGTGATACCGCAGGGTTTGGTGGTGGAGCGGCACCAACTTGGCGCTGTGAAGACACCCCTCAAGTTTCCAACATTTCATTAAAATGAAAAGAAAACTGGCTTGTCGTCCCCCTGCCCCCATCCCAGGCAGCATGGTTAATCAAACTAGGTTTATTGTTTATTTATTGATTGATTTTTATACCACTCAATAGCTGAAGCTCTCTAGGCGGTTTACAAAAATTGGCTGGCATATGGCATTTTTTTAATATTCCACATGTACATTCATGTGCACAAGTGAATGGGTTAAGGCCAGTTAGCACTGGTGGCTCCTATTTTGGCAGGGCTATGATTCCATTCTGGGTTTTAGTGAGAACCAGCCAGAACTCTAAAGGAGCTGTCCAAGGTGCTGAATCCTATCCCCTAGGAGTCCAGCACCTTGGATATTATTATAATTTATAGTACATTAAGGCTGCAATCCTATGACACCCTTACCAGGGAGGAAATTCCATTGAACTAAATCAGGCTGCATAGACATACATAAGATTGCACTGTTAAGTTATAGTCCGATACCCACTAATCTGGGAGTAAGTTCTGTTGAACTCAGTGAGACTTACTTGCAAAGAGACATGAATAGGCTTGGGATGTAAGGCGATGAGAGGCTAAACCAAGCACTTCTCTTGCCCAGACCCCTTTGCCCTCCATCCCTTGCCTTTGCAGACTTTCATGGCAAGTCTGTATGTGTGTCCCCCACCCAATTTCAAAGGGCTGAGAAGAAATAGAAATAACCAATCGTAAATGCCCTTCAATAAAATCTGTTTATATGTTTCTATCCTGGCCTTCAATAAAATTTACAATTCCAATTTAAAATAACATCATAAAATACAGAAGAAGAAGAAGAAGAAGAAGAAGAAGAAGAAGAAGAAGAAGAAGAAGAAGAAGAAGAAGAAGGAGGAGGAGGAGGAGGAGGAGGAGGAGGAGGAGGAGGAGGAGGAGGAGGAGGAGGAGGAGGAGGAGGAGGAGGAGGAGGAGGAGGAGGAGGAGGACAAATTCTGAGCTAAAATATTTGTTTGCTTTTAATCCCTGGAGGAATTTTTTAAAGGTTTTTGCCTATCATATAACACTGATGCTTTGAGAGGAAGGTTCAAAGATGGGGGAAATCAGCAACTGCATTTAAAAGAATACATTTTATGCCATTGTTTTCTACACTTTACTGAGAACAATCAGAGCCTTCCTACTGTGCCCATAATGTTCAGGATGGCTAGTGCCTGGCAAAATGTGATATTTGCTGATTTTTTTAGGCCTCAGTATTGGTCTGTCTATCTAAAATTAATATCCTGCTCTCCAGTGCAAACATTCTCAGAGAAACCCCCAATGTAAAGTTCAAAGTAATTGCAACAAAACTAAAAAGAAAAGAAAAGAAAAACCATTGATTATTACAAAATCAAACTGCAGCATCACCAGATTTAAAAATAAAGAACTAAGGATAGAATTATGGGTTATTTGATAGAACGTTGTTTTACTGATAAGACCTATAAAATACTGAGTATCTGGCAATATCTAGCTCTAATTTTCTGTGGATGGTCATGCCTTTCTAGGTATCACACTTTCTTCACTATCATGTTTTACAGAAGAAACTAGAGTGTCTTAAAATGGTAATACTTATATATGGAAAATCCAAGAGGCTCTGGGGGAGGGATTAGTGCTTAGGGATTGCAAATTACATAACCCATTTTCCCCACCCTGGAACTCATTCATTTGCTAGCTCATGGAGCGAGAAAGAGTCCAAGTTCATAAACAATCATAAACAAAAAAGAAATATACACCTACTTCATTGACATAGCAATACCTAATGACAAAAATGTTGCAGAAAAGGAAGAGAAAAAGAGAAAGAAAATATACACTACTGGCTATGGAAGTTAAAGAATTGTGGCAGCAGGAAAAAGTTGGAATTATTCTGTTTGTCACATCAGTCACCAGCATCACATCAAACCTTCAGAAACTAGGCCTACCAAAATATATCCACACCAACATCCAGAAAGCAGTCATTCTTAAAACATGTTCAATAGTCAGGAAATTTCTGAATCAGTAAAAGACAGCATGACTTGGCAAAGCCCATCATGTTCATCTAGAAAAACCACCTTGAGGCAAGAAAAGAGAGAATCATCATCATCATCATCGGCAACCCTATTATTATTATTTTTTTAAAAAAAAGGATTAACAATTATCAGCAATTGTTACAAATTTATATCAAAGCAAATTAGAACATGACACCGTTGTGCTGGCCAAGAAGAGACCAAGATGGGCAGTGGAAGGGGCTCAGAGTGCTCTTTCCAGAAGCACAGAAAAGAGCCCTCCAAGCCCCTCCCATGCAGCGATCTGGGCCTTTTCTTGGCCGACGCAATAGTAATGGCCAAGAAGAAGCCTGGATGGGCGATGGGAGGGGCTGGGAGGACGCATTTCCAGAAATGTGGAAACATGTCCTCCCAGACCCTCCTGTGTGACCATCCAGATTTAAAACCGTCTTTAGAGCTTGCCAGCTCAAACAGTCAAAAGCCTTGAAAATATCCAATGCCAGAATTCCCGCTTTAACCCTAGACTTATTTATCACCTGTATTACATTTAGAACCCTTCCCACTAAATTAGGCATCTGCCTACCTGCTACAAATCCACATTGATCCTCCCCTATATATTCCTCTATAAATTTATTCAACCGCCTTGCTAAAATAGTTGAAAAAATCTTAGCATCTTGGTTTATTAATGAAATAGGTCTGTATGAATCAGGGACAGTCAAATCTTTATCTGGTTTTGGTATTAAAATTATTAATGAAGGTTCCCATGATTCTGGTGTTCTTTCTCCTTCCAATATGGAGTTATACAACTTCAATAATTTTGGTACTAATTTTTTTAAAAAAACCTTATAATATTCTGAACCGAAACCATCTACCCCCGGTGATTTACCCACTTTCAGATTCTCAATTACTTCTTCTACTTCTCTTTGAGTTATTACCTTTTCCATTAACTCTTTATGTTCTATTTTTATTCCCTTCTTTATATATTTTTCTATATAAGCTTCCAACTTCTGTTTTTGAGTATCCTTTCCCTTATACAATTCTTAATAAAATTCTTGAATTTTTTTTATTTTAGCCTTCATTGTATGACAATAATTCCCTTGTTTATCCTTCAATATTCCTATCCCATTCCTGGCTTTTTCCTTTTGTGTGAGCCTGGCAAGCAATCTAGAATTTCTGTTGCTATTTTCAAAATACTCCCTTTTCATATATATTAAATTTTTCTGAACTTCCTCTAAATTTAAATTTTCTAATTGTTTTTTCTTTGCTTGTATTTCTACTAATTTATATTTATTTTTAGATTGCCAATAATCTTTCTCCAATTTCTTAATCTCTTCCTCCAATTGTTCCTGCTCTGCTATTTGTTGCTTCCTTAAATTACACATTTCTCTAATACATATCCCTCTTGTTACTGCCTTCATGGTATCCCAAACTACTGCCCTTGACGTTCCTCCCTTCTCATTAATTTCCCAAGTCTCTGTCAGTTCTCTTTGCATTTTTTCTACCACTTTATTATACTTCAAAAGTTTTGTGATTAATTTCCACCTAAACGCTTCTTTATAATTCTTTCTAACTGTAAACTCTAAACTTAGCAATGCATGGTCTGTTACTTTTATTACCCCCATTTCCATTTTACATACCTTACTTGCAAACTCTTTTGAAACCAATATATAATCTATTCTAGAGTATGTATGATGAACTGAGGAGTAGTAAGAGAAGCCCGGATTCGACCCATTCAGTAAACGCCAACAATCTACATAATCTTTTTCTTTTACTAGTTTATTCAATATAGTAATATTATTTCTCTTTTCCACATTAGTGGGGTTTGATCTATCCACTCTATTATCCATTACCATATTAAAGTCCCCAGCTAAAATAAGATGCCCCTCCCTAAACTCCTCTATTTCTTTAAATAATTCCATAAAAAACTCTCTATGTCTCTCATTGGGAGCATAAACATTAACTAATGTATATTGTTCACTTTCAATTTGTCCCTTTATCATAAGATATCTACCATTATCATCCTTTTTTATAGTTTTCAATATAAATCCACTTTTTAAAAAAATCAAAATTGCCACTCCATTTTTTTTTTATTTTTTTTTGATGTCCCCAATGACTTTTCATAATAAACTGACCACTTTGTCCGTATTTCATTTACGCCGTCAAGTTTTTGGTGTGTTTCTTGCATCATAATTATATCAGATCTTTCTTTATTTAACATTTGTTCTATTCTCCTCCTTTTCACGACTGCCCCCAGACCTTTAACATTAAGCGTTGATACTTTAATTTTTTTATTCATATTTACCCTTTTGATTTTTCTTCCGATCCCGTGTGCTCTGCAACTCATAAACATACACAACAAAAAACACAAACCCTAAACCCCCCTTCAACTCCCTCCCTCCCATCCTATTTAACCCCCCCAATCTCCCATCCCCCCCACTACCTTCCCCCCCATAACCCCGTGAGTCTACCACTCCGGCCATTAGCTACCTTAGGGGAGGGGGGAGGCAGAGCTCCGCCCGAGCAGCAAGATCTCTATACTTAACAGCTTTTATGTATTATTATCTCATAACCATTCAACATTTTACCCCATCCCAGATCCATTTTACCCCATCAGCTCCGTTTCCAGCTTCAGCTCCAAGACTTGCTTCCTTAGATAAACCCAGACTTAGGGATTGCAAATGACATAACCCATTTTCCCCACCCTGGAACTCATTCATTTGCTAGCTCGTGGAGCGAGAAAGAGTCCAAGTTCCGCTCCCCATATGCGCTTCATCTTCTCTCCAGAGAGTTTGCAGAACTTTCAGAAACAAACTTACTACAAAAATCGAAGTCACCCATATGTGTCGACTTGTTTCCATATGTTTAAAATATGGGTGCTGTGTCTGAACTAGAATGAAACTGCAACCAATTTTCTTCACTTCTTGAAAAATTGATGTTGGCTGAAAGGAAGGATTTAGCAAAATTAGGTCATATTATGAAAATGATGAAAACCATTCCATGTAAACGAGTTGTCCCAAGAAGTGATGAGGACTGGCAGGCAGTGTAGATCCATACAGTCTCACAAGCCAATATTAGGATACAGAAAAGAATCTTGTGCCAAAAGCTGATTGGTGTACTGCAAGTATGGCTGCAGCTCGGCTGGGCATAAAATTAAGAGAAGAAGGAGTGGCGAGAAAAACGTTTGTTATTGCTAGTACTAGCATCTATCTTCTTTGAAGAGAGGACTCAATTTTATATGCTTTTAAAATATATATATATATAAAATAAAGGTATTACATTTATGTTTCTTCTTGTCTGATCACTCATAGGGAGAGCACCCCAGCCCCATTTCACCCCATTAGAACTAACGGTCAGGGAATGCAGCAGATCTCTATTTTTATAAAATAAAGATGCACCCCTGCTGGTTAAGGCTTTTAGTTACGAAGCAGGGTTTAAGGTGTCTTGTGCAATACGTTTTGCTAAACCCTGCTCACTCACTAACCACAGCCGGACCATCTGCAACAGGGTTAGCAGCTCTAACCATGGCTTAAAGTGTTGTGTGCGACAGCAAGGCTTGTGGTTAGTGTTAACCCCAGAGAATCACAGTTTTGCTAACCATAGAGCCTGAAGTGTCACCTGAACAGGCCCACTTAGGCCGTTGCTACACCAGCCTGAAAATCTGGGCTGATCACAGCCAAGTCCCTGTGCATCCAAATGATGCACAGCAACTCCCGGGAGCAAGCGGGACGAGCATGGGCTTTCCCAGGGATAAATAATCCCTGGGAAAACTTTATTCTTCCTGCAGTCTCAGGATTGTCCTGAGACCATGGGAGGTGTGTGGGCCCGTCTCAGCTTCGTCCTGCCTCCTCGCAAGTAAGCACAAGGAGGGGGGACACTGACACAGGGCATGGAGCTCTTCAGGCATTTTGTGCCCATTGGGGGTGGACGGGGGACCGGGATTGGTTGTTGTTGTTTTTTAAAAAACTTACCTTTTAGTCATAGCGCATGTGCGCTCACCTTCAGTAAAAACAAAATTTAAAAATGGCGGGCGCAACATCCCTCCTTCCTCCCAGGATGTTGCATGCATATCTAGACAAAGGGGAGGATCTCGTGAGCACAATATCGTGAGATCCTCCCCCCTCCCTCCCCCTTCACTCGTATGTTGTAGAAAGGGCCTAGGTCATGGCTCACATGACATGCCAAGCCATAATGTTTAGCTCAAAACATGTAACCATCACGGCTTTGTGTGTTGTCTAAACAGGGCCATTGTGTTAAAATGTAGCCGGTTTAACCCAATCAGTCCCCTGATGGGAGCCACTGGGAGAACCATGTCTGTTGCTTTGGACTTCACAAAGGAAAGGTTGAAAATTACAAGGGTCTGATTTGTGTGGTTACCTTTTAAGCACAATGTTCTTATTTTAACATGCAAATGCGTTAGCTGAACTTATTTACACAGTTAGTAGGTAAAGTTCTACTCGTGCTATCAATTTTGTAAGCTGCTGGGTGGCCCATCTTCAAGGTTTTGCTCACAGAAGGAAAATAATTGATTTTTTCTCTTGACTACTCAATGAGGAGAAGCCACATAAATGAGTGCTGTAAAATCATGTTATCGAAGTACAAGGGGCTTTCAGAAGGTGCTCTTGTCACAGAGTAATTGAAGACAAATAAATCAGAAAGCAGTTGAGGGAGTGTTAAGCAGTCTTAAGCGAAATAATGATTAATATAGCTAATGACAAAAGGGGCTTTTTAATGCTACTCTCAATGGCATATATTATGGATATTCTAACGCCACATGCAAGAACTGCATACCTGAATAATACCAAATCTATAGGGCGGGGATGGCCGGTGCCTTGGTTTTCAAAGGACACTATGGTCTCAGGACACTAGTATGAGAGCCAGATCAATCCAACTACATCACAAACAATCAAACTGTATACTAAAATTGGCATTACGCAACAGTAAGGATCTTTAAGGTATGGACTACATGCATTGTTTGTATAAAACAGGGCTAGCTCCAGGTTTGAGGGGGTCTTGGCAAAGGATCCTCTGGTGGGCTCCCTCTTACATCATGTCCCCCCAGTAGGTTTACATGGTAGTTGCTGCAGTAGCAGCAGTTTTTTGATCAGCATCAGATGCCATTTTAATTTCCCATAGTCCCCCAATATATCATTACTCTGGCATCATGGGAAATGAAAGAGCCACCATTGTATTTTCTAGGGCTCTGCTCTGCTTCTCTTCAGGTTGGAGAAGCAATAGCGAGGCGGCCTGATTCACCTCCGGAAAAGGCGGAGGCGAAGAGAGTCGGGGAGGCTGTGGATCGAGGCAAAGAGGATCACCTCAATCCAGAGCTCAGGAAGCAGGTAAGTGGGGGGGGAGGGGACTCATCTGGCACTGGCGCCGCCACCGCAGTCCCTGCAGCAATGGCGCCAGGTAAGGGGGCAGGGAGGAGGGAGGCTTACCTGTGTCCATCGCAGTCTGTCGCGGGCTTCAATTGAGGCCCCGGTTCAAGCCAGAAGTGAAGGCCGAGGCCTCTTCTAGCTTCAAGCTGGGGCCTCAATTGAAGCCCGCGATGACGGACACAGGTAAGGGGGTGGGGAGTTGGCTTACCTGGCGCCGCCACCACCGTCCATGTGGCAGTGGCAGTGGAGCCGGATCTCCCTCCGCAGAGCGGAGCGGGGGACGGGCAGATCGGGCCCGATCCGGAAGTTCCAGATATAGCCACGAAGCGCATCGGGGGGTCCATGCACAGCCCTAGTATTTTCCTATAATGCCCCAAAGCAATGTGGAAAATTAAAATGTCAGCTTCCTGATCTGATTGGAGGGCCAAGGGAAGGCCACAACAGTGGATCCTGCTGGGACCCAGGCAGCTGTGTGAGGATTATGCATCATAATCCTGGGATCAGTGATTGCTACAGGGGAAGTGGCAGTGGCAGAGCAGATGCTGGCATGCAGTAGACTAAAGTGCCATATTTCAGCCAGCACTATTGTGGGGTATGTGTGTGTATGAGGAATAAATGAAGTCAGGAATTGGTGTCTGAATAGTACGGCAAGATTTTTGTAAAGTGTTGGTGCAAATGGGAAGGGGATACCATTTGGGCTCTGCTTCAACCAGTAAAAGATCATGGGCTAGCAATGAGATAGCAATGCCACAAATCTTCCTGGGAAAACTCACAGAGTCTCATTGTTACTCTTCCTTCAAGGGCAAAGTAAAGTTCCACACTAGAAGACTCTATCAGTTGGCCATCCCTGCTGTTTACAACTCTCCACCAGCTTTTAGAACCATGTAGACAGCATTCCCAATGGTGATCATGAGAATTTTGGTTTGGGGTTTTCCCTTTGCAGCCACAGGAAAATTCTCTATCTTATCAATGAAATGGATAATGAAGAGAAACAATCATAGAATTATAGAGTTGGAAGGGGGCTATAAGGTCATCAGGTCCAACCTTCTGCTCAATGTAGGAATCCACCTTAAAGCACACCTGGCAGAGGGCTGTCCAGCTGCATCTTGAATGCCTCTAATGTGGGAGAGCCCATGACTTTCATAGGTAATAGGTTCCACTGTCATAGTGCTCTAACAGTCAGGAAGTTTTTCTTAATGTTCAACTGGAATCTGGCTTCCTGTATCTTGAGCACATAATTCTGTGTCGTGCACTCTGGGGTGATCGAGAAAAAAATCCTGGCCCTCCTCTGTGTGGCAATCTTTCAAGTACTTGAAGAGTTTTATCATGTCTCCCCCAGGTCTCCTCTTCTCAAGGCTAAACATGCCCAGTTCTTTCAGTCTCTCCTCATGGGGCTTTGGCCTTAGCTAGACCTAAGGTTTATCCCGGGGTTGTCCCGGGGTCGTCCCTGCTGGCTCACCGGATCCCCTGTGTGTCATTTACATGAACAGGGATCACCCAGGGATGATCCTGGGATAAACCTTAGGTCTAGCTAAGGCCTTTGTTTCCAGAACCCTGATCATCTACGTTGCCCTCCTCTGAACCCCTTCCACCTTGCCTGCATCCTTCCTGAAGTGTGGTGTCCAGAACACAGTACTCAAGATGACACCTAACCAGTGCTGAGGGCTACCAGTACCTCGCATGATTTGGAACTTGCTGACTGTTAGAGCAGTATGACAATAGAACCAGTTACCTAGGGAGGTTGTGAGCTCTCCTACACTAGAGGCATTCAGGAGGCAGCTGGACAACCATCTGTCAGGGATGCTTTAAGGTTGATTCCTGCATTAAGCAAAGGGTTGGACTTGATGGCCTTATAGGCCCCTTCCAACTCTACTATTCTATGACTCTATGACTTTAAAAAGGCAAAAACACAGGAATATTTTTACATCATTTTAACTGGTGCACAAGTGTCTTCCTTGTAATTTACTGTGAATAAGGATCATACCAATGTAGTGTGCACATTTTTTTATATATCCTTTGCCATCAACATGTTTTGTGAGTGGGATATATGAAATAGGATGTTATGCATTGTATAGATGTTTTAATTTGTTTTGTTTCATTTAATGATTTTCTCTAAAGAAAAGCATAGCTCAAAATGTGTGCACATTGGGGGTTTTAACTTGAATATGTTTCATTGGGGGGGGGTTCTTCCACCCATGGACCGATCTCCCCCCACCCCACTTTTGATCAATAGTTCTCCATTGTCCTTTCAGCATTATTCCTACCTACCAGCATGCAGTGTGCCCAATTCCCCAGTGAAAGCCGCAGCGGAACGATATTATAATGTATGCCAAATCATTATTCAAAATGTTGCAGATAATTCCCCCATCATTTTCATGTTCCTATGGCAGCGTGGTGCAATCTTTCTCCTCCTACATAAGACTCTGTAGAACAAGAAAAAGATTACTGTAATCCCTTTCTTCCCATGACACCCGAGCACTGTAATCTTCTTGCTATGGTAGTGGCAAATTCCTATCTGTTAATGTCAAGCCTGACTTTACAAGAAAGAAAGAAAAAAAGTTCCTGCAAGCCTTCATTGTATTGGTAAATAGCTATGGGAGGTTAAGTTTTTTTTTTAAAAAAAAAAACTGAAGCATGCAAACCAACAGAAGGCTGAAGATTAAATTCGAAGCTATAATTTAGCATTTGAGATTGCCTCATGTTTATATGGTACTTGGTTAGCCCATTGACATGCCCTTTTACATGAATATAATGATTGAATTATGGCCTGGTATACCACTGCCTAATGTACACATGTGGCATTCTGGGCCATTCATGCATTAGACTCTCTTATGATTAGAGAATACTGAATGCGCCTGTTTAAGGAATATGGAAATAGACTAGACACAATACAGGGGAAAATAGACACGTAACATCATTTTTGACTAAGACAGCAGGCTTGCAATACGTCCAACGAAGTCACTAGCCTACAAACCTTTTTACAAACCAATCAGAAATATTCACAGACCTGTGATAGTAGAGCAGTTCACTGCCAAGGGTTTCATTGCTGCACCAAAATTTCCCCCCACATTTCCCCCCCCAACCATTCTCATTCAATTCAATAGGAAAGAAATTCCTATTGAAAAGAAATTCAAAGGAGAAGAAAATTTCAGAGAAATTCTCATGGGTTTGGTACAGGTTTCTTGTGCTTACCTTACTTTGGATGTGGCCGAAGAATATGTATGAGGGTCCTGTCTTTCACTGTTCAGTTATCTCTCTGGCAGCCTGCACTTCCGTTAAAGCCCAGAGGAAGACACCATGAGGTAATTCTTCCCATAGGGCTTTTTCAGATGAGGAAGAGCAGGCAGCCAGGGAGATGGTAGAGCAATTGAGAGATGTGTAATAGAATTAGAATGAAAAATATGCACAGTAATTGGGAAGTAGTCAAAAACACCACAGAAATAAATTATAAAATACCAGAAAAATAAGGCAAAGCAATGGAAGCTTCTTTCATGAGGGAAGAAAACTTTCAGGAAATTGGAGGACAGATTTTGGCCCAGCATTTGCTCCACCTGTTCCCCGGAGCTGGACACAACATTGTTTCCTTCACACCTGCATTGCGCTGGATGAGAAATGGGAACTAATCTGGCAACACTGTTGATGTGGATGCAGGTGGCAACAACCCCCTACCCACCCATCCCAAAACAACCTTAAGAAAAAAGAGAGAGGCTGTGCTGACTATGGTGAACCCTACCTGAAACTGTTGAGAATTTCTCCTCCTGGAGAAATTGAATTTATTTATTTATTTATTTATTTATTTATTACATTTCTATACCGCCCAATAGCCGGAGCTCTCTGGGCGGTTCACAAAAATTAAAAACATTCAAAGTATAAAACCACAGTATAAAACCATAATATATAAAATACAATATAAAAGCTCAACCAGATAAAAACAGCAGCAATGCAAAATTACAAATTTAAAACACCAAGTTAAAATTTATTTATAGACTGTTAAAATGATGGGAGAATAAAAAGGTCTTCACCTGGCATCTAAAAGCATATAATGTAGGTGCCAAGCAAACCTCCTTAAGGTGCTCATTCCACAGCCAGGGTGCCACAGCAGAGAAGGCCCTCCTCCTGGTAGCCACCTGCCTCACTTCCTTTGGCAGGGGCTCGCAGAGAAGGACCTGAATTCAATGAAATTGAATTCAATAAAATTCCGCCCTGCCCCCACTCCCATTCCTCTGCCCACAAATAGACATATAACAGCTCTAGCATTAACAACAAAGGGTGTCTCTATATTAAGGGGAAATCACATTTCTTTACCGGGGCTTTGTGTTTCTTGCTTCTTTTGCATGATTGTAATGGGCTGCATTACACAGGTGGAGAGGGGCACCCTCCCACCCATGTTCCCAAGCAACTGCTCTATGTAGGCAAACTGCCTCTCTGTTATTGGAGATAGCATATAACCATCATGACTAGTAGTAGCCATTGATAGCCTTCTCCAGGCATTTGTCTAACCCCCTTTTAAAGCCATCCAAATTGGTGTCCATCGCTATGTCTTGTGGTGGTACTCCAGGTGCATCTCCATTTCACTGTCTGGTCAAATAGATTATCTCCTAGGGGTTGCTTATATGGTGGCGGGTTGCCATTGCGATAAACAAAACCTCACACCTTTGCTGTGTCAGGCTAACCCTGACACTGCAGCAAAAACACAGGGTTTCTGTCAGCCACCACCTCCCTCTGCTCGGGTGGGCAGTGACCAATCAGGGGTCACCATCCACCCAGCCATGCCTCTGCATTGAGGCTGGAGTCCGGTCAGATGGCCAAAGGGCTGTGTCCAACTCACTCCATCCTAAAAAATTGGGGTAAGTCTCCAACTTTTAAAAAGCAGAGCTTCTCTGGAGAGCTCTGCAATGGCTTCGAGGTGGCTGCTTTGTTGTGTAATTTATTTTATTTATTTATTTTATTACATTTATATACCGCCCCCCAGCCAAAGCTCTCTGGGCGGTTTACAACAATTAAAAATAGTAGACATTAAAAGTATACAAAAAAATTAAAAAAACATAAAAACAGTATAAAATCAACAAGAGTATTCATTCATTTAATCAATGCAGTCCCACCACAGAGCCACCTTGGAGCTTCCAAACATTTCAACAGCCCCTTGGATTGTATCTCTGTTTTTTATTTTAACAGACAGGATAGGCAACTTTGCTGTAAAATCCTGAGGAATGTACGTGAACTCTAATGATGAAAAGATTAGTATATTATATTCACATAGCACAGGGATGTGCCAGGTTAGTTATGCATCAGCCTGAAAACCATGGTCAGTTATTCATGTTTTTTTAGATGGCCAGACTTCCTTAATGCTTCTCCATCCTCTGGGCTCAGGAGGTATAACAAAACAAACAAATGTTTTCCTTCTAAAATGAAGTCTATGGGCCTTTCTACACCTAAGGGTTATCCCAGGAAAATGGAGGGATTGTCCCTGCTTGCTCCCATCATCTCCTGTGTGGCATTTGGGTGCACAGGAACGATCCCGGGATATAGGGCTAGTGTAGACATGCCCTATGTGGAGTGGGGGAGAAGGCCAACAACAGATGTGATCATTTGCTTCTTCTCTTCCTGACCTTCTGTATCCTAAAAAGAAGAGGTTTATGACCAACCATTACTGACAGACATGTGTGTGAAACAGAACCCTGATTTGAATTTTCTGCCTAAGGTACATTTATTTCTTGAATGGCTGATGTATGGCATTGCCCAAATCTCTCTCCAGCTTTGCTCCATTTCTCTTCTCCCCGCCCCCTCCACCCCACTCTTTATTTTTAAGATGAAAAAGAAAATGTTCAAGACTGTTAGGTTAATGCAAAGATGTGGATGGGTAGATTTTAGAGACAGAGAATTTAGGAAAGGCATTGTCCCTATAGCAACCATAACTCAACTACAAGATCTCTATAATGTCTTTTGGTACTGCATAGGATGCTTTATTTAGAGCCCCATTTTTCATCATAGAGCTAAAGAGTAACCAAGAGCATGAAACTGATCAAGGAAGATGGCTTCATCATGAACTGCATTCAGTAAAAAACAGAATCTGTTCACAGGACTGATGTGTCAGATACAAACACAAAAAGGCACCTATAAGGCAGGAGTTGGAGGGGCTACAGCTGGTGGAGAACCTGCTTTACATGCAGAAGGTCCAGGTTCAATCCCTGGTAGGATGTAAGTAGGCCTGAAAAACACTTTCCTGAAAACTTGGAGAACCATTCTGGGCTAGATGGACCAGAGCTCTGATTCAGTACACGGTAGCTTCCTATGTCCCTAATTTGTAGCCTTCCAGATGTTTTGGCCTACTATTCCCCTCATCACTCATCATTGGCTATGCTGTGTTGGGCTGATGGAGCTGCAGAGCAAAACATCTGAAGGGCCACAAGTTGCTCACAAGCTTTATTTAGTCCATTTCAAGCTCAATGTTCTTCTTCTTTAGTGGAGAAGAGTTCTGAGGTGTGATGAATGGCTTCAGCACTTGAGGGCAGATGTCACATTTGGGCTGGGCAATTCTGGGAATCCCCATTGAAGGGACTGAGCCAAGAGTCCAATGGGGAGATGTCAAGAGTGAAAGGCTAAAGTACAGGCTTGGAACTTGGGATGGGTACTTTTATTTATTTATTTATTTATTTATTTATTTATTTATTTATTTATTTACTTATTACATTTATATACTGCCCCATAGTCGAAGCTCTCTGGGCAGTTTACAAAAGTTAAAAACAGTAAACATAAAAAATATACAAAATTTAAAACCATCAAAAACATAAAAACAACAGTATAAAAACAGCAACAGTATCCATTTAAAAACAACCCAAATTACTTGGTTGGTTTTAATAAGCTTGGTTTTAATAAGAATGTGCTGATATTCACAACGTTTTGCATAATCAGGACAAAAAGAACTTGAAATTTAAAAACTCAGATGTCAGAGAAATAAATGGACAGATCTGTCCATCAGTGTTCAGGACCTTTGAGTATTTTGCTCTTGATAGTCTGGCTTTGAATCCCTGTGTATTCAACCGTGTCAGGGCTTCATTAGGATTACCACCTCTTTTTTCAGATCGTGGTTGCACATTGGGTGCACATCATGATTCTCACAGGAACTTGAAGGTAGGGATGTATGAGGATTCCATTTGGGAGTTGCTGCTCCATGAGTTTTCACTAGCTCCACCCACCTAACTCTGACTTATTTATTATTATTTATTTATCATACTTATACCCCGCTCCTCAGCCAAAAAAGGCTCTCGGAGCGGCTTACACTTAGCAAAAAAGACAGTCCCTGCCCTCAGGCTTATCGTCTAATAAAGACATGACACACAAGGAAAAGGAGTCCAGGAGGGAGGGAGGGAGGGAGGGAGGGAGGAGAGAGAGAGAGAGAGAGAGAGAGAGAGAGAGAGAGAGAGAGAGAGAGTCCAAGAGGAGCAGGCCCCGATGTTACTTCTGCCTGCTCCTGTCCCCTCGGTCCTTCTTCTTCCCCACAGGGCCAAGATGGCAGTTTGCCCTTTGGGGGTGGGGGAAGAGTCCAATAGGAGCAGGCCCCGATGTTACTTCTGCCTTGACATCTTCTAGCTGGCCCAACTGGATCCCCTGTGTGTCACCTAGATGAACAGGTTTGACCCCTGGACAATCCAGGGATAAACCTTAGGTCTAGCTATGGCCTCAGAGCAGCTGACAGATTTTCAGTTGTGCAGTGATGGCACAGCAGCAGGAGGATTTTAGCTTGTGCAGTGGTGGTGCAGCAGCCATGACACTCCTCTCTGATCTTCTCACCACCACTGCTGTACCACTGCACATTCATCCCTCTCCCTCTGCTGATGTCAGTCCCCAGCCTGGAGAGCCCACCACCATCCTTATGTGACACAAGGGGGCTCTCCAGGCTGGGGGCTGATGGTGGCAAGGAGATAGGGATTGTTGCACAGTGGCAGAGCGGGAAGTTCCCTCCCCCACTCTAAATCATGCCATAAACCCCATTTCTGCAAATTACAGTTGCAATTCACAGAAACTACACCTGTAATTTGTGAAAACTGCAACAGTAATTTGTGCAAATTATGACTGTAATTTGCAGAAATTATGGCTGCAATTTTCAGAAATGGGGTTTACGATGGGGAAAAAGAGCCCAGTGAAGTTCCTGGATTCTAGGAACAGATACCTGGCTTGTTCACAAAGGCAAGGTGAGCCAGGGTGTGTGGGGCATTGGGCCCTAAAAGGGCTGGTTTTAGCTGTGACAGACATCCCAACTCAAAGGATGAGAAAATAGTGCAGGCCTCACTAATGTCAACATTCATGAGCCCACAAGGATTCTGGGAGATACAGAGTCCTTTTATATTGACAACAATATGTTTATTGCTCAATCCACAGATCATTGCAACACATATAGTGCAACCGTTTGTATCACATATGGGTCGGTTGAATGTGATATATAACTCAGTTTTACCTTAACACCCCTGAATGTCACTTTCTTCAAAAAAAAAAAAGGGGGGGGGAAAGGCTCCAAATAAACTTTTCTTATATCTGTATGTAAGGCACAGTCAAATACGTAATGCACTATGTCCTCAAAGTCAAAACAGACACATTTTAAATCTCTGTAAGTGTCTTTTGTCCATTTTTTTAACCCTAGAGTTAGTGCAGGGGCCCCATCCAGATCTTTACCCCCCTCCCACTAGCATCTCAATCTGAATCAGGCCCCAGCACCTATTCTAGATTAAAAATGGGAGGGGGGAGAGACATAGCAGCTAGGCACCAGTTTAAAGTAATGTTTGTTTTGGCCCTCAACAAGCAAACAAGCTGAAAAAAAGAGATGAAATGATGTTCCACCAGCATCCAATTGGATTCATCATAGGGTGTTAACATAATCAAAAGCAGAGACTTTTCCTTGGTGGATGAGGATGTATTAGGTCAGAAGGAATGGCAAAATGTAAAGCTCTTAAACCCTCACATCCCTCCTTTTATACTGTCAAACAAAAGGAAAAAATACCATTAGGAATGTTCCAGATTCATGGGTCTGTCTCATCTTGTACAGGTTATGCCTATTGGAAATGGCATTTGCTTGTGCTCGTAGATGGCTCCAATTGAAGTCGTTATGGATTTCATCCAACGATTATTTCATCATCCAAAAGAGGCCACCTTTTAAATCCAGAGCAATCTTTGGTGTGCGATGGGAGGTAGGAAATACCTAGACATGTCGGCCTCCCAATTACTTCCAGTACATGATGGGAGTAACACTGCAAGTCGCTAATGTTCCAACTCTCTTCTCCCATATGGCAAAAAGGAAAGGAGAATTTCAGAGGCATCTTCTGGAACGAGATACAAGGCTCTCTGCACCCTTTGCGAGGAAATCACATTATCTGTGCTCTGTTACATCAGTATCAAAAGTCTATGAGCAAAAGAGCTGAGGTGACAAATGGGTTGCTTCATTCAGCACTACACTTCCCCAAGACTTTGTTCTTCTTCAGAGAGGAAGCTGACATATTCCCCTAAGTACAAAAGGTATATGTCAGCGGGCAGGTTACACCTGCTGAATACAATCCTCTGAGAGCTGGTGTGCTGAAATGTATGGGAAAGAAATAAAGGAAACCACATACTATTATATGTATCCCCCTCACAACCTGCCAGTAATTGATATGATACTTGGTTGAGGGTCTTCCTCTGGGTGAAAGCAGTTAATTCAGGACTTGATAGGAAGTTCAAAAATATACACCTCATGCAGAAAATGCCCAGTCCAAGGGGTAGGAACGAAGGTATCCAAGAAACTAGTCTTGCTGGCAGTGTGACATCACAAGATTTCAGAAACAATGAACTCTGGGAGTGTCAGCAGTAGCCATGGAAACTAAGGTTGGCATCCAATTAACCCCTCCTCCCAACAGGGTTCCATCAATGAAAGGGGGAGGGGGAATTCCCTCCCCTCCGTTCAGCCCACCTACCCACCTCTTCAAAACCTGCTCCAAGGGGAAGCAGGCCATCAAGAGCAGATTTGGGAGGGGTGAAAACTTCAGGAGCGCAAGCAGAACTCTGTTTATACAACGTTGGATTTCATGCCACCCTTAGAAAAGTCTCCCTAACCCTTAGACAATCTTGTTGCTGAGCAAGGTAGTTTGCAGCTGCTGCTTTATCTACAGAAACATGGGGCCATCAAGTCAGAAGAAAGTACTATACAGAGTAGCCCCCTGGGGCCTCAGTAAATACCAGTTTTGCCACCTGCCCCAGACTGCAAAAATGGTGGGTGGGTGGGTGGGTGGGGGGTCAATCACTGGCCAGCTACAATACTTAGCAGCTGGGCTGCATTTGACTTGGTGGATCAGTAATTGTCCATGCTTAATGTTGGGTTGCCACCATTTTTCTGGTAGGACTTCAGGGCTTTTGACCTCTGCACAACAGATGGAAGTTCAACTGGTTCAGCTTTTCCAGGGACAGAGATACAAGATGGCATTTGCTTCACCTGCTGGATTACATCCTACCATGCAGCTGCTAAAAGCACAGGAGCAGTGCAGGAAAACATCTGCAACCGTGGCTCTATAAAGACATCACGGATGCCACCACCTCCACAAAAGGCAATTAGCTTATTCTGATGGTTTTAAGCAAATGCACTTTTCCTCTCAGTGACAGTAATTTAGCTCAAAGGTAGTTAGCTACAAACAATAGCTCTGTAGTGTGGGTTGTAGCATGTGGTAATATTACACCCCCCTTTCCCCCCCCTGAGAATGCAATGATGATTATAGAGGGCTCATTTAAGCTATCTGAATTAGTGATGTATGTAACACATCAAAGGCAGTTTAGGAAATGAAGCTGACAAAAAAAAGGGGAAAGAAAAGAAGGGCACTTCCCAAAGAAACATGCCATTTGCACCTAATGGGGCTATTTTAAGTTAATTTTGGCACTACATTAAACTAATGACACTTGTTGACATTCATAGTATGTCTGAGGGGGTGGGAACTGAACTGCTTTCTCTGTAATGAAAATGGTTGTTTCTCTCTGTCTCTCTCCTTCCTTCTAATAATAAATAATTCACTTAAATCACAGAGAGAGAGAGAGAGAGAGAGAGAGAGAGAGAGAGAGAGAGAGAGAGAGAGAGAGGCAGGCCTAGGGCATGTCTAGGCCAGGGGAGTGGAGGATCGCGAGATCCTCCCCTTCAGTCTACACATGGGGCACACCGTCCTGGGAGGAAGAGGATGTCGCGCCTACCATTTTTTTTTTTTTATCAGAAATGAGTGCAGGATCGCTTCAGCGAAAAAGGTAGTTTTTTTAAAAAAAAACTCCTGCTCACCCCACCCCACCCCCAATGGGCACGGAGCTCCTGGAGCTCCGTGCCCAGTTCTCGGCTCCACACGGTTACTCGCAAGGAGCCGGGACAGCCGCCCACATGTCCTGCAGTCTCGGGATCATCTCGGGACCGCGGGAAAAAACAGGACAAAAGTGTAGGGCAATATCCCAGGGAAATGCAGGGATCTTCCCTCCCTGCTCCGGGGATCCCCTGTGCATCATGTGGGCACACAGGGACGATCCTGGGACCATCCGTGGGATATCCCCCCATCTAGCTATGCCGCTAATCTACACCAGCCATTTATTCCAGAATAATATCGAGGTCGGCCCGATTGCGCCACATGACATTCGCCTACTCCCACAGTGATCTAGGGATGACCCCTCAGTTATTCAGGAATATCACAGACTGCTTTTGCCATGTTTTTTCCACCTCTCTCACTATGAACCTGAATTCCGCCCCCCTTCCTGAAGGTGTTGCTGTTTAGTGTGAGCTCCCAGCTCAGCCAACAGCCAACCCACTGTCAGGGGCACACCCAGCAGTTTCAGACGTGGGCAGGAGTGGGCAGCCACCATTTTCAGCACAGTTTTTGATTGGTTATCGGCGTGTTTTGGCACCAATCATGTGTATTTTTTTAACACAACCATATTGACGTACAGGAGTGCATCTTTGATACAGTACCTATCCCCCCCCCCCCGGCATTTCTGTTTATTTGCACTGGTGCGCATCTTGGAGGAGTTGTTAAAAAATACATGCCCCATGCCCATCTGTCCAGTCCCAACCACTTCTCCCAATACACCTTTGGAAGCACTGTCATGGGGCACATGTCATCCCACAATGGCTCTCCTTTACTCGTGGGAAACTTCCCTCGCATGTGCCCCGTGAGGGACGATCGTGGAAGCAGGAAACTTCACAACTATCCCTCCTCCATTGTGAAACGGCAGTAGGTATAGATTAGGCGGATAGAGACAGAGAGAGTTTGCCTACCATACCATGGCATCCATGCTGCAGTTTGGGAGTACTGCCCTATTGCCACAATATACTGTTTCTCAATGACGTGGTTCACACTAGGGCTGTGCACTGACCCCCCCCGATTCATCTCGGAGGCCAGTTCAGAGCCCCTGAAACAGCCCCGATTCACCTTGGGGGTGCTTCAGAGGCTGCCCGACTCACCTTGGTGCTGAAACCGAGGCGAGATTTGGACCCTCCAAGGCGACTGACTTTTCCAGGTGCTGGCTGCACAGCTGGCACCCAGAAAAGCCTCCCTATCCCGCTCTCTTCGCTTACCTGCTGCCGTCGCTGCTGCTGCCACCTCCTCATCGCTCCTGCCAGCTTCTGGCACCGGAATCCAGCAGGAGCGACGAGGCGGCATCAGCAGCAGCAATGGCAGCAGGTATGGAAGACTGCCCATTGCCGCTCCGAAGCGGCCCAAGGCACCCCAAAGCTTCAGAGTCAATCAGCTTAGGGGCACCTTGGTCTGAGCCGGAACCACCTTGGATTCAGGGCCTCAGCCCAAGGTGGTGCAGAGCCCTAGTTTGCACGATCACCACAGCATACCATGGTGGCTGATTCAAGCACCCACTGCGGCTTCTTGTGGCTTGTCGGAGTGGTTAACAGAACCCAGCAAGGGTAATTATATAAATCTATCTATAAAACTATCAAGCCAGCATGCAACCAGCATGTGCAGGTACTTAACTCAACTTATTAACCAACCCCCATGTCGTGCGAATTGGTTCAAACTTTTGAGTTTACCTGCCACTCCCACCACCACACTATGCTGTGAACTTTATAAGAACATAAGAAGAGCCCTGCTGGATTAGACCAATGATCTATTTGTTCCCATATCCTATTTCCCACAGTGGTCAACCAGATGATCCGAGGGGAAGGCCACAAGGAAAACAGGCCTATGCTCTTCTTCCTGCTCTTCTTTCCCAACAACTGGCTACCTCCAGTCCTGCCTCTGATCCTATGTTCCCCTGGAGGTTGCACCATAGCCTCTCTAAGGCTGGTAGTCATTGATACCCATGTCCCCTAGGAATTTCCCAACCCTCTTTTCAAGTTCAATTGTTCATCTGTAAGGGGAGGGGCCATAGTTCAATAACAGAGTGCTTGCTTTGCATGCAAAAAACCAGCTTCACTCCCGGTCACTCCAGCTAAAGGTTTTTTAGATACTAAGGCTGGGAAAGGACTTCCCAAGTCACAAGAGAGCCACGGCCAGTCAGCATAGGCCAGCCTTCCCCAACCTAGTGCCTCCAGATGTTTTGGATCAAAAACTGCCATCTTGGCCCTGTGGGGAAGAAGAAGGACCGAGGGGACAGGAGCAGGCAGAAGTAACATCGGGGCCTGCTCCTGCTGGACTCTTCCCCCCCCCCCCCCGCAGGGCAAACTGCCATCTTAGCCCTGTGGGGAAGAAGAAGGACCGAGGGGACAGGAGCAGGCAGAAGTAACATCGGGGCCTGCTCCTGCTGGACTCTTCCCCCCCCCCCCGCAGGGCAAACTGCCATCTTAGCCCTGTGGGGAAGAAGAAGGACCGAGGGGACAGGAGCAGGCAGAAGTAACATCGGGGCCTGCTCCTGCTGGACTCTTCCCCTCCCCCCCTGCAGGGCAAACTGCCATCTTGGCCCTGTGGGGAAGAAGAAGGACCGAGGGGACAGGAGCAGGCAGAAGTAACATCGGGGCCTGCTCCTGCTGGACTCTTCCCCCCCCCCGCAGGGCAAACTGCCATCTTAGCCCTGTGGGGAAGAAGAAGGACCGAGGGGACAGGAGCAGGCAGAAGTAACATCGGGGCCTGCTCCTGCTGGACTCTTCCCCTCCCCCCCGCAGGGCAAACTGCCATCTTGGCCCTGTGGGGAAGAAGAAGGACCGAGGGGACAGGAGCAGGCAGAAGTAACATCGGGGCCTGCTCCTGCTGGACTCTTCCCCCCCCCCCCCCCCCGCAGGGCAAACTGCCATCTTAGCCCTGTGGGGAAGAAGAAGGACCGAGGGGACAGGAGCAGGCAGAAGTAACATCGGGGCCTGCTCCTGCTGGACTCTTCCCCCCCCCCCCCGCAGGGCAAACTGCCATCTTAGCCCTGTGGGGAAGAAGAAGAACCGAGGGGACAGGAGCAGGCAGAAGTAACATCGGGGCCTGCTCCTGCTGGACACTCTCTCTCTTTCTCTCTCCTCCCTCCCTCCCTCCTTGACTCCTTTTCCTTGTGTGTCATGTCTTTATTAGATTGTAAGCCTGAGGGCAGGGACTGTCTTTTTTGCTAAGTGTAAGCCGCTCCGAGAGCCTTTTTTGGCTGAGGAGCAGGGTATAAGTATGATAAATAAATAAATAAATAAATAATAATAAATAAATAAATAAATTACAACTCCCATCAGCCCCAGCAAACATACACAATGGTTGGAGGTGGTGGCCGTTCTAGTCCTAAACATCTGGAGAGCTTTAGGTTGGGGAAGGCTGGAGTAGACTATACTGAGCTCCTTGGACCACTGGCTTGACTTAATATAAGGCAGCCTCATATGTTCATGTCCCTTATTCTCTATGAAGTGCCCATGCATCACTTGCAGGCAATCCAACAGAGTTGTGTCTGGTGGAGGGGTGTGTGTTCGGAATTAATGCCCTTTGGGGAGATATTGTGTCACTTAACCAAGGCGACATCACCAAGTAAGCAATCTGTTACCGTGCTTCGGAAACGTCAGTCAGCATTTCACGCTAATTGATATCTAGTTAGCACACTACAGTGGCATTGTTTGACACCCATTAAAACATCTAAACAGGCCTTTCAACTTTATTACTCTAATAAGGCGGTAATTGTGTGCTCATTGTTTCTGTAATTTTTGAGATAAGGCCATGCCAAGCATCTATCCAGCTTTCATTATGCTCACAGAAGCTCAATGAGCTCCATTGGAGAGATATCAATATTTAATTAATAATAATTGCCGTCACACAGCCAAACAAATCACTTGTATTATTCATGTTTAAAGGCAGCTTGCATGAAATGGGGAAGCCGCGTGTGGGCAAAACGGAGGATGTTGGTGGAATTGAGATACAAGAAAGGCTCAGAAAGAGGGTCAGGAATTTGGCTCTGGTGTTATGAATTGGGATGGTGACACAAGAGGGTCCATGTCCAAAGACACCCCAGAGATAGAGGTACCTCCACAGGCTGAGCAAAAGATCCAATCTGAGAGAGGCCGGTCATTCGGAAGAATTGGGCTTGATGCCTGACTCCATTTCCAAAGCTTGGGGGTTCAGGTTGCTCAAGTGAGTAGCCAGAATCCAGAGTTTAACCAACATGCTGAATGCCCAAAGACCTCTCACTCCCCTCTAAACTGGATCCCAAAGTTCTTCCTTTCTGCAAGTTCTCACCTACAGATTCACTTTCGGCATATGGGAAATGCACATTTCGTATTTCGATGCTCAGTTGAACTCAAACCACTGTCAAAGCAACCACTATCTTTCCTGGGAGCTCTCCCAGGTCCTCCAGGCCCTGCCTTTGCATTTGCTCTATGAAACCATGCTTGCTACCTGCATCTTACTCCTAGTTGACTCATAGAACCATAGAATAGTAGAGTTGGAAGGGGCCTATAAGGCCATCGAGTCCAACCCCAACTCCCCAAGGTGCCCGACAAATGCCTAAGAGTAAATTGATAAATAAACCCAGACCTTCATCAGCCCTCCTTCCTAGGGAGTCATCGACTGGCAGGAATTGAATGCATAGATAGTAGACCCATCAGCTGCAGAAACAATGCAAATTTAGTGAGCATGGGTGGGAGGGGCTGTTGCACCATGTCCTGCTTTGTTTGTCCCTGGTCAACAGCTGGTTGGCCACTGTGTGAACAGAGTGCTGGACTAGATGGAAACTTGCCCTAATCCAGCATGGCTCTTCTTATGTTCTTATGAGTATTTTGTCATCCGATGTTCCAAACCATTCCATTTTCATGAATTCTTATGTCAGATGCCAAAGGAAATAGGCAAGGGTTTTGGTTTTGTTTTGTTTTGTTTCATATGGAGGAAAGAATTACAGCCAAGCATGCTACTTTGGATTTAAGCCTCTGCCTTACTTTAAATGTTTTTTCTGGCTCCTCTTCAACAGGGATTATAACTGGAGTAGTGGCTCATTATGAATCAGAAAAAGGGCTTTGCAATATTAGAAGATGAAGAATGCCAAGTATTGATTCAACTTCTGAATTTTTTTTATAAGAGCCTCATTTTCCCATTGAGAAAGGGACACTGGGCGTAAATAGCATTTTAGGCACACATACGATTTGTGGACACTTCTTAAATACTCCTTAAATTGTACTGGTATCTAAGGGGTTAAAAACATTTCCCCCATATCTTCCTCATTCAAAAAAAAAAAGAAGAAGAAAAGATGAGTCGTAACATGACAGCTTTAAAAAGCTTTGGTCACAACTTATGCTTAAGCCCCTTTGCTTTTATTTATACCTAACAACTATCACTGACATTGCTACATTCACATCTTGGGTTGAAGAGTTTTGCAGCACGGTGGCCCCGTTTGGAAGACACCTTGAACCACAGCTTTAACCACAGTGAATAAGGCTTTTTGCCTTATTCACCGTGGTTAAAGCCATCGTTTAAGGTGTCTTCTTAACAGGGCCGGTTAATTAGTTAAAATATGATGAGTTTTGGGTTTAAGAACATAAGAAGAGCCATTTTGTAAACCGCCCAGAGAGCTTCGGCTATGGGGCAATATATAAATGTAATAAATAAATAAATATAAATAAATAAATAATGGATCAGCCCAAGGGGGCATCTAGTCCAGCATTCGGTTCACACAATGGCCAACCAGCTGCCCATGGGGAACCTACAAGTAGGACACCAGTGTAACACCACCCTTAAGTTTCAAAGTGGTCTGAGGGCCTGGAGTGTCCTATGTAACCTCAGGCAACAATTAACTGTTTGGGGGCACTATACATCTTGACGGGGTGGGGGCACTGTTCTTTGCTGCCTTTGGCAGCAAATGTCATTTGGCTTGCTCTGTGCCATTGTGGCAGCTTGCTCAGGGAGGAGCTACTGGCTTGCTTCTTCTACACTGCAGTGAAACCCAGGGAGTAGTACTCAGCAGGAAATAAGGTGACATGAGGAGCCAATAGGGTCCCATATACCTCTATAAAGTTGTTGATTCTGACTAAGCTCCTCATTCTGAGCAAGTTATATGGTTTATTTATTTATTTATTTATTTATTACATTTTTATACCGCCCAATAGCCGAAGCTCTCTGGGCGGTTCACAAAAATTAAAACC